>NC_053389.1:500388016-501762292 GCF_905171765.1 Bufo bufo | reverse complement strand
TCCCTGAAACGAACTAAGCAATGTGTAGTCGGTTGCCTTTATTACAACTTGCATACAACTCTTTCAGGCTTATCAGTCCTCCTGGGTAAGGAATATAGAGACATGCAGATATACCTTTGTCTTTATCAGTAATATGGAGAATTTATGTATGAAGTAGGAAACTTACAGTGACCTTAATATATGTATCATAGGTATCACATCTTACCAGTTGGTTCAGAACCATTGATCCATATATCTTAAAAATAAGAATTAGTTCACCAGCGATGAAGAGATCTGTCACCAGTTACAAAAGCAGGCTATAGACAGCTGGATATCTTCCCATATACCCATATATCATTGTTTCAGCTGTCAAACCTGAGATGAATACAGTATCTCCATGCGTTTTCATGTTTTTACATCTTCACACACCATGTCATAAATTAGTAACACGTATGACATTTTCATACTCTTGTCCATGCCTGGATTGTGTTAATGGTAGACCATATCTCTCCTATCTCAAAATGACTCTACTATCAGTTTGAAACATTCTTCCCCCCGATGATTTAAGTTGACTTTTAATTCTGCTTTTAGTTCCAGCACATGCTTAAACTAGCATCCTACATTATCTACAGGTATGCATAATAAATTCTAACATATGCAATGGAGTGCATCTTTCTAAGAGATTAGACAATGCAAGGATGGGAAGGCTCCTCTATGTAGATAGTGGAATGTACTGTAGTACAAATCAGTAATGTCAGTATCTATTAATCAATATTACCGCTGCTTGGTATACCGCTGTGTGTATACAGAAATACATGATGAAAAATCTCTACTCATTTCCTGTACTACCTAAAGTACAGATAATCTTCACTTACTGTACAGCTATGCATTGCTCTAGATTTTCAGCAAGTCGGGAGAAATGCCCCCATGTTCGCAACTTAATCTCATGTAGGTTCATGTCAAAGAAGTCTACGAAACATTTATAGTGGATCCGAGCATTTAAAAGCAAGCGATTCATGTACATATTTATTTCCCTTGCTTATATAGCATCAACATATTCCACAGTGCTGCAAGGCAAAGCTTCATGGCTAGGATCAGTATGCCCATCAGATATAGCGACCAGGGGTGGCCTGGGTTATGAAACCAACCAATCGTCCTGGTCTACACTGTTTCTGTAACTCCCATAAAAAGAAAGAAAGAAAGAAAGAAAGAAAGAAGGAAAGAGAGAGCGAGAAAGAAAGAAAGAAGGAAGGAAAGACATAGAGAGAAAGGAGGAAGGAAGGATGGGAGGGAGGGAAGGAGGAAGGAAGGACAAAATATTATTACAATTCTGTTGAGAGAATTTCTACTTTAGGACCAGGCATGGGATTCAGCCAGTTCCCAGATCCCGTTGTTAAAATTGCAACTGGATCGAAAAACCGCGTTATCCGCTGAGTCCTGATCTGGTGCTCTGGCAGTGGCAGGGCAGCTGGAAATGTTCACTTCCATTGCTTTGCGCACCGCTGATAGTTTAGCTCCTTAGTTGGGTGGTATGTGTGTGTAGTGTATATATAGTGTATTTATGTATGTGTAACATGTATATGGTGTATTTATGTGTGCTGCATATATATGGTGTATGTATATGTAAACATGTGTCGTGACACCGCGTATCCCCCGTTGAGTAGGGAACCTGTTAAAAATTTGAATACCACCCCTGTTTAGGGCTATTAAAATGTATGAGAAACGAATGAAAACATTATAGGTAATTAATAATATTAAAACTATTACTGTTGAGACTGGTCATTATTTAGGAAGGAATTTGCTGAGTAAACATGAAATGCTCTGCAGACTAACATGCAAATGGAGTATCACTGTTAGAACATTTCTTATTCATCACAAATTGTACGTGAAGTTAATGCTAGTGTTCATCGAGCACCAAAGTGCTCGGGTGCTCTGGTGCTTGAGTAGAACACTTTGGGATGCTCGGGTGCTCTACAGAGCACCCGAGCACAATGGAAGTCAATGGGAGAACCCGAGCATTAAACCAGGCACCCCCTGCTCTGAAGAGGGGAGGGTGTCTGGTTCATAGGAAAAGGTCAGAAATTGATGGAAACACCACTGAAATGGTTCAGGAACAGCATGGGGAGCATTTCTGGATGCATCTTGGACTCCCAGGTCGCTGCTAGGAATGATGTTGTCCGAGTAGTACGCCTCTTTTACAGACTGACAATAATACACACCAAACCGAAGATAAAATCGATTTTAGAGTGTAAAGGGGGAATATTAATCACCAATATTTATGCAAATATCGATAATTAATATTCATAAATGGGAAGAGCCATCTAGTGATAACTCCGCCCATTTATGCCTTTATATAATAACAACAATACCTTCGCTATGCTCTACACTGATCACTTATGCTAACTGCATGCGCCTTACTAACTCGCTACCGCTAACAAGTACACGCTACACAAAAGGGTACAAATATAACAGTATTTATTACACCAAGCAATACACTAACAATACACTACGCACGCAGTACACTACAATACACTACGCACGCAGTGCACTACAATACAGCACTAAATATACCATCCTAAACTACACTACCCATTCCCAATTCTACCCATCAACTAACTATACAATTCACACATTACACATCAGGGACACAAATATAGGGGTTACAGGACCAGGGGTGTGGGTTAACCAGGGGAGAGATATAGCGGTCGGGGGTCAGGGGATATACTTAATACTTCCAGCGTTAGTAGGCCATTTCCAGGCGGTCATCATGGAGCTGCACTCTCCCATGTATCTAGTCTGGTTGCAAGAGAGCGCACCTCTGGCCGGTTCGGGGTTTTATAGCCCAAAAGCAACTCCCTCCTCCTTCCTCAGGCATGTGACATCATAGTGTCACTGTGACGTATGCCTGCCTACAATCCCCAGAGTCCCCCCCCCCCCCCCTAGTCCCAAAAATGCTGGGAGTAGGGGCATGGAGTTTTAGCCATGGGCAGAGGTGTGGAAAAACAGGTTCTCAGGTTCTTGATGTCTCTGGTTAGAAGGTCCCCTCACAAACGGTGCCAAAGCGTCTGATTGCTTTGGGCCTGAACAAAAGGGGACTAGATGCTAATCAGCTGTTATCCTACAGGCTATAACAACTCTGTTGATAACAGTTGGAATTGCATATATGCATATATATATCCACAGATGCTTGGGGGCTCATCTATAAACACATACAAAACTGGGGGTATGAATGGGCAGCAATAAGCCCACATACATACTGTCATGCTGACATAAGTGTATATACATAGACACGTGTGCAAATACATACACACATATCTATATATACACACACCCTCGCATATATCTGGGGCATACAGGGGACATATATAAGGGGGCACATATATATACTAATATAAGGGGGATTATAAGGGGGCACAGCTTCCAGGGACCACATATTTCCCACAGGGGCCACCATGAGCCCCTGGGGATCACCATGGGCATCACCCCATGATGCGGTGGTTAATGTATGCATATATATACCATACATGCCCGCACGTGTTTGCAGGCATGCATGGATATATATGCACACGTCTCAACCGTTCCTCAACATAGAGGAAAAATTGTTAGGAAACATTCTTTCCTGTATATTTACTTGTATATAACGTGCAAGTGCTGCCAAAAATTACAAGGAAGAGGCACTCCGATACAACCTGTATATCACATAAAGGAGGGCCTCATTCACATTGTGGTACAATTGTTCAGGTAGTGACACTCATAAAGCCTATGCACTAAGTGAAAGGGCTGCCAAAAATTACAAAGAACCGGCCCTCCAATACACCCTTTATTACACATAAAGGAGATCATCATACACACTCTTGAAAAATTATGATTGATGACCTGCTGGTGACCATTAAAAACATTAGGAGCAAGGGCCTGCTGGTGACCCTCTAAACATTAGGGGCGAGGGCCTGCTGCTGATCTGACCATCTAAAAAATTAGGGGTGAGGGTCTGCTGCTGAGCTGACCCTCTAAAACATTAGGGACGAGGCCTGCTGCTGATCTGACCATCTAAAAAATTAGGGGTGAGGGTCTGCTGCTGATCTGACCATCTAAAAAATTAGGGGTGAGGGTCTGCTGCTGAGCTGATCATCTAAAACATAAGGGGTGAGAGTCTGCTGCTGATCTGACCTTCTAAAACATTAGGGGTGAGGGTCTGCTGCTGAGCTGACCATCTAAAACATTAGGGACGAGGGCCTGCTGCTGATCTGACCATCTAAAAAATTAGGGGTGAGGGCCTGCTACTGAGCTGACCATCTAAAGCATTAGGGGTGAGGGTCTGATGCTGATCTGACCATCTAAAAAATTAGGGGTGAGGGTCTGCTGCTGAGATGACCCTCTTAAACATTTGGGGTGAGGGCCTGCTGCTGATCTGACCATCTAAAACATTATGGGCGAGGGCCTGCTGGTGACCCTCTAAAACATTAGGGGTGAGGGTCTGCTACTGAGCTGACCCTCTAAAACATTAGGAACGATGGCCTGCTGCTGAGCTGACCCTCTAAAACATTAGGAGGAGGAGGATGAGAAAACGAAGATTGAACCATACACCATTTTTTGTGGTGGAAGGGGTGCATTGGAATACAGTGTATTCAATACACCATAAAAGCCACATTTAAAGTGCTTTTATGTTCAGCCGCTTTCCTCTGGTGGAGTAGAGAAGTCAGGGGCAATCCAGGCCTTGTTCATTTTGATAAGAGTCAACCTGTCAGCATTTTTAGTTGACAGGCGGATGTGCTTATCGGTTACTATGCCCCCAGCAGCACTATATACCCGCTCTGACAAAATGCTGGCAGCAGGGCAGGCCAGCACCTCCAAGGCGTAGAGCGCCAGTTCATGCCACGTGTCCAGCTTGGACACCCAATAGTTGTAAGGCACAGAGGGATCACTGAGGATGCTGACACGGTCTGCTACGTACTCCTTCACCATCTTCCAAAACTTTTCCCTCCTTGTGTCACTAGACCGCGCATCAGGGTAAGGGTTCTGGCAGGGTGTCATGAAACTGTCCCAGGCCTTGGAGAGTGTTGCCCTGCTTCTGTTGGAACTGCTGTGTGTTCCCCTCATCTCCCCTCCTCGGTTGCCCAAGGAATTACGTACTCTGCTGCCAGCATTGTCAGCTGGAAATTTTTGGAGAAATTTTTCCACAAGGACCTTCTGGTATTGCACCATTTTGCTAGTCCTCTCCACCACAGGAATGAGAGATGAGAAGTTCTATTTGTAGCAGGGGTCGAGAAAAGTGAACAACCAGTAATTGGTGTTGGCCAAAATGCGTATAACGCGAGGGTCACGGGACATAAAGTCAGCCATGTGTGCCAGAGTACCAACAGACAAGACTTCGCTGTCCTTTTCAGGAGGATGACTCTGAATCTCCTCATCTTCTTCCTCCTTTCCGGCCCATCCACGCTGAACAGATGGAATAAACCTGCTATGGGTACTACCCTCTGTAGTGGAGGCAACCGTCTCCAGCTCCTACTCTTCCTCCTCATCATTCAATTCGCACTGAGAAGACGAACAGGGGGTGGTCCGGCTATCACTCTGTGTACTGTCTTTCCCCATTTCCACCTCTTCCACATGCAAAGCGTCCGCCTTCATTGTGAGCAGCGAGCGTTTGAGTAGACACAGATGTGGGATGGTTACGCTGATAATAGCGTTTTTGCCGCTCATCATCTGTGTTGATTCCTCAAAGTTGCGTAAAACCTCACAGAGGTCAGACATCCATGCCCACTTATCGCTTGTGAAGAGCGGAAGTTGACTGGAAAGGCGACGGCCATGTTGCAGCTGGTATTCCACTACTGCCCTCTGCTGCTCACAAAGCCTGGCCAACATGTGGAATGTGGAGTTCCAGCGCGTGCTCACATCGCACAACAGTCGGTGAGCTGGCAATTTCAAGTGCTGCTGCATCATTGCCAGACCCGCGGCAGCTGTAGATGACTTTCGGAAATGGGCACACATGTGGCGCACCTTCACCAGTAGCTCAGGCAAATTGGGGTAGGTTTTGAGAAACCGCTGAACCACTAAGGCTACTTTCACATTAGCGTTTTTCTTTTCCGGCATAGAGTTCGGCCACAGGGGTTCTATACCGGAAAAGAACTGATCAGGCATATCCCCATGCATTCTGAATGGAGAGTAATCCGTTCAGGATGCATCAGGATGTCTTTAGTTCAGTCATTTTGACTGATCAAGCAAAAAAGAAAACCGTAGCATGCTACGGTTTTATCTCCGGCGAACAAAACTGAAAACTTGCCTGAATGCCGGATCCGCCATTTTTTTTCTGTAGGAATGTATTAGTGCCGGATCATTCAAAATACCGGAATGCCGGATCTGTCCTTCCGGTCTGCGCATGCGCAGACCTTTAAAAATGAGAAAAAATTAAATACCGGATCCGTTTTGCCTGATGACACCGGAAAAACGGATACAGTATTGCAATGCATTTTTCTGACTGATCAGGCATTTTTCAGACTGATCAGGATCCTGATCAGTCTGAAAAATGCCTGATCAGTCAGAAAAAATGACATGCGTTTGCATACAGTTTGCCTGATCAGGCAGTCAGTTCAGGCAACGGAACTGCCTGCCGGAATCAAACAATGCAAGTGTGAAAGTACCCTAAGTTGAACACGTGGGCTACGCATGGTATGTGTGTGAGCTTGCTAAGCCCCAAAGCCGCCACCAAGTTACGGCCATTATCAGACACAACCATGCCTGGTTGTAGGTTGTGTCGAGAGCCACAGCTCAGTCTGGTCCCTTATACCCTGCCACAGCTCTGCAGTGGTGTGCTGTTTGTCACTTAAGCAGAGGTGGAAGTGGAGGAGGAGGTGGAAGAGGAGAAGGGGGGGGGGGGGTTGCAGCAACTAATGTAAGTGGTGGCGGAAATCCTGATGGAAGTAGGGCCCATAATCCTTGGCGTCGGTAGCACCTGTGCCATCACAGGGCACGACTTGCTCCTGGCCTCCACAACGTTCATCCAGTGTTCCGTCAGGGAAATATAGCGTCCCTGGCCAAATGCACTTGTCCATGTGTCAGTCATTAAGTGGACCTTCCCAATAACTGTGTTGGTCAGGGCACGGGTGATGTTACGGGACACATGCTGGTGTCAGGCGGGGAAGGCACACAGGGAAAAATAGTGGCAGCTAGGGACTGAGTAACAAGGGACCGCCGCCGCTATCAGGGTGAGGAAGGCCTCAGTCTCCACAAGCCTAAATAGCAACATTTCCAGGGCCAGCAGCTTGGAAAGGAGTGCATTTAGTGCTATAGCCTGTGGGTGGGTTGCTGGAAATTTGCGCTTTTGTTCAAAGGCCTGGGGTAAGGATATCTGTACGCTGCGCTGGGACACAGAAGTGGATGTGCTAGCTGATGGTGCTTGCGAAGGTCCAGGTGCATCCGGCCCTGCGTCTTGGACAGGGGATTGGCCAGCACGAAACACAGGGGAAGAGGAGGCAGTGGTGTGACCCGCAGACACTGATTGTGGACCCAGACGTTCGGCCCACCTATTAGGGTGCTTTGATGCCATGTGGCAGATCATGCTGGTGGTGGTGAGGTTGCTAGTGTTCACGCCCCTGCTCATTTTTGTTTGTTACAGGTTGCAAATCTGACAATTCTTTTATCGTCCGCACTTTCGTCCAAAAAGCGCCAGACTGCGGAACACCTAACCCTTGGCAAGGGAGATTGACGCAAGGGGTGCTCCGGGGAACAGTTGCGGGCCTTTTTGGTGTTGTCCACCTTCTCCCTTTTGCCACCCCACTGCCTCTTCCAGCCTGTTGCGTTGCTGCGGATCTCTCCCCCCTGTACTGCTGTCCTCGCTCGGCTTGCCACCTTCCCAGGTTGGGTCAGTGATTTCATCGTCCACCACCTCCTCTTCCACTTCCTCACTCTGCTCATCCTCCTGACTTGTTGACCTAACAAGAACCTCACTTATTAACAACTGTGTCTCATCATCATCATGGACCTCTTAAGACACTAATTGTGGTTGACTTATTTGCAACTGTGTCTCATCATCATCATCCACCTCGTGAAACACTAATTGCCGTTCCCCACCGTCATCTTTTTCTGACTGTGGATGCACATAAGTTTGGGAATCAGTGCCCAAGATCTCCTCATGTCCCTCTTCAAGCGGGCTTGGAGAGAGGGCCAAATCAAGGAATGGCGATGAAAAGAGCTCCTCGGAATATCCGAGTGTGGGATCACTTGTTTGCCAAGAATCTCCATGGTGGAAGAAAGGAGGATCAGGGTGAGGATTCTGTTGACCAGACTCTTTGCTACTGAGACTGGACTTTGTGGAAGACAGGGTGGTGCTTAACCGACTGGAAGCATTATCTGCTGCAATCCAACCGACCACCTGGTCGCACTGGTGTGACTTTGAGAGTGGTGTCCTGCGCCGCCCTGCAAACTGGGACATAAAGCTAGGTATCGTGGATGAGTGTGTTTCTTGTGCTCTTGCAGCAGGCACAGTTTCACCGCGCCCAGGGCCACAGCCTCTGCGTGCACCATCAGCAGCACGGCCACTTCCCCGTCCCTTACTGCTCGCCTTGAGCATATTACATTGTATATATGCTTACAAGTATGTCACACGTACAGTAGCACAGGTTTTGTAAGTGTATGCACAAATAAATTTAACTAAATGTCACAGATATTTAGGATGCTCAAACGTTATACAGGAGATGTAGCGCAGGTAATGTCGCTGTCTCCAGCGGCGAAAAAATTAAACTGAATGTCACTGATATTTAGGATGCTCAAACGTTATACAGGAGATGTAGCTCAGGTATTGTCGCTGTCATCAGCGGTGAAAAATTTTAACTGAATGTCACTGATATTTATGATGTGCAAACGTTATACGGGAGATGTAGCGCAGGTAATGTCGCTGTCAACAGCAGCAAAAAAATTAAACTGAATGTCACTGATATTTATGATGCGCAAATGTTATACAGGAGATGTAGCGCAGGTAATGTCGCTGTCCCCAGTGGCGAAAAAATTTAACTGAATGTCACCGATATTTATGATGCGCAAACATTATACAGGAGATGTAGCGCAGGTAATGTAGCTGCTGTCACCAGTGGCTAACGTTATACAGAAGATATAGCGTAGGTAATGTCGCTGCTGTGACCAGCAGACAAACAATTGCATGCAATTTAGCGCACGTTGCGCTAATATATTTCGCAGCCAGATAAAACACTAGTCCTGTACTTCTTGGGGTGTAGGGCGTTTTACAGCGCGTTCGTACGCCTGGTAAAACGCTCAGGTGAGAACCATGCCCTTAGGGAATCATTGATTTTTGCCTGTTGAGCGTTTTACAGCTCGTAGGAACGCGCTGTAAAACGCTCAGGTGTGAACCCAGCCTTAAAAGGACTGTTGGGTCTCTAACATCTTTCAACACTCAAAACTGCCTAAAAAAACCCACAATTCCTCTCCCTACACTATCTCTCCCTTCTGCTCTTCAGCTCGCTCTGACTAAGTCTGAGCCGAACCACGTGTCATCGGGTGCTATATAGCACCCGATGACGCGTTCTGACCAGCCAATCACTGTATTGACAGTAGCCAACATGGTTACGGCATTACAGTGAGTGGCAGTACTTCCCCGCATGTTTATTGGCTGTGTAGCAGCCAACAAACGTGCGGGGAGGAGACTCGAGCATGCTCGCCCAACACTCGTTAATGCAGGTTGTGAAGACTAAGATTACAGTCACACATTCATTACTGGTCAGGTAATTTATGACTTCATAAAAGGCTAATTTAATACAAGTCTATAACATCGGTGTATTACTCAAAACCAGGAGCTGAGAATATGGGTTGTGTGAAGAGCGACTAAATAATGTTACTACACAAATCTGGTGATACGCAACTTTTAATTACATCATAGAGCATTGTTGTTTCAAAGCAAGCTGTTCACTGGTTGCTTGTCTATTAGCTCAAAATGTTCTTTGGGTTGCTGGCATGATGACTAACATTGCTTTGTTCTTGCCTTGGACAGGACACCTGGATGTGGGTTCTTGAACAGTTGGTCCCTCTTTGTAGGTTGCAGCTAGCAAAATGAGATCAGTTTAACCACAGAAAGACTGATGTCATTGCAACACATCAAATGAAAACAATGTGACATCAAAAGAAAGATACAACAATAAATGCACAGAAAACATTGTTGATTGTTGAGAAAACAGGTAATTCTAGATGGATAAGTTGCATTAAAGAGGGATTAACACATAATAAGAAGTCACTTTGGTATCGGAGATGTCATCTGAAATGATCTTTCATAGTCTAGTAGCCTCTACGTTAAACAGGTAGCTGCAGAAGTGTTGGCCGTGACTTCAGCCTACTTCCATATTATCCCATGGTAATTACTGACTGATCAATTGTCATTTTGATTGGAACAATAAAAGGGTTCTATGGAACTTTTACACTGATGACCTCTGCCCCACCTTCAGCTTATTGGCACAGTGGCTCAGTTTGTGTAATGGTATTTCATTGTTCCGGTCACTGGGGGCCCTGGCGGTTGAATACCAATGATCAAACATTAATGGCTTATCCTGAGATAAAGTCCAGGAGATCCCCATTCTACTACATACATGTTTGGTAGACGGATGTATAGTGATAAGGAGGAAACAGTCGCAAGCAGACCTCAACAGATCCCTTTACACGGGACGACGATCTCACAGATTGTCGGGAAGCAAGCGTTCCTTCTCAACAATCTGCTGATCGCTAGCGGAGGAGATCGGGGCATTTGCATGCAACGATCTCCTCCAGCTCCTCCAGAGTAAGGGTATGAGAGATCACTAATGCCATCGCTCTTCCCGATACTGTCTCGTTGTTTCCCAGTGTTTTTACAGCATGATCTGCCACTGGAAAACAATGACCTTTTATGCTGCACAAAAGATACAATTACCCAGTGAACAAGCATTTTTCTAATTCATCTGATAATCGGCGGTGCATTTACACTGCTGGTTAGCGATGATTATTTCAATTGTCAGCCAGTGTTAAGGGCCCATTAGTTAACAGTATGTGATGGAGCCATGATGCTTACAATTGCTAATTAAAGCTATCTGACTACATAAATAAATATGCCATTGAATGAATATGGATTTTATGTATTATCTTAAGATGGGATAAATAGGTAAAAAAAACAGTGGTGCCGCCTATCAATATTTCCCCAGTTGAATCAAACCAAATTAGTAAAAATATGTGAATCACAAATTCTAACTCATAATAGGGTCATTTATTAAAGAATGGTGTTTCACTCGCCAGTCTTAGTAAAAACCTGGCGATCCAACCAATTTATTAAGTGATGCACACCTCTAATACATTTTTTACATCTTTTGCTGTTTGTGCATGAAAAACTGAAATTTACTCCAGCTATATTTTTTTTAAAGTATGCCTATTTTTTTTTTTTAAGTATGTGAGAATATACAAAAATCCAACAAATTTTGCTAAAAATGCCCTTTGCACCCAATTTTTTTACTTTTTTTTTGCTCTAAAAACCTGGTATAAAGCTTTGGTAAATGACCCCAACCCCTGACATTTCACATACAAGTCTTAAAAAAGACAGCTGGCACAAGATGTGACCATCTTAATAAATTTGTTGCATCTGTGAGGTCCTTGTGCCAAAAACTGAAATTTACTTCAACCACAAGCTGGTATAGGTTTTAGTCATAATTAATGCAAGTTTTCTGGTGTAAATGATATCTATGTTATTATGCACATGTCATATGTATTCGGGGCCTCCTGATGGAAGACGATGGGCGTTTCAACTTGCCTTATCCTTTTGTTGTCAGAGTCAGTGACAAGCTCCCCTCTTATTGAGAACACATGCATGCTCAGCCATGTACAGCGTGGGGGAAGGGGGGGGGGGGGAGGAACAGTTGGCTGAATATTCGCCCATCGGGTACCTGAAGTGTATGGTCAACTTTAGACTTCTGGAGTGTACCCTTGTAGCTGTTAGCTGATTGTTGTTGACCATCTTTATATAGGTCCCATTAGTTACTTGTGCAAGTAACCTGTGAAGTTCCCACAACCCACACATGACATGAGTTTTTAATTGCCGGTTCAAGGGGAGGTTTAGAGTTACATGAGATGCCCAGCATTTGTTATGCCACTCTGAAACATTTCAAAAGTGTGTCCTGAAGATATTCATTTGGGAGAGAACTCTGCTTTCTTTTGTTTTCTAACCCCCTAGTTACCTGATCCAAGTATTTTTATCCACTTATAATACCCATCCATTCACAGCTGTCAAAGATTTTAAGTGTCTGATCTCCATAAATAACATCCAAACTCACAAAGTGCTAATCCCTTATCTAGTCTTGTATTGGAAATCTAAGAATACCAATGTCCATGATTGTCTGTTTGCTAAACACATCAACCTTTTATGATATTATTTATCATGCAAAGCTTTTAGGATACAGAAAGATAGCAGGAATAAATACATAAAGTATTAAATGCAGCAGACAATGCCAGAGAAGTGAACAGAGAATGCTGTAACTGCAGATCTCTGTCCACATTAGTCAGCGCTGTCTCCGTGGAATGTTGGAAGTGGAGCCTGGATACTAAATAAAATGAGGTTAGGAAGTGAGTCAAGTGGGTGTAGACAAGATGTTCCAAAATCTAAAGACAAAGGAGAGAGGAAATACAGACCAGAAATGTGAAAAACATATGGGGTCTCATCAAGGGTACTATCTATCTATCTATCTATCTATCTATCTATCTATCTATCTATCTATCTATCTATCTATCTATCTATCTATCTATCTCATATCTATTTATTTCTTCTATCTATCTATCTATCTATCTATCTATCTATCTATCTATCTATCTATCTATCTATCTATCATCAAAAGGAGAGTTGGGCAGCACTGCAGTTTCTTGCATATAGATGGAGTGCCTGTGGCTGAGGAGGCGATCCCCCTCCAAACAAGTAGACTGAAGAAATTCCACGGCACATCCAAGGCATAAAAAATATAACGGCTTTATTCACCAGGCATGCAACGTTTCGATCCGCTTCCTCGGATCTTTCTCAAGCAGTCTATCTATCGTCTTTTCAAGGGTACTATCTATCTATCTATCGTCTCCTCAAGTGTACTATCTATCTATCTATCTATCTATCTATCTATCTATCTATCTATCTATCAATCAATAAAGCTTTATTGGCAGGTCTAAAATTATACATTAGTATTGCCAAAGCATATGGGAAATAGGGGGTTGAGAAATGGAGACACACTCGGGGTCGGTGTATAGGTGTCCGTGGCATATCATGACGGGGGAAGGGGGGTGCGGATACACCCCAGGTCAGGGTATCGGAGTCCATGGCATATCAGGCTCCTCTCAGTCTGTGACAGGCACTGATATACAGTCCTGATCAAAAGTTTAAGTTTAAATCATATTTAGAATGGCTGGATCTTAACAAGGTTCCAAGTAGAGCTTCAACATGCAACAAGAAGAAATGGGAGTGAGACAAAACATTTTTTGAGCATTCAATTTAATGAAAACAACGAATAAACTGAAACAGGCTGTTTTTCAGCTGATCAAAAGTTTAGGACCATACCTCAAAAAAAAATAAACCCCCCAAAACAGAAATCCAACTTCCAAACATGAACTCAGTAATGAGTAGCTCCGCCGTTATTGTTTATCACTTCCAAAATTTGTTTCTGCATGCTTGATGCAAGCGTTTCCATGAGGTGGGTGGGAACATTTCTCCAAGTGGTGAAGACGGCCGCACGAAGGCTATCTACTGTCTGGAACTGTTGTCCATTTTTGTAAACTTCCCTTGCCATCCATCCCCAAAGGTTCTCAATTGGATTTAGATCAGGGGAACACGCAGGATGAGCCAAAAGAGTGATGTTATTCTCCTGGAAGAAGTCCCTTGTCCTGCGGGCATTGTGTACTATAACGTTGTCCTGTTGAAAAGCCCAGTCGTTACCACACAGACGAGGGCCCTCAGTCATGAGAAATGCTTTCTGCAACATCTGGACATAGCCAGCGGCCGTTTGACGCCCCTGCACTTCCTGAACCTCCATTGTTCCACTGAAGGAAAAAGCACCCCAGACCATTATGGCGCCCCCTCCACTGTGGCACGTAGAAAACATCTCAGGTGGGATCTGCTTGTCATGCCAGTAACGTTGGAAACCATCAGGACCATTAAGGTTACATTTTTTCTCATCAGAGAATAAAACTTTCTTCCACCTTTGAATGTCCCATGTTTGGTGCTCTCTTGCAAAGTCCAAACGAGCAGTTCTGTGGCGTTCAAGGAGACGAGGTCTTTGAAGACGTTTTTTGTTTTTGAAGCCCTTCAGTCTCAGATGCCATCTGATGGTTATGGGGCTGCAGTCAGCACCAGTAAGGGCCTTAATTTGGGTCGAGGATCGTCCAATGTCTTGACGGACAGCCAATTGGATCCTCCGGCTCAGTGCTGATGAAATTTTTTTGGGTCTTCCACTTGACTTTTTTGTTCCATAACCCTCAGGATCATTTAAGATATTCCAAATGACTGTCTTACTGCGTCCCACCTCAGCAGCGATGGCGCACTGTGAGAGACCCTGCTTATGCAGTTCAACAACCCAACCACGTTCAAAAATGGAGAATCTTTTTTCCTTTGCCATAACAGCATGTAACTACCTGACAGAAAATGACAATGAATCCACATCTTTGCACAGATTTGGCCAAGGCATGTGGTCCTAAAATTTGGATCAGCTGAAAAACAGCCTGTTTCAGTTTAATCGTTATTTTCAATTAATTGAATGCTCAAAAAATGTTTTGTCTCACTCTCATTTCTTCTTGTTGCATGTTGAAGCTCTACTTGGAACCTTGTTAAGATCCAACAATGTAAAATATGATTTTTTGCCATTTTTCAAGTGGTCTTAAACTTTTGATCAGGACTGTATTGTGCTGCTATGTCCACAGTGTTCTCTTCCTCTCCCAGCAGGATGGGCAGCTTCTCTTCCTCCTCCATGGAGCTGAAGTCTGGGAGTAGATCAGAGAGTCTTCTAAAGTGGATGTCCCTCACTGCTGAGTATTTGGGACAGTATATCAGAAAGTGGGCCTCATCCTCCACCGCCTCCAGGTGGCACTGCTGGTGCAGTCTGCTTTCTCTAGGCATGTAGCTCTATCTATGCCGTCCGGATTTTACGGCCAGGCTGTGGGCGCTCAGTCTGTAGCGGCTCAGGATTTTCCAGTCTCTGGGGTTCCCTAGTTTCTCTAGATATGGGGCCAGTTTGTAGTCTCTCTGCAGGCTCTAGTACACCGTCAGCTTCTGGGATGCTCTCATCTCCTTCTTCCATTCACTGATGTATTCATCCTGTCTCTTGTTTACTGTGTTCCTGATCCCGGTTTTTGTGAGGTGGTGTGGGGTGATTATCTGGTCGGGCTGGGTTTCAGTAAGTTGATTTTGGGGCTTTGTCTTGCCTGGGATACCTTGGTGTAGCAAGGCTTTATGGGAATGGGAACCTTCACTACTACCATATAGATGGCCCCAGAATGATAGCACCATCTTCTGGATTGTAAATTGTAGAGGGAATCTGCCCAGCTCCCCTCGACAGGCACTGTTAGAGGTGCTCCGATGGACCTGGAGAAGATGCTTACAGAATTCCAGGTGGAATATTTCTGTTGGGCTGGAATCCCATCTTGACCAGTCAGGGTACGTTTGAGAGCCCCAGACTTCACTGCCATACAGGAGGATTGGTGCAATGATGGAGTCAAAATTTTTAAGCCAGGCCCTCACTGGTGCTTTGAGGTGGTACAGTCGTCTTCTGATGTTGTAGAAGGTCTTGCATGCTTTGTCTTTCAGCTCCTCAATGGCTGATTTGAAGCTCCCAGTTTGGTCAATTATCAGGTCCAGGTAGGTGTACCTGTTGGTGGATGTAAGAGGGCGGTTGTGTAGCGTAAAGGTAGGGGGCCTGGCTGACTTTGTTTTTCTTCTCTGGAACACCATAGTGTTGGTCTTTTTTAAATTGTTGGGAAGGGCCCATGTGGTGCTGAATTTCTCCAGAATGACTAGCTGGTCTTGGAGACCTCTATCTATCTATCTATCTATCTATCTATTGTGACAGAGTATCTGGAGAAGTAGTGGATGGGGTCTATGTGTGCCCAAGGTTCCTCACTTCTGTCATTTAAAAAAGCAACCAGGGAAATGTTCAGCAAAATAATAATTTTTTTTAGGGCCTGTGTTGCTGGAGTGGGGAGAGAAGGGTGGGCCCCCACTCTATCCGGACAGTCCGGGTTTTGGGCTGTCAAGTAATCACTCCTCAGGTGTGCTAGCCTGATATAAGGCTGAGAATGCAGACACGTCTCGCTGACTCTGCCTGGGAACAGGACTGCTGGGAGTCTCTGAGAGCATAGCAGGTGGTACAAACAATATGGTTATGTTTGGTGACTGTCAGCAGAGAATGGGAAGTGAGTTGAGTCACATGGCGCCTGTGCTCACCCGAGGGTGCAGGACAGATGCAGGCATAGCCCACCATTGCAACAAATATATTTAACCCCCCCAACAGACCTATCACGATCAATAAAGTAAATAAGGATGGGCACTCCTACACTTGGAATCACATAAGACAATTTACTTATGTGATTCCAAGTGTAGGAGTGCCCATCCTTATTTACTTTATGATTCTTTCACATGTGATTGGTGTGCATCATTAGTTTGGAGCACCATTACATCCTCAGGAAAAGGAGAGCTGTCCTTTTATATCTATCACGATTAATGGCTGCACATTCTCCCAGATCAACCAAGTCTGCTGCCTTGGAGTGACCTTAGATTCTGCCCTCTCTTTCAGACCGCACATCCAAGCCCTTTCCACCACCTGCTGCCTCCAACTCAAAAATATCTCCCGCATCCGCGCATTCCTCAACCATGAGTCTGCAAAAATGCTTGTACATACCCTCATCATCTCCCGCCTACACTAATGTAACATCCTCCTCTGTGGCCTTCCATCTAGCACTCTCTCGCCCCTCCAATCTATCCTCAACTCTGCTGCCCGACAAATACGTATAAAGCCGTGCACAACCTGTCCCCTCCGTACATCTCTGAGCTACTTTCCCAATATATTCCCACACGTAATCTCTGATCCTCACAAGACCTCCTTCTCTCCTCTTATCACCTCTTCTCACAGTCGCCTTCAAGATTTCTCCTGGCCGGGTGCGGGGTTGCCATCGGGTCCCCGCGCTGCTGTGACGGGGACCCGATGGCAGGGAAGGCAGCCCAATGCCTTCCTTAGGCATCGTGGCTGCCTTCTGGGATAGCCTGTGAGATCCAGCCCCCTGGATGTCACAGGCAGGAAGCTGTAAGTGTATTACAGTCAGTAATACACTTATAGCCAATGTATTACAATACAGAAGTATTGTAATGCATTGTAAAGGGGATCAGACCCCCAAAAGTTGAAGTCCCAGAGTGGGACAAAAAAATTAAGTGAAAAAAAGTTAAAGTTTTAAAACAAAATAGGAAAAAAAGAAAAAAAAAGAACATTAGACATATTAGGTATCGCCGCGTCCGTATCGATCGGATCAATAAAAATATAAAAATATCACATGAACTAACCCCTCAGGTGAACACCGTCAAAAAAATAAAATAAAAACTGTGCTAAAGAAACCTTTTTTTTTGTCACCTTACATCACTAAAAGTGCAACACCAAGCGATCAAAAATGCATATGCCCCCCAAAATAGTACCAATCTAACCGTCACCTCATCCCGCAAAAAATGATCCGCTACCTAAGACAATCGCCCAAAAAATTTTAAAACTATAGCTCTCACACTATGGAGACACTAAAACACGATTTATTTGTTTAAAAAATGCTTTTATTGTGTTGAATGTAAAAAAGATTTTAAAAAATAAACATATTGGGTATCGCTGCGTTCGTAACAATCGGCTCTATAAAAATACCACATGACCTAACCCCTTGGGTGAACAAAAATAAAAACGGTGTCAAAAAAGCCATTTTTTATCACCTTACATCACAAAAAGTGCAATAGCAAGCGATAAAAAAGTCATATGCACCCTAAAATAGTACCAATCAAACCGTCATCTCATGCCTCAAAAAATTTGGAGACACTAAAATATGGAGACACTAAAACATAGAAACATAGAATGTGTCGGCAGATAAGAACCATTTGGCCCATCTAGTCTGCCCAATATACTGAATACTATGAATAGCCCTTAGTCATATTTGGTATTGTCGCGTCCGTAACAACCTTTTCTATAAAAATAGCACATGATCTAACATGTCAGAAGAACACTGTAAATAACAGAAAGTAAAAACGGTGCCAAAACAGCTATTTTTTGTTACCTTGCCTCACTAAAAGTGTAATATAGAGCAACCAAAAATCATATGTACCCTAAAATAGTACCAACAATACTGCCACCTTAACCCGTAGTTTCCAAAATGGGGTCATTTTTTGGGAGTTTCTACTCTAGGGGTGCATCAGGGGGTCTTCAAATGTGACATGGCAGCTTAAAATTATCCCAGTGAAATCTGCTTTCCAAAAACCATATGGCGTTCCTTTCCTTCTGCGCAATGCCGTCTGCCCGTACAGCAGTTTACAACCATATATGGGGTGTTTCTGTAAACTAAAGAATCAGGGCAATAAATATCAAGTTTTGTTTGGCTGTTAACCTTTGCTTTGTTAGTGGAAAAAATAGATTCAAATGGAAAATCTGCCAAAAATGTGAAATTCTGAAATTTCATCTCCATTTTCCATTAATTCTTGTGGAACACCTAAAGGGTTAACAAAGTTTGTAAAATCTGTTTTTAATACCTTGAGGGGTGTAGTTTCTAAAATGGGGTCATTTTTGGGTGTTTTCTATTATGTAAGCCTCACAAAGACTTCAGACCTGAACTGGTCCTTAAAAAGTGGGTTTTAGAAATTTTCTTATAAACTTTCTTATAAACTTAAAATTACATTCACTAAATTATCCAAACATGAAGTAGACATATGGGGAATGTAAAGTAGTAACTATTTTTGGAGTTATTACTATCTATTATAAAGTAGAGAAATTGAAATTTGGAAATTTTACAAATTTTGGGGTAAATTTGGTATTTTTTTTATAAATAAGACATTTTTTGACTCAATATTAACATTGTAATGAAGTAGAATATGTGACGAGAAAACATCCTCAGAATGATAAGTAAAAGTGTTTTAAAGTTATTACCACATAAAGTGACAAGTCAGATTTGCAAAAATATCGGCCTGGGACTTAAGGTGAAAAGTAGCTTGGTAGTGAAGGGGTTAATAATTAATAATAATAATAATAATAAAAAAGGAATGGCACAACATAGAGTCATTATTATATTACATGGGGAATACATATACCGTATTTTTCGTCGTATAAGACGCACTTTTTTCCCCCCAAAAGTGGGGGGAAAATAGCAGTGCGTCTTATACGGCGAATGCTGCTGATTTTGCCGAGTTTTCAATGATACACCCACCGCACGGCATCGCGGCGGGTGTATCAGCTGTGAGGGAGGCGGGACTGGGGGCCGGCATCTGCTTTTATAATGACAGTGGGGCCCGTGCAGTGACTGTATTCTACTACACGGGCCCCGCTCACTGTATATTATTGTATCTCTAATAGTAAATTGTTATGCATATAATCCCATAATGAGCGCTGTGTATTATTTACAACTACAGTACAAGCGCTCGCCGCTCGGTAGGTAGCAGAGAGGAGGGAGGAGGCAGGCCGGGAGGACGGGCTCTGGCAGAGTGAGTCATACGTCACGCGCCTGCGCCGCCTGCTTCATTCATAAAGCAGGCGGCGCAGGCGCGTGACGTATGACTCACTCTGCCAGAGCCCGTCCTCCCGGCCTGCCTCCTCCCTCCTCTCTGCTACCTACCGAGCGGCGAGCGCTTGTACTGTAGTTGTAAGTAATACACAGCGCTCATTATGGGATTATATGCATAACAATTTACTATTAGAGATACAATAATATACAGTGAGCGGGGCCCGTGTAGTAGAATACAGTCACTGCACGGGCCCCGCTGTCATTATAAAAGAAGATGCCGGCCCCCAGCCCCTGTATTGAGGGTCATTCACTACAGGGACACTTATGGAGGGGATCTGTGGATGACACATAGCATAAGATGCTATATATGTGTCATCCACAGATCCCCCCATAACTGTCATCCACAGATCCTCATAACAGTGCCATCCAGAGACCCCAATAAGAGCCACCCACAGATCCCCCATAAGTGTCGACCACAGATACCCCATAAGTGTCACTTACAGATCCCCCATAAGTGTCACTTACAGATCCCCCATAAGTGTCACCCACAGATCCCCCATAAGTGTCACCCACAGATCCCCCATAAGTGTCACCCACAGATCCCCCATAAGTGTCACCCACAGATCCCCCATAAGTGTCACCCACAGATCCCCCATAAGTGTCACCCACAGATCCCCCATAAGTGTCACCCACAGATCCCCCATAACAGTGCCATCCACAGACCACAATTAGTTCAAAAGCACACCTTTTGGTTCAAAATATTTTTTTTCTTATTTTCCTCCTCAAAAACCTAGGTGCGTATTATGTGCCGGTGCGTCTTATACGGCGAAAAATACGGTAGTTACTATTTATTTATTTATTTTACGCACTTATATAGCGCTGACACACAGATGTTAGCGTCACGCTGTCCCCAATGGAGCTTACAATCTAAGTTCCCTATCAGTATGTCTTTGGAGTGTGGGAGGAAACCCTCACAAACACGGGGTTACTACAACAGACATGTCAGTAGAAGTTACAGGTTCTCTTTGAAGGAGTTGTCTGACATAATTAAACATTGGTTAATTAGCCCTCCAATAGCCTAAAACAAATACTGATGTTATATCCATTTCTCCATGAAAGATTGTTTGTCCTGCACCTGATGTGACTGAGTAAGTATGGCCAGTTTAAACAGCTGTAATGGTCAATGTGGACTAAAACATGTATGGCTGTGTCTGTGCAATGATCGTTCACCTGCTTGTTCAGCCGTCAGTTAATTTCCGTCTAAAGTGTATGACCTGTTTAAGTTGTGCTCTAAATAGTTTAGATTATATAGTTTATTAGAACTGGACTGGTAGGAGGGGATACATTATGCAGAATCTACCTAATCTTGTTGGGTTTATCTGGAATACAGAAGAAAGGAAGTGATTTAATTATGATATCATTGATTAGTCTTGTTGTGTTTTCTCCCCATTGGTTTTAACAAAGGCTGCTTATCAGACTTTCCGGAAAGATTGTGTTTCCTAGTGATCACAGACCAGACACAAAAGGACGTGTTGCTTCTATAGCTCAGAAGACCAATGGAAAATTTACCACTCAAGATAGTTTAGAGTTTACAACAGTAACCAGTCTTCAACAGACACTTATGAGATGTCAGCTTCAAAGTAAAAAAATCCAAGGGTAGTCTGCTGTAAATGAATTAGACCTAAAGTATGTTCCTTTTCTTTGCAAATATTTTCTCTCTCTCTTGAGCTGTACTGCAATCTTTCTTTCATACAAAAAAGATATCCAGGAGAATGGATATCCCATACATTATGTAAAAGACACCGTACCCTTGACATAAACTTAAAAACTGAATAAACCTCATTTTAAGTTGCAATAGGGAAAGCAATGAAGCTAACTATTAAGCACTGAAATCTGAGTCAATAGGGCTACACCTGGAGCCATGTCTGTAATACAAATACAAATAGGAAATTAATTTATATGGGTTGTCTCATCTTGCCATTCCTAAGGCACAGGGGCACTAGGACACTGAGGACAGGGGCACAATCTAAAAGAAGATCAGAACCAATGTTATATTATTTTACTGAAAGAGCAGTCGAGGCTCGGAACAAACTCCCGTTGGATGTGGTTGTGAAATCTATGGTAAGTGAATCTAACCCTTTCATGACCAAGGGTCATTGATGCCCCAGTGTCCAGGTCAAAATTTACAAATCTGACATGCGTCACTTTATGTGGTAATTGCTTTGGAACACTTTTATTTATCCAAGCCATTCTGAGATTGTTTTCTCGTGACATATTGTACTTCATGATAGTCAATTTCTCTGCTTCTAAAACAGAGAGTCATACCTAATAAAATATTTATTACTTAACATTTCCCATATGTATACTTTATGTTGGCATCATTTTGGAAATGTCATTTTATTTTTTTAGGACGTTAGAAGGCTTAGAAGTTTAGAAGCAATTCTTAAAATTTTTAAGAAAATTTCCAAAACACACTTTTTAAGGACCAGTTCAGGTCTAAAGTCACTTTGTGGGGCTTACAAAGTGGAAAGCCCCCATAAATGACCCCATTGTAGAAACTACACCTCTCAAGTTACTCAAAACTGATTTTACAAACTTTGTTAACCCTTTAGGTGTTCAACAAGGATTAAAGGAAAATGGAGATGAAATTTCTAAATTTCACTTTTTGGCAGATTTTCCATTTTATAAAAAATTTTTCTTTAACACATTGAGGGTTAACAGCCAAACAAAACTCAATATTTATTACCCAGATTCTGCGGTTTACAGAAACACCCCACATGTGGTCGTAAACTGATGTAAGTGCGCATGGCAGGGTGCAGAAGGAAAGGAACGCGGTATGGTTTTTGGAAGGCAGATTTTGCTGGACTGGTTTTAGATGCCATGTCCCATTTAAAGATGCACCCATACAGTAGAAACTCCCAAAAAGTGACCCTATTTTGGAAACTAGGGGATAAGGTGCCAGTTTTATTGGTACCATTTTTGGGTACATAAGATTTTTTGATCATTCATTATTACACTTTATAGGGCAAGGTGACCAAAAACAGTTTTTATTTATTTATTTTTACAGCGTTTATCTGAGGGGTTAGGTCATGTGACAGTTTTATAGAGCAGATCGTTACGGACGTGGCAATATGTATACTTTTTCTTATTTATTTAAGTTTTACACAATAATAGCATTTCTGAAACCAAAAAAATGATGTTTTAGTGTCTCCATAGTCTGAGAGCCATAGTTTTTTTTATTTTTTGGACGATTGTCTAAAATAGGGTATAATTTTTTGCGGGATGAGGTGACAGTTCAATTGGTACTATTGTGGGGGTCATAAGCCTTTTTGATCGCTTGCTGTTGCACTTTTTGTGATTTTTTTTTACGGTGTTCACCTGAGGGGTTAGGTCATGTGATATTTTTATCAAGCAGGTTATTACAGATGCGGCGATACCTAATATGTACCCATTTTTTTATTTATTTCACTTTAACACAATAATAGCATATTTGAAATAAAAAAAATATTTTTTAGTGTCTCAATGTTCTAAGAGCTATTTCTTTTTTTTTTTTTGAGCGATTTTCTTATGTAGGGTCTCATTTTTTGCGGGATGAGGTGACGGCTTTATTCGTACCATTTTGTTTGATATACACCTTTTTGATCGCTTGGTGTTGCACTTTATGTGATGTAAGGTGACAAAAATGGCTTTTTTTACACAGTTTTTATTTTATTGTTTTTATGGTGTTTATCGTACAGGGTCTATCATGTGATATATTTATAGAGACGGTCGTTACGGACGCGGTGATACCTAATATGTGTTTTTTCATTTTTTATAGGAAAAGGCAATTTATTTTTTTAATTTTACTTTTTTATTTATTTATTTATTTATACTTTTATTATTTTCCACTTTTTTTTTATCAAGTCCCTCTTGGATCTTGAAGATCCAGTGGAGCTGATGGCTGTACTATACTTTGCAATGCTCTTGCATTGAAAAGTATAATACTATCAGATGCCCTGTAGGTGGCAACACTGGACGCTTTTGCAAAGCGCCCGGTTGCCATGGCAACCATCGGGCGCTGCCATCGCAGTGCAGCAGCCCCGATGGTGGAGAGAGGGAGCCCCCTCCCTCTATTAACCCCATGGATGCCGCTGCCGTGGCATCTATGGGGTTACAGCAGAGTGTCAGCATAGAGCTGACACTCTCTGCTGATGGCGGCGGCTCAGGAATGGAGCCGCCGCCATCACACACAGCAGGGGGACCGCATCGGAGGCAGGGGGCAGCACTGGAAAGGTGGGGGGTACGGCCAGCATTGAGGGAGGCTGAGGCAGCACAAATGGGGGCAGGAGGAATGTATGGGGCGGGGAGGGGGCGGACCGCATCAGGGCACTGGACAGGCTGCATGAATATGGGGATGAGCGGTGGAAACTGCTTCAGGGGCAGGCGGACACAAGGGGGGGCTTGGAGGTGCACAGGAAGGGGGCACAGATCGGGGGGCACGAGGACACTACCTGATTTCAGGCTCTGATCTGCAGAGCGCAGATCAGAGCCTGAAACCGGCATTTTTTCACTGCCGTGATCCGATTGGTTAGTCTGCATTGACTAACCAATCGGATCGATTGCCGGCAAGGGGCCACCCTGATTGGTTCCTTGCCGGCATTACTGAACTGTATGCTGTCCGTGACAGCAGCAGGACAGGGGCAGAAGGTTTAATCCAAGCGCTTTGCAGCGCTTGGATTAAAGAGCTGGCTTGACGTTTATACACGTGGTAGCTGCACGGGGCATGTGCAAATATCACGTATATAAACGGATTGCAGTCGGGAAGGAGTTAAACATGCCTGAGATAAACACGTCTATCCTAAGATAAAAAAATAAATAATATAAGGGCAGACTAGATGGCCAGGGAGGGGGTCTTCTTCTGGGGTCAATCTTCTATGTTTTTCTGTTTAATTGTATGTAGGGGATTCAGGAGAAATATTGTTCCTTTCTCTAATTTGTATGGCCACCTTTTTTAGAGTCAATCCATGTGATTGCGCCGTTTTTCGTGAGTTTCTGCGGACCCATTGATTTTGCTAATGCATCGTTTGCCATCCGCGTCCGTGATCCGTGGTTCCAGTCTGTCAAAAAAATATAACCTGTCCTATTATTTTCGCGGAAAACGGTTCGCGGACCCATTCAAGTCAATGGGACCGCTAAAAAACGCGGAGGCACACAAGATTGTCCTCCGCGTCCACGCGTCCGCGTCCGTTTTTTCCCTATCATTTGCATGGCAAACCTGTCTTAGACTTTTTTTACCTTCCTTTATGTCTGGTCATCCTCCAAAAATAAAGGAAGACACACGGAAAAAAAAACGGAAACGGATCACGGAACAACGGAACCCCATTTTGCGGAACGGAACACAACAACGGTAGTGTGCATGAGGCCTTAAATGGGTTGTCCCATTAAGAAACGCATTCCCTATCCACAGGAGGTCTGACCACTGGGGCCCCACCGATCACGAGAACAGGGGGTCGCTCTCCCCTGTATGAATTGAGCAACGTTCATTTATCCGCTCTGATGCTTCATTTAGCTGTATAGGGATGTTGGGGATAGCCAAGTTCTTGTACTCAGCTATCTTCAGCAGTCCCATAGAGTTGAGAGGAGTGGCGGACACTTATGCATGGCTGCGGCACCATTCATATAAGGAGCATGTTCTAGAGATCACAGTGGGGGCACCAGTGGTTGGACCCCGCCAATCGGAAACATCCTCTATGCTGTAGGTAGGGGATATGTTGTTTTAGTGGGATAATCCCTTTAATGCCCCTATTCCCATTAGTTGATTTCAGAGAGTGAGAATGCTAGGGCGAGGTGAATATTTTTGCTCGATCCTTTTGTTCTCTCAACATTGAATACACATACACAAAAAGGAGCAATGCAAGATCTTCTTTTACTTAGATGTAAAGATACTCATGAACAAAACCTGATCATTATTAAAATATGAACAAACACACTTTGCTTCATAAACTATTTGTATGGGATTTTTTTCTTTTATCAGTGGATCTATCTTCTGCATAATAACTGATCAATAGCTTTGTGCTAGATTTTTGGCGTTTTTAATTTACCCATTTATATACTGAAAGGTATTTTTTTGGATGTTTGTTTAACTAATGATTTGCAATATAAATATTCTTAAAACTATTAGACTGGATGAAGCACTGCTTTAAAATGTGTAATTAAATTATCACTTAACCATAGGAAATATATTTTAGTATAAAACTGCAGTAAATATAATAAACACTTCATATTAGCTGGGATTTATAACGTTCCCTGGAATCCGGGCTTACAAGTACTCATTTACATCAATGGTAGTATACGTTGTATCCAGCCAAGGAAGGTGTCCAATGTCTTTCACATCAATGGCACGTCTGTCTAACTTGAGGAGCAATTGCCTCTGGGGCAGGGAGTTATGCATGGACACTTAATTGATGCTGGTACACAGTCTCTACAAACACTTCAGTCTGTCCATCTCGGCTGAATGAGGAAGAGTGTCTCCATACATGACATGCTACTTTGCCAATTTATTTTTTACGTTATCCTTAATAATATACAAAGAATAAAGCAATTCCAGATTATATGTGATATCTGCTACTTCTCTTAGTATATAAACTTTATCTACAGCAATTTACACAGAAACATGTTAATAGAATACAGAATTATTAAAGGTCACACTCAGAAATACAGAATCTCCTGCTATTTTTTTTATCCTTCCCTCCTCCATATCCTATGTTACAAACACAATGGGAAAGATTTATCAGTCTGCACCAAAAAAATTATGTAAAATTGCAACTTTTTGCTCCTGCAGAGCTGACCATATTCAATACCAGAAAAGGGCTTAAAAATGTTGCATTTGGCATCAAAATGTTGCAAATCAGCACCAGGCCTCATTTAATATGTACGAAATTTAAGAAATTTGGTCTCAACTTTCACCACTTTCATCTCCAGCCCTAAAAGTTCGTTGTGATGCAAATTACACCAAAAATTTTTTTAAAATCGCCCCCAATGAGTTCAATTTGTAAGCATAGGCCCACTATCACAGGTCCACATATTCACACGGAGGAGCTCTGTAAAAAAAGGACCTGTAACCTCTCCTGGCATGTCTGTTTTAGCAACTACCTTAATTTTCGCTATATAAGATTCACCGAACCATAACACACCAAGGTTTTAAAGGAGGAAATTAAGAAAAATTTATTTTTTTCATTAGACCTCAAATCAGACCCCAAATTCTCCTCAGACCTCCAATTCTCACCAGACCTTAGACCAGACCCCCAAATCTGACCCTCCAGTTGTCACTTCAGATCAGACCCCCATTCCACATCAGGCCTCAGATCAGACCTCCCAAATCAAACCCCTAATCTTTATCAGACTTCAGAATAGACCCCTAATCTTCTTCAGACCCCCAATCTTCTTCAGGCCACCAATCATCATCGGACCCCCAAATCAGACCGACAGTCTTTTTCAGGCCTCATATCAGCCCCACAATCCTCATCAGACCTCATAAATGAAAGAAATTACCTCTCCTGCTCCAGAAGGAGCTGCCACTCGGGAGAACCAGCACTCTCTTTCTGCAACACTGCACTGTGACCAGATGTTGCACTACATTCTAATAGTCTATGTCGTCAGATCACAGCACAGCGCCAGCAGAAGACCATGGAGCGGTGAGTAAAGCCAGTACCAGGAGAGCTATATTCACCTCTCTCCGGTCCTACTGTGTACTAATTAGAGCTTCCATAATGATAGCACTTATTAGTATTCACTTCATAATACGTGCTGCCATTTCCCCCTAATTTTGGGGGGTAGAAATTGCATTCTAAAAGTAAATTAATCTTCAGTACCTGTTCTTATGACTCTAAGTTGTGCTATTCCTTTATTATTCCTGCTAGAAGTCGACTTCTATGGCTAGCAGTTTGTAATGAAGGTCCCAATGGGTGTTTCCAATTGGGTGTGTGTCACTGCGCAATCTTACACTGACAGCACTGATTGGATAATGGCAGATTGTGCTAGGACACAACCCCAGCTGGTAACATCCATCCGGACCTTCAATGCAAACTATTAATAATTCATTAATAACGTCTAGCAAGAATAATAAAGGAATGGGACATAATACAGTCATAAGAATAGATGCTCCAGAAATTGTTATTACATGGGGGATGCAAGTAGTTGCTAAAACAAATTCCGAGAAATTATTGGTGATCAATGTCACAATCCAGCATTGAAAAAATAATTCTTAAAATGTTATTCCAGGTTCAGAATACTGATGGCCTATGCTGTGGAATCTCAGGACCCCTGCTGATCAGCAGTTTCAAAGGGTGGTGGCATCTACTCAAACGCTGCAACCTCTTTATTGTTTACCTGGATGCTGTCTACATAGTAGCGGAGGTGCAGGGTAATTACAGCCCAATAGAGCATCACATTGTAAATATATAACTGCCTAAAAGAGCAGCCACCAAAAAGCCTAATACATACAGTTTTCTGATGACTACTGGTGCTGAAAGAGAAACACAATGTTGTTACTGGGGGTCTCATCTTTGGAGGGAAGGGTCCTAGAAAAAAGGATGGCCTGGACAATTGCCATTTATCGAATTCTCTCAAGGTTGGCCTATCAAGGTTCCTGCCTCAACAAGCAGGTGTAAATGTTATTCTTTGATTTTTGCGTTCCTAAACCTTCTCCACTGAACTATTGGCCTTGCAGTTAGTGCAATTGCTACAAGGTCCAACACCTCAAGGGGCCTGTCATGCAATATTTATGCTGGTCAATGTAGCTGTAATGCCTCATTCACACGTCAGTGTTTTGGTCAGTGATTTACATCAGTGATTGTAAACCAAAACCAGGTGTGGCTCTAAACACAGAACAGGTGCAGATCTTTCCTTTATACCTTATGTCTGTGGAGGCCCCAATCCTGGTTTTGGCTCACAATCACTGATGGAAATCATTGACCAAAACACTGATGTATGAATGAGGCTTAAGGGTGCGGTCACATGTTCAGGTTTCTGGATGCAGTTTTGGAACTCAAAACCAAGAATTTAGAAAAAGAGGAGAAGTCAAATTAGCTCTTTATACTTTCTCTCTTTTTATGATCCTGATTTTAGTTTCCAAAACTGCATCCAGAAATCTGAGTGTGTGGTCGAGTTGTAAAAAGTGTTGATTTTTATAAACAGTTGGCAAAGTGCTTATGCGAAAAGAAAAATGAAAATCAGAACCTCAGCAGTTAATACTGTAAACATGTTTTATCTTCAAATAAAAAAAAACATATTTTGGCCCCTTCATCGAGTGAAACAAAATGCACTTGTATGGTATGATTTTGGTACACACAAAGTAAAAGGTGAGCACATGGGTAAACCGCTCCTTACAACTTAGAGAACATATGGCTTCTGAGAATAATATTTAAAACAGGTTTCAGCCTAGCCTTTCAATAACCTATTTTTTTATTTTTATAATGTTGGCTTCCAAGTGCATTTTGCAAAGATAACTGCTGCTAGATTCCATTAATTAAAGAAACGATCATGAGCACATGTAAATAAGCAAATTGCCTGTAAAATGCTGGAAGATGAAACAGCTCTGGAATTTGCCTCCCGGTTATACTTTTTAGCTATCATGTAGTCTGCCAGTCTACCAAGGCAACGCATCTTTAAAGGTCCTTGTATGTTATGTTAAGCACACTGCTGAAGCAGTGATAACTAAAGCAATATGTGAGGGATGGTGCAGGGAACTATGTACTAGCAGGGCAAGGCAAACTTGGTAGACATCCTTGAGTATAGAGGAACAAATAAACTGGAACTTGTTGTTCCAGTTCATTTGAACATTAAATGTTAAAAGTAGATATATTCTAAAAATTAAACAACTTCAAAACACTAACCAATGTCAACTAGCTGTATCCATCGAGAAGGTAGGACTACCTAACTGTCACTATACTGTGGTATGGCAAAATTCTTTAGCTTCATCAACAGAAATTAAAGCATTACATTTATTGCTCTATTTGTTGGGTACCTAATATTCACTTTTAGTTCTGATTTAGAAATGCATTTAAAGTGTTACTGCCATTTCACTGCCAAAAATGAAATTCCTAACATATGTGATGCTGAAGGGAAGATATTCATGAAGCTTTATTTTTCAGTTACTTTAACCTTTCTGATGTCTGTATTCAGCCCTTGGCAACCCTATTTCTCTGTGCCTCTCTTTCAGCATCTTCCTAAGATGGCCTCTGCTGTACTTCCTGTGATGATGTTTGCCTTGAGGCCATCCTGTATTTCCCTCACTTCCCATAACCCCTTACTCTCCAAACATAAACTAGCAGGACCAATCAAGATGCAGATAACTTCCCCCGCCAGCCCAGAACAGTGTGTATCCTCTCACAGCTAACCAGAGACTGACAAGACCAATCAGAATGCATATAACTTACCCCACTACCCCAAAGCAGTGTGTATCCTCTCACAGCTAATGTGAGAGGATACACACATTAGCTGGTGTATTCCTTAAGCTTTATCCATGGTATATATTGAGCCTGTTTATATCCCGATTTAGTGTTCCCTTCATCGAGTGCTGTTCTACGATGTTGATCCTCCCCACCACTGATACTCCCAGGCTAGAGATTCTCTGTAGGAACGCTTCAACCCTGGCTCTCCCCAGAGTGAGGCTTGACACGCTCTGGAGCCACTGCGCATGCGCAACACCTTCTCCACAGCTGGCATGTCCTACTAATAGAGCGCGCTGCACGCTCCACATGGCGCTCTTCCAACTGTGCAGAGGTACCATCCACCACAAAAAAGGGTATATGGTTGAATCTTCCTTTTCTCATCCTCCTCCTCCTCTTCCATTTTTTCTACTTGCTTATTCTTCGCATATAATGCCCTCGCATATATAGCCTAGCATATAATGTTTACAGGGTCAGCTCACCTGCAGGCCCTCACCTACAATCTTTTACAGGGTCAGCTCACCTGCAGGCCCTTGCATATAATGCTTTGCAGGGTCTGCTCACCTGCAGGCCCTCACCTACAATCTTTTACAGGGTCAGCTCACCTGCAGGTGCATGCATATAATGTTTTACAGGGTCAACTCACCTGCAGGCCCTCACCTACAATCTTTTACAGGGTCAGCTCACCTGCAGGCCCTTGCAAATAATGCTTTACAGGGTCTGCTCACCTGCAGGCCCTCACCTACAATCTTTTACAGGGTCAGCTCACCTGCAGGTGCATGCATATAATGTTTTACAGGGTCAGCTCACCTGCAGGCCCTCGCATATAATTTTTTAAAGGGTCAGCTCATCTGCAGGCCCTTGCATATAATACCTTACAGGGTCAGCTCACCTGAAGGCCCTCACCTACAACCTTTTAGAGGGTCAGCTCACCTGCAGGCCCTCGCATATAATATTTTACAGGGTCAGCTTACCTGCAGGCCCTCGCATATAATGTTTTACAGGGTCAGCTCACCTGCAGGCCCTCGCATATAATCTTTTACAGGGTCAGCTCACCTGCAGGCCCTCACCTACAACCTTTTAGAGCGTCATCTCACCAGCAGGCCCTCACCTACAATCTATACAGGGTCAGCTCACCTGCAGTCCCTCACATATAATGTTTTGCAGGGTCAGCTCACCTGCAGGCCCTTGCATATAATATTTTACAGGGTCAGCTCACCTGTAGGCCCTCGCATATAATGTTTTACAGGGTCAGCTCACCTGCAGGCCCTCACCAACAATATTTTAGAGGGTCAGCTCACCTGCAGGCCCTCCCATATAATGTTTTACAGGGTCAGCTCACCTGCAGGCCCTCACGACAACATTTTAGAGGGTCAGCTCAGCAGCAGGCCCTTGCCCCTAATGTTTTAGATGGTCAGATCAGCAGGCCCTTGCCCCAAATGTTTTTGAGGGTCACCAGCAGGCCATCAATCATAATTTTTAAAGGGTGTGTATGATGCCCTACTTTATGTGTAACAAAGGGTGTATTGGAGTGCCAGTTCCTTGTAATTTTTGGCAGCCCTTTCACTTAGTGCATAGGCTTTATGAGTGTAGGAGTTCCACTACCTGAACAATTGTACCACAATGGGAATGAGGCCCTCCTTTATGTTATATACAGGTTGTATCGGAGTACCTCTTGCTTGTAATTTTTGTCAGCACTTGCACTTTATATACAAGTAAATATACAGGAAAGAATGTTTCCTAACAATTTTATTGTCAGTCTGTAAAAGTGGCGTACTACTCGGACAACATCGTTCCCAGCAGCGACCTGGGAGTCCAAGATGCATCCAGGCATCCTCCCCATGCTGTTCCCGAACCATTTTGGTGGCGTTTCCATCAATTTCTGACCTTTTGCTATGAACCAGGCATCCTCCCCTCTTCAGAACAGGGGGTGCCTGGTTTAAAGTTTGTGTTGTCCCATTGACTTCCATTGAGCTTGGGTGCTTTGTAGAGCACCCGAGCATCCCGAAGTGCTCGGCCTGAGCACCCGAGCACTTTGGTGCTTGATCAACACTAAACACCGTCCAATGATAAGTTTCTGTGCAACAGTCTAATTCATCAACCTTGTAGGAAGGTGGCACTTTGGGCTGAATATATGTGAAATGGTAAGGAATATAACAGAGAGTATCCGGACTACATTGGTTGCATAATCCAGTCTGCCGTCAGGGACATCGCATTTCTTAAGGGTAATGATCGCATGGGTAATATGACTTCATGGGTCATTGGTAATACTGTTTACAAGACCTAAAAAGAAACAGCCTATATCCTGGGGTAAAGAAACATGAGTAAAGTGGTCACAATATCCCACATCCATGTAATATCCTTTGCGTACGAAACATAGAAAAATCTCTCAGATTAAAGCAGGACTGTAAGTTGGAAGTTGATCCAGATAGGGTCTGTAGATTACCTGGTACTGCTGTTTGGAGGGTTACCTGGAGAATTGCGCTGAGTGGATGGTACCTCTGCACAGTTGGAAGGGCGCCATGTGGAGCGTGCAGCGCGCTCTATTAGTAGGACACGCCAGCTGTGGAGATGGTGTTGCGCATGCGCAGTGGCTCCAGAGCGTGTCAAGCCTCATTCTGGGGAGAGCCAGGGTTGAAGCGTTCCTACAGAGAATCTCTAGCCTGGGAGTATCAGTGGTGGGGAGGATCAACATTGTAGAACAGCACTCGATGAAGGGAACACTAAATCGGGATATAAACAGGCTCAATATATACCATGGATAAAGCTTAAGGAATACACCAATTATAACTCATTAGTTAACACTCATAAAAGCCATTTTAACCAATTGTTTACCCAAATCTTTGTAAGATTTGTAAGGGGATCAGCGTGACAGACCAAGGATTGGAGGTTGTAAAGGATACTATGAGACTATACCTGGTGATAACAGGGTCCCACAATTTATATCTGTAAGAGAGGGGAAATGATAACATGTTAAACTTCGGATCAAATGGTCAATGAAGTATCATATCTAATGTATAGCCCGAATTATCATATGCATTGTCATAAACAATAGTAATGACCTTTATTACATTTGATACATCATGTCCATAATCCTCTAGTATTAGGTTAGACTCTGGATATTCTCTGTTTAATCCTTTCGGTTCCAAACTATCCAGTTTGTGGATCCAAAAGGCTTCTGTGGTCTTTAGTTGTTTGATTTTGTCACCGCCTCTTCTGCTTGTTGTCACCTGTTCAATTACTTGGAATTTTAATTGAGCAAGGTTACCTGTATGTCCTGCTGCGTCGAAGTGTGCCGGTATATGTAGTAAAGTTTATCGCCTAATGTGGGACTTATGTTTGCATATCCGTTCCCGGATTTTCTGGATTGTTTCGCCCATGTATATATTGCCACAGGGCCATTTTAGAAGACAAATGAAGAGTCACAAGTGAAAAAGCCTTGGATAGGGAAGCTTTTACCTGATTGGGGATGGTAGAAGTGGGACCCTTTCATGACTTTAGAACATTGCATGCAATGTATGCAAGGGAACGTGCCTCTTTTCTGTGTGCCTAAAAACGTTTGTCTGGGGATGATTTTGGCCAACCCGATGTCTGCTTTTACTAGCCGGTCCCGTAGGTTTGGGTGACGTTTGCAGGCCAGTATAGAGTTTTTGAACTCTGCTACCTCGGGGTAAGCCTTTTGTAGGATAAACCAATGGTTCCTGATGTTATTTAGAACCTTATTTGCACTTGGGAGGAATGTATGTACAAAAGGAATTTGTGGTTTATTCTGTTTAGGTTTGGGGGTGCGTGGTGTGTCTAATCCATGAAGAAGGCATTGTGGGTACCCTCTTTCTGAGAAACATTGTCTCATTTCGGAAATCTGTTTTAACAATCCGGCGTACCCGTTCAAACTGGAAATATGGAAGGGACTTTTTGGTGTTATACGGATAAAAGCTAGAAAAGTGTAAAATGTTATTCCGATCCGTGGATTTTTTGTATAGATCAGTTATAAGTGTGCCTGATGAGCCTTTGGTCACCGTGGTGTCTAGGAAACTAATTGTGTTGGGATCATGATGAATGGTAAACTGTAGTTTGGGGTAAATGGAATTAAGGAATGTGTGGAACTCCAGTAAGGAGTCTAATGAGCCCTCCCATATGCAAAAGATGTCAACGATGTAACGTTTCCACATGATAACCTGTGCTTCTAAACAAATGTCCGTATATATAAAGGTATCTTTGAAGTCAGCCATGAAACTGTTTGCATAAGGTGGCGCTGCATTACACCCCATTGTGGTCCCCTGTTGCTGAAGAAAAAAGTAATCTTGGAATAGAAAGAAGTTGTTCGTGAGTATCAATTCTAGTAGTTCCATATAGAAATTAATGGACCCTGGTTCAATGTTTGTGGATTGAAGGTGTCTTCATACTGCGGTCAGGCCCCTAAAGTGTTGAATGGAGGTGTACAGACTCACCACGTCCCTGGTGACCAGTTTTGAGTTCGGTGCTAGAGGGGGCAAGTCGCTTATTATCTGTAAGAAGGAGGAGGTATCCAACAGAAAAGATCTTGTTTCCTTCACAATCAGAGTCAGGACTTTTTCTAAGAGTATCGCTAGTGGAGAGAGGATAGAATTGGTTGATGCCACTATAGGGCGCCCTGAAGGGTTATAAAGATTTTTGTGCATTTTTGGCAAAATGTAAAAAATCGGTTTTAAGGGATTAGAATTTCATAGGAAGGTAACAGTGGAGTCATCAATGACCTTTAGGTCATGATAGTGGGTTAGTCGGGTCTCTAGATAGTTTAGTATAAACTGTACTACCGGTCATCACTATTGCTAAGGATATTACATGGATGTGGGATATTGTGACCATTTTACTCATATTTCTTTTCCCCAGGATTTAGGATGTTTCTTTTTAGGTGTTCTCTTGTAAACAGAATTACCAATAACCTATGAAGTCATATTACCTACAGTTGCAAGAAAAAGTATGTGAACCCTTTGGAATGATATGGATTTCTGCACAAATTGGTCATAAAATGTGATCTGATCTTCATCTAAGTCACAACAATAGACAATCACAGTCTGCTTAAATTAATAACACACAAATAATTAAATGTTACCATGTTTTTATTGAACACACCATGTAAACATTCACAGTGCAGGTGGAAAAACTATGTGAACCCTTGGATTTAATAACTGGTTGAACCTCCTTTGGCAGCAATAACTTCAGCCAAACGTATCCTGTAGTTGCAGATCAGACGTGCACAACGGTCAGGAGGGAATCCTTGACCATTCCTCTTTACAGAACTGTTTCAGTTCAACAATACTCTTGGGATGTCTGGTGTGAATCGCTTTCTTGAGGTCATGCTACAGCATCTCAATCGGGTTGAGGTCAGAACTCTGACTGGGCCACTCCAGAAGGCGTATTTTCTTTTGGTTAAGCCATTCTGTTGTTGATTTACTTCTATGCTTTGGGTCGTTGTCCTGTTGCAATACCCATCTTCTGTTGAGCTTCAGCTGGTGGACAGATGGCCGTAAGTTCTCCTGCAAAATGTCTTGATAAACTTGGGAATTGATTTTTCCTTTGATTATAGCAATCCGTCCAGGCCCTGACGCAGCAAAGCAGCCCCAAACCATGATGCCCCCACCACCATACTTCACAGTTGGGATGAGGTTTTGATGTTGGTGTGCTGTGCCTCTTTTTCTCCACACATAGTGTTGTGTGTTTCTTCCAAACAACTCCACTTTGGTTTCATCTGTCCACAGAATATTTTGCCAGAGCTGCTGTGGAACATCCAGGTGCTCTTTTGCAAACTGTAAACGTGCAGCAATGTTTTTTTTGGACAGCAGTGGCTTCCTCTGTGGTATCATCCTCCCATGAAATCCATTCTTGTTTAGTGTTTTACGTATCGTAGATTCGCTAACAGGGATGCTAGCATATGCCAGATACTTTTGTAAGTCTTTAGCTGACACTCTAGGATTCTTCTTCACCTCACTGAGCAGTCTGCACTGTGCTCTTGCAGTCATCTTTACAGGATGGCCACTCCTAGGGAGAGTAGCAGCAGTGCTGAACTTTCTCCAATTATAGACAATTTGTCTTACCATAGATTGATAAACAGAAAGGCTTTGGGAGATACTTTTATAACCCTTTCCAGCTTTATGCAAGTCAACAATTCTTAATCGTAGGTCTTCTGAGAGCTCTTTTGTTCGAAACATCATTCACATCAGGCAATGCGTCTTGTGAAAAGCAAACCCAGAACTGGTGTGTGTTTTTTATAGGGCAGGGCAGCTGTAACTAACACCTCCAATCTCATTTCATTGATTGGACTCCAGTTGGCTGACACCTCACTCCAATTAGCTCTTGGAGATGTCATTAGTCTAGGGGTTCACATACTTTTTCCACCTGCACTGTGAATGTTTACATGGTGTGTTCAATAAAAACATGGTAACATTTAATTCTTTGTGTGTTATTAGTTTAAGCAGACTGTGATTGTCTATTGTTGTGACTTAGATGAAGATCAGATCACATTTTATGATTAATTTGTGCAGAAATCCATATCATTCCAAAGGGTTCACATACTTTTTCTTGCAACTGTATGTGATCATTACCCTTAAGAAATACAATGTTCCTGACGGCAGACTGGATCATGCAACCAATGTAGTCTGGATACTCTCTGTTATATTCCTTACCATTTCACATATATTCAGCCCAAACTGTCACCTTCCTACAAGGTTGATGAATTAGACTGTTGCACAGACACTTATCATAGGACGGTGTTATCTGTCAGTCACCCCATGTTATTGACTATATGTGATTGATGATGTATTGACTATACACTGCTTTATACTCCACTGTCATGGTATTTACACATTGATTTATGTTATATTCATTTTATGTTTTGCTGTAGTTTGATAAAGGCCCTATGATGCTGAAACGCCACACCGGATTTGTACAGCCGCATTATCGATAAATACTCACAATTTTGCATCAATATTGCGGGAGTTTCTATTTCTATATCAGAGAGGAGACGGCCTGCACATGACAACACTGTGAGAAGAGGCCTGCTCAATTTGAAAGACATTTCTGGGTGCTATTATTAGGTGAAACTGAAAAAGATGAAATTATAAAGCACAAAAGCATTTATACAGCAGGGTGTACTATAATATTAGGGTATAAAAAATGAAACAGCAGTTACTCTTTAAAGGGGTTTTCTTGCAGTTCATAATTGATGGCTGCAGCTCTCCAGTGAGTGCTGCATCCCCTTCCTAGGCCATTGAAGTTATGTTCATTGGTCACATACATCCTATTTGTAGCTCAGTCTCATTCAATTGACGGAGCCTGGGTTGCAATATCAAGCACACCATTGAGAGGAGCCCATAGCACTCAATGGAGTGCCACAACCTGTTTAAAACAGCTGATCAGCGGGGTTGCAGGTGTTGGACCCCCGCACTGATCAGATCTATTCTGAGGTTAAGCTATCAGTATCGAACTCCTAGAAATCCCCTTCCAATATTTCAGAGGGACTTTTAAAGAGCATTTCCAACCAAAACTTAAATACAGTCCCATGATGATAATTTAAATCAGAAAAATTATAGATATGTTTGGGAGCTGGCAGATTGTTATGTGTTCATCAAGTTATTAATAGTGCCACACAATGCCAAAATTTTACCAGCTTACTGTGCCATACCAGTGCCATACAGAGCACACAAAGGGGGAATTTATCAAGGCTAGCATTTCTAACCCTAGTTTTGATATGCTTAGTGGCAGGGCCGTCTTTAATGCAGGGCAAAAGGGGCAGCTGCCCTGGGCCCAGTTGTTCCTGGGGGGCCCAAGATAACTGCCTCTTGAGCCCCGCTGGCCACTTTCCACAGCCACAATGATATGATCTGCTGTGCCGGCTCCGTGTCGCGGAGAAAACTACCATAGCAGGCAGGCCGGCCGCGTAACGTCACTCACTCCGCCACGCGCCTGCTCCGCCTGCTTCATTAATAAAGTGGGAGGAGCAGGCACGTGCGGCGTGACGGAGTGAAGGACGTCACGTTACGCTGCCGGCCTGCCGGCCTGCCTGCTAGAGTAGTTTGAATGTTTGATGGTGAGTACTAGCCTCCCAGCCATGACTAGTTGACTACACTTTACATATAGAGACTCCGCCACGATTAGTTGCCCGCCTCCACCCCCTGTATTGGAGGTCACTATTTACACAGGGACACTATTATGGGGGGGGGGGGGGAAATCTGTGGATGACACATATATAGCATAAGATGCTATATATGTGTCATCCACAGATTCCCCCCATAACAATGTAATCCACAGATCCCCCCATAACAGTGTCATCCACAGATCCGCCCCATAACAGTGTCATCCACTGATCTCCCATAACAGTGTCATCCACATAGATGCCCCATAACAGTGCGTCATCCACAGAGGCCCCCATAACAGTGCCATCCCCAGATACCCATAACAGTGTCAGCACAGGGAAGGAACACTATGGCGCCACTGTGCATGCGCAAGCTCGTGCATTGCGAGATTACGGCGATCTGACTTTGTGAGCAAGGAGGAGATTTAATAATTTTGGTGCATCTTGCCAGGTCCATGCGGCATACAGTAATCTGAAATTTTCGACGATTTTCACGCAGTCCCATTCACTTCTATGGGGCCTTGTTGCAAGAAAAACGCACAATATAGAGCTTGCTGCGATTTTAACGCAACGCAACAGTGATGCTTGAAAATCACCGCTAATGTACACAGCCCCATTGAAGTGAATGGATCCGTATTCAGTGCGGGTAAGATGCGCCCACATGGAATTCCCGCCCATGTAAAAGGGGTCTTACTGTGACAGCAAGAGCCACTACCACTCTCATCCTCCACTCCAGCTCCTCATATGCTGCTGCATGCTTCCTGTTAGAGATAGTGGGGGACATTTATTAAGCATGGTGTGCCAGAATTATAGCGTAAAATGGACCAAAAAGAATGACATTTTAATTTGTACCAAATATATCAACAATTTTTTCCACAATTTTTTACCATAAAGAATGCATCACTCCAGAAATGAGTTATTATTCCTGATAGAAGACCATGAATTACTTTCTGGCAGTTTGCAATGAAGGTTCAGATGGGCATTACCAGTTGACAACACTGATTGGATATTGTCAGACTGTGCAGGGACACAATCCCAACTGATAACATCCATCTGGGCCTTTAATTTTGCATTTATAAACCTCCAGCAGGAATATATAGCTGACATATATTTCAGATTACTGTATCCTGCATGGACCTGGCAAGATGCAACAAAATTATTAAATCTCCTCCTTGCTCACGAAGTCAGATCGCCGTAATCTCGCAATGCTCGAGCTCGCGCATGCGCAGTGGCAGCATAGTGTTCCTTCCCTGTGCTGGTATCAGCTTCAGGGAAGGAACTGCGCGAGCTCAGCACCGCGAGATTACGGAGATCTGACTTTGTAAGCAAGGAGGAGATTCCTGGTTACAGGCGGTGCTGGGCTCCTTCACAGGGGGCGTGGCTGGGCTCCAGAACGGTTAGTGCAGCCCCTTGGGCTCCTTACCAGGCTCATTTACATATATATAAAATCATTTTTACACTCAATAAAACCATTCAGAGATATGGGACAGGTATATTGCGGACATGCTAGCAGCGATCTAGCCGTGCATGTCCGCATCTCTATAGGGTAAAAAGGGGTGACAGAATCCCTTTAAAAAAAAAGATTCCTTAATAATATACCCAACACAGAGAAAAAAAATCTGTTTAGACATATGCAAGACTGTCTGTTCACATGCCCATATGATCCCTTGCTAATTTATCTGCTAAGTTCAGTGATCCCTGTTCACTTCTCCTCCCTTTATGATAAAGTGAGGAAACATATTCTTATTCCCTGTGGAAAATGCTGTGCAATGAATATCCCTGGATATCCTCAAGTCTCATTAGGACACCAGGTATCAGTTCAATCCATGTTGCTATCCAATCCTTACAACGTACTCTGTGCCTTTCATTTGTTAATCTGTGGATTCTCCATTGCATTTATACTTCTATTCACTTCATCAAGTTTGTGAGCATTCTGGAAAAACTGCAATGCTAACTGCACATTGATGAACAGGGGGAAGAATAGGAATGGAAAGATGCTTAGGCTAGCAATTTGATGACCGGCATATTAAAAAGAAATAGTACCAAGTTCCAGTAATGTATTGGTGCTGCTAGGTTTCAATTGTATGTTCAGCAGGGAAACCAAGGGCCACATATAGCTCCTGAGCCATGGGTTTGGAACTACCAAATTAAAGAGGACCTTTCACCGCTCCTGACTGCCTGTTTTAATAGCTTCATGCATTCCCCATGTAATAACAATTCTGGAGCATCTATTATTATGTCTGTATGTTGTACCATTCCTGTATTATTTCTACTAGTAGTTATGAATGAATTGCTAGCAGTCTGCAGTGAGGGTACAGAGGGGAGGTAACCAGTTGTGGGTGTACCTACACAAACTGACTCTATCCAATCAGTGCTGCCATTTTCAGACTGTGCAGAGACACCCCCCAACTGGTTACCTCCCCTCTGTACCCTTACTGCAGACTGCTAGCAATTCATCCATAACTTCTAGTAGAAATAATAAAGGAATGGCACAACATACAGACATAAGAATAGATGCTCCAGAATTGTTATTACATGGAGAATGCATGGAGCTATTAAAACGAGCATGTCAGGAGTGGTGACAGGTCCTCTTTAAGTCAAAAATAAAATTGACTTCTACTTTGAAATGATTCCAGTTATGGAATATAAGAGCTCTTATAGTCTAATATTAGGCATACAGTCAAATGATGCCTGACATTTACAGGTTTGATGACATTAAATGGCTTCTGTCAGCCCACTAAACCGTTTATTTTTTGTTTTCGTTTACTAATAATCCCTACACTGCGATTTATGCATACATAAGTTAAATAATCATTTCTGTTCAGTAGAATTTGCTAAAAAGCGATTTTTAAAATATGTAAATTACCTTGCTACCAGCAAGTAGGGCGGCTACTTGCTGGTAGCAGCCGCATCCTCCGACCGTAATGACGCCCCCTCCGCATTGTGATTGACAGGGCCAGGGAACGGAATCGTTCTCTGCTGGCCCTGCCTGTTAGCATTCAAAATCTGGCGCCTGCACTGCGGCCGTACGTATCTTTAATCTGCGCAGGCGCACTGAGAGGCGGCCGCTCTCTCCTCAATGCGCCTGTGCCGGGTGTAGATGTGACGTCATCGGCGCAGGCGCATTGAGGATGGAGCTGCCGAGCGAGTGGCCGTATCTCAGTGCGCCTGCGCAGATTGAAGATAGGTACGGCCGCGGCGCAGGCGCCAGATTTTGAATGCTAACAGGCAGGGCCAGCAGAGAACGATTCTGTTCCCTGGCCCTGTCAATCACAATGCGGAGGGGGCGTCATTAGGGTCGGAGGATGCGGCTGCTACCAGGAAGTAGCCGCCCTACTTGCTGGTAGCAAGGTAATTTGCATATTTTAAAAATCGCTTTTTAGCAAATTCTACTGAACAGAAATGATTATTTAACTCATGTATGCATAAATCGCAGTGTAGGGATTATTAGTAAACAAAAAAAACAAAAAACGGTTTAGTGGGCTGACAGAAGCCCTTTAAAGAAGCTTTACTATTATGAAACATCTGACAACTATAGAATTTAGGAAAAATTGTCAGATGCTGATTTTTTTTAATTCATTATGAGAAACCCAACATTGCTTGAGGAGAAAATTTTTGTAGACGTCATATGGTTGATAAAAACAGTAAGTGAACCCTTTGGAATTGTCTAGATTTTTGGTGCATTGGTCCAAAATTCCCATAACTCGTGTAAAAAATTTAAGTCAGACATCATATACTACATGACAATCTCTTTCTGAGGCCTCATGCACATGACCATTGTGTGCATCCGTGTCCGTTGTTCCGTTTTCCATAATTTTCTGCGGACCCATTGACTTTCAGAGGGGCCGTTGAAAACTCGAAAAATGCACCGTTGTTCATCCGCGTCCGTGATCTGTGTTTTCTGTCCGTCCAAAAAATATGACCTGTCCTATTCAAGTCAATGGGTCCGTGAAAAACACGGATGCACACAAGATTGTCATCCGCGTCCGTGATCCGTGTCCGTAGGCTACTTTCACACAGACGGATCGTGAAAACTCAGATCCGACAGTATATTCTAACACAGAGGCATTCCCATTGTGATGGGGACGCTTCAAGTTAGAATATACTAAGAACTGTGTACATGACTGCCCCCTGCTGCCTGGCAGCACCCGATCTCTTACAGGGGGCTGTAATTCGCACAATTAACCCCTTAGGTGCCGCACCTGAGGTTTTAATTGTGCGTATCATAGCCCCCTGTAAGAGATCAGGTGCTGCCAGGCAGGAGGGGGCAGACCCCCCTCCCTCCCCAGTTTTAAATTCATTGGTCCCTCCCCTGTATTACATTCATTGGTGGCCAGTGCGGCCTCCCCTCTCCCCCCCTCCTAATTAAAATCCCCCCCATATACTATGGCCCCAGTTGTGCCCCCATCTTTATATTATGGCCCCAGTTGTGCCCTCATACATATACTATGACCCAAGATGTGTTCCTATACATATATTATGGCCCCAGTTGTGCCCCCATAGATATATTATGGCCCCAGTTGGTGGCAGCGGAAAGTTCCGATTGGAGTCCCAGTTTAATCGCTGGGGCTCCGATCGGTAACCATGGCAACCAGGACGCTACTGCAGTCCTGGCTGCCATGGTTACTTAGCAATTTTAGAAGCATTATACTTACCTGCGCTGTCTGTGACCGACCAGGCGCTCCTCCTACTGGTAAGTGACAGGTCTGTGCTATAAGCAATGCGCCGCACAGACCTTTCACTTGCCAGTAGGAGGAGCGCCCGGCCGGCCACAGACAGCAAGGTAAGTATAATGCTTCTAAAATTTCTAAGTAACCATGGCAGCCAGGACTGCAGTAGCGTCCTGTTTGCCATGGTTACCGATCGGAGCCCCAGCAATTAAACTGGATATTATGGCCCCAGTTGTGCCCCCATACATATATTACGGTCCCAGTTGTGCCCCCATACATATACGATGGCCCCAGCAATTAAACTAAATATCTATGGGGGCACAACTGGGGCCATCGTATATGTATGGGGGCACAACTGGGGCCATCGTATATGTATGGGGGCACAACTGGGACCGTAATATATGTATGGGGGCACAACTGGGGCCATAATATATGTATAGGGACACATCTGTGGTCATAGTATATGTATGAGGGCACAACTGGGGCCATAATATAAAGATGGGGGCACAACTGGGGCCATAGTATATGGGGGGGATTTTAATTAGGAGGGGGGGGAGAAGGGAGGCCGCACTGGCCACCAATGAATGTAATACAGGGGAGGGAGGGGGGCCGCACTGGCCACCAATGAATTTAAAACTTGAGAGGGAGGGAAGGGGTCTGCCCCCTCCTGCCTGGCAGCACCTGATCTCTTACAGGGGGCTATGATACGCACAATTAACCCCTTAGGTGCGGCACCTGAGGGGTTAATTGTGCGGATCACAGCCCCCTGTAAGAGATCGGGTGCTGCCAGGCAGCAGGGGGCAGTCATGTACACAGTTCTTAGTATATTCTAACTTGAAGCGTCCCCATCACTATGGGAACGCCTCTGTGTTAGAATATACTGTCGGATCTGAGTTTCTAACTCAAATCCGATGGTATATTCTAACATAGAGGCATTTCCATGGTGATGGGGACGCTTCAAGTTAAAATATACCATCGGACTGGAAAAAACTCTGATCTGATGGTATAATAGGGACTCCTGACTGAAAGTCAATGGGGGACGGATCCGTTTGCAATTGCACCATATTGTGTCAACGTCAAACGGATCCGTCCCCATTGACTTGCATTGTAAGTCAGGACGGATCCGTTTGGCTCCGCACGGCCAGGCGGACACCAAAATGACTTTTTCCTTCATGTCCGTGGATCCTCCAAAAATCAAGGAAGACCCACGGAAGAAAAAACGGACACGGATCACGGAACTACGGAACCCGTTTTTGCGGACCGCAAAAAAATACGGTCGTGTGCATGAGGCCCAATAAAGCTAGAACCTCACATGTGTCCAGAGATCTACACATTTATTGCTTTACTAGATTTATATCAAGCTGACAGTTCAAGAGGAGTGTCTTTTCTGCTGCAGATCTGGGGACTGTCCATGTTCTCCCTATCACAGCTCAGGAGGCATGTCCATGTTCTCCCTATCACATCTCAGGAGGCGTGTCCATGCTCTCCATATCACAACTCAGGAGACAGTTGAAGGATGAAACTGAGCATGTGCGGCCATCTCAGTGAGCATGACAAAGAAATAAGAAAAAAACAAACAGCAGGTGGCGCTATACAGATACATTATATTGAATAACTCAACGGCTATGCTAAATGTTTAATGACATGCAATTACAAAAGAATTCAGATCCAGGTGATGGTTTCAAAACTGTAGAATATTTTTTGTGGGACAACCCCTTTATGCAAGTTTTCAGAAAACATTTGGTGAAGGATAGGTGATTTCTCAATAATAGACATGAATAGCATAACTATTTTCATGTCAGACTATGTTATATTATCAATGCAGAAATCTAGGTAATTACAAAGAGGGTTCACTTACTTTTACTCACAATAGTATATCCACGTGTATATTTTGTTTATACAAAAGTATTATTTTTGACCTGGAATGAAATTATGAATTGTGTGTTCGTTGTCATACTGACATATATTTTGAAAAAGCTAATTTTTACAATATAACAGCCATCTTTATTAGTGTTATAATTAGAGATGAGCGAATTTCATATACGCTTCGTTTGGTGGTAAAAGCAGAATTGCGTTATGGATTCCGTTACCATGGACCATAACGCAATTCTATTGCAGAATGCCTTTATTCATTCCGTCATAATAAAAGTCTATGGGCTGCAAAACCGATCCATCCCGTTTCTGTTATGCATGAGAGTCCTGGAGGTGACCATACATTTATAGATATAGAAAGATAGTAAGATATACTACCAAGCTAAAACATACTGTATAATATATACGATATTGATTCATACGATATATGTTAATACTGTCAATGCAGTATGTGTATATATATATATATATATCTTTGTTTCCAATATAGATGAACGTGTCTAGTTAATGACTCCTAGTCATCCATTATTCTATACTACAACCATATGTTTCCTCCAGGCTCCAGTGTCACTGCTGACCCATCACTGCGGGTCAGAATGCCATTTCTCCATGTAAATAAATAGGACAATTTAGTCATAGACACTAAACAGCCTTGTCTTACTTAAAGCTGTTTTTGTTGTTTTTAGGTTAATTCGTATTGTTAATAAGCCAGATGCACATTACCGCTCACATTGCTGACATATTAGTGTCTAAAGGTGCAAAAATCTTTCACTGCTTTGGGCTAGGTTCACATCTGTGGCAGACGTTTGGGTAGGAGCCTTCTGGGACGCAAAAGGATGAAATATCACTGCACAAAGCTGTATTTTATCAGGCAAAATGTTAGTATTCACATTGGACACTGGATGGAGCCCATGATAGTGATCCAATGTCCAGCATAAGCCAGATTCAGCAGTTCCAATATTTTGTTCCTACGACGGAACAGAATACCAGAATCCTAGCGCTAATGTGCATGTAACTTTTTTCTTATAGTTGGTACCTTTATCTAATTCTTCATCACCTGGAACATTACATACCTTGAAATAATTTCTTCTTAACGTTAAATAAATCCCAAAAAGAAATGATTAGAGTAGGTTTATAGATGTGGTCTTAAAGCAGCTCAAGCTGCTGTGTATAAAGTTTCCATACATTAGGACTTCAGGTAGAAATTTTACTTAATGTCTTTTCATGTATGATTTGTCTGGAAGGTGGTCATTTTTGGCCGAAAAAGCCATATATCTTTAATGACCAGGCCTGAAGGGGCCTTAAACTTTTTTAATTTTTTTTTACACACATGGTGGTTTAACAGTCCTTTTTTATTTGTTGGACTACCAAAATACATTTTGCAATATATTGTACATGACTCCTAGGGTCTTTTATTTATATATTTACCGACTTTATTTATTTTTTAGTTTTATTTGGGAATAACTGCAAAAAATATAAAAAGGTCATTTTTAATTATAGCACCTTATTATTTAAATATGCAAACTGAGACCAAAGTAAATAATTTAAAACAGTTTCCTAGTCTGTGTGATTTTGATGTATAATATCATGTATAGTTAGTATTGTTTGGAAATGGGAGATAATAGAGACAATTTTAATATGCGTGTTTTTTTAAAATCTTTTATGTGTATTTTATCATATTTTTTACTTATCTTTTTTAATATAGTTTCGGCACATAATATTTCTCCCACAATGTCATTAACAGTTGACCCCTTTTTTCCTGTATTTTGTGCTTCCATCTAAAGGAGCCCCAGTTACAGGGGAAAGCAGCCCCCTATCGGGGCATTGCATACATGCAGAACTGATCAAGGTCTGCTGCTCAGACTCAGCAGGTCTCCTATGTCTGAGACACATAGCTATCACCGAAGAGGAAAAGAAAGTGGCATAGCTGCTTTCTTTATACACTGCATAGTGTTCACTGAGTGCTTTCTATGGAGGAAAGGAGAAGGCAGATGCCACTGTCTTCTCCTCAGGTTAGATTGCAGGAGAAGGATCTTTAATCCTGCAATGTATATTAGTAGCACTCCGGATTAAACCCCAGCACCAAAACATGTACAGTGCTTGGTCACTATCAGGTTAAAACCACAAATCAATGATCAGTGTCCTCTGGGATCTATCACCAATATGTTGTTTGGCATGAATGACAGTACCCAACAATGACCAACAAAATACAATACAGAAGATCAACTTTTTGATAGATATCTGTTTTTGGTTAACATCATGCGTGTTTTAGTCTCTAGTCGTGAGAAAATTTTCTGAATATGCCCTTTGTCTCTTCCAAAACCTCAAATAGATGGCCAGAAAGCATAAGTCTATCAGGAAGTCGGTAAATACATGGTTGGCCGATTTCCATTGGAACAACAGAATGATTATAAACCACAATCAACTAAAGCACCAGTTAATATGTAACTTCTTGAGTTTCTTTTAATAATATATATTTATATATAAGATGAGTAAACTGATGAGTGGCAACTATGGTTTCTGTCCTGTATGGGTTCAAGCAGAACTATAACTGTTCTATATTATGTTTCCAGTGAACCAATAGGTTCTGCTCATTGGCAGAAGGGGTTGGCAGTTGAGATAAAGCCAGCACAAATTCAATGCGCAAATTCAAAGAACAGCAGACAGCATGTCAGAAATGCTTCCAGAAGCTCTGACAAATTGATTAGGACATTTGGTTTAGTAGAAAATGCATCAAATTTGAATGTGAATACAAGCAGACGACAATGTTATTTTTTGGCCATGAGTCTAGATGCAATCTAGTAAGGGAGTTTGTCAATGGCAGAGAGTGAGAGTCTCCAGATGGATAAATGGTAAAGCAGAGTGTTAGGAAAACAAACAATATAATTATGACAATAAATGTCATTGTCTCACACATCACGCTTTTAACTAATGTTAAACCATAATTAAAAAATCCATGAAATAATGTATTCCAAACTTTTTCAAATTGACAGAGACAAGCTGGATGGTGCTGGAAAAATAATACAAATGCTTATTCTCCATGGGAAATGAAGCAATATAATGTCCATCAATATCAGTGAGCCAATTCCACTAGAATCCTCAGCCAATACTGAAGCTAATATATAGGGTTTGTTAAAGGAGGACTCTCATCTAGAAGCTAATAAAGTATCTAGTAAGTATGTGTAGACAAGACAATCCCTTTAAATTGATCTGACGTGTTACATTCAAAAAAATAATACATGGATTTTGAGAGGTAAAGAGCAGCATTCCTTATTACTGATTGCTGGATACCAGGTATTTTTTCATGGTTTCTTGTGATAATGTTAGTGTTATTCCTCAGGAATCTGAATTTACAGGTTTGGTTTAATAAAGTTAATCATCATCTTTCGGATACTGAATTCATATTACTGGATTTTACTATGCTCATTGAGTATTAGGCCTCCTGCGCATGAGAGTGTTTATTTTGACCATTAATATAGCGAGCAGAACAAAATTATTACACATAATTTTGTCACTGCTAACTGCCATGTCAGGTTTCATTTCATGGATCCTATAGAAGCACTGCATGTATTGCTTCTGGGTGATAACTCAGTTTAATGTATGGCATACAATGATACAGTTTTTCTACTTTTGTATACATACCTCAGATGCTTTTACTATGGTAAGTTCATGTTCCATCTATGGAACTTTGAAATGCAGAAACACCCCCTTTTGGGGACCTGCAGGCATGAAACCCAAATTCACTTGCATGCACGAGGCCTTAAAATAGACATTTGTAGGGATGAGCGGACCCGTGGATGTTTGAAGTCAATGGGGACCTGAACTTTGGTGCACTAAAATGGCTGTAAAATAGTCGTAGAAAGGGCTAGAGGGCTGCAAAAGGAACCAAAATGGGGGTAAGAGCAGGACAGTTGCCCTGCAAACAAATGTGGATAGGGAAATGACTTAAAATAAAATAGAATAGAAATTTTTTAAATAATAATCTTGAACTAGGAGGCGGAGGTCAAAGTGGAGTAGGAGGTTGAGGAGGCGGTGGACATGGCAGTATTTTTTATTAAATATTTTTTTTAAATAAATTTAGGAAGTTGGGAAATAGAAAAGAGAAGGCAAAGAGAAAGTGCGCTGGAGTATAACAATGGCTGGGTGCGGCCGGTATATTTGTCTACTCAGAACAAGGTACAGACAAGTCCTGTGGGATCCATGCCTGGTTCATTTTAATTAATGTAAGCTTGTCCACGTTGGCTGTGGACAGGCGGCTGCGCTTGTCTGTGATGACGCCCCCTGCCGTGCTAAACACACGCTCGGACAATACACTTGCTGCAGCGCAGGCCAGCACCTCCAAGGAGTAAAGGGCAAGCTCAGGCCATGTACCCAATTTGGAGACCCAGAAGTTGAAGGGGGCAGACCCGTCATTCAGTACGTGTAGGCATGTGCACACGTACTGTTCCACCATGTTGCTGAAATGCTGCCTCCTGCTAAGACGTTCCGTATCAGCTGGTGGTGCTGGTTGTTGTGGCGTGCTGACAAAGCTTTTCCACATTTCGGCAATGCTAACCCTCCCTTCTGAGGTGCTGGCGGTGCCCCAGCTATGTTGGCGACTTCTTCTTCCTCATCCTCCTCTGCCATCGCCTTGTGCTTCCACTGAGCCCCCGCTGTCAGGTGTGAATGCCATCAGCAGCGTGACTACCAGCGTACCAGCATGCGCTTGGACTCGCGCATCTTGCGATCACGCTCCAGTGACGGAATTAAGGACGGTACGTTGTCCTTGTAGAGGGGATATAGCAGGGTGGCCACCCAGTAATCAGCACTGGTTAGAATGTGGGCAACTCTGCTGTCCTCTGTGGGAGGTGTATCGTCTGTGTCCTCTGTATCATCCCCCCAACCACGCTCCATTGATGCCCAAAAGCTGCTTTGGGTGCCACCCTGCTGTGAACACGGTTCCTCCTCATCATCATCCTCCTCCTCCTCATCCTGCAGAACTATGCCCTGGCTGGACAGTTGTGTACCTAGCCTCTGTTGGTGCAGGAATCTACCCTCCAAGCCACTTTTGAATAACTGGTCTGATAACCATGGAAATAATCCCTCTTCCTCCGCCTCTTCCTCCTGTGCCACATCCTCTTCCATCATCCCCCTAAGTGTTTTTTCAAGGAGACAAAGAAGTGGGATAGTAACGCTGACGACTGGCCATGTTGATGGAGTACTCGAAACATTGCAACACGGCACACACGTCCCGCATGGAGGCCCACTCGTTGGTGGTAAAGTGGTGCTGTTCCGCACAGCGACTCACCCGTGCATGCTGCAGCTGAAACTCCACTATCGCCTGCTGCTTGCACAGTCTCTCCAGCATGTGCAAGGTGGAGTTACACCTTGTGTGTACGTCGTATATGAGGCAGTGAGCAGGAAGGCCGAAGTTACGCTGCAGCGCAGACAGGTGAACAGCATCAGGGTGAGAAAGCCAAAAGCACACACAGACGGTCTGCACTGTCTGCAGCAGCTTTGACATATCAGAGTAATTTTTCAGGAACTTCTGCACCACAAAATTCAGCACATGTGCCAGGCAAGGGATGTGCATCAAACCGGCTAGCCCCAGAGCTGCTACGAGATTTTGCCCGTTAACTTACACCACCAGGCCAGGCTTGAGGCTCAGCGGCATCAACCCCTCATCAGTCTGTTGTTCCATGTGCAATGAGCAGGAACGTGGTACGGTTACATGGACACCAGTTATGCAGTGGGTCAGAATATGGGTATAATAGTCTAAAGTTTTGTTCATGACGCCAATTGCAGCGTGCGCAGGGTACAGTCACAGGGCCCTTTAAGGTGTTGTAACTCACGCACCAGGCTAGGAATGCCAGAGTGGTGCAATGTCTATGTATGGTAGTAAAAATAGTGTCAACTGTGTCTCCTACCTGGGTACGGCTGGACTCCTGGATCCTGGCTCACTTGCAATAAAATGAGGGTGGTGCTAGTAGGAGTAATATAGGGATTTGCAGCAGTAATTGAGATCCAGACCTTGGGTAAAGTTCAAACTTGTCTTTACTGCTAGTAGCTTTCATCCAAGCAAGGTACAGCATTAGTCTTTGGTCCCAGCAGGTATTGGCAATGTGTGGAAGGAATATATCTTCTGCCCTATCATGTACCTGGAGCTTTGCAGGAAAAGGACGTCTGCTTGTTGCTCTGTAATGTGGCAGGAATTTGGCTTCTGCGCTTACTATCTTCTGCTGTCTGGGGACTGACTAGCTGAGGAGGCATATGTCTTCTCCTGTGGTCTCTGGACTCTGACTCACAGTTAGCTTCACAGGTTATGCTTCTTCTTGTAACTGGAGGTGTCTGCTTGCTTCTTCCAGCTGAGAATGAAGGGCTCAGGCTGGGTATGAAGACCAATGTCTCAGCCGAGACAAGATCCTGGCTTGGATCCCTATATCTGGGAGCTCCTACACGCACAGCCTTCCCCTAGCAGGGGTGGCTGGCACACTAACTTAACTTCCTTCTCTCCCCATGAGGCAGGAAATGGGCGAGCCCACTTCTGCTCACAGAGGGGGGAGCTAAACTGGAATGACTATTCCAGTTCAGAAACACTAAACTGGCTTAAGTCCCTGCTAACACATTGCTGCCACATGCTGGTGAACATAGAAATTACAGCAATATACATGTAACAAGGCTTTCAATGCACATTTGTGAGGATATTATGTAAAATCACATTTGATGACAAGGTTAATGCTCTTAACAGGTTGTAGCGGGGTAAAAGACCTGGGGTGTTACACATGCCGAACCACAGCTCCTGTGCAGTGTGGGTTTTTTCCTCCAAACAGATGAGTTTAAAAACAGTCTGCTGTTGTTTCCCCCTTGCTGTGCTAAAGTTGGTGGTGAAGGTGTTGCACTGACTGGATGAGGAGGCGGTAGAGGAGGAAGCAGAGTAGGAGGAGGAGGCAACGAGAAATGTCCTGCAATCCTCGGTGATGGTAGGACATGCGCCAAACTGCTATTCGCCTCAGGCCCAGCAGCCACTGCATTTACGTCCCTGCCACAGATGGCATTGCACAGTGTACACCTGATTTTGTGCCCAATCATTAGTGCTGCACAATCACTAATCGTATATATTTATTTATTATTATACTGGGCAAACGAGATACCGATGAGCTACAGAGGTAATTGCTTCTGTGATAATAAACTAATAGAATAAATAACTGATATTGCCACAGTATAGGAGAATATAAGGGATATGAAATTAAAGGGGTTGTCCGGGATCAAAATTATTTTTTCAAATATAGTTTACTCACTATTACTAGGTGAGTCAAGATTCCCCCGATGTTTTTAGGTATTTTTTAACCTGCTGCATGGCTCCTATGGTCCCCCACAGATTGTTGACATGGATGTTTATTTCTGTGATGACTTCCTGCCGCACTGCACTGTGGATCCCAGCGCAGCGGGGCATCTCCTGGTTTCTACTGTCTTTCAACTCATCCCTGCACCCGCCCCCTCATACATATTCTCCTGCCACACATCGTCCACTCCCCCATCGATCCTCCCCCCTCATACATATCCTTCCTCTAGCAGCACATATTCCTCCCCCTACACCCATAAACTCCTCCTAGCTCTGTCTTCATTCTGCCTCCATTCAGTAGAAAGATCCATGCCCGGTGACGTCACCGGACCGGAGGGGCGTGGCTTAACGCCATGTCTGCAAACCTAGTTACCGCCCCTCCGTGCGCTCTGCATAATGAGTTAGACTGACGGTGACGGTAATTTGCAGTATCAAAACGGGGCTTCAGAAATATGTGGTGCAGGTAGGACATGCATGTGTGACATATGTATGTCACTCTGGTACTAATACAACAATGTCCCCAATCCCGGACAACCCCTTTAATATCCCAGTGACATCTCCCTGGCTAAATCAAAATAAGCTTACAGCAATATACTAATAGTTAGAGATACTTAAGAATTATTCTGTATAAGCACAGGGTCAGTTCCAATTTTTAATCATTGTCTGAATTGAGTATTGTTTTAAAATTAAAATAAATGTTACGTTTAGTTAAATGGCCAAAAACAGGTATTAGATGGCCTCTGGCTATTGAACCTTCCATTAATATTGAAACCTGGGCTTAGTAGGGTATTTTGTGGTAATGCTTTGCATTTAGATGCCTGGTCATGCAGGTGGTGCTCAGGTTTAGCATTTATGCCTCGCTTCAGGCTCTCATTGCACAGCGTTCAAACCACTCGTGTCTAGTGTTGATCGAGCATGCTCGGCCGAACACCAGTTTGGCTCGAGCATCTGGATGCTCGGCACATGGCGGTATTCGGCCGAATACCGCATGTGCTCGAACGCAATGCTCGAGTCTCTTTCCCGCACGTTTATTGCCTGCTACGCAGCCAATAAACGTGCAGGTAAGTACTGCCCTTCACTGTAATGCCATAGCCATGTTAGTTACTGGCATTACAGTGATTGGCTGGCCAGAACGCGTCATCGGATGCTATATAGCACCCGATGACATGTGTTCGGCTCAGTGTTAGTCAGGGAGAGCTGTGCTGAAGAAGGGAAAGATAGTGTAGGGAGTGAATTATTTTTTTTTTAAGTTGAAACAGGACTATTGTGTGTGGCAACAGCAATATATATATTTAGCACAACCTGCGCTAATTTGCTAAAACTTTACCGACCCAAAAGTCTTTTTAAGGACTATTGTTGTGTGTGGCAGCAGCAATTTATATTTTTAGTGCAACCTGCGCTAAATTGCTAAAACTTTACAGACCCAAATGTCCTTTTAAGGACTATTGTGTGTGGTAGCAATAACTATTTTTAGCCCATCCTGTGCTAAATAATGTGCATCAGTTAGGTCGCTGCAGACAGTGACATTACCTGGGGTACATCTCCTGTGCAACGTTTCCACATCCAAAATACCTGTGACATTCCTTGCAATTTTATATTAGCCGCTGCTGACATTAGTGACAATATCTGTGGTATTTCTCCTGTGTAACGTTTCCACATCGCAAATACCTGTGACATTCCCTGTAATTTTTTATTAGCCGCTGGTGACAGCATTGACATTATTTGCGGTATATCTCCTGTCTGATGAAGTTTCCACATCCCAAATACCTGTGACATTCCCTGTATTTTTTTTTATTATCCCCTGGTGGTATCAGCGACATTATCTGCAGTATTTCTCCTGTGTAACGTTTCCACATCCCAAATACCTGTGACATTCCCTGTAACTTTTTATTAGCCGCTGCTGACATCAGCGAGATTATCTGCGGTATATCTCCTGTGTGATGTTTCCACATCCCAAATACCATTTTTAATTTTTTGCGCATACATTTACAAATCCTACGCTACTGTACGTGTGACATACCTTCAAGCATATATAACATTTAATATGAAGAAGGCGAGCAGTAAGTGAAAGGGAAGTGGCCGTGATGCTGATGGTGCATGCAGAGGCCGTGGCCCTGGGCGCATTGAAACTGTGCCTGCTGCCAAAGCACAAGAAAAACAATCATCCACGATACCTAGCTTCATGTCCCAGTTTGCAGGGCGGTGCAGGAAAACACTCTCGAAGTCAGACCAGTGCGACCAGGTGGTCGGTTGGATTGCAGCAGATAATGCTTCCAGTCGGTTAAGCACCACCCTGTCTTCCACCAAGTACAGTCTCAGTAGCCAATTGTCTGGTCAACAGAATCCTCACCCTGATCCTCCTTCCTCCCACCATGGAGAGTCTTGCCAAAAAAGTGATCCAACACTTGGATATTACGAGGAGCTCTTTTCAGCGCCATTCCTTCATTTGGGCATCTCGACAAGCCCTCTTGAATAGGGACATGAGACCTTGTGCCCTGATTCCCAAACTCTTGAGCATCCACAGTCACAAGAAGATGACGGTGGGGAACTGCAATTAGTGTTTCACGAGGTGGATGATGATGATGAGACACAGTTGCCAATAAGTCAACGGCAATTAGTGTCTCAAGAGGTTGATGATGAGGATAAGACACAGTTGTCAATAACTGAGGTTGTTGTTAGGTCAACAAGTCAGGTGGATGAGAAGGGCGAGGAAGTGGAAGATGAGGTGGTGGACGATGAAGTCACTGACCCAACCTGGGAAGGTCCTAAGCCAAGCGAGGACAGCATTACAGAGGGGGAGGGATCCGCAGCACCGCAACAGGCTGGAAGAGGCAGTGGGGTGGCAGTGGGGTGGCAAAAGGGAGCACACCCCGGAGCACACCATTGCGGAAATTTTCCTTGCCAAGGGGTAGGTGTTCCGCAGTCTGGTGCTTTTTGTGGAAATTTTTTTAATTTGCAACCTTTGCAAAAATTAGCAGGGGCATGAACACTAGCAACCTCACCACCACCAGCATAATCCGCCACATAGCATCAAAGCAATGTAATAGGTGGTCTGAACGCCTGGGTCCACAATCTGTGTCTGCAGGTCACACCACTGCCTCCTCTTCCCCTGTGTTATGTGCTGGCATATCCCCTGTCAAAGGTGCAAGCCTGGATGCCTTCTTCCCTGCACCTGGACCTTCGCAAGCACCATCAGTGACCACATAAATTTCCATGTCCCAGCATAGCGTACAAATGTTCTTACCCCATGCATTTGAACGCAAGCATTCAGCCACCCAGCCACAAGCCATAGCACTAAATGCGCAACTTTCCAAATTACTGACCCTTGAAATGTTGTCATTTAGGCTTGTCAGCGGCCGGTCCCTCTTTACGCAGTCCCCAGCCTCCACTATTTTTCACGGTGTGCCATGCCCGCCTTACACCAGCATGTGTTCTGTAACATCACCCATGCCCTGACCAAGTGGGAAGGTCCACTTAACCACTGCCACATGGACAAGTGCTTTTTGCCAGGGACGCTACATGGGTGAACGTTGTGGAGGCCAGGAGCAAGTCGTACCCTGGGATGGCACAGGTGCTACTGACGCCAAGGATTGCGGGCCCTAATCCCATCAGGGTTTCCGCCAGCACCTACATTAGTGGCTCCAACCCCCACTTCTCCTCCTCTGCCTCCTCCACTTCCACCTCCGAATTATCCTCTTGCAGAACCAGTCAGCCATCAGTCTGTAGCTGGAAGCAGTGTAGCACTGCAGTGGGGAAGCATCAACAGGCCGTGCTTAAGCTGATCTGCTTAGGTGACTAACAGCACACCGCCGCAGAGCTGTGGCAGGGGATAAGAGACCAAACTGAGCTGTGGCTCTCGCCACTCAACCTAGAACCTGGCCGTAACTTGGTGACGGCTTTGGAGCTTGGCAAGCTCATACACATCCCATGCCTAGCCGAGTCTTCAACTTAGTAGTTCAGCGGTTTCTCAAAACCTACCCCAATTTGCCTGCGCTACTGGTGAAGTGTGTGCCCATTTCCGCAAGTCATCAACGCTGCAGCAGCGCTTACAATTGCCAGCTCACTGACTGTTGTGCGATGTGAGCATGCGCTGGAACTCCATGTTCCACATGTTGGCCAGGCTTTGTGAGCAGTAGTAGTGGAATACCAGCTGCAACATGGTCGTCACCTTTCCAGTCAGCTTCCGCTCTTCACAAGCGAGGAGTGGGCATGGATGTCTGACCTCTGTGAGGTTTTAAGAAACTTTGAGGAATCAACACAGATGGTAAGCGGCGATAACGCTATTATCAGCATCACCATCCCACTTCTGTGTCTACTCAAATGCTCGCTGCTCACAATTAAGAACGATGTTTTGCATGTGGAAGAGGTGGAAATGAGGGAAGTCATTACACAGGGTGATAGCCAGACCACCCTCAGTTCGTCTTCTCAGCGCAAATTGGATGATGATGATGAGGAGGAGCATGGAAGTTTAATTCCATCTGTTCAGCATGGATGGGCCATAAGAGGAGGAAGAGGATGAGGAGATTGAGAATCATTCTCCTGATGACGACAGCGAAGTCTTGCCTGTTGGGACTCTGGCACACATGGCTGACTTTATGTTAGGCTGCCCTTTCCGTGACCCACGCGTTTTACGCATTTTGGACAACACAGATTACTGGTTGTTTAGCCTTCTTGAACCCCGCTACAAAGAGAACTTCTCATCTTTCATTCCTGTGGCGGAGAGGACGAGCAAAATGGTGCAATACCAGAAGGTCCTTCTGGAAAATTGCTCCAAAAATTTCTAGCTGACAACGCTGGCGGCAGAGTACGTAGTTCCTTGGGCAACCCAAGAGGGGAGACGAGGGGAACACACAGCAGTTGCAACAGAGGCAGGGAAACACTCTCCAAAGCCTGGGACACTTTCATGACACCCCTCCAGCACCCTCACCCTGATGCGCGGCCCAGTGTCACAAGGAGGGAAACATTTTGGAAGATGGTGATGGAGTACCGTGTCAGCGTCCTCAATGATCCCTCTGTGCCTTACAAATACTGGGTGTCCAAGCTGGACACATGTGCAATGAGCAGGACACTGGGTCAGTGGGGATGCTTTGCAGTGGGTCAGTTTATACACTCACCTAAAGAATTATTAGGAACACCATACTAATACGGTGTTGGACCCCCTTTTGCCTTCAGAACTGCCTTAATTCTACGTGGCATTGATTCAACAAGGTGCTGATAGCATTCTTTAGAAATGTTGGCCCATATTGATAGGATAGCATCTTGCAGTTGATGGAGATTTGAGGGATGCAAATCCAGGGCACGAAGCTCCCGTTCCACCACATCCCAAAGATGCTCTATTGGGTTGAGATCTGGTGACTGTGGGAGCCATTTTAGTACAGTGAACTCATTGTCATGTTCAAGAAACCAATTTGAAATGATTCGAGCTTTGTGACATGGTGCATTATCCTGCTGGAAGTAGCCATCAGAGGATGGATACATGTTCTCATTCTGTTTACGCCAAATTCGGACTCTACCATTTGAATGTCTCAACAGAAATCGAGACTCATCAGACCAGGCAACATTTTTCCAGTCTTCAACAGTCCAATTTTGGTGAGCTCGTGCAAATTGTAGCCTTATTTTCCTATTTGTAGTGGAGATGAGTGGTACCCGGTGGGGTCTTCTGCTGTTGTAGCCCTCAAGGTTGTGCGTGTTGTGGCTTAACAAATGCTTTGCTGCATACCTCGGTTGTAACGAGTGGTTATTTCAGTCAACGTTGCTCTTCTATCAGCTTGAATCAGTCGGCCCATTCTCCTCTGACCTCTAGCATCCACAAGGCATTTTTTCCCACAGGACTTCCGCATACTGGATGTTTTTCCCTTTTCCCACCATTCTTTGTAAACCCTAGAAATGGTTGTGCGTGAAAATCCCAGTAACTGAGCAGATTGTGAAATACTCAGACCGGCCGTCTGGCACCAACAACCATGCCACGCTCAAAATTGCTTAAATCACCTTTCTTTCCCATTCTGACATTCAGTTTGGAGTTCAGGAGATTGTCTTGACCAGGACCACACCCCTAAATGCATTGAAGCAACTGCCATGTGATTGGTTGACTAGATAATTCCATTATGAGAAATAGAACAGGTGTTCCTAATAATTCTTTAGGTGAGTGTATATGTATAAGTTCGTGACGCCAGTTGCAGCTTGCGCAGGTACTGTAGCAGGGCCCTTTAAGATGTTATGAGCTCACGTACCAGGTGAGGAATGCCAGAGGGGGATATTGTCTCTGTATAGCAGATATGGTAGTGTCAACGGAGTCTCCTACCTGTGGTACGGCTGGACTCCTGTATCCCGGCTCACATGCAACAAATTGAGTGTGGTTAATAGGAGTAATTGAGGAATGATGGAAATCGACACAGATAATAGGGTCCAACTTGTCTTTACTTGATGTTATGATATGCAGCTTTGATCCATACAAGTTACAGCTTCAGTCTAGGGTCCCAGCAGGTTTTGGCAATATGTGGCAGGAATTTACATGTATTCTGCATCTGATCATATGCCTAGAGAATCTGGCAGGTATCTATCTTCTGGTCTGTCTTTAGTCTGCTTAGTTTGGGTCTGACTAGCTGGTGAGGTAATTATCTTCTCTTTGTCTTAGGATCTTTACTTACAGGACTGCTTGCAGGGTATGGTGGTGGCTTCCTGGAGATCCGACAGCTCTGTGAAAGGCTGCCTTCCTGGTCCACCAGCTGAGGTAAGGGACTCAGGCTGGGAAGGTTGATCTGGGGCCTCAGCCGAGGCTTGGATTCTTGGTTGGGGTCCCTTGTTCTGGGAGCTCCTACTAACACAGCCTACCCCAGCAGGGCGGTGGCTCACACTCTGACTAAAACTTTCTTTCCTCCCCCTGAAGTAGGATGTGGGAACATTCCACTCCTCCTCAGAAGGGGGGGAGCTAGCCTGGAATGGTCTATTCCAGCCTAGATCTATTAACTAACCATGGTCTGCTTACATATTGCTGCCACCTGCTGGTGTACATTGGGAATTACAGCATAAATACATTTTGGCAAATACACAGTTAAATCACACCAGATGGTAATACACATTTACACTTAACATTATGAAGCAGGGTGAAAGAAGTGTAGTGACATACTTCAGGATGTTACACATGGCACAAACTGGCGCTCTTCGCCTTGGATGTGCTGGCCTGCCCTGCAGCCAGCATTTTGTCAGAGTGGTTATTTAGTGCTGCTAGGGGCATAATAACTGATAAGCGCATCCGTCTGTCAACTGAAAATGCTGACAGGTTCAATCTTATAAAAAATGAACAAGGTGTGGATTGCCCCTGACTTCTCTACTCCACCAGAGGAAAGTGGCTGAACATAAAGGCACTTTAAATGCGTTTTTATAATGTACTGAATACACTGTATTCCCATTCACCCCTTCTACCACAAGAAAGGGTATATGGTTCAATCTTCTTTTTCTCGTCCTCCTCCTCCTCCTCTTCCATCATATCAACATGCTTATTAGTCTAATGTTGTAGAGGGTCAGCTCACCTGCAGGCTGTCGCATAAAATGTTTTAGAGGGTCAGATCACCAGCAGGCCCTCACCTACAATTTTTTAGAGTGCCAGCTCACCTGCAGGCCCTTGCATGTAATGTTTTAGAGGGTCAGCTCACCAGCAGGCCCTCGCCCCTAATGCTTTAGAGGGTCACCAGCAGGCTCTTGCTCCTAATGTTTTTGAGGGTCACCAGCAGGCCATCAATCATAATTTTCCAAGGGTGTATGATGCCCTACTTTATGTGTAAAAAAGGGTGTATTGGAGTGCCGGTTCCTTGTAATTTCTGGAAGCACTTTCACTTAGTGCGTAGGCTTTATGAGTGTAGGAGTCCCACTACCTGAACAATTGTACCACAATGTGAATGAGGCCCTCCATTATGTGATATACAGGTTGTATCGGAGTGCCTTTTCCTTGTAATTTTTGGCAGCACTTTATATACAAGTAAATATACAGGAAAGAATGTTTCCTAACAATTTTTTCTCTAAAATCGATTTTATCTTTGGTTTTGGGCGTATTATTGTCAATCTGTAAAAGTGGCGTACTACTCGGACAACATCGTTCCCAGCAGCGACCTAGGAGTCCAAGATGCATCCAGACATCCTCCCCATGCTGTTCCCGAACCATTTCGGTGGTCCTTCCATCAATTTCTGACCTTTTCCTATGAACCAGACACCCTTCCCTCTTCAGAGCAGGGGGTGCCTGGTTTAATGCTCGGGTTCTCCCGTTGACTTCCATTGTGCCATAGAGCACCCGAGCATCCTGAGATGTTCGACCCGAGCACCCGAACACCCGAGCACTTTAAAGCTCGATCAACACTACTCGCGTCTTGTCGTCAACACATTGTCTGAAGAACTGCCACCCAAGGGAACTCCTTGTAGCTGGCTTTGGTGTGCTCAGTCCCTGGGTGCGGTGGGCAGTAGCAGGCGTACTGGCTATGGGACGGCCACTCTGCTTTTGCACCCTGCTCCCTCTTTTGCTGTGTCTCTACCTCCGAACTGCACACGTCACTCGCATGACCTTGATTCCATGTGGGGTCTAGGACCTCATCATCCTCCACATCATCCTCCACATCATCTTCCACCCACTCTTCACCCCTATCCTCCTTGCCAGTCTAAACACGGCAGAAAGCCGCAGCAGTTGGAGCCTGTGTATCGTCATCATCATCAGAGATGTGCTGCGGTGGTCCTCCCATGTCCACATCCTGAAACATAAGTGGTTGGGCATCAGTGTACTCAATCTTTTACACTTCTGGGGCAGGGCTAGGTGGATGGCCCATGGAAACCCCGCCAGCAGAGTCATCAAAAAGCATAAGAGACTGCTGCATGACTTCGGGCTCAGACTGCTTGGATGATTTGCAAGGGGGTGAGGTGAAAGACAGATGCCCATGTGCTGCAGGTGTCAACTCTGCGGTTTCAGAAGGGGACCGGGTGGGAGTCAATGCGAAGGAACTGGAGGCACTGTCAGCCATCCAATCTACTACCGCCTCTATTTGTTCTGGCTTCAGCATTCGTACACTGGTATTCAGGCCTACAAAATGATGCTGAATGTCCTGTCACCTACGTGCACCTGAAGAAAGTGTTTCATTTGGGCGTGTAGCTTGACCACATCGACCACATCCTCTCCCCGCAACAGGAGCTCCACCAGCAGCAGCAGCACTATGACCAGGGCCATGTCCCTTATTTGATGCTCCTCATTCTTTGAGGTCACCCATCAAACTAACAGACAGATTAACTATATTCATTTCCCTATCACCTATGCAGTGCAGGTGTACCTCACACCAAAAATGGGAATATGTCGCCCACCAAACTAACAGACGATTAAACTATATTTATTTTCCTCTCACGTATGCAGTGCAGGTGTACCTTACACCAAAAATGTGTATATGTCACCCACTGAACTAACAGACAGATTAGCTATATTAATATCCCTGTCACATATGCAGTGCACGTGTATCTCAGACCAAAAATTTGTATTTGTCACCAGCCAAACTAACAGTCAGATTAACTATATTAATTTCCATGTCACATATGCAGTGCAGGTGATCTCACACTAAAAATGGGTATATGTCACTCATCGAACTAACAGACGGATTAACTATTATATTTTTGTGTCAGGGGTACAAAAATGGTGCATTGCACCCGCAAAAAATCACTATAGGTCACCCACAGAATTACCAGCCAGATTTATTATTATATTTCTGTGTCAGGGATACAAATATGGTGCATTGCACCCACAAAAAAATCTCTATAGGTCACCCACAGAATTAACAGCCAGATTTATTATTATATTTCTGTGTCAGGGGTGCAAAGCTGGTGTATTCCTAATGCTCTCCTTCGCTTAAGCTGCCTGCTTCCTGTCTCTGCACTACTCAGAGTTGATTGGCAGTGCTACACGTGATCCAGATTGTATAGAGGTTGGGTCACATGATGCACCGACCACTCACAGTCATGCCATTACTGTGATGGCTTCTAAGTGCCCACAGCTTAAAAGCTTGTTGATTGGCTGTCCTGCAGCCTTTCAAAAGCTTTATTAAATGCCCAAACAACAAACTCGAACCCAAGCTTTTACAGCAAATTTCGGGTCCGGGCACCCGAACTCGCAAAGTTCGGTACGGACCCTAACTTTACAGTTCGGGTTCGCTCAACACTAGACATTTGTCTTGTTCGTAACAGGTATCCTGCATCAACTGCTTAATCATTTTGGATATTTGCGCTGTCCCAGCTATGGCTTCTAAGCTACAATTTAATTCTATTCTGTGTTATATTGTTAACCCCTATACTTAGCTGCCATCTAGTGCCCATTGTTGTATTTGGTTTATGAAGTTATCTATAATTGTAATTCATTATGTCATTCATCTTGTAACTCCTCCTCTGTGAGCTCATATCCTGGGTTTTGTAGTCCTTTCCTGTTTGTCAGACATGCATCACAGAGCTGGAAAGAGGATTTTCCTTTGACCACTGTCATCATTTCTCAAGGTACAATTCAGCAGTGGTGGCCGTGCTTGCACACAACAGGTAAAAGCGCCAGCATCTCTGGTGGCTGGGACAGCAAATAGGCATGCATGCCCAGAAGATCCCACCCCAGCCATCACATATCTGCTCTGCAGCAGTGGCCGTAACCCCTGGAAATGAGCAGTGTATAATGTAATGTAAAAATTAATCCAGCCAGCAAAGGAGGCAATATGGACAATCACAATACATTAGTAAGTGCCTTGTAATAAAGTTGTCTACATGATAAATGCCATTTGCTGAAGTGACACAACCACTTTAAGCTCTGGACTTATTTTTATGGAAAGCTGCTTTGTTGAAACTCTCACAGTGGGTAGAAGATGAGTGTCTGAACAGTTAAGCACCAGTAGTTGTCAGAAAGTGATCCTACACACTATTTTAGGACTTTACCCATGGCGTTTTTTATTTCTCATGTGGTTCCTCTCGGCTACCTCAGTTATCTACATGGTGTGATTTGTAGCCGTACACCAAATGTAAACTTTAAAGGGTAATCTAATTTTTACACATTTTTTTTTACAGAGATTGAGTAGTTGAGAATAGTAGTTTCAAATAACCTGTAACTACAGTAATTTACTAAATTAATAATGAACATACTATGATCAAAGTGAATATACACTTTGATCACAACTCATGGTAGAACATTTCAGAAATACAGAATAGTACAGTAAGTGTATGGGTTTACAGTCCATCACTTTCCACATATAGTTAGTAAAAGTGCTATTAAGCCTCTTCAGGACTGGCCATGGTTTCAGTCAGGCATTTGCCTATGCATACCAACGTGTATGATGTAGTCTCTACAGCTGTAACCATCTAGCTGGGTCATGTCACAGAAAATGGATGACATGCAGCACTGAACGCTGGCTTCAGTATGTTTATATTTCAAGTCTTGGAAGTTAAACCTTGCGTCAGACCTCCTATCCTAGTGCAGTAAATGTAAGCACATGATTATTATGCATATTGGAAATTAATGCTAAAAGAGTATTTTTCACAAATAATAGGGGTAGGATTATGTGGGTTAGATATACACTGCTGCTTTCTCGGTGAGGTCATAGAGAAGGTATTTGCAGCTTATGAATTCTTAACTGTCTTTTTTTGTTCCAGTAATAAAATGAGTGCTGTGAAGCTGGTAGGATAGTGAAGATTAATGATGAATATTGATATTGTACTTCTGGGCAGTCAAAACATAAGTGGTGTGTGAACCAACACCTTATCTGAGCCTCGCATGTGTTTTATTGCTCTTTATTTCAGCACATACAGATTTATGATGACAAATGGTGTTAACTAGCTGATAATAAGCAAATGGCTGAGTGAAATCCCATTCTTGAAACATTCCATAATTTGAGTGCGTGCCTCTCACGTTCCCCATCAGACACAAGCTTCGTTTAAACATTTGTAGACTGGAAGCCCTCTGTCAAGTTCAGTGCTGTGGGAGAACATACTTGTAGGACAAAGCACCAGAGATGGACGAGGAGGCCAACGACTCTCTCTGTGAATTATTCACTACTTTGCTGTGGTGTACATGCTGGGTCATCGGTGTTCACAGCGGGGAGAAAAGCATTACTTATTATCAGAATGACATTGCTCACTGGAAGGAAACTTTTTTTTTTTTTTGTTCATTGCTCTTTCAGGTTTTAACAAGACATTGCATTCTTGTAATCTTCCCCTAGGCAGCAATGCTCTACACAAGCTAGAGATATAATAACAATAGGGAAGCTTAGTTAGCTTCAACTGGTGATTTTTTCTATATTCCTCTTATTAGTATAGGAGCTTGAAGGGCCAGTAAGTGACGTTAAAAAAAAAAGCTATTTAACCTGGGGGGAAATTCCCAACAATGTAAGTGATAGCTTGGTAAAGTGTAGGATGCCTCTTCAAATAAAACATTATATAAATGCATTGTTTGGCCTATTCAACAGAGCGTGAATGTAGAACACCGGAACTTTATTTGGCGACATTTTTTAAACAATGGATTTGAAAATTGATGCAAAAATTTGTACATCTAAAAAGTTTAAAGGAATGATGAAAGGGAAATCCATTGACATAAAAAAATAAAGTAAAAAGTCAATATTGAAAGGACAGTAGTAGTGGGAACGAGCTCTGACAAAGTTACTTAAAGGGGTTGTCCCACGAAACATCTTCTACATTTTTCAAGCCAGCAACTGGATCTGAATACTTTTGTAATTGCATGTAATTACAAATGAGCTATGCAATAAAATGTGTGTGCATAGCGCCACCTGCTGTTTGTTCTTTTCCTTAATTTGTGTCCATCTCTCTGAGCTGGTTGAACATGCTCAAATTAAATCTTCAACTGCCACCAGCTATATTTTCTGTTAGAGGCTGAGGCAGTTACACGGGGAGAGCTGCAGCAGAAAGGACACACCCCTGATCTGCTAGGCTGAAAAGAGTATAGCAGAGCAATTGGAGCTGTAAATGTGGATACCCGCATGTGGTTCAGGGCTGGTTCTAGCTTTATTAGAAAGGTATTTCCATGTACTGTATGATGCAGTGGCGTAGCTAGAAATTACTGGGCCCCACAGCAAATTTTTGAATGGGGCCTCCCTCCCCCAGTAATTTTTTCGCAACCCCTTACTTTCATGCCACCCCCATTCCTGTGGCTAGTAAAGATCGCTCTCTCAGACCAGGCCTGGCAGCTGATCCATCCATTTTCTACACTGTCTATACTGTCACTATATATAATTTCATTGTGTAATACTGTTGAGGGGGCCCTGACCAAGTTTTTTTTTCCTCCTCCTCCTGGATGGGCCCCTTCTGGGTCAGGGCCCCAAAGCAGCCGCTTCCCCTGCTTCCCCTATAGCTACGCATCTGGTATGATGTCTGATTTTCATTTTTTATATCAATCATGGCATAACCCCTTTAAAAAGGACCTGTCACCACTCCTGACATATCTGTTTTAGTAAATAATTTACCTTCCATGCAATAATGATCCTGAAACATCTTGTCATATAACTCCATGTTGTGCCATCCCTCTATTATTCCTGTTTTAGAAGTTTATGAATGTATGTATAGCTGGGTTTTACCAGTTGGGTGTATGTCCCTACACAGTCTGACTGTGTCTAATCAGTAGGATTTATAAAGGAATGGCACAACGTTATATGAAAAGATGCTCCAGAATTGTTATTACATGGAAAATGCAGGCAGTTACTAAAACAGACATGTACGGAGAAGTGATAGGTCCTCTTTAAAGAAAAAAAATAGACAGATTTTCACAGCATGAGCTTCGTCCTCCAAATAATCAAAATTCTGTGTTTGGGGTTTCAGTTTCTGCATGTGTTCTCAGTCTTACTACCATAGTAATGTGTATTAGAAGGTAGCATAACTTTTCATTTGTTCATTATAAACCTTAAAGGGAACCGGTCACGCTGAACATGGTGTCTGAGCTGCAGGCAGCAGGTTATAGAGCAGGAGGAGCTGAGTAGATTGAAATATAGTTTTATGGGAAAAGATACATTATAACTTGTAATTTATCCATTTAAATTCCTGCTCATTCTGGGCTTTGAAGTCAAGGAGGCGGTCCTATCAGTGATTGACAGCCTTCCCTCTATGACTGTGTATACAGAGATAGATGTCATCACTGATAGGACCGCCTCCTCGTCTTCAAATTCCAGTATCCTTAGGGATATAAATGTATAAAATACAAGCTTAACTTAATATTTTCCCATAAAACTATATATCAATCTGTTCAGCTCCTCCTGCTCTATAACATCCTGGCTCTAGCTTACACTGTATTTTCATAGTGACAGGGACACTTTAAACCAGAAAACCCATTTAAAGTTCTTACAAACTGGGGTTTGAAGGTGAGAGCTACAAGTAATATGTCATTTTATATTACTTTTCACAAAATAGAAAGTAGGGTTTTCCATTCAGCAGTGTTAATGTTGTGTCTTGGACTTTCCCACAGTGCATTGCATGCGGAAGTCTTGAAAGGAATCCAACTAGGACCCAGAATGGATGAATGAAGGCAGTATAGAAGAAATGGAGGGCACCAGGTATGACTACATAGGTGTCATTTGTAGTTGAGTTTTAGGTTTAAACTGGAGGGTCACTGTAAGAATAATGTCCTGGAAACTGGCTTATTGAGACACTGAAAAAAAATAAGAGATGTCATTTCATCTAATATCCCATTAGAAAGATATAGTAGTAAGAAACTCACTGTAACTAAAGTGGTGACAGATACTCTGTAAGTTCTTTACATCCAACATTGTGGTTTTGCTGGGAATTCAAGCTCTAGGAATCCAGTCGTCTGTAATCCTTCTTCAAATATACAAGTGAAATTTTACATGAATCCTTTAGTATTTGGTTGACTTTAAAGGTATGCATATAATATGATTGTGATGACTATAAGAAGGCATAATGCAAGTTTTAAGTACTTTTAAATGAATTGTTGCAATAAAGCAACATTCACTTTTATGCTTGATTGATGCTTGTTTTCTCTTTTACTCCTGTGAGGGGAGAGGCTGAGAAAAATAAAACAATACTGTTGGCATTTCTAGCCTGAGAACTGAAACTTCTAAATAGGGCTGCATACGTTCGTATGAAATATATAACTGGTGTCAGTGGTTTACTGTGGCTGATCTATTTGCAGCGTTTCAAGTTGTCCCTAAAAGGATGTTTTAGTTTTATTGGTTAGAGAATATAATATTGTTACAAAAACTTTCCTTGTAAATTATTTGTATTTAACTAGATCAGTTCTTTTACATACGCCAATGTAAGGCTGGGTTCACATCTGTGCTGTGAACTCCGACCATGTGTTCCGGCGGAGGGACAAACTGACGGAGTTCACTGTATCCATCATAATCTGGACGCTTTCCGGCATATATGCCGACTTTCAGATGGAGAAGAAATGTTGTGTGTAGCATTTTTTGTCCAGCTGAAAGCCGGCATGTACGTCGGATACAGTGACCGGATAACAGTGCCAGAGTTCACAATGCAGATGCGAACCTGGCCTAACATTTTCAATTGTTATAATAGTTCCAATAAAACTAAAGTAAACCAAGACTGGACCAAAATGAAAGTGTTATTTTGGTAATTGCTAGTAAGGGATGGTATTGTAAAACAAAATGTTCTGCAACTTTCTAATATAGTTTCTATATGATGATCTCTGCTTGACATCATCAAATAGGAAGTTTAAAGGGGTTGTCCAGAGAGGTAACAAAATGCTTTAACTAGTTTGGAAATTGAAATTGCCAAAACTTAGTAATATATACTATTTTAATAATGAAGGCTCCACCGACGTCCCAATTTCAGTGTCAGTTATGTGGTCCAGTTTTCATGGTCTCTTCTTGAAGTTATTGAATACGAATCTTATAGGGATTGTCCAGATTGTCCAGATTGTCCTAAATGTTTTAACTAGTTTGGAAATTGAAATTGGTAAAACTTACTAACATACTTTAATTATGAGAGCTCCACCAATGTCCCTATTTCACTGCCGGTTGTGTGCTCCAGGAGGCTCCACTTCTGCATTTGTTCCTCCCATCATGCCGATGATATGATGAAGGAGCTGACTGTCTGGCTCCGTTCATTAGCTAAGCAGCTCATTTTTTTGTCTCTCTTCTGAATGAACTATGATGGAGAAGAGGACTTTCTTAACTAATAAACTCAGCCAGCCCCTGGCCAATTGTGACTTGAAATGCGTAAACTGTGACAATGATTTATATGATGGATTTTCTAAAACTATAGGTTTTTCTACTTCTGAATTCCTTAATCTTTGCATGTTTTCAGTGCTGCCCTGTACGTCTGTGTGCCTTTCTGGTATATAGGTGAGTTGGACTGAACGTTTTTCTATAGGTCTACATAGGAGGTGTAAGGTGAAAGTTTTTAAAATCAAAACATTGCAAAGTTGCTTTACTTTATTATTTTAGATAGGGTATCAAATAGTTGCAAAAAAAGTACATAGCCAATAAAAACATTTTAAATCATTATTATTTTCCCAAAAATATATATCTGGCTGTGTTAGTCAGCAGAAAGAGACCCATTTACTTGTATCTCTACCTTCACTACACAAAAAGGCCTTCAAATCAATAGACATTCTCTACGTTTGCATCAATCAAACAGAACTGGAAAATGGTGTTGTCATCACGTAAAAGTGCACTTCCATATTAGCGCTTATCTTCCAAAAGTCAACTCTATTGTTCAGATGGATGAAACATATTTATGTTTTGATGGTTAGGGCAATTAATCAGTGGAGATCGCCGCAGTTGTTCCACAATGCCACTCTTTGTGTGGCGGCCGGGCTATCAGCTGCATGTTTTCCTTTGTCCTAATATTTGTCCTGATTTGCTGCCAACTTATTTGCTCATTTGTCACCACTAGTCTGGAAATGATCTTGTAATTTGAATTTTGTCACTCCCTGTGGGGCAGACATCAGTAACTATGTTATTTATTCTGCTTGTAAACTTTTCAACCCTATTATTCTAGACTATTGGGCCTTGATAGGAATTAGGGGGTCATTTATTAAACAGAAATACACCTAAATTGCGCAATCTACGACTCCCTGCTCACGCCAGGTCTAAAAAGAGTGGGCGTGGAGCGGGCGGGGAAGGGCCCGGCCCGTCTCATTTACCATTTTCTATGCCTGTTTTAGGAGTAGAAAATGGTAAAAATGTAAGATAGCAAGGAAGCTATCCAAATTTCAAGATAAATTCAAATCGCCACGAAGCCAAGTTTCTTTGTGCGTCATGGTAGTGAATTGATTTAACCTGAAATAGTCTAAAAAACAAACTGCACATTTTGGCCAAGATCTTCAAGCAAGATGGCGGCGGCCGGCCTGTCGCGAGCAAATGGATCAGGTAAGTATTATTATTTTTTACATTTTTAATAATTTTTTCTTAATTTTACAATCTGTTATTAATATCAGATGGCACGATCATATATGAATGTGGCATCTGGGGGTTTCAATGATGGGGGGCGGAGCAATCAACACTCCCTGTCATTGCACCCACTAGTTACAAAGAAATGCGCTTCATGAAGTAATTCATCATAAATAGATTTTTTTGTAAAATTTGGTGAAGCAGCCAAATCAATTTTTAAAATACTTAGCTCATCACTACCCATAATCTTTATTGCTTCTGCATAACATCTTAAGATTCTTAATGGATTAAAATAACATCTATGATGAAGCAAACATTTATGGCGAACTATCTATTCAGCAGTCTTACTCCAGCTTTATTCAAATAATAATTCTCTAGCGTACACAAACATAAATGGACAGTGCATAGATCTTGATAGTGATGGTTTTATCCCTAGGCCTGTAACAATAACAAGAGGGGGCGTCCTCTACCTCTGGAGTAAAGAAGGTTTCGTCATCATCATCAATGGAGATTCTGTACTGTAAGAGCAGTGAGACTAGGGAACTCCCTAGTTCACACTTCAGTTATTTCTGTCAGTTATTATGAGCCAAACCAGTAATGAAGCCTACTCAGAGATAAGGTATAAGGGAAAGATTAACATCTGTTCTGTGTTTTTGACCCAAACATGGTTTTGGCTCACAATAACTGATGGAAAAAACTGACCAAATAACTGAAGTGAAAATTCACCCTGATTCATCGAACAAGTTTAGGTAGGCCCTGTATGCCTTTCTTAAATGTATAAATATTGAAGGTTATGGGTGCTACTAGATTTTTGGAGGTGGGATGTTTATCCAGAGATTTATTCTGATTGCCATATTTGGAGCCAGGAAGGAAGTTTTCTCCCTTAATATGCTACAATAGAAATCTGCTTCTTTGGGGTTTTTGCCTTCCTTGGACTTGATGGCCTGTGACTTTTCCCAACCTTACCAACTATGTCATTATGTATACTGCTATTGTAACACACAGGAGACTGCTATATAAGACATATGTCTTCAGGTAATTTAAATTCCCTGTAGATCCCACAGTCGCAACCCCCAGTGATAATTTATGGATATAAATGTCATTTGCGAAATAACCCCATTAACCTTTTTTATCACAAGCTATGAAATATGTCCTTCATTTAGCATCAATGGAAATACTAAGTGCGCAATCATATTGCGTACAACTATATAATGTTGCTTAAAGCTTTGAGACAAAGAGGCAGATGAGAGATGTTTCTACAGACTGTATAAACTACTACAGGCATGTAACTACATAGAATTAACATAATAATAAATGAACATAATTACAGTGCCTTGGTGCCTCTGTAAAAGTTGCTTGGGTTGCATTGAATTAATGCTAAGAAAATAAAAAAAGAGTTCAGTTATAAGTTATATATTGAGTAACATAAAACAAATCATACAGAGTTGTTTTCTTCACAGACAAATGATGGAGTTGGTCAGAAGGAGAATATAGTAGAAAGGTTTAGGTCATGTCAAGTAAACAATTAGAATCGTCTATGTAAAATGCCTTAGGCGGTAGAGAAAGCGCCGTACTAAGAAGGGGCAAGTAAGACAAGCTACAAATTAGTAGAACTGGCCAAAAGTCAAGATCTATCGCTCTAGAAGGCCCCTTTGCAGGAAACTTCAGGCTCCTGGACAACTATTTTGGCCTGAGGCTATGCAACGCACAAAACTCTACCTTGGCTGTAGCATGTAAACAGGACTACTTACTAGTCTGGAAAGAAGCGGTCACTGAAAAGGGACACATAGAAGCTAAATGATACATTTGACCTTAAAAGACCAATTCATCCACAAATTCATTCGGCAATGAAGAATGGTCAGTTTTATCCTTTAACACAGCAAGTTACTGAAAATATTATTTCATGAGATGTGAACTTGTACATTTTCATTTATAATTTGGAAATATATAAATATAATTTGGAAAAATCTGAGAATAACTTAAAATAAATACAGACTTTAAAAGCAAATGATAGCACAGAAAATTCATAATAAGCTCAGTTTATATGCAAGTTGTAGAGTGTTGTTACAAGGGATAAGAATCAATGTCACATGGGCCATGTCGTTTCTGTGCAGTTTCCAAAGCTAATATTTACTATGCAGTTATCCATTACATTCATCACTCTGCTGTGTCTGCGAAGGAACACTGATTAAGGATGCTCACTAGTCACAAGTATACTCTTAATTTGGTTTATGGGGTTTTCTGGAAATAATGTGCATTCAAAGGGATGTAATAGGAAATTATTCAGATGTTTGGATATGATATCGCATGAAGCTGAGCTCTGCCATACATATTGTTTATGTTTTGATACAGAATTTTTGAATAAAAGTTCTGAGTCCGAATGGCAGGGCAGAAATGCAGGAAATGCTCACCTCGCCTCATGGCAGATGCGGCCCTGGCAGCAGATATTGCCTAAAGGGAGTTGTCTATGATTTTACAAATGATGGCCTATCCAAAACCCTGCACCCTGCCCATCAGCTGTTTCAGAGTAGCTCCAGCACCAGAAGTTGGAGCCAGAACTATGCAGCTCAGTCCATTGTGTAGTGGAGGAGCTGGTAACTGCAGCGCTGCTCCCTTTTACTACACAGTGGACAGAGCTGTGTAGTACCAGCACGTGAGCTACTGCAGAACTGCTAACCGGCAGGGTTGAGGGGTGCTAGACTCTCACTGATCAAATAGTTATAGTCTATCATGAGGGTAGGCCATAACTTGTAAAATCCTGGACAACCCCCTTTAGTCCCAGTGTTAGGTGTTGCATCAAAATACAGCTGCAAGTGCTGCAATTACATTACTGTGGTCATACCTAAAGTTAAGATTTTTACATAATATTAACATTTTGAAAGGATTAAAATAAGTAAATTAGCAAATACTCAGGTGTTTAAAGTACTTCATTAACATGTATAGCCTCCCTAATGTAGATTCTTGTATTCCTTTTCTTGGATTCAAAGGGGTTGGTGAATCGAAACTTGATTGTATTTGTAACTTTTTTATCTACTTATCCATTTGTGAAGCCTTATGTCTGTGTATTAGATTTACACACTATACCTCCTCCGTATGCCAGGCCTGTTACTATTATATGGGGTCAGTTGGTAGAATAGAAGACTTCTCAAATGTCACACACTAGAATTATGTAATGAGTTGTGACTATTATTGCATTTATTATATGGTCGCCTCATTCACCTTGTAACGTTTGAAAAAATATTCTACAGTTTTTAAACCAGCACCTGGATCTGAATACTTTTGTAATTGAATGTAATTAAAAATTTTGTAAAGTCGCTGAGTTATTCAATAAAAATATATATGTATAGTGCCACCTACTGTTTGTTTTTTATTATTTCTTTGACCTGCTCACTGAGAAGGCCGCACATGCTCAGTTTCTTCCTACAACTGCCTCCTAAGTTGTGATAGGGAGAGCACAGACACGCCCCCTTAGCTGCAGCAGAAAAGACCCTCCCCTTGAGCTGTCAACTTGATGCAAATCTAGCAGATCAATGAATAGGGATATCTCTGGATCCATGTGAGGTAACTGACTGGTTCTAGCTTTGTTAGAAAGAGATTATCATGTACTATATGATGTCGGATTAATTTTTTTTTACTTTAGTCATGGGATAACCCCTTTAATTGCAATGGCTGGAAAAATGATTTCACAATCTGTAGGAACATATGCAATTTTTTTTTATTCAAACGGATCCAATAATTTTTAAACAGAATTGTTTTAAAATTGCTAAATGTCCCATGAACAGAACTGGTTATCCTAAACTTCAGCGCAATTTAAACTTGACATTTAGATCCAGAACTGACAATAAAAAAAAGTGGACATTTTCCATCTCCGTAAATGTTCATATAATCACTGGATCCACGGTCATTAAGTAGAACAGTAAACTGGTTACTAAGAAGTAGTAAACAAGAACATAACATCTCTCAGACAATGGCCTTGTTTTCTTTAGAAGGTACATGGATAAAACCTGGTGTAAATAAATAATGATAGCACGATGAATACTTTATGATATTGTGTTGCTGTTTATACGGCTAAATGGTGTGAATATCACTACTTGGCCTGGTGTGCACCTCAGCAGGGAACATTCGCACTTTATATTAAACTGTGCCTCTCGTGATGAGATATACAGACGTGAGTGTTTTCACTTTCCTGCTTTCTGTACAGTATCCAGTCCTGGGACTTATAATAGGAATCTCTGCTTTTCTCCTCAGGTGAAGCTTGGCAAATTTTACAGATGCTAGCAAATAGTCTTTTGAAATACTGAGGTTTTAGTTTCCATACGGAGTCAAGATGATATAACACTACTTTTTAATGTGCTTTAAGTTTTTTTTTTTTTAACACCAGGCAGAATAGACAGTATAGAAATTCTCCTAGAAAATATCATATGTTCCAGTAATTCATCATTAAGAGACTGGAGTGCTCTCTATAGGTGCATGTCAAATACTGTTAATCTCACTTACACAGTCCTTTGTAGATTCCTAGTAGGTTTTCATCATTGAATGTCTTAGTGGAAAGAAAGTCTTGGCTTATGCAATGCATTTGAAAGGTGTTGAAAGCTTATATTAAGCACTAAGAATTGTTTTCTTTTGCAAGGCATTCTTTTGAAACAAAATCTTTAAGACAGTAAAAGTTGACGTTTAACAGGGAAATTCTCATCCAGACTTCAGGCATATTGGAGCAAGCTGCCAAGGTAAATTGAAATCAATCCAGGAAAACATGGTTTTTGATGAGCACTAGCAGCACAAATTGCATATATATTCACATACGTACATCTAGTATATGTATATATATATACCCTATATGAAATATTTTGTAATCACATTCACTTTATCATCTTATAAGGTCTTACCTTATCATCTCGTTTTATAAAACTCAGTTAACTGTTCATGAGATGCAATACATAGTTTAAAAAGTTACATTTGTTGTATCAGATATTCTGCTGGCTTATATAATGGAAAAACTGGAACACAGTTTTTGTCCTCGAGGCTTTTGTCATGTTCTCCTTCATGTGGTTTGAAGAAGAGACATTTTTATGTAGAAAAAGGTTTTAGAATTTTTATTGTAAACCATGTTAACCAAAGTTATACTTTGTGCCAACTAAATCTTATGGAATGTGGAAAAATCATGGGACATTTATTACAAGAGTTATTTTAAGCACCATTTGCTGAATGTTCTCACACTTCATATGCATGCTGATAACTTCTAGGATAAAGATGGAATTACCTTTTGCAAATGTTTGCTTGGTTTGTAATTTTAAAGAAATAGCCTGGCTTAAAATTGCTGTCCCCGCATACAATAAATCAGAAATGTATGTATTATATATATTATTCTGTCATCTGTCCTAACATGGCTGTTTTTGTACATATTTGTGTTCCCTTTGAAATCACAAATCTTTTCTTACAACTCTGTGTTGTTCCATTTCTCTGTTATTCCTCCTAGAATGTGTAAGTACATTAAAATCTCGTTGTTACCATTAAAGTTTATTTAAGGGGTATACCCTATGTCACAGTGGGAATAGTAAGCCCTAAACTACCCATCCCATTGTCCTAACCTATTTGCACGATCCGCCGTAGACAGCAGCCCACAACTGTTTGGCAGTCCCTTCCTGAATAAGTGCAGGGGAAAAATACTAAATATGGAAGGGAAGAACAGGAGGAAAATACTAAACTAGTGACAGATCGGCAGCCACAAAAACAGAAGTATGTTATAAGATGGATCAAAACCAAGAGATATAAAACTAAATCGAATCCGGAACTGTAAATCAGAGTCAGAACTGCACTAAAGTCAATACCAGGAGGAAAGACAAGAAAAAAACTGAAATTGACAAAACAGATACAATAGCAAGCCAGGGGCAAAACCAGGAAGAAACTTCAGGGTCCAGATCACCAGGCAAAAGTCATGGTCAGGGTCCAAATCAGAGGTAAAAAATCCAGTAGTCAATTACACAGAGCAGGGCTAGTGAAGTGATACAGGAAGAATAACATCAATCACAGGCAACCTGTGGCCAGCAAGTTACTTCTGCACTTCCTGGTTCTATGAAGCGCCTGGTGTCACATGACCTGTGACGTCAGCATGCCAGATATGCTGCAGGAGCACATAGACGTGCAGAGGAGCGTGTCCACTGGCCCCAGGGCATGACACCCTACACACTGATTGGACAGTGGTAGTGTGTACTGAGATACAACCTAGCTAGTAACACCGAGTTGTCAATTAATTCAATATTCCTAGTAGAAGTGATTGAGGAATGGCAGAACACACAGTTTTAAGATGAGATGCAAAAATTGTATTTTTATAAGGACTACAATTATTTGCTAAAATAGATATGTCAAAAAAGCTGACAGGTCCATTTTAATTACATGTATAAAAAGAGCATGTTTTACTTAGTAAGAAACATGTACAGGCCTGAATACAGCACAAACAAAAAAAGTACTAAATGTTTTGATAAACCCCCCCCAAAAAAAAAAATTAAGTAAACTGTAAATGTTCTAAAATGAACCTGTTTGCTACAGACTAGTTAACTGCATAGTCACTAAAAACGAATGGCCACCTCACCAGCGAGTACCACCTTACAGTTTGAAGAGCACTGCTATAATCCATAACTAAACAGACTGTACATGCTGCATAAAACTAAATGCACCAGACATAGTTTACTGTATTAATGATTCTTCAATCTACACTTTGAATGAAATGTAAATGAAAATCTCCAAGTGTTTCAGGAAAAAAGATTTGCAAGTCATGTCCAGAACAGGGTCCTCTGACTCCGATCGTGCCTGGTGAGGCAGCTGCCAAGTAATTGCATCCAGGCACAGAATGAACAGAGAGATGGTCAATTATATAGCTATGAGTAGTCGACCATATAAAGGCCGCATTCACATAGCCAGTGTTTTGGTCAGTGATTTTTATCAGTGATTGTGAGCCAAAACCTGGAAAGGAGCCTACACAGATATAAGGTATAAGGGAAAGATTTACACCTGCCCTGTGTTGTTGACCTGCATCTGGTTCTGGCTCACAATCACTGTTAGAAATCACTGATCAAGCACCGATCAAACACTGACAGTATGAAAGCAGGGGTGCACCACCAATAAGGCCAGGTGAGGCGATCGCCTCAGGCAGCAACAGGTAGGGGCAAGAGGGGGGCAGCGGAAGGGCCATGGGCAATGAGCGTTTTCATTGTTGCAAAGGGGTTAGGTTAAGAAATTGGCATTTGGGGAGGGGTGGGGGCATTTCAGTTTTTGCCTCAGGCAGCAGAAAGGCTAGGTGCTACGTATTAAAGCACCCTAAGGCATTTGGGAAAGAGTTTCAAGGTTCAATTACATGCTCATAGATGAGGAAAATGTACTTTCAATTCAAAAGCATTTAACATAAGGTTATGTAAAATGGAGATAACATGGAGCACCTTTATCTCAAGATGATTGTTGAAAATATATGTATTCTTCTTTGGTCCTCAGAGAACCTGGTGGGTGGATATACATTATACTGGCAGGAGCTACAGGAAACTAAACTAAAGGTTAAGGGGGTCATTTATTGAACTGGTGTAAAGTAGAACTGGCTTAGTTGCCCATAGCAACCAATCAGATTCCTCCTTTCATTTTCCAAAGGAGTTGTTGAAAATGAAAGGTGGAATCTGATTGGTTGCTATGGGCAACAAAGCCAGTTCTACTTTACACCAGTTTGATAAAAGACCCCCTAAGTTCTAATGTGCTTGGTAAAATTGTAATATTAGGCTGCCACTGAAGAAACAAATCAAAGTTAAAAATATACAATAACTACATCTAAAACAATTATTATATCTCATAATTTAATGGTAAATGACGGACCACCTAGTGTTGTAGCTAAATTGTGATTTTCCTGTAAACCTCCTGTTGTATACAAATAACAGACTAAAGCACCAATGCTATCTTCTTGTTAAGTTTTCATATTTTATTGTGATGAGCAGCATGGGAACTGCTTTGTTTGTAAAGAAAATAAATCAGATATCTCTCATTGTGTTCTTAATTTTTTGATGACCTCAGCTATATGAATAAGCCTCTTGTTCTCAAAAGAAAGAAAACAGCTTTGCTATTAGGATATTTTCATGCAATTTGTTTATATAAAGGACTATCCCATGTACCAAAAACCCATTGGCCTTTAGTTAAACCTCTTTTAAGAAGAGAAAACATTGTGTTCAGGTCATGTGCGTTCTGAACTTCGTCTGAAGCAGCGGTGTGATACAACCTTGAACAGTACTAAAATATGTAACAGATCACATTCAGTTTGAACTATTCATTTTTGTTTATCTAACCACCCAAAAAATCACACGCTCCTTATTTCCCTTGCACAAAGGTAAAGGGGTGCTCCTGGCCTATACCCAATGTGCTCCTCATTCTTCCTGTTCAGTCACATCTACATTTTTCAGCTGAATAGGAAAAAAAAACAGGAGCACATAAGGTCGCAAAGTCAAAGGTAGCGCCTGCGGCCAGTTGGGCAGTTACGTGACCCAGCTAGGATCAGCAGAACAACTGAAAGTACTGTAAGTACTGCATAAAGTGTCTTCGCTCGTCAGTTAGCCAAAAGAAGCACTTTATGTATAGTACAGAAGAACCCCATTAAATCTCAACTTGTACTTACTTTCTTACTAGTATGCTTCCTGACTCTACCACTAAAGAAGATATGGCTCCCATGGATCGGATAGGCCCACTCTCATACATCTCCCCAAACTCTCACAGGTCTATGACTTCTATTAATTCATTTACCCACATTTGCTCCACCTCCAGAAGGAAAGCTAATATCTAACCCCTCATATCTTACCGTTTTTCTCTTCCCCTCCAATCCCCTAACCCCAATTTCCCTTCCTTTGATTGTTCTACCACACATTAATGGTCTACTTTTTCCTTAAAGGGATGATCCCACGATTAATGTAAATAATGAAAATCAAACATCATATACAGTACAGACCAAAAGTTTGGACACACCTTCTCATTCAAAGAGTTTTTTTTATTTTCATGACTATGAAAATTGTAGATTCACACTGAAGGCATCAAAACTATGAATTAACACATGTGGAATTATATACATAACAAACAAGTGTGAAACAACTGAAAATATGTCATATTCTAGGTTCTTCAAAGTAGCCACCTTTTGCTTTGATTACTGCTTTGCACACTCTTGGCATTCTCTTGATGAGCTTCAAGAGGTAGTCCCCTGAAATGGTTTTCACTTCACAGGTGTGCCCTGTCAGGTTTAATAAGTGGGATTTCTTGCCTTATAAATGGGGTTGGGACCATCAGTTGCGTTGAGGAGAAGTCAGGTGGATACACAGTTGATAGTCCTACTGAATAGACTGTTACAATTTGTATTATGGCAAGAAAAAAGCAGCTAAGTAAAGAAAAACGAGTGGCCATCATTACTTTAAGAAATGAAGGTCAGTCAGTCAGCCGAAAAATTGGGAAAACTTTGAAAGTAAGGGCTATTTCACCATGAAGGAGAGTGATGGGGTGCTGCGCCAGATGACCTGGCCTCCACAGTCACCGGACCTGAACCCAATCGAGATGGTTTGGGGTGAGCTGGACCGCAGAGTGAAGGCAAAAGGGCCAACAAGTGCTAAGCATCTCTGGGAACTCCTTCAAGACTGTTGGAAGACCATTTCAGGGGACTACCTCTTGAAGCTCATCAAGAGAATGCCAAGAGTGTGCAAAGCAGTAATCAAAGCAAAAGGTGGCTACTTTGAAGAACCTAGAATATGACATATTTTCAGTTGTTTCACACTTGTTTGTTATGTATATAATTCCACATGTGTTAATTCATAGTTTTTATGCCTTCATAGTCATGAAAATAAAGAAAACTCTTTGAATGAGAAGGTGTGTCCAAACTTTTGGTCTGTACTGTAGTACATGACAATCTCTTTCTAACAAAGCTATAACCAGCCCTGTACCTCACATGGATTCAGAGCTTTCCCTATTTATTGCAACTGCTTTGCCAGATCTGTTTCATGCTGGTAGCTCAGGAAGTGGTGGGCATTTCCTTTCTGCTACTGCTCTCCTCCTGTAACTGTCACACATTTAACAGTAGCTATGGATGGAACTGAGCATGTGCGGCCACCTCAGTGAGGTGGTCAGAGAAATCTGGAAAAGAACAAACAGCAAATGGTGCTATACAGATAGATTTTATTGAATAACTCAGTGGCTATAATACATTTTTATATACACGCATTTTATATATTATTCATATTCAAAATTTTGGGATTTAACATAGGAGACTATTCTTCAGTGCTATTTTTTGTAACTGCTGAGAACGTGCTGCTGGTGTGTTACTTTTATGTTTGCACTGAAATTATTTCAATAACAATGATTGACAAGAAAAATATGTAACATAATTATAATTAAGCTGGGGTGGACCCACTGTGTCATGTCAGCAAATTTGGCTTCTAGTTACTCTTAAGGGTGTTATCTAAGTGGTCCCTTTAATCCCTGTGTAGGGACCACTTAGATAATGCTGAATTATTATTGTTATGGCATCAGTCCATGTCCACAGCCACACCTCTCCTACTGGTGGGCATAGCTGTCTCTTTGCTTACCCATTTAGCTACCAGGTTCTGGTGGCTTGGTCCCACCAGCATTTTTCTCTTCTCCCATGGTGGTTCTGGCCACTGAAGTGGCAATGCTTCTTCCACGTAGGTTGAGGCTGGTTATCCTGGGGTACTTTAGGCACTTTCCCCTGTGGGAAGGTGCCTGAGATATAGGTTCTATAGATTCTAGTTTGTTAGTTTCCTGGTAAGGTGAAATTTCCTTCGGGATCTGTAAAGAGTATTGTATTGTATCATGTTGACCTTTTCCATGTACCTGACCTCCGCCTGTTATCTGTTCTGACCCTGAGCTGCCTGCCCTGAAATCTGCTTGTTGTCTGGCAATCAATGATTCTGTATGGGGACGGGAGATGGCATTAGTGATCACTCCTCCCCATACTGTGGAGGAGATCGCTGCATGTATATAAAGCAGTTTCTTCACTGATAAACAGTCAATTGTCAGGAAAGAACGATTCCTTCCCAACAATCGGCTGCTCTATTGAGCTGTGTAAAGAGTTCTAACTTCATCAGTTAGACCTTTCACTGCGACCAGAGAACCCCCTATAGTGACTCAATTAGAGTATCATACATTACATTAATCTATGCCATGCTCTTCTGAGGGCATATTTATCTAGGCCTATCAAGACAATAATAGCTCTGTCATACTATTATCTGATTCTACACCTACTGTTGTCAGGAGGACTACCCTTCAGATTACATCTTGCCATCACAGCAGCAGTAAATTGACAATGGATTTTATATTAAGTGGAAAAAAAAACTGAAATATATGTAAATGTATAAATTACAACTTTTATTGAATCAGGTCCTCTTTAATTTTCTAAGGCATAATACTGCTGAAATGAAAAACAGCCAAAAATGTAAAATAAAATTTGTTTTCTATAAATATTGTGTCTAAAAAATCCTTTCTGTCAGAAGTGTCCCTTTAAAAACAGCAGTAGTGATGAGCAGCATAGGCAATATTTGTTTCCGTGATATCTCCTAAATTTATGGCCTAATATTGGCCATAAATTTGCAAATTCTAGAATTCGTGATCTCTAGTCATTATTTTCTTGATTGCGAAAATCGGCAATGTAATATGCGTACAATACAGGTGTGGCTCACTTTTGCTACATTTTTCAAGCTGCTAGAAGTTTCTTGAGACCAGAGAAAATGCACAGTACAGTAATTTCTATCACTCTACCTAACACCCTGCACTGGAACCTATCAGCTACACTATATGACTATCTAACCTACACTGACTATCTCCCACTAACTATCTGTATTATATATATGAGCTAACTAACTAACTATCTAATGCAGTGGTTCTTCACCTTGTTGGAGGTACTGAACCCCACCAGTTTCATATGTGCATTCACCGAACCCTTCTTAATTGGAAAAATTAAATATGATTTTTTCAAATTCAAAACATAGGTATATATTTATACATAGGAGCACAAAGTGAATAAAACCATTAAAGAACAAAACCATTAAGAACAAAGAACAAAACCATTAAATCATGATTTTCACACAAAAAAAAAACCATAATAATGAATATTTACTGCAAATCAGTGTGACTTCTGCTGTTGTCTTTCAGAGACCAGGTCAGAAATGCGCGGCTTTACCTTGGCAAGTGCCACTCTCATGTCATTTTCGCAACAAAGTCTGTTCCTTTTCTTAGTTTTTATGTCCAGCATCCTTGAAAAGGATTGCTCGCAAAGATATGTTGTAACAAACGGTATGAAAAACTCCAGAGCTTTCTTAGCAATAACAGGGTACGTTACCATTTGTTGACACCAAAACGTTGAGAGCGTTGTTGTTCTGAAGAGTTGCTGTTGAACCTGGCTCTGCTGAAGTTCAATGTATTCATCGAGGTATTCATCATTGACATCTGTTGTCTCAACACTAAATGTGAACGGCTGTCTCACCCATGCTGGATATGACTCTCTTGTAGGGAAGTATCCATCAAGAGACGTTGCAAGCTCATCTAAGTGCGTGGCAATTGCTTGCTTCAGTTCCGTGGGTACAGAAATGTCTCCGATTCCAGATACATCTTCGATCTTACTTACACAGTCGTCTAGCAGGGGAAAGTTTGCGAAGTTATCGTTCTCTATTCGTCGTTTCCATAACGGTAGCTTTTTTTGAAAAGCCTTCAGGTTTTCTTCCGCTTCGATGATGTTGACTCCACCGCCCTGCATCTGTTGATTGAGATGATTTAGAGCTGCAAAGATATCAGTCATGTACGCTAAAATGAGAATGAACTCAGAATCTTTGAAGCAATCTGCATGACAATGTTGGTGCTCTTGCAAAAACAGGGCTAATTCCACACGCACGGCAAAAACACGATTCAACACCTGTCCCCGGGATAACCACCGAACGTTGGAATGGTACAGAAGTACCTCAAATTCAGATCCCATTTCTTTACACAGCTCCCTGAAGATGCGGTGCCTCAGAGCACTATTTCGCACATAGTTTACACATTCCACTACAATTTTTAATACTTCTGCCAGTTTTGGAGGCAAGGTTTTTGTTGCCAATGCATGCCTATGCAGAATACAATGCGTAACAATGATGTGTGGTGCATCGGCTTTCACTAGCGCACCAAAACCAGACTTTCTTCCCAGCATGGTTGGAGCTCCATCCGAACAAACTGCAGAAACCATATCCCACGAAAGATTGTTGTCTTTGAAGAAGTCATCCACAAGTTTCTTCACATCGGCTGCCTTAGTTGTTGTTGTAAGAGGCTTACAAAATAAAAACTCTTCCTTTATCACGTCGTCTTTCACATAGCGCACGAATAGAGTTGAGCGAACACCTGGATGTTCGGGATCGAGAAGTTCGGCCGAACTTCCCGGAAATATTCGGGTTCGGGATCCGAACCCGATCCGAACTTCGTCCCGAACCCGAACCCCATTGAAGTCAATGGGGACCCGAACTTTTGGGCACTAAAAAGGCTGTAAAACAGCCCAGGAAAGAGCTAGAGGGCTGCAAAAATGCAGCAACATGTAGGTAAATCCCCTGCAAACAAATGTGGATAGGGAAATGAATTAAAATAAAAATAAAAAAAATAAAAATGAACCAATATCAATTGGACAGAGGTCCCATAGCAGAGAATCTGGCTTCACGTCAGCAGAGAATCAGTCTCTTCATGCCATAGCAAAGAATCTGGCTTCATGTCAGCAGAGAATCAGTCTCTTCATGCCATAGCAGAGAATCTGGCTTCATGTCAGCGCAGAATCAGTCTTCATGTCATAGCAGAGAATCAGGCTTCACGTCACCCACCACTGGAACAGGCCACTGTCACACATTTAGGCCCAGGCACCCAGGCAGAGGAGAGAGGTCCCGTAACAGAGAATCTGGCCTTATGTCAGCGCAGAATCTGTATTCATGTCATAGCAGAGAATCAGGCTTCACGTCACCCACCACTGGAACAGGCCACTGTCACACATTTAGGCCCCGGCACCCAGACAGAGGAGAGCGGTCCCGTAACAGAGAATCTGGCCTTATGTCAGCGCAGAATCTGTCTTCATGTCATAGCAGAGAATCAGGCTTCACGTCAGCCACCACTGGAACAGGCCACTGTCACACATTTAGGCCCAGGCACCCAGGCAGAGGAGAGAGGTCCCGTAACAGAGAATCTGGCCTTATGTCAGCGCAGAATCTGTATTCATGTCATAGCAGAGAATCAGGCTTCACGTCACCCACCACTGGAACAGGCCACTGTCACACATTTAGGCCCCGGCACCCAGACAGAGGAGAGAGGTCCTGTAACAGAGAATCTGGCCTTATGTCAGCACAGAATCTGTCTTCATGTCATAGCAGAGAATCAGGCATCACGTCACCCACCACTGGAACAGGCCACTGTCACACATTTAGGCCCAGGCACCCAGGCAGAGGAGAGAGGTCCCGTAACAGAGAATCTGGCCTTATGTCAGCACAGAATCTGTCTTAATGTCATAGCAGAGAATCAGGCTTCACGTCACCCACCACTGGAACAGGCCACTGTCACACATTTAGGCCCAGGCACCCAGGCAGAGGAGAGAGGTCCCGTAACAGAGAATCTGGCCTTATGTCAGCGCAGAATGTGGGCAACTCTGCTGTCGTTGCGCAGGCACTGCAGCATGTAGTCGCTCATGTGTGCCAGGCTGCCCAGAGGTAAGGACAAGCTGTCCTCTGTGGGAGGCGTATCGTCATCGTCCTGTGTTTCCCCCCAGCCACGCACCAGTGATGGGCCCGAGCTGCTTTGGGTGCCACCCCGCTGTGAACATGCTTCATCCTCATCCTCCTCCACCTCCTCCTCATCCTCGTCCTCCTCGTCCTCCAGTAGTGGGCCCTGTCTGGCCACATTTGTACCTGGCCTCTGGTGTTGCAAAAAACCTCCCTCTGAGTCACTTCGAAGAGACTGGCCTGAAAGTGCTAAAAATGACCCCTCTTCCTCCTCTTCCTCCTGGGCCACCTCCTCTTCCATCATCGCCCTAAGTGTTTTCTCAAGGAGACATAGAAGTGGTATTGTAACGCTGATAACGGCGTCATCGCCACTGGCCATGTTGGTGGAGTACTCGAAACAGCGCAACAGGGCACACAGGTCTCGCATGGAGGCCCAGTCATTGGTGGTGAAGTGGGTCTGATCCGCAGTGCGACTGACCCGTGCGTGCTGCAGCTGAAACTCCACTATGGCCTGCTGCTGCTCGCACAGTCTGTCCAGCATATGCAAGGTGGAGTTCCACCTGGTGGGCACGTCGCATATGAGGCGGTGAGCGGGAAGGCCGAAGTTACGCTGTAGCGCAGACAGGCGAGCAGCGGCAGGGTGTGAACGCCGGAAGCGCGAACAGACGGCCCGCACTTTATGCAGCAGCTCTGACATGTCGGGGTAGTTGCGAATGAACTTCTGCACCACCAAATTCAGCACATGCGCCAGGCAAGGGATGTGCATCAAACCAGCTAGTCCCAGAGCTGCAACGAGATTTCGCCCATTATCGCACACCACCAGGCCGGGCTTGAGGCTCACCGGCAGCAACCACTCGTCGGTCTGTTGTTCTATACCCCGCCACAACTCCTGTGCAGTGTGGGGCCTGTCCCCCAAACATACAGTGGGATGCGAAAGTTTGGGCAACATTGTTAATAGTCATGATTTTCCTGTATAAATCATTGGTTGTTACGATAAAAAATGTCAGTTAAATATATCATATAGGAGACACACATAGTGATATTTGAGAAGTGAAATGAAGTTTATTGGATTTACAGAAAGTGTGCTATAATTGTTTAAACAAAATTAGGCAGGTGCATAAATTTGGGCACCACAAAAAGAAATGAAATCAATATTTAGTAGATCCTCCTTTTGCAGAAATGACAGCCTCTAAACAGCCTTCCAATGAGAGTCTGGATTCTGGTTGAAGGTATTTTGGACCATTCCTCTTTACAAAACATCTTTAGTTCATTCAGGTTTGATGGCTTCCGAGCATGGACAGCTCTCTTTAAGTCACACCACAGATTTTCAATTATATTCAGGTCTGGGGACTGAGATGGCCATTCCAGAATGTTGTACTTGTTCCTCTGCATAAATGCCTTAGTGGATTTTGAGCAGTGTTTAGGGTCATTGTCTTGTTGAAAGATCCAGCCCCGGCGCAGCTTCAGCTTTGTCACTGATTCCTGGACATTGGTCTCCAGAATCTGCTGATACTGAGTGGAATCCATGCGTCCCTCAACTTTGACAAGATCCTCAGTCCCTGCACTGGCCACCCAGCCCCACAGCATGATGGAACCACCACCATATTTTACTGTAGGTAGCAGGTGTTTTTCTTGGAATGCTGTGTTCATTTTCCTCCATGCATAACGCCCCTTGTTATGGCCAAATAACTCAATTTTAGTTTCATCAGTCCACAGCACCTTATTCCAAAATAAAGCTGGCTTGTCCAAGTGTGCTTTAGCCCACCTAAAGCGGCAATTTTTGTGCTGTGGGCGGAGAAAATGCTTCCTCTGCATCACTCTCGCATACAGCATCTCCTTGTGTAAAGTGCGCCGAATGGTTGAACGATGCACAGTGACTCCATCTGCAGCAAGATGATGTTGTAGGTTTTTTGGTGCTGGTCTGTGGGTTGACTCTGACTGTTATCACCATTCGTCGCTTCTGTCTATCCGAGATTTTTCTTGGTCTGCCACTTCGAGCCTTAACTTGAACTGAGCCTGTGGTCTTCCATTTCCTCAATATGTTCCTAACTGTGGAAACAGACAGCTGAAATCTCTAAGACAGCTTTCTGTATCCTTCCCCTAAACCATGATGGTGAACAATCTTTGTCTTCAGGTCATTTGAGAGTTGTTTTGAGACCCCCATGTTGCTACTCTTCAGAGAAAATTAAAAGAGGAGGGAAACTTACAATTGACCCCCTTAAATACTCTTTCTCATAATTGGATTCACCTGTGTATGTAGGTCAGGGGTCACTGAGCTTACCAAGCCAATTTGAGTTCCAATAATTAGTTCTAAAGGTTTTGGAATCAATAAAATGACAACAGTGCCCAAATTTATGCACCTGCCTAATTTTGTTTAAACAATTATAGCACACTTTCTGTAAATCAAATAAACTTCATTTCACTTCTCAAATATCACTGTGTGTGTCTCCTATATGATATATTTAACTGACATTTTTTATCGTAACAACCAACGATTTATACAGGAAAATCATGACGATTAACAAGGTTGCCCAAACTTTCGCATCCCACTGTATGAGTTTCAGAATGGCCTGCTGACGTTTACCCCGTGCTGTGCTGAAGTTGGTGGTGAAGGTGTGTGGCTGACTGGATGAGCAGGTGGAAGAAGAGGAGGAGGAAGCTGAGTAGGAGGAGGAGGAGACAGGAGGCAAAGAATGTTGCCCTGCGATCCTTGGCGGCGGAAGGACATGCGCCAAATAGCTCTCCGCCTGGGGCCCAGCCGCCACTACATTTACCCAGTGTGCAGTTAGGGAGATATAGCGTCCCTGGCCGTGCTTACTGGTCCACGTATCTGTGGTTAGGTGGACCTTGCCACAGATGGCGTTGCGCAGTGCACACTTGATTTTATCGGACACTTGTTTGTGCAGGGAAGGCACGGCTCTCTTAGAGAAGTAGTGGCGGCTGGGAACAACATACTGTGGGACAGCAAGTGACATGAGCTGTTTGAAGCTGTGTGTGTCCACCAGCCTAAATGACAGCATTTCATAGGCCAGTAGTTTAGAAATGCTGGCATTCAGGGCCAGGGATCGAGGGTGGCTAGGTGGGAATTTACGCTTTCTCTCAAATGTTTGTGAGATGGAGAGCTGAACGCTGCCGTGTGACATGGTTGAGATGCTTGGTGACGCAGGTGGTGGTGTTGGTGGTACATCCCATGTTTGCTGGGCGGCAGGTGCCAACGTTCCTCCAGAGGCAGAGGAAGAGGCCGAGGCGGCGGCAGCAGCAGAAGACGCCGAGGCGGCAGCAGCAGAAGAGGTAGCAAGGGGAGCCTGAGTGACTTCCTTGTTTTTAAGGTGTTTACTCCACTGCAGTTCATGCTTTGCATGCAGGTGCCTGGTCATGCAGGTTGTGCTAAGGTTCAGAACGTTAATGCCTCGCTTCAGGCTCTGATGGCACAGCGTGCAAACCACTCGGGTCTTGTCGTCAGCACATTGTTTGAAGAAGTGCCATGCCAGGGAACTCCTTGAAGCTGCCTTTGGGGTGCTCGGTCCCAGATGGCGGCGGTCAGTAGCAGGCGGAGTCTCTTGGTGGCGGGTGTTCTGATTTTGCCCACTGCTCCCTCTTTTGCTACGCTGTTGGCTCGGTCTCACCATTGCCTCTTCCTCCGAACTCTGAAAGTCAGTGGCACGACCTTCATTCCATGTGGGGTCTAGGACCTCATCGTCCCCTGCATCGTCTTCCACCCAGTCTTGACCCCTGACCTCCTGTTCAGTCTGCACACTGCAGAAAGACGCAGCAGTTGGCACCTGTGTTTCGTCATCATCAGAGACGTGCTGAGGTGGTATTCCCATGTCCTCATCATCAGGAAACATAAGTGGTTGTGCGTTAGTGCATTCTATCTCTTCCACCCCTGGTGAAGGGCTAGGTGGATGCCCTTGGAAAACCCTGGCAGCAGAGTCTTCAAACAGCATAAGAGACTGCTGCATAACTTGAGGCTCAGACAGTTTCCCTGATATGCATGGGGGTGATGTGACAGACTGATGGGCTTGGTTTTCATGCGCCATCTGTGCGCTTTCTGCAGAAGACTGGGTGGGAGATAATGTGAACGTGCTGGATGCACTGTCGGCCACCCAATTGACTAATGCCTGTACCTGCTCAGGCCTTACCATCCTTAGAACGGCATTGGGCCCCACCAAATATCCCTGTAAATTCTGGCGGCTACTGGGACCTGAGGTAGTTGGTTCACTAGGACGTGTGGCTGTGGCAGAACGGCCACGTCCTCTCCCAGCACCAGAGGGTCCACTAACACCACCACGACCATGTCCACGTCCGCGTCCCTTATTAGATGTTTTCCTCATTGTTCCCGTTCACCACAATTTTGAGAATGGCAAATTTAGGAATGCTTTTTCAACCCAGAACAAAAAGTCTGCTTTGACGGTCACTACAAATAACTTGACCAGCTAAAACTGTGCAGATTTGGTTGAATAGAGATGTGAGACCTGTTTTTTTTTGCGCTGTGTGACAGTTATAGCTTTAATCACAGAATGACACTTCTATCAGCACGCTAGCGTGTGTCTTAGGTTTTTCTGAATGATACTATCAATAACTTCAATGTAAGATTTTCTTTTTGGGATAGATTTCAAGTAGGCCTGAAATACCACAAACTAGTTATTTTCAGAATGGCAAATTTGGGAATGCTTTTTCAACCCAGAACAAAAAGTCTGCTTTGACGGTCACTACAAATAACTTGACCAGCTAAAACTGTGCAGATTTGGTTGAATAGAAATGTCAGGTCTATTTTTTAGGCGCTGGGTGACAGGCTCAACTTGCCCCTGATGTAATATATGGCCAAAAAATAACCAGACTGTTGATGGTTAAATGCACTTCGGTGACACAGGCTCAGCCTGCAGCTGATGTAGTATATGGCCAAAAAATAATCAGACTGTTGATGGTTAAATGCACTTGGGTGAAACAGGCTCAGCCTGCAGCTGATGTAGTATATGGCCAAAAAATAACCAGACTGTTGATGGTTAAATGCACTTCGGTGACACAGGCTCAGCCTGCAGCTGATGTAGGATATAGCACAAAATAACCACACTATTGATGGTTAAATACACTTGGTGATAGCTCGTGCTGGCGCACCACAAGTCACAAAATGGCCGCCGATCACCCCAGAAAAAAAGTGATCTAAAAACGCTCTGGGCAGCCTCAAAAAAGTGAGCAAGTCAATAATAGCACTTCAATGATCCACAGCTGCAGATCGATCACAGAATGAAGTCTTTTGGAGGAGTTAATCTGCCTAATCTCGCCCTAACGTCGCAGCTGCAACCTCTCCCTATACTGATCATAGCAGAGTGACGTGCGGCGCTACGTGACTCCAGCTTAAATAGAGGCTGGGTCACATGGTGCACTGGCCAATCACAGCCATGCCAATAGTAGGCAAGGCTGTGATGGCCTCTTCGGGCAAGTAGTATGACGCTTGTTGATTGGCTGCTTTGCAGCCTTTCAAAAAGCGCCAAGAAAGCGCCGAACACCGAACCCGAACCCGGACTTTTACGAAAATGTTCGGGTTCGGGTCCGTGTCACGGACACCCCAAAATTCGGTACGAACCCGAACTATACAGTTCGGGTTCGCTCATCCCTACGCACGAATACTGCAAGCTGGCTTAGATTGGAGACGTCTGTGGTCTCGTCGAGTTGAAGGCTGAATTTTGCCGGGCTTGAAATCAGATCTGCAACTATTTGAGCCAAGATGTCTTTGCTCATGTCCTCTATTCTGTCGCTGATGGTGTCATTTGAAAGAGGAATTTAGGATAACTTAACTTCAGCCGCTTTTCCCAGCATGATATTCGCCAACTTCAACACAGCTGGTTTTATGAGTGTTTCACCAATGGTGTGGGGTTTGCCCTGCTTTGCGATCAGGTAAGCAACTTCGTACGATGCTATGAGGATCGGTTTGTTGATGGGTACAAAGCCGAGAACAGGCAGACTAGCCTTTTCATCGAATCTGGCTCTCCTCACCTTGAATTCAGCGAGCGTTGTGTTCTTGTATTTTCCATCTCCATGCAGCTTAAGGAAGCGTTCTCTTAGTTTTGCCGGTGCTAGACTAGAATTGCTCAACTTGGCATTGCAAATCATACAGTTAGGACGCTGACTCCCATCACGTTCCGTTATACATGTGAATCCATATTGTACATATTCGTCCGACCGCTTTCTTTTTTTGCTCGACATAGTTAGTATGAAGGGATAGGCCAAGCGATGTTGCGTGATCACCTGCAGCCAATGATGGACAAGCGGGGCGAGTCGGGTGTGTGTCTTGACCTCCAGGGCCGGACTGGGGATACAAAGCAGCCCTGGAAAAAAAATCTATGTCAGCCCCATAAGTCACTGCGCCTAATATACTACTGCCCCCCCTCTCCACTATCTAATACGCTGCTGCCCCCTCCCCACCACCCCCACCCCCAATACACTGCTGAACACCCTCCCACCCCCCTAATACACTGCTTATCCCCTCCCACCCCCTAATAAACTGCTGACCCCCCTCCCAACCTCCTAATACACTACTGACCCCCAGACTCCCAGCCACCCCAATACACTGCTGACCCCCCAGTCCCTCAATACACTGCTGACCCCCTCCCAAAACAATCCCAGCCCCCCTAATACAATGATGACCCCCTTCCGAGCCCCCTAATTCACTGCTGACCCCCCTCCTAGCCACCCCAATACACTGCTGACCCCCATCCTTGCCACCCCAATACACTGCTGACCCCCACCCTCCCAGCCCCCCTAATACACTGCTGGCCCCTCCAATACAATGCTGACTCCTTAAATACAATACACAATAGGTCCGCCAAGCCCCTTTACTCTTACCTGTAGTACAACAGGTCAGCTTAGCTCAGTGATGCCGGTGTCTGTGTGCAGGAGGGACAGGATTCCGCCGCCGCCACCATGCTGTGCAGTCACTAGATCCGCCGCCGCGCAGCCGCTGGATTTGACGTCATGTCGTCATATGCCGCTCACATCCGGCGGCTGGCGGAAGCAAAATCATTGCGCTCGCTTGGCTCTTCTGATCATGAGCCGCAGCGGGTGCAAAAGGAGTCTGAGTAACAGGAAATAAATATTTTCCTGTCTTGTGGCAGCCACCTATCAAAGTGGCCCTCCAGGGCTGGCGGCCGAACCCGCGAGACTGACTCACCGAACCCCTGGGGTTCGATCGAACCCAGGTTAAGAACCACTGATCTAATGTAATTAAATAAGGATCCAGATGACTCAGCAAAGCACAGAGCACAGTAATGTCACTGCTCTCTCTATAAGAACTGCAAAAGCAGCAGAAAATGGCTGCTGGGGAGTTTCCTATATAGTAAGGGGTAGGCAACTTTCCTATTGGTTGCTAAGGATGTTGCTAAGCTCAGACAAAGATATTGCAGCCTTCTCATTGGCCCACAAGCAGGAATCAGTGAGGTTACTGATGGAAAAAAATCTTGAATATTCGCGATTACAAAGATATAGCACTATATTCTACATCTTCGCGAATTGCCGATATTGCAATAAAAATTTGTAATTAGAATATTCGCGATCAATACTAAACAGCAGGTGGTTTTGAGCCACACTGACTATTAAAAGAAAAAAGGGATATGGTTATTATCCTAGTAACAACTGACTGTAGTATGTTTCTGACTTGGTACCAAGCTGACATATGTACTGGACTTGGTTCCATTAGTGTACAATAGTGTCTTCAACTGCCAAGGGCAATGTAATTACCAGTCATTTCTATAAGGTGATTTAGAAAACATGTAATATATCACTTACGGAATAACGTAAAGTCTCTCTGGGGGAAGTGAGTTAGAATTTTCTAATACATTTTTTTTTTATTTAGTAAAAGTTGAACTGAATAATCACTTTTAGGAGATGTTACAGAAGTGTGACATTTTCTTTCCACTACCACCACCCATTTCTTTTGTTAGATGATCTACATTTGTCTTGTAGGATTTATCTCCTGGTTCATTATTAATGTACTGAGATTAAGAGTGACACATACTTCATATACAAGTATGACTGGTGTGTGTGAAATTTAGACAGATTAGGATGACATCACTGGGATGAGCTGGGAGTGTAGATATGCACAGATATTGCACGTAAGCAAAATGAGGCAGTAAAAAAAATTGTAAAAATTAAGTAAACTAAGCTTTCTTCAAGATGGAATACAAACCGGATTCCAAAAAAGTTGGGACACTAAACAAATTGTGAATAAAAACTGAATGCAATGATGTGGAGATGGCAAATGTCAATATTTTATTTGTAATAGAACGTAGATGACAGATCAAACGTTTAATCCGAGTAAATGTATCATTTTAAAGGAAAAATACGTTGATTCCAATTTTCACGGTGTCAACAAATCCCAAAAAAGTTGGGACAAGTAGCAATAAGAGGCTGGAAAAAGTAAATTTGAGCATAACGAAGAGCTGGAAGACCAATTAACACTAATTAGGTCAATTGGCAACATGATTGGGTATAAAAAGAGCTTCTCAGAGTGGCAGTGTCTCTCAGAAGCCAAGATGGGTAGAGGATCACCAATTCCCACAATGTTGCGCAGAAAGATAGTGGAGCAATATCAGAAAGGTGTTACCCAGCGAAAAATTGCAAAGACTTTGCATCTATCATCATCAACTGTGCATAACATCATCCGAAGATTCAGAGAATCTGGAACAATCTCTGTGCGTAAGGGTCAAGGCCGTAAAACCATACTGGATGCCCGTGATCTCCGGGCCCTTAAACGACACTGCACCACAAACAGGAATGCTACTGTTAAGGAAATCACAGAATGGGCTCAGGAATACTTCCAGAAACCATTGTCAGTGAACACAATCCACCGTGCCATCCGCCGTTGCCAGCTGAAACTCTACAGTGCAAAGAAGAAGCCATTTCTAAGCAAGATCCACAAGCTCAGGCGTTTTCACTGGGCCAGGGATCATTTAAAATGGAGTGTGGCAAAATGGAAGACTGTTCTGTGGTCAGACGAGTCACGATTCAAAGTTCTTTTTGGAAATCTGGGACGCCATGTCATCCGGACCAAAGAGGACAAGGACAACCCAAGTTGTTATCAACGCTCAGTTCAGAAGCCTGCATCTCTGATGGTATGGGGTTGCATGAGTGCGTGTGGCATGGGCAGCTTGCATGTCTGGAAAGGCACCATCAATGCAGAAAAATATATTCAGGTTCTAGAACAACATATGCTCCCATCCAGACGTCATCTCTTTCAGGGAAGACCCTGCATTTTTCAACAAGATAATGCCAGACCACATTCTGCATCAATCACAACATCATGGCTGCGTAGGAGAAGGATCCGGGTACTGAAATGGCCAGTCTGCAGTCCAGATCTTTCACCTATAGAGAACATTTGGCGCATCATAAAGAGGAAGGTGCAACAAAGAAGGCCCAAGACGATTGAACAGTTAGAGGCCTGTATTAGACAAGAATGGGAGAGCATTCCTATTTCTAAACTTGAGAAACTGGTCTCCTCGGTCCCCAGACGTCTGTTGAGTGTTGTAAGAAGAAGGGGAGATGCCACACTGGTGAAAATGGCCTTTTCCCAACTTTTTGGGGATTTGTTGACACCATGAAATTCTGATTCAACATATTTTTCCCTTAAAATGGTACATTTTCTCAGTTTAAACTTTTGTTCCGTGATTTATGTTCTATTCTGAATAAAATATTAGAAGTTGGCACCTCCACATCATTGCATTCATACTACTCCCCTTCTTTTCCTTCTAAAATTTATAAGGAGAAAGATCACATTTGTCGGAGATGCCATGGGGATAAAGCGGGCCTCAGTCATTTATTATGGAGTTGTCCGTCCATACAGAATTTTTTGTTTCAAATCTATGAAGTACTAGGTAGGCAGCTCAATATTACACAGGAACACAATATAGAACAAGTAATACTAGGAATATAATTTACTGATGCAATTCCCTCACGAATTAAAGATAGTTGCTTAAAAGCCTTTTTAGCTGCAAAAGTCCTTATTATAAATCGATGGGGCTCAGAAAAATCTCCTGATTTCTTTGAGTGGACATCACTGAGTGATAAAATAAGCATATATCAACAGATAATGGAAAAAATGGAAAAAAAAATATGGTTAAGGTCTTGTACCCTTCACCAATGGTATGTGTTTCCAATATTGGCAGTTTAATTATACGGTTCCAGCGACAGTAAATGGGATGGGTATGGGTGGGGTAATAAGTTATACAATGTCGTTTTGGTATAAAAAAAATTTATGTGATTGATGTAAATGGATTTAAACCATTTTCTTGGAATGTAAATTTTTATATTTTTCTTAATAAAAATGTTTTATACAAAAAAAAAACATTTGCCTTGCATCTTTTTGTATGCCCATTTCATGTAGCATATTTGATATTCACTGAGATATAAAATTAAAGGGGGTTATCAGAAATTTGCTCATGTCTAAATATGACCACAATCCAGGCATAAAAATTGAGGTCAATATGGATGAAATAATACAGTATTATGTGTTCATCCCTTCATATCTCAATGTTATTTCTGTGTGCTAGTTTAAAATGCATATAAGAACTATGTAAAAAAAACTGCAGAAACACAATAGAAGTGGAAGTGAATATAATAGTGCACTACAATAGCATGAAACCAGATTGTACTGCTCATAAAAACGAGCATTTTATATCAATATGCTACAATAATATAGCCCTCTCTGTCCTCAAAATACAGTGGTTTATCTTGCATCAGACTGATGGTGTGAAACAAAGATATAAAAATACAAACCGGATTCCAAAAAAGTTGGGACACTATACAAATCGTGAATAAAAACTGAATGCAATGATGTGGAGGTGCCAACTTCTAATATTTTATTCAGAATAGAACATAAATCACGGAACAAAAGTTTAAACTGAGAAAATGTACCATTTTAAGGGAAAAATATGTTGAATCAGAATTTCATGGTGTCAACAAATCCCCAAAAAGTTGGGACAAGGCCATTTTCACCACTGTGTGGCATCTCCCCTTCTTCTTATAACACTCAACAGACGTCTGGGGACCTAGGAGACCAGTTTCTCAAGTTTAGAAATAGGAATGCTCTCCCATTCTTGTCTAATACAGGCCTCTAACTGTTCAATCGTCTTGGGCCTTCTTTGTTGCACCTTCCTCTTATGATGCGCCAAATGTTCTCTATAGGTAAAAGATCTGGACTGCAGACTGGCCATTTCAGTACCCGGATCCTTCGCCTACGCAGCCATGATGTTGTGATTGATGCAGAATGTGGTCTGGCATTATCTTGTTGAAAAATGCAGGGTCTTCCCTGAAAGAGATGACGTCTGGATGGGAGCATATGTTGTTCTAGAACCTGAATATATTTTTCTGCATTGATGGTGCCTTTCCAGACATGCAAGCTGCCCATGCCACATGCACTCATGCAACCCCATACCATCAGAGATGCAGGCTTCTGAACTGAGCGTTGATAACAACTTGGGTTGTCCTTGTCCTCTTTGGTCCGGATGACATGGCGTCCCAGATTTCCAAAAAGAACTTCGAATCGTGACTCGCCTGACCACAGAACAGTCTTCCATTTTGCTACACTCCATTTTAAATGATCCCTGGCCCAGTGAAAACGCCTGAGCTTGTGGATCTTGCTTAGAAATGGCTTCTTCTTTGCACTGTAGAGTTTCAGCTGGCAACGGCGGATGGCACGGTGGATTGTATTCACTGACAATGGTTTCTGGAAGTATTCCTGAGCCCATTCTGTGATTTCCTTTACAGTAGAATTCCTGTTTGTGGTGCAGCGTCGTTTAAGGGCCCGGAGATCACGGGCATCCAGTATGGTTTTACGGCCTTGACCCTTACGCACAGAGATATGTCTTTGTGATTCCTCAAATGTAAGTAAGATTGGGGAGTGATCGGAAATGACATGGGGTTCATACGTCATCTTTTTAATCCTATCTAGAAAGTCCATACTGGCCAGGGCTAAATCGATTCTGGACATGGCACTACAAGATCTGCCATAGCAGGAGAAGATGGATTTATCTCCATATAGAAAGCGCCAGACATCGGTTAATGCCATCTCCTGACAGATCCTGGACAACCATGTCGATGATCTGAGAGTCGCTAATCTATTGGTAAGAGATGAAACTCTATCTCTTTCGCTATTCATCACCAAATTGACATCACCCATCACCAAAACTGGGCATTTATCCCTATTACTGTCACGAGGGTGTCGAGGACCACGCCTGACTCCGTTATACCCGGGGTCAGGAAGTCGCAGCGGTTGGCTGCACGCTCTATTTAAGATAGGGCTGTTTTCCTTATGGTAGCTTTCTGGGTTTGCTTAGCAAACCCCTTTTGGCTCACTCAGGGATCCGTAGCTCCTTCTCCTCAGCTGTTCCTTGTCCAGCACTCCCAGACCTCCTTATATTTCTCTCTCACACTTCTCTGGTTGCCAGAGATAGAGCTTCCTGCCTGGACATCTATTCTGACCTTCTGGAGCTTTGTTGCTGCGTTCGCTGGTAGTTGGTCCAGTACGCTACCCTCCAGATCCCTGTTGGACCTTTTTGGTTTATTGTGGTCGCCCACCTGGGTGTATGTGTTTGTATGTTTTGTCTGTCCTCTCCCTGGTGTTTCCCTCTTATTGATAGTGGTGTGGACTAGCGATCCCACCGGCCTGTTCACTATCCAGGGCTCATATTAGGGAAAGCCAGGGTTTAGGCACGTGATCGCCGCACGGGTGAGGAACCCGTCTAGGGACGTCAGGGCAGTCAGGTGCCAGCCGCAAGGTGAGTTAGGGGTCACCACCTTTCCCTCTCCCTTGGGCAGGGCTTTCCCTGTTTTCCTCCCTGTGCGTGACGTCGGTCATTACATTATCTCTGGCCATTATTTTGTGTAGGTAAAAAAAAAAATATATATATTTTTTACCTACTTAGAATCCAGTATGGATCAAATTGCTGCTCTGTCCAAACAATTTCATGGCCTGTCTTTGGAGGTGGTAGGATTGAAGGCGTCGGTCCTCCAGCAACAGCAGCAATTACAACTGACTGCAAGCCCAGCGGTTGCTACTGGTAACCAGGTTGTTGCGGAACCCAAGGTCCCTCTCCCTGACAGATTTTCTGGGGGAAGGGACAAGTTTTTGACATTCCGTGAGGCCTGTAAGTTATATTTTAAACTGCGCCCTTACTCCTCTGGTAATGAAGATCAGCGGGTGGGGGTTGTTATTTCCCTGCTGCAGGGGGATCCGCAGTCCTGGGCGTTCTCTTTACCTACTGATTCCCAGGCTCTTCGGTCAGTGGATGAGTTTTTCAGGGCCTTGGGTCTCATATATGATGACCCTGACCGAGTCGCCCTGGCTGAATCAAGATTACGGAGACTCTTACAAGGAGAGCGGCCGGTAGAGGAGTATTGCTCTGAATTCCGTAGGTGGGCTACGGATACCCAATGGAACGACCCGGCTCTCAGGAGTCAGTTCTGCTCTGGGTTATCCGAAAGGGTTAAGGATGCGCTTGCATTATATGAGACCCCCTTTTCCCTTGATGCGGTTATGTCCCTTTCTATCCGAATAGATAGACGCCTTAGGGTCAGGTTGAAAAAACCGGAGCAATTGGTAACCCCTCCCAAGCAGCAGTTAGTCTGTACGGACTTAGACGAGCCTATGCAGCTAGGAGGAACTACTCGTCAGGTCCGTCCTCCTGAGGCTCGCCGTAGGCGTGGGGTTTGTTTTTTTTGTGGGGAGAGGGGTCATTTCATTAATGTCTGTCCTTCTTTCCTCAGAAACAAAAGACCGTCGGAAAAACTACTAACCCCAGGCTGTGTGGAGGATGTCAGCCGGGGGGTATACGTTTCCTCCATACGTACATCGCAATTTGTGTTGCCAGCGGTTATTATTTTTGGTGATAAGACAGAGACTATTTCTTTCTTTCTAGACAGTGGAGCAGGGGTAAATTTGATAGATGCCCATTTTGCCCGCACTTTGGGTTTGTCTCTCTGTACTTTACAGAGACCCATTCCCATATTCACTATTGATTCTGCTCCTCTGTCTCAGAGAAACCTCACGCACATTGTTCGTAATTTACACCTTCGGGTAGGGGACCACCATAACGAGATGCTTTCAGGTTATGTTCTGGAGGGGCTTCCCACTCCGGTAGTGCTGGGTCTTCCCTGGTTGGTAGCGCACAATACAGTGGTGGATTGGCAGGCCAGGGAGATATTGGAGTGGAGTGAGCAGTGCAGAGAAAATTGCTTAAATAGCAATTGCTTAGTCACCTCCATAACTACCCTACCTACATTTATTTCGGACTTTGAGGATGTTTTTTCTGAAAAGGTTTGTCAGAAGTTACCACCTCATCGTCCTTATGATTGCCCGGTTAACCTTATTCCCTGCGCAAAATTACCCAAGACCAGGTTATATAATCTTTCGGGTCCAGAGAGACAAGCCATGAAAGATTATATCTCCGAGAGCTTGGCTAAGGGACACATCAGACCCTCTTCTTCACCCGTGGCTGCAGGGTTTTTCTTCGTTAAAAAGAAAGATGGGGGCCTGCGTCCTTGCTTAGATTTTCGCGAATTAAATCAGATAACCATCCGAGACCCATACCCTCTTCCTCTCATTCCTGACCTGTTTAATCAGATTGCGGGTGCTAGGTGGTTCTCCAAACTTGATCTTAGGGGTGCCTACAATCTGATTCGTATTAAGGAGGGGGATGAGTGGAAGACAGCGTTTAACACCCCTGAGGGGCATTATGAAAATCTAGTTATGCCTTTCGGTCTGACCAATGCTCCTGCCGTCGTTCAACATTTCGTTAATGACATTTTTAGTCATCTAATCGGCAGGTTTGTGGTAATCTACCTAGATGATATTTTAATTTATTCGTCTGATCTGAAAACACATGAGGTGCATGTCAGACAAGTACTGCAGGTCCTACGGACGAATGAATTATATGCTAAAATTGAAAAATGTGTCTTCGCCGTTCAGGAGATACAATTCCTGGGTTATTTTTTATCTGCGTCAGGTTTCCGTATGGATCCTAGGAAAGTCCAGGCAATTTTAGATTGGGATCTTCCTGAGAACCTCAAAGCACTACAACGGTTCTTGGGCTTCGCGAATTTCTATAGGAAATTCATTAAAAATTATTCACTTATTGTAAAACCGCTTACTGACATGACTAGGAAGGGGACTGATTTTTCTAAATGGTCTGACGCCGCTAAAGTTGCTTTTTCCTCTCTAAAAGAGAGGTTTACCTCAGCACCTGTACTGGTCCAACCTGATGTCTCTCAGCCTTTTATTGTTGAAGTCGATGCGTCAGAGGTGGGAGTGGGGGCGGTGCTGTCTCAGGGTCCGTCTCCTGGCAAATGGCGTCCTTGTGCTTTCTTTTCTAAAAAACTATCTGCAGCAGAAAAGAACTACGATATTGGCAATAGGGAACTATTAGCTATTAAACTTGCGTTTGAGGAGTGGCGTCATTTCTTAGAGGGGGCAGTCCACCCCGTCACTGTGATTACGGACCACAAAAATCTTCTGTACCTCGAATCAGCTAAGCGTCTCACCCCTAGACAGGCTAGGTGGTCGCTATTTTTTACCAGGTTTAACTTTGTGATTACCTATCGTCCTGGGGCAAAGAACACCAAGGCTGATGCACTATCTCGTTGTTTCCCTGGAGGGGGTAATGTGAGTGATCCGGTACCCATTCTTCAAAGAGGATTGGTTGTTTCTGCGGTACACTCTGTTTTGGAGGGGAAGGTGTTAGAGGCCCAGGGGGAGGCCCCGGTCTCTTGCCCCTCAGAGAAATTGTTTGTACCGTTGAACTTACGTTTCGAATTATTAAAGGAACATCATAATTCGGCACTTGCTGGGCACCCGGGTAGTAAAGCAACCTTGGAACTATTGTCTCGTCGTTTTTGGTGGCCAAGGTTGCGTCAGGATGTATTGGATTTTGTGTCTTCTTGTTCTACCTGTGCGCGCGCAAAAGTTTCACATACACGTCCTGCAGGGTCTCTATTACCACTCGTCATTCCCAATAGACCGTGGACACATCTGTCAATGGATTTTATCACTGACTTACCTTTGTCTGCGGGTAAAACAGTTATTTTGGTAGTAGTGGACAGGTTTAGCAAAATGGTACACTTCATTGCGTTACCCGCACTACCTAATGCTAAGACTCTTGCTCAGGTATTCGTCAGTGAAATCGTGAAGCTTCACGGGGTCCCTTCCGATGTTGTTTCGGATCGGGGTACCGAGTTTATTTCTAAATTTTGGAAAGCTTTTTGTTCCCGTTTGGGGGTACACTTGTCCTTTTCCTCTGCTTTCCATCCTCAGTCGAATGGACAGACTGAGCGTACCAACCAAAACCTTGAGACATATCTAAGATGTTTTGTGTCTGAAAACCAAGAGTTGTGGTCATCATATTTACCGTTAGCTGAGTTTGCCATAAATAATCGTCGTCAGGAATCCACTGGCAAGTCACCATTTCTTGGTGCATATGGTTTTCATCCCCAATTCTGTACTTTCAAAGAGGGGGGGTCTTCTGGGGTTCCCGAAGAGGAACGGTTTTCGTCATCTCTTTCATCGGTATGGCAGAAGGTGCAAGCTAACTTGAAAAATATGGGAGGTAAATACAAATGCATGGCTGATAAGAGACGGTCGCCAGGTCCGGACCTAGGAGTGAATGACTATGTGTGGTTGTCTACTAGGAATATTAAATTGAAGGTTCCCTCTTGGAAACTGGGTCCTAGGTTTATTGGCCCTTACAAAATTGTAGCCATCATCAACCCCGTGGCTTTTCGCCTGGAGTTACCTCAGACTTTTAAAATTCATAATGTTTTTCATAAGTCGTTACTCAAAAAATATGTTCCACCTCTAGAACCATCACCGCTGCCACCCCCTCCTGTTGTCGTGGATGGTAACCTAGAATTTCAGATATCCAAAATTGTTAATTCTCGTCGGGTCCGCCGCTCTCTTTAATATCTGGTGCATTGGAGAGGTTACGGTCCCGAGGAAAGAATGTGGGTTCCTGCGTCTGAGGTAAACGCCGACAGGTTAGTTCGGGTTTTTCATGCCTCTCATCCTGAGAGACCTGGTCCTGAGTGTCCGGAGGCCCCTCGTAGAGAGGGGGGTACTGTCACGAGGGTGTCGAGGACCACGCCTGACTCCGTTATACCCGGGGTCAGGAAGTCGCAGCGGTTGGCTGCACGCTCTATTTAAGATAGGGCTGTTTTCCTTATGGTAGCTTTCTGGGTTTGCTTAGAGAACCCCTTTTGGCTCACTCAGGGATCCGTAGCTCCTTCTCCTCAGCTGTTCCTTGTCCAGCACTCCCAGACCTCCTTATATTTCTCTCTCACACTTCTCTGGTTGCCAGAGATAGAGCTTCCTGCCTGGACATCTATTCTGACCTTCTGGAGCTTTGTTGCTGCGTTCGCTGGTAGTTGGTCCAGTACTCTACCCTCCAGATCCCTGTTGGACCTTTTTGGTTTATTGTGGTCGCCCACCTGGGTGTATGTGTTTGTATGTTTTGTCTGTCCTCTCCCTGGTGTTTCCCTCTTATTGATAGTGGTGTGGACTAGCGATCCCACCGGCCTGTTCACTATCCAGGGCTCATATTAGGGAAAGCCAGGGTTTAGGCACGTGATCGCCGCACGGGTGAGGAACCCGTCTAGGGACGTCAGGGCAGTCAGGTGCCAGCCGCAAGGTGAGTTAGGGGTCACCACCTTTCCCTCTCCCTTGGGCAGGGCTTTCCCTGTTTTCCTCCCTGTGCGTGACGTCGGTCATTACAATTACAAACATATTCAGCTAATTTTGTCAAAACCAGTGAGGAGAAAGGAGGAGGATATATACGAAGGCCAGCACACATATCAAACCCTCCCATCGCCCATATAGAAAGATAAATCTTCCCTCTTTATCTATCAATTGATCGAATGGTTCATAATCAACTTTATTATGAATATATACGCTTAATCCGCGTGAATAGACTGATAGGAAAGAGTGATTTGAGCACAATTCTTTTTCATAAAAGGGATTGTTTCGGCTGAAAAATTAGTTTCAAGTAGGCCCACAATTGCTGGGAGCTGTTTAGCGATAATATCGAAAACTACTCTCCTCTTATTTTTTTACGCCAGACCGCGGACATTCCAAGTAAGTATGCGATATGGCATATGTCCTAAGGAGGAAAATGATCCCCATATAGAGCCCTCCTTCCCATTTCCTCATTCGATTCAGCGACAGTGAACCCCCCTCCTCTATGGTCCACAAGGCAAAACTGCCTCATGAGCCTCTTACACTCTCGCCATAGTCCAACCCCATCACTCCCCAAGCCCCCCTATGCATCCCATATGAATATCAAAGTTGACAATATATATCCTAAAAAACTAATCCTCTCATAGACCCCTAGCATCTAACTAAGACAATGCCTCTGTTGGTGTAGAAAGGAATGTAACAGCATCGTTATGAACTATACTTAATTTGGCAGGATAAAGCATAGCATATTTAATTTTAGCTTGGATAAGACATTTTTTTATATCGTGAAATTCCCGCATTTTAAGTTGAGTATCTTTTGAAAAATCGGGGTAGATTTCAATTCTGTTGCCACTGTGTTATAGATCCGATAATTCTCTTTTACATCTCAAAATTGTGTCTCTATCTCTAGAGCACAGTATTTTGACTAGTATGGTACGTGAAGGGCCACCAACGTTTTTTGTTTTTGTTTGGGATCCTATGAGCACGTTCCACTGTAAACATAGGGGGAAGAACATCTGTGCCCATGGTGTTCAAAAGCCATTTCTGAGTAAACCCCCCGGGATCATCCCTTTCTACCCCTTCAGGGAATCCTACCAGTCAGAGGTTTCCTCTTCGGTATATGTCCTCTAAATCTGTGAGTTTGTCTTTTAACATCTTGTGGTCCCTGTCAATCGCCTCTATTTTGTTTTTCAGCTTAGAAACTTCCTTTTTAGTTTCGTTTATAGAGGATTCAGTGTCATTATCCCTTGACCGCAGTTTATTCATGTCTCTTTTCATAGAAATGTCGGACTGTAAAGAGAAGACGGTAGTAGTTAAAGCCCCCAGAGCCTGAATGGTAGTTTTAACTGCCTCTAGTATGTCTTCCCATTTTTGATCAATTATTTCCATACGGTCATTTGTATCATTATTACTACTAATATCCCCCATCTCTAGATTAGCCCTACTCCCCTCCTCTGCACGAGCCATTGAGTGTCCCTCTAGTTTTTGTGGGGAGAGATTTTAAGAATGTTTCTATATTTATCTGAGGACTTTATGCCCCAGTTACCTTAGGGGAGATATGTTCTGCAGATTTTTGATTTTGAGATTTGGGCAGCATGTTGTCGAGCCTTAAAGGATAACTGTCACACTTAGACCCTAATTTCAATTTTCATATATGTAGTTACTAATAACATGATATTCCAGAATCAGTTACTATTAGACTGACTTACCCCATATTTAATAAGATTCAGCCCTTAGCAACCAGTCTGCATAAAACTGCAATTTCACTATTCAGTTAAGATGGCCGCCACTACCCTCACCCTGAGGCTAAACCCGCCTGCCCTCAATAGCCAGTAACAATAGCCCCCCAAAAGTGTCAGTAACCAGATCCCTCCCCCCTAAAGGGTTAATCTCATGCAGCACAAAGGGGTCCTCTTACCACATGTTGCTTTCATTTATACACTGAGCAGACGGCAGATCTCCCTTCCCTGGTCTGCGCTGCTTCAACTCTACTTCTCCAGCTCTGCTGAGTGAGGGAGCGTCTGCCAAGCGCAGGGACAGGGAGAAGTGCACACAGCCCAGGCACTGTTATCAGCTGCTAGGGAGGACCTGGCTTTAATCATTTACTTAATCTGACCTTGCACACAGCCTGCTTCTGCAACAGATAGACAGACCATGCATAGCAACCCTATTTTAAGCACAGGTAAAAGTAGGCAGTACAGGGAACAAAACTGTGGAATTAAGGGGTAATTGAATACACAGTGAAAAGTTGAAATAGGGCCACCAGGGAGATATTAATCACCACAATCCAATACTCCAAAAAAAATAAAAAATACGACAGTTATACTTTAATCAGAAGTTTTCCTTTATGGTATTTTTTTTTCCCCCAACCTTTTTCCTTCCCTTCTCCTGTTTCCTTCCCCCTATTCCTAGAGTTTGGTAGTGATGGCTATAAAGCCAACCCAATACGATGTCCAACAGTCCGTTTACTGTATATGCCCTCGGAAACGTCAGAGAGGCTTTAGATTTTATATCTGGCCAAAATGAGAGTGGAGTTCCAATTCAGCATCCACAACACAAGCAAATGCATTAAGCATAGTCAAAGAGAAGACAAAATAAATCTGATATACAGTTGTAAATTAATAGGCATACGATTGACACTGAAAAAGCCAGGGGTCTCATAGACATAGCGTAGAGGTTAGATGCAACTTTTTGGAAGGCGGGGGAATAAATATGTTAACAGTAATTAGAGATTGACCATCCAGAGCAAAAGGCTACTGTATCCGTGCCGTATAGGGCGGGTTAATGATCACTCCAAACTCCTGCACATAAGTTGAATTATTAATTTAGTGAAAAAAAAAGGGATGCGCTTGTTAAGTAAGTTGTTAGCCGGCTGAAAGCACATTGAGGAGGGATATGTTCCCGAACTGATCCAGAGTTAAGAAAACCGCTGAGTTAGTAATTCATAAATACAAGAACAGACTTGTCCGACCAGGGTGTAGATGCGCTGTAGCGATGCAGCGGGAAGCCATCTGACCTCCTACACAGCGTGGAGTGAATTCCGGAGCTTCAAAACCCTCCGCCCATAATTGCAGCTTGCGTAGTTCCGAATGAAGCGGAGTGTGCCTCTGTGCGTCACCGAGGACTTTTCATCTGGAGTGGATATCCCGATTTCTACACCGCCGACTCCGACACCGCCATCCGGACAGCAAAGGAGCACACAGCGCTGGAGGATGAAGAGGGGAACAGCCCAGGAGCACACAACACCGGAGGATGAAGAGGGGAACAGCCCAGAGCAGCCCAGGACTGACAGCCGGGATCAGCGACGTCAGGGCCAGTGAGTGTTTACCCCCTCGGGCGGTGAATAGCCAGATCCAAGACACATCTTGCAACGGACGCCAGGCGGCTAGGAGGGTTAGATGGAAGAAGGCAGTAGGGGGAGACGGTCGCTTGGCACGTTGACGTGCTTATGTCATGCCACTGCGCTCCCAAGGTAAATGTACTGCCATCTAAAAGTCAATGCTCACAAACTTTCCTTGGGTGCTAAACAATGGTCATAGAGTTCCTAGAAGTACAAAAGGAGAAAAAATATTGTTTGCAAAGTTCTTCACTTCGCATTTCAATAATTTCAATAACAGGTCAGAAGTCTTGAGGAGTGTCTTCATTTTATCTTCTGCTGAACGGTTGGGACTTGTTCCAGATATATAAAAAAATTGGATTGTATAATACAAACAGGCTAAAGAAAATCATAGGAAAATGGTTTTTGAATAAGGAGCTGATATGTTCATCAAAGGCAGAGTTTGATAAAACATTTTGTACTTAAAATCCATTGTAATTTTTCCTTTATTACATATATGAGACTTATGATTGTTGGGGTTTAAGTGGTAGGACCCCCATGATCTAATAGTTATTTCCTATCCTGTGGAAATGGGATAACTTCATATACATGGAATACCCTTTAACCATAAAAAAAATTAGGAAGGAAATTAAAGGGGTTTTATGGGGCTTAAATATTGTTGACCTACTCTCAGAGGGGTCCAACTCCAGGCACTCCTGACAGCTGTTTGAAGAGTTTAGGCAAGGGCTACAGCTTCTTTAGTATATACCAGGCCTAGCACTGCACATTATGTACCAGCTATGCTTGTTTTGGCTGCTCAATCTCATTCACTTGAAGAAGCACCTTTAATGGTTGACCACATCTTTTAACTTAGACTGTCATTAGTTCATGATATGAACATAACATTAGGACTTAGTCCATGCAGCACTGGGATCACCTGGCTCAAATTTGACCAAGGTTGTTATGAAGATGCTTGACCACATCTTTAACTTAGACTGTCATTAATTCATGATCTGAACATAACATTAGGACTTAGACCATGCAGCACTGGGATCACTGGCTCAAATTTGACCAAGGTTATTATGAAGATGAAATTTAGATATTCTCCCCATATCTGAGTGGCTTTCCTCTGGGTGCTCCAGTTTTCTCAAACATTCCTAAAACATACTCATATGTGGATGGTGTCTATGAAATTGGGTCCTGGTGTGTCAGACATATGGAATTTAGATTGTGAGGCCCATAAGGGACAAGGGTTGACATGAGTGATGGCAATTTCTTTACAGTGCTATCAAATATGTTGATGGTATATAAGCAAGGGTAATAAATAATGTAGACAGTAAAAAGTAATTGTAAGATCTTAAAAACACTGCAAATTATAATTGTGGGCCTAGAAGCACTTTAAGAGATATTTAAGAGATATTCCTATTTAAAACATATATTTCTAGGTTCTTGGAATTTTCTGAAAACAGACTTTGAGATATTACATATTATCTTTGGCATGTAGATTTCCTTTTTTAGGGATATGACTAAATTATTAGAAGAATAAATACATTGCTATGGAAACAAGTGTTCTAAACATAATTGCAGAACAGGTTATATGGATGCTGTTTTAGGTAAATTCAAGGGGCATATGGAAGAGAACAGCTTTATCACTGCTGTGTTATGCTGTTCCCCCTGACTAGCACATTTTGTTTTATTCTGAAGCAGAATCCATGGTAAACCGTGAAAACAAGATATTTTCTAGGTGTTATTTAAATGTTTTACTCCATTCAATTCCATCAGCTGTTATATCACTGCAGATTCCTCACTCTTGCAACATATTTAATACGATCTTTCATGTCTCTATAATAACACAAAATGAATCTAATTTACAGCTGCAACATTCAGCATAGTCATTTGTTTGTATAAAATACTACACATAATAAATGTAAAACAATTATAATAGCTAATTGTGCATTCAGAAGGCGACAGGGCTTTATCACCCATCCTAAGATTGTAAGAAGAATGTGGAATTGTTCTTCTACAAAGGCTTACACTGTTTTGAATACACTTGTACAATTATGAATTGTTCCATATCAAGTCAGGGACATCTCCCCCAAGCCCAAACCTCTGGCATATATAGTCTGCCTTCACTGCTATCATTAAAGGAGGTTTTTGAATTCATTCTCATCTCCTTGACAGATACTGCTATATCTACTGTATGTGTCCTCCCAGAGTGTATCTTCTATTATGCTTTTATCAAAATTGCACTTGTAATATACTTGAATATTTTATCTTTAACTGCTCGCTTTAATGAGTTTTCTGGATGTCAAGGATTTATTACTTGAAGAATGAAATCTAAATCAATGGCTTTTTATAAAACATTCTACTTTTCAGTGAACACAGGTAATTATTGGTTGTTGAATAGGGATGAGCGGACCCGAACTTGACCCGAACTCGAACCTGAACCCCATTGAAGTCAATGGGGATCAGAACTTTGGTGCACTAAAATGGCTGTGAAATAGTCATAGTAAGGCCTAGAGGGCTGCAAAATGAAGAAAAATGGGGGTAAGAGCAGGACAGTTGCCCTGCAAACAAATGTGGAAAGGGAAATTACTTAAAATAACATAGAATATAAAATAAAAAAATTATAATCTTGAACTAGGAGGCAGAGGTCAAAGTGGAGTAGGAGGTTGAGGAGGCGGTGGACGTGGCGGTGTAGGTGGAGGAGGTAGCCAACATTGTTTTTTTTTTTTCCTTTATTTCTTAATTATTTATTTATTTATTTTATTAATTTGGGAAGACCCCAAAACATTGGGAAAAAGAAAAGAGAATGCAAAGAGAAAGTGCGCTGGAGTATAACAATGGCTTGGTGCGGCCGGTATACTTGTCCTGTGTGATCCATGCCTGGTTCATTTCAATAAACGTGAGCTTGTCCATGTTGGCTGTGGACAGACGGCTGCGCTTGTCTGTGATTACCCCCCGCCGTGCTAAACACACGTTCGGACAATACACTTGCTGCAGGGCAAGCCAGCACCTCCAAGGCGTAAAGGGCAAGCTCAGGCCATGTGCCCAATTTGGAGACCCAGAAGTTGAATGGGGCAGACCCATTAGTCAGTACATGTAGGAGTGTGCATTCGTACTGTTCCACTATGTTGCTGAAACGCTGCCTCCTGCTAAGACGTTTCATATCAGCTGGTGGTGCTGGTTGTTGTGGCGTGCTGACAAAGCTTTTCCACATTTCGGCCATGCTAACCCTTCCTTCTGAGGTGCTGGTGGTGCAAGAACCCACCCTCCGAGCCACTTGTGAATGTCTGGCCTGATAACCGTGGAAAGGATCCCTATTCCTCCTCCTTTTCCTCCTTTGCTACATCCTCTTCCATCATCGCCCAAAGTGTTTTTTCAAGGAGACATAGAAGTGGGATAGAATCGCTGAGGACTATGTCATCGGCACTGGCCATGTTGGTGGAGTACTCGAAACAGTGTCCACAAGTCGTTGGTGGTGAAATGGCGCTGTTCCGCAGAGCGACTCACCCATACGTGCTACAACTGAATGAGATGGTGAGTGGGAAGGCCGAAGTTACGCTGCAGCGCAGACAGGCGAGCAACAGCAGGATGAGAATGCAGAAAGCGCGCACAGATGGCCCGCACTTTCTGCAGCAGCTCTGACATATTGGGGTAATTTTTCAGGAACCTCTGCTCCACCAAATTCAGCACATGCACCAGGCAATGGATGTGCGTCAAACCGGCTAGCCCCAGAGCTGCTACGAGATTTTGCCCATTATCGCACACCACCAGGCTAGGCTTGAGGCTCAGCAGCACCAACCACTCATCGTCTGTTGTTCCATGCCCGTCCATAGCTCCTGCACGGTGTGTTCCCTCCCCCCCAAACTGATACGTTTCAAAACAGCCTGCTGTCGTTTCTCCCTGGCTGTGCTGAAGTTGGTGGTGAAGGTGTTATGCTGACCGGATGAGGAGGCGGTAGAGGAGAAAGCGGAGTAGGAGTAGGAGGCAAATGTCCTTCAATCCTCGGTGGCGGTAGGACATGCGCCAAACTTCTATCCGCCTCAGGCCCAGCCGCCACTGCATTTACCCAGTGTGCAATTAGGGAGATATAACGTCCCAGCCCATGCTAACTGGTCCACGTATCGTTAGTTATGTGGACCTTGCCACAGATGGCGTTGAGCAGTGCACACCTGATTTTGTCCACCACTTCGTTGTGCAGGGAAGGGATGGCTCGCCTGGAAAAGTAGTGGCGGCTGGGAACCACGTACTGTGGGACAGCCACTGCCATAAGGTTTTTAAAAGTCTCTGTCTCCACCAGACGGAATGACAGCATTTCAAAGGCCAGGAATTTTAAAATGCTGGCATTCAGGGCTAGGGATCGCGGGTGGGTAGGGGAGTACTTCCTCTTTCTCTCCAGTGTTTGGGGGATGGACAGCTGAACGCTTCCATGGGACAGTGTGGACATGCTGGGTAACGGTGGTGGAGGTGGTGGTGTTGCTGTTACATCCTCTGTTTGTGGGGTGGCAGCTCATGCTTTGCATTTAGATGCCTGGTCATGCAGGTGGTGCTCAGGTTTAGAACATTTATGCCTCGCTTCAGGCTCTGATTGCAAACCACTCGTGTCTTGTTGTCAGCATATTGTCTGAAGAACTGCCACGCCAGGGAACTCCTTGGAGCTGGCTTTGGTGTGCTCAGTCCCTGGGTGCGGTGGGCAGTAGAGATGGCCTTGCGGTTCGCCCGCCGGTCGGTTCGCGGCGAACTTTACACATTCGCGGTTCGCTGAACATGCGAACATATGGCGATATTCGCCAGCACCATATTTTTTTACATTGTGAGAACTTTGACCCATGACACATCCATCAGGTGGTACAGGATAGCCAATTGAGACATTTCAGCACATGGACATACCCCCTACCTTATAAATAGACCTGAACTGGCTGCCATTTTACATTCTGTCTTTTGTCAGTGTAGGGAGAGATTCCTGCGTGGAGCAGGGACAGACTGTTAGAGTGTTAATAGTGACACAAATCGCTAGTTAATAGGTCCACAAAAGTCCTTTTAAGGACTGGTATCGTGTGCTATTGATTGGTGTGCAGTATATAGGGGTGTAATACACTTATAATATACTTTCTAATATAGAAAGTATATTATAGTGGATTTGTATTGTGCAGCATTGTGACTGGTGATCGGTTCTGCAGCGATACTACAACTACAAAGAGTGACAAACGCAATTAGAAAAAAGTATTAGAACTGGTGTGATAGACCAGTGGCCCCCAAAACAACATATAGAATTGAGGTGTTATCTAAGAATATACTACTCAAATAGTGTATTTGGGTGCTGCAGAAATGTATCCGCTTTCACTGCGTTACCTCTGCTACACACAGTGAGAAAATTTAAAGGAAAACATTTTTATAACTGGTGTGATAGACCAGTGGCCCCCAAAACAACATATAGAAGCGGGGTGTTATCTAAGAATATACTACTCAAATAGTGTATTTGGGTGCTGCAGAAATTTTACCGCTTTCACTGCGTTACCTCTGCTACACAAAGTGAGAAAATTTAAAGGAAAACATATTTATAACTGGTGTGAAAAACCAGTTGCCCCCAAAACAACATATTGAAGAGGGGTGTTATCTAAGAATATACTACTGAAGAAATGTATCTGCTTTCACTGCGTTACCTCTGCTCTGCACAGTGATAAAATTTTAAAGAATTTTTATTGTGTACGTCACCTGACTCTTCCCTGAATGTGTCAGATTCATAACTATGTGGTTAAGATAATACCTAATTGTGAAGATAGCCATTCTGGAAGATAGATATTTGAATATAAGAATTACCATAAACATAGAATATATAGAATAATTTGTCTATAACTGGAATTAGGAATGTTATTTTAAGAAAATATGACATACAGCAGATTCAGTATTGATAAATGCAAAAAATATTGAAAAAACGCATCAAGAAAGAAAAAACGCATCAGAAGAAAAAACGCACAATAATCGCATTAAAAAACCGCATGTATAAAAATATTTGAAAAATAGTAAAATCGCATTGACTATGAACTTACAAAGAAATATGGGTAGTCACAGCAGTAAGAAATATCCTTAAAATCGACAGAATAATCGCATATGTGAAAAATCCACATTGAAGGAATCCATATAGTTTTTTCCATGAGACCATTGAATGGTATAAAAACCCACAATTCACTTGCAAGGGGTGTTGCCACTGAGGAAGGGGAGAGCCATCCCCGAAACGCATCTGGTAAATGCTTCACCCCACAAGGATTTGAACCTCGATTGAACAGTGCACTGTTATCCATAAAGACCCCGAGGATTTGAAAATAGACGCTTCGCATAACCAACCTGAAACCAGCTGGAAATCATCACTGGAAATACAACCCATGTGACACACAGATTATCGAGACGCCGACAGAGCAGAAGCCGGGACGCCGGCCTGCAGCTGGATTTAACAACAACTCGAAAAACCAGCTGAGCACAAGGGAAGGTAAGCCCATGAATGTGGGTTATTGATATCGACTTTGACTTACACCCTGCGAAATATTACCAGCACTGATCTTGCCAACGCGATTGTCTCACACGATTTTTTCATGCAGATTTTTTCGAATGAAAATCTACACGAAAGTTTATGCGAAATTTTGTGAACATTTTTATGAGAACCAACTATAGAGCATTTGGGAAGCACATGGACTGCATTGATAAGTAGTGGAATACACCTGTGTGCGTCTGTTCGCTGCTGAGATATACCAGATATTTGCAATCGGGTGCATTCCCATTTCAACCATTGTGATATGTTTCAACCATTATGATATGCATCAACCAGACATAGAAATACACGTCTGTTAAGATAGTAACCTATGTGTAACAATAGCCTCCTGCACACCAGCAGAGTAGGCTATATATCAAAGATATACCCAGGCCATTTGCTATCTTTTGTGGACATCTGCACTTGTCAGTATCCACAATAAGAAAACCCGAGTAACTTTGGGAGCAATTGAATCCGCTGTTTAATTCATTTTTATTTGATATTTTATCGCATGTGCGTTTTTATTGTATTTTAATTATATACAGTTATAATAAATTGTAAAGATTCCGTGTGGCTCCGTATGTATGAGTGTGCCAATCTTTCATTGATAATTTTTATTTTGTGATTATGGACCAGTTGCCACCAAAACGACATATTGAAGCAGGGTGTTATCTAATAATACACTACTGAAGAAATTTAGCCGCTTTCACTGTGTTACCTCTACTACACACAGTGAGAAAATTTAAAGGAAAACATATTTATAACTGGTGTGAAAGACCAGTGGCCCCAAAAACAACATATTGAAGAGGGGTGTTATCTAAGAATATACTACTGAAGAAATGTATCCGCTTTCACTGCGTTACCTCTGCTACATACAGTGATAAAATTTAAAAAAATTATTATTTTAAAACTGGTGTGATTATAGACCAGTTGCCACCAAAACAACATATTGAAGCAGGGTGTTATCTAAGAATACACTACTGAAGAAATTTAGCTGCTTTCACTGCGTTACCTCTGCTACACACAGTGATAAAATTTAAACAATTTTTTTTTTTAAACTGGTGTGATTATAGACCAGTAAATAAATTGTTGGAGGTCACTCAATTACCTGAGAACATCCAATATAGGGTATCAATAAACCTATTTATTACACATAAAATACTCACATAAAAAGCTATCATAAAAACATACACACATAAAAAGTGCTGTCGCACCTATAGGACCCTAATACAATGTATTGTACAAATACACGAATATAAATACACAAATGCCCAAAAAATCGCCAATCCAAGCTATGGACTCGATCCTGATATGGACAGTCCGATTCAACTGCAGTGTTATATCGAGATGCACGATCCTGTTTGGCCGAATCTGTGACCGCACTCAATCGCCGTGTGTGGCATATATATGACGTATATGTGGCGTGTGCACATAATGAAAATGGCATAAGTTGGTACATCAATATAGCTCCGTGGGGCAAAGTACATTACACCTCTTGTGTCACTGGAGGGAAATCCTTGATCAGCCACTTAGACTCACATCGGCGTCCCGTGTGGTCTGAAGGTCTCAAACTCGGCGTCCCACGTGACCTGGCTACGTTCCCACGTGATTCACGCGGCTCTTTGAAAGACTGGTAAATGAGTTAGGTCCTAGAGTCCGGACTATGTGCTTGTATTCGCACAAAAGTTCACTCGGCCGGGGTCCGGGGGGCTGCCTTTTAGTATCGGCACCTCGGGACTTCAATGAAAAACCTTTGCTGGTAAAAACCGGACGCGTTTCGGGGATCAAGGCCCTTCCTCAGCGGTGATGACAGCTTCTCCAATCACTTTCCCTTATATGCTCTCCTTTATTTCAGCGAGGCATTCTGGGACCTCAGCCACATTAATATCCCAATATGGATCACTTCATTAGGCAATGTGCTCATTTTTTATATATATATATATATATATATATATATATATATAAACGATATTCCTTCTTATTTTACCTCATTCGGTCCAACATGTCTATCATATGAAATATAATACGATAAAACCACTTGTTAGCTCTTTCTACATAAAATTACATCAAAATGTGACCTAGCTGCATAATCATTGAATCAAAAAATTCAAAAATTCAAAACTGCATTTGCGATATCTGTGCATTTTTTGCAGCACCGGTGCGTTTTCTATGGCAGTTTTGCTGGATCACAATTTATAGCCGATAGTTTTTTGCGGCAGAGGTGTGTTTTTTGATGCTGTCCTACTGGATCACAGTTTGTGACCAAACCAATATAAAAAAAAACTTTAAAACACTTCAAATAGCCTATATTTATAAAACCTTGTCAATCACTTGCACAAATATTACATGGAACTATAAATTGTTGCTCAAGAGGTGGGTTCCAGAAGTACCGGAGGGGTGGTCGGGCGGGGAGAGGGGATCCAAGTGCTGGAAAAACAGCCTGACTTGTATCCCATGTCCCCACCGGATAACCCCCCGTGTTCGTGTGTATTTGGTTCAATCACAGGAACCCAAACAACTCCATTTCTGCATTTAAACCTTTTGGGGGCCAACGTATCAAACTCAAATATCCTCCGGGACTCCTGTCTGGACATACAGGTGATGTGATTTCCTCCTCTTTTTAATTGGTGTACTCTTTCAATGGCTGTGAAATGGAGAGAGGTTGGGTCACAATTGTGGAAGACTTTAAAATGTTTCGAGAGTGAATGTAATTCATCTCCCTTCAAAATCTTCAACACGTGCTCCCTCACTCTCTTTTTCAAGGGCCTTTTGGTTCTACCTACATATTGTTTACGGCACGGACATTCGAGGAGATAAATGACATTTTGGGAATCACATGTTAATGTTTCCCTAATCTCAATCTCAAACTCATTTTGTGAAGATTTGACTTTTATAGTTTTTTTTGGGGAAGGAAGTATTCTTGCAATTTAAACATCTCCCACATCTGAAAAACCCCTTCAGTTTCATCCACTGGGAACCCATTGTGGTCTTTTGTTGTTTAATAGTGGGAGCTACTTTCGATGCTAAACTGTTAGCTTTAGTGTATGTTATTTGTGGGGATTCTGTAAGGAAAGGGCCCAGAAGCTTGTCCTCTAATAAGAAATGCCAGTATTTCCTGACGATTCTCTCTACCTGCTTGTGTTGTGTATGAAATGGTAGAATGAGTTTGAAAACCTAATATAGCTGTTTCTGGCGACCGTTTTGAAATGGGTACTACAAATAATTTGGGGCCCCTCAACTTTTAAAATAATGTCCAGAAACGTGACCTCTCCGTGTCTAATGTCAGGGGTAAACTTCAAATTCCTGTCATTCTGATTGATCTCAATTAAAAACATATTTAATGATTCCTCATCACCTTGCCAAATTAAAAATACATCATCGATATATCGACGACAGAGCACCAGACTCGTCCCCAGCTTTGGACGGATGATGTCGTCCTCCCATTGGGCCAAAAAAAGGTTGGCATAGCTGGGGGCGAATCTGGTGCCCATGGCGTTACCCGTCAATTGTAAAAAGAACTGATCCTCAAACATGAAATAGTTGTGTGACAAAATGAACTGGACTGCCTCCAAAATAAATCCAATCTGAGCTTCTTCCAATCCACTATTCTTTCTGAGTTGGCTATTCAGGACCTCAAGGCCCTTAGTGTGTTCAATTATCGTATATAATGAACTAACATCTAAGGTCCCCATGATCCAATGTTCTTCCCATTTCAACAATTTTATGGTCTTAATTATATCAGTTGTATCTTTGATATACGATGGGACTTTTTTGACCACTGGTTGGAGCCACTCATCTATATATTGCGACAGATTAGCCGAAATGGATTCAATCCCCGATACAATCGGCCTACCGGGGGGAGATTTTAAGTCCTTATGGATCTTGGGGATACAATAAAAGGCCGGGATCCTCTTATCAGTACCCGAGATGAAGCGAGCCTCATGTTCCAATAAAAAACCTCCCTCTACTCCCTTCCGGCTTAACTCAGTAAGTACTTGAAAAAAATCTTCCGTCGGATCCCTTCTCAGTCTTTTATATGTACCATCCTCATTCAACTGTGATTATAGACCAGTTGCCACCAAAACGACATATTGAAGCAGGGTATTATATACCTTCTTACACATACACTGCGCTTCTCTAGAGACTTTTGTCAATGGGTCATTTAAAAAGTGATGGGCAGAGGAAGAGGCAGGCCCTTCAGCAGGGGTGGTAGGGGTAGGGCAGGAGCACCAGGCCGGAGCCAAAGTGGTAAGTTTCAGAAGGTGCATTCAATTACGTCAAAGGATGCACCAGACTTGGTTGAGTGGCTCACTCAGCCTTCCGCTTCTGTACACTCCTCATCCTCTCTATCTTCACCCTCTTCATTCTCTGCGGTGTGCACCCCTAAAGACACCACCACCATATACCCTCCACTTGAGTCACAGGAATTATTTTCCGCTCCATCACAAGACATTTCCGATGCGCAGCCATTCTAATGTGTCAGCTGCTGACAATAATGTTGCCATCTGCAGCCTTTGCAGTCAACGCATAAGTCCACGGTAAGCCCAACACCCACCTAGGGACGACCGCCTTAAGAAGGCACCTGGCCTCACATCACCGAGCCCAGTGGGAGCAACGCCGTCAGAACCCACAAAGCCTTACTCCAGGCTCTTACCGTCCAGGCTCTTCGCCTTCTCCTCTCTCCTCACAATTGTCCTCCACGCCACCTTCCATCATGCCGTCCTCACGTTTGTCAGGAAAAAAAGCAGGCTTCCGTGGCCCAAATGTTCAAGCGTAAAAAAATGATGATGCCGGATAACCCTCTTGCCCAACGGTTGACCACTGGCTTGTCGGAACTGATAGCCCGCCAACTACTGCCATATAAACCTGTGGACTCGGAGGCCTTTCGAAAATTTGTGGCCATTAGAACACCACAATGGAAGGTCCCAGGAAGGAAATATTTCTCGCAGAAGGGAATCCCAGAGCTATATGGCCACGTTCAGCGGCAAGTGAATGTATCTCTGGCACACAGTTTCGGTACCAAGATACATCTGACCATAGACACGTGGTCTAGCAAACACGGACAGGGAAGGTATATAACTTTCACTGCCCACTGGGTGAACCTTCTGACGACTGTCAAGCATGTAACCTGTGGCACCCGTGTAGATTTGGTTTTACCGCCACGGATTGCATGCAGGCCTGCCTCTTCTTCTCCTCCTCCTCCATCCTCCCTCTCCTCCTTGGCTGACTTCTCCTTTTCTGCTGCTACCGTCTCTTCCGCTGTGCCGGCCAAGATCCCCAGAACCTATTCGACATGCCAGGTGAGACGTTGCCATGCTGTGCTGCGTCTTTTGTGCCTGTAAGCCAAGAGCCACACTGGTCCTGCACTCCTTTCAGCTTTGCGTTCACAGGCAGATCAGTTTCTAACACCGCTCAATTTGACAGTTGGTATAGTAGTGTGCGACAATGGTGCCAATCTGCTGAGCATGCTGAAACAGGGCAAAATGACACATGGCACACGTCCTGAACTTGGTCATGCAGCGATTCATTGTCAAATACCAAGGGGTCCAGGACGTCTTGCGGCCATTTCTCTGGCCATTTCAGAAGATCTTACACGGCCATGGCTCGCCTTGTTGACATTCAGCGGCGACACAACCTGTCCGTCAGACGTCTTATTTGTGACTGCCCGACGTGATGGAACTCAACCTTGTATATGCTCGATAGGTTGCTCCAGCAGAAACGTGCAGTTAACGACTACCTGTACGAACTCTGCGACAGGACAGGTTCTGGGGAGCTTGTTTTTTTTTCACCGCACCAGTGGCTGCTCATGAGCGACGCATGCAGACTTTTGCGTCCATTTGATGAGATCACCAAACTGGTCAGTCGCAGCCAGGGCGCCATCAGTGACATCGTACATTTTGCCTTCTTTCTGGAGCGTGCATTGTGTCGTGTCATTGATCAAGCCGTCGAGGAGCAGGAGCTGGAGGATGAGGAAGCCGCAATGCTGGATGATTTCCCAGGGGGGGCTACTCCATCTGAGACAAGTCAACAACAGGAGTCTGAAGAGGAGTCAGAGGTGGATGGTTCCGGGGAGGAGGAGGCGCAAGAAGAGCATGCTTTAAACCTTTCTGGGATCCCTGGTGTTGTCCGTGGATGGGGGGAGGAGAACGAGGACGACATTATCTTGGATGAGGAGCAGGAGCCAGGCTTCTACACCGCTTCCAGTTTAGTGCAAATGGGGGCCTTCATGCTCTAGTGTTTTAAGAGGGACCCCATATAAAAAGCATCAAGGGCAAGGACCAGTACTGGGTGGCAACGTACTTAGACCCACGATACAAACAAAAAATGGCGGAAATGTTACCACCATCACAGAGGGCTGTCAGAATGCAGCACCTCCAGGCCTTGCTTAGAGAAATGCTGCATTCTGCTTTTTTGGGCACTGGCAGAGGAATTTCCACTCACAGAGAAACAGTTGCGGGTACCAATCCAACTGCGCCTGCAAGAAGAGGGCGGTTTGAAGATGTGTTGGTCACTTCTGATATGAGAACATTCTGTCAGCCGACCCATCGACAGCTGTCCTCCGGATCCAGCCTCAGGGAACGTCTAGACCGGCAGGTGTCCGACTACATCGGTTTTACGTCCGATTTTAACGCTCTGAGAAGTGATGAACCCCTGGACTACTGGGTGGGCAGGCTTGACCTCTGGTCAGAGCTTGCACAATTTGCAATGGAACTGTTGGCTTGCCCCTCGTCAAGTGTCCTGTCCGAAAGGACGTTCAGCGCAGCAGGGGGGATCGTGACTGATAAGCGCACTCGCCTAGCTCACGACAGTGTTGACTACCTCACATTTCTAAAAATTAATGAGGCATGGATCTCGGAGGAATTCAACACATGTGACCAGTAGACCAGGTTTTATTCAAATTCCTCATGACAGCCCATATCCGCCACCACCCATAACAATTTATGGTCCCTGTCTTCGGTAAATACAGCGGCATAAGAGGCCTTTTATGTCCGTTGAATGCCTAATTTTTGGGGCCTGTAAAGGCCGACACTTACTTCATTAACCTGTGAATGCCTAATGTAACACCGGCCACAGAATACAAATATATTTGCTGTCAGGTGAACACCTGTCGGCTAATTTTTGGGGCCTGTAAAGGCCGACACTTACTTCGGTATCCTGTGAATGCCTAATGTAACACCAGCCACAGAATACAAATATATTTGCTGTCAGGTGAACGCCTGTTGGCTAATTTTTGGGGCCTGTAAAGGCCGACACTTACTTCTGTATCCTGTAAATGCCTAATGTAACACCAGCAACAGAATACAAATATATTTGCTGTCAGGTGAACGCCTGTCGGCTAATTTTTGGGGCCTGTAAAGGCCGACACTTACTTCTGTATCCTGTGAATGCCTAATGTAACACCAGCCACAGAATGCAAATGTATTTGCTGTCAGGTGAACGCCTGTCGGCTAATTTTTGGGGCCTGTAAAGGCCGACACTTACTTCTGTATCCTGTGAATGCCTAATTTTTCATACTGGAATTGAAAATCAATGGGTCTGTAAACGTTCCTCTCAATTGTGGAACGGATGCGGACACATTTTACAGACGTGTGAATGGACCCTATATGTATTTGACATGTATTTGCCGACTGCTGTCAGTTCCTGCTGATTTAGGCTGATCTATTACACTAAAACCGAGCAATATAAAAAAATAAATAAAAAATACACTGTATAAACGATTTATATAACGTACTAGAAAAAAAATAAAAAAATAAAAATTATGGCAACTTTTCCAAAAGGAGGATCATCTTCTGCACCCCCTTCATGGTCTGGCTTGCAGAGATACTTTTGCTGGTATGTACTTATGCTGTTACATATATATATATATATATATATATATATATATATATATTATGTACTTCATTGAATGAAATGTGGACATGTTAAATGTTTGATAAATGAACTGAATAAAAACAGTTTAAACATAATGGTACCTGTCAAGGGGTGTGATAATTTAGGCAGCACACGAACAGTCAGTTTTTTAAGATGATGTGTTAGAAGCAAAAAAAATGGGCAAGTTTGAGGACCTGAGCGACTTTGACAAGGGCCATATTGTGATGGGTAGACATTTGGTTGAGAGCATCTCCAAAATGGTAGGTCTTGTGGGTTGCTTCTTAAATGCAATGGCTTGTATTTACCAAAATTGGTTTGAAATGACATTTGGGTCATGAGCACCCAGGGATTATTGATGCATATGGTTAGTGAAGGCTGGCCTGTCTAGCTGTATCTCACTTACGAGCGCATGTAGCACAAACTCTTGGAAAAGTTAATTCTGGCTATGACAAGGGGAAGAATACACAGTATATAACAGCTTGCTGTGTGCAGGGCTGCATAATATCCATGCGGACCCCTGTCTACTGCTAAAAGAAAGCCAGCAGATACAGTATGATGTTTTGGATCATTTTCTACTGAGAAACAATGAGTCTTGAAATTCACGTGGATGATGCTTTGACATGTGCTATCTAAATATTGTTGCAGGCCAATTATAGCTCTTCATGACAATGATATTCCCTAATGGTAGTGGACTCTATTAGCAGGCTAATGTGCTTTGCCACACTACAAACAATGTCGAGGAATGGTTTGAGGAGGAACATGACAAAATGTTAAAGGTGTTGACTTGGCCTCCAAATTCCCAGGATCTAAATCCACTTGAGCATCTGTGTTTTTTTTTTTGTGTTTTTTTAACAAATCTAATCCTTGGATGCCCCACCTCTTACAGGACTACAAGAGCATCTGTCACCATGATCAACCCTATTAAACCAGACATACTGCCTGGTAGGGTTGGTCATTGTGACTAAAATAGGCCCTTTTTCTCTGCAATTGGTATTATTGATGCAGATAAATTCTTACTTTTAGATTTAGATATAAGTAAATGGAGGTGCTTGCAGTACAATTGGCCTGGCCTAGCCCTTCAGAGCACCACTTCACCTCTGCTTTTCACTTCCTATCCTAGTGAGTTTGACAGGGCCAGACATCTTAACTGCACTGGTGCCTGGCCATGAAATCTTGTGCATGCACTGCTGCAGTAAAGATCTCAGAGCAGTCATCCCTGCTCTGAGATCTTCAACACACATGTGCCGATGGTACTGCTGTCATCACAAAAGATTTAATGTCCGGGCATCAGTGCAGTGAGGATTCCTGGCCCTGTCAATATCGCTGGGACCATGGTACTTCTATCGTTGCTTGCACAAGACTTAAAGTCCGAGCATCAGTGAAGTGAGGATGCCTGGCCCTGTCAATGTCATTAGGAGAGGGAGTGCCAATAGGGTGAGGTGGAGGTGAAGCTATGCTCTGAGGGGCTAGGCCAGCACATCAGTGCTCCGAGTACCTCAGTTACATATATCTAAAAGGATTTAACTGCACAAGTAATAAAAAGGGCTCATTTTAGTCACCTCGATCAGTAGAAAATTACCAAAACTATCACATTTTCTGCCAGCTTGCTTTTAGCAGCAGACAGAGGTCAGCATGGACACTACAGAGCCCTGCCTGTCAGTATACCATGTTTAATACAGTCGATCATGCTGATATATGCTCTTTTACGGATCTTGGATACCACAGTACACCTTCAGAGGTCCTGTAGAGTCCATGCCTTGACAAAAAAGAACTGTTTTGGTAGCATGAAAGGGCCCAACACAATATTAGGAAGGTGGTTTTAAAGTTAAAAGGGTTTTCTGGGACTATAATATTGGTGACCTATCCTTAGGATATCAATGTCAGGTTGGTGGGGGTCCAACTCTAACACCCCACAGGCCAGCTGTTTGAATAGGCTACTGTGCTCTGGAACAGGAAATAGAATAGTACAGCTCCGTACCCTGGGTAGTGGCCATAAATGGTACTGCCACACAACCCTCATTTATCTAAATGGGAGCAGCAATGCAATGTAATTTAAGAGCACTACTCAAGGAAAGAAGAAAACACAGAGCACCAGAATATAATACACAGTTATATATTCATCCATGTTCACTAATGCTTGTTTCAATCAGATCTAAATCAAACCTTGATTAGTTTGAGAAAGTTCTGTAGTAGAAGTGGTTGACTTTTTAATATTATGCATTTCAAAATGTATGATACTCTACTTATTAGGTTTGTAGTGGTGCCATATTGTTCTCAGTTTAACTAAGGCTACTTTGACAGATGTGGCACAGCAATCCATCAGGCTGTTCCAGCAGCTGGAGTTCTCTGGATCCAGCATAGCCACAAAGAGACCAGACCCCTTGACTATAATGGGAACCGTCTACCCCCGGTATAAATAGTGGGATTTAGCTGGACAAAAATCATTGTATACAGCAATTTTTGACCGTTTAAATCCTGGCATTTATACAGTGGAACGGCCAAATTCTTGTCGGTTTCCATTATAGTATATGGGGTCCAGTGGACACAGTACTATCCAGCTATGCCGGATCCCGAGAACTCCGGAGCAGCCTGTCGGATTCCTGTGCTGCATGTGTGAATCAAACCCTATGCACCACATGGAAAATAAGTAGGAATGATCAGTGACGGCAAAAACATGTAAACTGGCTTTTAAACTTCTGCTCAAAGCTGGTAGGTTAATAGCGTCTTGCCAAATTGGCGTTCATGTTTATGAGAGCTTGTGTGTACACGTGCATCTACAGGAAAATGACGCTGTATGCTCCCTTTGGGCAAGGAGTGATATTAATGAGCTTTCCTAATTTTTCCCGAAGGTGACAGGAGCTGCAATAAGTAAATTATGTTGTTCTTTTACAGACTTTTCTCCTGATGGCATACTCTGTGATGAAACTGTAGATGAAGACAATTTCAGATTTACCGTGAATAAGAATAAGTAGTGTCATCCTGTTACTCTACAACAGAACTTTTAGAGATACATATCAAGTGTTGCAATAATATTAAATGGCACAAAATATTTATAGTCTTCATTAGGTTTTTATACAAGGTGGCCCACGAAAAAGTAGCCCACCGCCATTATTTCCAAATGAAACTGCCTAATAGTAAATCGGTCTTAGTTCTCCATAACAACCAATCAGAGCTCAGCTTCCATTTTTTCAGAGCCCTGTAGGAACTAAAAGCTGAGCTTTGATTGCTTGCTATGGGCAACTAAGGCAGATTTACTATTAGGCAGTTTAATTCGGAGATATTGGAGGTGGGCTAATTTGCCATGGGTCACCCTGTACTATGGCCTTCAAAATGGTTGTCTATAATGTAAATGATATTGCCATACATAAGAGGATGCAAACTCTGTATTCATTAATACAAATGGATACGATTAATTTATTATAATCAGACAGAGCTGTATATTTCTATGGTATCACTGAGCTTCATAGGTGTACTACAAAGATAAGCAATACAGGCAATATTGCCACCTTGTGTATGTCATATACTACCACTGCTTCAGTCATCTGGAGAAAATCTTAAGTGTGACAAGGTGACTATGCAAGAATAATTTACAATTACAATAAAGCCTGTATTACACCTTACAATTTTTCGTAGTAATGCTCATTAGAGATCATCTTGCAGTGTACACGGCATAATGATCGCTCCTCCCCATGCTGCAGAGGAGATTGCTGCATGTAATAGCAATGGCCTCTTCCGCTAGTGAGCAGGCGATTCCTTCCCGACAATCATGTTACATTGGGCTGTGTAATACAGCCTTTAGTCACTTTGAATGCACTCCATAACCAACTACATGCTCATGTGCTTAACAAATGTAGTTAAAAACATTGAAAGGGGTTATTTCTTAAATAATGTAAAAAATTGAAATCATACATACACATAATCTAGTACATGACAACTTCTTTCTAAAAAGTTTGAATCAGCCCTGTACATCACATGGATCCAGAGACCTTTCCATTCATTGCTCCAATTATTTTTTTAGATTTATGTCAAGCTATCAGCTTAGGGGGCATGTCCTTTCTCAGGGGTGTGTCCTTTCTGCTGCAACTGCTGACAGTTGAAGGATGGAACGGAGTCTGTGCTTCCTTCTCAGTGACAAGGACAGAGAAATTAGAAAAAAAAAAGCAAACAGCAGGTGGTGCTATATAGATAGATTTCCTTGACTAACTAGAGCTAGATTAAAATCTTAATTTTATGCAATCAGAAAAATATTGGGATCCAGGTGCTGGTGTGAAAATTGTAAAATATTTTTTGTGGGATAATCCTTTTAACAACTTCTAAAGGTGTTTACTGGGACCTCAGAAATCTTGATTAAGGCCAGGAATAATCTAAAATAAAAAGGCTAACTTAACTGCTCAATCGTTCCAGCTCCTCTTCTTCGGTGGTCCAGTAGTCACTGACTACTCTATTTGATCACTGCAGGCACTCACTGACCACAATGGTCGTCTGGCGTAATCGGGCCCATCACCACTTCAGCAGTGGTTTTACAACAGTGATGGTGATTACATCACATGACCAGAGAAGCCAGTGATTGGCTGCAGTGGTCATGTGTCCTAGTTGTTGACATAATCTCTACAGTGCCAGATACCAACACCACAGGGACCACCAGAGCAGAGGCACTGAAATGAGAGGGTTGAGCTAGTGATTATTAATTTTTTGAATTTTTTTTATTCTAGACCATTCCTGGCCTTAATCAAGATGTTTGGGGTCCCAAAGAACCTCTCTAATAATAAACTAGTGAACTAACTGATTAATTCTTAACCACTTCACATCTGGGCCATTTCTCCCTTCCTGACAGAGCCATTTTTTGCAAATCTGACATGTGTCACTTTATGTGGTAATAACTTTAAAACGCTTTTACTTATCCAGGCCATTTTGGAAAATATACCCCTCAGGGTATTCAAAACTGATTTTACAAACTTTGGTAACCCTTCAGGTGTTCCACAAGAGTTAATGGAATATGGAGATAAAATTTCAGAATTTCAATTTTTTGGCAAATTTTCAATTTTAATCAATTTTTTCAAGTAACAAAGCAAGGGTTAACAGCCAAAAATAATCTATATTTATTTCCTTGATTCTGTAGTTTACAGAAACACCCCATATGTGGTCGTAAACTGCTGTATGGCCACACGGCAGGGCGCAGAAGGAAAGGAACGCCATATGGTTTTTGGAAGGCAGATTTTGCTAGACCTGATGCACCCCTAGAGTAGAAACTACAAAAAGAGTGACCCTATTTTGGAAACTACGGCAATTTTGTTGGTACTATTTTAGGGTAGATATGATTTTTGGTTGCTCTATATTACACTTTTTGTGAGGCAAAGTAACAAAAAATAGCTGTTTTGTCACCGTTTATATTTTTTGTTATTTACAATGTTCATCTGATAGGTTAGATTATGTGCTATTTTTATAGAATATGTTGTTACGGATGTGACAATACCAAATATGGTTGTTTTACATAATAAAGTATTTTTGAAAAATCTTTTTTTTTTGTGTCCCCACATTCTGAAAGCCATATTTTTTTTAAAGTTTTTTGCGCGATTGTCTTATGTAGGTGCTAATTTTTTTCGGTATGAGATGACGGTTTGATTGGTCCTATTTTAGGATGCATATGACTTTTTGATCGTTTGGTATTACACTTTTTGTGATGTAAGGTGACAAAATATGACTTTTTTGACACACTTGTTATTTTCTTTTGTTTACGTGTTTACCTGAGGGTTTAGGTAATGTGATATTTCTATACAGCAGGTTCTTACGGATGTGGCAATACCTAATATCTATACTTTTTTTATTTATTTAAGTTTTACACAAGAAAATCATTTTTGAAACAAAAAATAATAATTTTGTGTCTCCATAGTCTGAGAGCCATAGTTTTTTTTATTTTCTGGGCGATTTTCGTAGGTAGGGTACAATTTTTGCGGGATGAGATGATAGTTTGATTGGTACTATTTTGGGGTGCATATGACTTTTTGATCGCTTGCTATTGCACTTTATTTGTGTAAGGTGACAATGGCTTTTTTGTGGCACTGTTTAAATTTTTTTTCATGTTCACCTGAGGGTTTGGATCATGTGATATTTTTATAGAGATGGTTGTTACAGATGCGGCGATACCTAATATGTCTAATTTTTATTTATTTATTTCACTTTAACACAATAATAGCACTTTTGAAACAAAAAATTATGTTTTAATGTCTCCATGTTCTGAGAGCCATAGTTTATTTTTTATTTTTTGAGCAATTTTCTTATGTAGGGGCTCATTTGTTGTGGAATGAGGTGACTGCTTTATTGGTACAATTTTATGGGACATACGAGTTTTTGATCACTTCGTGTTGCACTTTTTGTGATGTAAAAAAATTGCTTTTTTTGGCACAGTTTATCTTTTTTATTTTTTATGGTGTTTATCAGACAGGGTGGATCATGTGATATATTTATAGAGCCGGCCGTCACGGACGCGGCAATACCAAATATGTCTATTTTATTTATTTTTTCCTATTTATTATTTTTTTTTAATTACTTAATTGGGGAATTTTTTTTTACATGTGAAACTTTATATTTTTTTATTTTACACTTTGGCCCCTTTCACACGGGCGAGTATTCCACGCGGATGCGATGCGTGAGGTGAACGCATTGCACCCACACTGAATACCGACCCATTAATTTCTATGGGGCCGTTCACATGAGCAGTGATTTTCACGCATCACTTGTGCGTTGTGTGAAAATCGCAGCATGCTCTATATTCTGCATTTTTCACGCAACGCAGGCCCCATGGAAGTGAATGGGGTTGAGTGAAAATCGCAAGCATCCGCAAGCAAGTGTGGATGCGGTGCGATTTTCACGCACGGTTGCTAGGAGACGATCGGGATGGAGACCCGATCATTATTATTTCCCCTTATAACATTGTTATAAGGGAAAATAATAGCATTCTGAATACAAAATGCATAGTAAAATAGCGCTGGAGGGGTTAAAAAATAAATAAAAATAATTTAACTCACCTTAATCCACTTGACCGTGGAGCCCGGCTTCTCCTTCTGTCTCCTTTCTTTAGGACCTGGGTAAAGGACCTGTGGTGACGTCACTCCGGTCATCACATGATCCATCACATGATTCATCACCATGGTAAAAGATCATGTGACTGACCATGTGATGACCGGAGTGACGTCACCACAGGTCCTTTACCCAGGTCCTAAAGAAAGGAGACAGAAGGAGAAGTCGGGCTCCGCGGTCAAGTGGATTAAGGTGAGTTAAATTTTTTTTTTATATTTTTTTAACCCCTCCAGCCCTATTGTACTATGTATTCTGTATTCAGAATGCTATTATTTTCCCTTATAACCATGTTATAAGGGAAAATAATACAATCTACAGAACACCGATCCCAAACCCGAACTTCTGTGAAGAAGTTCGGGTCTGGGTACCAAACATGTGCGATTTTTCTCACGCGCGTGCAAAACGCATTACAATGTTTTGCACTCGCGCGGAAAAATCGTGGTTGTTCCCGCAACGCACTCGAACATTTTCCCGCAACGCCCGTGTGAAACCAGCCTTTGTGTCCCCCATAAGGTCATACAAGACCTCTGGGGGACAAATGAGACCTTATGAAGACAGGGAAGTGTCATTCCAAATCATGTTCAATCAACTGAATTTACCACAGGTGGACTCCAATCAAGGTATAGAAACATCTCAAAGATGATCAAGAGAAATTGGAGGCCCCCAGAGCTAAATTTCAAGTGTCATAGCAAAGGGTCTGAATACTTATCTCCATACAAAATTTTCGTTTTTCAATTTTAATACATTTGCACAAATTTCGAAAATTCTGTTTTTACTTTTTCATTATGGGGTATTGAAAGCAGATTGATTGGGGAAAACTTGATTTTTCATTCATTTATCACAAGGCTGCAACATAACCAAATGTGAAAAAGAGAAAGCGTCTTAAGACTTTCCAAATGCATTGTATATAAAATTGTTAAAGCCACAACTAAATAAGGGCATTTAAGATACACTCTGTTGTTCCGAATCAATGTACCATCAGGGGGTTGATATCCACGCGTGGTAGAGAGACAGAACACTGACTCAGAAGTTGGTCAAAGCAATCTCTAACTTTTATTACATGAGGTAAGCATATATATATCTTCAGAAGAGGGCAGTCCTCACTGAGGCATAGACCATTGATTCATTGGTCAAAGAGAAAAAGAGATAAGAGAAACAGAGATAACACTCTTAACATCTGCACAGTGGGTACCACCTTGGAATGTTAAGCTAATGTAAACATCTAAGTGTCGCCATTTTATAATGGTGGACAGTCTAACAATAGTACTGCATACGTCATATGTGACACTTCAAAGAGGTGCTTCTCTATAGGCAGTGAATAACATATATCATCAAGTCATATGATTGGTTTACACATTCCACCACACTCTATGGGACACCTGTAGAAAGGTGAGAAATCAGACACTGCCCACAGCACAGTTCTTTGCCCCCCTTCCTCTCTTCTCCGACTTGAGACAAAGAGAGGGGTGGGAGGGAGGCACTTGGAAGAGAAAAAGTTTAACTCATTACAGTCCTAGATATACAAAAAAATATAGAATAAAATTCACACATCTTTAACAGTCCCCCCTTGAATTTCATTCTCTCCCTAAACCTAACCATCTATCCCAATGCTCTGCCTCCTCTTCACCAGCTTCCACGACAAGCCATTCCTAGCGAATAACCTCCCGTGACACTGGATTTGAGCACGGGGAAGTCAGATGATCTTTCCCTAACCGGCATTGACATTATATGGGGGGACTGGAGGTCATCAGTGCTCCTGATTTTCTGGATCGAAGTCTTCATACACTTCTCCCATCATCATCTCTGGTGTGGCCTCATCAACTGCCTTGTTGAACAATTTCTTTACACAGGGAATAATACAGCAGATAATTAGAACAAGCAAAATCAAAACAACGATGATGATACCAATTTGCAACAACATCTGCTTCCAATTTTTGAACCAGTTCTCTAGCCCTTCTGCCCATGAATTGTCTATTCCCGAATTCCTTTTTAATTCTTCAGATAGGGAGGTCAATCCCTTTAAAGCACTCATGACCTGCCCATTGGGCCCTAGATTATCGGGTATGACAGTATAGCAGGATTCTCCTATCGTTTTGCAAACTCCTCCTTTCTCTGCCAGCAACATGTCCAAAGCCATTCTGTTCTGGAATGCCATAGTACTAGTGGGACCCAATTGTTCTATTATACCTTTTAGGGCATCCCGAGTGTAATTCACAAAGCATTGCTGGTTATAGTAGATATAATTTATCCAATCCACATTTTTGTTTACCACAATTATTGGGAATATAGCTTCAAATCCTGCTGCAACTTGATTTTGTGCCTTAAATTCATCAGGGACCCCCCTCGGGACTCCAATAGCATGTATATATACATGGGCATCCAAACTACCACCTGGAATAGTCTCCCATTTTCCCCTCGTCCCTATGTGTTCCTGGGTTCTTGGAGACTGCTGTATATGACTTACAACTTTCTTCCAATCAGGGATATCGAAAATATGGAAGGGCATCAATACCATGGCTAATGCACACTGACCATGCCATTGTACCTCGATTTTTGTTCTCAATTTCATGCCTGTACATATCCATACTATATCTCCTAGAGCCTGGGTTTGGTTCACCAAATGCATTTTATACTCCTGTATGGTCATCAAATCAAAACATCTGCAATCAGCAACATCACAGTAATCAAAGTCATATACTTGAAGTTCTTTAGTTAAGTTGACCCAGAAGACCAAAGGACTTCTGTCTGAATGTGGTTCCCAATAATGACATTTCAGCTGAGGTTTTGGGCACACATCTTTGTAGAAACATTTGTCTGAGCTCACATAACCCCCCCCCCCCCCCCCCATATGATGAATAGAATGAAAAAGAATATCATCATTGTTCAGGAGGTGGGTAAGGATTCGTGATTATTTTACAGTGGGATGCGTGTATCCAAGTCTTTTTCCCTCAAGTTTCACTGAGGTAGCTGTGGTGAGCAGTACTTGGTAAGGCCCCTCAAATCTGGGTTCCAGTGTCTTTCTGACGTGTTTCTTTACCAGGTCCCAGTCTCCGGGCTGCAACTTGTGACTTCCAGGAATCTGTTCAGGATCTGGAATTGAAGAAAAAACTCGAAAATGCAGATCAGTCAAATGTTTACATAGAGCAATTACATAATCAGCTAGACAGTCATACTGTAATGCAAGCTGTTCTGGAAAATACTGTCCTAGCTTAGGGGCACTACCAAATAGGATCTCAAAAGGGGATAGTTTCTCTTTTCCCCTGGGAGTATGGCGAACACTGGCCAGGGCAATTGGAAGGGTTTCTGGCCATGGTTTGCCAGTCTCTTGGGCCATCTTCAGCATCTTTAGTTTCAGAGTGCCGTTCATTCTCTCTACTTTTCCGCTGCTTTGTGGTCGGTATGGTGTATGAAAGGTCAAGTGCGTTCCCAGAGCTGTCCATATTTCCTCTGCAATGTCCGCAGTGAAAGCAGTCCCTTGATCACTCTCGATCACTTCAGGTACCCCGAACCGGCAAACCACTTCGTTCAACAACTTCGTTCTGGTCATCCAGAGAACATGTCTACAACTACCAAAGCATAATGGAACCCCTGTGCAGGGGGCATTTGGATGTGGTCGATTTGGATCCTTTGGAAAGGGTACAAGGGTTTTGCTAGGCACTTTGTGGGAACCTTCTCCAGCTTCCCTGGATTGCACTTGGCACAGACCATGCAGCTGTTCACATATCGAGAGGTGTAGGTGGAGATGGCGGGTGCAAACCATATGGAGGATATGAGATTGTTCATGGCTGTCTTCCCTAGATGTGTGGGTCCATGGGCCCAACAGACTACATTTGGATATAAACTTCTCGGTAGGCACAGGAGGTGGCCCAATCTCCATATTCGATCTTCATCTGGGCCAGCATTTTTCCGAGCCCACACCTCATACTCATCATCTGTAGCCTCACATTGTCTGTCTTCCAAGATATCCTTAGTGAGGAACAATCCCTTTGGAATTCCACCTTCTTTCCTGGCCACTTTACCCGGAGCGAAAGCCATTATGGTGCTGAGATCCTTCATTTCCCTCACTGCCGCTTCTTTAGCTGCCTTGTTTGCTAGAGCATTCCCCTGGGCCTCTGGAGTTTCCGCTTTTGAATGGGCTTTGATCTTCAAAATTGCAGCTTGTATGGGGAGGCTCAGAGCTTCCATCAGCTTCCGCATTCTTCACAGGTGTGCCTCCTGCTGTCAGAAACTTCCTGCTTCTCCATATTGGTCCAAAGTCATGGGCTACTCCAAAGGCATAACGTGAATCAGTATAGATGTTTGCAGTTTTCCCTTCTGCCATCTTGCAAGCCTCAGTCAGAGCTATTAAATCAGCCTCCTGTGCTGATTTATCCGGTGGAAGGGGTTGTTGCTGTAATACTGTTTCCATTGAGGTAACTGCATATCCTGTGTGGAATTTTCCTGTTTCATCTGCGTATCTAAATCCATCCACAAACAGTGTCAAGTCCGGGTCGAGAATAGGAGTTTCTTTGATGTATCATAGGGGCTCAGTTTCTTGTTCAATTAATTGTAGGCAATCATGGGCTTCCCCGTTATAAAACTCATCATCTGAGTATGTGGCATCGATGTTGTCGTCCTTCCCTTCTTGAGACCCCCCTTGAGGGAAAGGAAGGAGTGAAGCTGTATTGAGGACATGGCATCTGCTGATAGTGACCGTATCCGGAAGTAAGAGAGAACACTGCATTCTGAGATGTCTAGCTTCAGACAAGTGTTTTGGCTGAGTCTGCTGAAGGATGGCTGATATGTCATGAGGGGCCAGGATTTGAAGTGAATGACACAGGACAACATCAGCCGTTTTGTCCAATAGCAAGTGACATGCATGAATGGCTTGGATACATGATGGACTTCCTCTGGCCACTGGGTCAAGCCTGGCAGAGTAGTAGCCCAGAGGGTGACTGCGGCCTCCATGTAGTTGGGTTAGCACACCTGTGGCATATCCTTGACGTTCCATGACGTAGAGTCTGAATTGTAAGTTGTAGTTCGGGAGACCCAAGGCTGGAGAGGATATGACCGCTTGTTTTAATAGTTCAAAGCATTGTTTGGCCTCAGAGGAGAGGTAGAAAGGCTGAGTAGGAACACAATCATACAAGGGCTGCATGAGGATTGAAGCATCCAGAATCCATGGTCGACAGTATGAGATGAGTCCTAGAAAGGCTTGAAGTTGTTTTGGTGTTGTAGGCTCAGTCATCTTCATGACCACTGTCTTTCTGTCAGGTGTTTAGCCCCAGGGCTGAGACAATGGCCCATGAAGACCACCTTGTCCTGACACCACTGGATTTTCGCAAGACTGACCTTGCATCCTTGTCGTGCCAAGAAGAGTAGTAGTGCAACAGAAGCTTCTCTGCATGTTTGTGCAGTGTCAGCACACAAGAGCAAATCATCCACATATTGCAGGAGTGTCACTGTATCATGCTCCATTCTCCATTCATCCAGTATGGAAGACATGGCTTTACTGAACTGAGAAGGACTGTTCTGTGCTCCTTGGGGCATGACCGTCCAGGTATATTGGCATCCAGCATGTGTGATAACAAACAGATATTGACTGTCTGGATGAAGTGGCACAGAGAAGAAGGCATTTGCCAAATCAATTACAGTGAAACGGGTGGCTTCTGGAGGCACACATGACAAAAGGGTATATGGGTTTGATACCACTGGTGTTTCCAGGATTGTAACTTCATTGACAGCCCGTAGATCTTGTACCATACGATAAGTGTCTGGCTGTCCTTTTTTCCCCTTCTTTTTAACTGGGAAAAGGGGCGTGTTACACGGAGAGGTTGTTTTAATTATTGCTCCCTTTTCCTGGAATGCCAGGATTTGCTTAGTCACCGCATCTATTTGTGCCACTGACAATGGATATTGGGGTTTGCATGGTAGGATGGCACCTGGCTTGAGCGTGACTACTACCGGCTGGACCTTCAGTCTTCCAATATCTTGTGGCCCTGAGGACCATAAATGGGGAGGTATCAGCTTCATTACATCTGATGGGATAGCTGTTCCAGATATCTCATCCTGTATTATTTGTAGGGCAGCAAGCATAACTGTCTCTTCTGGTTGTAAGAGGGAAGAAAATGTAATTGTTCTGTCTACATGGAACTGGATGTTTGCTTGCATTTTCTGGAGTAGGTCTGCCCCCAAGAGGTTGAGAGGGCAGGTAGTAGACACTACAAATTGTGACAGGACCGTGGGAGAAAGGACTAAACCTGAGGACACAGGCAATGGTTTAGTCAGCACAGATGTTCTTGCCTCTCCATCAATGCCAATACATTGTACAGTAATATTGTCCAGAAAGGACGGGTCATAGATCTCTTCAAGTCGGAGCACACTTCTGGCTGCACCAGTATCCACAAGAAAGGTGTGTGGGTTCCCCCCCACCTGCAGCTGCACAGTTGGTGTAGGGCCACACTGGGGAGGACACAAAGCCATAGTATTAATGGCCTCTCCGACTTGTGGATCTGGCTTGCTCCCATCCTACGGTTGATTTGGGGGTGCCCCCATTTGTTGAACTGCCTGGGCAGTTTGGGCCGGTGCCCAAGGAAATTGGGAAGGTCTCCTCTGCCCCTCCCTTGGCCGATGTGGGCATTCCCGTTTGTTTGTTTGTTTTAAAATTATTTTTATTGGTTTTACAACAATTAGGACATACATTCTTTGTTAGCCCTACAAGGGCGCCAATAAAAGAATACATCTGATACAATACAATCAAAAGGGAAAAAACAAATCACAGAATAACAAACAAAAAGAGGAAGGGGTATAGGAGAGTCTGAGGGAAGGAAAGGGGTGGGGGGGGGGGGGGGAAGCATCTATAATGTTGCGGAATGGTAGGACTTGTTCCAGAGAAATAATGCAATAATACTTTTGATGTTCACAAACCATAATGTTATGTAAATCAGATTGAGAAACCTCTAAAATTCTTCCAAGGTTTCCAAATTGTCTCAAATCTGTGTGGTGTTCGGGCTTCCCAGTGAGCTATCTGTTCAAGGCGGTACAATTGATCGCATCTATTAATCCATTGTTTTATTGGGGGTATCTCAGTCTTTTTCCAGTAAACTGCGATGAGTATTCTGGAAGCTGACAATAGAATCTGACTCAACCTTTGCAAATCTCTAGGGCACCTGAGATCCCCGAACACCCCAAAGAGACACACTTTCGGAGAGGCAGGAAACGGCATCTTACAGATCTCAGACAAGACCTTACATATCTCACGCCAGTAGGAAGCAATTTTGGTGCAACTCCACCATAAATGGCTGTGGGTGCCTACGTCCTGTTCACATCTCCAACAATTTGGGCTGCATGCAGGGAACATGCGATTAATTCTTTGTGGCGTATAGTACCATTGAGTAAGTACCTTATAGCTATTCTCTTGTAGTTTGACACACCTGGACACCCCATGGGGAGCTTTCAAGACACTATGTATTTCTTTCGCTGAAAACTGGATATTTAACTCACTCTCCCATTTTGATATGAAAGACAACTTGTCTGGGCGTGATAGGATCAATAGAAGGCTATATAATTTAGATACCTTACCCTTTGAGTCTTTTAATTGCAGAGCCATTTTCTCAAAAACTGATTTTTCTAAGGGTACCGGGCATTCCCGTTTGAAATGTCCCTGTTGTCCACATCCATAGCAGGTGATATGGGCTCTCCAGGCTGGATCCTGAAATCTGTCTTCTGCTCCCCTGGGCCCTTCCCTGTTAACCATGACAGGATGAGTTCGAGGGGCCGCCTCAATGCTTTTTGCTATTACTACAAGTGTTTCCAGGTCAACCGTCCGATACTCAGGGCGGGCAATTTTGGGCAGGCACTGGATAACATTCTTACTTGCACTGTATCATTACGATTGAATCCTAGATCCCGGAACATCTGTTCCATCCCGTTAGCAAATTTTTCTACGGATTCACTTTTATCCTGCTTCATATCTTGTATTTGAGTAGCTTGATCAGCCAATCTCCCCCTTGCCCATTCCTCCAATTTCTGACTAAACTCCTCCCCTGACTCATATGTCTTTAAGTGTTCTTCTGATGCATACGGTGGGAGATTCAATTCTCGCTGCATTGTGGGCCAGAAGGAGTCCCCTGCTTTGATTTGTACCAGCCCAGACAAGTCCCTCCATGCAGCTGAATGCATCTTCCTTATCTGCTCTATTGCTCTGTAGAAAGGCATAGGGTGCAGTTCTGGATACGGGAGTGAGTTCACTAAGTTTGTGGCTTGGGTGGGGCTAAACATAACATATCTTCCTCCGGTTTTATACTCCTCACTGGACCTGGCTGTTGAGGTCTGGGCTTGTCGTGTTAGGATGTCTATTTGTCCAGACAGTTTGGCTACCATCAGATCCAGTTCCTTCTCTTTCTCTACTCTGGACATATCATCCAACTCAGGTGGTTCCTCATCTGCTACACCTTCTAGTACACCTGTACTCTCCTTGTCCTCATCGTCTGTTTTCTGATCCTCCGTTCTGTTAGATTTTGCAGCTCCTGTTCTCTTCACTCCCCCCCCTCTCCTGCCCCCATCATGATTGACACCACTGATTTCCCTCTTTGTGACACTCCCCTGTCTGGTACGTAGTAGTAGCCATCACCATTTATGACTGGATATATGGGCGCTGGCAGGGGGGGCATGGGCTGAGTTGTCTCCTGTGTTTCCCCAAGGGAGATGAGAGGCGGTACATTATCTGCAGCCACAAGGGGGGGGGGCTGAGGGGTTTGCAGCTACTGCTATCAGAGAGGAGGCGTTACGAAGCATGAGGGCTCCACATGCCAGGCAAGTGTTATGTGCATCTGGATTTTTCTGCCTGCAGCCAGTACAAACCCACCCCACAGGTCTCTGTTGGGAGAGGGCACTTTTCAACAGGGGCTGCGAGTTCTTTTGTTTGTGAGCACCATGATATGGTGGTGGCTCATCTGGTCCCACAGTATACATATACATCTTTGTTTTTTCATCCCATCTTTCTGTCCCTCCAGTTGCCATAAATCGACTTGCCGCTCGGTGCCATGCCTGTGCTGCACCTAATAATCCTTCATCATTCAGCTTTCCCCGACATCGCTGTACCAGTCGTTTCAATATTTCAACATTCAATTCTCCATTTATATCACATCCTGCAATCTTCATTAACTTCTTATAATTTTTCACATGTTGACTTCCTTCTTCTCTCGCTACAATCTGAGGAGCAGTATATTCTCCTTCTCCATGTGAGTGGGACTGACCCATCTTAACAACAGTATTTCAAACTGACACACACACAAAACAGAGGAGTGATCAGCACCTTTAACCCTTTCCTCCGCAGACAAAGGATTCACCCTCCCCACTGGTTTGCTCAAATCTGACTATCACGTCTGACTAGTCAGCTGGGACTCCCCGCACGTCTTCCCCCTAGAGGGTCAGACGGGCTCCGTCGCGTCTTCCTGGGGTCAGGTCAGGTGGAGAATATCTCCGCAGTCTTCCCTTTCAGGTCATGTGGCTCCACGCGTCTTCCTGGCCAGGTCAGCCGGAGTTTACTTTGTCCCACACCTCGGCGCTACAGCGCCCCCTTCCAAACCAGGAGGTTACTGTCCCCTCCCTTTGTCTGTGGTTTTACCGTCTGTGCTCAACTCACTCCTCACATAAATCACAGACACACACAAAACATATACACACCAGAGTGATCTATGATTTCCGACTATTGGTTCAATAGACTCTAAGCTTTCAGCATTACAGCCGACAACTATACTTACATCAGTACCACCCCACAGTAGACTAAGCTATCTGAGCATGACGAAGTAAATAGCAGAAAGGCAGATAAGATAAAAGTTTTCTCACCTTTCTTTGAGGCTGCAGTCCTCTCCCCTCTGCCGTTCGTCAAGCTCAGGGCCCGTCTTGTCGGCTGTTGGAAGCTACTTTCGCTCAGAGTCCCTGTTCGGGCGCCATTGTTAAAGCCACAACTAAATTAGGGCATTTAAGATACACTCTGGTGTTCCGAATCAATGTACCCTCAGGGGGTTGATATCCACGCGTGGTAGAGAGACTGAACACTGACACAGAAGTTGGTCAAAGCAATCTCTAACTTTTATTACATGAGGTAAGCATATATATATCTTCAGAAGAGGGCAGTCCTCACTGAGGCATAGACCATTGATTCATTGGTCAAAGAGAAAAAGAGATAAGAGAAACAGAGATAACACTCTTAACATCTGCGCAGTGGGTACCACCTTGGAATGTTAAGCTAATGTAAACATCTAAGTGTCGCCATTTTATAATGGTGGACAGTCTAACAATAGTACTGCATACGTCATATGTGACACTTCAAAGAGGTGCTTCTCTATAGGCAGTGAATAACATATATCATCAAGTCATATGATTGGCTTACACATTCCACCACACTCTATGGGACACCTGTAGAAAGGTGAGAAATCAGACACTGCCCACAGCACAGTTCTTTGCCCCCCCTTCCTCTCTTCTCCGGCTTGAGACAAAGAGAGGGGTGGGAGTGAGGCACTTGGAAGAGAAAAAGTTTAACTCATTACAGTCCTAGATATACAAAAAATATAGAATAAAATTCACACATCTTTAACAATATAAACCTTTCTGTTTTTCAAACTCCCGTGGTGGTTCTTTGAGAAGGACTCTTGTTCAATGTTCACTATAAGGCACAGATGTAATTTGTTACACTACTATTAGGGATACAGAGGTCCTTGTTCTTCAAGGGGTCTAGAGACTCTTCTACAATAAAAGAAGAGATCAATATTATAAATGGTACATAGTACATGAAAGATTTATTACAGATTTTGCAATGCGCCGGGACCTTCAAGTTATGTATCTACACAGGATAGACCTCCTTAGGCTAAGTGCACATCTGTGATGGAGGTGCCGGCAGGAGCCTCCGTTGCATATTCCAGCAAAAATAAAGGACAAAATGCCAGTATTCACACCAGAACCTGACAAAACCGCATTATAGTGAATGGGATCCGGCAGAAGTTGGGAGTGTTCGGCATATGCCGGATCCTGTGATTCCAGTATTCTGTTCCTATGTTGGAAGAGAAAACTGTAATTGTAGTGCAAATGTTAACCTACACTTAATAGGTCATTATTGTAATGACCCCAGGGATGAGCAGAGAAGTCAACAACAAAGTCTCCGCTACGTAGTGCTAACTTATAATAGTGTTTAAAGGGTTGTCTGAGTTATGTAAAAAAATAAATAAATAAAGCATTGTAAATCTGATGGTCTGCAATATATACATAAGCTAAGCAAGTTTTAGGCCCAAAAAATTATATTTACTAAATTTCCTAGTTCTGTTCTGGCCCTTTGTTGACATGCAGTTGCAGAGCGGTGGGGGCATGTAACAAGAATCTCTGAGGATGTCAATAAATACGGCCTTTCCCTCCCCCTGTTCTGCAAAGGGAGTGAATAAAATCCCTGCCCTGCCTGCAGGCTGTTGGGACACTCATGTATAGTACAATGATATTGCTGATAACTGATTTAGAAAAACACCTTTAAAAAATCAGTGCAGAACCCACGTGTTTTTTTCTCTGCGCAATTCTTTTGTGTCTTTTGACATTGTTTTTGATGTGTTTTTTTCAAGTGTTTTTTTTTAAGCAATGGGCGCCTCTTTTGATGCAAGCCATTATCTTATTGGTCTTGGCAGCAGCTGCCTGACACTGGTTTCTACAGCTTAGTTTGCTGTTTACTAAAATTCCTAAATCCTTTACCATGTCAGTGTTACCCAGTGTTTTACCATTTAGTATGTATGGGTGAGTTGCATTATTCCTTCCCATACACATAACCTTACATTTGTCAATGTTAATCCTCATCTGCCACTTCTCTGCCCAAGCCTCCAATCTATCCAGATCCATCTGTAGCAGTATACTGTCCTCTTACGTGTTAATTACTTTACACAGTTTAGTGTCATCTGCAAAATTTTATATTTTACTGTGCAAGCCTTCTACAAGATCATTAATAAATATATTGAAGAGAATAGGGCCCAATACTGACACCTGTGGTACCCCACTAGTGACAGTGACCCAATCTGAGTGTGTATCGTTAATAACCACCCTCTGCTTTCTATCACTGAGCCAGTTAATTACCCACTTACAGACATTTTCCCCCAGTCGAAGCATTCTCATTTTATATACTAACCTTTTATGTGGTACAGTGTCAAATGCTTTGGAGAAGTCCAGATATACGACATCCGTTGATTTGCTGCTGTCAAGTCTAGAACTTACCTCCTCATAAAAACTGATTAAATTAGTTTGACATGACCGATCCCTCATGAGTAGAGTTGAGCGAACACCTGGATGTTCGGGTTCGAGAAGTTCGGCCGAACTTCCCGGAAATGTTCGGGTTCGGGATCCGAACTCGACCCGAACTTCGCCCCGAACCCGAACCCCATTGAAGTCAATGGGGACCTGAACTTTTCGGCACTAAAAAGGCTGTAAAATAAAAAAAAATAACCAATATCAATTGGAGAGAGGTCCCATAGCAGAGAATCAGGCTTCATGTCACCCACCACTGGAACAGGCCACTGTCAGATATTTAGGCCCCGGCACCCAGACAGAGGAGAGAGGTCCCATAGCAGAGAATCAGGCTTCATGTCACCCACCACTGTAACAGGCCACTGTCAGATATTTAGGCCACCGGCACCCAGACACAGGAGAGAGGTCCCATTGCAGAGAATCAGGCTTCATGTCACCCACCACTGGAACAGGCCACTGTCAGATATTTAGGCCCCGGCACCCAGACAGAGGAGAGAGGTCCCATTGCAGAGAATCAGGCTTCATGTCACCCACCACTGGAACAGGCCACTGTCAGATATTTAGGCCCCGGCACCCAGACAGAGGAGAGAGGTCCCATTGCAGAGAATCAGGCTTCATGTCACCCACCACTGGAACAGGCCACTGTCAGATATTTAGGCCCCGGCACCCAGACAGAGGAGAGAGGTCCCATTGCAGAGAATCAGGCTTCATGTCACCCACCACTGGAACAGGCCACTGTCAGATATTTAGGCCCCGGCACCCAGACAGAGGAGAGAGGTCCCATAGCAGAGAATCAGGCTTCATGTCACCCACCACTGTAACAGGCCACTGTCAGATATTTAGGCCACCGGCACCCAGACACAGGAGAGAGGTCCCATTGCAGAGAATCAGGCTTCATGTCACCCACCACTGGAACAGGCCACTGTCAGATATTTAGGCCCCGGCACCCAGACAGAGGAGAGAGGTCCCATTGCAGAGAATCAAGCTTCATGTCACCCACCACTGGAACAGGCCACTGTCAGATATTTAGGCCCCGGCACCCAGACAGAGGAGAGAGGTCCCATTGCAGAGAATCAGGCTTCATGTCACCCACCACTGGAACAGGCCACTGTCAGATATTTAGGCCCCGGCACCCAGACAGAGGAGAGAGGTCCCATTGCAGAGAATCAGGCTTCATGTCACCCACCACTGGAACAGGCCACTGTCAGATATTTAGGCCCCGGCACCCAGACAGAGGAGAGAGGTCCCATTGCAGAGAATCAGGCTTCATGTCACCCACCACTGGAACAGGCCACTGTCAGATATTTAGGCCCCGGCACCCAGACACAGGAGAGAGGTCCCATGGCAGAGAATCAGGCTTCATGTCACCCACCACTGGAACAGGCCACTGTCAGATATTTAGGCCACGACACCCAGACAGAGGAGAGAGGTCCCATAGCAGAAAATCAGGCTTCATGTCACCCACCACTGGAACAGGCCACTGTCAGAATTGAGGCCCCGGCACCCAGACAGAGGAGAGAGGTCCCATTGCAGAGAATCAGGCTTCATGTCACCCACCACTGGAACAGGCCACTGTCAGATATTTAGGCCCCGGCACCCAGACAGAGGAGAGAGGTCCCATTGCAGAGAATCAGGCTTCATGTCACCCACCACTGGAACAGGCCACTGTCAGATATTTAGGCCCCGGCACCCAGAGGGAGGAGAGGTTCATTCAACTTTGGGTTGCCCCGCAATATAATGGTAAAATTGAAAAAAGAGGATTGAATGAAGTGCCCTGGAGTACAAGAATATATTGTTAAGGGGATGTAGTTATAAATGTCTAATCTGCACAAGGGATGGACAGGTCCTGTGGGATCCATGCCTGGTTCATTTTTATGAACGTCAGCTTGTCCAGATTGGCTGTGGACAGGCGGCTGCGTTTGTCTGTAATGACGCCCCCTGCCGTGCTGAATACACGTTCAGACAAAAAGCTGGCCGCCGGGCAGGCCAGCACCTCCAAGGCATAAAAGGCTAGCTCTTACCACGTGGACAATTTGGAGACCCAGAAGTTGAATGGGGCCGAACCATCAGTCAGTATGTGGAGGGGTGTGCACATGTACTGTTCCACCATGTTAGTGAAATGCTGCCTCCTGCTAACACGTTCCGTATCAGGTGGTGGTGCAGTTAGCTGTGGCGTGGTGACAAAACTTTTCCACATCTCTGCCATGCTAACCCTGCCCTCAGAGGAGCTGGCCGAGACACAGCTGCATTGGCGACCTCTTGCTCCTCCTCTGCCTTCGCCTTGGGCTTCCACTTGTTCCCCTGTGACATTTGGGAATTCTCTCAGTAGTGCGTCTACCAACGTGCGCTTGTACTCGCGCATCTTCCTATCACGCTCCAGTGCAGGAAGTAAGGTGGGCACATTGTCTTTTTACCGGGGATCCAGCAGGGTGGCAACCCAGTAGTCCGTACACGTTAAAATGTGGGGAACTCTGCTGTCGTTGCGCAGGCACTGCAGCATGTAGTCGCTCATGTGTGCCAGGCTGCCCAGAGGTAAGGACAAGCGGTCCTCTGTGGGAGGCGTATCGTCATCGCCCTGCGTTTCCCCCCAGCCACGCACCAGTGATGGGCCCGAGCTGCGTTGGGTGCCACCCCGCTGTGAACATGCTTAATCCTCCTCCTCCACCACCTCCTCATCCTCGTCCTCCTCATCCTCCAGTAGTGGGCCCTGGCTGGCCACATTTGTACCTGGCCTCTGCTGTTGCAAAAAAACTCCCTCTGAGTCACTTCTAAGAGACTGGCCTGAAAGTGCTAAAAATGACCCCTCTTCCTCCTCCTCCTCCTTCTGGGCCACCTCCTCTTCCATCATCACCCTAAGTGTTTTCTCAAGGAGACATAGAAGTGGTATTGTAACGCTGATAACGGCGTCATCGCCACTGGCCATGTTGGTGGAGTACTCGAAACAGCGCAACAGGGCACACAGGTCTAGCATGGAGGCCCAGTCATTGGTGGTGAAGTGGTGCTGTTCCGCAGTGCGACTGACCCGTGCGTGCCGCAGCTGAAACTCCACTATGGCCTGCTGCTGCTCGCACAGTCTGTCCGGCATGTGCAAGGTGGAGTTCCACCTGGTGGGCACGTCGCATATGAGGCGGTGAGCAGGAAGGCCGAAGTTACGCTGTAGCGCAGACAGGCAAGCAGCGGCAGGATGTGAACGCCGAAAGCGCGCACAGACGGCCCGCACTTTATGCAGCAGCTCTGACATGTCGGGGTAGTTGTGAATGAACTTCTGCACCACCAAATTCAGCAAATGCGCCAGGCAAGGGATGTGCGTCAAACCGGCTAGTCCCAGAGCTGCGACGAGATTTCGCCCATTATCGCACACCACCATGCCGGGCTTGAGGCTCACCGGCAGCAACCACTCGTCTGTCTGTTGTTCAATACCCCGCCACAACTCGTGCGCGGTGTGGGGCCTGTCCCCCAAACATATGAGTTTCAGAATGGCCTGCTGACGTTTACTCCAGGCTGTGCTGAAGTTGGTGGTGAAGGTGTGTGGCTGACTGGATGAGCGGGTGGAAGAAGAGGAGGAGGAAGCCGAGTAGGAGGCTACAGGAGGCAAAGAATGTTGCCCTGCGATCCTTGGCGGCGGAAGGACGTGCGCCAAAGAGCTCTCCGCCTGGGGCCCAGCCGCCACTACATTTACCCAGTGTGCAGTTAGGGAGATATAGCGTCCCTGGCCGTGCTTACTGGTCCACGTATCTGTGGTTAGGTGGACCTTGCCACAGATGGCGTTGCGCAGTGCACACTTGATTGTATCGGATACTTGGTTGTGCAGGGAAGGCACGGCTCTCATGGAGAAGTAGTGGCGGCTGGGAACAACATACTGTGGGACAGCAAGCGACATGAGCTGTTTGAAGATGTCTGTGTCCACCAGCCTGAATGACAGCATTTCATAGGCCAGTAGTTTAGAAATGCTGGCATTCAGGGCCAGGGATCGAGGGTGGCTAGGTGGGAATTTACGCTTTCTCTCAAATGTTTGTGAGATGGAGAGCTGAACGCTGCCGTGTGACATGGTGGAGATGCTTGGTGACGGAGGTGGTGGTGTTGGTGGTACATCCTCTGTTCGCTGGGCGGCAGGTGCCAACGTTCCTCCAGAGGCGGAGGAAGAGGCCGAGGCAGCAGCAGAAGAGGTAGCAGGGGGAGCCTGAGTGAGTTCCTAGTTTTTAAGGTGTTTACTCCACTGCAGTTCATGCTTTGCATGCAGATGCCTGGTCATGCAGGTTGTGCTAAGGTTCAGAACGTTAATGCCTCGCTTCAGGCTCTGATGGCACAGCGTGCAAACCACTCGGGTCTTGTCGTCAGCACATTGTTTGAAGAACTGCCACGCCAGGGAACTCCTTGAAGCTGCCTTTGGGGTGCTCGGTCCCAGGTGGCGGTGGCCAGTAGCAGGCGAACTCTCTTGGCGGCGGGTGTTCTGCTTTTGCCCACTGCTCCCTCTTTTGCTACGCTGTTGGCTCTGTCTCACCACTGCCTCTTCCTCCGAACTCTGAAAGTCAGTGGCACGACCTCCATTCCATGTGGGGTCTAGGACCTCATCATCTTCCACCCAGTCTTCCTCCCTGACCTCCTGTTCAGTCTGCACACTGCAGAAAGACGCAGCAGTTGGCACCTGTGTTTCATCATCATCAGAGACGTGCTGAGGTGGTATTCCCATGTCCTCATCATCAGGAAACATAAGTGGTTGTGCGTCAGTGCATTCTATGTCTTCCACCGCTGGGGAAGGGCTAGGTGGATGCCCTTGGGAAACCCTGCCAGCAGAGTCTTCAAACAGCATAAGAGACTGCTACATAAGTTGAGGCTCAGACAGTTTCCCTGATATGCATGGGGGTGATGTGACAGACTGATGGGCTTGGTTTTCAGGCGCCATCTGTGCGCTTTCTGCAGAAGACTGGGCGGGAGATAATGTGAACGTGCTGTCGGCCACCCAATTGACTAATACCTGTACCTGCTCAGGCCTTACCATCCTTAGAACGGAATTGGGCCCCACCAAATATCGCTGTAAATTCTGGCGTCTACTGCACCTGAGGTAGTTGGTACACTAGGACAAGTGGCTGTGGCAGGATAGCCACGTCCTCTCCCAGCACCATGTCAAAATATTGACATTTGCCATCTCCACATCATTGCATTCAGTTTTTATTCACAATTTGTTTAGTGTCCCAACTTTTTTGGAATCCGGTTTGTAATATACCCTTTTATGGATAGATTTAAACTTGGCCTGCTACAGCAGAAACCACTGATTTAGGGAATTGCTATTTTGGGAATTGAATTTCAACCCAGAACAAAAACTGTGCTTTGACGGACACTAGAAAACTTGTCCAGCCACAGCTGAAACACCAGATTTAGGGTATTGCTATTTTGGGAATTGAATTTCACCCTAGAAAAAAATATATCCTTTGCCAGACAGCAGACAGTATTACAATTGGCTAGCCACAGCTGAAACACCAGATTTAGGGTATTGCTATTTTGGCAATTGTATTTCACCCCTCAATAAAATAGCAAGCACAGCCAAGCCCCTGATGTAGGATATAGCAAAAAAAACAAAACACACTATTGATGGTTAAATGAACTTGGTGGCAGCTTGTGCTGGCGCACCACAAGACACAAGATGGCCGCCGATCACCCCAGAAAAAAGTGACAGAAAAACGCTCTGGGCAGCCTAAAAACAATGAGCAATTAACTAGCAGAAGTTGAATGATACACAGCTGTAGATCGATCACTTCATTAAGTGTTTTTGATGAGTAAATCCCTGCCTAATCTGGCCCTAACAGCAGCAGCTGCATCCTCTCCCTACACTAATCAGAGCAGAGTGATGTGCGGCGCTACGTGACTCCAGCTTAAATAGAGGCTTGGTCACATGCTGCACTGGCCAATCATAGCCATGCCAATAGTAGGCATGGCTGTGATGGCCTCTTGGGGCAAGTAGTATGACGCTTGTTGATTGGCTGCTTTGCAGCCTTTCAAAAAGCGCCAAGAAAGCGCCGAACACCGAACCCGAACCCGGACTTTTACGTAAATGTTCGGGTTCGGGTCCGTGTCACGAACACCCCAAAATTCGGTACGAACCCGAACTATACCGTTCGGGTTCGCTCATCCCTACTCATGAGCCAATACTGATATGGTGTTATTTGCTTATTTTCATTGAGGTACTTCAAGATAGCATCTCTTACAAAACCTTCAAACAATTTACCCTTGACAGATGTTAAACTTACCGGCCTATAATTTCTGGGCTCGGTTTTTGGACCCTTTTTTAATATATTGGCACCACATTTGCTTTATGCCAATACTGTGGAATGCACCCTGTAAATACGGACTCCTTAAATATCAGAAATAAGTGTCTGCCTATGACATTACTTAATTCTCTTAGGATACGGGGGTGTATGCCACCTGGTCCCGGTGATATGTCTATTTTAGTCTTTTTAAGACACCGCTGTACTTCTTCCTTTCCTCAGCGAACACAGTGGAGAAAAAAATAATTAATAGCTTTGCTTTCTCCTCATCGCTGTCTGCAGCTCCCACCACATCACTCTGTAAAGGGCCGACACCTTCAGATTTATACTATTAACAATTTGTATAATTGAAGAACACTTTAGAGTTAGTTTTACTCTCTTTGGCAATGAATCTCTCTGTCTCTAGTTTGGCTGCTTTTATTTGTCTTTCACATATTCAATTTTTTTTTTTTCTTATAGGTTTTCAATGCCTCCTCGCAGCCCTCCTGTTTTAGTGATTTAAATGCTTTCTTTACAATTCCATTTATCCAGATTGTTTTTTTCTTGTTCCTTACCCTTTTATAATGTAGATGCAAAACTCTACATTCAGACCCCTCCCTTTATGCCCTCTACACTCCACAATTGATAATTACAGAAAGTAAATGATTTTACAGACCAATAACAAGAAAAATATAATGCAGTTAATACAGTGAATTGAAATTGGATAAATACATGGGCATTTTCCACTGGGAAAAAAAATGACATGCTTATCTGCATAATGACAGGATATCTGTATAAGCGTCTACTATCTGGAAAGAAAGGCACTTAATATTGTTAGCATCGCAATAGAAAATCAATGAGATCACTCTGAAAAATGTCATTGTGTTTTGCCATTAACCCTTCAATTAATTCATTTTAACCATTTTATAAACATCATTATTTTCTCCCTGTAGAGCATTTGCAATGTTTTCGCAGGAATCAGACCTAAACTATAATTATTATTTCTTCAAGAATTTGATTTATACTCTGAAAGTTTTCATTTTAAGTGATGCTTGCTTATGGGACCTCTGTTCCGATGTGTTTCAAACACATTATCTGCCAGAAAGTGAGGCATTCCAGAACAAATATAAAGCATGATTACTGCTTTCTTAGCGCTATTAAGTGTTACTTGTAACAATGATTTCAACTTGTAAGTCATATAAAAAGCCCATAGAAAAATCATTGGGTAATGTTAGCATTATATATAATTACTCAGTTTTGCTGTTGCTCAAGTTTAACTTTCCTTAATTACCGCATTGTGCTGACATCAGTAGAAAGTTATTTCCACCAGAAGGCATTTATTCTAATTCTATTAGGAGTAACTATTTCCATACTTATTATAATGGGCATATTAATAGATGTTACAGCAATAATAACGAAATGACTTATGTTCAAAGTCACACTGGGCAAGAGCTTAGCTAAAGATTCATGGGCCCTGGTGCAGAACTTCAGCTTGGGCTCACCCCACATACCTTCTCTTCACAGCTAATGGCTTTGGCCCACCCACAACATTCAACTACATTGCTGCCAATGTTTCCTCTAAACGATGATATAAAGAGCTTCAATACATAAATGTAATGTACAGCTCGTTAATTATTAACTATAAAGCAGCCACATATACAGAGTCGCATAACATCCATTAAAATAGTATTAAAGGGGTTGTGCCAAGTTTATACCTTAATCCCTATACACAGGATAGGGGATAACTAGCTGATTGCTGGGGGTCCAAAAGCTGGGAGCCCCACTCACCCCGTTCTGATTGAGCAACAAGTTAAACATGAGCCATGCTGCTCCGGTCATTCTCTCGGCTATCTCCAACACTCCCATTGAGCGTTCAGACCCCCCAATGATCCGCTAGTTATCCCCTATCATGAGGATAGAGGATAACCAATAAATGTGGCACAACCACTTTAAACAGCATCCAGGTCTAGTGCATTGATGGTTTATTGCTAGCTTCTCTAGTGATCTAGGGCAGTAAAAGGAGTTAAAGAGTGTAACGGACCGTTTCAGCAGACAAGGACAGATATGCAGCACTGTAGGATACACAGAGACAATACATCCCCACAATGCATCATGGTTTCCTCCTCTCTGCCCTGGAGACACCCGAGGCGTAATCCAATTATCTCTCAAGACAAAGAGAAGTCACCAATACACATGTGCAGACAACAGGACAGACATCACCCTTTAAACACACAATGGGACAATGGCACAATAGAAACACACCCAGCATTTTCCTCCCAAGCTGACAAGTTACACTTATTATAAATTGTTACAACTTTGTGAGTTTACATTGGCCATACATATAACTTACATCAATTTAAACAGTATAACTTGGGGACAAACCTATCCAAAATTCACTTGAATAGGTTCAGGGGTTTAAAAGTTAGTATGGGCCATAATCCTGAGGCAAGAGGCTGATAAACAGGCCTCTCCAAAACCCAGTGGCGAGGTTGGTTTCGCCACACATCTCCCCCCCCAGGGAAGACTAACCAGATACCTGACCTCAATCCGGTCGGTACCTGAGTTAGTCTGGCAGCCCACCCACAACCCAATACTGGACCTGTTGCATTTGGTAGCCTGTCTCTGTCCAGTGAGTCCACCACGGTTATGTTGGAAGCTGGTACTCCCGGTCTGTGTGTTGCTCCCTGGCTTAAAGTCTGGTTGTTGGAGGGGGAGACCGACTGTCTCTACCCCCTGTGCTGTAAGTGCAGAGACCACGGTCCCATCTGCACTGTTGTGGGGCTTACTGTCTCCCCCTGGTAAGTTAAGCTGCCGCTGGGGAGAGGGGGTAACGAGCTCCTCTCCCATACATACTTCCAGCCGCTGGGGAGGGCGACCGACCGTCTCCGCTCCCAATACAGTGTCCTTCTGCTGGGGAAAGGAGACTGGGCTCTCTATTCCCTGCTGGACACTCTGCCGCTGGGGAATGGAGACTGGGCTCCCAATTCCCAAAAAATCACTCTGCTGCTGGGGGGCAGGAACAACTACCTCTGCCCCCTGTAACTCAGCCTGCCGCTGGGGAGGGAGGACGCTGCTCTCCTCTCCCTGCATTTCACACTGCCTTCCTGGCATATCACTCTGCTGCTGGGGGGCAGGAACAACTACCTCTGCCCCCTGTAACTCAGCCTGCCGCTGGGAGGGAGGACGCTGCTCTCCTCTCCCTGCATTTCACACTGCCTTCCCGGCATATCACTCTGCTGCTGGGGGTCAGGAACAACTACCTCTGCCCCCTGTAACTCAGCCTGCCGCTGGGGAGGGAGGACGCTGCTCTCCTCTCCCTGCACTTCACACTGCCTTCCCGGCATATCACTCTGCTGCTGGGGGGCAGGAACAACTACCTCTGCCCCCTGTAACTCAGCCTGCCGCTGGGGAGGGAGGACGCTGCTCTCCTCTCCCTGCACTTCACACTGCCACTGGGGAATGGAGACTGGGCTCCCAATTCCCTGCAATTCAGACTGCCGCTGGGGAATGGAGACTGGGCTCCCAATTCCCTGCTGGACACTCTGCCACTGGGGAGAGGAGACTGAGCTCTCTTTGTCCCGCAACTGTAACTTCCGGTGGAGGTCCACCCAACATGGCAGCTGACCGTCACCTTCTGCCCGGTATAGTAGGGTCTTGAACACTAGACTCCTCACGAACTTCACGTATTTCTCAGCTGGATTGGGTCCAAAGAAGTTCAGCCGCAACCACATCATACGGTCAAATTCCTCCACAGAGTATCTGTACTCCACTGCTGGTTCCATCCTGGTGATTTTAGGGTCGCTGTACTGAGACATGCGTTGCCCTTAAGTTGTAAAATCCAAAGAAATGGTGTCTCCTGTAGCTGTCCTTCTGGCTGTAGGAACGATCCCGCTGCTTGCCACCAATGTAACGGACCGTTTCAGCAGACAAGGACAGATATGCAGCACTGTAGGATACACAGAGACAATACATCCCCACAATGCATCATGGTTTCCTCCTCTCTGCTCTGGAGACACCCGAGGCGTAATCCAATTATCTCTCAAGACAAAGAGAAGTCACCAATACACATGTACAGACAACAGGACAGACATCACCCTTTAAACACACAATGGGACAATGGCACAATAGAAACACACCCAGCATTTTCCTCCCAAGCTGACAAGTTACACTTATTATAAATTGTTACAACTTTGTGAGTTTACATTGGCCATACATATAACTTACATCAATTTAATCAGTATAACTTGGGGACAAACCTATCCAAAATTCACTTGAATAGGTTCAGGGGTTTAAAAGTTAGTATGGGCCATAATTCTGAGGCAAGAGGCTGATAAACAGGCCTCTCCAAAACCCAGTGGCGAGGTTGGTTTCGCCACAAAGAGCTTGTGCCAAGATAGGTTAACTGAATGGTCAGTAGGAGTCTGAACACTGGGAACCCCACCAATCAGAAGTACAAAGAGTGGCAGTTGAGAATGCACACTGCCACACTATACATCTCTATAGGACTGACAGAGATAGCTAAATACTGTACTTAGCTATTTCTGGCAGACCTACAGAGAATGAATTAAAAGAAATATTCTGCAAAGGTGTGGAAGGAACCCAAAAGAAAGCAGAAAGACAGAAGAAAAAGCAGAAAAGTAATAAAGTATCAAACACGGAAGATTCCCTTTGCCCAATAAAAGTCAAGTATTAAAGTGGTAGGGTAAATTCTTTATCTAAACACTCCATCTAGTCTTTAGGTTTCTCACTTGAAAAATCCAATTTTCATCATTCCATACATATCTTCAGCAAGAAAAACTGGTTAACCAAAACTATTACCTTATATAAAGTATGAGTATCAACACTCCTCCAGTTTTTGCTATCAGACTCCTAGCTGACATGAGGGGAGTTCGGACGAACTTTAAAAAAAAGTTCGGGTTCCGGACCCGAACTTCATCTGAACTTGGACCCGAACCCAAACCCCATTAAAGTCAACGGGGACCCGAACTTCACTTTATTATTTTCCGTTATAACATGGTTATAACGGAAAATAATAGTATTAGCTTTTTCAGATCTAAGTTTTCACAATCGTGAAAACTCAGATCCGACAGTATATTCTAACACAGAGGCGTTCCCATGGTGATGGGGACGCTTCAAGTTAGAATATACTAAGAACTGTGTACATAACTGCACCCTGCTGCCTGGCAGCACCCGATCTCTTACAGGGGGCTGTGATCCGCACAATTAACCCCTCAGGTGCCGCACCTGAGGGGTTAATTGTGCGGATCTCAGCCCCCTGTAAGAGATCGAGTGCTGCCAGGCAGCAGGGGCCAGACCCCCCTCCTTCCCTAGTATTAAAATCATTGGTGGCCAGTGCGGTCCCCCCACCCCACCCTATTAAAATCATTGGTGGTTAGTGCGGCCCCCCCCCCCCTATTAAAATCATTGGTGTCCAGTGCGGCCTCCCCTCTCCCCCCCTAATTAAAATCATTGGTTAACAACCCCCCCCCATCATTGGTGGCAGCGGAGCGGCAGTTCCGATCGGAGTCCCAGTTTAATCACTGGGGCTCCGATCGGTTACCATGGCAGCCAGAACGCTACTGCAGTCCTGGCTGCCATGGTTACTTAGCACTTTTAGCAGCATTATACTTACGTGTGCTGTCTGTGGCCGGCCGGGGGCTCCTCCTACTGGTAAGTGACAGGTCTGTGCTATAAGCAATGCGCCGCACAGACCTTTCACTTACCAGTAGGAGGAGCGCTGGCCGGCCACAGACAGCGCATGTAAGTATAATGCTGATAAAAGTGCTAAGTAACCATGGCAGCCAGGACTGCAGTAGCGCCAGCCGCACTGGCCACCAATGATTTTAATACTGGGGAGGGAGGGAAGGGGGGCCGCACTGGCCACCAATGATTTTAATACTGAGGAGAGAGGGGGGTCTGGCCCCCTGCTGCCTGGAAGCACCTGATCTCTTACAGGGGACTGTGATCCGCACAATTAACCCCTCAGTCCGCGGCGCATCAGGCTGAGCCTAGTGCGCAGGCGCCGGATCTAGCAGAGGGACGGGAGGATTGCGGAGGCGGGGGTGAGGTGAGGAAGGCGGCGCTGGGCACCAGACGGCGAGGGGTGCGGGCGGGCACCCTGGGTTAACGTAAAACTCCTTGGGCACCTTAGGTAGGTGAGTGACAGCTTATAAAAAACAGTTTTTTGGGCTAATACAGCCACAAGCAGGTTTAATAAGGGCAGTTTAGGATTCATGTTATTAGTACGGACCTGGCCATATGTTTAGCTTATAGGGCTCAAATCTCATGACAGAATCCCTTTAAATCCAGGTGGCGACTTTTTCTTTGGACAGGCAGTTTATTTATTGATTTGCGAACAACTGAAGAATGGATTATTAATGACATGTAGAAGACCATAACCTGTCACGAAAAAGTGAATCTGAAGGAATTGTAAAAAGGAAATACTAACAAGGTTATGCTCACGTACTTGGTCATGGAAAGACTTTACCATTCTCACTTATCTTATTTAGGGATAATATACCTGCCTCTCTCTATAGTTTACAATTAAACTCTGGAATTAAATTCCTAAAGAATTCCAAGGAGAAGTCTGATGGATCTTTCTTAATGCCATTATTACTACCAAAAATTTACCACCAGATATTAATAGTAGACATGAGTAAATCAAAGCTGATGAAGTGGAATTGGTTTAGAATTTAAGGAAAAATTTGACTAGCAACTAATGTGAATTTACTCCCGCTTCGTGTTAACGAATCTCAATTTTCCTAAAATGGCGGCAACATGTGTAAGGACTGAGGACATGGGGCATGGAACTCTGGGAAGGTGGGATCACCCAGATTGACATGCCTACATGCAACCAATCAGCAGCCAGCCCTGTGATGTCACAGCCCTATAAATACGGCAGCCATTTTAGATTCTGCCATTTTCCAGCGTTCAGAGTGCAGGGACAGATGTGTGAAGGCGCTAGGGACAGCTATTGGAAAAATGATAGTGGGAAAAAAAAAAGACATAAAAAATGATTTATAAGTGCAGGGAAAGGATAGGGAGGAATCATTTCAAAGCATCTTACTGCCGGGAGAAACGTCAGAAGGCGCTAGGGACATTGATAGAAAAGTGATTTACAAGTGCAGGGAACAATTATTTGGGGATCCAAATAGTCATTAGATAAGCTCTGTCATTCAAGCTTTTTGTTATTGGGCTGCAAGTCTTGTGTTGAAAAGCCTTTAGATGCTTATATCTTAGTATCTTATTCAGTACACCAATAAAAATATATAAGCATTTCACTTCTGCAGTTATTTCTGTTGAAAGTGTATAGGGGTGTAATTCAGTAACAAAGAAAATATATATGCACTGCACTGTTGCAGTTATTCCTGGTGAAAGCATATATGGGTGTATTTCAGTACAACAAGAAATATATATATACGTTCTGCACTGTTGCAGTTATTTCAGGTGAAGTGTATAGGGGCGTATTTCAGTAGAACAAGAAAAATATATAGGCACTGCACTATTGCAGTTATTTCTGTTGAAAGTGTATAGGGGCGTATTTCAGTAAAAAAAAGACAAATATATACGCACTGCACTGTTGCAGTTATTTCTGGTGAAAGCTTATAGGGGCGTATTTCAGTACTGCCAGAAAAATATATACGCACTTCATTATTTAATTGTTTTCTGGTTAAAGCGTATAGTGGCCTATTTCAGTCCAACAAGAAATATATATTCTCAGGTCACTTCTGCAGTTATCTCTAGTGAAAGCGTATAGTGGCGTATTTCAGTACTGCAAGAAATATATATAAGCATTTCACTCTTTAATTTTTTTCTGGTCAAAGCGTATAGTGGCCTAATTCATTCCAACAAGAAATATATATTCTCAGTCCACTGCTGCAGTGATTTCTGGTGAAAGCGTATAGGGGTGTGTTTCAGTAATGCAAGAAACATATAAGCACTTCTCTCTTAAATTTTTTTTTTTGGGTTAAAGCGGATAGGGTCGTAGTTTATTACAACAAGAAAAATATATTCTCAGTGCATTTCCCTAGTTAATTGTGGTGAAAGTATTTATTGGCCTATTTCAGTACTAAAAGAAAAATATATTCTTAACTTTTAGGGGTATTTTAATTTCAGTTTCATTGGTTTAGTTCAGCTACAAGTATGTCAAGCAGAGAAGTGCCAGGCCATGCACAGAGGAGTGGCAGATGACTAAATGTTTCTGGCGCAAGCAGAGGTTGCAGCAGAGTAAGGGGTCGTGGCAGCAATAGTCGAAGCGAGAGGCCTGAGCTCCAGGTGTGATCTAGCGGTAGTGTCTTGACCAGCAACCCTGCAGTTCTTGATTGGTTAACTCGGTCATCCACGTCATCCCAAGTGACATCAGACACCCCCAGCCAACAGTCGGTGGGTTCGTCAGACACAACCCTTAGGGTACTTTCACACTTGCGTTTTTCTTTTCCGGCATAGAGTTCCGTCCTAGGGGCTCTATACCGAAAAAGAACTGATCAGTTTTATCCCCATGCATTCTGAATGGAGAGCATTCCGTTCAGGATGCATCAGGATGTCTTCAGTTCAGTCTTTTTGACTGATCAGGATGGAGATAATACCGCAACTGTCACTACCAGAGCTTTGAGACGTTCTCACAGCTCTGTTCTCACAGCTCTGTTTCTGACAGGGGTCACCCTTTATCCTCCCTAGTTTGGGTCCGGTCAGTAGCTAATTCACTGTGTATGCCCTTGTTGCTCACATACAGCCGTGACAGCAACATGCTACGGTTTTATCTCTGGCCAAAAAAACTGAACACTTGCCGGAATGCCGAATCCGGATTTCTTTTTACATAGGTATGTATTAGTGCATTCAAAATACTGGAATGCCAGATTCGTCCATGCGCAGACCGAATTTTTTATTTTTTTTAATCGAAACAGATCCGTTTGTCCGTATGACAAACGGACAGACGGATCCGTTCTTGCAATGCATTTTTATGACAGATCATCTTAAAATGCAATCAGTTGGCATAAGTTTTGCCGGCTACGGAACTGCCTTCTGGATTCCTCTGCCGCAAGTGTGAAAGTACCCTTAGTTGGCATGGCCCGGGAACAGGCCCTGTGCCCTCACTAGTGTTGAGCACAAATATTCAAAAAGCTAATTTTATCTCGAATATCGCCACTTCGAGAATTCGCGAATATTTAGAATATAGTGCTATATATTTGTTATATCAAATATTCGTCATTTTTTCCATCTGAACACGATTCCTCCCTGCTTCTTGCTTGTTGGCCAATTAATCATTGGCCCACAAGCAACTTAACCTATTGCGGACACAGGGCGTACCTGTATGCCCTGATGTCCGAGTCCTTAAGGACACAGGGTGTACATGTATGCCCTGTGTATTTCCGATCGCCGCCGCGCTCATTATTCAGCAGGCACTCTGTGACAATGCTGAGGGGGGTCCTGTGACCTTTCCTGTATCAGCGATCGCAGCAAACCGCAGGTCAATTCAGACCTACGGTTTGCTGTGTTTCCGGGTCATTCGGGTCTCCGGTGACCCGATAACCCGGAATAGGATGATGATCGGTGGTGTGATAATACACCACCAATCACCATCCAGAGATCCTGAGAGGTGGTGGTGACATCACCTCTCAGGATCGCTTCCTATTGGCTGGATGGGCGGGGGGGTTAACTTCCCCCAGCTCTGCTCTCCTCCTCCACATTGATTCCGTGGAGAGAGGATAGAGGAGCGTCCGTCCACCTGAGCCCAGCACCTCCAGCACCTCCAGCACCCCCAGCATCCTCAGCACCTCCAGCACCTCCACGTGAGCCACTCAAAGTTCGCAGGGAAAGATTAGATTAGACAGGGATAGTTTTAGGGAAAAAAAATGTTTTATTTTTGGGCTTCACCCTGATCGGGTGTCTGGGGTCCACAGCACACTCAGCTGTGCAACCCTAGACCTCCCAGGGGTGCTGTAGCTTCCCCCCCACCATTTTTTTGGGGGTGCAAGTGCTTTTTTATATTGTTTTTGTGTGCGTGCGCTGACTGTGGCCGGCACTCTTAGCGTCCGGCCACTGTTAGCGCATCGCCCACCCCACCGCTGATCAGCTACGCCCTGCTTGCCTCCGACTCCGAGATCCCCAGTGAGGTCGAGGATGACCCCACTTTCCTCTTGTCATCCGCGTCCTCCTCATCATCTAGGGATGATGATGAGCCCCCAAGGCGGAGCAAGGGAATCCCCATGCCAGGGACCCTGTGGCCCACACTAGTATGAGCCACCCTGGGGCTCATACTAGTTTTCCGCCCCACCAGATAAGTCCACCTGAGCCCCCTAACGGTGAACTTGTCTGCTGTACCCCAGAGGATTTTCAGCCCATGATTCCTGACTTTGTTGGCCAATCAGGAATCCAGATCCCCATAGTGGGCTTTACTGAATATTACTTTTTTAGGGGTTTTTTCAGTGACCACTTTGTGAATCTGATGGTGGAACAAACAAACTTGTTCGCCCAACAGTTCATTGCTCAACACCCGGGATCCTTTTTGGCTAGGTCCGGTGGCTGGACTCCGGTCAGTGCAGCCGAGATGAGGACGTTTTGGGGCTTCATGCTGCACATGGGCCTAGTAAAAAAAAACAGTGTCAGGCAGTACTGGAGTGGGGACGTCCTCTACCAGACCCCACTCTACTGTATGGCCATGACACATTCCCGTTTTTTGGAAATGCCTGCATTATGCAGATAATGCAGCATGTCCACCCCCGAGGTGATCCTGCCTATGACCGCCTGTACAAAATCAGGCCGTTCATCGATCACTTCGGGGCCAAAATTTTTGGAGGCCTATGTACCTAGAATGGAGGTTGCTATTGATGAGTCTCTTATTGCTTTCAAGGGGAGACTAATTTTCCGCCAGTATGTTCCCTCTAAGTGGGCATGGTATGGCGTGAAGCTGTAAAAACGTTGTGAGAGTACCTCAGGGTACACTTACAAGTTTTGTGTGTACGAGGGGCGAGATTCCCGTATTGAACCCCCAGAATGTCCCCCCACTCTGGGTGTTAGCGGGAAACTTGTGTGGGAACTCATGCACCCACTGCTAGATAAGGGTTACCACCTGTACGTAGATAACTATTATACTAGTATCCCCTTGTTCCAGTCCCTCGCCGCCAGATCCACGTCCGCTTGTGGGACCGTGCGGAAAAATCAACGCGGCCTCCCTACCCACCCCCTTCAGGTACCTATCCCCAGGGGTGAGACCCGTGCCCTTACCAGTGGAAACCTGTTGCTGGTCAGATACAAGGACAAGAGGGATGTCCTTGTACTGTCCACAATTCACGGTAACGGCATCACCCCTGTCCCTGTGCGAGGTACCGCAGCAATGGTCTTCAAGCCTGATTGTATCGTGGACTACAAACGGTATATGGGAGGAGTTGATCTCTCTGATCAAGTCCTCAAGCTATATAACGCAAAACCCGGGCATGGTACAAAAAATAGCTTTTTTTGTCACCTTACATCACAAAAAGTGTAATAGCAAGCGATCAAAAAGTCATATGCACCCCAAAATAGTGCCAATAAAATCGTCCTCTCATCCCGCAAGAAATTAGCCCCTACCTAAGACAATCGGCTAAAAACTTTTAAAAAATGGAGATACTAAAATGTTTTTTTTTCTTTAAAAAAGGATATTAGCCGCGTCCGCAAGAATCTGCTGTATGAAAATAACACATAACCTAACCCCTCAAATGAACACAGTCAAAAAAATAAAAAATAAACTGGGCCAAAACAGCAATTTTTTGCCAAATTTTCAATTTTAATCATTTTTTTCTGTTAACAAAGCAAGGGTTAACAGTCAAACAAAACTCTATATTTATTGCCCTGATTCTGTAGTTTTCAGAAATACCCCATATGTGCTCATAAAATGCTGTATGCCCAAACGGCAGGGCGCACAAAGAAAGGAGCGCCATATGGTTTTTGGAAGGCAGATTTTGCTGGACTGTTTTTTTTTACACCATGTCCCATTTGAAGCCCCCCTGATGGCACCCCTAGAGTAGAAACTCCATAAAAGTGACCCCATCTAAGAAACTACACCCCTCAAGGTATTCAAAACTGATTTTACAAACTTTGTTAACCCTTTAGGTGTTCCACAAGAGTTATTGGCAAATGGAGATAAAATTTCAGAATTATAATTTTTTATAACCTTGCCTCACAAAAATATAATATAGAGAAACCAAAAATCATATGTACCCTAAAAATAGTCTGAACAAAACTGCCACCTTATCCTGTAGTTTCAATTTTCTACTCTAGGGGTGCATCAGGGGGGCTTCAAATGGGACATGGTGTAAAAAAAACAGTCCAGCAAAATCTGCCTTCCAGAAACCATATGGTGTTCCTTTCCTTCTGCGCCATGCTGTGTGCCCGTACAGTAGTTTACAACCACATATGGGGTGTTTCTATAAACTACAGAATCAGGGCAATAAATATTGAGTTTTGTTTGGCTGTTAACCCTTGCTTTGTTACTGGAAAAAATTTAAGAAAATGGAAAATTTGCCCAAAAATTGAAATACTGAAATTTAATCTCCATTTGCCAATAACTCTTGTGGAACACCTAAAGGGTTAACAAAGTTTGTAAAATCAGTTTTAAATACCTTGAGGGGTGTGGTTTCCAAAATGGGGTCACCTTTTTTATGGAGTTTCTACTCTAGGGGTGCATCAGGGGGGCTTTAAATGGGACATGATGTAAATAAACCAAAATCTGCCTTCCAGAAACCATATGGTGTTCCTTTCCTTCTGCGCCCTGCCGTGTGCCCGTACAGTAGTTCACGACCACATATGGGGTGTTTCTATAAACCACAGAATCAGGGCAATAAATATTGAGTTTTGTTTGGCTGGTAATCATTGCTTTGTTACAGGAAAAAATGAATAAAAATGGAAAATTTGGCAAAAAAATTTAATTCTGAAATTTCATCTCCATTTGCCAATAACTCTTGTGGAACACCTAAAGGGTTAACAAAGTTTGTAAAATCAGTTTTGAATACCTTGAGGGGTGTAGTTTCCAAAATGGGGTCATTTTTGGTGGTTTCTATTATGTAAGCCTCACAAAGTGACTTCAGACCTGAACTGGTCCTTAAAAAGTGGGTTTTGGAAAATTTCAGAAAAATTTCAAGATTTGCTTCTAAACTTCTAAGCCTAGTAACGTCCCCAAAAAATAAAATGGCATTCCCAAAATGATCCAAACATGAAGTAGACATATGGGGAATGTAAATTAATAACTATTTTTGGAGGTTTTATTATGTATTATAGAAGTAGAGAAATTGAAACTTGGAAATTTGCAAATTTTTGGTAAATTTGGTATTTTTTATAAATAAAAATGTTTTTTTTTTTTTTACTCCATTATCAGTGTCATGAAGTACAATATGTGACGAAAAAACAATCTCAGAATGGCCTGGATAAGTAAAAGCGTTTTAAAGTTATTCACACATAAAATGACACTGGTCAGATTTGCAAAAAATGGCCTGGTCCTGAAGGTGAAAATGAGCCCGGTCCTTAAGGGGTTAAGCAGGGAGGAATCATGACTTCAGAGGGAAAAAAATTACGATTATTAAAAAAAAAAAAAATATATAGCACTATATTCAATATAGTGCTATATATTCGTATTTTAGAATATTCATAATTTTTTTCCATCTGAAGTGAACACTGACACACTGTTCACTTCAGATGGAAAAAAATGCTGAATATGCTAAAATACGAATATATAAATAGCACTATATTGAATATAGTTGTTTGTGGGCCAATGACTCATTGGCCCACAAGCAAGAAGCAGGGAGGAATCATGTGTTCAGATGGAAAAATGACGAATATTCTAAAAACAAATATATAGCACTATATTCTATAGTGCTATATATTCGTTTTTGACCCACGCATATCACGCGATCATTACCTTGCCGATTTTCGAGTAAAAAAAAAAGAATTCAACGAATATTCTACAAAATATTCGCAAAATATCACGAATTCGAATATGACCCCTGCCGCTCATCACTAGCCCTCACCTGTCCTCAACCAGCCTCTGGCCTTTTTTGTTCCATCACCGCAAGAAGTACTACATGCAGTGGGCTCTGCTTCACTTTTCAGCGAGGACGAGCTACTAGAACACAGTCAGCAGCTACTGCCCAGCCAAGATGTGGAAGAGTCATTCGACGCTTCCTCCGCTAGGCGGGAAAGTAGTAATGAGGAGAGTGGGCACGGGAGCTTGTGTTGCGAGTGGTCAGGCTCCTGACCCAGAGACGGTTGAGGAGGACATCAGTAATGTGCAGACACTATTCGATGATGATGAAGCCGATCGCACTTGGGAGCCAGGTGAAGAAGGAGCTTCATCATCATCAGGAGAAGAGGGCGGCAGCTTGACCGTCAGGCAGCGGCTGAGCCAGCAAGTCGCTAGCATGGCCGGGAGTCAGCAGGGTGGCAGCAGTGGGAGGTCGGAAGCCAACCGGGCACAGTGTAGACCACCCGGTTTGCAGCAGCCTACCTGCCTGGAAAGTAGTGGTGCACGGGTTCAGGGAAGCAGTGGTGGTATCAGTCAGCCAGCGAGTAGTGTTGGGGGGGAAATCAGGTACTCGGCGGTGTGGCAGGTTTTTGTGAAGCTGCCGGAGGAGGTCAACATGGCCATATGTAGAATATGTGGGCAGAAGGTGAAGCGTGGGCAGGGTGCCAATGTTGGCACCACGGCCCTGCGTCAACATATGCAGCGTCACAATAAAGTGGCCTGGGAGAACCGTGGCTCTGATGTGGTGGTCCAGCCTGCCGTAGCTACCGCTACATCACCCAGTGGCACGCACCCAGTTTCAGCCAGTTAAGGCTCCACCACCTCAGCCAAAGAAGCTGTCTGTCAATCTCATCTTCTGCTGGTCCAGATGCTCCTGCTCCTCGTCAGTCATTCTGTCAGCAATCGATCACTGAAGCGATTGCCAAGAGACAACAGTATGCGTGCACGCATCCAATGGCGCAGAAGCTGAACGTGCTCCTGGCCGAGTTGCTGGTGCTTCAGTCCCTCCCTTTCCAAGTGGTGGACACTGCACCTTTCAGAGAACAGATGGCTTGTGCCGAGCTGAGGTGGAGAGTCCCAAGCCGCCATTTCTTTGCGAAAAAGGCAGTACCAGCCCTGCACACACATGTAAAACAAAAGGTGGGCCATTCCTTGAGCCTGTCGGTGTCTGCCAAAGTGCACGGCAGACACCGACCTGTGGAGCTGTAGCTATGGTCAGGGACAATACACGTCCTTTACGGCTCACTGGGTGAATGTGGTTCCTGCACAGTTACACCAGCAACTTGGCCAGGTCACGCCCCCTTCTGCCTCCACGTTGTCACGCTGTTGGTCCTGCGACAATATCGCATCTGTCTACTCATCTTCCACCATGTCCTCAGCCTCCACTGCAGTGACAAGTCACAGTGCCCCTCCAGCATATTACATGTGCAGGGCTTGGTGGTGTCAGGCTGTTCTGCACCTGGTTTGCCTTGGCGAGCGGAGTCACATAGGGAAGGAACTGCTCCGTGTGATGCATCAAGAAATCGAATCCTGGTTTTCTCAGCGACAACTCAAAATTGGAACCATGCTGACCGACAACCGGAAGAACATGGTGTCGGCGCTGCGTCAAGGAAGGCTGAGCCATGCGCCGTGCATGGCATACGTGTTCAATCTGGTTGTGAAGCGGTTCCTGAAGTTTTCCACCCATCTGCAAGACATCCTAAAAATGGGCAGGAAACTTTGCATGCACTTCAGCCACTCGTATAGCGCAAAGCACACCCTCCTTGAGCTGCAGTGGCAGAACGACATCCCCCAACATAGGCTGATATGCAATGTTTCCACCCGTTGGAATTCCACCCTCCATATGTTGGACCGACTATACGAACAGAGATTTATTGATGATGCAAGCGGATAGGAGTACTCCACTGTGTAACTTTGATGTCAGCCAGTGGCAGCTCATGCGTCACACCTGCCATTTGCTCAGGCCCTTTGAGGGCACCACGTTATTTGTCAGTCGCCAGGACTACGGAATGAACGACGTCATTCCACTGCTTCATGTCCTGGAAAAGATGCTGGTAACAATGGCTGGTCAGGGGACAGGAGACGTAGCGCCTCGATCTCACGGCCACATGAGCCCTGTGGGGGCTGAACTGGAAGAGGGGAAGGAGGAAATTGGAGCACAGGCAATGTGTAGCCAAATGGGTGGTTTTTCTACTCAGCTGACAGGACAGGAGGAGCAGGAGCAGCCAGAGGAGCTACAGGGCGATGAGGAAGACGAGACAGAGGACCCGGACACACCGTGGCAGTATGCAGTGGAGATGGAGGGAGTCCCTCCGAGTCACTTGCACAAATGGCACAATGCATGCTCACTTGCTTGCGTAGTGACACCTGAATTGTCACTATTCGGCAGAGGGATGACTTCTGGCTCTCCACCTTGTTGGACCCTCACTACCGGTCCAGAATAGGGGCCTTTTTTACACCTACCGAAAGGGAAGACAAACTGAACTACTACAGAGACATCCTATGTAGTCAGTTGGCCGCTGCCTATCTGCGCCATCGTCCATCCTCTCGCAGGTCTGACCGCGGGGGGCCTCTGCACTCATGTTCCACTGCCATGGTTGCTGGGGAGGGGTGGGGTGGCAGGAGCAGTACCAGCTACATCAGCAGCAGTCTACAGTCGCTAATGAGTAGCTTTCTTCATCTGCATAGTGAAGAAACTACTCACCAGCAGCAGCAGCAGCAGGTAGACCTGGAGCAGGACCTGAACCAGCAGGCGGTGGCATACTTGGACAGCACCCTGCCACCCCACATTGAAGATCTGCTGGACTACTGGGTAGCCAAAGTGGATTTGTGGATGCAACTCTGATGCCACACTTCTGGTCGGGCAGGACAGCTTTTCCAGGGCAAACTCTGCCCTGGAAAAGCTGTCCTGCCCGACCAGAAGTGTGGCATCAGAGCGAGTGTTTAGTGTAGCGGGGGCCATAGTTACCCCAAGGAGAACTCGCCTGTCTACTCAAAATGTGGAGAGAATGACCTTTGTCAAGATGAATCAGGCATGGATCAGCCATGATTTCCAACCACCAATTCCTGATGCTTCAGACTAGATCATCCATGGTGCCACACCAACACTTTGATACAAGAGACCGGTTTCTTCTTATTACCTGCCTCAATTACAAACCGGATTCCAAAAAAGTTGGGACACTAAACAAATTGTTAATAAAACTGAATGCAATGATGTAGAGATGGCAAATGTCAATATTTTATTTGTAATAGAACGTAGATGACAGATCAAACGTTTAATCAGAGTAAATGTATCATTTTAAAGGAAAAATACGTTGATTCAAAATTTCACGGTGTCGACAAATCCCCAAAAAGTTGGGACAAGTAGCAATAAGAGGCTGAAAAAAGTAAATTTGAGCATAACGAAGAGCTGGAAGACCAACTAACACTAATTAGGTCAATTGGCAACATGATTGGGTATAAAAGAGCTTCTCAGAGTGGCAGTGTCTCTCAGAAGCCAAGATGGGTAGAGGATCACCAATTCCCACAATGTTGCGCAGAAAGATAGTGGAGCAATATCAGAAAGGTGTTACCCAGCGAAAAATTGCAAAGACTTTGCATCTATCATCATCAACTGTGCATAACATCATCCGAAGATTCAGAGAATCTGGAACAATCTCTGTGCGTAAGGGTCAAGGCCGTAAAACCATACTGGATGCCCGTGATCTCCGGGCCCTTAAACGACACTGCACCACAAACAGGAATGCTACTGTAAAGGAAATCGCAGAATGGGCTCAGGAATACTTCCAGAAACCATTGTCAGTGAACACAATCCACCGTGCCATCCGCCGTTGCCAGCTGAAACTCTACAGTGCAAAGAAGAAGCCATTTCTAAGCAAGATCCACAAGCTCAGGCGTTTTCACTGGGCCAGGGATCATTTAAAATGGAGTGTGGCAAAATGGAAGACTGTTCTGTGGTCAGACGAGTCACGATTCGAAGTTCTTTTTGGAAATCTGGGACGCCATGTTATCCGGACCAAAGAGGACAAGGACAACCAAAGTTGTTATCAACGCTCAGTTCAGAAGCCTGCATCTCTGATGGTATGGGGTTGCATGAGTGCGTGTGGCATGGGCAGCTTGCATGTCTGGAAAGGCACCATCAATGCAGAAAAATATATTCAGGTTCTAGAGCAACATATGCTCCCATCCAGACGTCATCTCTTTCAGGGAAGACCCTGCATTTTTCAACAAGATAATGCCAGACCACATTCTGCATCAATCACAACATCATGGCTGCATAGGAGAAGGATCCGGGTACTGAAATGGCCAGTCTGCAGTCCAGATCTTTCACCTATAGAGAACATTTGGCGCATCATAAAGAGGAAGGTGCAACAAAGAAGGCCCAAGACGATTGAACAGTTAGAGGCCTGTATTAGACAAGAATGGGAGAGCATTCCTATTTCTAAACTTGAGAAACTGGTCTCCTCGGTCCCCAGACGTCTGTTGAGTGTTGTAAGAAGAAGGGGAGATGCCACACAGTGGTGAAAATGGCCTTGTCCCAACTTTTTGGGGATTTGTTGACACCATGAAATTCTGATTCAACATATTTTTCCCTTAAAATAGTAAATTTTCTCAGTTTAAACTTTTGTTCCGTGATTTATGTTCTATTCTGAATAAAATATTAGAAGTTGGCACCTCCACATCATTGCATTCAGTTTTTATTCACGATTTGTATAGTGTCCCAACTTTTTTGGAATCCGGTTTGTACTACTTTGATTCTGCAACCCGCCTGATGCCACACATCTGATGCCAAGTGCTCCTTATTTCACCCACCTTCGTCAGCAGGTACTGTTATTACTACCCACAGACCCACTCTGCTACCGGGTCACTTTTTGGTATCCTGATGCATCTGCTGCTGCCATCTCCAGACTATATCACTTTACCACTCTGTGGTATCCTTCTGATGCTGCCATGTCCACATTATGTCACCTTGCCACTCTGTGGTGTCCTCCTGCTGCTGCCATATTCACACTATGTCACCTTGCTACTCTGTGGTGTCCTCATGCTGCTGCCGCCATATCCACATTATGTAACCTTGCCACTCTGTTGTCTCCTCCTGCTGCTGCCATATCAACACTATGTCACCTTGCCACTCTGTGGTCTCCTCCTGCTGCTGCCACCTCTAAACTATGTCACCTTGCCACTCTGTGGTCTCCTCCTGCTGCTGCCACCTCTAAACTATGTCACCTTGCCACTCTGTGGTCTCCTCCTGCTGCTTCCACCTCTAAACTATGTCACCTTGCCACTCTGTGGTCTCCCCCTGCTGCTGCCATATTAACACTATGTCACCTTGCCACTCTGTGGTCTCCTGCTGCTGCCATATCCACACTATGTCACCTTGCCACTCTGTGGTATCCTCCTGCTGCTGCCATATCAACACTATGTCACCTTGCCACTCTGTGGTGTCCTCATGCTGCTGCCATCTCCACACTATGTCATCTTGCCACTCTGTGGTCTCCGGATGCTGCTGCCACCTCTGAACTATGTCACCTTGCCACTCTGTGGTCTCCTGCTGCTGCCATATCCACACTATGTCACCTTGCCACTCTGTGGTATCCTCCTGCTGCTGCCATATCCACACTATGTCACCTTGCCACTCTGTGGTGTCCTCATGCTGCTGCCATCTCCACACTATGTCATCTTGCCACTCAGTGGTCTCCCCCTGCTGCTGCCATATCCACACTATGTCACCTTGCCACTCTGTGGTCTCCGGATGCTGCTGCCATATCCACACTATGTCACCTTGCCACTCTGTGGTAGCCTCCTGATGCTGCTACTGCCATCTCCACATTATGTCACCTTGCCACTCTGTGGTGTCCTCATGCTTCTGCCATCTCCACACTACATTACCTTGCCATTCTTTGATCTCCGGATGCTGCCTCCAGCTCTAAACTATGCCACCTTGCCACTCTGTGGTCTCCTCCTGCTGCTGCCATATCCACACTATGTCACCTTGCCATTTTGTGGTCTCTGGATGCTGCTGCCATATCCACATTATGTCACCTTGCCACTCTGTGGTATCCTCCTGCTGCTGCCATATCCACACTATGTCACCTTGCCACTCTGTGGTGTCCTCCTCCTGCTCCCATCTCCACACTATGTCACCTTTCCACTCTGTGGTCTCCTTCTGCTGCTGCCACATCCACACTATGTCACCTTGCCACTCTGTGGTATCCTTTTGATGCTGCTACTACCATCTCCACATTATGTCACCTTGCCACTGATTCCTACTGTAAAAAAGCATTTCCTGAACTCGGGTTCAATTCCAAGGTACCACTTGGAATTGAACCAGAGTTTAGGAAATGTTTTTTTACAGTAGAAATTAATTTATAAAGTTATTATGCGAAGCCTCTCGAGACTTTGCAAAGTAATAACTTCGGCTCATCAGAGCCAATACATTCTAATACTGTATGCTCACTCTGTACAGTATTGAAACTAAGTTTTATGAGAATCAACTTCTGATGTTTCATCCGAAGTCGATTCGCTCATCCCTATTAGTAATCTTCTATGCTGTCCACACAGAGGTCTTGCCCATAGCATGGCGGCTGATGGAGGGTCAAGTGACCAAACATATCACTCCTCCTCCTTTCAAACACACTGCAGTGCATTTTAATAGAAGAGGCTATGTGATTTGCCTAGTCACATCACCCTCTATCAGCAGCCATAATATGGACAGGACCTCTGTGTTGACAGCACAAAACACTTGGCCAACAAGGGGAATACCATATGAAATATCAAAAATGGCACAGAATATCAAAAAGCCTATATTAGTAATTGTCATATAGTCATCATACATACACATTGGGTCATCAGTAAACAGAAAGTGGCTAACCCTTTTAATAATTGCAATATTAGACAATCAGGGAATGAGACCTCCTTTTATGGGCTGGTTCTATGAAACAAGTGCTGGAATATTTTGCTATATGAAACTTCTCCATCTCTTCATTCCAACAGCTTTGATAGAAGTGTCCATTATATTTCTAAAACAGTATATTGGGGCATTAGATTGAATAAAAAAATGTTTTAAAACCTGAAAAACAGAGTGGTCTTCAATGAAGTTGAGGGATATATTTAGAACTTTGAATAAATAGTCTACATTATGGAATCACTCCATGTTGAGGAGTAAATGTTTCTAAGCCCTGAAGTCTTGTTAAATATTTTTTCAAGGGAAATGGTTGTATATTTCCTCTTGTGTGTCGCTTTCAAGTACAAAATACCATCTGCAGACTTTTTTTCTGGGGCATTGAATTTTCCCTCTTTTTAATCACCATGAAACATACCAAAATCATTTAAACTTTAATTCTTATTGAAACCTTTTGCTTTCTTTCTTTACCGTCAGATGAGGGAACATTTACTTGTGCTGATAAATAACTTGCAGCATGGAAGAAATAGTTATGATAGAACAGACTGTGATGTAATGCACCGAGGCCATAACCTTAGGGTCTCTCATTTATCCTGCCTTTGATGTGAGAGTTTGTGTATTTGAATGTATTATATTTTGGGTTTTCAATGTTTATCATGTGTGTCAGCATTACTCAGGACCCCACCAGGCAGAATAAAACTAAAGAAGTCCCATCTGTTTCCTTCCAATAAAATCAAGAGCATTTCCATTATACTGACATCCAAAAAGCTGGAAATTAAGTATTCTGTAGATAGCCTGGTAATTTTAAAATTAATTCAAACTTTCTTTCTTTGAAGCTAATGCAGCATTTACAATCTGAACCTTAATTGGAAAAATCTGTTCAGCTTCACTATCATTACACATAGATAGGCACATTGTATTTGAAGGTTCATTAATGGAAGGTCCCACATACTGACCAAGTGCTCTTTAGTAGGAATTTGTCACCGGGAAAATTAAAATCTTACTAGCGTTAGGAGAAATAATCAAGCGTTTACTTTACAGTATGCTGACTGAGCCCTGTATGCCCCCTTAGTGCCCCTCTTACAGTATTGATACCTTCTTAACACTGTAGTGTTAATAAAATAAAAAAGTAATATTCACCTAGCCCCATTCACCTGATGAATGGAACACATAATGCTCTCCCCAATAGTAGGTACAATGACGTCATTGCGCCTGCTGAAGAGAGCACACATGATGGGGAATGATACTCTACTACTAATCCCAGCAGGCGCAATGACATCACTGCATTGTGTCTGCTGCTGGGGAGAGCAAAGGCCGGGGAATGAGGCCCAGGGTGTAATGGATGACAGACATAGCAGTGAGACTCAGGCCCATGTCCAGCTGCTGTGTCTATCATCCATTATAGACCAGGCCTCTCCTGCCAGAAGACGCACAGTAATCATCAACTGCTTATTATATAGTGTGCCATACCTATAATGCTGCTTTTTATATAGTGTGCCATACCTGTACTCCCCCAGGTACTGTGCCTGCTGCTGTTGCTGCTTTTTATATAGTGTACCTGTATACTTCCCTTTCGCAATAAAGTGTGCTTTTATATAGTGTAGCTGTACCCTTTTTCATGCCATCATCTCCCACCTTCCACAGCCTCCTGGGTACCAGCCCCATGAACTTCTGTTTTGAAACTTGAGAACTGACTTATTGTAGAACGTTCTCCTCTGCTTCCCCATCAGATTCTGGGCTGCTGTAGCCTATCACTTTGACAGCAGTACAGCAGTCAGGGCCTGGAGCACAATACAGATCATGGCACTGGAGGTCATGTGTGGTCAGGTCACAGATAGTGAGCGCTGGCAGATGAGTAACACTTTCTGCAATTTGCAATACTCACTGAAGTTTCTCTGCTGCAGGCTCGGCTACCAGTGCTAATGCTGATTGGCCAGTGCCCAGCAGAGAGAAAGAGCACTTGTCAGGACTCTGGCAGGGCGGAGCCATTGTCTGACACTGGTGGGCTTGGTTACGGAGGAGGGGGTCTGAGCTTTAGGAAAGCAGGGATCTAGAAGGCAGAGCCTGGGCCAGGAGCTAAGATATAAAGTGTAAAAAGGGTTTGGGGCTATTTGTCCACAGCTGGGCTCTATTCCCCCATAGGCACTATAGCAGCTGCGTGGTCTTCCTGTGCACCCTTGCCCCTCCTGCTCCCTTTCCTTCTGTAAGGTTAAAAAGTAGAGGAAGGGAAGGCAGTAAAAGCAGTAGGATCAAGGTTGCACTGAGTGGCTTGGGCCGACCCTTTTTAAAAAATAATAAAATATTTATTACTGGTTTTCCGCATAGCAAATCCATTGTACCTGCAAAACATCTCCTAGGTGTCTCCCTTTCCCCATTGACATAAACATGCTGTCTTTAATGAGCATTTGGCCAACAGCTATCTCATGTGTATGGCTAGCTTAAAGAGAACCTCTCAGCACAAAATGCCGCAGGTTGCAGAGCAGGATGAGCTGAGCAGAATAATATATATTGCCCTGAATTTTGTAAACCAAATGCCCAAGTGAGGCAACTCTTATAGTGTAGGTCATGTCTGTTAGAAGCCATTTTTTCGCTGGTAGATGGACCTGATATATTCATCAAAATGTGCGCAAAGACATTCTAATTTTCATATAGCAAGTAAAGCAGTAATACAGTTTACATTTATTCATGTTTTCAATGTTTGCATGTGTCTTTGCACATGGCATTGTGCTGCTACTTGTAGTCATTGCTTTTGCATTGCAGCCATGGTAGCTTGCACCTGAACTCCCTTTTTATACAAAGTTTGGAGGTTCTGGTCTAACTCTCTTTTGCATTGTACATTTAGGGGAGTGTCTCCCCTATTTAGAATGTGCACTCCCCCTCATCTGCATAGTGCTTTTAATTAGAGTATCATATGCCAGTCCTACCTGCCATTACTATAAGATATGCAATCAATTTCTAAAATGTGAGGAGAGAGACTCATTCTTGGCTAAAAGCTGTTCTCAGAACAGCATACATATGCCAAGTCATACATCTGCACATATACAGGGGCCACAAGGTCTGTACAACAGTTCTCTGTGTGTAAATCACTAACCTTTGTCCCTTCACTTCATTAAACCGCCAGGGAAGGGTGAATAAGTAGAAAATATTTTTTTCTGATTTTATGTTGTCTAAACCTGGGGTGTGTCTTATGGTCCGGTGCGTCTTATGGAGAAAAAAAAATACACTAAATGTATAAATTACAAGTTTTACTGAATATATATATATATATATATATATATATACAGTATATCAATCTGCTCAGCTCCCTCTGCTCTATAACATGCTGCCTGCAGATTGCACTGTATTTCATGGTGACGGGTTCACTTTCACCCTGTTTTCTTATAAGACTGGGAGTCTATCCAACTTTACATGCGCTATACTGACTGCACTCAGTTAAATTATAATCTCCTGTAAAAATTCCAATGAGCATCTGATTTTAATTGTCATTATTTTTCTTTTACCATACCAAATATCTGTTAGGAAAAATCATTACTATTTTAAAAGGAAAATGTGGAAAAACAGCAAAAACTTTAATTAGCCAGTCTCTGTCACCTGTAATTCACTGTGACAGTAGAATTTTATATTTCTTTTCAGACCAAGAATGAAAAAATTAGCTGGTCAGATATTTCATCACCAGTTTTTGTCTCTTTGTTTTGTATAGAAACTACCATGACCTTAATGTGCAGTACCATAGGCCTGGGGGTACTACAAATAGTTTATTGTTATGCATTGTATTTCACTGTTTGTTTCTTGGCTATTACTATCAGGTATGGCAAAGGTTTGCAGGAACAGGGTTAACCACCCTGTTCTTTCCCTCTTGGTTATAGTGGGCTGGTCCTGATTCCTGTTTAGAGGGGGAGTTACTATCTAGAGAAAGTGTGGAGGGGGTGCAGACTGCAGTGCTTCTTTTCCTACAGGGATTTCTCTGGAGACAGTTGTTGCCTCAAGTAAAGCCTTGAGAGGATAAAGACAGCAGAGTAAACTGCTATATTCAGCTTCTACAGACACTGCTGTAAATGAGGGAATACAGCTAAAGACACCCTTATCACCAAACGACCAGTAGGTCAGTATCACCTAAGTGCAGGAATGCAGCCATCCAACCTGCCACCATACCTCCTCAATTGGTGCCAGAGAAGAATTGCACTAAAGCCTGTTGCTGCATGTATTTCAAGTTCTACGTTGCACTTAGCAAAAATAACTTTGTTACGTTCAACTCTGGCTTCATTCTTCAGTGCTATAACTTTCAGTGCAATGGACCCTAGGGAGCAATGGTGAAAGAATAAGGGCTCTTTCACACGAGCGGATGCTGTGCGGGTAATCTGCTGCGTGAAAGAGTGCCAAGCCCTGCTCCGGACAGCAGAGACACGGAGCATTAACATGATTGATAATGCTCTGTGCCTCTCTGTGACCTTTTTACTACAAAATTACAGTGTCATAAAGTTGTCACCGTGATTTTGTAGTAAAAAGATTACAGAGTCACAGAGCATTATCAATCATGTTAATGGTCCGTGTCTCTGCTGTCTGGAGCGGGGCTTGGCACTCTGTCACGCAGCGGATTACCCGCACGGCATTCGCTTGTGTGAATGTTATACATGGCCTGGCCACTGACGTTCACTGATCGATGACATTCAAGTTGATTGGTGCTCGTTTAAAGGGACTTTCACATGGCTCGGTGCAAAATGAATGGGGACATATGATCGCTATTGCGATCATTTGTTGCCCATTCACTATGCATATTGTCAGTAGCACATCCTCTGTTTGCACAGGAAGATATGCTGCTGATAAACAATGCTTTTCAGGTGCCACAGGAAAGATCTGATTACCCAACAAATTAATGGTTTGTTCTTTGTTGGGTGCAGGCAAATTATTGGGAACAAGCATTCATAGGAATATCCATTTTGGATAACTGGCCCGATCCTCAAATAATGTAACGCTAACCTAAGCCTATTACAAATATAGGACTGCCAAACAGGTCTTGGTGCATTTAACTGCCAATGTTACATTCAGCTATTCATTTTGGCTCATCCAACTTTATATTAATTGGTAAACAATAATAACCTTTAGCCCAGACCACTGTAAAATTCAAGATATTAGTGTTATTGTATTTCATTATATTATTGAGGTCATCAAGGATTGTCTTGGTGTAATTTGGTAAATGAACAAATAATATTCTACAAATTAAAATGTGGACAGATATAGGACCAATGCTACTTGAACAACTGTACAGTAAGACTAAAAGAGATTAGATTTGCTCTTTTCAAAACCTATATGCACTTTGAAGCTTATATCATAGTAACATAGTACATAAGGCCGAAAAAAGGCATTTGTCCATCCAGTTCGGCCTGTCATCCTGCAAGTTGATCCAGAGGAAGGCAAAAAAACAACTTTGAGGTAGAAGCCAATTTTCCCCACTTTAGGGGAATAAAAAATTCTTTACCGACTCCAATCAGGCAATCAGAATAATTCCCTGGATCAACGACCCCTCTCAAGTAGCCTGTAATATTATTACACTCCAGAAATACATCCAGGCCCCTCTTGAATTCCTTTATTGTACTCACCATTACCACCTCCTCAGGCAGAGAGTTTCATAGTCTTACTACTTTACTTACCGTAAAGAATCCTCTTCTATGTTTGTGTACAAACCTTCTTTCCTCCAGACGCAGAGGATGTCCCCTCATCACAGTCACAGTCCTGGAGATAAATAGATGATGGGATAGATCTCTGTACTGACCCCTGATATATTTATACATAGTAATTAGATCTCCCCTCAGTCTTCTTTTTTCTAAAGTGAATAACCCTAATTTTGATAATTTTTAAGGGTACTGTAGTTGCCCCATTCCAGTTATTACTTTAGTTGCCCTCCTCTGGACCCTCTCCAGCTCTGCTATGTCTGCCTTGTTCACAGGAGCCCAGAACTGTACACAGTACTCCATGTGTGGTCTGACTAGCGATTTGTAAAGTGGTAGGACTATGTTCTTTTCACGGGCATCTATGCCCCTTTTGATGCAACCCATTATCTTATTGGCCTTGGCAGCAGCTGCCTGACACTGGTTTTTGCAGCTTAGTTTGCTGTTTACTAAAATTCCTAGATGCTTTTCCATGTCAGTGTTACCGAGTGTTTTACCATTTAGTATGTACGGGTGACTTGCATTATTCCTTCCCATGTGCATAACCTTACATTTGTCAGTGTTAAACGTCACCTGCCACTTATCTGCCTAAGCCTCCAATCTATCCAGATCCCTCTGTAGTAGTATACTGTCCTCTTTAGTGGTAATTACTTTACACAGTTTAGTGTCATCTGCGAAAATTTATATTTTACTATGCAAGCCTTCTACAAGATCATTAATAAATATATTGAAGAGAATAGGGCCCAATACTGACCCCTGAGGTACTCCACTAGTGACCCAATCTGAGTGTGTACCATTAATAACCACCCTCTGTTTTCTATCACTGAGCCAGTTACTTACCCACATACAGACATTTTCTCCCAGTCCGAGCATTCTCATTTTATATACTAACCTTTTATGTAGTACAGTGTCAAATGCTTTGGAGAAGTCCAGATATACGACATCCATTGATTTGCCGCTGTCAAGTCTAGAACTTACCTCCTCATAGAAACTGATTAAATTAGTTTGGCATGACCGATCCCTCATGAAGCCATGATATGGCGTTATTTGCTTATTTCCGTTGAGATGCTCTAAGATAGCATCTCTTAAAAAAACCTTTAAACAGTTTACCCACAACAGATGTTAAACTTACCGGCCTATAGTTTCCAGGCTCTGTTTTTGGACCCTTTTTGAATATTGGCACCACATTTGCTATGCGCCAATCCTGTGGGACATTCCCTGTCAGTATAGAGTCCGCAAATATCAGAAATAAGGGTCTGGCTATGACATTACTTAATTCCCTTTGGATATGGAGGTGTATGCCATCTGGTCCTGGCGATTTGTCTATTTTAATCTTTTTAAGTTGCTGTTGTACTTCTTCCTGGGTCAGACAGGACACTTTTAATGGGGAATTTATTTTTACATTCAGCCTTTAATCTGACAGTTTATTTTCCTCAGTGAATACATTGGAGAAAAAAATATTTAACAGCTTTGCTTTCTCCTCGTCGCTCTCTTCAACTCCCCCCTCATTACTCTTTAAAGGGCCGACACCTTCAGATTTATACTTTTTAACATTTATATAATTGAAGAACATTTTACGGTTAGTTTTACTCTCTTTGGCAATTAATCTCTCGGTCTCTAGTTTAGCCGCTTTTATTTGTTTTTTACATGTTCTATTTTTTTCCTTATAGTTTTTCAGTGCTTCCGTGCTACCCTCCTGTTTTAGTGATTCATATGCTTTCTTTTTGTCATTTATTGCTTTCTTTACAGTTCTATTTATCCACATTGGTTTCTATTTGTTCCTTAACCTTTTATTCCCATACGGTATGTATCTCTCACAATGAGATTTTAGGATGCTTTTAAAGATATCCCATTTTGTGGCTGTATTTCTATTTTTGAGGACTTTGTCCCAGTTAGTTAGGCCTATGGCCTCTCTTAGTTGGCAAAATTTAGCTTTTTTGAAGTTTGGTATTATTGTTCCTCCTTGTAGAAACGCTCTTTTGAATGATAATTGGAAGGTTATTTCTTTATGGTCACTATTTCCCAGGTGTCCCCCAACCTGCGTGTCTGTTGTTCTGTTAGGCCTATTGGTTAATACTAAGTCCAGTATGGCCATCCCTCTAGTCGGGTCCTGAACCAGTTGGGAGAGGTAATTGTCTTTGGGTATTGCCAAGAACCTGTTTCCTTTATGAGATATACAAGTTTCCCAGTCTATATCTGGGTAGTTGAAGTCCCCCATAATGACCACCTCATTATGATTTGCCGCCTTGTCTATCTCGTTTAGTAGTAGATTTTCTGTGGACTCAGGTATATTAGGTGGTTTATAGTAAACTCCTATTAGTAATTTAATATTGTTTTTAGCTCCATGTATCTCTACCCACAGTGACTACACATGTTCATGTCCCTCACTTGTATCTTCCTGGAGTGTGGGCTTTAGACAGGACTTTACATAAAGGCATACCCCCCCTAACTCCTATCAAATTCATTAATCATTGCTTTTTGTACAGAGGTTTTTTGTTTGTTTTTCTAGCTAAGTAATAAAAGATATATAATCTCTACAACAAAGAAAAATAAATTTGATATGTGTGCTAATCAATGAAAGATTTGTAGCTTAACCTTTGTAGTCAGTAGACACAGGTATCCGGTGCTTAATGATACATCTGCTGTAAGATTGATTATACAATATTAAGGTAGAGGAAAAATGGAGTGATATAGTAAAACAGTCTGTAAGGCTGAAAAAAGTCATACACTAATCTAGTTTGTCCTGCTGTCCTGCAAAGTTGATCCAATGGAAATGAAAAAACCCTTATGATGTAACAGACAATCTTCCTCATTTTAGGGAAAAACATTTCTTCTCAATTCTAGATTAACTCTCTGGATCAAGCTGTGTTCAGAAATCGGATAACTGCAAATTGTTACTCCTTAGATATTTTTCCAGGTCTCATTTGAGCTCTTAGTGACTTCAATGATAGTGCATCTTATAGGACGAATACTAATGAGAACTTCCTTTATGGAAATGGTCATTAGTACGGCATGACTGTGGAGTCGTGAATACAGTGCTACCTGCACTGGTTGTGTACTCACAGATCCTAGCTCTTCATCTGCTGGCAAGCTGACCTGTGAGCTGTGCACAGTGTGAGGAAGTAAGCATGCTCTGTGACCTCACGCTGTCACGGCTGTATGTGGGCAACAATAGTAATACACAGTACAGAGCTACTGACTGGACCCAGAACTAGGGAGGATAACGGGTGACCCCTGTCCGACCCTCAACGCTCTCCCTATTCTGCTAAAGCACATGCCCGGATCCAAATGGCGGAAAGAGGCATGCCCACGTGCCTAAGACTAATGACCACTGTAACCCCTACAATAGTGGAAGGGGCACGGCCACCAGTGCCCTACTCAGTATATGGAGGGAACCGTGGCCACCTCAGATCCAGTCAGAAAATAAACAGGAACACAACAATGTCTGCACACTTAGCTGACGGTGTTGCAGCCGCAGAGAAGACGGATCCAAGGACAGGCTGGCAATATCCGGAGTGCTAGCTGCAGCAGAACACAGGTCCAGTGAACTGATAGCTACAAGTGAAGAAACTAAAGCCAGAGCTACAACTGAAGTGAGAACTATAATCCACATCCTATCATAGGAGGAGGGGTGATATAAAGAGAGGAAAATCAAACACATGAAGGACAGCTGTGGTGAAAGAAACCAAAAGTAAACAGAGTAGTGAGAACTCCTCCCAGCTCTAGTAGTGACATCATCACAGGGGTGGAGAAACAGAGCTGTGAGAACGTCCCAAAGCTCTGGTAGTGACAGTACCCCCCCCTCTACGGGTGGACTCCGGACACCCAGGACCCACCTTCTCAGGATGAGCCCTATGAAATGCCCTGATGAGGCGAGTGGCTTTAATGTCCGACACCGGAACCCACATCCTCTCCTCAGGACCATAACCCTTCCAATGAACGAGGTACTGAAGAGAACCGCGGACCATGCGAGAGTCCACAATTCTGGAAACCTCAAACTCCAGATTGCCATCAACCAAAATCGGAGGAGGAGGCAAAGAGGAGGGTACCGTGGGCTGGACATATGGTTTTAAGAGAGATCTGTGAAATACATTATGTATCTTCCAAACCCGTGGAAGATCAAGACGGAAGGCAACAGGATTGATGACTGACAAGATTTTATAAGGCCCAATAAACTTGGGACCCAATTTCCAGGAGGGAACCTTCAACTTAATGTTTCTAGTAGACAACCACACCAGATCACCCACATTCAGGTCCGGACCAGGCACACGTCTCTTATCAGCCACACGCTTATACCTCTCACTCATCTTTTTAAGATTACCCTGAATCTTTTGCCAAATGGTAGACAAAGACGAGGAAAATCTCTCCTCCTCAGGTAAACCAGAAAGAGCCCCTCCCGAGAATGTCCCAAACTGTGGATGGAACCCATATGCACCAAAGAATGGTGACTTATCAGAAGATTCCTGACGACGGTTGTTCAGAGCAAACTCAGCAAGAGGGAGAAATGAACACCAATCCTCCTGGTTCTCTGAAACAAAACAGCGCAAATATGTCTCCAGATTCTGATTGAGGCGCTCAGTCTGACCATTCGACTGCGGATGAAAAGCAGAAGAGAAGGACAGCCGAACCCCCAGGCGAGAACAGAAAGCCTTCCAGAACCTGGACACAAACTGCGTGCCTCTATCGGAAACAATATCAGAGGGAATGCCGTGCAATTTAACAATATGGTCGACAAAAGCTTGCGCCAACGTTTTAGCATTAGGTAAACCAGGGAAAGGTACGAAATGAGCCATCTTGCTAAAACGGTCCACCACCACCAGGATCACCGACTTCCCCGAGGAACGAGGAAGATCCGTGATAAAGTCCATGGACAGGTGTGTCCAAGGACGGGAAGGAATGGGTAACGGGAGAAGGGAACCTGAAGGCCGTGAACGAGGGACCTTAGCGCGAGCGCACGTCTCACAAGCAGCCACAAAACCCTCCACCGACTTACGAAGAGCCGGCCACCAAAATCTCCGAGCAATGAGATCCACCGTGGCTCTACTCCCGGGGTGACCAGCAAGAACCGTATCATGATGCTCCTTAAAGAGTTTGTGACGTAGCTCAGGAGGCACGAACAACTTCCCAGAAGGACAACGGGCAGGTGTCTCAGTCTGGGCAGCCTGGACCTCGGCCTCCAAATCGGAATATAGAGCAGAAACAACTACCCCCTCCGCCAAAATGGGACCCGGGTCCTCGGAGTTTCCTCCTTCTGGAAAACAGCGAGAGAGAGCATCAGCCTTCACATTTTTTATCCCAGGTCGGAATGTAACAACAAAATTGAATCTGGAGAAGAACAGAGACCATCTGGCCTGTCTCGGATTCATACGCCTGGCCGACTCCAAGTATGCCAGATTCTTATGGTCGGTAAAAACGGTGATAGGGTGCCTGGCCCCCTCCAACCAATGGCGCCATTCCTCGAAAGCCAACTTGATGGCCAACAACTCCCTATCGCCCACATCATAGTTTCTCTCTGCCGGGAAGAGTTTTTTAGAGAAAAAGGCACAGGGTCGCCACTTGGCAGGGGAAGGGCCCTGGGACAAAACCGCACCCACACCCACCTCGGAAGCATCCACCTCAACAATAAAAGGTAAGGAAACATCGGGATGCACCAAGACGGGAGCAGACGCAAAATTCTCTTTAATCTTAGAAAAGGCTGCAAGCGCCTCCTCCGACCAAGAGGAAAAATCCGCCCCCTTTTTTGTCATGTCAGTGAGGGGTTTGACAACAGAGGAATAATTCAAAATGAACTTTCTGTAATAGTTCGCAAAACCCAGAAAGCGCATCAATGCCTTCTGATTCTCAGGAAGCTCCCACTCAAGTACAGCACGGACCTTCTCGGGATCCATGCGAAAACCAGAAGCAGAGAGGAGAAAACCCAGAAATTGAATCTCCGATACCATAAAAAGACATTTCTCCAGCTTGGCGTACAATTTATTTTCCCGCAGAATCTGCAGAACCTGAAAAAGATGATCCTGATGGGTCTGAACATCAGGGGAAAAAATCAAAATATCATCAAGATACACCAATACAAATTTCCCCATTAAATGATAGAAAATACTATTAACAAAATGCTGAAAGACGGCCGGAGCATTCATCAGGCCGAAAGGCATAACGAGATTCTCGAAATGCCCGTCAGGGGTATTAAAGGCCGTTTTCCATTCATCCCCCTCTCTGACCCTGACCAGGTTGTACGCGCCTCTCAAATCCAATTTGGAAAACACCTTGGCCCCAACAATTTGATTGAAGAGGTCCGGGATCAGAGGAAGGGGATAGGGATCGCGAATCGTGATACGGTTCAGCTCCCTAAAATCTAGGCAAGGTCTCAGAGAGCCATCTTTCTTTTTAACAAAAAAAAAACCCGCGGCCACAGGTGACTTTGAGGGACGAATATGCCCCTTTTCGAGACTCTCGGAGATGTAAGTTCGCATAGCGATTCTTTCCGGTTGTGAGAGATTGTAGAGGCGTGCTTTTGGCAGCTTGGCGCCGGGAATGAGGTTAATGGGACAGTCAAACTCCCGGTGAGGAGGTAGCTCCTGAACACCGCTCTCGGAAAACACGTCCGAGAAATCAGAGAGAAATGATGGCACCGTTTTAGTAGACACCTCTGCAAAAGTCGCTGTGAGACAATTCTCTCTACAAAAGTCACTCCACTCATTTATTTGCCTTCCTTGCCAATCAATAGTGGGGTTATGTCTAGTGAGCCAGGGTAACCCCAAAACTAGAGGAGACGGCAATCCGTTAAGGACAAAACAAGATATATCCTCCACATGAGTGTCACCTACAGCTAGCCGGATATTGTGAACAATGCCTTTCAGAGATCTCTGTGAGAGTGGAGCAGAGTCAATAGCAAAAACAGGTATATCTTTATCTAATGTGCAAACCTGAAAACCATGCATGGCTACAAATTGAGTGTCAATAAGATTGACGGCCGCTCCACTATCGACAAAAATCTCACAAGAAATGACTTTGCTCTCTAGCGCCACCCTGGCAGACAGGAGAAAACGGGAACTGCAGGTCAGAGGAAAAGCATCAAATCCTACATCAACTTTGCCCAAAGTAGCAGATGAAGCAGAACTTGATGATTTACCTTTTGAGATTTTTCTCTTATTATCGCTCTTAGTACGGTTCAAGAATCTCCTAGATGGACAAACATTTGCCAAATGGCCTATGCCACCACAACAAAAACAGACCATACTCTGAGGACTAAATCCTCTTTTATCAGGGGCAAGTCGAGCTAGCTGCATGGGCTCCTCCTCAGAGGGGAGCGAGACAGGATGAGGCCCCTGCACACTGAATGAGTCCGCACCACTTCCCCTAGACTGACAATGGCTGGACAGAGAGGTCTCGTTTCTTTCTCTTAGACGCCTGTCAAGGCGTACCGCCAATGACATGGCAGACTCTAAGGACGTTGGTCTCTCATGGAAAGCAAACGCATCTTTTAATCTCTCCGAGAGACCATGACAGAACTGACTCCGGAGTGCAGCATCATTCCAACCCGAATCAGCTGCCCATCTCCGAAATTCAGAACAATAAAGCTCCGCAGACCGTTTGTTCTGGCATAAAACACGTAGGTTAGATTCGGCCAGAGCAACACGATCCGGGTCATCATAAATCTGCCCCAGGGCCACAAAAAATCCCTCCACGGATCGAAGGGAGGGATCCCCTGATGGCAGCGAAAAAGCCCAAGTCTGAGCATTACCCCTGAGCAGGGAGATGACAATCCTCACCCTCTGCTCTTGATTACCAGAAGAGTGAGGACACAAGCAAAAATGGAGTTTGCATGCCTCTCTGAAACGAACAAAATTCTCACTGCCCCCGGAGAACGTCTCCGGAAGTGAGACCTTTGGCTCGCAACAGACTCCATGAGCCGGAGCAGGGCCCAATGCTTGAAGCTGAGTCATAGATTGACGGAGATCCGCTACTTCCAAAGAAAGACCCTGCATGCGGTCAACCAGGCCAGAAAGCGGATCCATGTCAAAAAAGGACGGTTTTGGTGGATTATAATGTCACGGCTGTATGTGGGCAACAATAGTAATACACAGTACAGAGCTACTGACTGGACCCAGAACTAGGGAGGATAACGGGTGACCCCTGTCCGACCCTCAACGCTCTCCCTATTCTGCTAAAGCACATGCCCGGATCCAAATGGCGGAAAGAGGCATGCCCACGTGCCTAAGACTAATGACCACTGTAACCCCTACAATAGTGGAAGGGGCACGGCCACCAGTGCCCTACTCAGTATATGGAGGGAACCGTGGCCACCTCAGATCCAGTCAGAAAATAAACAGGAACACAACAATGTCTGCACACTTAGCTGACGGTGTTGCAGCCGCAGAGAAGACGGATCCAAGGACAGGCTGGCAATATCCGGAGTGCTAGCTGCAGCAGAACACAGGTCCAGTGAACTGATAGCTACAAGTGAAGAAACTAAAGCCAGAGCTACAACTGAAGTGAGAACTATAATCCACATCCTATCATAGGAGGAGGGGTGATATAAAGAGAGGAAAATCAAACACATGAAGGACAGCTGTGGTGAAAGAAACCAAAAGTAAACAGAGTAGTGAGAACTCCTCCCAGCTCTAGTAGTGACATCATCACAGGGGTGGAGAAACAGAGCTGTGAGAACGTCCCAAAGCTCTGGTAGTGACACACGCTTTGCAATGTCAAGTCACAGCACAGTGAGGCAGGAAAAACGCTGGATCTTAGGAGTGGTGGCGGAACAGGAGAGGTGAGTTCATTTATTTTTTTTTATTTTTTTTATCTGAGGTCTGATTAACATTGGGTGTCTGATCTGAGGTCTATTTGGGGGTCTGAGCTGTGGTCTTATTAACATTGGGGTTCTGATCAAAGTTCTGATTGGGGTCTGAGCTGGGCTGTAATTTACATTTAGAGTCTGATCTGAGTTCTGCTTGGGGGTATGATTTGAGGTCTTTTTGGGGGTCTGAACTGCGGTCTAATTAACATTGGAGGTCTCATCTTAGGTCTTATTGGGGGTCTGAGCTGGGGTCTAATTAACGATGGAGGTGTGATATGAGGTCTGTTTGAGGGTCTGATTAACATTGGGGGTCTGAGCTAAGGTCTGATTAACACTGGGGGTCTAATTGGGGGTCTCACTTGTGGTCTTAATAACATTTGGGGTCAAAGCCAAGATTTGATTAACATTAGGGGTCTGATCTGAGGTCTAATGAAAAATATTTTTTTCTTATTTTCCTCCTCTAAAACCTAGGTGCTTATTATTGGCAGGTGCCTCCTATAGGGAGAAAAATAGGGTATTTATTTTTTATGGTCCTTTTACATCACTGATATATTCTGCAGAACTGTAGGGAGATTTAGTCATACTTCACATCAGTCCCTTCCCCTATTAGAGATTACACTCTAGATTCCCAGCCTCAAACACATACAGTGGTACTCGTGAAGCCTTCAGAATTTTCTATATATCTTCATAAATGTGAGGTCCATTTGGGGGTCTGATCTGAGATCTTTTTGGGAGTCTGAGCTGCAGTCTAATTAGCATTGGGGTCTCATTTAAGGTTTGATTGGGGTCTGAGCTGGGGTCTAATTAACACTGGGGGTCTGATCTGAGGTAAGTTTAACATTGGGGGTCTGTTTGGGAGTCTCAACTGACGTCTGAGGAAAAATATTTTTCTTCTTATTTTCCTCCTCTAAAACCTAAGTATGTATTATGGACAGGTGCCTCTTATAGGGCAAAAATTATGGTATTTGTTTTTTATGTTCCTTTTATATCACTGGTATATTCTACAGAACTGTAGAGAGATTGTCATACTTCATATCAGTCTCTTCCACTATTAGGGCTCTCAAATGTGTTTGAGGGCTCCCTGCCTCAAACACATACAGTGGTGCTCATGAACCCTTCAGAATTTTCTATATATCTGCGTAGATTTTCACACAAGTCCTAAAAGTAGATACAGATAACCAAATCAAACAAATGAGTCAAACATAACAGACATGGTCATTTATTTATTCAGGAAAATTATCCAATATTAAATGTCTGTGAGTGGAAAAAGTGTTTGAAACTTTGCTTTCAGTGTCTGATGTGACCCCCCTTGTGCAGTAATAACTGATTGTTGATTAGTCCTGCACATGAGCTTGGAGGAATTTTAGCCCATTAGTTCGTACAAAGTAGCTTCCAGTTTGCTATGTTGGCCTTAATGAATCTAACAGTTTTTCTTCCTTTCTATGAAAATTGCGCGAATTTTATTGCAGGGTATATATATATTTTTTGTTTTATTATATTGTATTTTCTATAATATTGTTATTTTCTTTTTTTTGAGATCATGCTATTCATTTCTGTGTGGAATTGGTGACGATGGACGGAGTTACCTATTGTGATGACATGGCCGCCACAAGAGAGGATGTTCGTCAAGACCTCCTAGCAACATATTTATATAATATTATAGTATTCCTAGTATACATACATATGGCGGGGCACTATTTGATGCTCCGAGAATACATGGGTATAGATCTGCCTGGCATATTATAGCCAGTGAGATCTTTGCTATGACATTTGCTATACTTTCGGGGAGGTCTTGTTAGATATCTGATGTGCTCGGTGCCATATGGGTGGGGCCAATTCCATCGTGGCCCTCCTTCTTTTGTGGGGTTGTGGGGGCCCGGGTCGACCCCGCATTCGGCTCTTTTGGCGTCTGTGGTGCCGTCCCGGCCGCCCCGACTCCACTATTGCCGCAGTTCACATTGCTGCTCTCGTTGCTCTTTGTCTTGGCGGCTGGGGGTGTCTCGGCTGACCCCGCCGGCGGCCTTTGCCGCCGGTGGTGTCACCCCGGTCACCCCTTTCCGTTTCAGGACTTTTGTGTATCCTCTTGTCATCTTTGCTGGGTGGTGGGTTGGGTGTGCCTGGGGTGACCCCGCGGGCTGCCTTTGCTGCCTGGGGTGCCACCCTTTTCGCCCCCACCCTCTACCACTATCACAGCGGGTCTATATTATACAGCTTTTTATACAGTATTATCCTTTTTTTATCAATATAATGGGATGATTTTCTTTACTCGTATGAATTGTTTTACTATGTCTACCTTTTAGGCTTACAGGTTTTTTACACTTCTGTCTCTTTGTCTACATGAATTTGTCCTGTAATCTGAGAGACTATATTATCATGTATATTTGAGAAGGAGACCGAGAGTGTATCTAGTTATGGGTGAATTACGGCCTAGACGGTAATATTGACCCATATGACCTGACTGGACACGTTCTGGATTATGTATATTAATGATTATATGTAAATTACTGATAGCACTTTTTTATATATGTGATGTCTTTACTGATAAGATTTTTTCTTTTATTCACCATCCCACTAGATCATCTGTATGATCGCTATATTTACTGGTTCTATTGTTATGGACCCTTAGCACATCGTATGTTTTCTATTACCCATCACTGTGTGTGAGTTACAGGGTTACGCTATAGTTAGTCATTATTATGGTTTTATTTATATGGACCCCTTACATGTCACCTTTCTATCTGATATGCCACTATGTATGCATATCAGGAAGTCACGCTACTACCTGTTACACTTATGATCATGTCACCTCTTATTATCCTTTGATTCATATTAGATGTCCACTGATGTTTTTCCTTATATGACATTTTCTGTGAGCGGGGGGCCCGGTGGGGATACAGCAGGTGTGGGCCTGCGGCATTGTGGCAATCGTCCGATTACATCCCATCCTCTAGTTTTTTTCAGAGCCGCGGATTGCGGTTCACCTGCGTTCCACGGGGGTCGCGGGGTGCGCATGCGCTGGGCGACGCCATCTCGACGCGCTCCGTGACGTCTGCAAGTGCCGCCGCGCATGCGCGGTGCGCAGACGTGGATGCGCTGAGAGATGGCGCCGCGTACCATGGAGCTTCCCGCGCCCGTTCGTGTGGTCCGCAGATGTGCCGCATCCAGGTAATTTTTGTCCATCGCCCCACCCCTACCATGTTCTATATATACCTTGCTTATGCATCACATAGTACCTCCTGACGAAGCCGTTGAGGTGAAACGCGCGTCGAGGTCTCGCGCCCAGGGCCTGTCATTCATCTTGCCACCATGTCTTCAGGTACGGTCTGTAATTAGCGCGGCTCTATACTGTGTGTGGGGTACCCCTGTATGTATCCACGCTGGGTCCCTTGCACTTACGCGGATACCAGGTTTATTATTTTTGATCCCAGCCAAGTGATTTTTCATTATTATATTACCTTATTTGGCTGAATGTGACGCCTATACTATTCCGTGTTGCTAGCTACGACTCTGGGTTTATTACATTTAGTCTGTGGTGCTTTGTGCACCATATCCCTATTGAGGAGACTATTATATGTGATAATTATTTGGTTTCCCAGAGCCATCGTACCCATCTGTGCATCACTTTGCGCAGTTTCATGGTGGTTCTTTTGTTTTGACTCACCCTGTGCTTCTCCGTGTACTGTATTACATCCTGTTGTTCTCCATTTTTTATATTTTATAATAAATGACAATTTTTGATATAACATTCCACTTGTTTGGTTTTTAGTTTGCTATGTTGGTGGGTGCAGATCTGACTTAGATTCCTGTTCTTTAAATAAAAGAGGTCAACCCACTCGCACCTGATTTTTTTCCCATTGAATAAAAACACTTCACTAATTTCACCTTCAAATTATCTGCTAATCCTAAAGATTCACATACTTTTGTTACTCTCAGATTAATATTGGATCATTTTCTTAAATTAATAAATTCCCAAGTCTAATATTTTACTTATTTGTTTAATGTGGTTTAGTCTTATGTGAAAATCTGATGTCATTTTAGGTCAAATGTATACAGTTTCACAAAATTTAAAGCTCCACAATACATATACACTTGTACCAATTTCACAGAAAGCCTAGTAAGCTATCAATGTTTGTTTTTTTGGAGTGTGGGAAGAAACCCGCAAAAACACAGTTAACAGGGCGGATATATTGACGGTTGGTATAATCAATTGATAAATGTTGGCATTGTGTAATAGCTCTTTTGAACTCAGTATGCCCTACATGTACCCCGTGTTCCATCATACCAAACTCTATCCATCGAATTATAAAAGAGGTATTCTCCTGTACAATCAATGCTTCTAAGTGAGAATAGCTCTGTACATTTGGCATCTAATGGAGAATGCCACAATATTGAATCAGTTATATATACAAATACAATAAGGTCCTATGCACCTCTATGGATGTGCAATTATGGCTCTATGCAAAATGAATATGGCCAAGTGAATAAGACTGTATTTGCATTGGGAAAAGACCAATTCAATCCTGCCAAGGTCATGTTATTGTAGCAATAAATAAAGTATCAACAGCATAATAATTTTAAGTGAAAAAATGTTTGTTTTTGTTTATGTATTTCCCCTCTTATGTCTCTACTATGTTAGTAAGAAGTCTACTAATGTCATAACTCTCTGCAGACATTTCCACTTGTAAGTCAGTCTGAACTAAACATTTTTCCCCAGTGGAAATCTGCATTGTTAAATATTGTTTAAAATAAAAGGATGCTTTATTTAAAACATGACTTTGCATGTAAAGATCTAGACTTTGAACATACAACCAAAACATGTGGAAACAAGATGTCAGTGCCCAAAGCTGTGCCCCATTAAAATAAAATTGGCCTAAGCATACATATAACAGAGCCCCAGGTCTTTCAGGTGTAGCACTGGTCTAGAAATAAATCAGTTACTATCCAAAAGAGGTAACACAACCACCTTCAAGTCAAGTAAAAATAAAGCAGATGTCAATGTCTGAAGCAATATGTTCAACTAATTATTGAGATAACAGAATCACAATCATATGCTTGTACTTTCATCTTGGATGAGCAAAATAAACAGGTGGACATAAAGCTTCTGTTAAAACTTTACATGGCTCACAGATATTTCAAATGACATGGTTATGCAAGACTACACAAGAAAGTACTACATAACTCTCCTTGATTTCCTTCTCATAAAGAATGTAATGTAATGAAATAGCACACTTTTTATAGCACATACATATTTTTGACAGGAGACATGATATTAAAGGAGTTGTCCAATCACTGAAAATATTTTATATAATGGGCTCTGATCAGTGTACATCAATACATTTGAATACCTTACTATTCATCCATTGCTCCCGTTTCAATACTTACCAGGTTCCCCCACTGATCTTCTTCCTGGTCTCTCCTAACACACAGGAAATGTCTGCTCACCCAATCACTGGCCGCAGCAGTGACCTGCGTCAGTCAGTGATTGGCTGAGCTATCATTTCCTGTGTGTCAAGACAGGACCAGGAAGTGGAGACCAGTGGGGACCTGTTAAGCAAGAGATCGACAGATGGCAGAAAAATGGCAAGGTGAGTATTCCTTGTGTCTTATGGTACTCTGAGCTGGTTTAAAAAAATTTAGCAGTTGGAGAGCCACATTTATAACACTATACCAGTGGTCTCAATCCTGAGTCTGTGCAACTATTGTGAACCTACAACTCCCAGCATATCCTGACAACCGCTGCCAGGGCATGAGAGTTGTAAATTTACAACAACTAGACAGCCACAAGTCTGAGACCCCTGGTCTACACCAACATATGATACAGTGAATCATCACAGATAATAGAACCATCAGGAAGTGCTATTGCTCCTTCCTACTACATTGACCTGGCAGAAAGTAAGCAGCTATGCACTGCAGTTTACTCCATCCAACACTTTTGAGGATTGATGTCTTGGCCCACTTACAATATTTTAGCTTTGTCTCAATATATGAGGGCAGATTTATTAATGAGGGCCCAGTGTTAACACAAAGTCTGCATCAAGCTTGTATGTTCTTCATGTGAATTTTGATGGTTTCTTCTCACACTTTCGAAAGAAAGACAAAAAATAAATAAAAATGATTTGCCATACACATTGAAGATGACATTTACATTTTGTTCAAACCTTTATTCCTGAGCAGATGAGCGAAACAATTGAAACAAATTGAATTTGACCCAAATTTTGTAAAAATTTGAGTAGCATCCAAATCTGAATTTTTGGTTGATTCAATTCCACCAAATTTTGTGAGAATGAGGGAGAGAGATCCAATTATTACACACAGTATTTCATTCAATGATGATATTACAAACACATTTTACATTCTTTATCCTTTATCCATACATTCTTTATCCCAAACTCCAAATGGAAGGCTTTTATAATCTAACATAACTGGATCTACAGCAATCCTATCAATGGTCTAATATAAACAGATGATTATTGAACTCGTAGACTTCCAGGCTGACAAATGTGAAACCTTACCTGAAAGTATTTGCCGTGGCACTCGGAAACAATTGCTTGAAATGTTGAAAAAGAGCTAAGTCCATTTAGTTTAACCTCTTCTCCTACAATGTCAATCCAAAGGAAGGTAAACTCTCACCCCCATGAGACAGAATAATGTTTCCTATCTTAAAGGACTGTATCACCTATGTTATCTTATTAACTAAAACTACGTACTGAAACACATTTTTTTTATAATCTGTTTTTATATTCTAAGTGTCAATGATTTTTTCCCCCGATCCATGATTATAGGGTCGGCCATCTTGCTGAGCTGCTGCTCTGTTAACCGGAGTTTAGAGATATGCAATACAGCAGACACACAGACATATCAAAACATTAATCTGGGGATGACTCATTGGGGCGGATTTATGAATGGTTTCACTTGCACTGCAATTGGCTACTTTCTACATTTCACTAAACTCCTCAAAATGGTGAAGTGGGCGGGGCTTAGCAGGAGGAGACATGGCAGCCCAACAGAATTGCTATAATTGATACCAGAAACTGCCATAAGTTACTGCTTAAATCTAGCTGGCATAGATGAAAGTTTCTGGTGCACTGACATCCAGAAGATGCCCCATATTTGTTAAGTCTCTTAATTAAATTTGCCACTTCTGACTCCAGCAGACTTTTATTAAGTCTTGAAATATCTGTGGGAGAGTGTTCTAGGCATGTTCTGCAGTTTGCAGATTTCATTGTGCAGAAAGGGGGAGGAAGTGTGCTGTTACTGTCACCTCTTGTCAGAGGTGAATCCTGTATTATCTGCCTCCAGCATTATAAAGGTGTAGTCAAGTTCGTCAGATTTATTGCAGAAATTTCTGCGATTAAAAGAACTTCCATTCATCTGAATGGCATTGTTTTGGCGGCAAGTGCATGTATTTCTGATTGTGTGAATATTCTCTAACAGAGGTGTTTCCTTCACTGTAATCCTACCTATGATAATAATGAGATGACTGCTGAAAAGTAATGGCTAGAGAACAGGAAGTGTCAGCCTATTGCAAAGGCTCAGCGGCCAATGTAAAAACTGCAAAATTTTGGGATCTTTAAATATAGAAAATGACATGGAAAACTGAAAAATGCTAACAAAAATGAATAAATAAAATGAATATAAAAAACATTATTAAAAAAGAGCTCCCATAAAAAATGTATTCTCTGATGTGCTAGAAATGTATTTATGAGTTATCCCCTCCCTTCTGCTTCTTTACTGTGTCATGTGACCAGCAATCAAAAATTCCAAATAACACAGCATCTTGTGTGGACAGGAAGTCAGTTTCTCTATGTATTCCCATGGAAGCCTCAGTCTCATAGGAATGAATAGAGAAGTAACTGACTTCCTGTCCTGTGTCAGTTGGAGATCAGAGAGTTGGTCACATGACACAGCAAAAAATTAGAAAGGAGGGGATAACTCACAAATACAGTCACTGGTAAGAAGATTACATCATGTACCTTTCTAACAGGTCAGAGAATAAAGATTTTTGAGGGAGTTTTTCTTTAAACCCCTAAGGACATGACTTTTTTGGGCAGCTTTATCTTCTTGGTGACATTTGACATACATGTACATCGTAATTAGTGTTAAGTGAATTGAAGTATCCAAAGTGAAATCATACTCACCTCAACCATTTGCATGCAAAGAGGCCGCGGCGGCCATCTTGATTGAAAATCTCTGACGAAATCCCACATGTTGTGATGTATGATGTCACCACGGCCGGGCCGCGTGATGACTTAATCACGTCACTGTGAGATATTTCGAGCAGTGTCTTCAATCAAGATGCCTGTGGCAGCCTCTACCAATCAAGTGGATAAGGTGTGTATTACCCCCCCACCGGATTAACCCCTGAAATCCCTCAATGTTTATCTCAGGTGCTGCAATAGCAGTGATGAACGCGGCTTCTGAGGGGTTCAATAATAGGGGGCTGCACAATCGCTGTTCCCCATCATTGCGCCTGCTAATTACAAAGAAATGAGCTTTGTGATAAAGTAATCCGTCACAAAGTGAACTTCTTTGTGAAATTCGGCAAAGCAGCCGAATCGAGCTTTTGATAAATTCGCTCATGATAATGCCACAGGAGGTGTACAGAGCCTATCTATTCAGTAGCTGAACCCACACTATACATGGCATGTAGTGACTTTGTCTAAACAGGGTGTAATATGATAATGCTAAATGCAGAATACGCTGCCATATAGAAGTATGGGAAGTATTAAACATGCTCAAGTCCCTTAGTGGACAAAAATTAAAAAGATTTAGGGGCACATTTATTAAGACCGGCATTTTAGACGCCGGTATAAAGCCCTGCACTAGCGGTGGAAGTTCAACCCTGCCCATTTTCCGTTTACTAAACAAAAAAAAACTTAAGCTAGGCATAGCCATCCTGTGAGTCTCCAGCTGTTGCAAAACTACAACTTCCAGCATGCCCAGACTGCCTACGTCTATCAGCCTACAGCAGGACTTGGTGGGAATTGTAGTTTTACAACAGCTGGAGAGCCGCAAGTTGACCATCCCTACCCTAAGCAATAAAAATATTAAATTAATTGGTATCACATCAATTATGGGTTAGATAATTTTCTGATGATACGTTCCCTTTAGGGCATAAAATTCTTCCAAATATGAAAATCAGAATAAATCCTTGGATCAATGGCTCATTTCCTATGAAATTAGTGCATTTACTGTAACTTTTAATAATATTCAGATCTGTGAAAACTTCCTCTGAAACTATGAGTTTCTTAGCGAGTTCTCACTGCTCTTCCAATAAAGAATCACTTCTATGATTATAAATGAAGCTTCATTCCTCCTGGATCTTATCTACAAGAAATAAAGCGTGTTTACTTTTTAAGCCAGTGACTGGAGTGGATAGTTTCGACAGGCCCTGTGTTATACTTACACTCCGCTCAGTTGGCATATACAGGTAACATTCTATCTAGTCGCCATTTTTGAAAAGCACTAACAATGGGTAACATAATTTTACCTCTATGATAATCACTAGTGATTTTGATGATTTTATTTGGCATTTTCACTTTTGAGCTCATTCATCCATCATTTATTTTTTAAGAAACTCCACCTGCATTCTTATTAGTTGCATTATGCATATGCTAGGCTTTTCATTGACTATAAATGTTGGTGTATTCCAGCCTTCCGCCATAAACAAATATCATACACATTCTACCTCAATGAGCTATTGTGGCATAGAAAAGCATATAGTTTTAAATAAAAAAAAGGAACGCATTCTTAAGCAGTAAGTGAACTCATAAACTCCTTCCATTGAACATGAACTATTATAATGATCCATTAAATTAAGTGCAGTTAAGTCAATGTGGTTTGTTTGAGCATAGTAAACCCTTAGAGAAGAAAACAGAGGAGGGGCAAAGGATTTATATGCTGAAAGCAATTGCTAACAATTCACACAATGTGTCCATTCACTCCACTGTCAAGCACACCGTTAGGTGCAATGTGCTATTATGCTGCAGAGTTAATAAACTGCCTACAAGTTAACCAGACTAATCATAAATTAATCTCACATCACAATGATGAATTTTGTCAGGTGACCTGTCACTGGAAATGTGTACCCATGTAGTGAAGGCAAATGTTTTCTGCAAGAAAAATATACACATATTCACATTTATGGATGGCTTTTTCTTGCCCAGGTATGTGTAAACACAATTGGCTCGCTTCATGAAGTCTCCTCTGTCCTATTTCCTGTTACATGAATGCCCAATTCAGGTAGACAGATGTAAGCCTGTATACTACTATGTGAACTGCAGACACGGCAAAGCCACATATACGTATAAGCAGCCAGCAATGTATGGAATCATACTGAAAGTACGACCTTTTTTTTATCAAGTACTACTTTTTTATTAATAAAAACATCACTGACATTTTCACATAAAACCGATCACATATTAAAGGTCAGATGATTAATGAACTCTAATAAATTAGTACAAATTAAGGCTGAATTACCATCACCGTTTAGCTTTTTGTTCTTCTGATCCATCAGAAGAAGAGAGAAAATAAACAGGATCCTATAAAAAATAAAAAATTATCCTGTTGCATCAGTTAGGCCTTGCATTTTTTGCGGCTCAGGTACGGACCCATTTACTTCAATGGGGCCGCAAAAGATGCGGACAGCACTCCGTGTGCTGTCCGTATCCGTTCCTCCGTTCCATGGCCCCGCAAAAATTATAGATCATGTCCTATTCTTGTCCGTTTTGCGAACAAGAATAGGCATTTCTATAATGGGCCTTCTGTTCCATTCCGCAAATTGCGGAAGGCACAGGGGTGTTTTGCGGATCCGCAATTTGGGGACCTCAAAACACGGCACGTTCGAGTGCAAGTGGCCTTAGGCATAGGGTTTTATTTTTTACAGTTTCCTATTAAAAAATGGATCCTGTTGTATCTGTTGGCATTCGTTTGAGACATTTCCATCTGTAATCCGTTTTTTAGGCGAAAAAAAATACTGGATGAAGGACTTTTTTTTTCCGTCTATAAAAATTGATCTAACACAGAATTGGCTCAAATGGATGCCAACTGATGCAACAGGTTCCCTGTTTTTACAGGATCCTGTTTTTTTTTCTCTTCTTCTGACGGATCAGAAGAACGGACAGCTAAATGGTCATGTGACCTCAGACTTAATACAAAAATGCAGCTTAATACATCTGTACATGCTTGCAAGGGAATTATTCCTGTATGGCCCTTTTTATAGACAAGTCAGTGAGAGTCTGGAACCACGGATAAAGCCCTGAGATGGAATAAGGGTGAAACCTAAGGCCTGGCTGAACACCACCACATGATCGCCACAGAGATTTTTCCTTGAGTGCAGAACAAAATCACAATGTACAAGCACTTTACTTACCTGCCTTGATAGTCAGTGAGCCCAAAGTAAACCTCTGTAGAAAAGAAAACCATGGACTGAACATCTACATGCCAAGCTTTGATCGATTACTTCCCAGCATAATACAGTATATAAATGGGTCCGTGAGGCACTTAGTATACGTTTTGATCAAAATGCAAAAGCCCACTCACCACGTCAAGGTGACCTACTCTACCCATGTCAGTCCAACAACACTCTTGCTGTCAAACTAAATTTATGGGCGTTGTGGGTTATTGCCAATGTAATCTATTAATGTATATACTGACATACCAATAAACTGTAATAAGCAAATATATGCTAACAGGGTGTCCTTCTGGCATTCATTTGTCCTGTGAATGCACTTCTGTTTAATATTGGAAGTAGCATTTTTGTACACTTTTGCAACGCCTATCTTACAGGCGTCATTGATTAGGTGGTACATATAGGTATGTGTGCTCCTCCTCTCATTTGTTGCTGATGCACACAGAGGTAACTAGGAGCTGCACATTATATGTGCAGGGCCTGCTCTCCTGAACATAGATGCCCAACAGCATAGGTAGGTTTAGAGTAGGACCTGCCTGACTGAGACCACCTTGGGGCTGGTAGGTGGGCACATATGTGTTTTGATCAAAAAACATTGGCTGAGAGTCTCAGATTTTATCATATCAGAGTGAGGGCTTAGTCCATATATAATGTTTGCATCTATTGTGTTGGTGCATTATTTTCAGTGATTTTTCTGTTGTAAATGTAGCCATGTACATCCGCATATTCATTTATCATATTGTGCAGAATGTTTTGTATCTTTTTTCCTGTGATTCATTTGGTCTGGATAGGCTAAAATCATGCATCCCAATCTATATTGAGTAGAGTAGAGTAGTAGGTGCAAGTGTTTCTGCAAAACACTGAACCACACGTACTTAAAATGTATACCGTAATAATGACAATAATGAATAAGACCTCCCAGAACAGGTCACATGCTGTCTTTTTATCTCCTGCTTTCACTTTTTAGGAGCACCGCATTTATTTTTTACAACTTACTTATGACCTGTGACCCCTCACTTTACTTTTAAGCACTTGGAAGTGATCAATGTAAATGTTGAAATTCTGAAAGCCAGGAATACCATCTGTTAATGGAAAGTCCACTTGCAGGCGTACACAGTGTACAAAATGGCAGTTAATTGGTTATCATTAAGTGCTTGTCTTTATTGAAGCTGATTGTTTTCAGCTCCCTTTGCAGCTATTGAGTCTAATTTGATATTATTATTTTTTTGTAATATAAATGTAATTTAGGATCTAGGGTGGGCATTTATCAAATCAGATATGCCAGTTTTGTGGCTTAAAAATGTCTCGTCATGTTGATTGCTGCGTTTTATGTGACATTTGGTAAAATTTTGCAACATTTGGTGAGCCTCGACACTTTTTAAAGTGGTCTATGTTTAAGGGACAAAAGTGAGATTAGACCTGGGTTTTGGCACATTTACTATGTGTGACTTTTGCAAAAGTCGTAAAAAAGGCATATCTCCACTGCAGGCAATTACCAGGTGTACTTTTACACATATCGGTGTAAACCACATTACCATCACGCCAAATATATTATTAAAGTGCCCATTTCTTAAATTTGACGCAGATACACAAACAAAAGACATACTTAAAACTGCCACAAAAACAATCGCAAATGATAAATGTCCCTCTAAGTTTCGAAATACATTATTTAAAACATTCAATATTTTTGGGTTTGTTTATTTAATTTAAAGCTGGTCTTTCTGGGAGAAACCTATTGTTACATTATATGTTTGGTCACCCACATGGCTGTGACTATGCTAGCTCCTGACTCATCTGATCACTTACATGGCTGTGAGTATATTAGCTTCTGACTCCTTTGGTCTCCCACATGACTGTGAGTATACTAGCTCCTGGCTCCTTGGTTACCTACATAGCTGTGAGTATACTAGCTCCTGGCTCCTTGGTTACCTACATAGCTGTAAGTATACTAGCTCCTGGCTCCTTTGGTCTCCCACATGACTGTGAGTATACTAGCTCCTTGCTCCGTAGTTACCTTACCTACTTGGCTGTGAATATACTAGCTCCTGGCTCCTTGGTTACCTACATAGCTGTGAGTATACTAGCTCCTGGCTCCTTGGTTACCTACATAGCTGTAAGTATACTAGCTCCTGGCTCCTTTGGTCTCCTACATAACTGTGAGTATACTAGCTCCTGGCTCCTTGGTTACCTACATAGCTGTGAGTATACTAGCTCCTGGCTTCTTGGTTATCTACATAGCTGTGAGTATACTAGCTCCTGGCTCCTTTGGTCTCCCACATGACTGTGAGTATACTAGCTCCTGGCTCCGTAGTTACCTTACCTACTTGGCTGTGAGTATACTAGCTCCTGGCTCCTTGGTTACCTACATAGCTGTGAGTATACTAGCTCCTGGCTCCTTTGGTCTCCCACATGACTGTGAGTATACTAGCTCCTTGCTCCTTAGTTACCTTACCTACATGGCTGTAAGTATACTAGCTCCTGGCTCCTTGGTTACCTACATAGCTGTGCGTATACTAGCTCCTGGCTCCTTGGTTACCTACATAGCTGTGAGTATACTAGCTCCTGGCTTCTTGGTTATCTACATAGCTGTGAGTATACTAGCTCCTGGCTCCTTTGGTCTCCCACATGACTGTGAGTATACTAGCTCCTGGCTCCGTAGTTACCTTACCTACTTGGCTGTGAGTATACTAGCTCCTGGCTCCTTGGTTACCTACATAGCTGTGAGTATACTAGCTCCTGGCTCCTTTGGTCTCCCACATGACTGTGAGTATACTAGCTCCTTGCTCCTTAGTTACCTTACCTACATGGCTGTAAGTATACTAGCTCCTGGCTCCTTGGTTACCTACATAGCTGTGCGTATACTAGCTCCTGGCTTCTATGGTCTCCCTCATGACTGTGAGTATACTAGCTCCTGGCTCCTTGATTATTTTACCTACATGGCTGTGAGTATACTAGCTCCTGGCTCCTTTGGTTACCTAACCCTTTATTAATGTTTCAAGTCTCCTGTAACTACTGCCTTCTGCACTCACATTTCCGCTCTCGTGAGTCCAGAGGGTGGTCTTTGACTCTCCCATACACAGTAAAAATATATGTTAATAACCTTGACAATTATTTTCACTACTGAATAAATGCGGCTGGTGTTCTTCATATTCCAGGTTGCTTTTTAGTCCCAGTCTTGACCTTTTTAGCTAGTAAAATGAAAATTAATAAAAGTCCACAGCTGGTCCAGCTTACTGTGAAAATTTGCCAACAAGCAATATTTAGAAAGATGAATAGAATTATAAATTTTACAATAAATAAACACTTCTCCATGGGATCTATATATGAAAGTTGATCCAGCTAACAGCCATATGTTCTTTCTTAACGTACCTTATATATTGTTCACTGTAATTGATGCATTCAAAATGATGCTAGTGATGCTAATGATGATAGTACTGTATGTTTGTGATCTAAATGGTAAACTTCCCAGATTTTTTTCTTTTTACACCTCTATTCAAAGTAAATTTCACTCTGTATTGGTTTGAAATCTGAAATAACAATATTTATATCAAACAATCTATGTACAGTAAAAATGTAACGATTATATTGTCCATTTAAGAAAATTATTTTTTCTTACTGTGGGTCACCAGGATACAAGCAAGCCATAGTTATTAGGAACAAGGGTAGATTACATTAAATAAATCAATACTTAGCTTGCATGGTTCCTTTATTAGCTCATACTGATTATACTGGATATTGACTATTGATATTTTCCAAACCCTCATTTACATTCGAAACTCCAGCATTTCTGGACATATGCTGGTAATTAGTATAAAGATCCAACCCATAAAGTTCACAGCCAAAGATATGACCAACAACTGTACCCAGTAGAAGAGAGAGGACCGGGACAAGAAGAAGGCCAAGGAATCCACCAGGAGACGATGCCTGAACTGAACACAAAGACTGAAGCCAAGGAGCTTTATTGCTGAACAATAGAGTATTTTGGGAACTCTTTTTGTTCAATACTGGAGTGTAATTGGTGGATAATCATTTAGACGTGCTGGGTCTATGCTTTACGGTATGTTATCTAGATTCATGAAAAAATATAACAGAATCTGCCTTGCAGCTGAGATGTTGACACGTCAAACTACTAGGGTCCAATTAAACATTGAGTCTTAAAGAGGACCTTTCATCAGAATCAAGTATGTAAACTGAATATACATACATGGAGAGCGGCGCCCAGGGATCCCCCTGCACTTACTATTATCCCCGGGCGCCGCTCCGTTCTCCGGTTATATTCAGGAGAAGTTGAGGAATGTGTTTTGGGGTGTCTTTTTACATATACCCATGCTGGGTGAGATAAATATCTTGGTCAAATGCCAACTTTGTATAAAAAAATGGGAAAAGTTGTCATTTGCCAAGATATTTCTCTCACCCAGCATGGGTATATGTAAAATGACATCCCAAAACACATTCCCCAACTTCTCCTGAGTACGGAGATACCAGATGTGTGACACTTTTTTTCAGCCTAGGTGGGCAAAGGGGCCCATATTCCAAAGAGCACCTTTCGGATTTCACTTGTCATTTTTTACAGAATTTGATTTCAAACTCCTTACCACACATTTGGCCCCCTAGAATGCCAGGGCAGTATAACTACCCCACAAGTGACCCCATTTTGGAAAGAAGAGACCCCAAGGTATTCGCTGATGGGCATAGTGAGTTCATGGAAGTTTTTATTTTTTGTCACAAGTTAGTGGAATATGAGACTTTGTATGAAAAAAAAAAAAAAAAATCATCATTTTCCACTAACTTGTGACAAAAAATAAAAAGTTCTATGAACTCACTATGCCCATCACGAAATACCTTGGGGTCTCTTCTTTCCAAAATGGGGTCACTTGTGGGGTAGTTCTACTGCCCTGGCATTCTAGGGGCCCAAATGTGTGGTAAGGAGTTTGAAATCAAATTCTGTAAAAAATGACCAGTGAAATCCGAAAGGTGCTCTTTGGAATATGGGCCCCTTTGCCCACCTAGGCTGCAAAAAAGTGTCACACATCTGGTATCTCTGTATTCAGGAGAAGTTGAGGAATGTGTTTTGGGGTGTCTTTTTACATATACCCATGCTGGGTGAGATAAATATCTTGGTCAAATGCCAACTTTGTATAAAAAAATGGGAAAAGTTGTCATTTGCCAAGATATTTCTCTCACCCAGCATGGGTATATGTAAAATGACACCCCAAAACACATTCCCCAACTTCTCCTGAGTACGGAGATACCAGATGTGTGACACTTTTTGCAGCCTAGGTGGGCAAAGGGGCCCATATTCCAAAGAGCACCTTTCGGATTTCACTGGTCATTTTTTACAGAATTTGATTTCAAACTCCTTACCACACATTTGGGCCCCTAGAATGCCAGGGCAGTATAACTACCCCACAAGTGACCCCATTTTGGAAAGAAGAGACCCCAAGGTATTCGCTGATGGGCATAGTGAGTTCATGGAAGTTTTTATTTTTTGTCACAAGTTAGTGGAATATGAGACTTTGTATGAAAAAAAAAAAAAAATCATCATTTTCCACTAACTTGTGACAAAAAATAAAAAATTCTAGGAACTCGCCATGCCCCTCACGGAATACCTTGGGGTGTCTTCTTTCCAAAATGGGGTCACTTGTGGGGTAGTTATACTGCCCTGGCATTTTCCAGGGGCCCTAATGTGTAGTAAGTAGGTAAATGACCTGTGAAATCCGAAAGGTGCTCTTTGGAATGTGGGCCCCTTTGCCCACCTAGGCTGCAAAAAAGTGTCACACATCTGGTATCTCCGTACTCAAGAGAAGTTGGAGAATGTGTTTTGGGGTGTCATTTTACATATACCCATGCTGGGTGAGAGAAATATCTTGGCAAAAGACAACTTTTCCCATTTTTTTATACAAAGTTGGCATTTGACCAAGATATTTATCTCACCCAGCATGGGTATATGTAAAAAGACACCCCAAAACACATTCCTCAACTTCTCCTGAATACAGAGATACCAGATGTGTGACACTTTTTTGCAGCCTCGGTGGGCAAAGGGGCCCATATTCCAAAGAGCACCTTTCGGATTTCACTAGTCATTTTTTACAGAATTTGATTTCAAACTCCTTACCACACATTTGGGCCCCTAGAATGCCAGGGCAGTAGAACTACCCCACAAGTGACCCCATTTTGGAAAGAAGAGACCCCAAGGTATTCGCTGATGGGCATAGTGAGTTCATGGAAGTTTTTATTTTTTGTCACAAGTTAGTGGAATATGAGACTTTGTATGGAAAAAAAAAAAAAAAATCATCATTTTCCACTAACTTGTGACAAAAAATAAAAAATTCTAGGAACTCGCCATGCCCCTCACGGAATACCTTGGGGTGTCTTCTTTCCAAAATGGGGTCACTTGTGGGGTAGTTATACTGCCCTGGCATTTTCCAGGGGCCCTAATGTGTGGTAAGTAGGTAAATGACCTGTGAAATACGAAAGGTGCTCTTTGGAATATGGGCCCCTTTGCCCACCTAGGCTGCAAAAAAGTGTCACACATCTGGTATCTCTGTACTCAGGAGAAGTTGGGGAATGTGTTTTGCGGTGTCATTTTACATATACCCATGCTGGGTGAGAGAAATATCTTGGCAAAAGACAACTTTTCCCATTTTTTTATACAAAGTTGGCATTCGACCAAGGTATTTCTCTCACCCAGCATGGGTATATGTAAAATGACACCCCAAAACACATTCCCCAACTTCTCCTGAGTACGGCGATACCAGATGTGTGACACTTTTTTGCAGCCTAGATGCGCAAAGGTGCCCAAATTCCTTTTAGGAGGGCATTTTTAGACATTTGGATACCAGACTTCTTCTCATGCTTTGGGGCCCCTAGAATGCCAGGGCAGTATAAATACCCCACATGTGACCCCATTTTGGAAAGAAGACACCCCAAGGTATTCAATGAGGGGCATGGCGAGTTCATAGAAATTTTGTTTTTTGGCACAAGTTAGCGGAAATTGATATTTTTTATTTTTTTCTCACAAAGTCTCCCTTTCCGCTAACTTGGGACAAAAATTTCAATCTTTCATGGACTCAATATGCCCCTCACGGAATACCTGGGGGTGTCTTCTTTCCGAAATGGGGTCACATGTGGGGTATTTATACTGCCCTGGCATTCTAGGGGCCCTAAAGCGTGAGAAGAAGTCTGGAATATAAATGTCTAAAAAATTTTACGCATTTGGATTCCGTGAGGGGTATGGTGAGTTCATGTGAGATTTTATTTTTTGACACAAGTTAGTGGAATATGAGACTTTGTAAGAAAAAAAAAAAAGAAATTCCGCTAACTTGGGCCAAAAAAATGTCTGAATGGAGCCTTACAGGGGGGTGATCAATGACAGGGGGGTGATCAATGACAGGGGGGTGATCAATGACAGGGGGGTGATCAGGGAGTCTATATGGGGTGATCACCCCCCTGTCATTGATCACCCCCCTATAAGGCTCCATTCAGATGTCCGTATGTGTTTTGCGGATCCGATCCATGTTTCCGTGGATCCGTAAAAATCATACAGACATCTGAATGCAGCCTGACAGGGGGGGGGATCAATGACAGGGGGGTGATCAGGGAGTCTATATGGGGTGATCACCCCCCCTGGAAGGCTCCAGGGAGACGCCTGTATGTGTTTTGCGGATCCGATCCATCTATCAGTGGATCCGTAAAAATCATGCGGACGTCTGAATGGAGCTTTACAGGGGGGTGATCAATGACAGGGGGGTAATCAATGACAGGGGGGTGATCAGGGAGTCTATATGGGGTGATCACCACAGTCATTGATCATGCCCCTGTAAGGCTCCATTCAGACGTCCGTATGCGTTTTGCGGATCCGATCCATCTATCAGTGGATCCGTAAAAATCATGCGGACGTCTGAATGGAGCTTTACAGGGGGTTATCAATGACAGGGGGGTAATCAATGATAGGGGGGTGATCAGGGAGTCTATATGGGGTGATCACCACAGTCATTGATCACGCCCCTGTAAGGCTCCATTCAGACGTCCGTATGCGTTTTGCGGATCCGATCCATCTATCAGTGGATCCGTAAAAATCATGCGGACGTCTGAATGGAGCTTTACAGGGGTGTGATCAATGACAGGGGGGTGATCAATGACAGGGGGGGGTGATCAATGACAGGGGGGTGATCAGGGAGTCTATATGGGGTGATCACCACAGTCATTGATCATGCCCCTGTAAGGCTCCATTCAGATGTCCGTATGTGTTTTGCGGATCTGATCCATGTATCCGTGGATCCGTAAAAATCATACGGACATCTGAATGCAGCCTGACAGGGGGGGTGATCAATGACAGGGGGGTGATCAGGGAGTCTATATGGGGTGATCACCCCCCCTGGAAGGCTCCAGGGAGACGCCTGTATGTGTTTTGCGGATCCGATCCATCTATCAGTGGATCCGTAAAAATCATGCGGACGTCTGAATGGAGCTTTACAGGGGTGTGATCAATGACAGGGGTGTAATCAATGACAGGGGGTGATCAGGGAGTTTATATGGGGTGATCACCACAGTCATTGATCACGCCCCTGTAAGGCTCCATTCAGACGTCCGTGTGCGTTTTGCGGATCCGATCCATCTATCAGTGGATCCGTAAAAATCATGCGGACATCTGAATGGAGCTTTACAGGGGTGTGATCAATGACAGGGGGGTAATCAATGACAGGGGAGTGATCAGGGAGTCTATATGGGGTGATCAGGGGCTAATAAGGGGTTAATAAGTGACGGTGGGGGGGTGTAGTGTAGTGTAGTGGTGCTTGGTGCTACTTTACTGAGCTACCTGTGTCCTCTGGTGGTCGATCCAAACAAAGGGGACCACCAGAGGACCAGGTAGCAGGTATATTAGACGCTGTTATCAAAACAGCGTCTAATATACCTGTTAGGGGTTAAAAAAAATCACATCTCCAGCCTGCCAGCGAACGATCGCCGCTGGCAGGCTGGAGATCAACTCTCTTACCTTCCGTTCCTGTGAGCGCGCGCGCCTGTGTGCGCGCGTTCACAGGAAATCTCGGCTCACGTGAGATGACGCCAATCGACGTTAGTGTGACCTGGGAGCGTCGCAGAAATGACGCCTTTCGGCGTTAGCGTGACGGTAAGTGGTTAAGGTGGTTATTGGCAAAATTTTCACAATAACAAAGAAACTTGATATGACTGAAAAAAGTGTTGAATGGTGGCTGTTGACTTGTACAAATAACTTTTAGTGGATGTTGACTCTTTAGTGCAGAGAAAAGTTAATGGAACGGGTGTCTGAGGCATGGTTAGCGTTGTAAGACTCTGCCCTGTAGACACAACATCATGAAGGACCTTGGCCCTAAGGGCAGTGTTATATTCTGTCTCCTGTACCCTGCCCTGTCGACGTGATATCAGCAATGATGAAGTGTCTTAGAGTGGGGTTTTTCCAGCAAGGCTTCAAGCGGGCTTGGATCTGTGACATTCGAGCTGGGAGAGGAAGGAGAGGAAGAGAGTGAGACCTGATGCTACAAACACTCGCCATGAGTCTTGCTCAAGGATGCAAACACAGGGTCACAGATTGCAATTGTGCTGTAGGAGTCGAAATGCACTCAGAACTTCATCTGACTTATATAATGCAGTAAGGTAGAATGCTAGTGTTATTTATGTTTTTTTTTGTGTAACTGGAAAACCCCTTTCATTACTTTTATATTTACTAGTTTCATGCCCTTTCTTGATGTAGGTGAAATATTATAGTAATTAAACCCCAGCATCACTGAACAATTGTTTTATCTTATCATGTAAAAGATTTGCTTGGAATTTGTTCCCTCACTTATGGTTCCTATTAACTGCCTAGGCTATATTTCATGCAGGAATAATATGATTATATAAAGATGCATTATTTATTGGGCTGCCTCTCTCTCTCTCTCTCTCTCTGTGCCAGTGAACAGTGAACTTTACTATTCAGAAAGTCAGTTCAAAGGGGAGAAACTTACTTGCATTTGAATAAAATATTGTCATGCTGCTTCTGAAGTATATTATGCACATATGCATTAAACATCAAATATTTGATGTGTCATTGTACCTAAAACTATGATATTGAAATGTCTTCTCTCAACTTTTGACATTCTTATTATCCATTTTAATTGACATTACAGAATATTTTTGCAATCTTAAAGGCATTGTCACTTAGTTTTATTTGTCTTGTGTAGACATCAAAAAATATATCTGAAACAGCTGGCACTGTGGCACAGTATGTTTTCTTTTTGCATAGCTTAGGCTACTTTCACACTAGCGTTTCTATTTTCCGGTATTGAGATACGTCATATGGTCTCAATGGAGGAAAAAAAAAACACTTCAGTTTTGTCCCCATTCATTGTCAATGGGGACAAAACGTAACTGAACAGAATGGAATGCTCCAAAATGCATTCTGTTCCGTCCCCCAGTGACTTTCAATGAAGTTCATGATGGATCTGTCTTGCCTATGTTAAAGATAATACAACCGGATCCGTTCATAACATATGAGCAAATTGCCCGTTTGGAATCGCACATCGAGTATCTAAACGGGCGAATTTCAACACTGAGAAGCATTGACAATTTGGAAAAGAGTTTGCTGCTCACTGAGAAAGCACTCTATGGGGTAGATGTGGGGGAGGGTGGTAGCTAGGAGGCTCAGGAAAGTGAGGTAGCTAGCTGGGTAACAGATAGAAAGCAGGAAAGAGAGTGCCAGGGAGGCTAGCCCTGATCTGACACACCCCAACAAGTTTGCACGTTTGGCAGATGAGGGGGATGTCAGTCTAGGGACGGCACTACTGCAGCCGGACACTTCCTCTGCCAGTCAGGGGAATGTCAGCTCCAGTAAGCAGGGAACCAGGAGAGCAGGGCAGGCCAGACAGGTGCTGGTAGTGGGAGACTCCATTATTAGGGGAACAGATAGGGAAATCTTTCACAAAGACCGGGATCGTCGAACGGTGTGTTGTCTTCCTGGCTCTTGAGTTCGACACATCACGGATCAGGTTGACAGATTACTGGGAGGGGCTGGAGAAGATTTAGCAGTCATGGTCCATATCGGAACCAATGACAAAGTTAGGGGTAGGTGGAGAGTCCTTAAAAATGATTTTAGGGATTTAGGTGAAAAGCTTAGGGCAAGGACCTCAAAGGTAGTATTTTCCAAAATACTACCTGTACCAAGAGCCACACAAGAAAGGCAGCAGGAGATTACGGAGGCTAACAAGTGGCTCAAGAACTGGTGGGTTCCTGGAGAACTGGGCCGACTTCTCTGTCGGCTACAAGCTCTATCATAGGGATGGGCTGCACCTCAATGGGGAATGGGCTTCTTTGTTGGGGGAGAAGATGGCTAGAAGGTTGGAGGAGTGTTTAAACTAGGGACTGGGGGGGAGGGTAATTACGTTATAGGATGGGAAGATAGTGCAGATAGAGACCGGGGGCAAGGTAATGGGACTGAGGGAGAAATGGAAGGAGGGACTAGAACAGCTCAGAAGGAAAAGTGTAGGGTACAAAATATACATAAACCTCTTAAATGTATGTACAGTTGTGTTCAAAATAATAGCAGTGTGTTTACAAAAGTGAATAAAGCTCAAAATCCTTCTAATAGCGTTTATTTCCATACACACAAATGCATTGGGAACACTACACATTTTATTCCAAATCAAAACATGAAGAAAAATGTATCAAATTTGTGTTGTTCCTCTAAAAAAAAAATAAGAAAAGTGAATATTAGACTGTTAAAAAAAATTGCAGTGTTTGTATTCTTCTTTACAAACTCAAACATTCACTATATAAACTAAAAAATGTTTGAAGATTTTGCTTTCCTTTGAATCACTTCACTAATATTTAGTTGTATAACCACTGTTTCTGAGAACTGCTTTACATCTGTGTTGCATGGAGTCAACCGACTTCTGGCACCTGTGAACAGGTATTCCAGCCCAGGATGATTGCACTACATTCCACAGTTCTTCTCTATTTCTTGGTTTTGCCTCAGAAACTGCATTTTTTATGTCACCCCACAAGTTTTCTATTGGATTAAGATCCAGGGATTGGGATGACCACTCCATAATGTCAATCTTGTTGGAGCCAAGATGTTGCACGTTTACTGGTGTGTTTGGGGTCGTTGTCTTGTTGGAACACACATTTCAAGGGCATTTCCTCTTCAGCATAAGGCAGCATGACCTCTTCAAGTATTCTGATGTATTCAAACTGAAACATGATCCCTGGTATGTGATAAATAGGCCCAACACCTTAGTATGAAACATCCCCATTTCATGATGCTTGCGGCACCATGCTTCACTGTCTTCATAGTGTACTGTGGCTTGAATTCAGTGTTTGGGGGTCGTCTGACAAACTGTCTCCAGCCACTAGACCCAGAAAGAACAATCTTTCTTTCATCAGTCCACAAAATGTCTCTTTAGGCTAGTCAATGTGCTCTTTGACAAATTGTAACCTCTTCAGCACGTCTTTTTTTTCAACAGTGGGACTTTGCGGGGACTTCTTGCAGATAGCTTGGCTTCACATAGGCCTCTTCTAATTGTAACAGTACTCACAGGTAACTTTAGACCTTCTTTGATCTTCCTGGCGCTGATTGTTGGCTGAGTCCTTGCCATTGTGGCTATTCTTCTATCCATTTGAATGGTAGTTTTTTGCTTTCTTCCACGTCTTTCAGGTTTTGGTTGCCATTTTAAAGCATTTGCACTTCTTTATATGTTTTCCCCCCTCCAATCAACTTTTTAATCGAAGGAACGCTGTTCTTCTGAACAATGTCTGGAACTACCCATTTTCCTCAGAATTTCAGAGAGAAATGCACTGTAACCAGCATGTAGAACATTTGATGCCTTCCTTCCTTAAATAAGGGCAATAATTGCCACCTGTTTTTCAAAGAATGAATGACCTCACTCATTGAACTCCACACTGCTATTATTTTGAACATGTCCCTTTCAATTAGTAATTCAATTACACTGAATCAGCAGCATGCATGTCATGACTGTTGGGTCTGTTGGATTTCTATTACTCTACTACTCCTGCTAGTAAATGATTTGTCATGTAGAAATATAATTTCTACCACAAATAGTGATTGATCAGGTTAGTGATGTCTGACTGCTAATATTTTGAACACAACTGTATACTAATGCCAGAATCCTGACTAATAAAACTGGGGAGCTGGAATTAGTGATGTGTGAGGAGGACTATGACATAGTGGGAATAACCGAGACATGGCTGGATGATAACTATGACTGGGCAGTTAATGTACAGGGTTACAGTCTGTTTAGAAAGGATCACCAAAACTGGAGAGGGGGAGGGGTCTGCCTTTATGTAAAGTCCTGTCTAAAGCCCACAGTCCGAGAAGATATAAGTGAGAGACATGAATATGTGTAGTCACTATGGGTAGAAAATGGAGGCAAAAACAATAATAAATTACTTATAGGAGTTTATTATAAACCATCTAATATACCAGAGTCCACAGAAAGTCTGCTACTAAATGAGGTGGTTATTATGGGGGACTTCAACTACCCAGATATAGACTGGGAAACTGAAACTTGTATATCTCATAAAGGAACATAGGCGTGTGCACGGGGTGTGCCGGGTGTGCCTGGGCACACCCTAATCATCACCTCTGTGCTGCACTGCCATCTGCCAAGTGCCAACTCCTGATCCCCTGCTTCACATAGGCTTCAGGCAAGTGGTTTGAAGCTTATGAGACAGTAGAGCGCTAGAATGGATTTGCTCCAGGGAGGTATGATGATTGGAGGAAGAGGTGGAGTCTCATCATACAGGGGGCGGGGCCTCAAGATGTGCAGGAGATTCAACACATTGGAGAGAGGAGCAGAAGCTACAGGTCAGGATGTGGAGGAGAAGATTGACTGTTATGTGTACTTGGGCTTTTTGCAGGGGCTGAAGGGAGGAGGAATAATCCTTGTACTGGAGACTGTATGTTAGAGGGGTCTGAAGAGAGGGAGTGAAGTGATATTATTTACATGGGGACTGTATGCTGGAGGGGCTGAAGGCAGAGAGAGTGATGTATTTTACATGAGACTGTATGCTGGGGGGGCTGAAGGCAGGAGGGGTGATATTATTTTACATGGAGACTGTATGCTGGACGGGCTGAAGGCAGGGGGAGTTTTGTATTTTACATGGGACTGTATGTTGGAGGGGCTGAAGGTGGGGAGTGATGTATTTTACATGGAACTGTATGCTGAAGGGGCTGAAGGCAGGCGGCGAAGAGAGGAAGGGTGATATTATTTACATGGGACTGTATGCTGGAGGGATTGAAGGCAGGGGGAGTTTTGTATTTTACATGAGACTGTATGTTGGAGGGGCTGAAGGCAAGGAGTGATGTATTTTACATGGGACTGTATGCTGGAGAGGTTGAAGAGCGCCATAATTATTACTATTAGGGTCCATTCACACGTCCGTAGTGTTTTGCGGATCCGCAATACACCCGGCTGGCACCCCCATAGAACAGCCTATTCTTGTCCGCAGCTGCGGACAAGAATAGAACATGTTATGTTTTTTGCCAGAGCCGCGGACCGGAAGTTCGGCAGGCCGCTCTGGAAATGTGGATGCGGAGAGCACCCATTCCGCACAATTATACAGAGGGCATTATACTTATGGGCACTACGGGTGGAGGGGAGGTCTGTTATCTGAGGATGATAGAAAAGTGAGAAATCTAAACATTTTTCTGTGAAACTCTGCAGAGACGCGGCTGAAAGAAGGTATCATGGCGGTCTTATCTCCGAATGAAGACGTTGAAGACAGTCTACATCACAGGAGACGTCACTGGATGTAACAGGTATGTGCTGCTGTACTCTACATATAATGGTACACACTATACACTATCCACATATCTGTTTGGGATGGGGGGGGGGGGGGGTGGCTATAGGATTTGGCCCACACTGCCGAAGCCTGGCCCCAGACTTCAGGTCACACTGTACGTGTTCTGAATTCTGGGACCTCACAACCATCTACTACATTATCTGTACTCAGAGTTACCACTGTGTCATCTGTGGTGTTACATAGGACTGCAGGTGACATCTGCTACATTATCTGTACTCAGTTATCACTGTTATCTGTGGTGTTACATAGGACTGCAGGTAATATATCCTACATTATCTGCACTCAGAGAGTTATCACTGTGTTATCTGTGGTGTTACATAGGACTGTAAGTGACATGTACTGCATTATTTGTAAAAAGGGGCATGTCCACAGGTTGGGAGGGGAGCAATACTTGGCTTGCTCTGGGTGCTGGCAACCCACGCTACGCCACTGGAACTCTGCCCTGTATGTTCCCTGCTGCTTGCTACCCCTCCTCATTTACACCCCTGTATAATGTACCCTGATACCCCTCAGTTATATGATACTGTATAACTGAGGGGTATCAGGGTAAATTACAGGGGGTAAAATAACTGAGGAGGGCTATCGGGGACATTATACAGGGGGTAATATAACTGAGGGATCAGAGTAAATTATACAGGGGGTAAAACTAAGGGGTATCAGGGTACATTATTATACAGGGGTAGTATAACTGCGGAGGGCTATATCAGGCGACATGATGAAGGGGTAATACAGTTGCAAGAAAAAGTATGTGAACCCTTTGGAATTATATAGATTTCTGCACAAATTGGTCATAAAATGTGATCTGATCTTCATCTAAGTCACAACAATAGACAATCACAGTCTGCTTAAACTAATAACACACAAAGAATTTAATGTTACCATGTTTTTATTGAACACACCATGTAAACATTCACAGTGCAGGTGGAAAAAGTATGTGAACCCTTGGATTTAATAACTGGTTGAACCTCCTTTGGCAGCAATAACTTCAACCAAACGTTTCCTGTAGTTGCAGATCAGACATGCACAACAGTCAGGAGTAATTCTTGACCATTACTCTTTACAGAACTGTTTCAGTTCAGCAATATTATTGGGATGTCTGGTGTGAATCGCTTTCTTGAGGTCATGCCACAGCATCTCAATTGGGTTGAGGTCAGGTCTCTGACTGGGCCACTCCAGAAGGCGTATTTTGTTCTGTTTAAGCCATTTTGTTGTTGATTTACTTCTATGCTTTGGGTCGTTGTCCTGTTGCAACATCCATCTTCTGTAGAGCATCTGCTAGTTGACAGATGGCCTTAAGTTCTCCTGCAAAATGTCTTGATTAACTTGGGAATTCATTTTTCCTTCGATGATAGCAATCCGTCCAGGCCCTGACGCAGCAAAGCAGCACCAAACCATGATGCCCCCACCATCATACTTCACAGTTGGGATGAGGTTTTGATGTTAGTGTGCTGTGCCTCTTTTTCTCCACACATAGTGTTGTGTGTTTCTTCCAAACAACCCAACTTTGGTTTCATCTGTCCACAGAACATTTTGCCAGTTTTGCTGTGGAACATCCAGGTGCTCTTGTGCAAACTGTAAACTTGCAGCAATGTTTTTTTTGGACAGCAGTGGTTTCCTCTTTGGTATCCTCCCATGAAATCCATTCTTGTTTAGTGTTTTACGTATCGTAGATTCGCTAACAGGGATGTTAGCATATGCCAGAGACTTTTGTAAGTCTTTACCTGACACTCTAGGATTCTTCTTCAACTCATTGAGCAGTCTGTGCTGTGCTCTTGTAGTCATCTTTACAGGACAGCCACTCCTAGGGAAAGTAGCAGCAGTGCTGAACTTTCTCCATTTATAGACAATTTGTCTTACCATAGACTGATGAACAGCAAGACTTTTGGAGATACTTTTATAACCCTTTCCAGCTTTATGCAAGTCAACAATTCTTAATCGTAGGTCTTCTGAGAGCTCTTTTGTGCGAGGCATCATTCGCATAAGGCAATGCTTCTTGTGAAAAGCAAACCCAGAACTGGTGTGTGTTTTTTTTTATAGGGAAGGGCAGCTGTAACCAACACCTCCAATCTCATCTCATTGATTGGACTCCAGTTGGCTGACACTTCACTCCAATTAGCTCTTAGAGATGTCATTAGTCTAGGGGTTCACATACTTTTTCCACCTGCACTTTGAATGTTTACATGGTGTGTTCAATAAAAACATGGTAACATTTAATTCTTTGTGTGTTATTAGTTTAAGCAGACTGTGATTGTCTATTGTTGTGACTTAGATGAAGATCAGATCACATTTTATGACCAATTTGTGCAGAAATCCATATCATTCCAAAGGGTTCACATACTTTTTCTTGCAACTGTATAACTTATATAATATAAGTTATATTACCCTAAGTTATATTACCCCTGTATAATGTCCCTGATAGCCCTCCTCAGTTATATTACTCCTGTATAATTTTCCCTGATACCCCTTAGTTATATTATCCCTGTACAATAATGTACCCTGATACCCCTTAGTGTATTTGTGTGTATATATATATATATATATATATATATATATATATATATATAGAGAGAGAATACAAAGAGAGAGCAGCAGCACTACTTGCAGATGAAGCCGGGTGCAAAATCCTCTGACCTCTGGCTGTAAGGTCAAATAAGTTGTAGATGTTTCAAAGAAGAGGCAGCACTCCAGGATAAGGTGAGAAACGACCCGCTTTATTCCCCTGTGCAACGTTTCAACTGCTCATTGCAGTCTTTCTCAAGCATAACAATTGGTGTCTCAGCATCTATATTTATACCCATGATGCTTAGTGGGTCAATTAACAAACTAATTGGTAATAACATAGTTAACAATATACAAATAGTGGATTTACATTAAAAAGTTTTTCATGATCATATGTGCATTCATTTATATAACATGTATTAAGATCACAATCTTTTCATACATAGTGACATCTCATAGGCAGTTTTCACAATTCACAAATAAACAAACCAACACTGCCCAATATATAAAGTGCCTCGTGCTTTGTGTTTAATTATAGTGAACACCTGTAAGTGCTAATTGTGCGGTCAATAGCCGCATGGTTAAAAAACTTCCAAAACTTACATCGTGGAGTGTCAGGATGGCAGGCGTCTCGGCGTCCCTGGGGTCCCACAGCGCATGCCCGGTATCCCGGATACCGGCGTACACAAAGAGAAGACGCAACCGGAAGTGACGTCTATCCCGATGTGCACACCAGCATCCCGGCACCTCCCCCAAGGCATGACGAAATGGAGGGCGGCGTCTCCCCGTTCGGCCTCCCGATCATGTTACACAGTCACATGAATTGTTGCCTGACAACCAGGAAGCGCTTACCCTCAACACCACGTCATCCCCAGGTTCAGTCAGAGCACGGCAATGAGACCTTTATTGGGAACAAACCAGCATAACAGGAGAATGATCGGATCAAAAACCCATTTACATGGTCATTACAGATAATTAGAATATAAAATTATAGATACATAAGGATATCAAATCGTGGATCTCGGAGGGTTGTGGTCCTTAAAGGGGACATAACATGTATTGTATATTGTATATTATGGAGAAAAGGGGGTATGGTCTATAGGGACGCACCTATCAGGTGATCATCCCCATACACCCAAAGGATCATGGGGTATAGAGTGTTGTCCACACCCCGCATCCCCACATTCCTCTCCTACCCCCTATACATCTCCTATAGCCATAATTTCCTCCATTCACGATTTATCCGTTTTTCTTTCAATGTGAAGCCATGATTTTAAGTGTGGATCCCATTCTCCTGTTCTGGACCTATACCGCCAAGGTGACCGCCGCCATCCTCCTCCACCATGAAAATAACTTGAGGAATAGATGAATTCCTTTTGGATCCCAATGATCCTAAAAAGAAAAATAAATATAATGGATGAAATATAGTTACTAAATTAGACACCAAAAGGTGGTCACATAACCAATTTGGTAAAAACAGAACCCCACAAAGGCATAAGAGAACCCAGCATTCTATATAACGTTCCACTTGAAGTCCACATTCAGACCCTTAGGTTTGAGTGACTGTAGGCGATGTATCCACCGCAGTTCCCGTTGTTTAAGGGTCACTGTACGGTCGCCACCTCGTCTACCCCTCTGAACCTGATCTATAATCATACATTTGAGGTCTTTCTCAGTATGGCCAAGCTTCACAAAGTGTTTAGGGACCGGTAGGTCCAATCTTTTGCGTCTTATCGAAAACCGGTGGTTATTTAAACGCGTTTTCATGTCACATGTGGTCTCCCCCACATAGAGGAGACCACATGGACATTTCAACACGTAAATAACAAACGTACTATCACACGTCAAATAATGACGGATGTCATATTGTGCTCCAGTTTCCGGATGTGTAAACACATTCCCTCTAATCATGTAGGTGCAATTTACACATGTAAGGCACGGGAAACATCCCGTCCTCCTTGCACCAAGAAATGTTTGTACCTTCTTTTTGATAGGAACATCGGCCCTCACCAGCCTATCTCTCAGGTTGGTGGGCCGTCTATATGACAGGAGAGGAGGTCTAGTGAGTACTTCAATCTTGGGGAAATTACTCTGTAGAATAGGCCAGTGTTTTTTCAATATACCGGCTATATCCTTACTTTGTTCAGAGTAAGTTGTTACAAAAGGGATCTGTTTAGATTTCGGTTTCTTTTCCTCCTCCCCCTGCGGATACTGAATTCTCCTCAGATGTCTTGCTAGATTTTTTTGCGGGTACCCCCTCTGTCTAAACTTATTGACCATTTGTTCATATCTGACAGGTAGGTTTTTTGGATCCTGCACGATTCTCTTTACATGCAGTAGTTGACTGCGCGGTAGAGAGTCAATACAGGGTCTAGGATGGCAGCTTTCGTATCGCAATAATGTATTGCAATCAGTAGATTTGGTGAAGATGTCTGTAGACAATCTATCACCAATGATGGACACCATCGTGTCAAGGAATTGGACCTGTTTATTGGAGTGTGTTAATGTAAAAACAATCTCACTGTCCATATCATTCAGATAACAGTGAAACTGCTCCAAGGACTCAATGTCCCCTCGCCAAATGAGGAAGATGCCGTCTATGTACCGCCACCACCCCAGTACTTTACCGAAGTAGTGGGATACATAGACAAGATCCTCCTCTAGTGACGCCATAAACACATTTGGGGGGCCACATTGGACCCCATTGCGGTCCCACGTAATTGCAGAAAAAACTGCTCCCCAAACATAAAATAATTATGTCTCAGGACCAGATTAAGAAGTTGAATGATAAAGTCACAACACACTCCAGAATATTCACTATGTTCCAAACATCTCCTGACCGCATTGACTCCCCGTTCGTGATCTATGGAGGTATAAAGACTGGTGACATCAAAAGATGCCATCATTAGGATCCAAAAGGGATTCATCTATTCCTCAAGTTATTTTCATGGTGGAGGAGGATGGTGGCGGTCACCTTGGCGGTATAGGTCCAGAACAGGAGAATGGGATCCACACTTAAAATCATGGCTTCACATTGAAAGAAAAACGGATAAATCGTGAATGGAGGAAATTATGGCTATAGGAGATGTATAGGGGGTATGAGAGGAATGTGGGGATGCGGGGTCTGGACAACACTCTATACCCCATGATCCTTTGGGTGTATGGGGATGATCACCTGATAGGTGCGTCCCTATAGACCATACCCCCTTTTCTCCATAATATACAATACATGTTATGTCCCCTTTAAGGACCACAACCCTCCGAGATCCATGATTTGATATCCTTATGTATCTATAATTTTATATTCTAATTATCTGTAATGACCATGTAAATGGGTTTTTGATCCGATCATTCTCCTGTTATGCTGGTTTGTTCCCAATAAAGGTCTCATTGCCGTGCTCTGACTGAACCTGGGGATGACGTGGTGTTGAGGGTAAGCGCTTCCTGGTTGTCAGGCAACGATTCATGTGACTGTGTCACATGATCGGGAGGCCGAACGGGGAGACGCCGCCCTCCATTTCGTCATGCCTTGGGGGAGGTGCCGGGATGCTGGTGTGCACATCGGGATAGACGTCACTTCCGGTTGCGTCTTCTCTTTGTGTACGCCGGTATCCGGGATACCGGGCATGCGCTGTGGGACCCCAGGGACGCCGAGACGCCTGCCATCCTGACACTCCACGATGTAAGTTTTGGAAGTTTTTTAACCATGCGGCTATTGACCGCACAATTAGCACTTACAGGTGTTCACTATAATTAAACACAAAGCACGAGGCACTTTATATATTGGGCAGTGTTGGTTTGTTTATTTGTGAATTGTGAAAACTGCCTATGAGATGTCACTATGTATGAAAAGATTGTGATCTTAATACATGTTATATAAATGAATGCACATATGATCATGAAAAACTTTTTAATGTAAATCCACTATTTGTATATTGTTAACTATGTTATTACCAATTAGTTTGTTAATTGACCCACTAAGCATCATGGGTATAAATGTAGATGCTGAGACCCCAATTGTTATGCTTGAGAGACTGCAATGAGCAGTTGAAACGTTGCACAGGGGAATAAAGCGGGTCGTTTTTCACCTTATCCTGGAGTGCTGCCTCTTCTTTGAAACATCTATATATATATATATATATATATATATATATATAAAGACGAAAATCGGACAGCACTCCAAGTAAAAAAGCAATTGGTGTTTATTCACCCATGTGGAAGGCAACGTTTCAGCTCATATAAGAGCCTCTCATGCTTGAGAAAGGCTCTTATATGAGCTGAAACGTTGCCTTCCACATGGGTGAATAAACACCAATTGCTTTTTTACTTGGAGTGCTGTCCGATTTTCGTCTTTATCCATATGGGGTAAGCAGCTATATCCCTGGACTTAGCACCCGCTAGTATTTGTTTTTCCAGTGCCGCCATCTATTCCCTTTTTTTTATATTTATTTATTTATATATATATATATATATATATATATATATATATAACAACACAGAAAATCCGCAGCACTCCTTGATGTAAAAAATGTGCAGTTTATTCACACATGTCGTGACATGTGTGAATAAACTGCACTTTTTTAATTCAAGGAGTGCTGCAGATTTTCTGTGTTGTTTATCCGTCCTGCATCGAGGGACTACCGTGGGCACCACACAGCTACAGCTGCATATTAAGGAGTGCCGCCTGACCTTTTCTATGGATCTATGGATCTATATATATATATATATATATATATATATATACATACATACATACATACATACACACGCGCGCAGCGTGTGTTTGTACTTTAGGGTGCACACCCTAATGCAATAGGCTGCGCACGCCTATGTAAAGGAAACAGATTCTTGGCAATAATCAAAGACAATTACCTTTCCCAACTGGTTCAGGAGCTGACTAGAGGGACGGCCATACTGGACTTAGTATTAACCAATAGACCTGACAGAACAACAGATGTGCAGGTCGGGGGACACCTGGGAAATAGTGACCATAAAGTAATAACCTTCCAATTATCATTCAAAAGAGTGTTTCTTCAGGGAGGAACAAAACTACCAAGCTTCAAAAAAGCAAAATTTAGCCAACTAACAGAGGCCATAGGCCTAACTAACTGGGACAAAGTCCTCAAAAATAAAAATACAGCCACAAAATGGGATATTTTTAAAAGCATCCTAAAATCTAATTGTGAGAGGTACATACCTTATGGGAATAAAAGGTTAAGGAACAAGAAAAAACGAATGTGGATAAATAGAACTGTAAAGAAAGCAATAAATGACAAAAAGAAAGCATTTAAATCACTAAAACAGGAGGGTGGCGAGGAAGCACTGAAAAACTATAAGGAAAAAAATAGAATATGTAAAAAACAAATAAAAGCAGCCAAACTAGAGACCGAGAGATTAATTGCCAAAGAGAGCAAAACTAACTCTAAAATGTTTTTCAATTATATAAATGGTAAAAAGTATAAATCTGAAGGTGTCGGCCCTCTACAGAGTAATGAGGGGGGAGTTGCAGAGAGCAATGAGGAGAAAGCAAAGTTATTAAATATTTTTTTCTCCACTGTATTCACTGAAGAAAATAAACTGTCAGATGAAATGCAGAGTGTAAAAGTTAATTCCCTGTCTGACCCAGGAAGAAGTCTTAAAAAGATTAAAATACACAAATCGCCAGGACCAGACGGCATACACCCCCGTATCCTAAGAGAATTAAGTAATGTCATAGCCAGACCTTTATTTCTGATATGCAAGGACTCTATACTGACAGGGAGTGTTCCACAGGATTGGCGCATAGCAAAAAGAGTAAAAAAAACAGAGCCCAGAAACTATAGGCCAGAAAGTTTAACATCTGTCGTGGGTAAACTGAAGGTTTTCTAAGAGATGCTATCTAGGAGTACCTCAAGGAAAATAAACAAATAACGCCATATCTGCATGGCTTCATGAGGGATCGGTCATGTCAAACTAATTTAATCAGTTTCTATGAGGAGGTAAGTTCTAGACTTGACAGCGGCGAATCAATGGATGCCGTATATCTGGACTTCTCCAAAGCATTTGACACTGTACCGGATAAAAAGTTAGTATATAAAATGAGAATGCTTGGACTGGGAGAAAATGTCTGTTTGTGGGTAAGTAACTGGCTGATTGATAGAAAACAGAGGGTGGTTATTAATGGTACACACTCAGATTGGGTCACTGTCACTAGTGGAGTACCTCATGGGTCAGTATTGGGCCCTATTCTCTGCAATATATTTATTAATGATCTTGTAGAAGGCTTGCACAGTGAAATATCAATTTTATATCAAGGCAGGAGACTCCATTATGCCTAAGATCTTTCTTTTTTACTCCCAGCAGCAAACAGTTTACAATGTAAAACAGAAAAATTTACATAAGATATGTAAATCAGTGTTCACAAACAGCTAATCAACAGGCAGCACAGGTCATATAAGGTCTAATCAATCATGTGAACGTCCTTCTTTCTTGCTGCTTGACTCCCAGAAAGATACGTAAAATTGCTCTCCTCATATAGTTATTAGTTATACATATATATATATATATATATATATATATATATATATATATCGATATCAACTTCACTGCAGTCTGAAATATATGTACTGATATATATACAGTACAGACCAAAAGTTTGGACACACCTTCTCATTCAAAGAGTTTTCTTTATTTTCATGACTATGAAGGCATCAAAACTATGAATTAACACATGTGGAATTTTATACATAACAAACAAGTGTGAAACAACTGAAAATATGTCATATTCTAGGTTCTTCAAAGTAGCCACCTTTTGCTTTGATTACTGCTTTGCACACTCTTGGCATTCTCTTGATGAGCTTCAAGAGGTAGTCCCCTGAAATGGTCTTCCAACAGTCTTGAAGGAGTTCCCAGAGATGCTTAGCACTTGTTGGCCCTTTTACCTTCACTCTGCGGTCCAGCTCACCCCAAACCATCTCGATTGGGTTCAGGTCCGGTGACTGTGGAGGCCAGGTCATCTGGTGCAGCACCCCATCACTCTCCTTCATGGTCAAATAGCCCTTACTTTCAAAGTTTTCCCAATTTTTTGGCTGAATGACTGACCTTCATTTCTTAAAGTAATGATGGCCACTCATTTTTCTTTACTTAGCTGCTTTTTTCTTGCCATAATACAAATTCTAACAGTCTATTCAGTAAGACTATCAGCTGTGTATCCACCTGACTTCTCCTCAACGCAACTGATGGTCCCAACCTCATTTATAAGGCAAGAAATCCCACTTATTAAACCTGACAGGGCACACCTGTGAAGTGAAAACCATTTCAGGGGACTACCTCTTGAAGCTCATCAAGAGAATGCCAAGAGTGTGCAAAGCAGTAATCAAAGCAAAAGGTGGCTACTTTGAAGAACCTAGAATATGACATATTTTCAGTTGTTTCACACTTGTTTGTTATGTATATAATTCCACATGTGTTAATTCATAGTTTTGATGCCTTCAGTCTGAATCTACAATTTTCATAGTCATGAAAATAAAGAAAACTCTTTGAATGTGAAGGTGTGTCCAAACCTTTGGTCTGTACTGTATGTATGTGTGTATATATATATATATGTACATATATACACAGTGGATATGAAAAGTCTACACACCCCTGTTAAAATGTCAGGTTTCTGTGCTGTAAAAAAAAAGAAAATTTGACAAATTATTTTATTTATTTTTCCACCTTTAATGTGACCTATAAACTGTAACATTCAATTGAAAAACAAACTGAAATATTTTAGGTGGAGGGAAGAAAAAACCCCAAACTAAAATAATGTGGTTGCACAAGTGTGCACACCCTCTTATAACTGGCGTTGTAGCTGTGTTCAGAATTAAGCAATCACATTCAAAATCATGTTAAATAGGAGTCAGCATACACCTGCCATTATTTAAAGTGCCTCTGATTAACCCCAAATAAAGTTCAGCTGCTCTAGTTGGTCTTTCCTGAAATTTTCTTAGTCGCATCCCACAGCAAAAGCCATGGTCCACAGAGAGCTTCCAAAGCATCAGAGGTATCTCATTGTTAAAAGGTATCAGTTAGGAGAAGGGTACAAAATAATTTCCAAGGCATTAGATATACAATGGAACACAGTGAAGACAGTCATCATCAAGTGGAAAAAATATGGCACAACAGTGACATTACCAATAACTGGCCGTCCCTCCAAAATTGATGAAAAGACGAGAAGAAAACTGGTCTGGGAGGCTACCAAGAGGCCTACAGCAACAATAAAGGAGCTGCAGGAATATCTGGCAAGCACTGGCTGAGTGGTACATGTGACAACAATCTCCCATATTCTTTATATGTCTGGGCTATGGGGTAGAGTGGCAAGACAAAAGCCTTTTCTTACAAAGAAAAACATCCAAGCCAGGCTACATTTTGCAAAAACACATCTGAAGTCTCCCAAAAGCATGTGGGAAAAGGTGTTATAGTCTGATGAAACCAAGGTTGAACTTTTTTCCCATTATTCCAAAAGATATGTTTGGCACAAAAACAACACTGCACATCACCAAAAGAACACCATACCCACAGTGAAGCATGGTGGTGGCAGCATCATGCTTTGGGGCTGTTTTTCTTCAGCTGGAACTGGGGCCTTAGTTAAGCTAGAGGGAATTATGAACAGTTCCATATACCAGTCAATATTGGCACAAAACCTTCAGGCTTCTGCTAGAAAGCTGAACATGAAGAGGAACTTCATCTTTTAGCATGACAACGACCCAAAGCATACATCCAAATCAACAAAGGAATGGCTTCACCAGAAGAAGATTAAAGTTTTGGAATGGCCCAGCCAGAGCCCAGACCTGAATCCAATTGAAAATCTGTGGGGTGATCTGAAGAGGGCTGTGCACAGGAGATGCCCTCGCAATCTGACAGATTTGGATTGTTTTTGCAAAGAAGAGTGGGCAAATCTTGCCAAGTCAAAATGTGCCATGCTGATAGACTCATACCCAAAAAGACTGAGTGCTGTAATAAAATCAAAAGGTGCTTCAACAAATTATTCGTTTAAGGGTGTGCACACCTATGCAACCATATTATTTTATTTTTATATTTTTTCTTACCTCCACCTAAAGGATTTCAGTTTGTTTTTCAATTGAGTTGTACAGTTTATAGGTCACATTAAAGGTGGAAAAAGTTCTGAAATGATTTATCTTTGTCTCATTTTTTTACAGCACAGAAACCTAACATTTTAACAGGGGTGTGTAGACTTTTTATATCCACTGTATATCGTTTACCTTATTGATAAGTTCCCTATAGTGTGTATATATATATATATATATATATTCCATGTTTTTTCTGAATATTTATTGACCCACTATTTGTTCACAAATCTCTCTCTCTCTCTATACTGTGAGGGGTTTATTTATCGATATTCCCACCGATACTCCCCTCCATACACCCCCTTTTTCCATACATTTTCCTTTACTAACCTTACCTCCATAGCGACGTCAGTTTACTTTCGCTTTACCTCACCGCTCCGTTCTTTTCATTGAGTGCGCGCTAGTTGGTCCTCAGCCTGCACGCCCTTTTTTCTCACACTGATGCACACAGATGCACTCTGCAGTCCTGTCAGGTACACCGCTCCTCAACTACTCTCTGAGTGCAATATCCTTTTCAATGCCTTAATATCTGTGTTTCTAAGATTTTTTTATTATATATATATATATTTTTTTTTTTCTTTAATTAATTATATCAATTTTATTATATTCCTGAATAATTATCCATATACTTACCATTACCATGTCCGCTGAGGATACCAATAAAATACCTGGCACTCCAGGTTCAGTCATAGTGGAAGAAGAAATCCTACAGTCCATGATTAATAATTCACTGACAAAATCTGTTCAATGTGCAGTCAATTCCACCATATCTTCATTACAAGAGGCGATTGCACAATCTGTAGCCATGGCTATCACCAATTCCCAAACCATGCAGTCTCCTAAAGACCCTGCTTCCACTTCCAATTTTGGTCTACGGAGGAATCCACTTCCTGTTTAGCGAAAGGTATGAATTAGAGGTAAAGCCGCTCAGAAAAGCGCTTTCTTACCGATCCCACCCCTACGAAATTGCAAAAATTACATACAAAAAGGGATCAGGATACTACTAAAGCTTTTTCAAAAAGCACAATTACCGCTGCTAAAGCAGTCAATATTGAACCCTCCGCCCCTCAGGTTGTCAACATGAAGCGAGCTTCTAAGGCTTTGAGAGTTAAGCCAGACTCGTATAACTCTTCCCCTTCTGAGTCCTTCTTGGATGAGGCTGATAATTCAGACATTGATAATATTTCCCTGTATGAGGACGTTTCTGATGAGGGAGATGAAATTTTGGGAGAAGAGGAAAGTTCTTAATCCCTTATCTTGGATGGGTCAGGTACCCCTTTCTTTGACCCTGGGATGATCAAACATCCTCGGTCAGGTGAGTGGGTACCACATCCTCAAGTATCCAAATTTGTTTAATTATGGCTTAAGAAACCATTAGACAAGACAGCTGGAAGTAAGGTGCGTTCTGAATGCCCTAGGGCCACGCTCCCGCACAAAATTGCAGATACTCCTGAAATAGATCCAACTCTTATAAAATTTTTGTCCAAATATGGCAAAAATTCTAAAAAAGGAGTTGATCGTTCTTTTAGAATGATCCAGGACAGACTGTTGGACGTAGTCGGTCCACTAACAAAAATTTTAGACTTGACTCAACAAGCCTCTACCTCTGGAAATCCGGTGGACCTATCGGTCATGAAGGGTTGGGCCCAGAGGGCAGTATGTTTAGTGAGCAACACCAATGCATCCATTTGCATGGAAAGGAAGAGGTCTATCCTCATGTGGCTAGACCTGCAGCTAGTATACCTGGCCGTTTCAGACAATACCCCATCCCAGGGGCGTAGCGTGGGGAGACCGGGGGGGCCATTGCCCCGGGCACCACACTGCAGGGGGGCGCTGTCCGCTGGGCTGGCACAAGTTAAATCACAGACACTGTGTTTTTTTTTTTTTTTTCACACAGCTCCCGGCTGCAGAGCAGAGTGAGGAGGGGAGGCGGGGCATGCACGGCAGTTCCCGATAGGCTCCGCCCACCTTCCAGGCGGGAAAGACAGTGCAGAGCCAGCCAGGAGCCGGAGCAAGAAGAAGCAGAAGATGGCTGCTGCACTGTCGCTGAATCAGTAGTAGACTGTAGTCCAGACTAGAGACAGTGATTCAAGCGACCCTGAGACAGAATGAGTGACAGTCAGTGTCACTGTCCCAGAGTCCCAAAGTCCCACCCCCTGAGTGTGTTATTAGGTCAGTAGTGACTAATGTACTGTGTTGGCATGGGCTGAGGTCGGGCAGGCAGGCTTTAGGGGTAATATATGATAATATGAGTGAAGTGCCACTGTGCCAGTCAGTGCTATGAGAGCCAGGCCAAGGCTGCCAAGCAGATGGCACGATGGCACTGCACTGCGGTCAGGGTGCTGGTGAAGGATGACCAGGGACAATGAGACAGTACTGCCTCTCTGGGATGCCATCTGCCCATCTCTGCTGTCTATATACCAGGCCTGGTATATGGACAGCAGAGATGGGCAGATGCTATCCTCTGGGCAGTACTGTCTCTCTGGTCATCCTTCACCAGCACCCTGACTGCCACCAGCTTGGCCCGGCTCTCATGGCACTTCACTGCCTGGTGCTTGGCTATCAGCACTGAGTGACAGTCAGTGTCACAGTGTGACTGAGTCACTTAGTGCTGATAGCCAAGCACCAGGCAGTGAAGTGCCATGAGAGCCAGGCCAAGCAGGACCGTGGCAGTCAGGGTGCTGGTGAAGGATGACCAGAGAGACAGTACTGCCCAGAGGATGCCATCTGCCCATCTCTGCTGTCCATATACCAGGTCTACCAGCATTACCCCTTGATATACCACCTGCCCGCCTGGTCACCCCACCTAACACTCAGGGAGACAAGTGACTCAGACTGTTAGGTGTGGGGTGACCAGGCGGTATATGAAGGGGTAATACTGGTAGGCCTGGTATATGGACAGCAGAGATGGGCAGATGGCATCCTCTGGGGGTTGTATCTTACATGGGACTATATGCTGGAGGAGCTGAAGGGAGAGTGATGTATTTTACATGGGACTGTATGTTGGAGGGGCTGAAGGCAGGACTGTGATGTATCTTACATGGGACTGTATGCTGGAGGAGCCGAAGGCAGGGGGGGTGATGTATTTTACATGGGACTGTTTGCAAGAAGGACTGAAGGCAGGGGGAGTGATGTATCTTACACGGGACTGTATGCTGGAGGAGCTGAAGGGGGCCATAATTATTACTGTAATACTACAGAGGTGGTCATTATAATAATAATAATACAGAGGGGGCCATTATATATTATAATTATACAGATAGCATTATAATTATGGGCACTATGGGGGAAGGGGACGTCTGTTATCTGAGGATGATAGTAAAGTGAGGAATCTTAAACATTTTCTGCGGAACTTTGCAGAGACGAGAAGCGGCTGAAAGAAGTTATCATGACGGTCTTATCTCCGAATGAAGACGCTGAGGAAAGTCTACATCACAGGAGATGTCACTGGATGTAACAGGTATGTGCTGTATTCTCCTGTATATTTTATAGCAATGAATGTAATGTCCATCCAAATATCTGTTCCACGGTAGGGTAGAGGGGAGGGGGTATATAGAATTTGTCCCACACTGCCTCAGCCCGGCCCCAGACTTGAGGTCACACTGTGTGTGTTATGAATTCTGGGGCCTCCCACCCGTCTACTACATTATCTGTACTCAGAGCTATCACTGTGTTATCTGTGGTGTTACATAGGACTGCAGGTGACATCTACTACATTTTTTTTTTTTAAATGGGCGTGGTCACAGGTTGGGGGGGGCGCAATACTTGGCTTGCCCCGGGTGCTGGCTACCCACGCTACGCCACTGCCCCATCCTCAGAAGGTTTACTCTTCGGAGATTCCTTTGTGAAGGACATAAGTAAATAAGTAGGGCTTTTTTCATTCCTAGAAAAGGCCCAGACATCACTAAAACGTGTCTTGCAAGGCTGTGCTTTTACAAGTTCTGGGAAACGGAGTGGCCGATTTCCCAGCCGGGTGTCCCAGGAGGGACAATATTACAGAGACCCTCCCCCTCCTCGGCCAGAACATCCTACCTTCCCAACCAAGAGGAAGACCATGGTGTTCCAGAGGCAATAGAGGATTCCTAAGAGATCTTCTTCCGTATTCTTCCCACATTCCCTTGGGAGGTCAAATAAGACATTTTATCCATGTCTGGGCTATGATCTCAGCAGACGAATGGATCTTAAACACTGTGAGGGGTTATCAAATTGATTTTCACTGTCAACCAATACAGACACAGCTCCCTCATCCTATAATATTCTCACAGAAAGATCAAGGTCTGATACAACTAGAAATCAAGGAACTATGTTCCAAGGGCGCATTAGTCGAAATACCCGTAAAATCACCGGGTTTCCTGAGCAACCTCTTCTTGGTGAAAAAAGGGATGGCGGCCACAGACCTGTCATCAACTTGAAGACCCTCAACAATTATGTCTTCTACTGACATTTAAAAATGGAAGGTATCCATTTACTGAGGGATCTACTTTTACAAAAAGATTGGCTCGCAAAAATAGACCTGAAAGACGCCTATCTCACGGTGCCTATGCACCCCATGTCTCAACCCTACCTCCAATTTCTATGGAAAGGTCACAAATACCAATTTACCAGCCTACCGTTCGGACTGTCCTCCACACCATGGTGTTTCACGAAACTCTTGAAACCCCAACTCTCCAGACTCTGGGTGTACGTCTCATCATTTACCTAGACGACATACTCATTATGGCTCAGTCTCACTTATTAATTCTCCTTCACATCCACTGGACATTAACTCTTTTAACCAAACTGGGGTTTTTGATCAACCACGAGAAATCGATTCTAACCTCATCGAGACAGATGGAGTTTTTAGGGTTTCTAGTGGATACTCAGTCTGCTACTCTGAGCCTTCCATCCAGGAGATTGAAGACTATCAGGAAAGAAATTCGGTCCGTCCTCAACAAGAATTTAGTGTCTCTCCGAACCATTGCTCGGATTGTAGGCCTACTCTCTGCCTCAATTCAAGTGATTTTTCCTGCTCCCCTCCACTACAGAGCTCTCCAATGTTTGAAAGCTCGATATCTGAGGGAAGGGTTGGGTTACTCAGGTCACAAGGTAACTATAACTCTGGATACCAGGGATGAGCCCCTGTGGTGGCTAAAACACATCCAAGACTGGAACGGCAAGACCATATTCAATTCTACCCCAGACCTAATTATCGAGTCGGACGCCAGTTGACTTGGTTGGGGTGCTTGGTGCAGCTCCCGTTCCACAGGAGGAAATGGTCCGCAGAACAAACTTCCCTTCACATCAATTGCCTAGAGCTCATTGTGAGATTTTTTGCCCTCAAAAGCTTCACAAAGGACAAATCCCATTGTTGTGTCCTTCTTCGGATGGAAAATATAGCGGCGGTACAGTATATCAGCCGCTTTGGAGGAACCAGATCGGAGATTCTAGCCAATATTGCCAAAGATTTTTGGCATTTCTGTCTAGACAATTTTGAAGGCGGAGTACCTTCCAGGTTTGTCCAATACTATTGCGGACTGGAATTTCCGAATTCTATCGGACACTGGAGATTAGATCCCACCATCTTCCATCAGATTAATTCCCTCTCGGATCCACTATATATGGACTAATTCGCATCCTGCCTCAACTATCAGCTACCTTGATTCTTCAGCTGGCGCCCCAATCCAGGATCTCTAGGCACCGATGCCCTGTCACAACTGTGGCCTACGGAGGTCCTTTACGCTTTCCCTCCGTTCACTCTCATCTCGAGGATTCTCCTTCTAACCATGTCTCAACAAGCAACTCTGGTGTTAATGCAGTACGCAGCCCTGCAGGGTATTGCGATGTGAGGTCACGGTTACTTAGGCAAATGAGGGTTGCTATGGGTTACTCACAGTTTGTAGGATGACCCTGGGCAGCATACAGCAGTGATTGAGAGGCTGGCACAGAAGTCCTCTGGGGCACCCTCTGTATATAGGGACCAGGCCTGATGGTAGATGAGGTGCCCTGGGTGTTGCAGGTGTTTAATGTGCCTAGAGCAAGGTCCCTTTAAGGTTTGTGATGCCAGTGCCTGTAACGGTGGCACACCGGTTGGTATTAATAATAAGTAAAGAACACGTTGTTGGGGTGAACCAAACTTTTCTTTAATGGAAAACGCTGAACTTTATACTGTTTTTTATAGGTTCAGTTCCACATAGCAGTATCACATCACAAGCAGGCTTTACATCAATGGCAGGCAACAATGTTCTTTGCAAGATACTCAGAGGGTTAAACAACACTCACCGACCAGGCTGTACCTTCTCCTCAGAAATACTGTACACTGTTCCTCAGAACTCCTGTCTGTCTTTATCCCAAGGCCCGTATACCCTAATGCTGGCTTTATCCTTGGTAGCAATCCTCCTCAGGTATATATCCCTTGCTTTAGGTTAATGATCCTTCTGCCCTTCAGCTTACTTGACTTAGCTGGAACACTGGCTCTGCTCTGCTCTGGTTAGGGAACTGCAGGTTTCTCCCAGGAGGCAAAGTCTTCTCTTGGAGTGAATCTTCTGAGCTAACAAAGGCTCAGGAACTTCAGGCAGGCTATAATCCTTCACTAGCCTCCTGGTGGCAACTAGAAGCCTGGGCTGTCTAGCTGCATGTCAGGAGGAGGCCCTCAGCTTGTCTCTGGCAAGTGCCCTCTCACTTCTGTCTCTCCACAGACTCCTGACTACAGACTAACTCCTCCCTGTCTGGGTCTGAATATATATCCTAGGGGCTCCCAAGCTCCCTCTAGTGTCTAGAATGTTGAACTACACCATAATAGGCCTGCTGCACATATCACAGGGAAAATACACATAAAATACATATTAAATGCATTAAAATGTACTGTGAAATACACTGCCACTGTCCCACAGGAGGTGGAGAACAACGTGGCCCAATTGACCCTTGTGTAGTGCCCACATTTACCTAGTGGGACACTACATACCCCGTTGCTGTTACGTTGCCCGTCCTCGGCGCAACACAAGGGGCCCTGTCCAGCTGGGAAACTGCACCTGAAAGACAAAAATAATGCAAAGCAGGAACACACATCTACATTTGCAAAAACACATATACACTCACCTAAAGAATTATTAGGAACACCTGTTCTATTTCTCATTAATGCAATTATCTAGTCAACCAATCACATGGCAGTTGCTTCAATGCATTTAGGGGTGTGGTCCTGGTCAAGACAATCTCCTGAACACCAAACTGAATATCAGAATGGGAAAGAAAGGTGATTTAAGCAATTTTGAGCGTGGCATGGTTGTTGGTGCCAGACGGGCCGGTTTGAGTATTTCACAATCTGCTCAGTTATTGGGATTTTCACGCACAACCATTTCTAGGGTTTACAAAGAATGGTGTGAAAAGGGAAAAACATCCAGTATGCGGCAGTCCTGTGGGCAAAAATGCCTTGTGGATGCTAGAGGTCAGAGGAGAATGGGCCTGACTGATTCAAGCTGATAGAAGAGCAACGTTGACTGAAATAACCACTCGTTACAACCGAGGTATGCAGCAAAGCATTTGTGAAGCCACAACACGCACAACCTTGAGGCGGATGGGCTACAACAGCAGAAGACCCCACAGGACACCACTCCTCTCCACTCCAAATAGGAAAAAGAGGCTACAATTTGCATGAGCTCACCAAAATTGGACTGTTGAAGACTGGAAAAATGTTGCCTGGTCTGATGAGTACAGACTAAGAAGACAGGTTGGCATTAGCAGGAGGTGCTCAAACCCACATGCAGTTGTGCATATATATAGGGGAGGAAATCCTGCACTTGTGGCCCTTTGCTAATGGCAATCCCCAGCAAAATGCATACAATGGAGGATGCCCGCGGCGAACCACAAGTACCACAATAGACATCCTACACAAGGTAACAAGTGCGGATGTCATAATTAATATAACAAAACAATAACAAACACAGGTGCACTCTGCAGTCTCACTAAATCCTCAAACTGATTTTAAAATTGAGAGATTAGTCAACATGTCCTACGGTGTAGAACATGTCTAAGCCCGGACACCACGACAAGGTTTCTCAAGTAGCCCGGGACCCTACACTCTCCTACCTGAGCCGTATGGGCGATACCAGGAGCCAGTGGGCAAATTACAGGAGCATAAGGCCGACTCACAAACAACTCACCAGTTACCTCCAGCATGTGGCCATGCTTGCAATGGTAGAAGGGAGGAGTCTGTGAGTCCCACTCAAGACTTGCTGATATGTCCCAGGCCTCACAGGTGCACCTAAATGTGACCTGTAGATGGAAAACAGGCACATTTAAATAGGAGTTTATACACCTCCAGGAATCTATATAGACAGACTAAGAAGACAGGTTGGCATTTTTAAAATCAGTTTGAGGATTTAGTGAGACTGCAGAGTGCACCTGTGTTTGTTATTGTTTTGTTATACTGGTCTGATGAGTCTCGATTTCTGTTGAGACATTCAAATGGTAGAGTCCGAATGTGGCGTAATCAGAATGAGAACATGTACCCATCCTCTGATGGCTACTTCCAGCAGGATAATGCACCATGTCACAAAGCTCGAATCATTTCAAATTGGTTTCTTGAACATGACAATGAGTTCACTGTACTAAAATGGCCCCCACAGTCACCAGATCTCAACCCAAAAGAGCATCTTTGGGATGTGGTGGAACGCGAGCTTTGTGCCCTGGATGTGCATCCCTCAAATCTCCATCAACTGCAAGATGCTATCCTATCAATATGGGCCAACATTTCTAAAGAATGCTATCAGCACCTTGTTGAATCAATGCCACGTAAAATTAAGGCAGTTCTGAAGGCAAAAGGGGGTCCAACACCGTATTAGTATGGTGTTCCTAATAATTCTTTAGGTGAGTGTATATATCAGGCAGCTCCGCTGGCTAAGGAACAAGTCCAGTGAAAAGGGGTCGTTCTCTTCTCTCAGGATAGTATAAAGGAACAGGGGGCGCTGACCTGGTGCAGCGTATCAGGGATGCCAGGATAGTCCATAATAAGATTGAAGTATAATTGTCCATAATAAAACAGCATCTCAGAGGCCCACAGGCATTGGGGTGATCTCTGGGCACATAACTTTGAGTTTAAGATTGCACATACTGTATAAAAGTAACAGCACATAAAAGTCCACATTATCCAAAAATGACATATAAATTAAGTGCTGTAATGTCCCTTAATCAACCTGAAAAGGGGGTTAAAAGGGTTAAGGTGCAAAATAAAATAGGCACAACTTGGCTTTAAGTTCTTTGAAGCAGGCAGGAGGTCCTGTAAACAGTATGGCCTTGTAGCAATTGGTAATTTCAGTGGCCTACCACCACCACTGAGCCGTGGGTAACTGGCAGCAGCAACATAGGACCAAAACAAAGGACTCCTGTCCTGAAAGGGTTAAATCCTCTTTAATAGGGTCCCTTAGCAAAAATCAAATATGGCCTGGCAGGCCTACTCACAGGTATGTATCAGTTCCACTTGGTACATCAGTGGCACATCCCGGTTCTGCTTGCAAACTGGGCCGGACACGAGGGTCCACATAAGGATGAGCACACAAAATAGTATTGGGCGGCAGCTGAAGCATGAATGATCCTCTTACTGTTATAGGCCCCATAGGCCTAGGGGTAATTATGGTCGGAGGCTGCATGGGCCCAGGCATGGTTACAGCTGGAAGCCCTGCTGGTCTAGGTACAACCGCAGCAGGAGGCTCTCTGGGTTCCGGTGTCACCAATTGCACGCGATGGTGTCTGGAATAGGTGAGTCTCCTTGGTGCCGCAACAGCAGCGGCGATCACAAGGGATAACTGGCTGGTAGGGATAGGCACCCTTACCTTTGGCTCAGAGACATATTAGTCCTTGGACGAATCGTCATCATCTGATTGTACTTGAGCAACTCCGGACGCAGCAGCTTGGCGCAGGCCCTCAAGGTAAACTTCTAGCCTGGTGATCCGTTCTTTCAGAGTCTCTTGCGATGCTGTCGTTTTGCGAATCGCGGCAACACGTATCTCGGCCATCAGCAAAGGCCACTGCGCACTGGGCCGGGCAAAGTCCCTCCACGAGCCAAAGTAGGGCTCAGGCTGCGTTCCTGGCGACAGGCAGGTGGGTCTCTCCGGTCCCGGAGAGTAGGCCGGTGGAGCGTCCTCTGGAGCTCCATCTTGGCAGAATCCATTTTTAATCCAACAGGTGCGGCCAATAATTCGGAGCAGTCCTCACTCTCCAACATGCTCGATCCTTCTCTGGAGAGCCACAGGGCGGCACACAGTATCTCGCCTGCGACCTCCCACTGCTCCGGGAGGCCGCCCCGCGGGTACTCCAACATGGGGGAGGCGGAGTCCGTCATAGCAGACATGCAAATTCGTAGACAGGGCGGTGGCGCGGACATGCAGTCTGTAATGACCGACGTCACGCACAGGGAGGATAAAAATGGAAAGCCCTGCCCAAGGGAGAGGGAAAGGTGGTGACCCCTAACTCACCTTGCGGCTGGCACCTGACTGCCCTGACGTCCGTAGACGGGTTCCTCACCCGTGCGGCGAACACGTGCCTAAACCCTAGCTTTCCCTAAAATGAGCCCTAGATAGTGAACGGGCCGGTGGGATCGCTAGTCCGCACCACTATCACTAAGAGGGAAACACCAGGGAGAGGACAGACAAAACAGACAAACACATACACCCAGGTGGGCGATGACAATAGACCACAAAGGTCCAACAGGGATCCGGAGGGTAGCGTTCTGGACCAACTACCAGAGAACGCAGCAACACAGCTCCAGAAGGTCAGAATAGATGTCCAGGCAGGAAGTTCTATCTCTGGCAACCAGAGAAGTGTGAGAGAGGAATATAAGGAGGTTTGGGAGTGCTGGACAAGGAACAGCTGAGGAGAAGGAGCTACGGATCCCTGAGTGAGCCAAAAGGGTTTGCAAAGCAAACCCAGAAAGCTACCATAAGGAAAACAGTCCTATCTTAAATAGAGCGTGCAGCCAACCGCTGCGACTTTCTGACCCCGGGTATAACAGAGTCAGGCGTGGTTCTCGATACCCTCGTGACACTACCCCCCTCTCTACGAGGGGCCTCCGGACACTCAGGACCAGGTCTCTCAGGATGAGAGGCATGAAAAACCCGAACTAGCCTGTCGGCGTTTACCTCAGACGCAGGAACTCACATTCTTTCCTCGGGACCGTAACCTCTCCAATGCACCAGATATTGAAGAGAGCGGCGGACCCGACGAGAATGAACAATTTTGGCTATCTGAAATTCTAGATTACCATCCACGACAACAGGAGGGGGTGGCAGCGGTGACGGTTCTAGAGGTGGAACATATTTTTTGAGTAACGACTTATGAAAAACATTATGAATTTTAAAAGTCTGAGGTAACTCCAGGCGAAAAGCCACGGGGTTGATGACGGCTACAATTTTGTAAGGACCAATAAACCTAGGACCCAGTTTCCAAGAGGAAACCTTCAATTTAATATTCCTAGTAGACAACCACACATAGTCATTCACTCCTAGGTCCGGACCTGGCGACCGTCTCTTATCAGCCATGCATTTGTATTTGCCTCCCATATTTTTCAAGTTAGCTTGCACCTTCTGCCATACCGATGAAAGAGATGACGAAAACCGTTCCTCTTCGGGAACCCCAGAAGACCCCCCCTCTTTGAAAGTACAGAATTGGGGATGAAAACCATATGCACCAAGAAATGGTGACTTGCCAGTGGATTCCTGACGACGATTATTTATGGCAAACTCAGCTAACGGTAAATATGATGACCACAACTCTTGGTTTTCAGACACAAAACATCTTAGATATGTCTCAAGGTTTTGGTTGGTACGCTCAGTCTGTCCATTCGACTGAGGATGGAAAGCTGAGGAAAAGGACAAGTGTACCCCCAAACGGGAACAAAAAGCTTTCCAAAATTTAGAAATAAACTGGGTACCCCGATCCGAAACAACATCGGAGGGGACCCCGTGAAGCTTCACGATTTCACTGACGAATACCTGAGCAAGAGTCTTAGCATTAGGTAGTGCGGGTAACGCAATGAAGTGTACCATTTTGCTAAACCTGTCCACTACTACCAAAATAACTGTTTTACCCGCAGACAAAGGTAAGTCAGTGATAAAATCCATTGACAGATGTGTCCACGGTCTATTGGGAATGACGAGTGGTAATAGAGACCCTGCAGGACGTGTATGTGAAACTTTTGCGCGCGCACAGGTAGAACAAGAAGACACAAAATCCAATACATCCTGACGCAACCTTGGCTACCAAAAACGACGAGACAATAGCTCCAAGGTTGCTTTACTACCCGGGTGCCCAGCAAGTGCCGAACTATGATGTTCCTTTAATAATTTGAAACGTAGGTTCAACGGTACAAACAATTTCTCTGAGGGGCAAGAGACCGGGGCGTCCCCCTGGGCCTCTAACACCCTCCCCTCCAAAACAGAGTGTACCGCAGAAACAACCACTCCTCTTTGAAGAATGGGCACCGGATCACTCACATTACCCCCTCCAGGGAAACAACGAGATAGTGCATCAGCCTTGGTGTTCTTTGCCCCAGGACGATAGGTAATCACAAAGTTAAACCTGGTAAAAAATAGCGACCACCTAGCCTGTCTAGGGGTGAGACGCTTAGCTGATTGGAGGTCAGTGGCGTACCAAGGGGGGGGGGGCGGCCCGCCCCGGGTGCCACTCACAAGGGGGGTGCTATGACGGAGTCACCCCTCCATCCACTGCTGCACCGCGACGCGACTCCGCCAGGCGCCGGCTTCTGTGGAAGGATTATTGCGGCGGCGCGCAACATGACGTCACGACGCTGACGCCGCGCCGCCTTCATGGATCTTTTAAAGAAGCGGAAGGATCCATTACCAGCGGTCGGACGGAGCCTGAGGCATCATCAAAATGTGAGTAAATAATTGTGTAATTAAGGGGTGTGTGTGTAATTAAGTGGGGGTTTGTAATTAAGGGGGGGGGGCGTAATTAAGGGATGTGTGTGTGTAATTAAGGGAAGGGTTTGTAATTAAGGTGGGGAGAGAGGGATGTAATTAAGGGGGGGAGTGTGTAATTAAGGGGGGGTGTAATTAAGGGAGGGGGTGTAATTAAGGTGGGGAGGGAGGGGGTGTAATTGATGGGAGGAGGTGATGTGTAATTAAGGGAGGGGGTGTAATTAAGGGGAGAAGAGAGGGGGTGTAATAAATATTATTGAAAACATTGAAAAAAGTTTGTGCATGTTTTCTTAACTTTCTTGGGGGGGGGGGGGGGGTGCCAAACAAAGGGTGCCCCGGGTGCCAAATGCTCTAGGTACGCCCCTGTTCGAGGTACAGAAGATTTTTGTGGTCCGTAATCACAGTGACGGGGTGGACTGCCCCCTCTAAGAAGTGACGCCACTCCTCAAACGCAAGTTTAATAGCTAATAGTTCCCTATTGCCAATATCGTAGTTCTTTTCTGCTGCAGATAGTTTTTTAGAAAAGAAAGCACAAGGACGCCATTTGCCAGGAGACGGACCCTGAGACAGCACCGCCCCCACTCCCACCTCTGACGCATTGACTTCAACAATAAAAGGCTGAGAGACATCAGGTTGGACTAGTACAGGTGCTGAGGTAAACCTCTCTTTTAGAGAGGAAAAAGCAACTTTAGCGGCGTCAGACCATTTAGAAAAATCAGTCCCCTTCCTAGTCATGTCAGTAAGCGGTTTTACAATAAGTGAATAATTTTTAATGAGTTTCCTATAGAAATTCGCGAAGCCCAAGAACCGTTGTAGTGCTTTGAGGTTCTCAGGAAGATCCCAATCTAAAATTGCCTGGACCTTCCTAGGATCCATACGGAAACCTGAAGCAGATAAAAAATAACCTAGGAATTGTATCTCCTGAACGGCGAAGACACATTTTTCAATTTTAGCATATAATTCATTCTTCCGTAGGACCTGCAGTACTTGTCTGACATGCACCTCATGTGTTTTCAGATCAGACGAATAAATTAAAATATCATCTAGGTATATTACCACAAACCTGCCGATTAGATGACTAAAAATGTCATTAACGAAATGTTGAAAGACGGCAGCAGCATTGGTCAGACCGAAAGGCATAACTAGATTTTCATAATGCCCCTCAGGGGTGTTAAACGCTGTCTTCCACTCATCCCCCTCCTTAATACGATTCAGATTGTAGGCCCCCCTAAGATCAAGTTTGGAGAACCACCTAGCACCCGCAATCTGATTAAACAGGTCAGGAATGAGAGGAAGAGGGTATGGGTCTCGGATAATTTAATTCGCGAAAATCTAGGCAAGGACGCAGGCCCCCATCTTTCTTTTTAACGAAGAAAAACCCTGCAGCCACGGGTGAAGAAGAGGGTCTGATGTGTCCCTTAGCCAAGCTCTCGGAGATATAATCTTTCATGGCTTGTCTCTCTGGACCCGAAAGATTATATAACCTGGTCTTGGGTAATTTTGCGCCGGGAATAAGGTTAACCGGGCAATCATAAGGACGATGAGGTGGTAACTTCTGACAACCCTTTTCAGAAAAAACATCCTCAAAATCCGAAATAAATGTAGGTAGGGTAGTTATGGAGGCGACTAAGCAATTGCTATTTAAGCAATTTTCTCTGCACTGCTCACTCCACTCCAATATCTCCCTGGCCTGCCAATCCACTACTGGATTGTGCGCTACCAACCAGGGAAGACCCAGCACTATCAGAATGGGAAGCCCCTCTAGAACATAACCTGAAAGCATCTCGTTATGGTGGTCCCCTACCCGAAGGTGTAAATTATGAACAATGTGGGTGAGGTTTCTCTGAGACAGGGGAGCAGAATCAATAGCGAATATGGGAATGGGTCTCTGTAACGTACAGAGAGACAAACCCATAGTGCGGGCAAAATGGGCATCTATCAAATTTACCCCTGCTTCACTGTCTAGAAAGAAAGAAATAGTCTCCGTCTTATCACCAAAAATAATAACCGCTGGCAACACAAATTGCGATGTAAGTATGGAGGAAACGTATACCCCCCGGCTGACATCCTCCACACAGCCTGGGGTTAGTAGTTTTCCCGACGGTCTTTTGCTTCTGAGGAAAGAAGGACAGACATTAATGAAATGACCCCTCTCCCCACAAAAAAAACAAACCCCACGCCTATGGCGAGCCTCAGGAGGACGGACCTGACGAGTAGTTCCTCCTAGCTGCATAGGCTCGTCTAAGTCCGTACAGACTAACTGCTGCTTGGGAGGGGTTACCAATTGCTCCGGTTTTTTCAACCTGTCCCTAAGGCGTCTCTCTATACGGATAGAAAGGGACATAACCGCATCAAGGGAAAAGGGGGTCTCATATAATGCAAGCGCATCCTTAACCCTTTCGGATAACCCAGAGCAGAACTGACTCGTGAGAGCCGGGTCGTTCCATTGGGTATCCGTAGCCCACCTACGGAATTCAGAGCAATACTCCTCTACCAGCCGCTCTCCTTGTAAGAGTCTCCATAATCTTGATTCAGCCAGTGCGACTCGGTCAGGGTCGTCATATATGAGACCCAAAGCCCCGAAAAACTCATCCACTGACCGGAGAGCCTGGGAATCAGTAGGTAAAGAGAACGCCCAGGACTGCGGGTCCCCCTGCAGCAGGGAAATAACAACCCCCACCCGCTGATCTTCATTACCAGAGGAGTAAGGGCGCAGTTTAAAATATAACTTACAGGCCTCACGGAATGTCAAAAACTTGTCCCTTTCCCCAGAAAATCTGTCAGGGAGAGGGACCTTGGGTTCCGCAACAACCTGGTTACCAGTAGCAACCGCTGGGCTTGCGGTCAGTTGTAATCGCTGCTGTTGCTGGAGGACCGACGCCTTCAATCCTGCCACCTCCAAAGACAGGCCATGAAATTGTTTGGACAGAGCAGCAATTTGATCCATACTGGATTCTAAGTAGGTAAAAAAAAATTGTTTTTACCTACACAAAATAAGGGCCAGAGATAATGTAATGACCGACGTCACGCACAGGGAGGATAAAAAAGGAAAGCCCTGCCCAAGGGAGAGGGAAAGGTGGTGACCCCTAACTCACCTTGCGGCTGGCACCTGACTGCCCTGACGTCCCTAGACGGGTTCCTCACCCGTGCAGCGATGACGTGCCTAAACCCTAGCTTTCCCTAAAATGAGCCCTAGATAGTGAACGGGCCGGTGGGATCGCTAGTCCGCACCATTATCACTAAGAGGGAAACACCAGGGAGAGGACAGACAAAACAGACAAACACATACACCCAGGTGGGCGATGACAATAGACCACAAAGGTCCAACAGGGATCCGGAGGGTAGCGTTCTGGACCAACTACCAGAGAACGCAGCAACACAGCTTCAGAAGGTCAGAATAGATGTCCAGGCAGGAAGTTCTATCTCTGGCAACCAGAGAAGTGTGAGAGAGGAATATAAGGAGGTTTGGGAGTGCTGGACAAGGAACAGCTGAGGAGAAGGAGCTACGGATCCCTGAGTGAGCCAAAAGGGTTTGCAAAGCAAACCCAGAAAGCTACCATAAGGAAAACAGCCCTATCTTAAATAGAGCGTGCAGCCAACCGCTGCGACTTCCTGACCCCGGGTATAACTGAGTCAGGCGTGGTTCTCGATACCCTTGTGACACAGTCTTTCCCGCACTTTTAGCAGAAGGCGCCAATTTTTCCCGCCAATAAGATACAGTGATGGCGCAGCAATTAATTTCAGTCAGCTTAGACGGCCATCTTTAAACAAAAACGCTGTCTATTCACTGACAGCAAGCGGTGACTTTAAAACAGCAAAACAGTCCACAAAATACAGTTTCACACAGCAAATTTTACTATTCTTTGGCCCAGCAATTTTTGAAATAAAACAAGTAGGACTTAGTCACTTTATGGGCAAATAACGGCACACAGTTTTTAAATTCCACAATGGCGCAGGAATGATCGGATCCTGTTCGTGATGCCAAAACATGCAGTACGCAGCCCTGCAGGGTATTGCGATGTGAGGTCACGGTTACTTAGGCAAACAAGGGTTGCTATGGGTTACTCAGAGTTTGTAGGATGACCCTGGGCAGCGTACAGCAGTGATGGAGAGGCTGGCACAGAAGTCCTCAAGGGCACTCTCTGTATATAGGAACCAGGCCTGATGGTAGATGAGGTGCCCTGGGTGTTGCAGGTGTTTAATGTGCCTAGAGCAAGGTCCCTTTAAGGTTTGTGATGCCAGTGCCTGTAACGGTGGCACACCGGTTGGTATTAATAATAAGTGAGGAACACGTTGTTGGGGTGAACCAAACTTTTCTTTACTGGAAAACGCTTAACTTTATACAGTCTTTTATAGGTTCAGTTCCACATAGCAGTATCACATCACAAGCAGGCTTTACATCAATGGCAGGCAACAATGTTCTTTGCAAGATACTCAGAGGGTTAAACAACACTCACCGACCAGGCTGTACCTTCTCCTCAGAAATACTGTGCACTGTTCCTCAGAACTTCTGTCTGTCTTTATCCCAAGGCCCGTATACCCTAATGCTGGCTTTATCCTCGGTAGCAATCCTCCTCAGGTATATATCCCTTGCTTTAGGTTAATGATCCTTCTGCCCTTCAGCTTACTTGACTTAGTTGGAACACTGGCTCTGCTCTGCTCTGGTTAGGGAACTGCAGGTTTCTCCTAGGAGGCAAAGTCTTCTCTTGGAGAGACTCCTCCCTGGGTCTGAATATATATCCTAGGGGCTCCCTAGCTCCCTCTAGTGTCTAGAATGTTGAACTACACCATAATAGGCCTGCTGCACATATCACAGGGAAAATACACATAAAATACATATTAAAATACATTAAAATGTACTGTGAAATACACTGCCACTGTCCCACAGGAGGTGGAGAACAACGTGGCCCAATTGACCCTTGTGTAGTGCCCACATTTACCTAGTGGGACACTACATTAATAACCCCACTCTGGCCAACTCAGACCTGGTTCCCCCAGATCCTGGCAATGACTATAGATTATCCCCGAATTCTTCCGATTCATCCATCGATCCTTTTAGACCTGACCGGACATCAACATCCTCTGATTCTATCGGATCTTTTGTCTCTAGTAGCCTGATTCATTTCAGGCCAGCAGGACTTGATTACGGAATTTCACAGTCAGCTAGCAACATTCTCTCTGACGCCTGGGCTCCAGGCACATGATCATCTTAAAGATCAGCCTGGAAGATTTGGTCTGATTGGTGCGGTCAACGGACATTGGATCCCATATGTGCACCTCTAAACCATATTATAAACTTCCTTTCTGATTCTTTCGACACAGGGAAGCCATATCAGACTATTAATGTCTACTAATCGGCAATCTCTTTCTATCATGCACCTATACAGGCTTTACCAATAGGCAAACATCCTTTAGTTTGCAAACTTTTGAAGGGCATTACATTTCGAAGGCCTCCCACTCCGAAATATCACTTTACTTGGGACGTTAACTTGGTGCTGAAGTTATTGTCCTTTAAGTTGACCATGTTTTTAGGTCTAATATCTTTTAAATGTGTTTCGGACGTCCGAGCTTTAGACATATCTTGTAGGCAATTTCTACCACAAGGAGTTCAGTTTTCTATTGTCAGTTGTACCAAAACTAATATCTCTTCTGTTTTCTACCCCGCTTTCCCTCTACAATAAAAGCTTTGTGTGGTTAGGTGCCTACGATCCTACGAACATAGAACTTTACCTCTAAGGAGTCCATCTGTATCCCAACTCCTCATTTCATATTGCAGACCCCATCTACCTGTGTCATCGGCAACTCTAGCTAAATGGGTTTCTCAAACTATGTCCTTAGCAGGGGTGGACACTTCTCTTTTTGGGGCGCATTTCACTAGAGGAGCTATGTCCACAAAAATTTGACAATCTGGAGGATCCTTATCAGACATTCTAAAGGCGGCCAACTGGGCCTCAGAATCTACGTTTAATACCTTTTATTTCCGACCTGATCCACACGTTTCCACTGTATTATTTCAGTAACCATTAGTTGGTATCTATAGTTATTATAGAAATATATTATAGAGCATAAACTTTGAACTTGCATAATGGAGTCTCCTGCCTTTATATAAAATTGAAGATTTTCCTAGTTTTTATGAAGGAAAATATAGATTCTATGAAAGACAGGAGACGAACATTATCCCACCCTACTGACCCGACCCTTGTTTTTATTGTTTTTGTCTCCTCTCTATTAGTCTGAAACATCTTTCATCCTCATGACTGTTCTTCAATGGGTCATCAAATCCTACTACAATCTCCAACCAGTGTTATTACCATGGATGTTTACGCTTTCATCATGCATCCTGTTATCCTTCACCATCTCATCAAGAAAGAAGGACGTTCACATGATTGATTAGACCTTATATGACCTATGCTGCCTGTTGATTGGCTGTTTGTGAACACTGATTTACATATCTTATGTAAATTTTTCTGTTTTACATTGTTAACTGTTTGCTGCTGGGAGTAAAAAAGAAAGATCTTAGGCATAATGTTCGTCTCCTGCCTTGATATAAAATTTATATTTTCCTTCATAAACTGTGTAAAGTAATTGACACGGAAGAGGACAGTATACTGCTACAGATGGATCTGGATAAATTGGATGCTTGGGCAGATAAGTGGCTGATGAGGTTTAATACTGACAAATGTAAGGTTATGCACATTTGAAGGAATAATGCAAGTCACCCGTACATACTAAATGGTAAAACATTGGGTAACACTGACATGGAAAAGGACCTAGGAATTTTAGTGAACAGCATACTAAGGTGTAAAAACCAGAGTCAGGCAGCTGCTGCCAAGGCCAATAAGATAATGGGTTGCATCAAAAGGGGCATAGATGCCTGTGATGAGAACATAGTCCTACCACTTTACAAATCACTAGTCAGACCACACATGGAGTACTGTGTACAGTTCTGGGCTCCTGTGAACAAGGCAGACATAGCACAGCTGGAGAGGGTACAGAGGAGGGCAACTAAAGTAATAACTGGAATGAGGGGAGATCTAATTACTATGTATAAATATATCAGGGGTCAGTACAGCGATCTCTCCCATCATCTATTTATCCCTAGGACTGTGACTGTGACAAGGGAACATCCTCTGCATCTGGAGGAAAGAAGGTTTGTACACAAACATAGAAAAGGATTCTTTACGGTAAGAGCAGTGAGACTATGGAACTCTCTGCCTGTGGAGGTGGTGGTGGTGAGTTCACTAAAAGAGTTCAAGAGGGGCCTGGATGTATTTCTGGAGTGTAATAATGTGTCGTTGATCCAGTGAGTTATTTTGATTACCTGATTGGAGTTGGGAAGGAATTTTTTTCCCCTTAAAGGGTTTCTACCACCAGAAATACTGTTATGTAGCTGACTGACATTAGCGATGCGCTAATGTCAGCACTACATAACAGTATGTTTCTAGCATTAGTCCCTGCAACCGTTTTTGTTAAAAAAGCACTTTTATAGATATGCTAATGAGCCTCTAGGTGCTATGTGGGCGTCATTAGCACCTAGAGGGCTCCGTCCAGTTACCATTTCAGCCGCCCATCGCGTCCCTGCAGCCCGCCCGCTCCTGTTGATTGACGTGAAACTTCTCAGTATCTCGTACCAATTCCCGCTCCTGCGCCGCACGCTTCTGTATTCTCCCGGCGCCGGCTTCCTCACTGCGCCTGCGCCAACTACGTTACAATGAGGAAGGCGGCACCAGGAGCGCGGCATTCACTCACTGCGCCTGCGCCGAATACAGAAGCGCACGGCGCAGGCGCGGGAATTGAAAACGGCTGCAGGGACTAATGTTAGAAACATACTGTTATGTAGTGCTGACATTAGCGAATCGCTAATGTCAGTCAGCTATAACAGTATTTCTGGTGGTTGAAACCCTTTAAGTTGGGAAAATTAGCTTCTACCTCACAGTTTTTTTTTTTGCCTTCCTCTGGATCAACTTTCAGGATAACAGGCCGAACTGGATGGACAAATGTATTTTTTCAGCTTTATATACTATGTTACTATGTATTATCTGTAACGGAAGCGTTTTTGCTGAACCCTGCCGGATCCAGCAAAAGCGCTAGTGTGACAGTAGCCTTAAATCAGTAGATTTTGCTATGAAATGTGTCAGTGGGTCACATATTGTAAATTCCAACAGGACATAGTGACTCATTTGGTGTAACGACTGTAGGTAGGGACAGTCAAAGACAGTGAGCCCGAACCTAGAACTTAGCCTGCTTTCCCTACCTACTTTCAATATAAGACCTACTTGGCAGAACTGCAACTGAACAACGGTCCCTACTTTAAATAAGTGCAGAGATGGACAAATACTAACAGACAAACAAACACCATAGCAGAGCCGTACGGAAATGGGGCAGAACCAAAAGAGAGACAGAGGGTGGTCAGAAGAGAAGCCAAGATCAGAAGCACAGAGTAATCAGTACGCAAATGCTGGAACAGGGAACCTAGTTAGTTAACCAACACAAGACTATAACTGGCTATGGTGTTTGGCCAGGAAGGGATTTAAATAGAGCACCGAGTCCCTGGATCAGAAACTGATAGGTCCATTGACTCGGCGCTCCATTAGTTAGAAACACTAGTACAAAGTAAAAGAGAAGCTGAGCTAATCAGCCCACTGCTAATTTCCCCCAGCACACGTCTGCTGCAGGAAGAAACAGAGCATTGCATCCTGTTACTAAGGATACGGTCATGTCACCAGAGGGCGTGGCTCAGCAGCGCATCTTTACCAGTGGGGCTGTGCCGAGGATGAGGATCTCGACGCTCGAGCCCGGACAGGTAAGTTTGGACACTTGGAGTTACAGAAACTGCCAAGTAAGAAGGCTAGTGTTTCCATTTATCACTTATCCTGTGAAATGTGTAGATGAAAACACAGAACTAATATACTGTATATTGTTTGCTTATACAATATAATTTCATTATGTGTGACAAAATTTTTTTGTTGGCTACTTCAATACCATGGACGGTATAAGGATATGAAGGGCCAGATTCTGTAAAAAAAAATGTAATCTTATAACACCCACTGGATATTTTTATTCCCATTGGTGGAAATAATAATAGAGTAAATTCTGATAAAGTTGATCCTATGTTTTTTTTTTTATAATGCATGTGATTACATATTCACATTGGGGTACACGGAAAAAAAATCTAGACCCATCATTTACAGTTTATAAGATGTTTTGAAGCATACGTGATTTCTGACTACTCAATATTTCCTCTAGGCTATGCGATTTGGAAGGGAAGCAGTTAAAACAGCATTCTAATAATGTTAATGGATATTCTTTTCTCTAGTCAAGCCCAAAGCTAAATTCAGGATTCTGCCAATTCATGTCAAAAGAGAACAGTGCATTGTGGAAGCTGAGCCTCAGATAGCTGTTACAGAGTTTAGCTGAATTCCAACAAGTGCAATTCAAGCACATTTTTGCACCTGAATTACAGCAGAAAATTGCTGGCCCAACGATAGGTCTAATGATCTGAACAAACAGCATCATATATCTCTATCATGTTGTTAGCTTGCGTCATTAGACTCACTATTAGGATGTTTCCGTGGGTGCAAGCCAAATTTAAAATTCCAATGTGTATATGAATGGAGAAACACACATGAAATGACTAAACCAGTAAGAAAAAATAAAACAAAGCATTTTCAAAATGATTAAAATGGGTATTAATCGTTCAACAAACTTTGCAGTAGACACCTAGAGCAGTGACCACATTTGACGTAAATTAAATGGAGGTACTTATATGCTGTGACAAGCCCTTTCTACTTTGTCCCAGAAATGCTCTATAGGTTTAGGATCTGGGGACTGTGCAGGCCAAAAAATTAAGGAAAACTTTCTGTCAAGTTCATGGAAACAATCCTGACTGTAATGGCACTGAAATTGGATGTATGCTATTATAGTCCATCTGTGCTAAAGAATGAGGAGTTGTGCATTACTGAAACATAGTTGCCTGTTTGTCATAACAATTCTTGACCTCCTCTGATCAATATCATCAATAAGTTTTTTACTTTCAAGACCCTTTCGTTGGATGATTTTCTTTGACCACACCATTCTCAGTTTACTCTCGACACCATTGCATGAGAAAACCCACAAAGTTGTTAGTTTTAATTACTGGCCCCGGGTAGTCTAGCACTGATGACCATGTTTGAGGTTGCACAGATAGATCACTTGATTTTATGCTGCACTCTGGGGTCGTATGTCTAATTTCCATACAGGGAAGCTCCAATTATGAAAGGGCAAGTGTCTCTAATAAAGTGGCCATTTTCCTGAACCTGAATGAGGTAACTAGCTGACACATTATAGCAGATCTTCATTAACATTTAACACATTAGAAAAAACATTGCCGCAGAACTCAGAACCAGGGTAGGGTTTAGCAATTGCTGGTATAGCAGGTCATGGCTAAGTTAAAAAAAATTGAGTAGCAGAGAGTAACTGTTTATGATTTTCTTTCTTTTTTTCTTTAATTGGTAGGGGCTGTTGCTGTTGAAAAAGCAATAGACAAGTTTAATTACCAATACTGTCATTTTCATTATTAGTACAAAGTATATGTCATGTAAAGAATAAAAAGGGATATGATGCACAAGAGTGACTAGGGACCAACATGAGGTGCACCCACTAACAGATGACACCCAATCTGAAAGAGGAGAATAATATAGTAGTGAATAACAATGGGGCACCCTCTATAGCAATGAGAACAGTGGATAATAAAACGTATAAATTTATTAATATATGACTAAAATATATTGTTCACAGCCAATTAAATAGTAGCAGCATAGGTGATGGTATTGGGCATATTAAAACAGCAATATTGATAAAATGAGAATAAAGATAAAATGGTAGTCCGTCAGTAGGATCAAAGTTGGGCTGAAATCTGGCACCAAAAAATATATATAAAGAGCTCTAGGTATATGCAGTTAGTTTCCAGTTATAATTTGTATCAACTGGGCTCCAATTAAGGTGCAAGTCTATGCTGGTTATATGCAGAGCGGCGTCCCGCTCCTAAACCTGAGACAGCGGCGTCCCGCTGTATATTTTCAAAAAGCGATCGCTTACTATTGCAGACACTTCGATCTTACCCGGAGGGCTTCGATGGAATCGCCTACCCTCGTCTCGGTGCGCCTTCTCTGTGTATCGGTGCTCCGGTCCCGAGGGCTGTTAGTCTTCAAAAAGATCCCATGCCAACACCGGAAGTCCACGTAGGTTCGCTGGAACCTTACGTTTCGGGGTTTAGGAAGTTGACCCCTTCATCAGTGGTTAGTCCACTGATGAAGGGGTCAACTTCCTAAACCACGAAACACGTTTGGTACGGACCCCCATGAATGGATTACAGACACATATTTTCGATTGATTTAGGAGGAGCAGGATTTATTATTCTACAGATCCGATAACGCCAGTCGCGTGAGGTCTCGGCTGTATAAGGGAAATCCGCACTTCCAGCGAACCTACGCGGACTTCCTGTGTTGGCGTGGGATCTTTTTGAAGACTAACAGCCCTCGGGACCAGAGCACCGATACACAGACAAGGCGCACCGAGACGAGGGTAGGCGATTTCATCGAAGCCCTCCGGGTAAGATCGAAGTGTCTGCAATAGTAAGCGATCTCTTTTCGAAAATATACAGCGGGACGCCGCTGTCTCAGGTTTAGGAGTGGGACGCCGCTCTGCATATAACCAGCACAGACTTGCACCTTAATTGGAGCCCAGTTGATACAATTTATAACTGGAAACTAACTGCATATACCTAGAGCTCTTTAAATATATTTTTTGGTGTCAGATTTCAGCCAAACTTTGATCCTATTGACGGACTACCATTTTATCTTTATTCTCATTTTATCAATATTGCTGTTTTAATATGCCCAATACCATCACCTATGCTGCTACTATTTAATTGGCTGTGAACAATATATTTTAGTCATATATTAATAAATTTATACGTTTTATTATCCACTGTTCTCATTGCTATAGAGGGTGCCCCATTGTTATTCACTACTATATGTCATGTAAAGTGTGTCATCTGGTGGCTTCATTTTCTTACTATAGTAATAGCTCTCCTACATGGGCAGTCCCATAGTACATCAGCAATTACATACAGCATTCATATTCTCGTCAGCTTCCTGGCCAGACTATCCACAGTCACATAAAATGGAATAGCCTTTATCTACTTACAGAAATGTATATCCTGTCAGTTAACCCTATTAAGGTGGCAGTGCCATCCATGTTAAAAAGTTGAAATGTTAAGTGCCTATTTACTAAGCAGAATATCAGTACTGTGTTAATGTGACATGCTAGCTCATGTGTATGTAATGAGCTTTTGTTATGCTATATATGATATTTCAATGTGATCCTGTATGCACCACTGTAGATTAACAGCATAAAACCCATGTGTAAGATGTATTTTGTGAATGATTATGTGGCCTGTGAAATGTTGGATGTACTAGCCATATACCCTCATGATGTTGCTAGCCATATACCCTCATGATGTTGCTGGGCTCTGCAAATATGCATGTGTGAAACCACAATGTAATTGAGGTAAACTTAATTGTAGAAGTTGAGAAACTGCACTGTAGATGGTTGGCATGTAAATGTTCAGCACAAAGGTTACACCTAGGATGGATCCATGCTGTGCAGCACGTTAATGTGTTGATAAATACAGGTTCGCAGGAGGACATTTTTGTAGTATGAAGTGTGAAGTTGGCAGTTGATGCCATGATTGCATAGAGTGCACACTGTGTGTAGGGGCGGACTGGGAACTTAAAGTGGCCCTGGAAAAAATACTACAAGTGGCTCAGTTTTGGGGCGTGGTTAGGCTGCCGAGAGTGATGGCTGCATGAGAGGGAAGCTCCTGCACCAAGCGACTGAAAATCCACCTCAGGGACCGTTCCACAGCTACCCCACTTCTGATAAACCCCTCTCGGAGGACACCCTAAAGCAAATGCTTATAGCTCTTAAGGCCTCCCTCCACACCGACATTGTGAGGCTGATTAACCCACTCTCTGCCAGAGTACAAGAAGTGGAGGACAGGGTCCTCCATATAGAAACAAAAATGGATGAATTTGCCACTTCTCAAAACTCCATTATTGACGCTCACAATGACATGGTTGAAGAGTTGGAGACCATAAAGTTGAAATAGGACTTTGAGATCGCTCACGGCGAAATAATATAACATTTAGGGGCATAATCGAGGAAATCACACCTCAAGATCTGCAACATACTTGAAAGGCTAGACTACATCCAACCCTCTGGTGCAGACCCTCTACCAGGGAACACCACCTTTATGCCATACACTCCCGGCCTCAACAGTGGACTCTTGCCCTATGTTGCCATAAATGGCCTATGGCCATTTTGGTTTTCTTTATTTTTGTTTTTCAGTCACGGTTTATATCCAGTTAACATGTTTCTATGTTCCTCTTTATCATGCACTTTATATGCTCCCACAGGCACTGTAAAATTAATCAAGTGGTCCTCTTTCCATCATCATGGGGCTTAAGATCATGTCATTGAATGCCAAGGGGCTCAATTACCCTCAGAAACGGTCCTATGTATGGAAATAAACAATGTCGTCTGGTGCAGATATCCTTTGCATTTAAAAAACTCAAACTGATGCTGTTGAATGCACCACCACCTTTTTCCTAACATTTTACATTCCCATTTCAGTAAGAAGTCCAGAGGAGTCTTCATAGACATTAAGAATACAGTTGCTTTTGCCCTCATCAACAGCAGAGCTGACCCTGGGGGCAGGTACTTCATCTTGGTATGTTCAATCAACAATATCACATATACACTAGTCAACATCTATGCACCCAATACACACCAACTGTCATTTGTACACAAAGTAATGCGACATACCAACAAATTGAAAAAAGGAAAGCTCATAGTATGCAGAGATTTTACCTCTATAATGGACCCTTCTCTGGACTTCATTTCCTCCATAAGGCGATCTGAAGTGGGAATGGCCTCTTTTTTTACATTCGGAGGGTCTTATTGATGTGTGTAGAGCTCAACACAGTCAGGAAAGAGACTTCAACTCCCTCAACATCTATTTTACTCCCGAATTGACATGTTTATGGTGGACCTACGACGCTATTCCATACCTCTTCTACAGATATTGGTCTCATTCAATGGTCCGACCACGCCCCAATCACCATCACCTTGAATGAAAGATTTCAATCTCACACAGCCCCTATCTAGAGAAACAACACATTCCTATTTAGCAACCCTAAACACATCGAGAAACTCACTGCTGGGTTGAGGGAATACTTTCAGTTCAACACAGGTTACGTTTCAGACCCATTTATCCTATGGCAAGGCCACAAAGCCTACGTAAGAGGTTCCTTAATTAAGCTGGCCACAAGTTGAAAAAAACTTAGAGAAAAATAAATCTCCCAAATACTTGAATGGATAGCCTGCTTGGAAAGGGCTAATAAGGGCTCCCCAACAGCCCAACGTTCAGACGAGTTCAGGATTGAAAGGGACAAACTTAGGGGAATTCTACTCCACAACTACAGCAAATCTCTACTCAGGCTTAAATCCAAATACTATGCCCAAGGCAATAAAGCAGGAAAATTACTCGCTCGACAACTTAAAACCCATCAATCAAAATCCAAAATTCCACATATAATACATTCCAGTACCAATGCCAAATTGATTGACCCCAGGGACATTGCAGAACAATTTTGCCTTTACTACAAAGGACTTTATAACCTCAAAGACAACACTCCATTACCAGACAATTATCCATCCTTCGTTAAGGACTTTTTGACAAAAGCTTCACTTCCAACTCTCACTATCTCACAACTACAGACATTAAACGTCCCACCCACAGAATTGTAAATTAAAAAATTGATTCACTCACTCACCCTTGGAAGATCCCCAGGCCCTGATGGTTTATCCAATGAATACTACCACCACCACTTCCAAGCAATACTTATCCCTCGCTTGCGAGACATATTCCACCGGGCAATGGATGGTACTCCTTTCCCAGCAGATATGCTAGCAGCCTTAATAGTAACTCTCCCCAAACTGGGCAAGCCCCCAGATTTTCCCCAAAATTTCAGACCTATTTCCTTACTTAACTCAGACATAAAAATATTTGCTAAACTTATTGTCAACAGGCTGTCTCCAATGCTCCCCTTTCTTATCAAAACAGACCAGACCGGATTTGTAGCTGGGAGACAGGGCTGTGATAACACTAGAAGACTTCTGGACCTCTTTAATTATGCTGAAATTCACAATTTCCCTATGTGTGCGGTAACCCTGGACGCCGAGAATGCGTTCGACCACCTTCACTGGTCATTTGCCTTCACAGCCCTCCGGGAAATGGGGTTTGCAGGTCACATAATGCAAGCCATCAAAAACCTCTACTCCTCCCCTTCTGCTAGAGTATGGATCAATGGGATTGTCTCAGACAGTTTTCAGATTTCAAATGGGATACGTCAGGGATGCCCCTTATCCCCTCTGCTCTTCATCCTTGCTTTGGAACCCTTAGCACAACACATAAGAAACTCAACAAACCTCACTGGTATTAAAGTGGGAGATCAAACCCACACCATCACCCTCTATGCTGATGATATAATCCTTACATTGGTGGGACCTGTTAATTCCCTGGGAAATGCTCTATCTATAATATCACGTTTTGGCTCTCTTTCCTACTACAAAATAAATAGCTCCAAATCTCAAGCTCTCACCATCAACATTCCCCCTAGAGAAGTGTCACTCTTACGATCTCTATATGATCTGGATTGGCAATCTACCGAATTGCCATACTTGGGAGTCAAACTCACATCTCCATGCTCCCTTCTATATAAACATAACTTTGAACCTCTCCTCTCTTCCATGACCAAAGACTTCTCTAACTTTGCAATGAAGGCAGTATTATGGGTGGGTAGAGTTGCATCATTCCAGATGATGACCCTCCCAAAGCTTATATATATCTTTCGGGCCCTCCCTATCTCTATCCCCAATATATTTTTCAAGAAAGCCCAGTCTATTTTGAACGCTCACCTATGTGGCTCCACTAGGCCCAGAATAGACAAAACCTTGATGTCCAGAAACAAAAGAGCTGGAGGTATTGGCCTCCCATCAATTAAAGACTATCACAAAGCAATAGGACTCTCGTTCACTCGCGAATGGTGGTTACCTAATAGCTGTAAGATATGGGTCCAAATAGAATCTCATTCTATAGGCCAATGCACACTAAAGGACTATCTTATACAATTGTGTAAGCAAAATACACCCAGGAACTTCTCCTTACTGCTGGAGGGAATGTGGTAATACAGGCTCCCTATATCATATTTTATGGACCTGTCCCAAACTTGCTTCATTTTGGCAACAGATCTTTGAGTCAGTGGCATAACTACCGGGGAAAGCAGGGGAAGCGGATGCTTCGGGGCCCGGGCTGACAAGGGGCGCGTCCGCCCGGGAGCAGTGTCTCAGTGTCAGACAACATAAGGATCATCTCAGGCCAGACCCTTCACTTACAGTGCGGTCACATCACCATCAGTCCCTGACCGCCAACAGTCAATCCCCCCGCTGATTCTCCTTACTGCCTGTCTCCGCCAGCATAGAGCAGGGCGCTGTCCACTAGTGCGCTATGCTAATTAAGCCCATGTACTAAGTTCTTGTCCTGACTGGAGAGTGTGGCAGGAGAGAGAGGAAGCGCGGCAGGCAAAAGGAGCAGCACGGCAGCGGCACAGCAGCAAGCGCACATCACTCACTCCTCGGCTTTTAAGGTATGTGCGCGCTGCATGTGCCCCCCTGGCCCTTTCAGTGCAGCGCCTGGCCCTTATCTGCACCTCAGTGGCCTGTGCCCCCCCTGGCCCCTGTCTGCACCCCCTGGCCCCTGTCTGTGCCCCCTTGGCCCTTATCTGCACCCACCTTGCCCCTGTCTGCATCTCCCTGCCACCTGTCTGTGCCCCCACCCTGGCCCTGTCTGCTCCTCCATGGCCCTGGCTTGTGCCCCCCCTGGACTCTGTCTGAACCCCCTGTCTGCACCCCCTTGGCCCCTGTCTGTGCCCCATGGCCCTTATCTGCACCCCCTGGCCCCTATCTACATCTCCCTGGTTCTTCTCTGTGCCCCTTCTGGCCCTTATCTTTACCCCCTGGCCATGGCCTGTGCCCCCATGGCCCCTGTATGTGCCCCCCTGGCCCCTGTCTGCACCTCCCTGGCCCTTGTTTGTGCCCCCTGGCCCTTATCTGCACCCCCCTGGCCTGTGCCCCCCTGGCCCTGGCCTGTACCCTCCCGTCCACCTGTCTGCACCTCCCTGGCCCTTGTCTGTTCCCCCCTGGCCCTTGTCTGTGCCCCCTCTGGTTCCTTTATCTATGCTCCCCCTGGCCATTGTCTGTGCCCCCCTGTCCCTTGTCTGTGCCCCTTTCCCTTATCTGCGTACCCTAGCCCTTGTTTGTGCCCCTGGCTCTTATCTGCGCCCCCCTGGTCCTGGCCTCTGCCCCCCCCCCCCCCGGCCCCTGTCTGCACCTCTAAGAACATTACTTGGGTGCCTTGGCTACTTCACCCTAAGTACACTCCCTAGGAATCCTTATCTAACTAGAGAAACTTATATCTTCAATATCCCGTGACAAGTGCGAGCATTGTTACTTTAACTTTATAGTTGTCCACTGCAATCGTCTTTTAGTTTTCTTTATTTTCTTCCTTTTCCTCTCTTCTCCTTTTACTTATTATATGTATCTGACCTCTCTTAAATGCAATCTGCCGCCCTCTTTCAAGGAGGTGAATGCCGCATATGATGCCTTCTTACCCAAGGCTGTTAGTTTTCCATGCCTCATAATGTGATTTGTAACTGGTGGTCGAATATATTTCTGTTAAATGTAAACTGATTTAGGTCGAGATTACATGTAAGGATTTGTAACACTATGATGTACTGCACATCTTTTTTTTTTCCTGTCACTTTTGTGAAAAAAATATATAAAAAACGTATTAAAAAAAAGTGGCCCCGTTTTGTAGTTGAGTCCAAATGTATGGAAGGCAGAGACAGCAATACCATGTTGTGGCACATTATACCACCCCAACAGAGACAAATACCACAGTCCATCACAAAATACTGCCAGCAGCAGCACAAAATACATCCCCAAAAACTTCCACTGGCCGGTCGTGATGAGGGCCCAGATGGCTCCCTGGGCATCGGCCCACCGGGAAATTTCCCTTTGAAGTCTATGACCAATCCGCCCCTGACTGTGTGTATAGTAGTTGTTGCCTAGACCAGCAAGGACCATTCTTCATCTCTGCAACTCAGAGGAAGATGACAGAGACAGTTGTAACAAGTTGTGATACTCACGAAAAACAAAGGTGATCCGGCACTGAAGGGTCCTATTTTCGACATTTCTTTATTGCCAAAACTTGAACATATATGGAACAGGACAGGACATAGAGCAGCCATCTCCCTCTTACTCCCCTTTAGCCGACATGTTTCGAGCCGCCTAGGCTCTTCTTAGTCTTGGCCTCAGGTGTGTGAACTGATCCAGAACTTAAAGGCTCACACCTTCCCACCCCAGGTGGATAGGGAGGAGAGGGGGAGGGGAAGGGAAAAAGAAGGGGAGGGGGAAAAAAAAAAGAGAGAGAAAAAGGGGAAAGGAAAAAGGGAGGGATGACATGAGCCCAAGTCCCGTCAGTTCAGACACAGCATATCTGTAACACCTCGTGCGCTTATGGACATGTGCTGACAGTAAATACAAAAACATATACATTATTCAAAGCATATACAATAATAATAAAATGTATATACATGGAAAAATACACACAAATGTATCACCTGCAAATGAAAACAAAAATTGCACATAATAAGCGGTGGGTAGGTGTTTAGGAATATAACTTTCCCCAACCACACCGTCAATATAAAATCATGTATGACAAGCAGGACCTCTGGACCACAGTATGTCCATGATCACCAAACTGTCATAACATGAGAAACGAGGACTGATAAGGCTAGCATGGGGAAGAGAAAAAAATAAAAATAAAATAATAAAAAAAAGTTGTGATACTATTGTAATCATTAAGGCTCAGTTCACATCATCGTTCAGCATTTCCGTTCTCCTGCATGCACAACTTTTGTCTCTGCTTCAAAAATCTTCCTCTGAGCGGAAACCTAACGGACCCTATTATAGTCTTTGGGGGGAATTTATCATGAGAAGAATATTTGAAGAAAGTTTGGCTTGAGTCAATGTCGGAGTACATTGTGCCACATTTATCAAATGTCACAGGTTGTTTGATAAGTTTGTCTTATCCTTAAACCTAATACTTCTGTCTAGAGAAGCTACTCCAGTTTTCCTATTCCATCCAACTCCTGGAGTGAGATTGTGACTTTTCAGCATTTTTTTTTTTTTAAAGTCGCAATGATAAATCTGGAGTTAAAACTCATTAACATAGCTAACCACACCCACTTTCCCACCCATATCACAAAACTGGAGTGAGTGGTGTAAAAATGCTAAAAGTCGCAAAATGTTGCCCAAGTGATTGTAAAAAGTCAAAAAAATTTGCCCAAGTGATTGTAAAAAGTCACAAATTTTTGAGCAAGAGCTTAAATTTTGAGCAACTGAGTGCAAGAAAGTTGCAAAAGCCCTATTTTGCAACTTTTTGATGCCAGAATTCTGGAGTGAATGTATGATAAATCAGGTCCTACGGGTCCATATGCTCAGTTCACCTCAGTTTTGTGCCGAATCCGTCCTTTCCGTTCTCCTGCTCCTATAACGAAGCAGAAGAATAGAAAGGCTGAACGCAGATGTGAACTCAGCCTTAGGCCTCATGCACAAGGCCGTTGTTTTGGTCCACTTCCGAGCTGCAGTTTTGGCAGTTCGGATGCGGACCCATTCACTTCAATGGGGCAGCAAAAGATGCGGACAGCACTCCGTGTGCTGTCTGCATCCTTTGCTCCGTTCGGTGGCACCGCAAAAAAAAAAAATAACATGTCCTATTCTTGTCCATGCTTTGCGGAAAACAATAGGCAGTTATATTAAAGGCTGTCCGTGCCGTTCCGCAAATTGCAGAATGCACACGGACGCCATCCGTGTTCTGCGGATCCGCGATTTGGGGACCGCAAAACACACAATGCTCGTGTGCATGTAGCCTTAGTCAGTTGCCCCACATGAGTTAAGCAAAAATACTTATCCAAGTTACAACTTTGTCCACCTGATTCCTTCTGGTGTCCTTGAGTGAGGAACTTATTTATTAGTCAAAAATATCCTGGGTAAGGACTAATCCCTCATTAGATCAGAATATGTTGAAGTACTGCAGCCTTAGTTGAATAATTATATACTGTGCTGCATACATTTCCTGTTATAGTAATTAGCAGCAGATAAATGCAACTGTATTGACATATAAGCAATCTCTAGACTGCTTCTTCCCGGACTTTGAAAAGAAATTCGGATTCATTACAAAGTAGTGTAGTGGATGCAATGATGGGGAACGGCGATCGTACCGCCGCCTGTCATTGAACCGCTCAGATGCCTGGATTCATTACCATGTAGCATCAAGAAATTCGGATTCATGACAAATCAAATTTTTCCTGAAATTTGGATTGAATTCCACTTAACTTCAATTTGCTCAACACTAGTTGTGATGGTTAATTGCTGAACACATAAAAGACAGGCATTCATCCTTTCTTGAAACACAAGACCAATTCCCAAAAAATGGGACACTGAATAAAATGTAAATAAATGTAAAACCACAACGCAATGATTTTCAAGTTTCATAGACCCATATTTTATTCACAAAAGAACATACAATATAGATTTTGAAAGCAAGACATCTTACCATTTCATAAAAAATTAACTCAATTAGAATTTGATGGCATCATTGCATCTCAAAAAACTTGGCACAGGGCCATGTCTACCATTGTGTATCATCCCCCAGCCTGTAAATGTCAGGGAAGTGAGGAGACCAATTGCTGATGTTTTGGGAGAGGAATGTTGTTCCATTCTTGTGTGATATAGAATTCTAGATGCTCATCAGTCCTGGTCTTCCTCAGTTCATGATACACCAATATCTATTGGTGAAAGGTCTGGACTGTAGGTAGGCCTGTTCAGCACCCGAACTCTTCTTCTGCTAATCTATGGTGTAGTAACAGAACCAGGTAATTGCAGAAACTATTTGGGAAGGCCAGGCAAGGGTGTTCTCCGAAGACCCCTCAGTTCTCTCCTTAGGACCGCAGACCTCAGAGCTGATAGGAAAGACAACAGGAGCAGGACATCTGGAATACCAGTTGTGACTTACCGGCACAGCAATTTTCTTCTTATGAACAGAGGTCTGTAGTAGGTAATACTTATTGATTGGCACAGCAACTTTCTTCCTATTAACAGAGGTCTGTAGTAGAGAAGATTTAGTCTCAGGCCCAACCTAAAAAAAAATACTGGAAGTAGAGTCAGCGACTGGTGCTGCCGAAGGCAACACCTCTTGGTTTGCTAGATCAATATATCTCTGAATAGCATCTCCATCGCATTTTTCCTAGACATGCTTAGACTTGGTCCGGGCCTCAGTTACAGACTGTTCTTACAGATGTTGGGGTACAGATGAATTCCTGACAGGCTGCCCATTACGGTAGATAGGCATGAGGAGTGACAGGTTGAGCCAAGCTCTGCTCAGAGCCAGGAGGGAGATGCTGGTGGCAGGAGAGCAGACCGCAGCTAACAACTTCGCTGCCCACGCCTGTCAGCATGGTGTGCAGCAGCAGGGAGGAGTGAAGAAGTCCGTCACCCATACCTGTGTGTGGGGACAGAATTGCAGGTACTTGTATTGAGGATTAGTGTTGGGTGCGAATATTCGAATCATAAATTTTTGTCGCGAATATCACCACTTTGAGAATTCGCAAATATTTAGAATATAGTGTTATATATTCGTATTCGCGAATACTCTAGATTTTTTCCATCTGAACCCATGATCCCTCCCTGCTTCTTGCTTGTGGGCCAATGAGAAGGCTGCAATGTCTTTGTCTGAGCTTAGCAACATCCCTGGCAACCAATAGGAAAGTTGCCTACCCCTTACTATATAAGAACCTCCCCAGCAGCCATTTTCTGCAGTTTTTTGCAGTTCTGAGAGAGACAGCAGTGTAATTGCTGTGCTCTCTGCTTTGCTGCGTCATTAGTCATTTAGTTAGCTTATATATATATTACAGATAGTTAGTGGGAAAATAAAAACTTCTGGACAGCACCACCAGATCAAAGTACAAACGGAGTGCCAGCGGTTGGGGCGGTGATCCTACCACCCAAGCATCAATAAGAATAAGAATACCGCGGCACATCCATTAAAGTGACATGTGCTTTATTCACCAAAAATGAGACGTTTCAGTTCACTCCATGGAACCTTTTTCAAGCAGTGAAGATAGTGGGAGATAGTCAGTGTAGGTTAGATAGTGATATAATGTAGCTGATAGGTTCTGCTCTCCATACATACATGCTACAGACACAAGTTCACAACTAGTAATGGCCTTGCGGTTCGTCTGGCGGTCGGTTTGCGCCAAACTTTGCACGTTCGCGATCCGCCGAACATGCGAACATATGGCGATGTCCGCGCACGCCATATTCTTTTGCATTGCGCTGAACTTTGACCCATGACACATCCATCAGGTGGGACAGGCTAGCCAATTGAGACGTTTCAGCACATGGACACACCCCCAACCCTATAACAGAACCCGATCTGGCAGCCATTTTACATTATGTGTTTTGCCAGTGTAGGGAGAGGTTGCATTTCTAACATAGAAAGTATATTATAGTGCATTTGTATGCTTCCAGAAAATACTGATTGAGGGCTGCGATCTATCAGCTTCCACAAAATAGTGATAGAGGCTTTCCATATACCTGCGTCCACAAAATTACTGCTTGAGGGTGATATACCAGCTTCAACTAACAACTGAATGAGGTCTGCCATATATCAGCTTCCACAAAATAGTGATAGAGCTTTTCCATATACCTGCGTCCACAAAATTACTGCTTGAGGGTGATATACCAGCTTCAACTAACAACTGATTGAGGCCGACTATATATCAGCTTCCACAAAATAGTGATAGAGGTTTTCCATATACCTGCGTCCACAAAATTACTGCTTGAGGGTGATATACCAGCTTCAACTAACAACTGATTGAGGCCTGCCATATATCAGCTTCCACAAAATAGTGATAGAAGTATTCCATATACCTGCGCCCACAAAATTACTTCTTGAGAGTGATATACCTACTTCAACTAACAACTGATTGAGGCCTGCCATATATCAGCTTCCACAAAATAGTGATAGAGGTTTTACATATACCTGCGTCCACAAAATTACTGCTTGAGGGTGATATACCAGCTTCAACTAACAACTGATTGAGGCCTGCCATATATCAGCTTCCACAAATACTGCTCTTCTCTAGGGACTTTGGCACAGGGTCATTTTGAAAATGACAGGCAGAGGAAGAGGCAGGCCATTCCACAGGGGTGGTAGGGGTCAGGCAGGTGCACCAGGCCGGAGCCTAAGTGGGAAGTTGGAGAAGGTATGTGCGAATATGTCAAAGGACGCACCAGAGTTATTTGAGTGGCTCATTTAGCCTTCCGCTTCTGCACCCTCCTCATCCTCTGTATCTGCACATTCTCACTCTCTTCTGTGTGCACCCCCAAAGACACCACCACCACCATAGCCCCTCCACTCGAGTCAGACCACCACCATAGACCTTACCGATGCGCAGCCATTCTTGGCATCGGATGAGGAAGAAAAGGTAGCAAGGGCCGCCACCCAGCGGTCTGACGACAGTACCCAGATCAGCCCAAGGAGGATGGTCCCCGCTGTTGCTGCCTACTTCGAGATCGCTAATGTCAGTGGTGGGGAAGGTGCCGATGATGAGGTGTCGATGGACGTCACGTGGGTGCCCACAAGAGAGGAAGAGGAGGGGAGTTCAGAGGGAGAGACAGAGAAGCAGATAGGGAGGAGAAGGAGGAGAAGAAGGCAGGACTCGCAGTGCACAGGAGGCCAAAAGCAGACTGTAAATGTATCTGGAGCGAGCCATCCACCATGCACATGTTGCGCTCCCAGGATGCTGGCACATGGCTCTGCAGAGTGGGCTTTTTTTTAACGTGTCAGCTGCTGACAATAGTGTTGCCATCTTAAGTCTGTGCTGTCAACGCATAAGTCGCGATAAGCCCAACACTCACCTAGGGATGACCGCCTTAAGAAGGCACCTGGCCTCCCATCACTGAACCCAGTGGGAGCAACGCCATGAGAACCCATAAAGCCACACTCCCGGCGCTCCACGTCCTGCCTCTTCTCCTTCTCCTCTCTTCTCCAATTTGTCCTCCACTCCACCTTTCACCATGCCATCGTCGCGTTCATCTAGCACAAGGCAGGCTTCCGTGGCCCAAATGTTCGAGCGTAAAAAAATTATGACGGCTGACCAGAACTGCTAGCCCGCCAACTACTGCCATATAAATTGGTGGACTCGGAGGCCTTTAGAAAATTTGTGGCCATTGGCACACCGCAATGGAAGGTCCCCGAAAGGAAATATTTCTCCCAGAAGGGCATCTCTAAACTATATGGCCACGATCGGCGGCAAGTTAATATATCTCTGGCACACAGTGTCAGTGCCAAGATACATCTGACCACAGACACGTGGTCTAGCAAACACAGGCAGGGAAGGTACAGTAGATAACTTTTACTGTCCACTGCGTGAACTTTCTGATGGCCATCAAGCATGTATCCCGTGGCACCGGTGTGGATTTGGTGTTACTTCCAAGGATTGCATGCAGGCCGGCCTCTTCTTCTCCTCCTCCTCCTACTCCTTCCTCCGTCTCCTCCTCGGCTGACTCCTCCTTTTCCACTGCTACCGCCTCTTCCGCTGCACCCCCAAGCTCCCCAGAACCTATTCAAAGTGCCAGGTGAGAAGTTGCCATGCTGTGCTGTGGCTGTTGTGCCTGGAAACCAAGAACCACACTGCTCCTGCACTGTTTTCCGCTCTGCGATCACAGGCTGATCAGTGGCTAACCCCGCTCAATTTGACAGTTGGTAAAGTGGTGTGCGACAATGGTGCCAATCTGCTGAGCGTGCTGAAACAGGGCAAAATGACACATGTGCTATGCATGGCACACGTCCTGAACTTAGTCGTGCAGCGATTTGTTGCCAAATACACGGCCATGGCTCGCCTTGCTGACGTTTAGCGGTTACACCGCTTGCCCGTCAGACATCTGAATTGTGACTGCCCGACGAGCTGGAACGCCACCTTGTATATGTTTGATAGGCTGCTCTAGCAGCAACGTGCTGTTATCAACTATCCGTACGAACTCTGCGGCAGGACAGGTTCTAGGGAGCTTGGTTTCTTTTCGCCGTACCAGTGGCTGCTCATGCGCGATGGATGCAGACTTCTGCGTCCATTTGATGAGATCACCAAACTGGTCAGTCGCAGCCAGGGCACCATCAGTGAGATCGTATCTTACGCCTTCTTTCTGGAGCATGCATTGCGTCGTGTCATTGATCAAGCCGTCGAGGAGCAGGAGCTGGAAGATGTGGAAGTCGCAATGCTGAATGAATTCCCAGGGGGGCTACTCCATCTGAGACAAGTCAGCAGGAGTCTGAAGAGGAGTCAGAGGAGGATGGTGGCTGGGGGGAGGAGGAGCAAGAAGAGCAGGCTTTAAACTTTTTGGGGATCCCTGGTTTTGTCCGTGGATGGGGGGAGGAGACCGATGACAACATTCTCCTGGGCGATGAGCAGGAGCCAGGGCACTCCACCGCCCCGGGTGCCACTCACAAGGGGGGTGCCATGACGGAGTCACCCCTCCATCCACTGCTGCACCGCGACGCGACTCCGCCAGGCGCCGGCTTTTGTGGAAGGATTATTGCGGCGGCGCGCAACATGACGTCACGACGCTGACGCCAAACAAAGGGTTCGCCCCGGGTGCCAAATGCTGTAGGTATGCCCCTGCTTCATGCTCCAGTGTTTGAAGAGGGACCCCCGTATAAAAAGCATAAAGGGCAAGGACTTGTACTGGGTGGCAACGTACTTAGACCCCCGGTACAAACACAAAATGGCGGACAATTAATAGCATCACAGAGGGCTGTCAGAATGCAGCATTTCCAGGCCTTACTGAGAGAGATGTTGCATTCTGCTGTTGCGGGCACTGGCAGAGGAATTTCCACCCACAGCGAAACAGGTGCGGGTACCAATCCTACCGCGCCTGCAAAAAGAGGGCGGTTTGAAGATGTGTTGGTCACTTTGGATATGAGATCATTCTTGCAGTTAACCCATCGACAGCCGCCCTCCGGATCCAGCCTCAGGGAATGCCTAGACCGACAGGTGTCCAACTATATCGGGTTAAGGCCGATGTGGACGCTCTGAGAAGCGAGGAACCCCTTGACTACTGGGTGTGCAGGCTTGACCTGTGGCCAGAGCTGGCACAATTTGCCATGGAACTCTTGGCTTGCCCCTCGTCGAGTGTCCTGTCCGAAAGGACGTTCAGCGCAGCAGGGGGGATCGTGACTGATAAGCGCAGTCGCCTAGCTCACGACAGTGTGGACTACCTGACATTTCTAAAAATGAATGAGGCATGGATCTCAGAGGAATTCAACACCTGTGATGACCACTTGTAATTGAATTTCCTCATGTCAGCCCACACATATCCGCCACCACCCAGAACAAAGAATGGTCCTTGCCTTATGTATATACAGTGGCATAAAAGGCCTTTTATGTCAGGTGAATGCCTAATTTTTGGTTGCCTGTACTGGCAAACAATTATATTTTTATTCTGTGACCGCCTAATGTACCTCCAGCCACAGAATCCAAAGTTCTGTGCTGTCAGGTGAATGCCTATTGGCTAATTTTTGGGGCCTGTACTGGCCCACAGTTACATATTTATCCTGTGACCGCCTAATGTACCTCCAGCCACAGAATCCAAAGTTCTTTGCTGTCAGCAGAATGCCTATTGCATAATTTTTGGGGCCTGTACTGACCGACAGTTACATATTTATCCTGTGACCGCCTAATGTACCTCCAGCCACAGAATCCAAAGTTCCTTGCTGTCAGGTGAATGCCTATTACCTAATTTTTGTGGCCTGTACTGGCACATAATCACACCCTTGTCTCACTCCTCTGCCACTCATTATGGTGGCGTATGAACCGCATTCACCATAAGGACCTTCTAATGTCACAGGTTCATGTGACTGTGCCCCCCACCCCGTACTGTGCCCCTCACCCTGTACTGTGCCCCCTTATACCCTGAATTGTGCCCTCTTACCACACCCTGTGCTGTGCCCCTAATCATTCCCTGAACTTTGCCCTCTTATACCCTTTTATCCGGTCACGGTATGGCGGTGTTATCCGGTCAATGTATGGCGGTGGTATCCAATAACTGGATGGCCATAACTGTATCCCTTTCCCTGCTCACGCCATCTTTTTTTAGATCTGGCATGAGCAGGAAAAATATGCAGATTGCGGTGCTAAGGACCTTTGCGCCACAATCTGTGTCAGAAATACGCCTAACATAGACGTATTTCTATATAATAAATGACCACCTAATTGTATTATTATTTGGGGGTAGGGCTAATATATTTATATTATATAGATTCTAGTGTATTATATTGTGTCCTATATTTCCCAGTAGAAAATGATCCTTGGGAAACACAGTCCTCAACCCTCACCACCAGGACCAGTTAGCTCTCTGTCAGTACATGGCCTCCCCTCTCCGCCATGCTGCTCCGCTGTGTACTGGTGCTTATTCTAACACTAGGGCTGGGTTCACATCCTATTTTTGCCATCCATTTAATGCATACCAAAAATGTATGTGTTAACAGATGCCTCAGACTGATGCCGTACAGTGGCGTCTGTTCACCATACAGTCCATGGTAGAAAAAATATTTATGTTAACGTATGCATTTTTTTTAATGGACTCTGCAGGATACAAAAACGTGGAGTGCTGCACATTTGTATATATCAAAGGCCTCATGCACACGACAGTTGTTTTTCTCGGCCTCCGTTCTGTTTTTTTTTGCGGATAGGATGTTGACCCATTCATTTCAATGGGTCAGCAAAAAAATGCTGATAGTTCATCCGTTTGTGTTCCGCGTCCGTGTTTCCCTTCAGCAAAAAAAATAGTGCATGTCCTACTTTTTTCACATTTGCGGACAAGGATAGGCATTTATTACAAGGGATCTGTGGAAAAAAACGGATCCTCCAAAAAAAAAAGATGCCGCACAATTTGCGGACGCAAAAAACAACTGTCGTGTGCATGAGGCCAAACCGAGAGGAAATCAACATTTTCTAGGCTCCAGCAGGGCACATTTTTGAGAGTTTCCCTTTAAGACGCATAAAAATGGCCCTGATTAAAATACATATTTTTTGTGGGAATTTTTTGCCATTGATCCCCCTCTGGTATATCACTGTCCATGTTGTGGGACTATTTGTGTACTTCTAGTAAGTGTTTGCTGGCTGCAAATATGACCTGAAGGTTTTTCAGGTTCGCCTGCCATTAAAGTTAAAGGGGCCCGCCGCGAATGCGCGGTTCGCGAACATTTGATCGTGAACGCACGTTCGTGAATCGTCCTGGCCGATGTTCATCCATCACTATTCACAACAATACTTAGTGTTCCAATCAGTAATATGTAGTCAGACCTGCTAAAATGTGAATTTGCACATATTGCGCCAAAATATGCGCATCATTAAATGCCGATTTGTGCAATCACGAATATATTGGAGCACTCTATCTGTATATAAAGCTATTGTAATGTTCTGCTGTGCAAACCATTTTTTCCAGTCTCAGGAAATTTCTAGCAGCTTTAAAAATGTAGCAATAGTGACCCACGCCTGTATTGCGCGCGCAATACGCGTATATTACATTGCCGATTTTGGCAATCAAGAAAATAATTTATGACGAATATTCGCCCACATTTATTCGGTAAATATCGCAAATTCGAATATTGCGCCTGCAAACTGGGCAGGCTTACTCATTTTTTTCTCTAAAATGTAGTCAATGTACATAAACTGAAATTCACTAGATTTATCATAGCGGCTCAGGCTGGATGAAACATTTAGTTCACGGCTAGACACTCTTATGTAACTTGACACCACCTATCGGTTGGCTTACTATGCGACAGAAATTTGTGATAGAAATTAATTTAATTGCTACTTGAAAACCCAGTAGACAACTATTAGTAAATTATTAAAAATAGGAAACTACAATTACGCAGAATGGAAATAAAAAAAATCCATTTATTTTTATCTTCAAATATCCATGAAAAACATCCATTGAAAAATATCCATGCTGATAATTTCTTTGCAACTGCAAGTCAGACGGCTTTTACTGTCCTGCAGCTGCATTTGATCTCAATTATGCAGAAATATTTAAATAAACCCTTATGTATATATTTTCTGTATTAAAAGCTATATTCCTTATATCAAAGAGAAAACATTATCCAGATGGTATGAAGCCACAAGCACCGCCTCATAAATAGTTCTATTGAAGTGTGTCACCGAACCTTCGTCTATCTCTAGGAATCAGACGTGTCTTCAATAACAGCTGCTGAGGCTTTAGAAAAGCAGGTGTCAGGGCCGCTGAGCAGCAGACTGTATTCATTCTGTATGGAATCTGTTTAGGTTTTCGTGCAGATTCCTAGCACTAAAAGCAAGCAGAGAATAAGGAAACCAGGCATCTTGGAATCTTGCTGAAGTATTCCAGCCAAGAAAAATGCACCACTAAAATTCTTAATTGACTGGGAAAACAAAAATATACTACATTATTTTAATAATGCCACTTCTTAAAGGGAATCAAAGGGAGTTAACAAAAAAATAAATTTAAATCAAGTTTTATGTTTATTATTATTCATTTTCCATGTTGGTATTTATATTTGTCAAGATTATTAAAATCCTGAAGCTTTCATGTTGGCCATTAAACCTAATACTATTTAGAGACTTCCTTTTTTGGGGGGGGGGGGGGTCAGGTTTCAGCAGTCATCTCATTATCATCATAGGCAGGATTACAATGACAGCTATTATCCATATACAGATAACACAGAATCCACTGTTCACAATAGATGATGGTCAGAGCTTATTAACCCCCCCCCCCCCCCCCCCCCCACACACACACAAGAACTCACCCATAGAAGTAAGTGAACATCTCCAGTCTATTTTGCCTATGGCTGCTGTAAAGCATATCTCTAAATGCAGCTTAGGAAAGATGGCTGCTGCCATAATCCTGTACAAAATGCTGAATAAATAAAATAAAGGAAAATAAAACAGATTAGAAAAAGGAATATGTTTCACTTTAATGGTTTTAAATGCAAAAAAATCATTCATTTTAGGGTGGTTTCACACATATTTTTTTGCACACTTTTTCCACATTTGCCATTTTTGGAACTTTTTTTACAGCTTTTTTAGATGGCCAAATGAAATGCACTACATGCAATGCCTTTTTAAGATTTATTCCACAGGCAGCAAACATATCCATTGATTTTAATGTTTTTGCAGACCAACTATGCCCATTGACACTGACGGCTGAAAGAAGCCTAACAAATATCTTTCAAACAATGGCCCCAGTGATTTTGGGTGGTCCACACATTTTCCTTAAATGGACCTTAGCCTTTTTTGGGGGGTTTTGAATGTTGACAACATCTTAATTTTGTCTAGCATTCTGCATAATGCTTCTTACCAATAAAGTGAAGGTCGTTTCTAGTTCTGTACAAACATGTGAAGCCTCTATTGCCCCATGAAAAAGTTTCTACAGTTTGTAAACCAGCACCTAGATCTGAATACTTTTATAATCATATGTAATTAAATTTAGCATAGCCACTAAGATATTCAATAAAATGTATCTATATAGCGCCACCTGCTGTAAGTTTTTTTCGTATTTCTATGTCCACTCACTGAGGAGGCCGCACATGCTCAGTTTCATCCTTCAACTGCCTCCTGAGCTGTGATAGGGAGAGCTGAGACACGCCCCCTGAGCTGTGATAGGGAGAGCTGAGACACGCCTCCAAACCTGAGCCATTAAAGACACTCCCCTTGAGCTGCCAGCTTAAAATAAATCTAGTAGATCAATGAATGGGGAGATCTCTGGATCCATGTGAGGTACAGGACTGGTTCTGGCTTTCTTAGAAAGAGGTTGCCATGTACTATATGATCTCTGGTTTTCATGTTTTTACATTATTCATGAGATAACCCCTTTAATGCTGTACAGCATGTGCAGAACAGATCTCTTGCAAAGTACACTTGAATATACAGTATGTATGGAGAGGTTTTTAAAAGTAACAAGGAGCAATACAGTACATTATAAACCAGAGCAGGAGATATTTAGGCACATGATTTTTGTATGAACTATTTACTTTTAGCAACAAAATACATAGTATTTGCTTTTAATCAAATTCAGACATCTGGACCCGTGACTGTACATCTGGATTTGTGGTGAGATGAGGGAGGATTAATATGGAATGAAGCCAACATAGAAACAGGGCAAGACAGCACTCAAGAGGAGATAGTTTATGAATATGAAAACATGTAGTCCCTCAGTTTGGTCAATATTCTTTTCCTGATTAACGCTATGATAAAAGAGAACTAATTGCGACTGAGTATTAATTAAAGCAGCGGCTCCTAATAACACTCATAAATAATGTAAAGACAAGCAGCAGCTGCACAGAGCATCTTTATGCTGGGATAGTACTCTGTCTGTCTGCGGCGTATGGGGAAAATGAGAAAATGTGGACCAAGAAACTAGATGAGTAAGGAAAATTAATGTACAATGCTGCTATTATGGGATTAGTCAACCAAAGATTTGTAGAATCCATGAAGAAATATATAAAAGATAACATGTAAAGCACAGACAGGTATTGCATGCCGTAACTGCAGTATATAATAATCTTATCATTATTATAGGTTATGCACACAAATCACATACTGTTAGGCAGTGGCATCGCTACAGGGGGGTAATTGCCCCCCCTTGGTTATTCCTTGCCCCCCTGTGTGCCCCCCCCCCACTGATTCCCGGCCGTACCGCTGCCTTTCCCTTTAAAACGTAAGGCTAAGACTCCGATCCGAATCATCAGTGATGCGCAGCAGCAGAGCGCACTGACCCACGCCGCCTTTAGATTAGTGCGCTGCCGCCCGCCAGTCAATTCTGGTTTGCAGGCTCGGCGTTAGCCAGGTCTAGGAAGAACCAGACAGACCAGTAGACCACAACCAGAGTACACAGGAGCGCAGCGCGACAGCTGCGCTAAGGAGGTAATCAGATAATTTAAGTTGAGGACTCTCCTCTATCAAGTTTTTATACATTCTATTAAAGTGGGATAGATGGGGTTTGATCCACTGGGCTGGGAATAAAGATGGGGGTGTCGCAAAGGCATCTCTACAGAGGGGCAACTATAAATACTATAATCTCCTCAGGAGTAAATGATTATAATTGATATAGTATATGATATAGTATATATAATTATATAATGTATCTATATGACAGCAGACAGCCTGATTGCAGCTTGTACTGCCTGGTGTGGTGGCGTGGTGCTGACTGAGTAGAGTTCTGTGCATTTAACATTGTGAGGGGGGGGGGGGGGGCTGCTATTAATTGCATTGTGTCTTGAGTTGTCTGGCAGGATTGGGGGTGAACACAGGGCCATTCTCCATCACTTATTGTTATTAACCCCTCCCTTGCCAGCCCACCCAGCCTCATTTTGCTGTGTGTTCTGCTTTGAACTTTTTTTTAGTCCATGAAGGGGTTAATTAAGTGTTGGAGGGGGTGGGGGTGTTATTGTGCTTATTGTGTTTGGGAGCCATATAACAAGTTTGACCACTTGGGTTTGAGCATGGTTGTGGTTGAGTGTCATCCACCGATCCCCCATAACAGTGTCATCCACAGATCCCACATAACAGTGTCATCCACAGATCCCCCATAACAGTGTCATCCACAGATCCCCATAACAGTGTCATCCACAGATCCCCCATAACAGTGTCATCCACAGATCCCCATAACAGTGTCATCCACAGATCCCCATAACAGTGTCATCCACAGATCCCCCATAACAGTGTCATCCACAGATCCCCCATAACAGTGTCATCCACAGATGCCCATAACAGTGTCATCCACAGATCCCCCATAACAGTGTAATCTCCACAGATGCCCATAACAGTGTCATCCACAGATCCCCATAACAGTGTCATCCACAGATCCCCCATAACAGTGTCATCCACAGATCCCCCATAACAGTGTCATCCACAGATGCCCATAACAGTGTCATCCACAGATCCCCATAACAGTGTCACCCACAGATGCCCATAACAGTGTCATCCACAGATGCCCATAACAATGTTATCCACAGATGCCCATAACAGTGTTATCCACAGATGCCCATAACAGTGTTATCCACAGATGCCCATAACAGCGGGTCATCCACAGATGCCCATAACAGCGTGTCATCCACAGCTGCCCATAACAGTGTGTCATCCACAGATACTCGTTAACACTGTGTCATCCACAGATCCCCCATAACAGTGCGCCTGCGCACTGAGGAGAGACAGAAAGGAGGGGAAAGAATCCGCGGAAGCAAACAGAGGACGGCACAGCAGACGACTGAATGGCTTCTTTTGTAAGTAAATTGTTTTATTATAAATGTATCCCTGCATACCGCAATTCTCTTATATTTTGTAATCTTATTTATATATACTTATTTTGTTTTTTTCAGTAGTATGATTAAGTGGTGAAAATTATTAGTGCCCCCCATTTTTGACTGTGGTATCTTTGTGCCCCCCCGCCCCCATATATTGTTCCTAGAGTCGCCACTGCTGTTAGGGCTCTTCCACACATCAATGAAGCTGCCCATGTTTTCCATAGACAACACACATCCCCATTAACTATATTCACACATCACTGGTTTTCCACAGACCATGGTATCATGGTGACAGCACAGAAGCATGCCCTATTTTGTCCAGGATTACGGATCCCTCGCCCTCATTAAAGTCTATGGGTAAGTGAGAACCATGCGCACAGATGCTACCATGTTTAGTCTGTGGTTTTCACGGACCATTGGTAGGCGATGGTCTAAAACCTAACTCTCATCCTGGCAATGTAAGTGGAATATGGAAAACACATGGAGGGCAAAAAACGGACACATGGACCAATCACAGATTGTTGTGATGGATGTTGTCACAGACAAAGACATGTGAAAGAAGTCCTGGGTCATCTACAGTACACCCTTATAAGCAAAAGTCTTAGAGCTCAGGTAAGTTTCATACATGAAATATGCAAATTTGACAAAGCAAGCCCTCCTAATGAGTAGACTAAAGGGGCTTTTTAAATGGGCCAATGATAGAGAATGAGCATTTGTAGGAAGGAACATTTGTTTGCCGATTGTACATTGTCACATGTAAATTTTGGGGATCAGCTGATTTGTAAATGCCCATTTTTTGGTATGTGACCATGGGATGTCCTGCTGACAATAATGTAAGTGAATGGCTGCACAAACAATTGTATGATTTTTCATATGGCTGTTTCTTTGGGCTTTGCCCACGTAAAAAAAGGGCCCTAATGGTTCAATACTATAAGTTCTTGCAGAATATCTGTATGACTAATAGGTTGTAATCAGAGCATCTCCGTTGCTGTCCCCTTATGTTTAACGCCAGGCCCCTTGTGCTGACAGCCAGTTCCTATATACATATAACAATCCTGCCCCCAACATGACCGATGATGGAGGGGCACGTGACAAGACCATCCATTAGCAACCTCCATAGAGTAACACTGTGAACGCCATGGGTAACTAGCGCATGCCAATGCTATGCACAGTATTACTCAAAGGAGGCTGCTGAGGGACATTTCTAGTCACATGCCGCTCCATCTGCGGCCATGTTGGGGGCAGGACTGTTAGGTTTTGGCCTCATGCACACGACCGTTGTTTTATTCCGTGTCCGTTGTTCAGTTTTTCATGATTTTCTGCGGACCCATTGACTTTCAATGGGTCCGTTGAAAACTCAGCTAATGCACCGTTTGTCATACGCGTCCGTGATTTTCATCCGCGTCCGCGCGTCCACGTCCATTTTTTTCCTATCATTTGCATGGCAAACTTGACTTAGACTTTTTTTTACTTTCCTTCATGTCTGGTGATCCTCCAAAAATAAAGGAAGACACACGGAAACAAAAATGGAAACAGATCACGGAACAACGGAACCCCATTTTGCGGAACGGAACACAATAACGGTCGTGTGCATGAGGCCTTACACACGAGTCAGCTGTGAGTACAAGGGGCCCAGTGCTGCACAGAAAGGGACAGCGATGGAGATGCTCTGATAACAGCCTATTAGTAAGCTGTTTCCCACACATTCCTAAAATTTTGCATATAGTGACCAAACCCTTTAATGTATTGCAGCAAGTGAAGATGAGCTGAGAGTAAATCAGAACACAGGGTTTAGATCAGTTCATGAAATGTGATGCTCCGTGATGCCGCATCAGCACTTATGATAAAGATGATAGCAATTCCCAGACTATTCAGCTGCTACTTTCTACAATAAATTATAGTACAGTTGGATCCAAGAGATTTTTATTTTAATCCCCTCCATATCATATAGCAGTGGTTTACAAAAAATATTTTCCCAGTATTATGTTTATCACAGACCAGTTTTCTTTCTTTTTTGTTTAATTTTGCAGTTTTTACCCTTAAATTTCTACATGTTTATATAGTGTTTGTTTTCTGCTAGAAACCTGCAATATTTATAGCAAGTATAAAGTCGGTAATACACATGAGATAACTGCTGGCCAAACGCTGGTTTGGCTGGAAACTATCTCTCATGATCTTCCCATATACATGCATGCTCGGCTGAGCACTCGTGTTTTGTTATTGGAAGAGGACATAATCCTGCTGCCAGACACTTCTGGAGGGTGGCTTTTTTTTTTCCTATCATGGTCATGCTGCAAGTTTCTATTAAAAGATTCAGGTGCCAAAGATGCATCAGTCTGCAGGATATCAATTCTGCAATGTGAATAGTGCTATATCTGTAAAAGTGACAGACACCTCAGCAGAAACTGACAGCCCTCGCTGTAAGTCAGTGTGGTCTGTCAGGTGCCATTAGTGTCCATCACGCAAAAACGCCATCACAGCATTGTGGCTTCTGTTATAACTAGAGTCCACAATAAAGATATGAACAGAGCCTAAGGCTGGTCGTATTCATGACATTCCGAACAGTGACAGCTATCTCTCCTGACTCCCCCCTCCATATACATGCATGCTGGACCAGGCCAAGCTTACCTGTGTCCTGAAGGAGGAGAGGGGAGAATTCTGCTGCCAAACACCTCTGGTTATGTCTTATATCCCTTAGGACAAAAAGAACTGCCATGTTAAAATAGAACAGATAGACCCTTATCTTAGGGTGAATAGTCTGAAGGCACACATACACATTACATGGTGGGCTGAATTTGCCAAGTTCTAGGGGGTTCAGCTGCCAGAGGCCCTGGAGGACTAGAGCGGAGGATGGGAGTCGTAGTGGCTCTGGCTGCAATAATTATTCACAGTGGCAATCCTCACACTGATGCTCCCTAGGACCAGGACAGTCATAGGAGGTCACACCCTTTCTTCCTCGGGGCACACTCTGATGTTGGGGCTCCTATCTGAAGCTAGTTGAGGTTTTCTTGGTGCTTTGAGTGTTGAACAAGTGCAAGGCAGGAGATGTAGGTGCTGTGGCCGGCGTATGGCGATGGAGTTGGTAACAAGGCCAATTATAGAAAATAAACATTTAAAATAAAAATTTCTCTTCACTAAAGTGCAGAATGGGAGTTGTAGTACATCAAGAAATTCCCACAGCAAATTTTCCCAGATGGCAACGTATGGATATAGGTACAGTATGGGGATTGTACTACTCCTTCCCTCTATCTCATTAAAGTCTCTCTCTGCAGAATCTAAGACTGGAAATATTATTCTTGCAATGGTGGCTGTAATTCCCAGCTGTGGGGTACAAGATTAAGATACAGCTGGCCAGACTGTGTCCAAGTGTGAGGGTGTCTTAGCAATGTCCCTCTCACTGCAGTAAAGTCTCTATTACCATTAAACAGCAAATATCTGATTCCAATGCTCAGCCATGCAGATTCTGGACTGTCTAATTCTTTCCTTTTTCTTTTTCTGGAATACTGGGAAGTAGAGATGACTCTGTCAGTAGTTCTCTCAGAAATGAATGTTCTCCGGAGCTTAGGCTTAGTACTCTGAGGAATGAGCATATGTAGCTAACTTCTTCAGATAACACACTGCTTATTGACCTAGGGGCAAATCTATGTCCAACACCTAACTTGTTACATGGGCAGAGTGAGGTATATTACAAGGTATTAATAACAAAAAAATATGTCACAAATTTATAACATTCTCATGAGTAAAATTTAAGGGTAGAGCTTTCCTGTTGGTATCAGTATTAAAACTTTTTGGTTCTGTGCCCTTTTTAACAAAAGGGAGGTGGGGGTGGGGGAGTAGCAAGTAAAAGCAGAAAGTATGAACAGAGTAATTTACTGCTATCTCCCACCCCCCTCCGCATAACCCTCTAGTGACCACAGGGTGTAATACCTGAACTTTTCTTCATATTATGCCCCCCGTCCTTACTAATCAGAGAGGATATATCTCATATAATCTACCCTTGAATCTACTCATAGCATTTGTCAACTTTCTAACTTAAAGAGGACCTGTCACCTAATTATGGTCCTTTTTAACATACAAATAGCTGGCCACTATTTTTACTAAGAGCACCTATTAAGAAAATAGAAAGCTCACCTCTGGCACATGCACGGTCTCAGCTGGCTGATGCACTGCCTCTTGTCAGTCCCCATAGACCCCACTGGCATAGACTGAAATCCACAAGATCTCGCAAGTGTAAATAAAGGAAAGATTTTAGATTTTGAAAATTGATACAATAGATCATAATGTGATAATGCTATAATTTCACAGAGGTAACGGGGATGCCTATCTAGTCCATACATGTGCTAAACGGGTGGCCATTTATTTGAGTGGCTGTCATGGATTATTGCATATCCCTGGCAGCAGGCACTGTGGGGAAAATCAATGGCAATAACAACTGATCAGAAGGGTTGAGGTGGACCTGCAGTGATCAGTTGATTATCAGGTTGGCTTCAGTTTTAAAAAGTTTTTATTATACAACCCCTTTACATCTGTACTTTCACATTGTATCATAAAATAAATGACTGGAAGGTAATCATAATAATTCAAGGAATATACAAAGAGATATTCTGTTTTTACAGTCCATAAACTGCCTGATTGCAGAACATTTAATGCCTCCTCCCTTTTAATATATTCACTCAGAGTTTTAGAAAAAGAAGGAAGAATTACTTCCCAGTTTATTTTTCCACCTACTGTGACACAGCTGTGGCGTAGCAGGGAGGTACAGGAGGGGGTCTCGCTGATTTCTATGATACCTCTACTACAACTGTCAATGTGTCAAGACTGCCCTTTGTGACACATCAATATAGCAATTTTGCCCAAACAATGCACAATTTTTCATTGAAATTCACTAACATGCAGCAAATTGAGAATAATATATGGCTATTAAAATGCATCCACAAAAGTTTTAATGTGTACGTGCCAATTTAATTATATTTCTGTCAGCTTTGGAACTGCCTAGATTAATTTCACTTTATAATATATTACTTAGTAAAAAATGTATGACTAGAAATTAAATAAAAACCTTTACTGAAATGGCAGCTCTGTATTTGACATGGTTGTAAATGCCAGATCTAGTGGGTAGAAATTTCACTGCTTCCTGAAACAAAATATGTTCATAAATGTGCTTTTTTCTTATTAAAAGAGGTTGTGTCACTTCAGCAAATTACATTTATTATGTAGAGAAACTTAATACAAGACACTGACTAATGCATTGTTATTATCCATATTGCCTCCTTTGCTGGTTTGGTTTAGTTTTCCATCACATTATAAACTGCTCCTTTCCATGGTTACGACCACTCTGCAATCCATCAGTGAGGGTCGTGCTTGCACATGGTAGGAAAAAGTGCTGGCCTCTCCGGTGGCTGGGACTGTGGGTGTGGGAGCGAGCATAGACATGCTTCCATCCCGGTCACCTCCTAACTACGCTGCAGCAGTGGCCATAACCCCTCACTCCTATTGTTTGAATTTTTAATTGGTTATTCTGCAGGTGCATAGCTAAGGTGGGACAACAGGGGTATATGACCCACATGCCAATAAGCCACTTTGCTTTGTTCAGAGTATTTAAATACAGGGTTAGGGAAGCAATATAAACCTTTTCCCCAGGTGCAAGACAGCCTAGCTCCAACTCTGTACCCTGTAATATCAGATTTTGTCTGGACTTCTACCCTCTGAACTGCGGAATATACTAATGCTAAATAAATACATTTATTGTTAATATTATTATTGATATTATTACATGGTTTTCCAAAGTACCAAGCTAGGGGCTAATAACAAGATTATAGCACAAGATATTTTCTTCTGTGATCCCTCTTGGCTATTAGAAGCCATTGAGACATTGACATGTTTATGTTCTTACTAGAGATGAGCGAATTTCTCAAATATTCGATTTGGTCGGTTAAAAAACTGCTATTTCCTGGCTGCAGAGAGCCTTTATAGTGGTGTAGAACACTGTGTCTTGCAGTAACACGCATAGGGAGTCTGCTGTGGTAGTGAAACAATACTGTGATTCAGTATGACACGCAGATGACAGGCATCGCTCTTAGAATCACTTCAAACATCACTCATTTGGTCAATTACGGGGCCAAAACTGACCAAATAACTCAAGTGTGAACTCAGCCTTACAGGTCACTGTTAGCACCAGGTATAAAGAACCGTGTAGAGGCCCAAGATCCTACTATAGCGTGAAAGAGCGCACCCCTATTACACCGTTATCAGCAGATTCCACATAGATGTCTACAGAACCTGTTCTATTAAACGCTTATACAAGTAGAGCCCCCTGACAGAGTGGAGAGGGTGTCAGCAGTAAGTTTGTGTTGACATCACAGATAATTTTGCCCTTCCTCTGATGGGTCAGAACAATGACCCCCAAAAATGGATCCTGTCTGTTGAGCATCTGCCTTCACGTGGTCAGCGTTTGGTCAGTAATGCATCAGTATTGGTAAAGCCCAAAAAAACAGAAGTGGATCCAAAACAGAGATGACACGTGAATGGAATCCTTGCATATCTTCTGTATTTTGTACCCACTCCTGCTTTTGGCTACCAAATCATAAGCCAATTCTAATAGGACCATGTTATACAGGCTTTACAGCTGCTACATAGACAGGATTCGTTGTGGGTCTCATTTTTCCTTGCTTCTAACAGATCAAAAGAGGGTCAGAAGGGTCAAATAAATGATGATGTCAACCAGGCCAAAAAGGCAGAATATTAGCCCAGTCATGGAGTGGGGAGGGTGGGAACAGCATGAGAAGTCCACAGAGTGGCCAAATGACAGAAAGGTGAGGTGGCAGCAGCATAAGGAAACCACAGAGTGGCACAGTGACATAGTGGTGAGGTGGCAGCAGCATGATGAGACCACAGAGTGGCCCAGTGACAGTGGTGAGGTAGCAGCAGCATCAGGAGACCACAGAGTGGCCCAGTGACATAGTAGTGAGGTGGCAGCAGCATGTGGAGACCATAGAGTGGTGATATGGCAGCAGCATGAGGCGACACAGAGTGGGGAAGTGGCAGCAGCATGAGGAGACCACAGAATTGCCCAGTGACATAGTGGTGAGGTGGCAGCAGCATGAAGAGACCACAGAGTGGCCCAGTGACATAGTGGGGAAGTGGGGGGCAATACCAAAACCAGCTGAAGATGGTGGGTGGCTATAGGAGCACCTGGCAGCAGGTGTGGCATCAGGCAGGTGGCAGCATCAGAATAGTAGCTGAAGCAGGTAGCCATAAGAAACTGATTTTTTTTGTCAAAGTGTAGGTGTGGCACCATGGATGATCTAGTCTGATGCATCAGGCACTGGTGTTTGAAAATCCTGACTTATCCACGCCTGATTCATCTTTACAAAGGTCAGTTTTTCCACATTTTGGGTGGACAGGCGAGTTCTCCTTGGGGAAACTATGGCCCCCACCGCACTAAACACCCGCTTTTATGCCACACTGACGGCCGGGCAGGAAAGCTTGTCTAGGGCAAACTCGGCCAGTTGCGGCCAAAAATCGAGTTTGGCTGCCCAGTAGTCCAGGGGATCTTCGACGTGGGGTGGCAGGGTGCACTCCAAATATGCCATATCCTGCTGGTTTAGGTTTTGCTCTATGAGCAGTTTCTTCAGTAGGCGGGTGAAGAAAACTGCTCATCAGCGACTCTAGACTTAAGTTGCTGCTGATGGAGCTGGTACTACTCCTGCCGCCCAAACCCCTCCAAGCAGCCATGGCAGTGGAACGTAAGTGCAGAGGGCCTTCCCGGTCAGACCTGCGTGAGGATGGGCAATGGCACACATAGGCAGCGGCCAACTAACTACATAGGATGTCTCGATAGTAGTTCAGTTTGTCCTCCCTCTCAGAGGGTGTAAAAAAGGCCCCATTTTGGACTGGTAGCGAGGGTCTAACATGGTAGAGAGCAAGCAGTCATCCCTCTGCTGAATGGTGACAATTCGGCTGTCACTACGCAAGCAATTGAGCATGCATCGGGCCTTTTGCGCAAGTAACTCGGAGGGACTCCCTGCCTCCATCTCCACTGCATACTACCACGGTGTTCCTCATCGCCCTGTAACTCCTCCGGCTGCTCCTGCTCTCCTCTACTGTCACCTGTGTAGGAAAAACACCAATTTCTCTACGCATTGCTTGTGCTCGAATGCCCTCCTCCTCCTACTCTAGTTCATCCCCTGATGTAGTCACCATGTCTCCTGTCCCCTGGCCAGCCAGATTTAGCAGCATCTGTTCCAGGACATGAATCAGTGGAATGATCTTGTTTATCCCGTAGTCCTGGCGACTGACAAATAAAGTGGCCTCCTCAAAGGGCTGGAGCAAACGGCAGGTGTCACGATTGCAACTGACTAAAGTTGAAGTTACATAGGGGAGTACCTCTGTCTGCCTGTATCATCAATAAATTGTTTATGGCCTTTCTCTGTTCATATAATCGGTCCAACATATGGAGGGTGGAATTCAAATGGGTGGAAACTTCATATATCAGCTTATGTTGGGGGACGCTGTTCTGCCGCTGCAGCTCAAAGAGGGTGTACGAGTGGCTGAAGTGCATGCAAAGTTTCCTGGCCATTTTCAAGATGTCTTGCAGATGGGATGAAGACTTCAGGAACCACTTTACAACCAGATTGAACACGTGTGCCATGCAGGGCGCATGGCTCAGCTCTCCTTGATGCAGCGCTGACACCATGGTTCAGATTTTGAGTTGTTGAGGAGAAAGCCATGATTCGATTTCTTGATGAAGGACACATAGCAGTTCCTCCGCTATGTGACTCAGTTCGCCCAGTCAAACTAGGTGCAGAACAGCGTGACACCGCCATGCCCTGCACATGTGGTATGCTGGAGGAGCACTGTGAATTGTCCCTGCAGTGAAGGCTGAGAAAACAGTGGAGGATGAGGCAGAGGTGGACTTTGTTGCAGGACCAACTGGCTAAGTTGCTGGTGTGGCTGGGCAGGAACCACATTTACCCAGTGGGCCATAAAGGACATATATTGTCCTTGACAATAGTTACAGCTTCACATGTCGGCGCTGCCTTGCACTTTGGCAGACACCGACAGGCTCAAGGACTGGCCCACCTTCTGTTCTACATATGTGTGCAGGGCTGTTACTGCCTTTTTTGAAAAGAAATGAGGGCTTGGTACTCTCCACCTCAGCTCAGCACAAGCCATCAGTTCTCTGAAAGGTGCAGAGTAAGGAGCATTTTCAGCTTCTTTGCCATTGGATAAGTGCACGCATACTGTTGTCTCTTGGCAATCGCTTTGGTGATCAATTGCTGACGGAATGACTGACGAAGAGGAGGAGGAGCAGGAGCATCAGGACCAGCAGATGATGGGAATGACAGACAGCTCCCTTCGGCTGAGGTGGTGGAGCCTTGACTGCATGAAATTGGGTGCGTGCCACTGGGTGATGCAGCGGTTGCTGCAGCAGGCCGACCACCACATTGAAGCCACGTTTTTCCCAGGCCACTTTACGGTGACGCTGCATGTGTTGACGCAGGGCCGTAGTGCCAACATTGGCACCCTGGCCACGCTTCACCTTCTGCCCACAAATTCTGCAAATGGCCATGTTCACCTCCTGCGGCGGCCTAACAAAAAATTGCCACACTGCCGAGTATGGCATTTTCCCAACAACAATCCGCGTTGACTGCCTGCTACTGCTGCCTCCGTGAACCGCTGCACCGCTGTCCCCACCGTACAATATCAGTCGCTGCTACACCGGGTAGCAAGGAACAGGGAGCAGGTCACCTCCTAACGCGACCCTGATGATCTCCCTAAACTCCTAATGCATGAGCCGCCTCAGAAGGTAAGGGGGCCCATGCTCACCAACCTAGAACCCTAAGTATCCCTGCTCTGCCCTAAGCCTGAACAGAGGGCAGAGACCACCCATTCATCCTACACAACGGATGCATAATGTCTCAAGAAGCCCAGCAGCTGGCCACCAACTAGACAGGGTTCACAGCCGAACGACAGGTAAGTAACAAAAGGCAACAGACATCCTAGGTTACCAGAACTTACCTGCTGCCGACGAGATGGACCGGAAACGCACTGTCTAGATGTTTGCTTAAACCCCTCCGGGAAAGCAACCTCCTTTCGGAGGAAACACACCACAACACAATAACCTCCAAACAAGGCCCACACCATAACAACATACACCAGGTGGGAGATGGAAAACAGAAACACGCCGGAGGGGACACACAGACAGAGCAAAGAAAATAATATAACAAATAAGGGTGGCTCACACAGACTATTACATACAGCCAGGGAGCAGAACTCCTACACAGACTGACAAGCAAAATCAAACTGACCTCAGGTTCCACCACCCCAACATATAAGGAGGCCTGAGGTCTTACCCACCACACCTAGCAAACACACCTTAACCCCGTGCACACCAGGATGGGAAAGGACACACAACTTAAAGGGGAAGTGTCAAAACATGCAAAAACAACATGTTGCCACCAGCAACAATCATGCATGGCAAAAGTGTCATGGTCCACGATACCAGACCATGACACAGCCGTGACAACCGCTACTTTCTGGTCCAGTAGGCTCCTGCAAAGTGGGTGGTCTACCCCGGGCGCATTTGGCTCCCGACCTCCCACTTCTGCCGCCCCGCTGACTCACAGCCACACTTACACTCTTCTGGCTCAGCTGCTACCTCATGCGCAAGCTGCCACCCCCTCCCTTCTCTTGATGATAATGATGAAGCCCCTTCTTCACCCTGTTCCTAAGTGCGATCGGCTACATCATCATCATCCGCTATTGTCTGAATGTCACTGATGTCCCCATCAACGGTCTCAGGGCAAGGAGCCTGACCGCTCGCAACACCCGCTCCCACACGACTCTCATCATCACTTCTTGCCCGCCTAGCAGAGGAAGCGGAAAATGTCTCCTCCATATCTTGGCTGAGCAGTAGCTGCTGACTGTCCTCTAGTAGCTCGCCCTCGCTGAAAAGTGGAGCCGAGTCTATGGCATATAATACTTCTCACGCTGAGAGAACTGAAAATGACAGAGGACCTATAAACTGTACAACTCAATTGAAAAACAAACTAAAATCTTTTAGGTGAAGGGAAGAAAAAATATAAAAATAAAATAATATGGTTGCATAAGTTTGCACACCCTTAAACTAATACTTTGTTGAAGCAACTTTTGATTTTATTACAGCACTCAGTCTTTTGGGTATGAGTCTATCAGCATGGCACATTTTGACTTGGCAAGATTTGCCCACTCTTCTTTGCAAAAACACTCCAAATCTGTCAGATTGCGAGGGCATCTCCTGTGCACAGCCCTCTTCAGATCACCCCACAGATTTTCAATTGGATACTGGTATGGGCTCTGGCTGTGTCATTCCAAAACTTTAATCTTCTTCTGGTGAAGCCATTCCTTTGTTGATTTGGATGTATGCTTTGGGTCGTTGTCATGCTGAAAGATGAAGTTCCTCTTCATGTTCAGCTTTCTAGCAGAAGCCTAAAGGTTTTGTGCCAATATTGACTGGTATTTGGAACTGTTCATAATTCCCTCTAGCTTAACTAAGGCCCCAGTTCAAGCTGAAGAAAAACAGCCCCAATGCATGATGCTGCCACCACCATGCTTCACTGTGGGTATGGTGTTCTTCTGGTGATGTGCAGTGTTGTTTTTGCGCCAAACATATCTTTTGGAATTATGGCCAAAAAGTTCAACCTTGGTCTCATCAGACCATACCACTTTTCCCACATGCTTTTGGGAGACTTCAGATGTTTTTGCAAAATGTAGCCTGGCTTGGATGTTTTTCTTTGCAAGAAAAGGCTTTCGTTTTGCCACTCTACCCCATAGCCCAGACATATGAAGATTACGTTAAGATTGTTGTCACATGTACCACACAGCCAGTACTTGCCAGATATTCCTGCAGCTCCTTTAACCCCTTCAGGACACAGCCTTATTTCACCTTAAGGACCAGGCCATTTTTTGAAAATCTGACCAGTGTCACTTTATGTGGTGATAACTTTAAAACGCTTTTACTTAGCCAGGCGATTCTGAAATAGTTTTTTCGTCACATATTGTACTTCATGACACTGGTAAAATGGAGTCATAAAAAATGCATTTTTATTTATAAAAAAAATACCAAACTTATCAAAATTTTTGAAAAATTTGCAAATTTCTAACTTTCAATTTCTCTACTTCTACAATACATAGTAATAACTCCAAAAAATGTTATTAATTTACATACCCCATATGTCTACTTCATGTTTGGATCATTTTGGAAATGCTATTTTATTGGGGACGTTACAAAGCTTAGAAGTTTAGAAGCAAATCTTGGAAATTTTCAGAAATTTTCAAAAACCCATTTTTTTAGGGACCAGTTCAGGTTTGAAGTCACTTTGTGAGGCTTACATAATAGAAACCACCCAAAAATGACCCCATTTTAGGAACTACACCCTCAAGGTATTCAAAACTGATTTTACAAACATCCACAAGAGTTATTGGCAAATGGGGATGAAATTTCAGAATTTCATTTTTTTGCCAATTTTTCCATTTTAACCCATTTTTTTCCACTAACAAATCAATGGTTAACAGTCTGTTAACAAGACTGTATCTTTATTGCCCTGACTCGGCCGTTTACAGAAACACCCCATATGTGGTTGTATACTACTGTACGGCCACACGGCGGGGTGTAGAGGGAAAGGAGCGCCGTGTGGGTTTTGGGGGGCTGATTTTCCTGGACCAGTTTATTTACACTGTGTCCTATTTCAAGACCCCCTGATGCACCCCTACAGTAGAAACTCCCTAAAAGTGACCCCATTATGGAAACTACGGGATAAGGTGGCGTTTTTTTTGGGACTATTTTTAGGGTACATATGTTTTTTGGTTGCTCTATATTACATTTTTGTGAGGTAAGGTTACCAAAAATTTAAATTCAGAAATTTCATCTCCATTTGCCATAAACTGTTGAGGAACACCTAAAGGGTTAATAAAGTTTGCAAAATCAGTTTTGAATACCTTAAGGGGTGTAGTTTCTTAGATGGGGTCACTTTTAGGGAATTTCTACTCTAGGGGGGCATCAGGGGGACTTCTAAAGGTTTATGACCACAAATGTGGCGTTTCTGTAATCTGCAGTATCAGGGTAATAAATATTACGTTTTGTTTGGCTATTAACCCTTGGTTTTTACCTGAAACGACGGATTGAAATGGAAAAGTGCCAAAATTAGCTGTTTTGGCACCATTTTAATTTTTTTTCTTTTGGACCGTGTTAATCTGGGGGGTTGGGTCATGGGGTATTTCTACAGAGGAGATTATTACGGATGCGGCGATACTTAATAAGTCAAATTTTTTCTAATTATTTAGGTTTTAGACTATATTATCTTTTTGGATGCAAAAAAAAATATTTTTTGTATCTCTATAGTCTAAGAGTAATTTTTTTTTTGTTTTTTAGCCGATTGTATTGGGTAGGGGCTAATTTTTTGCGGGATGAGGGGACGGTTTTATTGGCACTATTTTGGGGGCTATATGACTTTTTGATCGCTTGCTATTACACTTTTTGTTATGTAAGGTGTTTTTTTGTTTTTTTGTTTTACCGTGTTAATCTGGGGGGTTAGGGGTATATTTACAGAGGAGGTTATTACCGACGCTGCGCTTCCTAGTAAGTCTACTTTTTTTTTTTTTTAACTCTACCAAAACATTTTTTGGGGTGTCTCAAGTCTGAGAACCATAGTTTTTTGGAATACTCAGTGGCTAAGTTAGTGAAGGAGATTATAAATTTTGAACTCCATGGAAGTGTGGTACTCCCTGAAGCAACCAATAACGCAGAGGCCCGGATGATCGAGGCATATGTCACACTGAGTAGTGGTGTCCTTCCGTATCCCCCTCCTGTGACACACTCAGCATTTTTTTAGGGTTCGTCCCTTCTTTCCAGTATGGGGGACCACATCTGGGAAGTGTTGGCCAGGGACGATCCGGGCGCCTCCAATTCCTGAGGTACTCCCACCTGCTCTTTCCCGATCAGAAAAGATCAGGGTCTTGAGGAGTGCCTCATAGAACTGGAGGAATGTCCCTGTGTTGCCAGTGCTCTGGAACAGTACAAAAGAGTTGTACATGGCAACCTGCACCAAGTAGACCGCAACTATTTTGTACCATGCCTTGGTTTTGCGCATGGCGTTATATGGCTTGAGGACTTGATCAGAGAGATCAACTCCTCCAATATACCTATTGTAGTCGACGATACAATCGGGCTTGGGACAGGGACAGGGGTGATGCCATTACCATGAATTGTGGACAGTACAAGGACATCCCTCTTGTCCTTATATCTGACCAGCAACAGGTTTCCACTGGTAAGGGCGTGGATCTGGCGGCGAGCGACTGGAACAAGGGGATACTAGTATAAAAGTTATCCACGTATAGGTGGTAACCCTTATCTAGCAGTGGGTGCATAAGGTCCCACACAAGTTTCCCGCTAACACCCAGAGTGGGGGGACATTCTGGGGGTTGAATACGGGAATCTCGCCCCTCGTACACATGAAACTTGTAAGTGTACCCTGAGGTACTCTCACAAAGTTTGTATAGCTTCATGCCATACCTCGCCCGCTTTGAGGGAACATACTGGCGGAAAATGAGTCTCCCCCTGAACGCAATGAGAGACTCAACAACCGCGACCTCCCTTCCAGGTACGTAGGCCATGAATTTGGCCCCGAAGTGATCGATGACCGGCCTGATTTTGTAGGAATTTCAGGAAAGACCAACTAGAGCAGCTGAACTTTATTTGGGGCTAATCAGAGGCACTTTAAATGATGGCAGGTGTATGCTGACTCCTATTTAACATGATTTTAAATGTGATTGCTTAATTCCGAACACATCTACATCCCCAGTTATAAGAGGGTGTGCACACTTATGCAACCACATTATTTTATTTTTTTTTGTTTTCTTCCCTCCACCTAAAAGATTTCAGTTTGTTTTTCAATTGAGTTGTACAGTTTATAGGTCATATTAACCCCTTAGGGACCCATGACGTATCGGTACGGCATGGTTCCCGAGTCCTTAAGGACCCATGACGTACCGGTACGTCATGTGTTGTTCCGATCACCGCGGCCTGCGGCTTTCTATAGTGCGTCCGTATCGACCGGTTCTATAAACATATCACATGACCTAACCCCTCAGATGAACACCGTAAAAAATAAAAAATAAAAACTGTGCTAAATAAACCATTTTTTTTGTCACCTTACATCACAAAAAGTACAACAGCAAGCGATAAAAAAGACGTTTGCCCACCAAAATAGTACCAATCTAACCGCCACCTCATCCCGCAAAAAATGAGCCCCTACCTGAGACAATCGCCCAAAAAATAAAAAAACTATGGCTCAGAATATGGAGACACTAAAACATCATTTTTTTTGTTTTAAAAAAGCTGTTATTGTCTAAAACTTACATAAATAAAAAAATGTATACATATTTGGTATCGCCGCGTTCGTATCGACCGGCTCTATAAAAATATCACATGATCTAAAAACTGTGCTAAATAAACCTTTTTTTGTTACCTTACATCACAAAAAGTGTAATAGCAAGCGATCAAAAAGTCACACGCACCCCAACATAGTTCCAATCAAACCGTCATCTCATCCCGCAAAAAATTAGACCCTACCCAAGGTAATCGCCCAAAAACTGAAAAAATTATGGCTCTCAGACTATGGAAACACTAAAACATGATTTTTTTTGCTTCAAAAATGAAATCATTGTGTAAAACTTACATAAATAAAAAAAAGTATACATATTAGGTATCGCCGCATCCGTGACAACCTGGTCTATAAAAATATCACATGATCTAACCTGTCAGGTGAATGTTGTAAATAACAAAAAATAAAAAAACTGTGCCAAAACAGCTATTTCTTGTTATCTTGCCTCATAAAAAGTGTAATATAGAGCAACCAAAAATCATATGTACTATAAACTAGTACCAACAATACTGCCACCCTATCCCGTAGTTTCTAAAATGGGGCCACTTTTTTGGAGTTTCTACTCTAGGGGTGCATCAGGGGAGCTTCAAATGGGACATGGTGTCAAAAAAAACAGTCCAGCAACATCTGCCTTCCAAAAACCGTATGGCATTCCTTTCCTTCTGCGCCCTGCCGTGTGCCCGTACAGCTATTTACGACCACATATGGGGTGTTTCTGTAAACTACAGAATCAGGGCCAAAAATATTGAGATTTGTTTGGCTGTTAACCCTTGCTTTGTAAAAGTAAAAAAAATATTAACCACTTGCCATCTGGGCCTTCCTGACCAGGCCTAATTTTGCAAAACTGCCCTATCTCACTTTATGTGGTAATAACTTTGGAACGCCTTTACTTATCCAAGTCATTCAGAGATTGTTTTCTCGTGACACATTGTACTTCATGATAGTCATAAATTTGAGTCAATATATTTCACCTTTATTTATGAAAAAATCCCAAATTTACCAAAAATTTTGAAAAATTTGCAATTTTCTAAATTTCAATTCCTCTGCTTTTTAAACAGAAATTGATACCTCATAAAATATTTATTACTTAACATTCCCCATATGTCTACTTTATGTTGGCATCATTTTGGAAATGTCATTTTATTTTTTTAGGACGTTAGAAGGCTTAGAAGTTTAGAAGCAATTCTTCACATTTTTAAGAAAATTGCCAAAACCCACTTTTTAAGGACCAGTTCAAGTCTGAAGTCACTTTGTGGGGCCTACATAGTGGATACCCCCATAAATGACCCCATTGTAGAAACTACACCCCTCAAGTTACTTAAAACCGATTTTACAAACTTTGTTAACCCTTTAGGCGTTCCACAAGAATTAAAGGAAAATGGAGATCAAATTTTTAAATTTCACTTTTTTGGAAGATTTTCCATTTTAATCCAATTTCTTCTTTAACACATCGATGGTTAACAGCCAAACAAAACTTAATATTTATTACCCAGATTCTGCAGTTTACAGAAACACCCCACATGTGGTCATAAACCTCTGTATGGGCACATGGCAGGGCGCAGAAGAAAAGGAACTCCACATGGCTTTTAGATGCCAAGTCCCATTTGAAGCCCCCCTGATGCACCCTTACAGTAGAAACTCCCAAAAAGTGACCCCATTTTGGAAACTAGGTAATAAGGTGCCAGTTTTATTGGTACTATTTTTGGGTACATATGATTTTTTGATCATTAATTATAACACTTTATGGGGCAAGGTGACCAAAAAATGTGTTGTTTTAGCACAGTTTTTATTTATTTATTTTTAAAGCGTTCACTTGAGGGGTTCAGTCAAGTGACATTTTTATAGAGCAGATTGTTACGGACGCGGCAATACCTAATATGTATACTTTTTTTTATTTATTTCACTTTAACACAATTATAGCATTTTTTAAACCAAAAAAAATATGTTTTAGTGTCTCCATGTTCTAAGAGCTATAGTTTTTTTATTTTTTGAGAGATTTTCTTATGTAGGGGCTCATTTTTTGCGGGATGAGGTGACGGTTTTATTGGTACCATTTTGTGGGACATACGCCTTTTCACTTGGTGTTGCACTTTTTGTGATGTAAGGTGACAAAAATGGCTTTTTTTGACAGTTATTTATTTTTATTTTTTATGGTGATTATTGGACTGGGTCTATTATGTGATATATTTATAGAGCCGACCGTCACGGACGCGGCAATACCAAATATGTCTATTTTATTTTATTTTTTTTATTTTTTTTTTATTTTACACTTTGCGTCCCCCATAAGGTCATACAAGACCTCTGGGGGACATTTAACTTCACTTTTTTTTTTTTTCTTTTCACTGTTGATTTCTCCTATAACTGGGGCTGACATAGTAGCCCTAGTTACAGGAGAAATGCACCCCCAGAGAGGCTGTACAGCAGAATACAGAGCTGTACAGCCTCAGTGCAGGGCTGATCGAGGTCTCTGAAAGACCTCACTGTCCCGGCTCAGACAGTCACATGTCCTGGAGATCGTGCTGATTAGACTCCAGTGAAAACAGCTGCTGGGTGAGTGTAAATGTTCCGATCTCTCTCTCCTGCTAGCACTAATGAGAGGGAGACAGTACAAGCCTCTCTGAGCGCTGTAACTGCAGATTACAGCGCTCACAACACATGCTCTGGAGACAATGCTGCTGATTTGTCTACAGTGTAAACAGCTGCTGGGGGATCGCTGCTGGAGTGTGAATGTACCGATCTCCCTCTCCTGCCAGCGCTACAGAGAGGGAGACGGTAGAAGCATTTCAGAGCGCTGTAACTGGAAATTACAGCGCTCACATGCCCTGGAGACCATGCTGATCGGTCTCCAGGGCTTACAGTTAAGAATTACGATCGCGATGCCTACTTTAAATACCGATCTCCCTCTCTGACTGGCAGTAATAAGAGGGAGATGGTAGATGCATTTGTGATTGCTCTGACTGCTTGTCAGAGCGATCAAAAGCCGGGAGACCAGCAAAAAAGGTCTCAGGGTAAAGCTCCATGTTCTTGGCTGTCAGGAGGGAGCTTAGTCATGGAGTTTCTATGTACAGGGGCAGAGCACAGGAGGGAAAGCTGCAGGACGTTTTAAAATGTGCTATCAGAAATAGAGATCCACCTCCTGGACGTTTATAGTCAATGGGCAGACGAGAGGTGGTTAAAATGGAAAATCTGCCAAAAAAGTGAAATTTTGAAATTGTATCTCTATTTTCCATTAATTCTTGTGGAACACCTAAAGGGTTAATAAAGCTTGTACAATCAGTTTTGAATACCTTGAGGGGTGTAGTTTCCTAGATGGGGTCACATTTATGGAGTTTCTACTATAGGGGTGCATCAGGGGGGCTTCAAATGGGACATGGTGTCAAAAAAAACAGTCCAGCAAAATCTGCCTTCCAAAAACCGTATGGCATTCCTTTCCTTCTGCGCCCTGCCGTGTGCCCGTACAGTAGTTTACAACCACATATGGGGTGTTTCTGTAAACTAGAGAATCAGGGCCATAAATATTGAGTTTGGTTTGGCTGTTAACCTTTGCTTTGTAACTGGAAAAAAATTATTAAACTGGAAAATCGGCCAATAAAGTGAAATTTTGAAATTGTATATCTATTTTCCATTAATTCTTGTGGAACACCTAAAGGGTTAACAAAGTTTGTAAAATCCGTTTTGAATACCTTGAGGGGTGTAGTTTTTAGAATAGGGTCATTTTGGGTGGTTTCTATTATGTAAGCCTCGCAAAGTGACTTCAGACCTGAACTGGTCCATAAAATCTTTTATTTTTTTTAAATTTCTGAAAAATTTCAAGATTTGCTTCTAAACTTCTAAGCCTTGTAGCATCCCCAAAAAATTTAATATCATTCCCAAAATGATCCAAACATGAAGTAGACATATGGGGAATGTAAAGTATCAACTATTTTTGGAGGTATCACTATGTATTATAGAAGTAGAGAAATTGAAACTTGGAAATTTGCAATTTTTTACAAATTTTTGCTAAATTTGGTATTTTTTTATAAATAAAAATGATTTTTTTTTTTACTTCATTTTACCAGTGTCATGAAGTACAATATGTGACAAAAAAACTATCTCAGAATGGCCTGGATAAGTCAAAGCGTTTTAAAGTTATCAGCACTTAAAGTGACACTGGTCAGATTTGCAAAAAATGGCCAAGTCCAGAAGGTGAAATAGGGCCAAGTCCTTATGGGGTTAAAGGTGGAAAAAGTTCTGAAATGATTTATCTTTGTCTCATTTTTTTACAGCACGGAAACCTGACATTTTAACAGGGGTGTGTAGACTTTTTATATCCACTGTGATATATATATATACAGTACAGACCAAAAGTTTGGACACACCTTCTCATTCAAAGAGTTTTCTTTATTTTCATGACTATGAAGGCATCAAAACTATGACTTAACACATGTGGAATTATATACATAACAAACAAGTGTGAAACAACAGAAAATATGTAATATTCTAAGTTCTTCAAAGTAGCCACCTTTTGCTTTGATTACTGCTTTGCACACTCTTGGCATTCTCTTGATGAGCTTCAAGAGGTAGTCCCCTGAAATGGTCTTCCAACAGTCTTGAAGGAGTTCCCAGAGATGCTTAGCACTTGTTGGCCCTTTTGCCTTCACTCTGCGGTCCAGCTCACCCCAAACCATCTCGATTGGGTTCAGGTCCAGTGACTGTGGAGGCCAGGTCATCTGGCGCAGCCCCCTATCACTCTCCTTCATGGTCAAATAGGCCTTACTTTCAAAGTTTTCCCAATTTTTCGGCTGACTGACTGACCTTCATTTCTTAAAGTAAGGATGGCCACTAGTTTTTCTTTACTTAGCTGCTTTTTTCTTGCCATAATACTAATTGTAACAGTCTATTCAGTAGGACTATCAGCTGTGTATCCACCTGACTTCTCCTCAACGCAACTGATGGTCCCAACCCCATTTATAAGGCAAGAAATCCCACTTAATAAACCTGACAGGGCACACCTGTGAAGTGAAAACCATTTCAGGGGACTACCTCTTGAAGCTCATCAAGAGAATGCCAAGAGTGTGCAAAGCAGTAATAAAAGCAAAAGGTGGCTACTTTGAAGAACCTAGAATATGACATATTTTCAGTTGTTTCACACTTGTTTGTTATGTATATAATTCCACATGTGTTAATTCATAGTTTTGATGCCTTCATAGTCATGAAAATAAAGAAAACTCTTTGAATGAGAAGGTGTGTCCAAACTTTTGGTCTGTACTGTATATATATATATATATATATATATATATATGTACATACAGTCAGGTCCATAAATATTGGGACATCGACACAAATCTAACATTTTTGGCTCTATACACCACCACAATGGATTTGAAATGAAACGAACAAGATGTGCTTTACCTGCAGACAGTCAGCTTTAATTTGAGGGTATTTACATCCAGATCAGGTGAACAGTGTAGGAATTACAACAGTTTGCATATGTGCCTCCCACTTGTTAAGGAACCAAAAGTAATGGGACAGAATAATAATCATAACTCAAACTTTCACTTTTTAATACTTGGTTGCAAATCCTTTGCAGTCAATTACAGCCTGAAGTCTGGAACGCATAGACATCACCAGACGCTGGGTTTCATCCCTGGTGATGCTCTTCCAGGCCTCTACTGCAACTATCTTCAGTTTCTGCTTGTTCTTGGGGCATTTTCCCTTCAGTTTTGTCTTCAGCAAAGTGAAATGCATGCTCAATCGGATTCAGGTCAGGTGATTGACTTGGCCATTGCATAACATTCCACTTCTTTCCCTTAAAAAACTCTTTGGTTGCTTTTGCAGTATGCTTTGTGAAGCATCTGCACTGTGAAGCGCCGTCCAATGAGTTCTGAAGCATTTGGCTGAATATGAGCAGATAATATTGCCCGAAACACTTCAGAATTCATCCTGCTGCTTTTGTCAGCAGTCACACGATCAATAAATACAAGAGAACCAGTTCCATTGGCAGCCATATATGCCCACGCCATGACACTACCACCACCATGCTTCACTGATGAGGTGGTATGCTTAGGATCATGAGCAGTTCCTTTCCTTCTCCATACTCTTCTCTTCCCAACACTCTGGTACAAGTTGATCTTGGTCTCATCTGTCCATAGAATGTTGTTCCAGAACTGTGAAGGCTTTTTTAGATGTCGTTTGGCAAACTCTAATCTGGCCTTCCTGTTTTTGAGGCTCACCAATGGTTTACATCTTGTGGTGAACCCTCTGTATTCACTCTGGTGAAATCTTCTCTTGATTGTTGACTTTGACACACATACACCTTCTTCCTGGAGAGTGTTCTTGATATGGCCAACTGTTGTAAAGGTTGTTTTCTTCACCAGGAAAAGAATTCTTCGGTCATCCACCACAGTTGTTTTCCGTGGTCTTCCGGGTCTTTTGTTGTTGCTGAGCTCACTGGTGTGTTCCTTCTTTTTAAGAATGTTCCAAACAGTTGTTTTGGCCAGGCCTAATGTTTTTGCTATCTCTCTGATGGGTTTGTTTTGTTTTTTCAGCCTAATGATGGCTTGCTTCACTGATAGTGACAGCTCTTTGGAGCTAATCTTGAGAGTTGACAGCAACAGATTCCAAATGCAAATAGCACACTTGAAATGAACTCTGGACCTTTTATCTGCTCATTGTAATTGGGATAATGAGGAAATAACACACCGTAGAACAGCTGAGAGGCCAATTGTCCCATTACTTTTGGCCCCTTAACAAGTGGGAGGCACATATGCAAACTGTTGTAATTCCTACACCGTTCACCTGATTTGGATGTAAATACCCTTAAATTAAAGCTGACAGTCTGCAGTTAAAGCACATCTTGTTCGTTTCATTTCTAATCCATTGTGGTGGTGTATAGAGCCAAAAATTTTACAATTGTGTCAATGTCCCAATATTTATGGACCTGACTGTATATTGCTGCGGAATATGGTATTATTATATTGGTGCATCGAATAAATAAATAAATATATATATATATATACACACACGCACATAAAGTCCCTGATAGTTGTCAGTGAACTACTAGTGACTATAACATCATAAGATCAATGTTTCACAAAGCTTGTCACTCTGATCCATTGATGCCATATAGAAAATGTTCACCTACAAATTGTGCATTTGTTTCACATTAATTCTCCAATCTATTAGGATTTTAACATTTTTTTACCCTTAATTTTAAAGGGGCCATTAGATTAGTATAAATAAAAACTGTAATACAAACGTAAGCAACTCTAATAATGCAAAATCCTATAATGTACTACTAGAATATCAAGATAGGCTTAATCACTGCCCACACACTGGGTGCCAAGGGCTATCGCTTTAATTCAGAAATGATGGTAATGGAAAATGCTGATTATTAGGTAGTAGTCTTTAGGCATTCTCTACAAGATGCTTTAGAACAAGTTCTAATAATGAAAAGATTGTCACCTGATTTTTTTCAACTTAGACCCTACTCAATGAAAGGAAATACAGCCTCAAAGAAAAAAAATATTTCTATATATATTTTAGTAACAAAACCTGTAATAAACATGTACATTCCATGTACTTTTGCTCACCATGGATATACAAAGCTTGTATTCCAGCATATTCCAGCATACACAGTTACTTGCCTTGTTTACAACCAGCAGGACTTCAGCAAATGGGTATTGCTTTATTATGCAAATGTTAAAATGTATTTTGCCCCATATAATTTCTTGTTTGAAGACCATGAATGGCACTGGGATCATGAGAGACACTTATATGGATCTAATCTTATATTATAATATTTATGAACTATTTCTAGGATATGCTAATCTATTCTTTTTATCTTTTGAAGGAAACATGAAAATATAGCTTTGATATATCGATGACAAATTTATTTTTTGACAGGGACCAGAGGAAATAGAAAGTAAGTCCATTTCAATGTTAAACATTCTAATTTTCTTGCATCCCTTAACTGGTAAATTATTTTCTATTCGAGGCCACTGATGTGAAAAAATTACCATGATATGTATCTGATCAAAACCCCTTGTGTCATCCCCTTAAGTGAACAATCAGTATAGGAAATGTTAAGCCTGTATTACACCAGGCAATTGTCATGTCGATCATTGCTAAAAAGGGTTCACATGAATGCTCGTTAGTGATGATCTGGCAGTGTTATACTGCCGCCGATTACCCGATGAAAGAGCAAACCCTCTTTTTTCGGGCAATCACAATCTTTTAGCAGGTTTAAGAAACATCACTTGCTGGTCACAGATTGTGCTGTCTAATATTAGTCTCCTGCCAGCAAATAATGATTCTGCATGGGGACGAGCGATGGCATTAGCGATCACTCCTCCACGTACTGTGGAGATCACTGCATGTAAATGCAGGGATCCCCTCCACTGCCTGATTGCCTAATGTAATACAGCCCTTAGGCTCTTGTCTGTGATACATGTTCCAAACATGATAATGTTCATCCTCCATCCATTCATGCATGCTCTAGTCCTAGTGATTGGCTGTAATGTTCTAGCTACCATTATTCCCCTATGATCATACCCATATGATCTTCCTGAGCTTCCTGACTTTGAATCAGCCATGATTTTTTTTTACTATGAGCCTCATTAATCTCTATAAGAGAACTTATATCAATTACCAATATGGTATTTATATAAAAGGCAGCATGGCTATTCAGTCATTATATGGTAACATATATGAACATACTGTATTCACATATGCTCCTGTAAGACAACCTAAATCTGCCATACAGACTTTACTGTCCTTTAACATTTTCAGAAATGTATTGCAAGTTTAGGATATACTGTATTTTATTTAGCTCATGTATATGAGATAATGTTATTTGATTTTCTTTCTTTTTTTTTCAATAATCTTTATTGCAGTTTTTTGTAATTGTTTCCAGTTTTCTTTAAACATAGCACTATATAAATAACAAAAAAAAGCAAGAAAATCTGAGCGCAATTAACAATAAATGGTTTGCAAAAACAATGCTTATGCCATATTGGGAACGATCCTCTGCAAGGTACCGATAAGGCCATAAAAATAAATGAGTATTAATAAAACATAAATAAAGCACCCATGCATAGGTGAGCTGTGATCAGTATTGAAAGACCCAAACAATGTATTAAATGTACAGATTAGACATACACAAGATGGACAGGAAAGGAGGTTCCTCTCACAGGGTGGTGGTCTTAGCTGGTTACAATGAGACATGAGCAAGCATCCACTCAAATGGAGAGCAATGACCTGTTCTACTGGCCAAAAAGAGAGTAGCCAATCCAAGGGGTCCAGATCTACAAGAACTTGTCATGGTGATCTGATAGAATAGAATTCAGCTTCTCATTAATCAAATAAAAGTCTAATAGTCTCTTGACCTCAGAGTAATCGAGAATTCCTTGTCTACTTACTAGCCAGAGAAAAAAAACTAAACAATCTCTGTGAATTCATGGGGACCCCTGGGATCCTCCTGTTCAACAGTGCCTCCTTCTGGAGTTGTGAGCCATTACTGAATTAATGAAAAAATAGACCTAAATCCAAAGTCTTTTCACCAGGGGGGGCAAGCCCCCCAAACATATAGCATATCACTAGAGATAAGCAAATTTTTCAAAAATTCAATTCGCCAGGTTGGCAAATTTTTGGGAAAAAATGTGGTTTGATCCGAATTTATTCGCGGCAAATTTAATTAAAAACAGCTATTTCCTGGCTGCAGAGAGTCTTTATAGTGGTGTAGAACACTGTGCCTTGCAGTAACATGCATAGGGAGTCTGCTTTGGTAGTGAAATAATACTGTAAGTCCGTATAACATGCCAATGACAGGCATCGCTCTTAGAATCACTGCACACTTCACTAATTTGGGCAGTCACGGGGCCAAAACTGACCAAATAACTCAAATATGAACTCAGCCTTAAAGGTCGATGTTAGTGGCAAGAAGAAGCGCACTACTTTTACACCCTCGTCAGCTGATTCCATATAGATGTCTACAGAACCTGTTCTATTAAACGCTTATACAAGTAGAGCCCCCCGACGGAGTGGAGAGGCTGTCAGCAGTAAGTTTGTGTTGACGTCACTGATTATTTTGCCCTTCCTCTGATCCATCAGAACAATAAGCCCCAAAAAACGGATCCTGTCTGTTGAGCATCTGCCTTCACTCGGTCAGCATTTGGTCAGTAATCCATCAGTATTGCTAATGCCAAAAACAGAGTGGATCCAAAACAGAGATGACCGAGACAACCATTCAAGAACCGCTGGGTTGCTGGTCAAGACACAACCGCTAGCTGACACCAGGAGCTCAGGCCTCTTGAAGTAACCCCTGCTGCCATGCCCCCTTACTCTGCTGCGGCCTCTACCTGCGCCAGAAACATTTACACCTCTGCCACTACCCTGTGTAGGGCCAGGCACTTATCTGTCTGACATATTGTTAGATCAAATAAATAAATAAAAAGGAAATTAAAACACAAAAGTTTGTAATTTTCTCACTTCACCACACAACAGCTAAAAAGCCCTCCCCCCCCCCCCCCCCCACTAATACACGCCACAAAAGGCTTTAGAACATATAACTGCGCAGCTGATCGGCAAAAATATTTTTTCTTTTTCCACTAATACGCGCCACAAACGGCTTTAGAACATATAACTGCACCGCTGAACGGCAAATATATATTTTCTTTTTCCACTAATACACGCCACAAAAGGCTTTAGAACATATAACTGCACCGCTGAATGGCAAATATTTTTTTTCTTTTCCCACTAATACAAGCCAAAAAATGCTTTAGAACATATAACTGCACCAATATCACTGATATAGACGTATATGCCTCCCTCTATTACTATCATTCACTGAAGGGATGCTATGATTAAAACTAATCTTTATTAAATATACCTTAAAACTAAAGGAATGACAAAAAAACGAGAGAGAACCCTCCCCAAAAAAAAAACCCTCAAAGAATATAAATCTGCATGCGCCACTCAGTGACCAATATTAACGCGCATACTGGTCCGCTGTGTCGCTGTTAGACCCAGCTGCTCAGTCACAGTGGTGCAGATTGATTCTTAAAAAATTGATGGGTTCTGTGCACACAAGGTAGGTGTTCAGGGACAATTAAACTCACTGCGTCCCTGCAACACTGCTACAGGTGATCTCCCACCTAACTCAAGTTGATAAACATCTGCTTACATCAAACAGTCTATATCTCGATCTCTCTGAGGGGAGGAACCTCCCCCTCTTAATCCCCGCATTCTGGCGGCCGCATACAGCCACTCTAGTGCTGTTTGCCGCGGCCTCTGCACATGGGGCCGGCGGCTTGTTTGCTGCAAAACTGTACCCTGTGAATAGCAAATGCTCTTGGTTCTGCTCCTGATGAGCCATTGTTGGCAAAACGCGTAGAGCAACTTCAGCAGTCAAGGTGTGCTATGTGTACCGATAGCCAGGTTAACAGGTTGATTCGTGCCTGTATCACAGCCAATGCCTGCACGTGTCTATGAAGCTGACACATGGTTGCTTTGGCAGGCTGTTAGATATGGACAGATGTTTATCAACCTAATCTGCAGGTACACATCCAGTCTGTTTTCCAAGTTGATTCGTGCTCATATCTCAGTACTGCCTGTAAGTGTTGGATTTATATTCTTTGAGGGTGTTTTTTTGGGGGGGTTCTCTCTCGTTTTTTTGTCATTCCTTTAGTTTTAAGGTATATATAATAAAGATTAGTTTTAATCATAGCATCCCTTCAGTGAATGGTAAAACATATACACAAGGGCAAATAAGACGTATCAATATTTATTTGTAATAGCTCCTGTTAATGCCTGTATCAAACAGCACTTGCACTATAATAAGAATGGTTTGCTGGAATTACAGATAATGTATAATGGCAATTTGGATCCCCAGTCAGTGCAGCAAGGTGTAATAGGATTGTTCCTATTACCCAGGCTGTAACCTCTCCTACTGAACCCTGTTCAACATAAATGCTGTGGAATGATTCCTCCCTATCCTTTCCCTACACCTTAAAAAATCTTTCCCAGCACTTATAAATCGTTTTATTAGCACAATGAAGTTTTTTCTAGCACCGTCCCTATCGCCTTCTGACGTCTCTCCCTGCACTAAGTACACTGGAAAATGGCTGAATCCAAGATGTCTGACGCTATTTATAGGGCTGTGACATCACAGGGCTGGCTGGCTGCTGATTGGCTGCATGCATGGCATTACGGGTGATCCAACTTTCCCAGACTTCCTTGCTCCATGTCCTCACACGTGCAGCAGCCATTTTAGGAAAAAATGTGATTCATTACCACGAAGCGTGAGGAATTCGGATTTGGTGCGAATCAAATTTTTCCTGAAATTAGGATCGAATTCCACTTCATCAAGCTTCTATTCGCTCATCTCTACATATCACCAACAGACTGAAAGCCCCTAAAACAGTGTGGAGGGTAGTTTGTGACTAACAATATTGAAATAACACCTTGAATGACGTTTTAAACATTAACGTGTTTTGGGCATTCTTACATGTGGATTAACAGATTTGCTTCCATTGCTCGTCAGATAGGGTAGAAATCTGTAGCCCAAATCCAACTCCCATTTAGAGATATAGAACAGCAGGGTTCGATAACAAATATGCACCAGGTTCGAGTAAATTTGCATATTATGGCCTCTAGCATGTCGGTAGTAATATGTTTCAAACGAGGACAATGTTAGAGGAGTAGTTGTGTTCTTAAGGAGGGTAGAGATGAAATGTTTAAGTTGCCAGTAACTGGATATTTCTAAAGATGGAATTTCAAATCGCTTCTGTAGAGAGGCAAAAGAGGAAATACCCTCAAGGGAAAGTATGTAGAAGACCTTAGAGAGCCCTTTATTTGTCCAGAGTCTGAACGACTCTGGCGGCGATAAAGGTAGATAGGGGGAGATTAATTTAGCTGAGTATTTTTCAGAGTCTCAGGCTTTAAGAGAGTGCTTAATAATAGGATTAGTAGTAATAGGCTGGGAGGTAGAAGGAGACTAAAGAATTGAACCAGTAGACGAAGGGGCAACCTTCAAGGACATAAGTGAGAGCATCCTTAGACGAATGAAGAAGGGCCAATTGGGCTATCCAAGCTCTACCTTCATTCTATGTCTGTATAAGGTTAATGATATTTCATTTTCACTCTAAAACCAAGTTGCAAATGTTTTATGCAAACATCAATAAACTACGTTGAAATCACATGTTATAACTTTGAGTAATCACAGATATCTTAGCTTTCAAATAGCTATTCATGTAAAAAAAAATGAATCATGGTAGTCCTTTAGACATTTCAAATTGCTGGCACCACTTTGAGAGGTAAAAGAACACAGCCTGCATTTAATGACATATATCTATTAGTTTCCTTCTTATTAAACATTGGTCTTGTTTAGTTGTCATCAAAGCTCTGAAGTAACAGTGCGCTGATTGTAAGGAGCCATAAGGAAATAGTTAGACTTCTCTGGTTGAAAGGGTCAAGATTGGAAGCAGGCAGAGAGCAATGTATTTTACCTCTTTACTTTTGGAAAACAAGCACATTGTACCAATATAGTCATATACATAATAACAGCATAAAATAATGAGAGAAATGTATTTTTGTGTTCATTGTCACTCTAACCATCAAATATATGAAAAAATTTAACTTTTTATTTAATGTTGTAACAAAAATCAATTGAAGAATCCGCATGCTTTATTTGAGACTTGTTGGCATCTAATGGTCATTGTACACATTATGATTAAGGCCTCTTTCACACGGGCGTTGCGGGAAAATGTGCGCGTGCGTTGCGGGAACACCCGCGATTTTTCCGCGCGAGTGCAAAACATTGTAATGCGTTTTGCACTCGCGTGAGAAAAATCGCTCATGTTTGGTACCCAAACCCGAAAATCACCGCTCATGTGAACAGCCCCATAGAAATGAATGGGTCGGTATTCAGTGCGGGTGCAATGCGTTCACCTCACGCATCGCATCCGCGCGGAATACTCGTCCGTGTGAAAGGGGCCTAAGGCCTCATGCACACAACAGCAGTTTTAGTCCGCGTCTGATCCGCAATTTTTGTGGATCGCACATGGACCCATTTATTTCTATGGGTCCGTAAAAAATGTGGACAGCACACCAATGTCATCCGTGTGCTATCGGCATCTGTGTGGCCATTCTGCTAATTATAGAACATGTCCTATTCTTGTCTGTTTTGTGGACAAGAGTAGCCAATTTTAGTGGAAAAATGTGGCACGCACACGTCCGGTATTCATAAATCAAAAATTTGTTGTATACATTTGATACTTGGATTTCTGCAAGTTCAGAAGTTTCCACAACAACTCTGTCACGTGTGAACTTAGCCTGAGGCCACTTTCACACGGTCAGTATTTGGTCAGTATTTCTCATCAGTATTTTATAAGCCCAAAAAAATACTGGAGTTGGACCTGCAGGGAGAAAGTATAATGGAAAGATTTGTGCTTCTTCTGTGTTCTGATCTTACTTCTGGTTTTGGTTTACAAATACTGATGAAGAATACTGGCCAAAAACTGACCATGGGAAAGTGGCTGAACAAATTTACCACTTTTAACAAACAGATTCAATAGAAAATAAATAAAAAATCTTCCATTAGAGCAGTGGACGTATAGGTCCTAAGACAAATATAATTTCTGGGTGAAGCACTGTCATCTGTTATTATTAGGTGCAATTTATATAAAGGGTTTGTCCCATTACAAAGACTTATCCCCTGTCCACAGGATAGGGCATAAATGTCTGATCAGTAGTGGTCCCACCAGTGGGGCCTCCAGCCGATCATGAGAATGGTGGACCTGTGTACCCTGTTAAAATGAAATGGCGGTTATTTATTCTTGCTGCCACTCCATTCAGCCATCTGCTGGAGATAGCAAAGCTCTTGTATTCAGCTATGTGTGGCATTCCAATATAATTAAATGGACCAGTAAGGTGCATGCGTTACCATGTGTGCATTCAAATGAGAACATGTTTCCCCATTTGAGTAGAGTGGCGGTCACGCATGCACACTGCCACTCTATTCAGCTCTGTGGGGCTGCCAGAGATAGCTGATTGCTTGAACACAGCTATATCCAGCAGTCCCATCATTTATTTTACTAAGTTGCTTATTAAATACACAAAAAAAGGGGTTATCCAGGAATATAATATTGATGGCCTATCCTCAACTGTTTAAAGAGGCTACTGCACTCAGCAGAGCTCCAGTGAGCGCCGCTGCCTCCTTGCAGCTTACCAAGCGCAGTGCCGTACATTGTCCTGAGAGTCGGACCCCTGCAAATATAATATTGATGACCTATCCTGAGGATAGGTCATCAATATCAAACCCCTCTAAAAAAAAAAGCCCTATTTTACAAGATGGCAATGCTGGAGAATATTACATGTAGTGATCAAAATTCAGTGGGTCCTAAGGATTGTGACGATTCCAAATTTATATAGTTTTATTTTTATTTTGTTATAGTTGTTTCACAATAATAATAATAATAATAATAAAAAAAGGTATTTATATAGCGCCACCATATTCCGCAGCGCTTTACAAATTCATAGGGTTTATGTACAAAACAAAAGTAACTGGCTAATATGCAACTAAAACACTAGGAGTCAGGGCCCTGCTCGCAAGAGCTTACAATCTATGAGGAATTGGGGGTGACACATAAGGTAGTTGATTGTGATAAGTAGGATTTGAGCCATTATTAAACTAAAGGGAGTGGTGCCGGCCGATCTGCTTCGGGTTTGGGACTACTAAAGGATCGAGTTTAGGCCAGAGGGGTTGGTGGCGGAAAGGTTTAGGCTCCATTCACACGTCCGCAAATGGGTCCGGATGAGTTCCGCAATTTTGCGGAACGGGTGCGGTCCCATTCATTTTCTATGGGGACGGAATGGATGCGAACAGCACACAGTGTGCTGTGAGCATCCGCATTTGCGGAGCACGGCCCCGATCTTCAGGTCTGCAGCGCCACAAAAGATAGAACATGTCCTATTCTTGTCCGCAGCTTGCGGACAAGAATAGGCATTTCTATAGGGCCGGGCGGGTGTATTGCGGATCCGCAATTTGCGGGTCCGCAACACACCACGGACGTCCGCAACACACCACGGACGTGTGAATGGAGCCTTAGTCAGGGAAAAGTCATTTTAGGTAGCTTGATAAGACTGCCTGAAAAAATTTGTTTTTAAGGCACGTTTGAAGGTGGAGAAGTTGTGAATTGACCTAGTATTCCGGGGCAGAGTATTCCAGAGAGTAGGTGCAGCTCGAGAAAAGTCTTGAAGACGGGAGTGAGAGGTACGAATTATGGAGATTATTAATCTTAGGTCACTAACAGAACGGAGAGCACGAGTAGGGTGGTAGATGGAGATGAGGGAGGAGATATATGGAGGTGCAGCACTGTGAGGGTGAGGGTGAGAAGTTTGAACTGTATTCTATGGTGGATGGGCAACCAGTGAAGTGACTGGCACAGACTAGTAGCATCAGTGTAGCGGTTGGATGGATAAATGAGCCTGGCTGCAGCATTTAGAACAGACTGAAGGGGGGAGAGTTTAGTGGGAGGGAGACAGATTAGTAATGCATTGCAGTAGTCAAGACAAGAATGAATCAAGGCAACCACAAGAGTTTTTGCCATTTTCAACGTAAGAAAAGGGTGGACTCTGGAGATATTCTTGAGGTGCAGATGACAAGAGGGTGTAAGTGATTGAATATGGGGAACAAAGGAAAGATCAGAGTCAAATGTGGCCCCAAGACAGCAGGCATGTTGCACAGGAGTTATGATAGTGCTGCAGACCGAAATTGAAATATCAAGTTTAGGTGAGTTAGTAGATGGGGGATAGACAAGAAGTTCAGTTTTTGAGAGGTTCAGTTTTAGATACAGAGAGGACATAATGTTAGATACAGCTGCTAGACAATTACTGGTGTTTTGCAGTAAAGCAGGGGTGATGTCAGGGGATGAAGTGTATAGTTGGGTGTCGTCAGCATAGAGATGGTATCTCTACTGATAGTCTGTCCGATGGGGGCTGTATAGAGGGAGAAGAGTAGAGGACCTAGTGCTGAGCCCTGAGGAATGCCGACATCAAGAGGAAGATGAGAAGAAGAAGAGCCAGTGAATGATACACTAAAGGAGCGGCCAGAGAGATAGGAAGAGAACCAAGAGAGAGCAGTGTCCTTAAGACCAATTGAGTGGAGCATGGTGAGGAGGAGTTTATGGTCTACGGTATCAAACGCTGCAGAGAGATCCAGCAGAATCAGTAGCGAATAGTCACCATTTCTTTTTGCTGTTAGGAAATCGTTCAACACTTTAGTAAGGGCAGTTTCTGTAGAGTGAAGAGGGGGCGAAAGGCAGATTGTAAGGGGTCAAGAAAAGAGTTTGCAGAGAGATAGCTTATTAAGCAAGAGTAGACAAGACGTTCAAGGAGTTTAGAGATGAAGGGGAGGTTAGAAACAGGTCAGTAGTTATCAGCACAGGTCGGGTCAAGAGATGGTTTCTTTAGTAGTGGGGTTATAATAGAGTGTTTGAAAGAGGAGGGAAAGATACCAGAAGAGAGAGAGAGGTTAAAAATTGTAGTTAGGTGAGTGATGACAGCCAGGGAGAGGGACTGGAGGAGGTGTGATGGAATAGGATCACTGCTACAGGTTGTTGGTCGAGAAGAAGAGAGAAGCCTGGAGACTTCTTCCTCTGTTATAGGGTCAAAAGAGGAGAGAGAGCATGTGGAGGAATTGGAGGGAGGAGGATTGAAATTATTTGGGGACTGGGAGATTATTTCCTGCTGGGTACTGCCAATCTTGTCTCTGAAGTAAGTGGCCATGCCATCAGCGCAGAGGTCACTGACAGGTTCTGGAACTTTAAGGCTTAGAAGGGAATTAAAAGTGTCAAAGAGTCGTTTTGGGTTATTTGAGAGTGAGGAGATGAGAGAGGTGAAGTACTTTTGTTTGGCAATGTTGAGAGCCGAATTGTATGTCTTGAGCATAAATTTATAATGGAGGAAGTCTGCTGATATTCGCAATTTTCTCCATAAGCGCTCTGCACATCTGGAGCAGCGCTGTAGAAAATGTGTTTCAGGTGTGTGCCAGGGTTGCCGTGTTCTGTGTCGAGAGGGTCGGATTGATATTGGAACAACTTCATCTAGGGTGGTTTTGAGCGTCTGGTTGTAATGATTGGCAGCCAAGTCTGGACAGGGGAGGGAAGAGATTGGGGCAAGAGCTAATTGTAGGGTGTTAATAAGTTGCTGGCAGTTAATGGTGTGTAGGTTTCTGTAAGTGTGAAAAGTAGGATTGCCATGAGAAAAGTGAGAGGTCTCTATGGTAAATGAAAGAAGATTGTGGTCAGAAAGTGGGAAGAATAAGTTACTAAAGTTTGAGACTGAGCAATGGCGGAAGAAGACTAGATCAAGTATATTGCCCTATTCATGCGTGGCAGAGGAAGTAAGTTGTGATAGGCCAAGAGAAAAGGTTAAAGAAAGAAAGTAAGCAGCTGATGGGGAGTTAGGAGCATCAATGGGGATATTAAAATCACCCATAATAAGAGTTGGTGATTCAAAAGATAGGAAGTGAGGAAGCCAAGCTGCAAAGTGATCCAGAAATTGGTGGGGGGAGCCTGGGGGACGATAGACAACTGCAACTCTCAGGGGGAATGGATGGAAGAGTCTAATGGTGTGAACCTCAAAAGAGGGGAATATGAGAGAGGGTACAGGGGGAATAATCTGAAATGTGCACTGTGGAGAAAGTAGTATGCCTACTCCTCCACCGTGCCTGTCATCAGGTCTGGGGGTTTGGGAGAAGTGAAGTCCACCATAGGATAGGGCAGCAGGGGAAGCAGTGTCAGAGGGTTGAAGCCAGGTTTCTGTAAGGGCTAGCAAGTTCAGAGATGGTGAGAGGAAGAAATCTTGAATTGTGGGTAGTTTGTTTCAAACTGACTGTGCGTTCCAGAGTGCGCCGTTAAAAGAGACTGGAGAGAAAGTGTTACATAGTTAATACGGTTGAAAAAAGACATACGTCCATCAAGTGCTGTGAACATTAATAAGATTTTTGGGGTTTCTGTGTGTGGAAGAGGAGAAGTTAGCAACAGAGGGAGGGCCAGGATTTGGTGAAATATCCCCTGCAGCTAGTATCATGAGAACAGAAAGAGACAGCAAGTGGTTGAAAGATTTATATTGGTGTTTTTTAAGTTGCACCGTGGAGGGAGATGGGTCAGTGTAATGTATAAGGGTATAAAGTGTATGGGAACTGAACAAGGGTGAGGGAAGGAGGAAGGGACTGATGTGGAGAGAAGGGACAGAGGGTGGACAGTGTGGTTGAATTTGAAAGTAGACAGCCATAGTGATGAGAAGAGCAGCCAGAGCCTGAGCTAAACAACATCGTAGCATACCTGTGCTGTGTGTAACTTTGTTTGAGTAGTACACATAGCATCTCTGTCTCCTGCCCTGATTAACTGTAGTGATGAGCGGCAGGTCCCATATTCGAATTCGTGATATTTTGCGAATATTTGCTAGAATATTAGTTTCATATTAGTGAATATTCGTATTCGAGATTATTTTCGCGATTGTGATTAATCTAAATTGTAAAAATCGCGTAATGCGAAGTTGATCAAAAAAGAATATATAGCAGTAAATATAGTGCTATATATTCGTTTTAAGTATATTCGTCATATTCTAAAACAAGAATATATAGCAATATAGCGAATATTCGAGAAAATACAAACAGAGCAATTTAGCTAAGCTAATATAGTGCTATAATATTATTTTTTAATAGTGTAAATTTTTTCCAAATCTGAAGTTCAGAAGAGAAAAAAATAAATAAGACTATAAAAAAAAGATTATAGCACTGTATTAGCTAAATTGCTCTATATTTGTATTTAGCGAATATTCGCTATACTGCTATATATTCTTGTTTTAGAATATGACAGTGCTTAGGCACTTACTGTCCATTGCACAGGCATAGCTCCTAAGCCTACACCATGATTTGTTAGGCTGGTGGCCCGTGTCCACCGCTATCCTGTTGTTTTGGGCAGATGCAGGTGTCGCTCCACTCTCCTTGTGAGCATTGGGACTAGTGCACATGAACTTTCTTTTAGCACTGACTGTGTGAGTTAATCCTTCTCTTTTGCTCCCTGTCCAGTTGATGACTAAGTGCTGATCAGCCTCCCTATTTAGCTGGGCTGTGGTTCTACCCCCTCGCCTGAGCTGTGAGGTTTTTCTAGTTGCTAGTAACCAGCGAAGGTGATTTTCTGTCTGAATACCTGTGTACCAAACATTGTCTGTCTACCAGTTCTGCTCCTTGCTGCCTGCCTAGGTCTTGGAACCTGCCTGCCTAGGTCTTGGAACTATGACATGGACTATGTATGTAGTCTGCCTGCCCCAATCTTGGAATTATTTGGAATATATAAGTACTCAGCCTACCCTAACTTTGGACTATGTTCAGATTACACTTTTTGACTTGGTGCTTCGCACTGGTGTCTCTGAGCCCCTTGGGTCAGCATCCAACTACACCAGGACTAGTCCAGAAGGTACCGGCCAGATCCCTGTATAGGGGTTAAAGGAGAAATACCATGGAACCGCTGGGACAATGGCCTTAGGTTTAGACTAAAGTCAAACCAGTTAGTTGGCACAGTGGGTCCACAACCATTTACAGTTCTATATGGTAAATTATTATTATTAGAGTTGCAAATTCTAAATCATACAAGACTTCTAACCAAATCACACCCTAAATGTCATGAGGATTCTATATGACAGCAGAATGCAAACAAATCAAATTGTTTTGTCACACAAGTTGTATTTGATGCCATACAACCAAAGTCACCATGTAGTCATAGCCTAAAATTAGGATTTTATCAGAGATTAAAGGTCTATTAAATGGATGACAGGCTCATTAAAGGAATATTTGTTAATAAAGGGTTATTATGAAAGGCACTCATAAAGCATCTAAAAATGCTTTTATGGCAGTTTTTGAGGCACTGTCGCTGCATTTTTGTGGTGTTTTTGCAAATAGTTTGCTTTAGTGTATGAGTACTGTATTTAGTGACTTTTTTTTCAAGCTGCAACACACATTGACCCACGTTTTTTCAAGGTGCAAAAAAAAAACCAGTGATTATCTAACAGCACAAAATGTCGAAAAAACGAGCCAAAAAACCATTGCAAAGGCCCTATTTTGCAACTTTTTAATGCTATAATTCCCCCTCTTGTCTTCTTTGTGCAAGTGCACCTAAGCAAAAGAGGATATATGAAATTAAAATGTAATCATCTTATACTTTTAAGTTTATGTTCTACTCGGTCATGTTTTAATGGTTTATTGTCAGAAGAATTCATGTTATATTACTGTAAATCATATTAATATGTTTGGATAGCATTAGATAATGACAGACTGGGTAAGACTGTACTGTGGGGCTAGTCTTTAACATAAATGAAGTAATTAAAATGGAAATGCATTGCCAGTTTTTTAAGCATATTCTAAATGTCTTGAGAAAATTGAAGACGTCCCATGGGATATCATTAAATTTGACAGTATGCTCCTGCCATATGGCTAAAATTGGAAGGAATACAAACCACACGAATGGCTAAGCAGATGGAATAGAGATGATGGTTGCTTAAATACATATACACATACAAATCTCAACTGCTAGGCATTGCATTACCGAGAAAAGTTAAAGGAAATAAGATGCGTTACAAGAGAAAGAAAACATGTCCCCTTATAACACAGAATGCCAGTGCCATATGTTACATTTTCTCACCTTGCTTTTGTATCCTTAAATGTGTGAAGCTAATTGCATTACGTTGCTAAAAGACAAAGGAAAAGTTTCCTATCAGAATTGAAAAGACCTTAATTCAACTTCAAAACATGCAATAATTCATATGCGAAGTATATAAGATTTTTTTTGCCCTAAAGGTGAATTAATTAACTTGCTTTATAGCAAAGATTTCCATTTATATATATCAGTGAATAGGTTGTCTATATTATATTCATTTATCACCAGGACAGATGTACTAAACTACATTTATGTTTTCAATCTCTTGAAGGGATATTCCTGCCACTGCTAGTTATTTTACCAACTCCGTGTCAGCATTTACAGGGAGATAACAGGTCTGCTTGGGGTTGGTGGTGAAATCAGTAAGGTATATTGCAAAGTTAGTTTTTTTCTCATTTTGAGCCAGAATTGGATCATAAATATCTTAAAAGAGCTTCCCCATAAAAGACATTTATCATCGTCAGGTGAACACTTCTATGTCCTTCCATGTTAGCTATCCTCTATTCAAGGGCTGCCGTTTCATATATAGTGGTGGTGAACAGTCAAATGGTCAATGTTACGTCAATGTTCCTGACTCTTCGTCCTTTACTGTGGATATTTGATGGGCACACAGAGAATAGAGGACTTTTTGTGTAACCTGTGGTCCCCCATGGAGGGAAACTTAAAGGGGTTCTCCGGGCTTTTAATATTAATGACCTATCCTCAACATATGACATTAATATTAGGTTGGTGGGACGGCACGTACACACTGCGCATGCCTTACCTTCACACAGCTGATTGGCAGGCGTGTCAGACCCCCGCCGATCTGATATTGATGACCTTTCCTGAGTATAGGTCAGGCATGGCCGACCTGCGGCTCTCCAGCTGTTGTAAAACTACAACTCCCACCATGCCCTGCTGCAGGCTGATAGATGTAGGCAGTCTAAGCATGCTGGGAGTTGTAGTTTTGCAACAGCTGGAGAACCTCAGGTTGGCCATGCCTGGTATAGGTCATCAATATTAAAAGCCTGGAGAACGCCTTTAACGGAGAAATTTTATTGGGGGGCAATTAAACTGAGCAGTGATTAGTGTTCAGCAGGTGATTTATTTTCATAGTCCCTGGACAGCAGTGCTACCATAAGGAGGTGGTGGGTCTCCTTCATGCTGATATCTGTTGCTTTTAAAATATGTGTTTATTGTAATAGTGCCGACCCTTTGGCTAGTTTCCCACATGTGTTAAAGCTATCCAACAGGCCGTACTGGCAGAAGAACAACCTGCTGGACTTACTGTATCTGGCCTAGCCAGATACTTCAGTGAAGTGCCAGACGGTTTTTGGCATGAGCACCAGTTTGCGTGCAACCCGAATCCTAGCGCTCATGCCGGAAACTGGTCACATCCAAACTGTATCTCATTATAGTTAATGGGGTCTGGTGGTGCACAGCGGTATCCAGCTAGGCTGGATATGGTGAACTTCAGTAGGCTGTTCCTCTCCCGAAACAGTCTGCTGCATAGCTGTACCGTATGTGTGAAACTACATTATTTTTCCTGTTGAAACTAAGTAAGAAACCATCACAAAATATTGCTATTATTTATTACCTTAGGCCTTAATGGAGTTTATTCCGTTTATTACACTTTAGACATTTATGGCATACAGAATCCTGTGGATATAAGCCATAAATGTCTAAAGTTATCAGTGAAAAAATACAGCCAATTGCTCATTCATCTGTTGGCCATTCTAAATCTTATAGCATTGATAATTAATGCTCCACTTGACAAATAGTTTTTCCTGAACAGATGACATATTGTTCTACAGAAAGTACTACAAAAACTACTGTAGTGCAAGCTCTAAATGAATAAAAGCCCACTTTATGTACAGACAGAAGGAAAATATTAAAGAAACCCTCTGAAGACAAGAAGATGTTGGTTCATATCCATAAAAGTTTTAATAGTTTACGTCTATTCTTATAAATGTGAGCCAACATCAATCTTGAGGGTTTCTCCCTCCCATAACATCAGTGGTCGTAAATCTATTACACTAAAATTCAAGTCTTTCTAATAACTAATTTCAGTATTTAATTGCTTCACAGAAGGAAAAATTACATTGTGGTATTTAAATATAAAAAAAGAACCCGAAAATAATAAAAATATTAACATGAGCCAATGAACTCCTAATTTGTATTACAAGGTAAATATCAAATGTGAGGATCGCTGTTAGCAGATGGTTGTTTGGCTCTGTTGCTAAGGGAGTTAATATATTCTGAATAGCAGTCTGCTGAGACATATTGCACGGTATATCAGTCTGATCACTTGGGTGATTATGGTACTGCAGTGCTCAGTGTGATTGCAGTCTATATATACATGATTAATGATGATTATAAGTAATTGTATTAATTCCGGTCCTCTGAGAGGCTAGTGTTACTATAATTATTGAGATACCAGCTATGGAAAATGTGCTAGTAAAACGTGGGAAATGTTCAGTACATGATCCTCAGAGAAGTCTGAAAACTGTTTTAGTACAATCCAGTCACATACAGTGAGGAACAGAAGTATTTGAACACCCTGCGATTTTGCAAGTTTTCCCACTTAGAAATCATGGAGGGGTCTGAAATTCACATTGTAGGTGCATTCCCACTTTGAGAGACAAAATAAAATAAAATAAAAATCAGGAAATATTTTGTATGATTTTTAAAGAATTTCTTTTTCTTGCACTACTGAACATAAGTATTTGAACACCTGAGAAAATCAGTGTTAATATTTGGTACAAAAGCCTTTGTTTGCAATTACAGAGGTCAAACGTTTCCTGTAGTTCTTGACCAGGTGTGCACACACTGCAACAGGGGTTTTGGCCCACTCCTCCACACAGATCTCATCTAGATTTGTTAGGTTTCAGGGTTGTCGCTGAGCAACACAGAGTTTCAGCTCCCTCCAAATATGTTCTATTAGATTTAAGTCTGGAGACTGGCTAGGCCACTCCAGAACCTTGATATCCTTCTTACGGAGCCACTCCTTGGTTATTCTGGCTGTGTGCTTCGGTTCGTTGTCATGTTGGAAGACCCAGCCATGACCCATCTTCAATGCTCTGACTGAGGAAAGAAGGTTGTTGCTCAAAATCTCACAATAAATAACCCCATTCATCCTCTCCTTAATACAGTGCAGTCATCCTGTCTCCTTCGCAGAAAAGCACCCCTAAAGCATGATGTTACCACCCCCATGCTTCACAGTAGGGATGGTGTTCTTGGGATGCAACTCATTTTTCTTTTTCCTCCAAACACGACGAGTAAAGTTTAGACCAAAAAGTTCTAATTTGGTCTCATCTGACCACATGACTTTCTCCCATGCCTCCTCTGGATCATCTAGATGGTCACTGGCAAACTTCAGACGGGCATGGACATGTGATGACTTCATAAGGGGAACCTTCCGTGCAATGCATGATTTAAAACCATGATGTCGTAGTGTTCTACACCGACAGTGACCTTTGAAACTGTGGTCTCAGCTCTCTTCATGTCATTGACCAGCTCCTCATTTATAGTTCTGGGCTGATTCCTCACCTTTCTTATCATCAGTGATACCCCACGAGGTGAGATCTTGTATGGAGCCCTAGTCCGAGGGAGACTGACAGTAGTCTGTAGCCTCTTCCATTTTCTAACAATTGCTCCAACAGTTGATCTATTTTTACCAAGCTGCTTGGCAATTGCCCCGTAGCCCTTTCCAGCCTTGTGGAGGTCCACAATTTTGTCTCTGGTGTCTTTTGAGAGCTCTTTGGTCTTGCCCATGGTAGTAGTTGGCGTCTGACTGACTGTGGGGTGGATAGGTGTCTTTAAAGAGCTCAGACAGGTGCTACTAAGTTAGATTAATGATTGGAGTAGAGGTGGACTATTTAAAGGCACAGTAACAGGTCTTTGAGAGCCAACATTCTTGCTGTTTCTCAGGTGTTCAAATACTTATGTTCAGCAGTGCAAGACAAATAAATTATTTAAAAATCATCCAATGTGATTTCCTGATTTTTTTTATTTTTATTCTGTCTCTCAGAGTGGGAATGCACCTACAATGTGAATTTCAGACCCCTTCATGATTTCCAAGTGTGAGAACTTGAAAAATCGCAGGGTGTTCAAATACTTCTGTTCCTCACTGTACATGGTTAGTAATGTTAGGCCTTACTGTGTCATTACTAATTTGTAATATTTCTAAATGTGTTTTGCCCAATTTTCCAGACTATCATTATCAGGTCCCTTTGCATAACTACATTAAATTCATAGAATTCCAGGCACTAAGCATTAGATGGCACAAGATAACATAGAAATTCCAGCAAGAAATGCGAAAATTAGTTAAAGGAATTGAAATGTTAGACAAATGTTTCCTTAAAAGGGTTGTCTCTTGGACAATTGAAGTTCACCGATATACCAGTTGATTGCTGTGGATTCAGCATCAGAAACCATTGGCAATCAGTTCTTATCACAAAGCGAAGGTGCAGTAAGCTAGACATTTCCTCTGCGTCCACGCGATGCTACTAGGGCCATTTCATACTGAGAATTACCCTTCAGAATTTTGGCATTGATAGCACACTAACATTTCGGCAGCCGCCGCGTCATCTCTGCCTGCAGTGCTGCTGCTCTCAGGTTGGCGGTTTAAAGCCACGACTGCACCAAGAAGGGCTATGTCCCTTGTTGGTTTGATGTGCAGACTGCCATCAGTTGGAGCCGCAGTAAGTTTCTGCACCCGTTTTAGCACCATTCAATGAAGCTAATCAGCAAACAGGTCCGTGGCATCCAAAGTGGCCAATTAGAAAAATAAATAAATAAATACAAATATATGAAAATAAATGTTCCTTGCTCTCTGTAACAGGAGGATCCAAAGCAGGTGTTCCCCACTATGACGTCCATGTAGCTGTGAAACATCCCCTTTAACAGTAGCCTAAAATATTAAGAGAAATTTTTTAAAAGGGCCATATTTCCCTTGTTTTAAAGGAATAAATGTATACTTATTTGCTGGTTCCCAATGTATTTAATTTTCTTATATTGCAGCACGTACAGTATATTTGTTATGTGACAAGATGAATTTAGGAGAAAGGAAAATAATGTAAGTCAGTGACAGTTGGCAAAGAACATGTTTCATTTAATCTTCTCCTTGAACTAAGGAAGTTTTTTTTTTCTGTAAGAATTATACTATATGTCTTATTGCCAGAGAAAACATGACTGATGAATAGCAGAATTCACATAGGTTTATAAATAGGATGGCTAAGAGGCAGAGTAAAGACAGGTGGGAACACTGCCATGCTGGATATTAGGGGATTTTTGTAATTCATGTTTTACTTTGCAAGGGATCTTTCAGGATTAAAACTCATGGAGAAAAGGTTAAAAGGGTTGTATATAAATTAGTTTTATAGTCCACTGTAATGCAAATTATATAGTAGTGTCTGTAGTAAGAAGGGTTCCTGAAAAGAGACAACTGATACTTGTAGATTGAAACATTACATGTTTGTGTGAATAAAGTGTATAGTTCTTTTATCTATACGCAGAGGACTGCAGTTTTTTTATCTTCTATGATTGGCTGACAATCCTGCTGTCTTTGGCCCAAATTTACGAAAGAGTGTGCAGCAAAATGTTGAAGTAAAATTGGGTTAAATCTGGGTTTAGAGAAAATATCTGTGCCTGGTCTGAAAAAGGACCGTGGTACCGTGTTAGACAGTAGAAAACTAGTTTAGTGCTCTTATTAAGAGAAACAAAATAAGAGTTTTGCAGGTATGATGCCTTTTAATAGCTAACAAAAATAGAAGCAACATGGCAAGCTTTCAAGACAACTTCTGTCTCTTCCTCAACTCAAGAGTACTACAAGAGAACATGAGGTGCAGGGTGTCTGACTCCCTCTAATTTGATATTGATGGTCTATCCTGAGAATAGGCCATCAATATTAAAATAACGTAATACCTATTTAAAGTAAAACTTGTTACTCTCAAAAACTTTAAAAAGCATCTTTTAGAATGTTCAACCCTATTAAAAAAGGTATATTGACTGGTAGTGGTGATCATGCCTGAGTAAAATAATACATTTGTTTTCTGTATAGGTTTAATAAGTTCCAGAATATATTACTAGTTAGTTGTTTATATAAATTAGCTATTTGAAGCACCAGGGGGTTGACCATAGCACCAACAGCACTGCTAGTGCAATGCCCTCGCACTCACTGTACTCCCCTCTCCCTTGCAAGTGCAGAGAAATATTCATTTTTATGTTTGTAAATTAGCTTGGCACTGGCATGAAAACACAGGGCTAGACTAGGGGAGTGGAGTACAGAGAGTATGAGCTATTGAGCTAGCAGTGCTACTAGCACTATGGCCAGACCCCTGGTACTCCAGCTACTTTGCATAAATAGGAAAGTTATTATATCTCGGCACCTATTAATCCTATAGAGAAAATAAATATATTGTTTTACTCAGCATGATCAACACTACTAGGCAATATGCCTGGTTTAATAGGGCTTATCATGCTGACAGATGCTTTTTAAGTACTATTCCCAGTGTGCACTGCAAGTAGAAGGTTCACTCTCAAAACTTATTTTCACAGGCTTACAAACATTCACTGCAATATATATTATTTTTTGCCCCAAAATCTAACAAAGTACTAAGATTATTCTTGGCACAGATTTATGCCCACATTGAAAGGTTAGTTAACCAGTGTGTTCACACATTATTAATCAAACCAAGGCACTTGAGACATAAACAATTTAAAGAAACAAAAGACTGGTCTGACTCTGATATGTTAAGCACCAAAGCCTATTTGTACTGGAAAAATAAACTGGTAGTGTTAGCTAGCTAATAATGTCACATGGGTGTTAAAATGTGTTTTTATGAAATCCAAATGTAGTTACCACCAGTGATGAAAAAGGCAAAATTATCACAACAGCTTTTAAAGTAAATCTTCCCATCTATCGTGAAAACTTGCAGTTGACAGTAATATTGTGCATATGATGGCTGAGGTTACTGAAACATTGGAAATTTAATTTAGAGTAAGACTACATTAACTCCAGATGTAAACCTGGATGACATATAATAGAACCTATGCTGTTTCTTTTGTAACTAAAAATTGCCTATGTAAACATTTTTTATAGTATATTGTAATGGCGTACACAGAAATAATAGGGTCCCATAGTACACACCCCTCCCCCACATAACATTTCTGCAAACTATTTTTTTTTGTTATGTAGAATAATTGAATATTTTTAAGATAATACTTTTAAAAAGTCATGCTCTGTTTTGCCCACTTTACCCGACTTCAGGTACTTTATAAATATGATGCTCATTCTAAACAACATATTTCTCAATGCATTTACACCAGAAAACTAGCATAAATATAATGATGTCTCCCCTATGCAATTCTATCTCCTCTGCTTTTCTTCATATAGTATATGATTAAATTGGCTGCCTGCAACCACCACTGAGGAGAATTCAGTGCATATGAATTTATATAGCTACCATGAAACTTAAAGGAAACTAGAAATATCTCCTTGCTCCCTACTCCTTCTAGTGGTGGCTGCAAAAAAATTCTGTGCATAGTATGGTCTCCATGGTGAGTAGTATGCCATTGATTTCTGCTGCCTTTGATGAACTGTAAAAGCATGCGTACAAAAAATGCACATGGCTTCACAAATACTTTGCTGCATACCTCGGTTGTAACGAGTGGTTATTTCAGTCAACGCTGCTCTTCTATCAGCTTTAGTCAGTCAGCCCATTCTCCTCTGACCTCTAGCATCCACAAGGCATTTTTGCCCACAGGACTGCCGCATACTGGATGTTTTTCCCTTTTCACACCATTCTTTGTAAACCCTAGAAATGGTTGTGCGTGAAAATCCCAGTAACTGAGCAGATTGTGAAATACTCAGACCGGCCCGTCGGGCACCAACAACCATGCCACGCTTAAAATTGCTTAAATCACCTTTCTTTCCCATTCTGACATTCAGTTTGGAGTTCAGGAGATTGTCTTGACCAGGACCACCCCCCTAAATGCATTGAAGCAACTGCCATGTGATTGGTTGACTAGATAATTGCATTAATGAGAAATAGAACAGGTGTTCCTAATAATTCTTTAGGTGAGTGTATATATATATATATATATATATATATATGTGTGTATGTATATATTATGTATATATACACACACACACACAGACCCCAATATCATATCTCCAAGACCCCTAATACTCAGATGAGAACCATAAACCCCATCAGCTTCAGATCAGACTCCCATCAGCCTCAGATCAGACCCCATAAGCCTCAGATCAGATCTAATAAACCTCAGATCAGACCCCCTTTAGGCTCAGATTGGACCCCCATGAGTCTCATATCGGGCCCCTATCAGACTCAGATCGGACCCCCATTAGCCTCAGATCGGATTCCCATCAACCTCAGATCAGACATTGAAAAAAAATAATAATCTTACCTTGCTTGCTTCAGACTGTGCTGCAACTTTGCAGATCCAGGACTCACTGGTCTTCCAGCCCGCACTGCCCTGTGACCTGATGTCACACAGTGACACAGTGCAGAGTGGGGCCCAGAACAAGACCATGGAGGGTGAGTACAGCTGGCGCAGCGCTTCTCTCCCCACTCCCCACCTCCTGCGTACTAATTTCTGCTTTTTGAGGGGGAAAATGAGTCTTATAGTCTGAAAAGTACGGTGTGTGAACTTTTATTGTCAGTATCTGGTGTGACCCCCTTGTCCAGGCAGCAATAACTGCAACTAAATGTTTCTGGTAATTGTTTATAAGTCCTGCACATTGGCTTGAAGGAATTTTAGTGCATTTAGGACTTTGACTTGGCCTTTTCAAAAGTATAACTTTTTTCTTAGTCAACGATTATTAAAGTAGAATGACTTGTGTGCTTATGGTTGTTGTCTTTCTGCATAACCTACATTGTCTTGAGATTCAGCTCATGTACAGATGTCCTCACAGTTTCCTTTTAAAATTTTCTGGTATAATTCATTGTTCCTTCGATGATGGCAGCTGTCCTGACCCAGATGCAGCCACTACATGATACTACCACTACAGTATATCACAGACAGAATGAGGTTTGTATGCTGGAATGCAGTGTTTTTCTCTCTCCAAATCTAACACTTCTCATTTAAACCAAAAAGTTCTATTTTGGTCTTATCTGTCCACAAAACATTGATCCAATAACTTTCTGGCTTATTCAGGTGATCTTAAGCAAACTGCAGACAGGCAGCAAAGGTCAGCAAACCAGCAGCTTTCTCCTGGCAATCCTGCTATGCACATCACTGTATTTTAGTGTCCTTCTGATAGTGGACTCCTGAACATTAACCTCTTCAGGACACATGAAGTACCGGTACGGCATGTTGTCCTGGTACTTAAGGACACATGATGTACTGGTACGTCATGTATAGTTCTGATCACCGCCGCCCGGCGGGCGGTAATTGGAACCCGGTGCCTGCTCAAATCATTGAGCAGGCACCTTGGCTAGATGCGCCGGGGGGTCCTGTGACCCCCCTATGTCGGCGATCGCAGAAAACCGCAGGTCAATTCAGACCTGCGGTTTTCTGCGTTTCCGGGTTATTCGGGTCTCTGAGGACCCAATAACCCGGAACAGGATGGTGATCGGTGGTGTGATTTTACCCCACCAATCACTATCCTGCGATCCTGAGAGGTGACGGTGACATCACCTCTCAGGATAGCCTCTGATTGGTAGGAGGGCGGGCCGGTGGGAGATTTAAATGATAGCAGCGCTCCTCTCCTCCTCCTTTTATGTCCGGAGCCTTAGGAGAGAGGAGCGCTGCCTGCACGTGTGGAGCATTACCCCATCTGTGCCCCAGCACCCATCCTTGCCCCCAGGACCCGATCTGTGCCCCAGCACCCCCCATCTTATCAGCAGGTAAATAGGGAAAGTCTAGGGAAAGGTTGGGCTAGGCAGGGAAAATAAAGGGAAAGTTAGTGGTAAAAAAAAGTTCTTGCATCACCCTAAGTAGGGTGTCTGGGGTCCACAGCACAGCTGTGTGACCCTAGACCCCCCAGGGGTGCTGCTGCTTGCCCCCCTGCCCCCCCCCCAACTTTTTTGGAGCGCAGGCAGTTTTTTTTTTTTTTGTGCGTACGCTGACTGTGGCCGGCACTCTTAGCGTCCGGCCACTGTTAGCACATCGCACACCCCACCGCTGATCAACTTCAGACGGCTTAGGCTTAGGGTGAGTCCGTGAACATCCATGCCCCACACACACGCACACCAAATAAAGATTTACACGCACATACACACGCAGACACACACTCCCCTATGGCCCGCCGGGTGTTCTTGGCCGAGGAGGCATACGCCCAGCTTGCCTCCGAGTCCGAGAGTCCCAGTGAGGACGAGGATGACCCCACTTTCCTGTTGTCATCCACGTCCTCCTCATCATCTAGCGATGATGATGAGCCCCCAAGGCGGCGGAGACGCCGCCGGGCGGAGCAAGGGGACCGCCAATTTAGGAACCCTGTGGCCCACCCTAGTACGAGCAGCTCTGGGGCTCATACTAGTTTTCCAGCCCACCAGTTAAATCCACCGGAGCCCCCTGCCGGTGAACTTGTCTGGTGTACCCCAAAGCGATTTGAGCCCGTGATTCCTGATTTTGTAGGCCAACCAGGAATCCAGATTTCCACAGTGGGCTTCACTGAATATTACTTTTTTAGTCATTTTTTCAGTGACCAACTGGTAAATCTAATGGTGGAGCAGACGAACCTGTACGCCCAACAGTTCGTTGCTCAACACCCGGGCTCCTTTTTGGCTAGGCCCGGTGGCTGGACGCCAGTCAGTGCAGCTGAGATGAGGACATTTTGGGGCCTCGTGCTGCATATGGGCCTAGTCAAAAAACCTAGTGTCAGGCATTACTGGAGTGGGGACGTCCTCTACCAGACCCCACTTTACAGTACGGCCATGACACGCTCCCGGTTTGAGGCCATCCGGAAATGCCTGCATTATTCAGATAATGCAGCATTTCCCCCCCGAGGTGATCCTGCCTATAACCGTCTGTATAAGATACGGCCGGTCATCAATCACTTTGGGGCCAAATTTGAACAGGCCTATGTACCTGAAAGGGAGGTCGCGGTTGATGAGTCTCTCATTGCGTTCAAGGGGAGACTCATTTTCCGCCAGTATGTTCCCTCAAAGCGGGCGAGGTATGGCTTGAAGCTGTACAAACTTTGTGAGAGTACCTCAGGGTACTCTTACAAGTTTCGTGTGTACGAGGGGCGAGATTCCAGTATTCAACCCCCAGAATGTCCCCCCACCCGGGGTGTTAGCGGGAAACTTGTGTGGGACCTTTTGCACCCACTGCTAGATAAGGGCTACCACCTTTACGTGGATTACTTTTATACTAGTATCCCCTTGTTCCAGTCCCTCGCCACCAGATCCACGTCCGCTTGTGGGACCGTGTGGAAAAATCAACGCGGCCTCCCTTCCCACCCCCTCCAGGTACCTATCCCCATGGGTGAGACCCGTGCCCTTACCACTGGAAACCTGTTGCTGGTCAGATATAAGGACAAGAGGGATGTCCTTGTACTGTTCACAATTCATGGTAACGGCATCACCCCTGTCCCTGTGCGAGGTACTGCGGCAATGGTCCTCAAGCCCGATTGTATCGTCGACTACAATCGGTATATGGGAAGAGTTGATCTCTCTGATCAAGTCCTCAAGCCATATAATGCCATGCGCAAAACCCGGGCATGGTACAAAAAAGTTGCGGTCTACTTGGTGCAGGTTGCCATGTACAACTCTTTTGTGCTGTCCCGGAGCGCTGGCAACACAGGGACATTCCTTCAGTTCTATGAGGCAGTCCTCAAGGCCCTGATCTCTTCGGACTGGGAAAGAGCAGGTGGGAGTACCTCGGGAATTGGAGGTGCCCGGATCGTCCCTGGCCAACACTTTCCAGGTGTAGTCCTCCATACTGGAAAGAAGGGACGAACCCTAAAAAGGTGCAGAGTGTGTCACAGGAGGGGGATACGGAAGGACACCACTACTCATTGTGATATGTGCCCCGATCATCCGGGCCTCTGCATTATTGGTTGCTTCAGGGAGTACCACACTTCCATGGAGTACTAAATTTATATCCCAATGTAGCCACTGACAATCGGATAAAAAAAATTGTAAAAACTAAAATAATTTTTAAAAAGTATACAAATTAGGTATCTCTGCTTCGGTAATAATCTCTTCTATAAAAATACCCCATGACCTAACCCCCCAGATTAACACGGTCCAAAAAAATTAAAATAAGCTGTGCAAAAAAAGATTTTTTTTTGTCACCTTACATATCAAAAAGTTTAATAGCAAGCGATCAAAAAGTCATATAGCCCCCAAAATAGTGGCAATAAAACCGTCCTCTCATCCGACAAAAAATTAGCCCCTACATAAGATAATCGGCTAAAAAACAAAAAAAAAAATGACTCTTAGACTTTAGAGATCCAAAAAAAAAATATTTGTATCAAAAAGGATAATATAGTCTAAAAACTAAATAATTGTAAAAAAAGTAGACTTATTAGGTATCGCCGAGTCCGTAAGAATCTCCTCTATAAAAATACCCCATGACCTAACCCCCCAGATTAACACGGTCAAAAAAATAATATTAAAAACTGTGCCAAAACAGCTATTTTTGGCACTTTTCCATTTCAATCCGTTTTTTCCGGTTACAAAGCAAGGGTTAACAACCAAACAAAACTTAATATTTATTACCCTGATACTGCAGTTTACAGAAACGCCACATTTGTGGTCGTAAACTGCTGTATCACTAAAAGGCAGGGCGCAAAAGGAAAGGAAAGGACCGACATGGTTTTTGAAGGCCGATTTTGATGGCCTTTTTTTATTGACACCATGTACCTTTTGAAGCCCCCCTGATGCACCCCTAGAGTAAAAACTCCCTAAAAGTGACCCCATCTAAGAAACTACACCCCTCAAGGTATACAAAACTGATTTTACAAACTTTGTTAACCCTTTAGGTGTTCCTCAACAGTTAATGGCAATTAGTAACCTTTGTTTAGAAAAATGTAATATAGAGCAACCAAAAATCATATGTACCCTAAAAAAAGTCCCAACAAAACCGCCACCTTATCTCGTAGTTTCCAAAATGGGGTCACTTTTAGGGAGTTTCTACTCTAGGGGTGCATCAGGGGGGTTGAAACAGGACACGGTGTAAATAAACTGGTCCAAAAAAATCAGCCCTCCAAAAACCACACGGCACTCCTTTCCCTCTACGCCCCGCCGTGTGGCCGTACAGTAGTGTATGACCACATATGGGGTGTTTCTGTAAATGGCAGAGTCAGGGCAATAAAGATACAGTCTTGTTTGGCTGTTAACCCTTGCTTTGTTAGTGGAAAAAATGGGTTAAAATGGAAAATGTGGCAAAAAAATGTAATTCTCAAATTTCATCCCCATTTGCCAATAACTCTTGTGCAACACTTAAAGGGTTAACGACGTTTGTAAAATCAGTTTTGAATACCTTGAGGGGTGTAGTTTCTTAGATGGGGGTCACTTTTAGGGAGTTTTTACTCTAGGGGTGCATCAGGGGGGCTTCAAATGGGACATGGTGTAAATAATCCAGTCCAGCAAAATCTGCCTTCCAAAAACCATATGGCGCACCTTTCCTTCTACGCCCTACTGTGTGGCCATACAGTAGTGTACGACCACATATGGGGTGTTTCTGTAAACGGCAGAGTCAGGGCAATAAAGATACAGTCTTGTTTGGCTATTAACCCTTGCTTTGTTAGTGGAAAAAATGGATTAAATTTGAACATTTGCCAAATAAATGAAATTCTCAAATTTCATCCCCATGTGCCAATAACTCTTGTGGAACACCTAAAGGGTTAACAAAGTTTTTAAAAATCTGTTTTGAATACCTTGAGGGGTGTAGTTTCTAGAATGGGGTCATTTTTGGGTGGTTTCTATTATGTAAGCCTCGCAAAGTGACTTCAGACCTGAACTGGTCCCTAAAAATTGGTTTTTTTTACAAATTTCTGAAAAATTTCAAGATTTGCTTCTAAATTTCTAAGCCTTGTAACATCTAATTGGAATTTTATACACACACTTTTTTCCAGCTCACCCAGGTACGGCAAAGCAAAAAATGAAGAAAAGCGGCTTCGGAATACAATATTCGTCCTCTTAAAAATTTCTCCTTTATTGCATAATATTTGACAGCAGACACATCACATCATATGCAGTGTTCGTTAACGAGTTTCAGACGTTAAACGCGTTAACAAACACTGCATATGATGTGGATGTGTCTGCTGTCAAATATTATGCAATAAAGGAGAAGTTTTTAAGAGGACGAATATTGTATTCCGAAGCCGCTTTTCTTCATTTTTTGCTTTGTAACATCCCCAAAAAATAAAATACCATTCCCAAAATGATCCAAACATGAAGTAGACATATGGGAAATGTAAAGTAATAACTATTTTTGGAGGTATTACTATGTATTATAGAAGTAGAGAAATTGAAACTTGGAAATTTGCTATTTTTTTTACAAATTTTTGCTAAATTTGGTATTTTTTTTATGTAAAAAAATCAATTTTTTTCACTTAATTTTACCAGTGTCATGAAGTACAATATGTGACAAAAAAACTATCTCAGAATGGCCTGGATAAGTCAAAGCGTTTTAGAGTTATCACCACTTAAAGTGACACTGGTCAGATTTGCAAAAAATGGCCTGGTCCTTAAGGTGAAATAAGGCTGTGTCCCAAAGGGGTTAAAGAGGCTCTGTCACCCGGTTCAAGCCTACCCTACCAGGCACCAGGTATGCCTTCCGAGCACTGCTTTTGCAACGCCCCCGTTCCTTGATAATGCCGGCCTTCTGCACCTAATCACGCCCCCATGTCCTTTGATTGACAGCGCTAGACCCGGATCTTTTCCTTTCTTTCTGGCTTGTGTGTATGTCCAGTGCGCACGCTGGTCTTGCGCTGTCAATAAAAGGACATGGGGTGTGATTAGGTGCAGAAGGCCGGCATTTGCAAGGAACGGGGGCGTCGCAGAAGCAGTGCTCGGAAGGCATAAGCCCGCCTCCGAGTGCTCAAATTCCTCATTTGCATATTTTTTAACGTTGCTTTTTCGGCCATACAGGACCTACTACATGAGAAATAAAGGTATGTTTTTTGTCTGTGTCATCAGCCCTACCAGGCTATATGCCTGGTAGGGTAGGCTTGAACCGGGTGACAGAGCTTCTTTAAGATTAGCTAATGTAAGAAAGGACTTTTGCTTAGCAGTTACCTTGGGTTCTTTTGTGACCTTGCAGACTATTAGGGTGCTGTCACATAGCGCATGTGATGCAGATGAAAACTGCATGCGGTTACTGCATCAACAGACAAGCATTTACAATGCAGTTATTGAATTTAGCCAGTTTAGCACCTAATCAAACACTGGAGTTCTTCCTAGCAGAAATAAGTAAAATGATTTAATTGCAGCTGGCTACATAAAAAAAATGGTCTTGTGAATGCATGTTTGTTGATGCTGTAACCATCAAAACTGCATCACAATTGCACTGTGGGGCAGCATCCTTACACTCCTTGATCTTGGTGTGATCTTTGTTGGTCAACCACTCCATTTCTCCTCCATTTGTACACAATGAATCCAGTCTTAATCTCCCTGCACTGGCGTGAGGTGCTCCTAATTTTTAAGAGGCGGAAGCCTCTTAACAAATCAGGCACATCTCTGGCCTGCCATGCTCCAGACACTGAAGTCTACACCAGCTATAGATGGGGAAAGTTATAGTAAATGCAGAAAAGTGTAGAGAAGCCTAAATAGATGCAAATTATGGTGCACATATGGCGTGACTTTTTTACACCGCCAATAGTGGCGTAAGAGGCTTAATAAATGCCCCTCAATCTGTCTAATTGTGAATTGGAAGATGCGCACATTTTTGATCAAACGTGTGTCGGGCCCATCTACCGGCATCAAGGTGGCTTCCACAGAAGGGTACCTAACACTAATAGAACTGCCTCTCTTGGACCTAACCTAAGCCTACAATGTTCAGAGCGGTGTAGGAACCAGAGATACTTATACTCTGCTCAGAAGTCCTGGGTAGATGGGCGGGGAGTGCTCAATCTAAAGGAGGAAGCTACCCTCCAAACATTCTGCAAGAAAATTTAGACTAGCACATCCATAGTCACAGGTGCACATCCATAAAGCTAGCATGCAGACAGCAAAGAAAAATGTATGGCAGCACACCATTACACATGCAAACCATAGAACTAAGGATTAAGGATTATTCTAGATTAAAGTGGTACAATAACCTACTATACATAAAAAATGGAAACTCTTTGCACACATTTTTGATCAAACGTGTGTCAGGCCCATAATCCGGCATCAAGGTGGATTCTGCAGATGGGTACCTAACACTAATAGAACTGTCTCTGCCTAGGGCTTCTGAACAGAGTATAAATATAGCTGGTTCCTACACCGCCCTGAATATTGTAGGCTTAGGTTAGACCCAGGAGAGGCAGTTCTGTTAGTGTTAGGTACCCCTCCTGCAGCAGAAGAGCCAAGGTTCCTATTTGGCAGCCATTTCCTCCTCTGGCCTATTGAAGATCCAGACGCCTGCAAGGGGTGATGCCAGCACAAATTCCTCACTAGCCATGACACTTGCTTGTACTATGACTGCTCTGTCAATCGCTGCCCTATAGTAGCGCAGTGTTGGACAGAAGATTTAGAATGTTGGGTAAGCCAGGCCCTGGTGCGGGCCCTATATCAGCTGTACAAGTATATTGATGGATGATGGCCACTGCTAAAAGTATAGCTTTCAGTATTTGATGTTTTTTTTTTATTTTTTATTGGTCATCAAAGTATATAGAATATAACCTGAAATATCCTGCAATATTTAATTTCCAATATGTAATATTTAGTACAAAATGACACTCAATAATTCACTTAAATTTGGTGATCCTGGCGATGTCACTTACCATAAATGTCAATATCTGAACTGAAGAGTTTACTTTTTTAATAGTTATTCCTTGGCCGCAATGAGAGTCACAGGAGAGGAAGCAGCACTGTAGGAGAGAGCATCGAAAATGAAACACACATGAATCAAGATTTCTCTACGGGATAAAAGAATGAAGTCCTGACTCAGTTCCTTGTACTGCACGCTGTGTTACTCAATATCTTTTCACATGCATTCCAACTAAAACAAATTGTGTGCTTCATTTTACAAAGCTTGTGCAAATGTTTACACACTTTTTCATTTATTTTTGCTGAAACATATGATTTAATAGTCATATTCAATATGTCCTTAGTTATATAGTAACATCATTTCTTTTCAATTTTTGTGCCTGGATTTTCTGTACAATATAGAATTAATATTCTTTAATATTTGACCATTTGTTTCAAGATCACAAATGGCACACATGAAAGTCCTGTGGCTACACAATGATGCATAACAAGAGCATTTGTGTTTGTGTAAGTCAGAATTTGAATTAGATGGACAGAGTAAGGGATCAAGTAGGTGTTCATTGTTTTGAAAGTGGGAAGCAGTATTGATAGAATACATTAGTCATTTTAGAGGTTCCCTGAGGAAGTTAACTTGGAAGGATTAAGAGTGGTGGATTACATGAGGGAGTTGTAAAAAGATAGACATGAAGATATACTGAAGGTGGTCATGGGTGGAACTTATTTGTAGGATGATATCTAAAGGCAGAAATTAAGGCGCTAAGTTGGCCAGAGCTTTGTAGATTTGAGTTTGGGTGCTTGTATTATATTTTGTGTAACAGACATCCTAGAAGGGTAGACATTAGCAAAAAAAGAGAGGAGAGATGATCAAGTTGTAGAGGTTAAGATATAATGGAGATGTTCATGGTGAAAAAGGGAGGGACAATGTCTGGATTTTTTATGCTTGAGACACCTGGGAGGTTAAAGGGGTTATCCAAGAGCTATAATGCCCCCCATATGCCTCTCACACAGATTGTACTTACCTAGCTCCTCATTTAAATGGGGAAACTGAGTGAAAAAAGTATCCCAAGCGGAGATCTTGGAGATAGCAAATTCTGTGGTGGTTTCACCAGGCATGATATTTTTAGGTGCGAAAACAAATGTAGTTGATGAAAGATGATAGATACCGCCCATGTTAGGATGAAGTAGACAAAGATATGAGTAGAGCAGAAAGGTATAGGACGGCTCACCCCTGTGATGGTGATGTATAGGTGCTCCAAACTAGTGCGACACCCTACTCACCAGGTTAAACATATGTATATAAAGTGATTGGGCACTCTGATAGATGGAGTCACATACAGAATCAATACAAAATTGGACCAATTTATTATACAATATATAATATAAAACACTATAGGTGTAGGTTAAATCCTAGCATAGATAACCGTATGGCATATAATAAAATATAAAAATGTAAAATATTGACACTGGATAATACAATAATACAGTAATGCTGGTCCGGCAAATAGTTCAATGGGCTATAAATATAAGAAAAAGGAAAAAGAAAAAAGAAGAGTCCAAGGTTCCTCACGTGAATATGGATAGATATTATTGTGCAGGCTTACATTGATCTGGCAAAGAAAATGGTGATGGTGGTAATTGGTATTCTTAATACACGATGGTATAGGTTGGTGATACCGCCCACAGACGGTTTGTATATTAAGTCTTTCCAAGAGTAAATTTTGATAGATAATGGCAAAATGATAATTGCACAGATTTTACTCAGCTCTCGGTATGAGAAGCTATTACTCACAGTTAGCAGCCTCAGTTGGTGGCGTCCCACGAGCTGTCCTAATGTGGTAAGGTTGCTTCTTAGTTAAGGATTTTTCATGCGGTTGGTATACCGAATCTTTATTCTTTCTATTGGGACACGGCTGTGTGGAGCTGTAACACACGCAGTCCCGATATTCGAGCTGGTTTCTTTCGGCGTTCCACGTGTCTCCAAATGTGCGGAGCTTCAGTACTTGCTGAAATACCTGCTGTGAACCGGTTGTTTGCAGGCTGTGGATTCCGCCAATAGATTTCTTTAATGAAGCGCTTCACTTATGGGACATCTAGTCGATATTGTCCGACATGTACCCGGCTGTTTAAGTCTGATGACCGAAGGTTACCGCCAGACGCGTTTCGGGGACTATACTCGTCTCCTTCCTCAGTGGCTATGTTCGGTCTCTGTATGTAGCCGGATTTTATACGATTCCTCTTTGGATTGTCTGGAAAAAGTGGACTAAAAGTCCATGGTGAGTCAATATTAGTATATCTTTGTAATTGACTCGCCCTGTCAATGCGGTATATGTGCGTCTTTCCATGATTTAATATATATAATTGGGGCCAGAGAAGTCTGCGTCTCTTATTTCTCCAGTTCCTGTGAATTGTTTATAATCAATGTATACTATTTTTACAGCCCATTGTATCTAAAATAGTGGAATGTTCAAACATTATTCGACATTGTAAGAAGTTGCCAATTCATATGAAATACAATCTCAGATAGATAACAATATAAAATCAATATCAATACAATACAAGTGTACGGTAAATATCCGAAATCATTACAATATATTTATAAAAATGTTTATACACAATAAAAAAATTTTTTTAAGAAATATTTCCAAAGATTTCATACACGTCTTAGATTCTAAATGGTTTTGGATTATACATTAATTATCTACTATATTCTATTGTTCCATTTGATTCTTTTTCTATTTTCTATTAAGGGCAAACTACATGGACGTTGTGGACATATCATTTTCCCATATAGCACAAACTATTTATCTAGTGATCTCCTATTTCTTCCTGAATTCCTACTGCTGCGGTTGTCTTGCGGTATGTATGCGTTTTTAAATACATAAACCTTTATCTAAAGTCATTCTTTTATTTTTCTGAGGTCATTCTTTTATTTTTCTGAGCTGGAATTGCTAGATTAATCATATAAGAAGTCTGTTTAATCTGGATTTTTTACCATGACTAATTTGATGCAATTTTAACCGCAAGTTTTAGTGATACTCTGACAGTTCTTGGCAATATATCTATTTCTGATGAGTATTTTTAGTGCATCAAATCTATAACTATTGTAGTGAACCTCCAATATTCCTTTTATTCAAGATTCTAACATATCTATATAATCCAAGTGTAATTGTTGAAAGAAGGTGTCGGTTGGTGCATGTGTAAAAGGATAGGAGAAAGCTTGTTTTATATATTTTTTTATATATTTAATTACATTCCATAACATTATGTGACAACTCATAGTGTAAACGTGATGCTACGTATGAATACGTGCAATATTTGTGTTTTTATTTTATATTTTTTTATTTATTGTTTTTTTATTATTATTTCAAATATATTTATTTTTAATTATTAATTTATTTTATTTTTTATTTTTTATTGACATGTGTCTCAAAAATTATGTGAGTCTCTATAGGTGACTATATTATTATACAATTGTTAGATATATATATATATTTATGAGATCCTAAATAGATGTATTTTTATTCCTTTAAATTAATTATGAATTTATGATGATTATGATATTGGTGATAATTAGGTGATGAGGCCCGGGTCCGAGAGAGGGTCACAGTGCTGGGAAAAAAAAACAGCCTGACTGTGATCCCCCGTCAAATCAGGGCATCCCTCTCTTCATAAGAAGCCGAATATCTCTAATTCGGCGTTTAAAACCGTCTGGCACCAGACTGCCGAAGTCAAAAATCCTTCTGGACTCCGCTCTCGACATCCTTGAAACATGATCTCCTCCTCTCCAATGGCATGTTATTTGTTCCAATGCCACAAAACTCAGATGTTTGGGATCTTGATTGTGCACCAGTTTGAAGTGCTTGGATAATGTATGTTTCTCATAGCCTTTTTTTATGTTATTGATGTGTTCGGCTATTCTGACCTTCAATGGTCTTTTTGTTCTTCCAATGTATTGTTTGGAGCAGGTGCATTGTATTAGATAGATCACATTGGAGGTACTACATGTCATGAAGTTTTTTATTTCCCATACAAATGAGTTTTGCGTTGATTGTACTTTAGTAATTTTTCTAGGAAACGAGGTATTTTTGCAGTTGATGCAGCTTCCACATCTATGGAAGCCACTCATGTTCAGCCATGTATTAATCGATTGGTTTTCTTTTTTGTGATGTTTGATTGAGGGAGCTATTTTGAGTCCTAAATTTGGAGCTTTGGTATAAACTATCTCAGGGGCCATAGGGATGAGAGCACCTATCACTTTATCTTTCTTAATATGGTGCCAATGTTTCCTTATAATTTTCTCAATGGATTTATGTTGTGCATTATAGGGGAGTATTATGCGAAGTGTATCTTCATCTCGTTTATTCTTTACTTTCCCTGGATTGGAAGAAAAAAATGTGTTCCTATCTAGATTTCTTGCTTTGTTTAATGCATCATCTAACAATTTTTCAGGATAATTTTTAAGTTGGAATTCTGACCTCATCTTAATGGCTTCTTCTTCAAATTTGTCCCTATCAGTACAATTCCTTTTGATTCTTCGGAACTGTCCATACGGTATATTTAGCAGCCATGTTGGTAAATGGCAGCTGGAATAGGGTATAAAACTATTGATTGCCACTGGCTTGTTATAGGTATTGCACACATATTTGTCTTTATCTTTTGTAATTTGTAAATCTAGAAATTCTGTATTTTCTTTATTAATATTGGAGGAAAAGATAAGATTATAAGAATTTATATTAATTTCTTCCAGGAAAATATTTAATTCAGATTCTCCCTTTTGCCAAATAAACACGACATCATCTATATATCTGCTCCAAAGCACCAGATCCGTCCCCAGCCTGGGCTCGATGGTCTCGCATTCCCACTGGGCCATAAATAAATTAGCGTAGCTGGGGGCGAATCTGGTGCCCATCGCAGTACCCCGAATCTGCAAGTAATGATCACCTCCAAAGAAAAAATGGTTATGGGTCAGTATGAAGTTGACCCCTTCTGCCAAAAATTCAACCTGTTTCTGATTCATATCTCCATTCTTTTCTAATTGGCCCTTCAAAGCTGCTATTCCCTGCTCGTGGTTTATAATTGTGTACAATGATTGTACATCTAATGTACCAATTATCCAGTTTGGTTGTACTTTCAGACCCTCCAGAATTTGTACTATCTGTGTGGTATCTTTAATGTACGAGTTGGTCTTTTTTACAGCTGGCTGAATCAGACGGTCAATATACTGTGAAAGATTAGCTGTTAGGGACCCAATTCCAGATATAATCGGACGTCCTGGAGGTTCAGTCAGATTTTTATGAATTTTCGGCAGACAGTAATACATTGGTAGCCTCCGTTGGGTCCCCAAAATATAGTCGTATTCTTGTTTGGACAAAATATCTTGTTCCAAACCCTTATCACAGTATTTGACCAACAATTCAGAATATTCTTCTGTGGGGTCTTTTTTCAGTTTTTTATAAGTCGTCTCGTCTGTCAGCTGTCTAAGGCATTCCTCATTGTATTTTGCCGTTTCTTGAAGGACTATGGCCCCTCCTTTATCCGCTGGGCGGATCGTGATGTCGTTTAATATCTGGAACTCCTTAATAGCCCGCATCTCTTGTCCTGTTAGATTATTATTTTTAATGGGTCTCTCTGATATTTTCCTTAGTTCAGTTTCTACATTCGTTTGAAACGTGGCTATTTCCGCACTGATCTCTTGTCTCGGGAATTTTTTTGATTTCATTTTTAAATCAGTATGTCTAATTTCAGGATTTTTATTTCCTTCTGTATTGGATATAATTGGGTTTTTTATAAAGTATTTTTTTAGACATAGCTTTCTCACGAATTTGGCTATGCCTACATAAGTGTCAAATTTGTTCATTTTAGAAGTTGGAGCAAATTTCAGGCCTTTCTGAAGTAGATTAATTTGTGCATTAGTTAAAACTGTTGTGCTTAGGTTGACTATAGTTTTTTGTTCTACAGTGTCTATCTGTGATTTTTGTTTGTTCCTCTTTTTTCTCTGACTTCTTCGTGTCTTTCTTTTGGATCCCTGCTGTGTTCGTTTCGTGATTGTCTTCCTTCTCTTTGATATTTGGAGTAGTGTCTGTGAGTCTGTGGGTACCAGTTCCTCTGTTGTGTTTCCTGATTGTGTTGTTCCTGATTGAATCTGTTCCTCAGATTGTATGTGTGTATCGGTGGTGATTCTTGGTGTTGGAATTGTATTATTGGTGATGGTGATCTGTGTCTGATCCTCGGTTTGTGGTGAGGTGGAGTCCTGTCTAAAAAATGATTGTGATTCAAAGTTTCATATCTGTTATTTACAGGAATATTATATTGATTATTATCATTATTTTGTTCTCGTGTGGGTCTGGATTCTATTGGTCTTTGTTGTGGATAATTATCCAGTATTTCACTTTTATCTAGGTTTAGCCCATATCTATATTTTTTGGTTTTTTTCTCTATTATTTCTTGTTCTAGTTTGTCTAGGCTCCTGCACAGTCGTTCCTGCCATCTGGAAAATTCCTCATTTTTTGGGAGTTTTTCTACTACAGTTTTCACTTGGTTAATTTTTACTGTCAGCTCTTCCAACATTTGGGATCTCCTTCTAATGATCAGTTGTACCAGTGTGATCGAATGAGAAAATAAAAGAGATTCCCATTCTTTATCAAATGTCTCACAGCATAGATCTTGTGCGGGAGTCTTAGATAATAACAACCCTTTTGGTATTTTTTTATGTTCAATATATTGATTTAAGGACATTATTTCCCATTGTTGTCTCAGTTGTTTCAATAATAGCGGTTCCAATTCTCTAAAAGTGTCAGACATAGTTCTTTCTCCTGTTGTATTATTCATTACATTTGCAGTTGGATTATCAAATTTATAAGTCTCCACCTTCAATTTTTTGTTTTCTATATGGCTCCAAATATCCATCCTCACCAAAAGGGGAGCTCTGACCTTGTAGGATGTGTATAAATATCAGAGCAGAAAGGTATAGGACGGCTCACCCCTGTGATGGTGATGTATAGGTGCTCCAAACTAGTGCGACACCCTACTCACCAGGTTAAACATATGTATATAAAGTGATTGGGCACTCTGATAGATGGAGTCACATACAGAATCAATACAAAATTGGACCAATTTATTATACAATATATAATATAAAACACTATAGGTGTAGGTTAAATCCTAGCATAGATAACCGTATGGCATATAATAAAATATAAAAATGTAAAATATTGACACTGGATAATACAATAATACAGTAATGCTGGTCCGGCAAATAGTTCAATGGGCTATAAATATAAGAAAAAGGAAAAAGAAAAAAGAAGAGTCCAAGGTTCCTCACGTGAATATGGATAGATATTATTGTGCAGGCTTACATTGATCTGGCAAAGAAAATGGTGATGGTGGTAATTGGTATTCTTAATACACGATGGTATAGGTTGGTGATACCGCCCACAGACGGTTTGTATATTAAGTCTTTCCAAGAGTAAATTTTGATAGATAATGGCAAAATGATAATTGCACAGATTTTACTCAGCTCTCGGTATGAGAAGCTATTACTCACAGTTAGCAGCCTCAGTTGGTGGCGTCCCACGAGCTGTCCTAATGTGGTAAGGTTGCTTCTTAGTTAAGGATTTTTCATGCGGTTGGTATACCGAATCTTTATTCTTTCTATTGGGACACGGCTGTGTGGAGCTGTAACACACGCAGTCCCGATATTCGAGCTGGTTTCTTTCGGCGTTCCACGTGTCTCCAAATGTGCGGAGCTTCAGTACTTGCTGAAATACCTGCTGTGAACCGGTTGTTTGCAGGCTGTGGATTCCGCCAATAGATTTCTTTAATGAAGCGCTTCACTTATGGGACATCTAGTCGATATTGTCCGACATGTACCCGGCTGTTTAAGTCTGATGACCGAAGGTTACCGCCAGACGCGTTTCGGGGACTATACTCGTCTCCTTCCTCAGTGGCTATGTTCGGTCTCTGTATGTAGCCGGATTTTATACGATTCCTCTTTGGATTGTCTGGAAAAAGTGGACTAAAAGTCCATGGTGAGTCAATATTAGTATATCTTTGTAATTGACTCGCCCTGTCAATGCGGTATATGTGCGTCTTTCCATGATTTAATATATATAATTGGGGCCAGAGAAGTCTGCGTCTCTTATTTCTCCAGTTCCTGTGAATTGTTTATAATCAATGTATACTATTTTTACAGCCCATTGTATCTAAAATAGTGGAATGTTCAAACATTATTCGACATTGTAAGAAGTTGCCAATTCATATGAAATACAATCTCAGATAGATAACAATATAAAATCAATATCAATACAATACAAGTGTACGGTAAATATCCGAAATCATTACAATATATTTATAAAAATGTTTATACACAATAAAAAAATTTTTTTAAGAAATATTTCCAAAGATTTCATACACGTCTTAGATTCTAAATGGTTTTGGATTATACATTAATTATCTACTATATTCTATTGTTCCATTTGATTCTTTTTCTATTTTCTATTAAGGGCAAACTACATGGACGTTGTGGACATATCATTTTCCCATATAGCACAAACTATTTATCTAGTGATCTCCTATTTCTTCCTGAATTCCTACTGCTGCGGTTGTCTTGCGGTATGTATGCGTTTTTAAATACATAAACCTTTATCTAAAGTCATTCTTTTATTTTTCTGAGGTCATTCTTTTATTTTTCTGAGCTGGAATTGCTAGATTAATCATATAAGAAGTCTGTTTAATCTGGATTTTTTACCATGACTAATTTGATGCAATTTTAACCGCAAGTTTTAGTGATACTCTGACAGTTCTTGGCAATATATCTATTTCTGATGAGTATTTTTAGTGCATCAAATCTATAACTATTGTAGTGAACCTCCAATATTCCTTTTATTCAAGATTCTAACATATCTATATAATCCAAGTGTAATTGTTGAAAGAAGGTGTCGGTTGGTGCATGTGTAAAAGGATAGGAGAAAGCTTGTTTTATATATTTTTTTATATATTTAATTACATTCCATAACATTATGTGACAACTCATAGTGTAAACGTGATGCTACGTATGAATACGTGCAATATTTGTGTTTTTATTTTATATTTTTTTATTTATTGTTTTTTTATTATTATTTCAAATATATTTATTTTTAATTATTAATTTATTTTATTTTTTATTTTTTATTGACATGTGTCTCAAAAATTATGTGAGTCTCTATAGGTGACTATATTATTATACAATTGTTAGATATATATATATATTTATGAGATCCTAAATAGATGTATTTTTATTCCTTTAAATTAATTATGAATTTATGATGATTATGATATTGGTGATAATTAGGTGATGAGGCCCGGGTCCGAGAGAGGGTCACAGTGCTGGGAAAAAAAAACAGCCTGACTGTGATCCCCCGTCAAATCAGGGCATCCCTCTCTTCATAAGAAGCCGAATATCTCTAATTCGGCGTTTAAACCGTCTGGCACCAGACTGCCGAAGTCAAAAATCCTTCTGGACTCCGCTCTCGACATCCTTGAAACATGATCTCCTCCTCTCCAATGGCATGTTATTTGTTCCAATGCCACAAAACTCAGATGTTTGGGATCTTGATTGTGCACCAGTTTGAAGTGCTTGGATAATGTATGTTTCTCATAGCCTTTTTTTATGTTATTGATGTGTTCGGCTATTCTGACCTTCAATGGTCTTTTTGTTCTTCCAATGTATTGTTTGGAGCAGGTGCATTGTATTAGATAGATCACATTGGAGGTACTACATGTCATGAAGTTTTTTATTTCCCATACAAATGAGTTTTGCGTTGATTGTACTTTAGTAATTTTTCTAGGAAACGAGGTATTTTTGCAGTTGATGCAGCTTCCACATCTATGGAAGCCACTCATGTTCAGCCATGTATTAATCGATTGGTTTTCTTTTTTGTGATGTTTGATTGAGGGAGCTATTTTGAGTCCTAAATTTGGAGCTTTGGTATAAACTATCTCAGGGGCCATAGGGATGAGAGCACCTATCACTTTATCTTTCTTAATATGGTGCCAATGTTTCCTTATAATTTTCTCAATGGATTTATGTTGTGCATTATAGGGGAGTATTATGCGAAGTGTATCTTCATCTCGTTTATTCTTTACTTTCCCTGGATTGGAAGAAAAAAATGTGTTCCTATCTAGATTTCTTGCTTTGTTTAATGCATCATCTAACAATTTTTCAGGATAATTTTTAAGTTGGAATTCTGACCTCATCTTAATGGCTTCTTCTTCAAATTTGTCCCTATCAGTACAATTCCTTTTGATTCTTCGGAACTGTCCATACGGTATATTTAGCAGCCATGTTGGTAAATGGCAGCTGGAATAGGGTATAAAACTATTGATTGCCACTGGCTTGTTATAGGTATTGCACACATATTTGTCTTTATCTTTTGTAATTTGTAAATCTAGAAATTCTGTATTTTCTTTATTAATATTGGAGGAAAAGATAAGATTATAAGAATTTATATTAATTTCTTCCAGGAAAATATTTAATTCAGATTCTCCCTTTTGCCAAATAAACACGACATCATCTATATATCTGCTCCAAAGCACCAGATCCGTCCCCAGCCTGGGCTCGATGGTCTCGCATTCCCACTGGGCCATAAATAAATTAGCGTAGCTGGGGGCGAATCTGGTGCCCATCGCAGTACCCCGAATCTGCAAGTAATGATCACCTCCAAAGAAAAAATGGTTATGGGTCAGTATGAAGTTGACCCCTTCTGCCAAAAATTCAACCTGTTTCTGATTCATATCTCCATTCTTTTCTAATTGGCCCTTCAAAGCTGCTATTCCCTGCTCGTGGTTTATAATTGTGTACAATGATTGTACATCTAATGTACCAATTATCCAGTTTGGTTGTACTTTCAGACCCTCCAGAATTTGTACTATCTGTGTGGTATCTTTAATGTACGAGTTGGTCTTTTTTACAGCTGGCTGAATCAGACGGTCAATATACTGTGAAAGATTAGCTGTTAGGGACCCAATTCCAGATATAATCGGACGTCCTGGAGGTTCAGTCAGATTTTTATGAATTTTCGGCAGACAGTAATACATTGGTAGCCTCCGTTGGGTCCCCAAAATATAGTCGTATTCTTGTTTGGACAAAATATCTTGTTCCAAACCCTTATCACAGTATTTGACCAACAATTCAGAATATTCTTCTGTGGGGTCTTTTTTCAGTTTTTTATAAGTCGTCTCGTCTGTCAGCTGTCTAAGGCATTCCTCATTGTATTTTGCCGTTTCTTGAAGGACTATGGCCCCTCCTTTATCCGCTGGGCGGATCGTGATGTCGTTTAATATCTGGAACTCCTTAATAGCCCGCATCTCTTGTCCTGTTAGATTATTATTTTTAATGGGTCTCTCTGATATTTTCCTTAGTTCAGTTTCTACATTCGTTTGAAACGTGGCTATTTCCGCACTGATCTCTTGTCTCGGGAATTTTTTTGATTTCATTTTTAAATCAGTATGTCTAATTTCAGGATTTTTATTTCCTTCTGTATTGGATATAATTGGGTTTTTTATAAAGTATTTTTTTAGACATAGCTTTCTCACGAATTTGGCTATGCCTACATAAGTGTCAAATTTGTTCATTTTAGAAGTTGGAGCAAATTTCAGGCCTTTCTGAAGTAGATTAATTTGTGCATTAGTTAAAACTGTTGTGCTTAGGTTGACTATAGTTTTTTGTTCTACAGTGTCTATCTGTGATTTTTGTTTGTTCCTCTTTTTTCTCTGACTTCTTCGTGTCTTTTTTTTGGATCCCTGCTGTGTTCGTTTCGTGATTGTCTTCCTTCTCTTTGATATTTGGAGTAGTGTCTGTGAGTCTGTGGGTACCAGTTCCTCTGTTGTGTTTCCTGATTGTGTTGTTCCTGATTGAATCTGTTCCTCAGATTGTATGTGTGTATCGGTGGTGATTCTTGGTGTTGGAATTGTATTATTGGTGATGGTGATCTGTGTCTGATCCTCGGTTTGTGGTGAGGTGGAGTCCTGTCTAAAAAATGATTGTGATTCAAAGTTTCATATCTGTTATTTACAGGAATATTATATTGATTATTATCATTATTTTGTTCTCGTGTGGGTCTGGATTCTATTGGTCTTTGTTGTGGATAATTATCCAGTATTTCACTTTTATCTAGGTTTAGCCCATATCTATATTTTTTGGTTTTTTTCTCTATTATTTCTTGTTCTAGTTTGTCTAGGCTCCTGCACAGTCGTTCCTGCCATCTGGAAAATTCCTCATTTTTTGGGAGTTTTTCTACTACAGTTTTCACTTGGTTAATTTTTACTGTCAGCTCATCCAACATTTGGGATCTCCTTCTAATGATCAGTTGTACCAGTGTGATCGAATGAGAAAATAAAAGAGATTCCCATTCTTTATCAAATGTCTCACAGCATAGATCTTGTGCGGGAGTCTTAGATAATAACAACCCTTTTGGTTTTTTTTTATGTTCAATATATTGATTTAAGGACATCATTTTCCATTGTTGTCTCAGTTGTTTCAATAATAGCGGTTCCAATTCTCTAAAAGTGTCAGACATAGTTCTTTCTCCTGTTGTATTATTCATTACATTTGCAGTTGGATTATCAAATTTATAAGTCTCCACCTTCAATTTTTTGTTTTCTATATGGCTCCAAATATCCATCCTCACCAAAAGGGGAGCTCTGACCTTGTAGGATGTGTATAAATATCAGAGCAGAAAGGTATAGGACGGCTCACCCCTGTGATGGTGATGTATAGGTGCTCCAAACTAGTGCGACACCCTACTCACCAGGTTAAACATATGTATATAAAGTGATTGGGCACTCTGATAGATGGAGTCACATACAGAATCAATACAAAATTGGACCAATTTATTATACAATATATAATATAAAACACTATAGGTGTAGGTTAAATCCTAGCATAGATAACCGTATGGCATATAATAAAATATAAAAATGTAAAATATTGACACTGGATAATACAATAATACAGTAATGCTGGTCCGGCAAATAGTTCAATGGGCTATAAATATAAGAAAAAGGAAAAAGAAAAAAGAAGAGTCCAAGGTTCCTCACGTGAATATGGATAGATATTATTGTGCAGGCTTACATTGATCTGGCAAAGAAAATGGTGATGGTGGTAATTGGTATTCTTAATACACGATGGTATAGGTTGGTGATACCGCCCACAGACGGTTTGTATATTAAGTCTTTCCAAGAGTAAATTTTGATAGATAATGGCAAAATGATAATTGCACAGATTTTACTCAGCTCTCGGTATGAGAAGCTATTACTCACAGTTAGCAGCCTCAGTTGGTGGCGTCCCACGAGCTGTCCTAATGTGGTAAGGTTGCTTCTTAGTTAAGGATTTTTCATGCGGTTGGTATACCGAATCTTTATTCTTTCTATTGGGACACGGCTGTGTGGAGCTGTAACACACGCAGTCCCGATATTCGAGCTGGTTTCTTTCGGCGTTCCACGTGTCTCCAAATGTGCGGAGCTTCAGTACTTGCTGAAATACCTGCTGTGAACCGGTTGTTTGCAGGCTGTGGATTCCGCCAATAGATTTCTTTAATGAAGCGCTTCACTTATGGGACATCTAGTCGATATTGTCCGACATGTACCCGGCTGTTTAAGTCTGATGACCGAAGGTTACCGCCAGACGCGTTTCGGGGACTATACTCGTCTCCTTCCTCAGTGGCTATGTTCGGTCTCTGTATGTAGCCGGATTTTATACGATTCCTCTTTGGATTGTCTGGAAAAAGTGGACTAAAAGTCCATGGTGAGTCAATATTAGTATATCTTTGTAATTGACTCGCCCTGTCAATGCGGTATATGTGCGTCTTTCCATGATTTAATATATATAATTGGGGCCAGAGAAGTCTGCGTCTCTTATTTCTCCAGTTCCTGTGAATTGTTTATAATCAATGTATACTATTTTTACAGCCCATTGTATCTAAAATAGTGGAATGTTCAAACATTATTCGACATTGTAAGAAGTTGCCAATTCATATGAAATACAATCTCAGATAGATAACAATATAAAATCAATATCAATACAATACAAGTGTACGGTAAATATCCGAAATCATTACAATATATTTATAAAAATGTTTATACACAATAAAAAAATTTTTTTAAGAAATATTTCCAAAGATTTCATACACGTCTTAGATTCTAAATGGTTTTGGATTATACATTAATTATCTACTATATTCTATTGTTCCATTTGATTCTTTTTCTATTTTCTATTAAGGGCAAACTACATGGACGTTGTGGACATATCATTTTCCCATATAGCACAAACTATTTATCTAGTGATCTCCTATTTCTTCCTGAATTCCTACTGCTGCGGTTGTCTTGCGGTATGTATGCGTTTTTAAATACATAAACCTTTATCTAAAGTCATTCTTTTATTTTTCTGAGGTCATTCTTTTATTTTTCTGAGCTGGAATTGCTAGATTAATCATATAAGAAGTCTGTTTAATCTGGATTTTTTACCATGACTAATTTGATGCAATTTTAACCGCAAGTTTTAGTGATACTCTGACAGTTCTTGGCAATATATCTATTTCTGATGAGTATTTTTAGTGCATCAAATCTATAACTATTGTAGTGAACCTCCAATATTCCTTTTATTCAAGATTCTAACATATCTATATAATCCAAGTGTAATTGTTGAAAGAAGGTGTCGGTTGGTGCATGTGTAAAAGGATAGGAGAAAGCTTGTTTTATATATTTTTTTATATATTTAATTACATTCCATAACATTATGTGACAACTCATAGTGTAAACGTGATGCTACGTATGAATACGTGCAATATTTGTGTTTTTATTTTATATTTTTTTATTTATTGTTTTTTTATTATTATTTCAAATATATTTATTTTTAATTATTAATTTATTTTATTTTTTATTTTTTATTGACATGTGTCTCAAAAATTATGTGAGTCTCTATAGGTGACTATATTATTATACAATTGTTAGATATATATATATATTTATGAGATCCTAAATAGATGTATTTTTATTCCTTTAAATTAATTATGAATTTATGATGATTATGATATTGGTGATAATTAGGTGATGAGGCCCGGGTCCGAGAGAGGGTCACAGTGCTGGGAAAAAAAAACAGCCTGACTGTGATCCCCCGTCAAATCAGGGCATCCCTCTCTTCATAAGAAGCCGAATATCTCTAATTCGGCGTTTAAACCGTCTGGCACCAGACTGCCGAAGTCAAAAATCCTTCTGGACTCCGCTCTCGACATCCTTGAAACATGATCTCCTCCTCTCCAATGGCATGTTATTTGTTCCAATGCCACAAAACTCAGATGTTTGGGATCTTGATTGTGCACCAGTTTGAAGTGCTTGGATAATGTATGTTTCTCATAGCCTTTTTTTATGTTATTGATGTGTTCGGCTATTCTGACCTTCAATGGTCTTTTTGTTCTTCCAATGTATTGTTTGGAGCAGGTGCATTGTATTAGATAGATCACATTGGAGGTACTACATGTCATGAAGTTTTTTATTTCCCATACAAATGAGTTTTGCGTTGATTGTACTTTAGTAATTTTTCTAGGAAACGAGGTATTTTTGCAGTTGATGCAGCTTCCACATCTATGGAAGCCACTCATGTTCAGCCATGTATTAATCGATTGGTTTTCTTTTTTGTGATGTTTGATTGAGGGAGCTATTTTGAGTCCTAAATTTGGAGCTTTGGTATAAACTATCTCAGGGGCCATAGGGATGAGAGCACCTATCACTTTATCTTTCTTAATATGGTGCCAATGTTTCCTTATAATTTTCTCAATGGATTTATGTTGTGCATTATAGGGGAGTATTATGCGAAGTGTATCTTCATCTCGTTTATTCTTTACTTTCCCTGGATTGGAAGAAAAAAATGTGTTCCTATCTAGATTTCTTGCTTTGTTTAATGCATCATCTAACAATTTTTCAGGATAATTTTTAAGTTGGAATTCTGACCTCATCTTAATGGCTTCTTCTTCAAATTTGTCCCTATCAGTACAATTCCTTTTGATTCTTCGGAACTGTCCATACGGTATATTTAGCAGCCATGTTGGTAAATGGCAGCTGGAATAGGGTATAAAACTATTGATTGCCACTGGCTTGTTATAGGTATTGCACACATATTTGTCTTTATCTTTTGTAATTTGTAAATCTAGAAATTCTGTATTTTCTTTATTAATATTGGAGGAAAAGATAAGATTATAAGAATTTATATTAATTTCTTCCAGGAAAATATTTAATTCAGATTCTCCCTTTTGCCAAATAAACACGACATCATCTATATATCTGCTCCAAAGCACCAGATCCGTCCCCAGCCTGGGCTCGATGGTCTCGCATTCCCACTGGGCCATAAATAAATTAGCGTAGCTGGGGGCGAATCTGGTGCCCATCGCAGTACCCCGAATCTGCAAGTAATGATCACCTCCAAAGAAAAAATGGTTATGGGTCAGTATGAAGTTGACCCCTTCTGCCAAAAATTCAACCTGTTTCTGATTCATATCTCCATTCTTTTCTAATTGGCCCTTCAAAGCTGCTATTCCCTGCTCGTGGTTTATAATTGTGTACAATGATTGTACATCTAATGTACCAATTATCCAGTTTGGTTGTACTTTCAGACCCTCCAGAATTTGTACTATCTGTGTGGTATCTTTAATGTACGAGTTGGTCTTTTTTACAGCTGGCTGAATCAGACGGTCAATATACTGTGAAAGATTAGCTGTTAGGGACCCAATTCCAGATATAATCGGACGTCCTGGAGGTTCAGTCAGATTTTTATGAATTTTCGGCAGACAGTAATACATTGGTAGCCTCCGTTGGGTCCCCAAAATATAGTCGTATTCTTGTTTGGACAAAATATCTTGTTCCAAACCCTTATCACAGTATTTGACCAACAATTCAGAATATTCTTCTGTGGGGTCTTTTTTCAGTTTTTTATAAGTCGTCTCGTCTGTCAGCTGTCTAAGGCATTCCTCATTGTATTTTGCCGTTTCTTGAAGGACTATGGCCCCTCCTTTATCCGCTGGGCGGATCGTGATGTCGTTTAATATCTGGAACTCCTTAATAGCCCGCATCTCTTGTCCTGTTAGATTATTATTTTTAATGGGTCTCTCTGATATTTTCCTTAGTTCAGTTTCTACATTCGTTTGAAACGTGGCTATTTCCGCACTGATCTCTTGTCTCGGGAATTTTTTTGATTTCATTTTTAAATCAGTATGTCTAATTTCAGGATTTTTATTTCCTTCTGTATTGGATATAATTGGGTTTTTTATAAAGTATTTTTTTAGACATAGCTTTCTCACGAATTTGGCTATGCCTACATAAGTGTCAAATTTGTTCATTTTAGAAGTTGGAGCAAATTTCAGGCCTTTCTGAAGTAGATTAATTTGTGCATTAGTTAAAACTGTTGTGCTTAGGTTGACTATAGTTTTTTGTTCTACAGTGTCTATCTGTGATTTTTGTTTGTTCCTCTTTTTTCTCTGACTTCTTCGTGTCTTTCTTTTGGATCCCTGCTGTGTTCGTTTCGTGATTGTCTTCCTTCTCTTTGATATTTGGAGTAGTGTCTGTGAGTCTGTGGGTACCAGTTCCTCTGTTGTGTTTCCTGATTGTGTTGTTCCTGATTGAATCTGTTCCTCAGATTGTATGTGTGTATCGGTGGTGATTCTTGGTGTTGGAATTGTATTATTGGTGATGGTGATCTGTGTCTGATCCTCGGTTTGTGGTGAGGTGGAGTCCTGTCTAAAAAATGATTGTGATTCAAAGTTTCATATCTGTTATTTACAGGAATATTATATTGATTATTATCATTATTTTGTTCTCGTGTGGGTCTGGATTCTATTGGTCTTTGTTGTGGATAATTATCCAGTATTTCACTTTTATCTAGGTTTAGCCCATATCTATATTTTTTGGTTTTTTTCTCTATTATTTCTTGTTCTAGTTTGTCTAGGCTCCTGCACAGTCGTTCCTGCCATCTGGAAAATTCCTCATTTTTTGGGAGTTTTTCTACTACAGTTTTCACTTGGTTAATTTTTACTGTCAGCTCTTCCAACATTTGGGATCTCCTTCTAATGATCAGTTGTACCAGTGTGATCGAATGAGAAAATAAAAGAGATTCCCATTCTTTATCAAATGTCTCACAGCATAGATCTTGTGCGGGAGTCTTAGATAATAACAACCCTTTTGGTATTTTTTTATGTTCAATATATTGATTTAAGGACATTATTTCCCATTGTTGTCTCAGTTGTTTCAATAATAGCGGTTCCAATTCTCTAAAAGTGTCAGACATAGTTCTTTCTCCTGTTGTATTATTCATTACATTTGCAGTTGGATTATCAAATTTATAAGTCTCCACCTTCAATTTTTTGTTTTCTATATGGCTCCAAATATCCATCCTCACCAAAAGGGGAGCTCTGACCTTGTAGGATGTGTATAAATATCAGAGCAGAAAGGTATAGGACGGCTCACCCCTAGATAGGAACACATTTTTTTCTTCCAATCCAGGGAAAGTAAAGAATAAACGAGATGAAGATACACTTCGCATAATACTCCCCTATAATGCACAACATAAATCCATTGAGAAAATTATAAGGAAACATTGGCACCATATTAAGAAAGATAAAGTGATAGGTGCTCTCATCCCTATGGCCCCTGAGATAGTTTATACCAAAGCTCCAAATTTAGGACTCAAAATAGCTCCCTCAATCAAACATCACAAAAAAGAAAACCAATCGATTAATACATGGCTGAACATGAGTGGCTTCCATAGATGTGGAAGCTGCATCAACTGCAAAAATACCTCGTTTCCTAGAAAAATTACTAAAGTACAATCAACGCAAAACTCATTTGTATGGGAAATAAAAAACTTCATGACATGTAGTACCTCCAATGTGATCTATCTAATACAATGCACCTGCTCCAAACAATACATTGGAAGAACAAAAAGACCATTGAAGGTCAGAATAGCCGAACACATCAATAACATAAAAAAAGGCTATGAGAAACATACATTATCCAAGCACTTCAAACTGGTGCACAATCAAGATCCCAAACATCTGAGTTTTGTGGCATTGGAACAAATAACATGCCATTGGAGAGGAGGAGATCATGTTTCAAGGATGTCGAGAGCGGAGTCCAGAAGGATTTTTGACTTCGGCAGTCTGGTGCCAGACGGTTTAAACGCCGAATTAGAGATATTCGGCTTCTTATGAAGAGAGGGATGCCCTGATTTGACGGGGGATCACAGTCAGGCTGTTTTTTTTTCCCAGCACTGTGACCCTCTCTCGGACCCGGGCCTCATCACCTAATTATCACCAATATCATAATCATCATAAATTCATAATTAATTTAAAGGAATAAAAATACATCTATTTAGGATCTCATAAATATATATATATATCTAACAATTGTATAATAATATAGTCACCTATAGAGACTCACATAATTTTTGAGACACATGTCAATAAAAAATAAAAAATAAAATAAATTAATAATTAAAAATAAATATATTTGAAATAATAATAAAAAAACAATAAATAAAAAAATATAAAATAAAAACACAAATATTGCACGTATTCATACGTAGCATCACGTTTACACTATGAGTTGTCACATAATGTTATGGAATGTAATTAAATATATAAAAAAATATATAAAACAAGCTTTCTCCTATCCTTTTACACATGCACCAACCGACACCTTCTTTCAACAATTACACTTGGATTATATAGATATGTTAGAATCTTGAATAAAAGGAATATTGGAGGTTCACTACAATAGTTATAGATTTGATGCACTAAAAATACTCATCAGAAATAGATATATTGCCAAGAACTGTCAGAGTATCACTAAAACTTGCGGTTAAAATTGCATCAAATTAGTCATGGTAAAAAATCCAGATTAAACAGACTTCTTATATGATTAATCTAGCAATTCCAGCTCAGAAAAATAAAAGAATGACCTCAGAAAAATAAAAGAATGACTTTAGATAAAGGTTTATGTATTTAAAAACGCATACATACCGCAAGACAACCGCAGCAGTAGGAATTCAGGAAGAAATAGGAGATCACTAGATAAATAGTTTGTGCTATATGGGAAAATGATATGTCCACAACGTCCATGTAGTTTGCCCTTAATAGAAAATAGAAAAAGAATCAAATGGAACAATAGAATATAGTAGATAATTAATGTATAATCCAAAACCATTTAGAATCTAAGACGTGTATGAAATCTTTGGAAATATTTCTTAAAAAAATTTTTTTATTGTGTATAAACATTTTTATAAATATATTGTAATGATTTCGGATATTTACCGTACACTTGTATTGTATTGATATTGATTTTATATTGTTATCTATCTGAGATTGTATTTCATATGAATTGGCAACTTCTTACAATGTCGAATAATGTTTGAACATTCCACTATTTTAGATACAATGGGCTGTAAAAATAGTATACATTGATTATAAACAATTCACAGGAACTGGAGAAATAAGAGACGCAGACTTCTCTGGCCCCAATTATATATATTAAATCATGGAAAGACGCACATATACCGCATTGACAGGGCGAGTCAATTACAAAGATATACTAATATTGACTCACCATGGACTTTTAGTCCACTTTTTCCAGACAATCCAAAGAGGAATCGTATAAAATCCGGCTACATACAGAGACCGAACATAGCCACTGAGGAAGGAGACGAGTATAGTCCCCGAAACGCGTCTGGCGGTAACCTTCGGTCATCAGACTTAAACAGCCGGGTACATGTCGGACAATATCGACTAGATGTCCCATAAGTGAAGCGCTTCATTAAAGAAATCTATTGGCGGAATCCACAGCCTGCAAACAACCGGTTCACAGCAGGTATTTCAGCAAGTACTGAAGCTCCGCACATTTGGAGACACGTGGAACGCCGAAAGAAACCAGCTCGAATATCGGGACTGCGTGTGTTACAGCTCCACACAGCCGTGTCCCAATAGAAAGAATAAAGATTCGGTATACCAACCGCATGAAAAATCCTTAACTAAGAAGCAACCTTACCACATTAGGACAGCTCGTGGGACGCCACCAACTGAGGCTGCTAACTGTGAGTAATAGCTTCTCATACCGAGAGCTGAGTAAAATCTGTGCAATTATCATTTTGCCATTATCTATCAAAATTTACTCTTGGAAAGACTTAATATACAAACCGTCTGTGGGCGGTATCACCAACCTATACCATCGTGTATTAAGAATACCAATTACCACCATCACCATTTTCTTTGCCAGATCAATGTAAGCCTGCACAATAATATCTATCCATATTCACGTGAGGAACCTTGGACTCTTCTTTTTTCTTTTTCCTTTTTCTTATATTTATAGCCCATTGAACTATTTGCCGGACCAGCATTACTGTATTATTGTATTATCCAGTGTCAATATTTTACATTTTTATATTTTATTATATGCCATACGGTTATCTATGCTAGGATTTAACCTACACCTATAGTGTTTTATATTATATATTGTATAATAAATTGGTCCAATTTTGTATTGATTCTGTATGTGACTCCATCTATCAGAGTGCCCAATCACTTTATATACATATGTTTAACCTGGTGAGTAGGGTGTCGCACTAGTTTGGAGCACCTATACATCACCATCACAGGGGTGAGCCGTCCTATACCTTTCTGCTCTGATATTTATACACATCCTACAAGGTCAGAGCTCCCCTTTTGGTGAGGATGGATATTTGGAGCCATATAGAAAACAAAAAATTGAAGGTGGAGACTTATAAATTTGATAATCCAACTGCAAATGTAATGAATAATACAACAGGAGAAAGAACTATGTCTGACACTTTTAGAGAATTGGAACCGCTATTATTGAAACAACTGAGACAACAATGGGAAATAATGTCCTTAAATCAATATATTGAACATAAAAAAATACCAAAAGGGTTGTTATTATCTAAGACTCCCGCACAAGATCTATGCTGTGAGACATTTGATAAAGAATGGGAATCTCTTTTATTTTCTCATTCGATCACACTGGTACAACTGATCATTAGAAGGAGATCCCAAATGTTGGAAGAGCTGACAGTAAAAATTAACCAAGTGAAAACTGTAGTAGAAAAACTCCCAAAAAATGAGGAATTTTCCAGATGGCAGGAACGACTGTGCAGGAGCCTAGACAAACTAGAACAAGAAATAATAGAGAAAAAAACCAAAAAATATAGATATGGGCTAAACCTAGATAAAAGTGAAATACTGGATAATTATCCACAACAAAGACCAATAGAATCCAGACCCACACGAGAACAAAATAATGATAATAATCAATATAATATTCCTGTAAATAACAGATATGAAACTTTGAATCACAATCATTTTTTAGACAGGACTCCACCTCACCACAAACCGAGGATCAGACACAGATCACCATCACCAATAATACAATTCCAACACCAAGAATCACCACCGATACACACATACAATCTGAGGAACAGATTCAATCAGGAACAACACAATCAGGAAACACAACAGAGGAACTGGTACCCACAGACTCACAGACACTACTCCAAATATCAAAGAGAAGGAAGACAATCACGAAACGAACACAGCAGGGATCCAAAAGAAAGACACGAAGAAGTCAGAGAAAAAAGAGGAACAAACAAAAATCACAGATAGACACTGTAGAACAAAAAACTATAGTCAACCTAAGCACAACAGTTTTAACTAATGCACAAATTAATCTACTTCAGAAAGGCCTGAAATTTGCTCCAACTTCTAAAATGAACAAATTTGACACTTATGTAGGCATAGCCAAATTCGTGAGAAAGCTATGTCTAAAAAAATACTTTATAAAAAACCCAATTATATCCAATACAGAAGGAAATAAAAATCCTGAAATTAGACATACTGATTTAAAAATGAAATCAAAAAAATTCCCGAGACAAGAGATCAGTGCGGAAATAGCCACGTTTCAAACGAATGTAGAAACTGAACTAAGGAAAATATCAGAGAGACCCATTAAAAATAATAATCTAACAGGACAAGAGATGCGGGCTATTAAGGAGTTCCAGATATTAAACGACATCACGATCCGCCCAGCGGATAAAGGAGGGGCCATAGTCCTTCAAGAAACGGCAAAATACAATGAGGAATGCCTTAGACAGCTGACAGACGAGACGACTTATAAAAAACTGAAAAAAGACCCCACAGAAGAATATTCTGAATTGTTGGTCAAATACTGTGATAAGGGTTTGGAACAAGATATTTTGTCCAAACAAGAATACGACTATATTTTGGGGACCCAACGGAGGCTACCAATGTATTACTGTCTGCCGAAAATTCATAAAAATCTGACTGAACCTCCAGGACGTCCGATTATATCTGGAATTGGGTCCCTAACAGCTAATCTTTCACAGTATATTGACCGTCTGATTCAGCCAGCTGTAAAAAAGACCAACTCGTACATTAAAGATACCACACAGATAGTACAAATTCTGGAGGGTCTGAAAGTACAACCAAACTGGATAATTGGTACATTAGATGTACAATCATTGTACACAATTATAAACCACGAGCAGGGAATAGCAGCTTTGAAGGGCCAATTAGAAAAGAATGGAGATATGAATCAGAAACAGGTTGAATTTTTGGCAGAAGGGGTCAACTTCATACTGACCCATAACCATTTTTTCTTTGGAGGTGATCATTACTTGCAGATTCGGGGTACTGCGATGGGCACCAGATTCGCCCCCAGCTACGCTAATTTATTTATGGCCCAGTGGGAATGCGAGACCATCGAGCCCAGGCTGGGGACGGATCTGGTGCTTTGGAGCAGATATATAGATGATGTCGTGTTTATTTGGCAAAAGGGAGAATCTGAATTAAATATTTTCCTGGAAGAAATTAATATAAATTCTTATAATCTTATCTTTTCCTCCAATATTAATAAAGAAAATACAGAATTTCTAGATTTACAAATTACAAAAGATAAAGACAAATATGTGTGCAATACCTATAACAAGCCAGTGGCAATCAATAGTTTTATACCCTATTCCAGCTGCCATTTACCAACATGGCTGCTAAATATACCGTATGGACAGTTCCGAAGAATCAAAAGGAATTGTACTGATAGGGACAAATTTGAAGAAGAAGCCATTAAGATGAGGTCAGAATTCCAACTTAAAAATTATCCTGAAAAATTGTTAGATGATGCATTAAACAAAGCAAGAAATCTAGATAGGAACACATTTTTTTCTTCCAATCCAGGGAAAGTAAAGAATAAACGAGATGAAGATACACTTCGCATAATACTCCCCTATAATGCACAACATAAATCCATTGAGAAAATTATAAGGAAACATTGGCACCATATTAAGAAAGATAAAGTGATAGGTGCTCTCATCCCTATGGCCCCTGAGATAGTTTATACCAAAGCTCCAAATTTAGGACTCAAAATAGCTCCCTCAATCAAACATCACAAAAAAGAAAACCAATCGATTAATACATGGCTGAACATGAGTGGCTTCCATAGATGTGGAAGCTGCATCAACTGCAAAAATACCTCGTTTCCTAGAAAAATGACTAAAGTACAATCAACGCAAAACTCATTTGTATGGGAAATAAAAAACTTCATGACATGTAGTACCTCCAATGTGATCTATCTAATACAATGCACCTGCTCCAAACAATACATTGGAAGAACAAAAAGACCATTGAAGGTCAGAATAGCCGAACACATCAATAACATAAAAAAAGGCTATGAGAAACATACATTATCCAAGCACTTCAAACTGGTGCACAATCAAGATCCCAAACATCTGAGTTTTGCGGCATTGGAACAAATAACATGCCATTGGAGAGGAGGAGATCATGTTTCAAGGATGTCGAGAGCGGAGTCCAGAAGGATTTTTGACTTCGGCAGTCTGGTGCCAGACGGTTTAAACGCCGAATTAGAGATATTCGGCTTCTTATGAAGAGAGGGATGCCCTGATTTGACGGGGGATCACAGTCAGGCTGTTTTTTTTTTCCCAGCACTGTGACCCTCTCTCGGACCCGGGCCTCATCACCTAATTATCACCAATATCATAATCATCATAAATTCATAATTAATTTAAAGGAATAAAAATACATCTATTTAGGATCTCATAAATATATATATATATCTAACAATTGTATAATAATATAGTCACCTATAGAGACTCACATAATTTTTGAGACACATGTCAATAAAAAATAAAAAATAAAATAAATTAATAATTAAAAATAAATATATTTGAAATAATAATAAAAAAACAATAAATAAAAAAATATAAAATAAAAACACAAATATTGCACGTATTCATACGTAGCATCACGTTTACACTATGAGTTGTCACATAATGTTATGGAATGTAATTAAATATATAAAAAAATATATAAAACAAGCTTTCTCCTATCCTTTTACACATGCACCAACCGACACCTTCTTTCAACAATTACACTTGGATTATATAGATATGTTAGAATCTTGAATAAAAGGAATATTGGAGGTTCACTACAATAGTTATAGATTTGATGCACTAAAAATACTCATCAGAAATAGATATATTGCCAAGAACTGTCAGAGTATCACTAAAACTTGCGGTTAAAATTGCATCAAATTAGTCATGGTAAAAAATCCAGATTAAACAGACTTCTTATATGATTAATCTAGCAATTCCAGCTCAGAAAAATAAAAGAATGACCTCAGAAAAATAAAAGAATGACTTTAGATAAAGGTTTATGTATTTAAAAACGCATACATACCGCAAGACAACCGCAGCAGTAGGAATTCAGGAAGAAATAGGAGATCACTAGATAAATAGTTTGTGCTATATGGGAAAATGATATGTCCACAACGTCCATGTAGTTTGCCCTTAATAGAAAATAGAAAAAGAATCAAATGGAACAATAGAATATAGTAGATAATTAATGTATAATCCAAAACCATTTAGAATCTAAGACGTGTATGAAATCTTTGGAAATATTTCTTAAAAAAATTTTTTTATTGTGTATAAACATTTTTATAAATATATTGTAATGATTTCGGATATTTACCGTACACTTGTATTGTATTGATATTGATTTTATATTGTTATCTATCTGAGATTGTATTTCATATGAATTGGCAACTTCTTACAATGTCGAATAATGTTTGAACATTCCACTATTTTAGATACAATGGGCTGTAAAAATAGTATACATTGATTATAAACAATTCACAGGAACTGGAGAAATAAGAGACGCAGACTTCTCTGGCCCCAATTATATATATTAAATCATGGAAAGACGCACATATACCGCATTGACAGGGCGAGTCAATTACAAAGATATACTAATATTGACTCACCATGGACTTTTAGTCCACTTTTTCCAGACAATCCAAAGAGGAATCGTATAAAATCCGGCTACATACAGAGACCGAACATAGCCACTGAGGAAGGAGACGAGTATAGTCCCCGAAACGCGTCTGGCGGTAACCTTCGGTCATCAGACTTAAACAGCCGGGTACATGTCGGACAATATCGACTAGATGTCCCATAAGTGAAGCGCTTCATTAAAGAAATCTATTGGCGGAATCCACAGCCTGCAAACAACCGGTTCACAGCAGGTATTTCAGCAAGTACTGAAGCTCCGCACATTTGGAGACACGTGGAACGCCGAAAGAAACCAGCTCGAATATCGGGACTGCGTGTGTTACAGCTCCACACAGCCGTGTCCCAATAGAAAGAATAAAGATTCGGTATACCAACCGCATGAAAAATCCTTAACTAAGAAGCAACCTTACCACATTAGGACAGCTCGTGGGACGCCACCAACTGAGGCTGCTAACTGTGAGTAATAGCTTCTCATACCGAGAGCTGAGTAAAATCTGTGCAATTATCATTTTGCCATTATCTATCAAAATTTACTCTTGGAAAGACTTAATATACAAACCGTCTGTGGGCGGTATCACCAACCTATACCATCGTGTATTAAGAATACCAATTACCACCATCACCATTTTCTTTGCCAGATCAATGTAAGCCTGCACAATAATATCTATCCATATTCACGTGAGGAACCTTGGACTCTTCTTTTTTCTTTTTCCTTTTTCTTATATTTATAGCCCATTGAACTATTTGCCGGACCAGCATTACTGTATTATTGTATTATCCAGTGTCAATATTTTACATTTTTATATTTTATTATATGCCATACGGTTATCTATGCTAGGATTTAACCTACACCTATAGTGTTTTATATTATATATTGTATAATAAATTGGTCCAATTTTGTATTGATTCTGTATGTGACTCCATCTATCAGAGTGCCCAATCACTTTATATACAAAGATATGAGTAGATCAGTATATAAATGGCACAGAATGTACAGTACGTTTAGATGGAGAAGGGACCAGGGGTAGAGCATTAGGGGACACATGCATATACTGTAAATAATAAGAAAAGAGAAAAGATAAGCAGAATGATGACTGTCTGGTCATAATGATAGTTGGAAATCATGTAAACTGATAGACTTGAGACAACAAAAAGAAAATTAAAGGGAGTCTGTCAGTTTTCTAAAGCATGCTAAACTACATTCTGTGTGAGTGCTGAAGTATTTCAGGCAGTCCAATAGAGAATGGCTGAGGCAGCAGGGTGTATGCTCGACCTTCTGCTCCATCAGGGCAGCTATTTCAGTGCAAAAAATAGGTGAAAAAACCATACTGTAGATAATCACAAAAAGAATAAGTATAGAGATAATGAACCTGTAGACTATATTTGGTTCTGTTACATTCAGTGAGAAGAGGATAAGTGGAACAGGGTAGTAGCTAGAGAGTGGTGATGGGTATGGGAAGTTTTTTTCCCTGTTATTGAATGTAAGGTGTGCCAATACAGATAGACATGTTACAGAGATAAGGTATATAAAGGCAGGGATAAACCAAGTGGGATAAAAAATTGAGAGGGAAGGTATTAAGAGAGCAGGTAGTAAAGTATAACTTTTAAATAAAGAAAGTGATTGGTCATTAAGGTGGAAAAGCCTGTTAGGATGTTAAAGAAGAGGTCTAGGCAGACTGCCAGGGCTTTGAGTTGAAGCTGTTTTTCATTATGTCAATACTTTCCTTTAAAATTTGTAGCCATGTCTTCATAGAAAATTCAAGGGACAGGGGGAGGGGATGAAGCCTGGGTCAAATATATTGAATAAATGCTTTACGCTGAAGGATTGTGAGGATATGAAATAGCTGAAGCAGTATTGTTTACCAGATAGAAGCATTCCTGAGTTACAATATAGCCTGTTTATATACTGTATAAGGATATCAAACCAACTTTTTCCACCACTGTTCTCCTATTTTGGAATGAATACTTAGCAACTTCTAGGATTGCTAGGTAGCAAGTTAAAGGTAGCCAACTTCAACTGGGGGTACATAATTCAAGATGTAGTTAATGTGTTGAGATTGTCCAGGCCTTGGAAAAGAATGGAAATGGCTTGGCATGGTGAACGAGTAAATAAAACACCTACTCTGTTGCTCTGTTTGCCCTGGTTCCTGCGGAGTGTCTCCATCCTTGTTGCTTCTGATTCCAGCCTGCCGGAAGTCTGACATGTCGACTCCCTGCATACAGGCATGGCAAGTGACTGCTGAGGCCATCGATTGGCTGTCAGTCGGCGTGTCACATTTCCAGCCAGGCTGAGAACAGAAGTAGTGGGGACAGAGACGCAACCACAGGAAGCGGATGACCAGAACAAGTGAATGTTCTTTTTTTTTATATGTTACACACCAGCCATAGCTATCCCCAATATTTTTCAGGGCCTGGACAACTGAATGGAGGGTTGAAAAGGGTCAAAGGAGCGACTGTACGTATTTAGTGCAATGATGTCTGTGCCAGTTTGTGTATTTCTTTGCAGGAAGTGATAGAAGTTAAGAATTGCCCAAGTAAGTAATACAATTATATAAGGTCAAATGATGATGAATAATCTATTTAAGTATTCATTCAAGTCAAAAATTATATTTTAGTCATTTTGATTACTTATAATTCATACAAAGAAATAATATCACTTATTTTAAATTATTAAGTTTATATTAACTTACATTAGCTAGAAAAACTGATTCTCATATTGAACTTTAATGCTCATTTATATGATTAATTTAACTACTCACAAAGGCAAATTAATAGATCATGTGAATCCTGAGTTTGGCACCTGGAATCCAAGGATTCAGCACAGGAGGTACAGTTAATGAGTCGTAAAGACCAAATGCTGCACCTGATGTGTCTCTTGGTATCACAGAGGTGAACGCACAAAGAACATCACTGCTTTTAAGATTGATACAAATGTTGCCCAGATATTCAAATTCTGAAGTCTAATAAAAAAATAAAAAAATTCACATTTTAACACCATTTCATAGTTCACATGAAGAAATTATTCACATAAAAAGTCCAATATATTTGTAAATATAGTTATAGTATTATATATTACAGTGGTGCTTAAACGTTTGTGAATCCTTTAGAATGTTCTATATTTATGCATAAATTTGATGTAAAAATACATCACATTTTCACATAAGTCCCAAAAGTTAGATAAAGCAAACCAAATCAAACAAATCAGTCTAAAATATAAGACATTATTCACGTCAGTGAGTTGGCAAAAGTATGAACCTTTGCTTTCAGTATCTGATGTAACCCCCTTGTTAAAGGGAATCTGTCACCTGCTTTTACCATTTTAAGCTGGCACCATCGCTATGTTCACTAAAGTACCTTATTTCCAGCAGTCTTCTTTTTACTTTATTTCCTTTTGTCCTTTTGATATAAAAGCCCTTTTTATGATATGCTAATGAGGCTCCAAGGTGCCCAGAGGGGCGTTTTTTTCCCTCTCCGGTGCCCAGTGACGCCCTCCTGCAGTGCCCAAGAACGCCTCCTGATCCTAAAAAATAACCTCCCACAGCCCGGCAAACGGTTCCACCCCCTCCCCACGTCATAGTCTGCCTTCTAGAAATGCCCCGTCCTTCTTCCTGTTGGCGGCCAGAAAACTCACGCAGGCGCAGTACCGCCTGCGGCCTGCGCCTGTGCGATCATCAACCATGTCAGGGCAACAGCACTCAAGTTACATCACTGGGCTCGGCGCATGCCCAGTGAGACTTTTGAGGCTGTTGCCCTCAGGAGGTTGATGATCGCGCAGGCGGCACTGCGCTTGCTTGAGTTTTCTGGCCGCCGACAGGAAGAAGGACGGGGCATTTCTAGAAGGTTGACTATGACGTGGGGAGGGGGCGGAACCGTTTGCCGGGCTGTGGGAGGTTATTTCAGGATCAGGAGGCGTTCTTGGGCACTGCAGGGGGGGCGTCACTGGGCACCGGAGAGGGAAAAAAGCGCCCCTCTGGGCACCTTGGAGCCTCATTAGCATATCATAAAAAGGGATTTTATATCAAAAGGACAAAATGAAATAAAGTAAAAAGAAGACTGCTGGAAATAAGGTACTTTAGTGAACATAGCGATGGTGACAGCTTAAAATGATAAAAGCAGGTGACAGATTCCCTTTAAGCAATAACTGCAACTAAACATTTTCGGTAATTTTTGATTAATCATGTACATCGGCTTGGAGGAATCTTAGCCCATTATTTAATACAAAACAGCTTCAGCTCTGCTACGTTGGTGAGGTTCCTCCCAGGAACTGCTCGCTTGATGTCTTTCCACAGCATTTCTATTGTATTAAGGTCAGGACTTTGACTTGGCCATTCGCAAACTTTAACCATTGTGTTACGACTGTAGGTAGGGACAGACAAGGACACTAATACCTAAGGCTAGGACCCACCCCACTTTCCCTACCTACTTGCAGTACAAGCCCTAGATAGCAAGACCGCAAATGGTCGATGGTTCCTAAGCTATTTAAGTGCATAAACAGAATAAGGCTACTTTCACACCTGCGTTCAGGTGTCCGCTCGTGAGCTCCGTTTGAAGGGGCTCACGAGCGGTCCTGAACGCAGCCGTCCGGCCCCAATGCATTCTCAGTGGAGGCGGATCCACTGAGAATGCATCCGCCTGCCAGCGCTCAGCCTCCGCTCCGCTCAGTGAGCGGACACCTGAACGCTGCTTGCAGCGTTCGGGTGTCCGCCTGGCCGTGCGGAGGCGAGCGGATCCGTCCAGACTTACAATGGAAGTCAATGAGACGGATCCGCTTGAAGATGACACCATATGGCTCAATCTTCAAGCGGATCCGTTCCCCATTGACTTTCAATGTAAAGTCTGAACGGATCCGCTCAGGCTACTTTCAGACTTAGAAAATTTTCTAAGTTGTAATGCAGACGGATCCGTTCTGAACGGATGCAAACGTCTGCATTATCGGAGCGGATCCGTCTGATGAAACATCAGACGGATCCGCTCCGAACGCTAGTGTGAAAGTAGCCTAACAAAGACAAACACAATACTAGAGTCGTACGTAAATGGGTCAGAACCAGACAAGCTATGCAGTACCAAGCAAGAGACAAAGAGTGATCAGAAGACAAGCCGAGATCAAAACCAGATGGTCAATGCAGTACTAAAAGTCAGAGAGTGATCAGAGAAACTAGCAATCCAATAAGCACAGGAACTGGAACATAGCTAGTAAGTCAGAGACTATCACTGGCACTGGTGTATGGCCAGAAAGGGGTTTAAATAGAACACAGAGTCCCTGGATCCCATCACTCAGAGGTCCATTAGTCAGAAATACTAGCACACAGTAGTAGAGTATCTGAGCAATCAGCCCACTGCTAATCTCCCCCAGCACACGCCGCTGCAGGGGGAAACAGAGCATTGCATCCTGTTGCTAAGGATGCTGTTGCATCACCAGGGGGTGCGGCTCTTCCAATAGCCTGCTGACTTGTTCAGGTGATCTTTAGCAAACTGCAGGTGGGCAGAAAAGTTCCTTTTGCAGAGCAGCGGCTTTCTCCTTAATCCTGCCATATACACCATAGCTGTTCATTGTCCTCCTGATCATGATTAGTGAATTATCCAGTGGATTTCCTTGCGATTCGTGGTAACAAATTATTTTTCCTAAAATGGTGGCTGGAGTTGTCTTAGAAAGAATGGGGAAAAAAAATACTCACCTCATCAACTTGCTCGCCCAGAGGCAATCTGCTCCTCTCTTGATTGAAAAAGACCTGTCAAATGACAGCGCATGTCCTTCAACAGGCCTTTTTCAATTTTTTTACCCCAAAAAATATTGCACTAGTGTTTTACCGTGTTTCACATTCATTAGATGGGTGCACTTCTGTCTAAGCGGCTGTTTAAAACAGTCCCATTGATTGATAGGCTGAATAGGGTTTTAACAGCAATTTGTGATGAATTAATTAGTAACAAATCGAATTTCTTGTCAAACTTCAGCGAAGCTGCCAAATCTAATTTTTCTAGAATTTGCTCATCTCTAGTCATAATTATTAACATTAGCTAATATGAGAAAGGCCTTTAGATGCTTAAAGGTTACCTTGGGTTCCTTTGTGACCTCACAGACTATTACACTCCTTGCTCTTGGAATTGACTTTGTTGGTCGACCACTCCTGTGGAGGGTAATAATGGTTGTAAATTTTGACGATCTGTGCACAGTCTGTCTGACTGTGGACTGGTGGAGTCCAAACTCTTTAGAAATGGTTTTGCAGCCTTTTCCAGCCTGATGAGCATCAACAACTCTCCTTCTGAGATCCTGAGAAATCTCCTATGATTGTGGCATAATACAGTTCCAAAAACATGTGTTGTGAAGATCAAACTTTGATAGATCCCTGTTCTTTAAATAAAACAGGCTGCCCACTAACACCTGATTGTTGCCCCATTGATTAAAAAAAACACCTGACTCAAATTTCACCTTTAAATTATCTGCTAATCCTAAAAGTTCACATACTTTTGCCATTCACAGATGTGATATTAGATCATTTTCCTCAATAAATAAATGACCAAGTTTAATGTTTTTGACTGATATGTTTTATTTGGTTTACTTTATCTACTTCTAGTGAAAATCTAATGTGGATTTAGGTCAAATTTATGCAGAAATATAGAAAATTTTAAAGGTTTCACAAAATTTCAAGCACCACTGTATGTATTGTACACTCATCCAGAGTTACAGGTTGCATTACGCTCCATTAGTTGCACATAAGTTTCATTCAAGTTGTCAAGATACTTTGGCACAAATCAAGATTTCATCAGGGGAACTGCAGAACCAGAGTGTGCCCTGAAGGGAAGAACCAGTGCGCCCTTCCCATCATGCATGCAGGCCCAGGGAGCTTCAGGAAACTGTGAGTACAGTACTGCACCCAACCGGCCACTCACACTCATGTGCACCCCTGCAGCCCAGTCACTGCACCATTACACAACCAAAACCTCATCAAAGGGTTAAACAATTGATATAACATATCTGGTGTTACTTCATAAATAATATCCTCTTAGTAAAGAGTTTTCTGCTTTCCCCTTTTACTACATTTTTACTCTGTATATGTTCCCTCCTTACCACTGATTCTAGAAACTTCTGTAGACACAGATAATGTCAGTTAAATGTGTTTCCTAATCATGGCTCCGTTTTGTGAAAGGTCTACATTACCTCCTGTTCATCAGCAGAACTTTTATTCATCGTAGTATTGCTTATCCATTTATAATAACAAAACAAAGCAAGCATAAAAGGGTTTAGCCAAAGTATAAGCGGCAATAGTCTTTTATTTCCCGTGAGTACAAGATAATCCAGACATAAAAGCTTTCTGATTATTCAGCTTTTTGTAAGTGACAGAGGACACAATGCTGTTCCTGAGTCCAGCAATATGACCAATTCGTTTGGCTTCTTATCTCGCTGCATTTTGAAGAGCCAGGGTATTTCACATTGTGACTACATATTGCTTTGCCAGTTCTACATTTCTTCTACATACTGTATATTGGCTTTGGTAATTACCAGCTCTTTCAGAAATGTACAAATAAAAACTGGTACCATTTATTTTATTCCATTAGAGGAATATACAGGAAAAAAATATATATCTTATTCATTTAGAATTACACTGCTAATGTAAAGTCAACTGAGTGCTTCAACGAGAACATTAGTGATGAGTAAAGTTTTAAAAAATTTGATTTGATTTTGATAAGAAATTTGTTTCGTTTTGAAGTACTTCGACACAAATTGCTTTCCATTGTATGTAGAGGACACAATGACGTCATTGAACCCCTCAGATGCCTTGTTCAACACCGATTGCGGCATCTGAGAGTCACATTGAGGCCTTTCAGGGGTTAATCAGGGGTTAAAAAAAAAGTAAATACTCATCTCATCTATTTGATCACAGAGAGACCATCACAGCCATCTTGATTGAAGAAAACACGCCAAATCTCACCAAGTCATCACTCTGGGCGGACGCGGTGATATCATCACTATATGTAAGGGTACTTTCACACTAGCTTTTTCTTTTCCGGCACTAAGTTCTGTCAAAAGGGCTCAATGCCGGAAAAGAACTGATCAGGTATATCCCTATGCATTTTGAATGGAGAGTAATCCATTCAGGATGCATAAGGATGTCTTCCGTTCAGTCATTTTGACTGATCAGGCAAAAGAGAAAACCGTAGCATGCTACAGTTTTATCTCCAGCGGAAAAAACTGAAGACTTGCCTGAATGCTGGATCCGGCATTCAAAATACCGGAATGCCGGATCCGTTTTGCCGGATGACACCGGAAAGACGGATCCGGCATTTCAATGCATTTTTTTGACTGATCAGGCATTTTTAAGACTGATCAGGATCCTGATCAGTCTTACTAATGCCATCAGTTGGCACACGTTCTGGCGACGGAACTGCTTGCCGGATTACTCTGCCGCAAGTGTGAAAGTAGCCTAAAGAGGCCACTACTGGAGGGAATTATATGTGAAGAGAGCACGCCTGGGGGACCTATATTTACAAATGGCTCTACTGGGGCTATTTTATACAAAGAGGGCACTATTGGGGGCAATATACAGTACAGACCAAAAGTTTGGACACACCTTCTCATTCAAAGAGTTTTCTTTATTTTCATGACTATGAAAATTGTAGATTCACACTGAAGGAATCAAAACTATGAATTAACACATGTGGAATTATATACATAACAAACAAGTGTGAAACAACTGAAAATATGTCATATTCTAGGTTCTTCAAAGTAGCCACCTTTTGCTTTGATTACTGCTTTGCACACTCTTGGCATTCTCTTGATGAGCTTCAAGAGGTAGTCCCCTGAAATGGTTTTCACTTCATAGGTGTGCCCTGTCAGGTTTAATAAGTGGGATTTCTTGCCTTATAAATGGGGTTCGGACCATCAGTTGCGTTGAGGAGAAGTCAGGTGAATACACAGCGGATAGTCCTACTGAATAGACTGTTAGAATTTGTATTATGGCAAGAAAAAAGCAGCTAAGTAAAGAAAAACGAGTGGCCATCATTACTTTAAGAAATGAAGGTCAGTCAGTCAGCCGGAAAATTGGGAAAACTTTGAAAGTAAGGGCTATTTGACCATGAAGGAGAGTGATGGGGTGCTGCACCAGATGACCTGGCCTCCACAGTCACCGGACCTGAACCCAATCAAGATGGTTTGGGGTGAGCTGGACCGCAGAGTGAAGGCAAAAGGGCCAACAAGTGCTAAGCATCTCTGGGAACTCCTTCAAGACTGTTGGAAGACCATTTCAGGGGACTACGTTTTGAAGCTCATCAAGAGAATACCAAGAGTGTGCAAAGCAGTAATAAAAGCAAAAGGTGGCTACTTTGAAGAACCTAGAAGATGACATATTTTCAGTTGTTTCACACTTGTTTGTTATGTAGATAATTCCACATGTGTTAATTCATAGTTTTGATGCCTTCATAGTCATGAAAATAAAGAAAACTCTTTGAATGAGAAGGTGTGTCCAAACTTTTGGTCTGTACTGTATATACAGATTGTACACATGGGGGACATTATATTTACAGATGGCACTACTGGGGCTATTATATGCAAAGAGGGCACTATTGGGGGCAATATATGTACAGAGGGTACAAATGGGGGACATTATAAGTACAGATGGCACTACTATGGCACTACTGGGGAGGATTATATGTGGAAAGAGCACTCCTGAGGGACATTATATGTACAGATGGCACTACTGGGGCTATTATATGTAAAGAGGGCACTACTGGGGCATTATATGTACAGAGGGTACAAAGGGGAAAGAGAACAACTCAGAGGAGACATCACCTGGAAGTCACTGAGTAGGGGCCTACATGGGATTATTAATGATTGGAACCTAAATGGGTGGAGCAGTGTTATTTGTCATTTATATTGTGTTATTATTGGTAATGTTACTATATTAAGCACATTATTGTGTTTTCTTATATGTGTGTGATCACCCCTCACACCGCCTTCCTCCCCTAATTGGAAAACTGTCGTACATGAAACTGCTCTATGGTGCTAAAGAGGTAGGGGTCCACAGATTTAGAATATTTTCCTAATACACTCTAAAATGGTACAGACACATGAAAATGAGACTCTGCAAATCTGAAATCAACCGCTGCAAAAAAGGGATGGTTTTTGAGGTGGCCTTGCTGCAAGACTCTCAATGGGTCTTCAGCTATGTTTAGGCTTTGCACTGCAAAAGTTGAAATACAGGGTTAAAAACCTTTAGCATAAATTGATATGCTGTGGATTGAAAACCTGCAATGTAAGTCAGTTTACACTGTGGTTTCTTTCTGCAGAGTGTGGATGAGATTTCTGAAAATCTCATCCACTTTCTGGTACTATAAATGCTGCAGATTTTTCACATTGAATTCCACTGCTGAGATTCTCCAGTATTTTACACCACATGTGGCTGTGCCCTAAAGCTACGCTGTTCCCCTACAAATATACTTAGCTACAATTAAAAGGGTTTTCCAGGAATTCTTCTGTTTTTAGTTATGTCCTAATGAAAGAGTCATACTTGCCTACTACCTGCTACTCTCAATCAGCCATCTTCTGTTCCTTGATTTGTTTACTTCTAGGTGTGGTAAGGACATGGTCATGTGCACCGTTGCAGCAAATGGCTGGCTTCAGCTGTGATGTGTCCGCAAGTGGCATGTGATCTAGCAGTGATGTGCTGCTTTGGGACACGTCACTGCTGAACACAATCCTTGGCTGCAGCAGCACACGTGACCATGTCTGTACCTTGGCCAGAAGTAAACAAGCTGAGGAAGAGAAGATAGCTATAGACAGGGCGCAGGACCACAGTGGCAGGGAGCATGTAAGTATTACTTTTTCATTAGGTCATACATGTTATGGAGACTAGCAAAAAAATTAAGAATTCCTGGAGAATTCTTTTAAGGGTCCATTCACACATCCGTGTGTGTTTTGCGGATCCACGGATCCGCAAAACACGGACAGTGTCAATGTGCGTTCCGCATTTTGCGGACCGCACATTGCCGGCACTAAGAGAATATGCCAATTCTTGTCCGCTATTGCGGACAAGAATAGGACATGTTCTATTTTTTTCAGGATCGGAATTGCGGATCCGGAAGTGCGGGTCCGCAATTCCAGATCGGGGCCGCACGTTGTGCGGCCCCATAGAAATGTATGGGTCCGCAATTCCGTTCCGCAAAATGCGGAATGGAATTGAGGATGTGTGAATGGAGCCTAAGAAGAAACATGTAAGTATAACGGTTTATACACATAAGTGTTCTTGTCCTCACCTTGTTCAAGTGGACTTCATATGCTTTCATAAGAAGTAGTGATGATCGAGCATGTTCGGCCGAACACCAGTACGGCTTGAGCATCTCGATGTTCAGCACACGGCGGTATTCAGCCGAATACGGCATGTGCTCGAGCGCAATGTTCAAAGCCTCGGCCTGCACGTTTCTTGGCTGCTATGCCGCCAATAAACATGCAGGTAAGTACTGCCCTCACTGTAATGCCGTAGTCATGTTGGTTGCTGGCATTACAGTGATTGGCTGGCCGGAACGCGTCATAGGGTGCTATATAGCACCCGATGACGCATGCTCGGCTCATTCTTGGTCAGGGAGAGCTGTGCTGAGGAAGGGACAGACAGTGTAGGGAGTAATTTAAGAATATTTTTACCACCAAAACTTTTCAGAGACTTATAAGGACTATTGTGTTTGGCAGCAATATCTATTTTTAGCGCATCCTGCGCTAAATAGCGTACAACAGTTAGGCCGATGCAGACAGCAACATTAGATGCGCCACATCTCCAGTGTAAAGTGTGCGCATCCGAAAAAAATCTGTGATATACAGTGTATTTTTTTTCCGTAGACGGTGTCCGCTGCGGATAGTGACATTAGCTGCGCCACATCTCCAGTGTAAAGTGTGTGCATCCAAAAAATTTCTGACATGAGAAAATTCAGACTAATGCATGTAGGGTCCCTAGGGTGATCCCTACGGCTGTCTAAACACAAACCCTGATGCTATAGATATGGTAGCAAAGTGTGCGCATCCAAACAATATCTGACATCCAGTGTACTTTTTCCGTAGACTGTGTCTGCTACGGACAGTGACATTAGCTGCGCCACATCTCCTGTGTAAAGTGTGCGCATCCCAAAAATATCGGTGACATACAGTGTACTTAGTCAATAGACGTGTCCGCTTCTGACTGTAGCTGGCCAGCTAGGACCTGTCCTAGGCTAGTATAGCTTATATGTGTATACAGCTAGACCTGCCAATAGACTTAATACAGTTCCTATGTTTATTTGTTAAAGACAAAAGCAGAGTTATTTACTGTGACATCATGTTTTGGATGTCATATAACTGTTGTATTTTGTGTTCACAGAAGCAGAAAAAGATAATATGCCTTTGAGATTCATTTTGTAATGTAATGTAAGCTGAGGGACACAGCAGAAACAACAGAAAGCATAGTGTTAATCTGTTGTTGCTGGGCAGAAGTCTAGACCAATCACAGATAGCTTCTCACACAGCAAGAGTTTTCACCAATCACAGCCAGCCGCACACACAGCCTGTCTGGGAATTCCCCCAGCTCCCGCTGCTAGAATTATTATTCACCAGAGACAGGAGCTGAAGAGACATTTACTCCACTGAGAGTCCAGTTTTATGGGAATAAGAGGCCAAAATCGGTATTTAAAACAGTTTTATAATGTTCCTATTGTTAGTATTGTGTTTAGAACTGTATACTGAATGAGATATATATGTGTTTACTTACAGTTCCACCAATCGCAAATCAATTGCAACCATACAAATTGCAAGCTACAAATTGCAAGCATTCAGATTCCATATTGCAATCCAAATTGCATACAACCATACCAGATCATACTCAACCAATCTGCAAATAGTTACTACAAACTGCAATCCCAGTTTAGCCAGTAGAACTGTTAAATCTCAGATATACCTCTTCATAAAGTGCTTAAATAACTTAAAGTGACAGTACAGATACTGAAGAGAGAAATATATCCACAATTTTATGTTGATGAATGACAAGATTGAACAGTTGAACCACCATCTTAATCATACCGCCATTTTGTGATATCTTTTCAACACGTGTTTTGTAAGAGGACTATCTGCTGTGGAGGCGGCAATGTTATACAGTACAGACCAAAAGTTTGGACACACCTTCTCATTCAAAGAGTTTTCTTTATTTTCATGACTATGAAGGCATCAAAACTATGAATTAACACATGTGCAATTATATACATAACAAACAAGTGTGAAACAACTGAAAATATGTCATATTCTAGGTTCTTCAAAGTAGCCACCTTTTGCTTTGATTACTGCTTTGCAAACTCTTGGCATTCTCTTGATGAGCTTCAAGAGGTAGTCCCCTGAAATGGTCTTCCAACAGTCTTGAAGGAGTTCCCAGAGATGCTTAGCACTTGTTGACCCTTTTGCCTTCACTCTGCGGTCCAGCTCACCCCAAACCATCTCGATTGGGTTCAGGTCCGGTGACTGTGGAGGCCAGGTCATCTGGCGCAGCACCCCATCACTCTCCTTCATGGTCAAATAGCCCTTACTTTCAAAGTTTTCCCAATTTTTCGGCTGACTGACTGACCTTCATTTCTTAAAGTAATACAAATTGCCATAATACAAATTCTAACAGTCTATTCAGTAGGACTATCAGCTGTGTATCCACCTGACTTCTCCTCAACGCCGCTGATGGTCCCAACCCCATTTATAAGGCAAGAAATCCCACTTATTAAACCTGACAGGGCACACCTGTGACGTGAAAACCATTTCAGGGGTCTACCTCTTGAAGCTCATCAAGAGAATGCCAAGAGTGTGCAAAGCAGTGATCAAAGCAAAAGGTGGCTACTTTGAAGAACCTAGAATATGACATATTTTCAGTTGTTTCACACTTGTTTGTTATGTATATAATTCCACATGTGTTAATTCATAGTTTTGATGCCTTCAGTGTGAATCTACAATTTTCATAGTCATGAAAATAAAGAAAACTCTTTGAATGAGAAGACGCATCGTGGGAGGCCAAAGTCCAGAGCTAGAGTGTCCAGAGCTATCCACGGAAATACCACGTACTGCAGTCAGCTAGTTTTCTACCACTAGGCCTAAAGCCTGCAGCTGCATATCCAAGCCAGCACATCGCAAGTCATCACAGATCATCGCAAGTCATCACAAAGCATCGCAAGTCTGCACAGAGCATCGCAACTCAGCGCAGAGGATCGCAAGTCTGCACAGAGCATCGCAACTCAGCGCAGAGCATCACATCAAAAAAAGACAAGTGTCCTTTAAGACAGGCATTTGTTCCAGCAACCTTCAAATCGCAGTATCCTGCTCCTCAGAATAAGGTCAGAGCTTTCTTTTTATTACTTATTATTGCATATAGGCTTTGGCATAAAGAGACATTTTTGTGTTCAGATAAAGACTTTAAAGTAAAACAAAGGACAGTTTGCATTACACGGACTCTATTGCATTTAAAGTGAAAGTCATTTATTTCTGCATTTGTCAATATTGCATTTAAAGTGAAAGGACTCTTATATTAAAATTACTATGCCCCTGTTAGAGGATACAAAGATAGATAGAGTAGAGGGGGAAGAGCAAGGGAACCGGTCTGAGATAGAAGAGTCTGATGCAGCATTAGTCTTGCCTCAAACAAATATAGCCCAAACAGATGAACTAAGACGTTCATCACGTGCCAGAAAACCGACCCCAAAGATACTAGAAAATTTGGAGCAATAAGCAGCATTGGAAGGAAAAAAGTTCACCAGAATGTATGAGAAGTGGACATTATACATTAAAGGCATTCGTGGAAAGTTAAAACAAAAAAGTATAAAAGGGAACTTGAGTGATATGGTAGAGACAGTAGAAGAATCTGAATCAGAGCTTATGGCAGCATATGTCAACCTGCGGCCGCTTACAACACCTTCCCAGGACATTATAAGGAACCTGGACACGTACTGCAGTCACTAAAGATTTAGTAAAGCTCATGAGAGAACTATCATCTGCAGAAAACTATGATAAAGTTAAAGCAAGAAGTAGAATGAATGAGCTTTTTATGAGAGCCTATGCTAGGCCCTTAGGTGGTACCACAATCTCAAGTGTGACTTCCTTCGCTAGCAGAAGTGCCACCCACATATCAGAGTCCTCAAATACTTCAGCCAAAAGAAAGGAATTAGCTGAACAACTTGCTGTCAAGAAAGCAGAAATTGAGACGGAAGCTGCCATCGAGGCGCAGCGTCAAATGATGGCTGAAAAGCAAGCTGAAAAGGATGCACAACGCCATCATATGGAAGCTGAAATGGATGCACAACGCCATCAGATGGAAGCTCAAATGGAGGCACAGCGCCATCAAATAGAAGCTGAAATGGAGGCACAGTGCCATCAAATGGAGGCTTAATTGAAAAATCTGGAAAGGCACAAAGAAGTTAAGGTCATAAAAGCCAGACACAGAGTACATGATGAGGATATGAGTCAGAGTAGTCATAGGTTCAAATCTGTACTAAGTGAAGAAACAGACTCCTACTTTCCTTCATATGCCCAGGAGAATGGAAGGAAATCTCCAGCATGTAGTGAAGAAATAAGTTATTATCCTTCCATCCCTGCTCATAAAAACAGAGAGGCCTAGTCCAGCGTTAGGAAAAAGATGTGTGAATTTACCCTCTATTTCTAACAGAAAAGATGAAGAAAAGGACTCACCTCTTGAAGCTCATCAAGAGAATGCCAAGAATGTGCAAAGCAGTAATCAAAGCAAAAGGTGGCTACTTTGAAGAACCTAGAATATGACATATTTTCAGTTGTTTCACACTTGTTTGTTATGTATATAATTCCACATGTGTTAATTCATAGTTTTGATGCCTTCAGTGTGAATCTACAATTTTCATAGTCATGAAAATAAAGAAAACTCTTTGAATGAGAAGGTGTGTCCAAACTTTTGGTCTGTACTGTATATGAAGAAAAGTTGAAGTTAATAAAGAAGTTATTTGAAGCATTTGGTGTGTTCTTTAAACCTACTGTTTCCATAGAAGAGGAATTACAGAGTAATAGACAGTCTGGTTAGACTAAAAGTCAGAGATATTAAGATTCTTGTAATGCCACAGCGCAAAAGGCACTTCATAGTGCTGCGCCTGCCACAGTGGAACTACTTACCCTCAGAGGACGAATCGATAGCGCTCCTCAACTTGCACAGTAAAGAGCGCATTAGAGCAGCGGAGCGCCAGCATATACCGCTGCGCAGCAACTGTTCCCTTAGTGAGCAAGCAAAGACATCTCAGCGGAGCAACCATAAAAGCCATAGAACGTGTGCTTTAGTCAAACTGCAGCCGACTCTTAAAGTGGTAGAACGGCAAAGGCAACATAGTCAGAGAAAGGGCGCCAACCCTCCTGCGATCCCTAGAGAGAGAAAGAGACGCATCGTGGGAGGCCAAAGTCCAGAGCTAGAGTGTCCAGAGCTATCCACGGAGATACCACGTACTGCAGTCAGCTAGTTTTCCACCACTAGGCCTAAAGCCTGCAGCTGCATATCCAAGCCAGCACATCGCAAGTCATCACAGATCATCGCAAGTCATCACAAAGCATCGCAAGTCTGCACAGAGCATCGCAACTCAGCGCAGAGGATCGCAAGTCTGCACAGAGCATCGCAACTCAGCGCAGAGCATCACATCAAAAAAAGACAAGTGTCCTTTAAGACAGGCATTTGTTCCAGCAACCTTCAAATCCCAGTATCCTGCTCCTCAGAATAAGGTCAGAGCTTTCCTTTTATTACTTATTATTGCATATAGGCTTTGGCATAAAGAGACATTTTTGTGTTCAGATAAAGACTTTAAAGTAAAACAAAGGACAGTTTGTATTACACGGACTCTATTGCATTTAAAGTGAAAGTCATTTATTTCTGCATTTGTCAATATTGCATTTAAAGTGAAAGGACTCATATATTAAAATTACTATGCCCCTGTTAGAGGATACAAAGATAGATAGAGTAGAGGGGGAAGAGCAAGGGAACCGGTCTGAGATAGAAGAGTCTGATGCAGCATTAGTCTTGCCTCAAACAAATATAGCCCAAACAGATGAACTAAGACGTTCATCACGTGCCAGAAAACCGACCCCAAAGATACTAGAAAATTTGGAGCAATAAGCAGCATTGGAAGGAAAAAAGTTCACCAGAATGTATGAGAAGTGGACATTATACATTAAAGGGCTTCTGTCACCCCACTAAAGTGATTATTTTTTTTTGGGCTAGTTAATATAGTTATATAGCGATATATGAAAATATAATTGTGTTACTTACATTGATCCAGCAGTTTATTAAAAAAATGAAGTTTTATCATATGCAAATTCGGTCTCTACCAGCAAGTAGGGCGGCTACTTGCTGGTAGCTGCTGCAGAAATCCGCCCCCTCCTCTTGTTGATTGACAGGGCCAGCCGGGATCTCCTCCTCCGGCCAGCCCTGTCGGCTTTTCAAAAATCGCGCGCATGTGTGGATTCGGCGCAGGCGCTCTGAGATGAGGAGGCTCGTCTCCTCAGAACTCCCTCAGTGCGCCTGCGCCGATGACGTCTTCTATTTCGGTGATGTCATCGGCGCAGGCGCACTGAGGGAGTTATGAGGAGACGAGCCTCCTCATCTCAGAGCGCCTGCGCCGAATCCACACAGGCGCGCGATTTTTGAAAAGCCGACAGGGCTGCCTGGAGGAGGAGATCCCGGCTGGCCCTGTCAATCAACAAGATGAGGGGCGGATTTCTGCAGCAGCTACCAGCAAGTAGCCTCCCTACTTGCTGGTAGAGACCGAATTTGCATATGATAAAACTTTGTTTTTTGAATAAACTGCTGGATCAATGTAAGTAACACAATTATATTTTCATATATCGCTATATAACTAATTTAACTAGCCCCAAAAAAAAAAATCACTTTAGTGGGGTGACAGAAGCCCTTTAAAGGCATTCGTGGAAAGTTAAAACAAAAAAGTATAAAAGGGAACTTGAGTGATATGGTAGAGACAGTAGAAGAATCTGAATCAGAGCTTATGGCAGCATATGTCAACCTGCGGCCGCTTACGACACCTTCCCAGGACATTATAAGGAACCTGGACACGTACTGCAGTCACTAAAGATTTAGTAAAGCTCATGAGAGAACTATCATCTGCAGAAAACTATGATGAAGTTAAAGCAAGAAGTAGAATGAATGAGCTTTTTATGAGAGCCTATGCTAGGCCCTTAGGTGGTACCACAATCTCAAGTGTGACTTCCTTCGCTAGCAGAAGTGCCACCCACATATCAGAGTCCTCAAATACTTCAGCCAAAAGAAAGGAATTAGCTGAACAACTTGCTGTCAAGAAAGCAGAAATTGAGATGGAAGCTGCCATCGAGGCGCAGCGTCAAATGATGGCTGAAAAGCAAGCTGAAAAGGATGCACAGCGCCATCATATGGAAGCTGAAATGGATGCACAACGCCATCAGATGGAAGCTCAAATGGAGGCACAGCGCCATCAAATAGAAGCTGAAATGGAGGCACAGTGCCATCAAATGGAGGCTGAATTGAAAAGTCTGGAAAGGCACAAAGAAGTTAAGGTCATAAAAGCCAGACTCAGAGTACATGAGGAGGATATGAGTCAGAGTAGTCATAGGTTCAAATCTGTACTAAGTGAAGAAACAGACTCCTACTTTCCTTCATATGCCCAGGAGAATGGAAGGAAATCTCCAGCATGTAGTGAAGAAATAAGTTATTATCCTTCCATCCCTGCTCATAAAAACAGAGAGGCCTAGTCCAGTGTTAGGAAAAAGATGTGCGAATTTACCCTCTATTTCTAACAGAAAAGATGAAGAAAAGGACTCACCTAATTTAGAACTAAGTGAGAATATACACTCACCTAAAGAATTATTAGGAACACCATACTAATACGGTGTTGGACCCCCTTTTGCCTTCAGAACTGCCTTAATTCTACGTGGCATTGATTCAACAAGGTGCTGATAGCATTCTTTAGAAATGTTGGCCCATATTGATAGGATAGCATCTTGCAGTTGATGGAGATTTGAGGGATGCACATCCAGGGCACGAAGCTCCCGTTCCACCACATCCCAAAGATGCTCTATTGGGTTAAGATCTGGTGACTGTGGGGGCCATTTTAGTACAGTGAACTCATTGTCATGTTCAAGGAACCTAATTGAAATGATTCGAGCTTTGTGACATGGTGCATTATCCTGCTGGAAGTAGCCATCAGAGGATGGATACATGTTCTCATTCTGTTTACGCCAAATTCGGACTCTACCATTTGAATGTCTCAACAGAAATCGAGACCAGGCAACATTTTTCCAGTCTTCAACAGTCCAATTTTGGTGAGCTCGTGCAAATTGTAGCCTCTTTTTCCTATTTGTAGTGGAGATGAGCGGTACCCGGTGGGGTCTTCTGCTGTTGTAGCCCATCCGCCTCAAGGTTGTGCGTGTTGTGGCTTCACAAATGCTTTGCTGCATACCTCGGTTGTAACGAGTGGTTATTTCAGTCAACGTTGCTCTTCTATCAGCTTGAATCAGTCGGCCCATTCTCCTCTGACCTCTAGCACCCACAAGGCATTTTTGCCCACAGAACTGCCGCATACTGGATGTTTTTCCCTTTTCACACCATTCTTTGTAAACCCTAGAAATGGTTGTGCGTGAAAATCCCAGTAACTGAGCAGATTGTGAAATACTCAGACCGGCCCGTCGGGCACCAACAACCATGCCACGCTCAAAATTGCTTAAATCACCTTTCTTTCCCATTCTGACATTCAGTTTGGAGTTCAGGAGATTGTTTTGACCAGGACCACACCCCTAAATGCATTGAAGCAACTGCCATGTGATTGGTTGACTAGATAATTGCATTAATGAGAAATAGAACAGGTGTTCCTAATAATTCTTTAGGTGAGTGTAGAACCGGATGATTCTATCCCTAGATGCCACAGCAATGCTCAGGAGAATGTTACAACCATTGTCCCAGCAAGACCACAGAGAACAGTCCTAGCTAGACTTCCCGTTCCGGAACCTACTGTATTTTCAGGGGACGTACTGAAGTTCATAGAGTGGAAGGCAAGTTTTGAAATGATCATTGAGCATCTTTACTTCAGTCCAGTTGACAAGTTATTCTACCTTCAGAGATATGTTGGTGGAGAAGCCAAGGAAGATCTTGAAGGTAACTTCTATAGAAAAGACGAAGAAGCCTACAAACAAGTTTGGGAAAAATTGAATGCAAGATATGGTCATCCTTTCTTAGTACAGAGCGTTTAGAGAGAAACTGAATAACTGGCCTAAAATAGGTCCTAAAGAACGCTTCATACTTCAAAAGTATATTGACTTCCTGCAAGCATGCAGCAATGCCATCCCACATGTTCAAGGACTGGAAGTACTAAACGACTATCTAGAAAACCGCAGGATGCTAACTAAGCTACCTGAAGAAGTGACTTCTAGATGGAATAGCTATGTGAGTAAACAGTTAGATCTAGGTAAGAACTTCCCAAGTTTTACAGAGTTCTCTGAGTTCATCAATAAGAAAGCACAGATAGCATGTAATCCAGTAACAGCATCTTATGTCTTAAAATCCTTAGAAGAAAGGCCTGTGAGAGATATAAGACGTGCAAGAGCAACTAGCTTTGCAACCAACACAGCAGCTAAAGGTCCAGATACCTACGAGAGCAAGTCCAAAGTCACTACTGGGATCAGTAGAGAGACAGAACCGCCAAATCTTCAGACCACCTTCAAATGTATATTCTGTGGAGAGAACTACTCCATGTATAAGTGCCAACAATTGAAGGAGAAGTCCTCAGATGAAAATAAAAAATTTGTACTGGATAACCAACTGTGTTTTGGATGTCTAAGGAAAGGCCATGTTACTAAGGAGTGTAAGAAAAAGGCCACATGCAGCGTTTGCAAATGACGCTATCCTACACCACTACATGAAGAACGTCCAAAGAAAGATACAGTTGCAAGAAAAAGTATGTGAACCCTCTGGAATTATATGGATTTCTGCACAAATTGGTCATAAAATGTGATCTAATCTTCATCTAAGTCTCAACAATATACAATCACAGTCTGCTTAAACTAATAACACACAAAGAATTAAATGTTACCATGTTTTTATTGAACACACCATGTAAACATTCACAGTGCAGGTGGAAAAAGAATGTGAACCCTTGCATTTAATAACTGGTTGATTCTCCTTTGGCAGCAATAACTTCAACCAAACGTTTCCTGTAGTTGCAGATCAGACGTGCACAACGGTCAGGAGTAATTCTTGACCATTCCTCTTTACAGAACTGTTTTAGTTCAGCAATATTCTTGGGATGTCTGGTGTGAATCGTTTTCTTGAGGTCATGCCACAGCATCTCAATCGGGTTGAGGTCAGGACTCTGACTGGGCCACTCCAGAAGGCGTATTTTCTTCTGTTTAAGCCATTCTGTTGTTGAATTACTTCTATGCTTTGGGTCGTTGTCCTGTTGCAACACCCATCTTCTGTTGAGCTTCAGCTGGTGGACAGATGGCCTTAAGTGCTCCTGCAAAATGTCTTGATAAACTTGGGAATAAATTTTTCCTTCGATGATAGCAATCCATCCAGGTCCTGACGCAGTAAAGCAGCCCCAAACCATGATGCCCCACAACCATACTTCACAGTTGGGATGAGGTTTTGATGTTGGTGTGCTGTGCCTCTTTTTCTCCACACATAGTGTTGTGTGTTTCTTCCAAACAACTCAACTTTGGTTTCATCTGTCCACAGAATATTTTGCCAGTACTGCTGTGGAACATCCTGGTGCTCTTGTGCAAACTGTCAACGTGCAGCAATGTTTCTTTTGGACAGCAGTGGCTTCCTCTGTGGTATCCTCACATGAAATCCATTCTTGTTTAGTATTTTACGCATCGTAGATTCGCTAACAGGGATGTTAACATAAGCCAGAGACTTTTGTAAGTCTTTAGCTGACACTCTAGGATTCTTCTTCACCTCATTGAGCAGTCTGCGCTGTGCTCTTGCAGTCATCTTTACAGGACGGCCACTCCTAGGGAGAGTAGCAGCAGTGCTGAACTTTCTCCATTTATAGACAATTTGTCTTACCGTGGACTGATGAACAGCAAGACTTTTGGAGATACTTTTATAACCCTTTCTAGCTTTATGCAAGTCAACAATTCTTAATCGTAGGTCTTCTGAGAGCTCTTTTGTGCGAGGCATTATTTACATCAGGCAATGCTTCTTGTGAAAAGCAAACTCAGAACTGGTGTGTCTTTTTATAGGGCAGGGCAGCTGTAACCAACACCTCCAATTTTATCTCATTGATTGGACTCTAGTTGGCTGACACGTCTATCCAATTAGCTCTTGCAGATGTCATTAGTTTAGGAGTTCACATACTTTCTACACCTGCACTGTTAATGTTTACATGGTGTGTTCAATAAAAACATGGTAACATTTAATTATTTGTGTGTTATTAGTTTAAGCAGACTGTGATTGTCTATTGTTGTGACTTAGATGAAGATCAGATGACATTTTATGACCAATTTGTGGAGAAATCCATATAATTCCAAAGGGTTCACATACTTTTTCTTGCAACTGTAAATCCTCAATACCTAAAGATACTAAGGAAGAAAATAAAGTATAGGTATTCTCTTGCAGAGTGAGGGAAGGAGAAAGCAATGGCATATCAATAGTTGTACCAGTGTGCATATTAAATCCTAGGAAGAAGAAGGTATACGCCTATGCGCTACTGGATGCCCAGAGTGATTTCACCTTCATTGATCAAGAAATCTGCAAGAAATTACAAGTGGCTACAGAACCAGTGAAGCTCAAACTCACCACAATGACGGGGAGAGACACATTAGTGAACAGTCAAAGGGTCAAAGGACTAAGAGTTAGAGGACTTCATTCAAACTGCATATTAGATCTACCTCCAGCTTACACAAAAGACGATATACCTCTAGATCGAGATCGCATACCTACCTGTGAAACAGCCAATGAATGGGAGCACCTATCTGTCATATCTCATGAAATGTCCCCGCTGAAGGAGTTTGGTGTTGGACTGTTGATGGGCTACGATTTTCCCAAAGCCTTGGTACCACGAAAGGTAATCACAGGAGGAAAGGGTGAACCCTACGCTGTTCAAACTGATCTAGGATGGGGTGTTGTTGGAAGAAAACAGCAGATCGCAATCTCAAGACAAGTGACAGGATTGTGTCATCGAATATCTGTCCAAAAGTTACGAACTGTAAGTCCAGCAAAAGTAATCAAGATCCTTGAATCCGACTTTGCAGATATAAGTTCTAAAGAAAAGAGTGTATCCCAAGAAGACATAAAGTTCGTACACACTCTAGAAGAAAATATTCAGCAGAATCAACAAGGTCATCTTGAAATGCCCTTACCTTTTAGAGAGCGACCTTGTCTGCCAAATAACAGAAATCTTGCCCTAGCAAGATTGAAATGTTTGAAGAAAAGGTTGGGAAGAGATCCCAAACTCAAGCAGGATTATTTGAAATTCATGGAAGGCATCCTTGAAGAAGGACATGCAGAGAAAGTTAATAACCAACCTAAAGAAGAAGTGTGGTACATCCCACATCAAGGTGTTTACCACTCAAAGAAACCAGATAAGATTAGAGTAGTATTTAATTACTCAGCAAAGTACAATGGTGTTGCATTGAATGATCATCTACTAAAAGGACCAGATCTTACAAACACTCTGCTACTCTGTAGATTCAGAAAGTATCCCGTAGCGGTCATGTGTGACGTTGAAAATATGTTCAACCAGTTTCATGTGAAAAATGAAGATAGAAACTACCTGAGGTTTCTATGGTGGGAGGACGGAGATACAGATTCAGAGCCAACAGAATACAGAATGAAAGTACACTTGTTTGGAGCAGCATCATCTCCAGGTTACGGCAATTATGGTATAAAGTACCTGGCTAATCAGAATGAAAAGGATTGCCCATCAGCAGCAAATTTTCTGAAGAAAAACTTTTATGTAGATGATGGTCTCATAAGTCTAGAGTCCACAGAATCTGCAATCAAACTAGTGAAAGAAAGCCAAGAGTTATGCGTAAGAGGAAACCTGCGCTTTCACACATTTATCTCAAACAACAGAGAGGTACTGGAATCCATCAGTGACTCTGAATGTGCAGCAACAATGAAGAATGTACAGTCGTGGCCAAAAGTTTTGAGAATGACACAAATATTAGTTTTCACAAAGTTTGCTGCTAAACTGCTTTTAGATCTTTGTTTCAGTTGTTTCTGTGATGTAGTGAAATATAATTACACGCACTTCATACGTTTCGAAGGCTTTTATCGACAATTACATGACATTTATGCAAAGAGTCAGTATTTGCAGTGTTGGCCCTTCTTTTTCAGGACCTCTGCAATTCGACTGGACATGCTCTCAATCAACTTCTGGGCCAATTCCTGACTGATAGCAACCCATTCTTTCATAATCACTCCTTGGAGTTTGTCAGAATTAGTGGGTTTTTGTTTGTCCACCTGCCTCTTGAGGATTGACCACAAGTTCTCAATGGGATTAAGATCTGGGGAGTTTCCAGGCCATGGACCCAAAATGTCAACGTTCTGGTCCCCGAGCCACTTAGTTATCACTTTTGCCTTATGGCACGGTGCTCCATCGTGCTGGAAAATGCATTGTTCTTCACCAAACTGTTGTTGGATTGTTGGAAGAAGTTGCTGTTGGAGGGTGTTTTGGTACCATTCTTTATTCATGGCTGTGTTTTTGGGCAAAATTGTGAGTGAGCCCACTCCCTTGGATGAGAAACAACCCCACACATGAATGGTTTCAGGATGCTTTACTGTTGGCATGACACAGGACTGATGGTAGCGCTCACCTTTTCTTCTCCGGACAAGCCTTTTTCCAGATGCCCCAAACAATCGGAAAGAGGCTTCATCGGAAAATATGACTTTGCCCCAGTCCTCAGCAGTCCATTCACCATACTTTCTGCAGAAGATCAATCTGTCCCTGATGTTTTTTTTGGAGAGAAGTGGCTTCATTTCTGGCCTTCTTGACACCAGGCCATCTTCCAAAAGTCTTTGCCTCACTGTGCGTGCACATGCGCTCACACCTGCCTGCTGCCATTCCTGAGCAAGCTCTGCACTGGTGGCACTCCGATCCCGCAGCTGAATCCTCTTTAGGAGATGATCCTGGCGCTTGCTGGACTTTCTTGGACGCCCTGAAGCCTTCTTAACAAGAATTGAACCTCTTTCCTTGAAGTTCTTGATGATCCTATAAATTGTTGATTGAGGTGCAATCTTAGTAGCCACAATATCCTTGCCTGTGAAGCCATTTTTATGCAATGCAATGATGGCTGCACGCGTTTCTTTGCAGGTCACCATGGTTAACAATGGAAGAACAATGATTTCAAGCATCACCCTCCTTTTAACATGTCAAGTCTGCCATTTTAACCCAATCAGCCTGACATTATGATCTCCAGCCTTGTGCTCGTCAACATTCTCACCTGAGTTAACAAGACGATTACTGAAATGATCTCAGCAGGTCCTTTAATGACAGCAATGAAATGCAGTGGAAAGGTTTTTTTGGGATTTAGTTAATTTTCATGGCAAAGAAGGACTATGAAATTCATCTGATCACTCTTCATAACATTCTGGAGTATATGCAAATTGCTATTATAAAAACGTAAGCAGCAACTTTTCCAATTTCCAATATTTATCTAATTCTCAAAACTTTTGGCCACGACTGTAGATCTCAATTATGATCATCTTCCAGTTCAGAACTTACTTGGATTGGGATGGAATGTAGAGAACGACAAGTTCTTCTTCGAAGTATCTATTGAGGAGAAAGTTACAACTAGACGAACCATTCTTTCCACAGTGGCTTCTATATTTGATCCATTGGGATTCTTGGCTCCAGTAATCCTCAGAGCAAAATAAATACTGCAAGAATTATGCAGACAGAAGTTGGGATGGGAAGAGCCCATACCTGAATATTTGAGACCAAGGTGGGAGAGTTGAATAAGAGACTTGCAAAACTTGACAGAAGTTCGGATACCCAGATGTTTTGTACCTCATGATTTCGGAAAGTACAAGAAGATAGAACTTCATCATTTTTCAGATGCTAGTAGTTATGGTTATGGTCAGTGATCCTACATCAGAGTAATAGGAGAAGACACATTACACTGTGCCCTGGTTATGGGGAAGGCCAGCGTTGCACCTACCAGTATTCAGACAATACCAAGACTTGAAATGACAGCAGCCGTTGTTTCAGCATCAGTAAGCAAGTTTCTAAGAGAAGAATTGGAATTGAAAATAGATGAAGAATATTTTTGGACAGACTCACAAGTTTTCCTAGGATACATAAACAACGAAGCTCAAAGATTCCATATCTTTTTCGCCAACAGAGTTGAAAAAAGTCGGGAAATAACAAATCCGGAACATTGACATCACATTGACGCAAAGCATAACCCAGCAGATAATGCTTCAAGAGGCCTGAATGTAACAGAATTGAAAAATTCAAACTGGTTCACCAGTCCAGAGTTCCTTTGGGAAAAGGAAATCACGCCCAATAAAGGTTACACAGAATTGTCTATGGGTGATCCAAAAGTAAAAGTTGTACAAACATTGAGAACTGCTACCAAGTGTCAAGATGACACACTTGAAAGACTAGCCAGATGTTTAAAATGGAATACAGTCATAAACGTAGTAGCTCGAAATCAACGTTTGGCAAAGGGAATCAGAAAGAAGGAATTGTTGAATGTAGAATTGAAGAAAGAATGAAAGCTGAAGAAAGAGTCATAAGACTCATTCAACAGAGATTCTACAGTGAAGAGTTGAAGAGACTTAGTCAAGAACCCAAAAGGCTTCCAAACAACCACCCATTGTACAAACTTAATCTTGTTCTGCAGGATGGTATACTGAAGGTGGGAGGGAGACTGGAAAATGCATTGTTACTACCTAGCAGAGTGAAGCATCCAGCAATTGTACCCAAAATCTCTACCTTCACAAGATTGATTATTGATCACTACCACAACATATCCTTGCATCAAGGAAGAAGCTTTATCCAAAGCTATTTGAGGAGAGAAGGTGGTTACTGCATTGTGAAAGGAAGCAAAGTTATAGCAAAGTATATAAGTAAATGTGTAGTCTGCAGAAAGGCACGTAGACCTACAGAAGAACAAAGAATGGCAGATTTACCGGCAGAGCGTGTAAACCAATCACCACCATTTCTATATAGCGGAATGGATTGTTTTGGCCCATTCATCATCAAACAGAACCGCAAGGAGTACAAGAGATATGGACTAATATTTACATGTCTGAGTTCCAGAGCGATTCACCTGGAAATGTTATAAGATATGTCAACTGACTCATTCATCAACGCCTTGAGATGTTTCATAGCCATTAGAGGTACCTTCAGAGAGCTTAGATATGACCAAGGATCTAATTTTGTTGAAGCAAAGACAGGAGGAGTTTTGGAAAGACAAATCAGAACTGTGAGAAATGTGTTAAGTTCAGTGTTGAAAAAGAATGCCGGAAGAATAGATGATGCTTCACTTAGGACCCTTTTCTATGAAGTAATGTCAATTGTTAACAGTCGTCCACTTACAGTTGATAACATCAACGATCCAACAAGTTTGGATCCTTTAACTCCCAACCATCTACTTCACCTTAAGTCGGATTACATACGGCCACCGCCTGGCAAGTTCACCAAAGAGGATTTATATGCTAAAAGGAGATGGCGAAAAGTTCAATATCTATCAGAACAGTTTTGGAATAGATGAAGGAAAGAGTACTTAGCCAATCTTATGCTAAGAAGTAAATGGCAAACACCCAGAAGAAATGTCCAAGTTGGTGACATAGTGTTAGTGAAAGAAGAAGATTTACCTAGAAGTCAATGGAAATTGGCGAAAGTTCTAGAAGTTCAAAAGGATGAAGACAAACTAGTAAGAAGAGTGTTGATACAAATGGGAGACTCAAAACTTGACAAAAAAGGAAAACGTCTCACTACTCCACTCAAGTTGGAACGTTCTATACAGAAGTTAGTTGTTCTACTTGAGAGTGATAAAATACACTTGGAAGTTGAGTCCTACTACTAAGAACATAGAATTATAGGTAATTTTGGTGGGAGTGTAGCTAGCCAGCTAGGACCTGTCCTAGGTTGCTAGTAGAGCTTATATGTGTATACAGCTAGACCTGCCAATAGCCTTAATACAGTTCCTATGTTTATGTGTTAAAGACAAAAGCAGAGTTATTTACTGTGACATCATGTTTTGGATGTCATATAACTGTTGTATTTTGTGTTCACAGAAGCAGAAAAAGATAATACGCCTTTGAGATTCATTTTGTAATGTAATGTAAGCTGAGGGACACAGCAGAAACAACAGAAAGCATAGTGTTAATCTGTTGTTGCTGGGCAGAAGTCTAGACCAATCACAGACAGCTTCTCACACAGCAAGAGTTTTCACCAATCACAGCCAGCCGCACACACAGCCTGTCTGGGAATTCCCCCAGCTCCTGCTGCTAGAATCATTATTCACCAGAGACAGGAGCTGAAGAGACATTCACTCCACTGAGAGTCCAGTTTTATGGGAATAAGAGGCCAAAATCGATATTTAAAACAGTTATATAATGTTCCTATTGTTAGTATTGTGTTTAGAACTGTATACTGAATGAGATATATATGTGTTTACTTACAGTTCCACCAATTGCAAATCAATTGCAACCATACAAATTGCAAGCTACAAATTGCAAGCATTCAGATTCCATATTGCAATCCAAATTGCATACAACCATACCAGATCATACTCAACCAATCTGCAAATAGTTACTACAAACTGCAAACCCAGTTTAGCCAATAGAACTGTTAAATCTCAGATATACCTCTTCATAAAGTGCTTAAATAACTTAAAGTGAGAGTACAGATACTGAAGAGAGAAATATATCCACAATTTTATGTTGAATGACAAGATTGAACAGTTGAACCACCATCTTAATCATACCGCCATTTTGTGATATCTTTTCAACACGTGTTTTGTAAATGGACTATCTGCTGCGGAGGAGGCAATGTTATATATAAAGAAAAGTTGAAGTTAATAAAGAAGTTATTTGAAGCATTTGGTGTGTTACTGTTTCCATAGAAGAGGAATTACAGAGTAATAGACAGTCTGGTTAGACTAAAAGTCTGAGATATCAAAATTCTTCTAATGCCACAGGGCAAAAGGCACTTCATAGTGCTGCGCCTGCCACACTGACAGTGACATTACCAGGGCCACATCTGCAGTATAACGTGGGCGCTTCAAAAATTTATCTGTGACATACAGTGTACTTTTTTGCGTAGATGCTGTGGACAGTGAAATTACCGGTGGTACCTCTACGGTATACCGTTTCCTCCTCCCAAATACCTGTGACATTCCCTTTAATTTTTCATTAGCCGCTGGTGACAGCATTGACGTTACCTGCGGGATCCTGTGTGACGTTTCCACATCCCAAATACCTTTTTAAATTTGTTTGCGCATACACTTCCAAATCCTACGCTACAGTACGTGTGATAGACTTTCAATCATATATAACATTTAATATGAAGAAGGCAAGCAGTAAGGGACGTGGCAGTGGCCATGATACTGATCGTGCACGCAAAGGCCGTGGCCCTGGGGGCAGTGAAAACAATCATCCACGATACGTAGCTTCATGTCCCAGTTTGCAGGGCTGCGCAGGACACCACTCTTGAAGTCAGACCAGTGCGACCAAGTGGTCGGTTGGATTGCAGCAGATAATGCTTCCAGTCAGTTAAGCACCACCCTGTCTTCCACCAAGTCCAGTCTCAGTAGCCAAGAGTCTGCTCAACCCAATCCTCACCCTGATCCTCCTTCCTCCCACCATGGAGAGTCTGGGCAAACAAGTGATCCCACACTCGGATATTCCGAGGACCTCTTTTCAGCGCCATTCCTTGATTTGGCCCTCTCACCAAGCATGCTTGAAGAGGGACATATCTTGTGCCCTGATTCCCAAACTCTTGAGCATCCACAATCACAAGAAGATGACGGTGGGGAACGGCTGTATAATGAGGTGGATAATGATAAGACACAGTTGCCAACAACTCAACGGCAATTACTGTCTCAAGAGGTTGATAAAGAGGATGAGACACAGTTGTCAATCACTGAGGTAGTGGTTAGGTCAACAAGTCAGGAGGATGAGCAGAGTGAGGAAGTGGAAGAGAAAGTGGTGGACGATGAAGTCACTGAACCAACCTGTGAAGGTGGAAAGCCGAGCGATGACAGCAGTACAGAGGGGGAGGATTCTGCTGCACCGCAACAGGCTGGAAGAGGCAGTGGGGTGGCAAAAGGGAGAAGGATGGCCAGACCAAACAGGCCCGCAACTGTTCCACAGAGAACCCCCTTGCGAAAATCTCCCTTGCCAAGGGGTAGATGTTCCGCAGTATGGCGCTTTTTTGAGGAAAGTGCGGACGACAAAAGAATAATAGTTTGCAACCTGTGCCGTACCAAAATGAGCCAGGGCATGAATACTAGCAACCTCACCACCAACAGCATGATCCGCCACATGGCATCCAAGCACCGTAATAAGTGGGACGAACACCTGGGTCCACAATCTGTGTCTGCGGGTCACACCACTGCCTCCTCTTCCCCTGTGTTACGTGCTGGCCAATCCCCTGTCAAAGGCGCAGGCCCGGATGCCTTCCGCCCTGCACCTGGACCTTCGCAAGCACCATCAGCGACCACATCCACTTCCCTGTCCCAGCGCAGCGTCAAAATGTCCTTACCCCAGGCATTTGAATTCAATCGCAAATACCTAACCACCCATAGGCCATAGCACTAAATGCGCAGCTTTCCAAATTGCTGGCCCTATTTTTCAAGGTGTGCCGTGCCCGCCTTACACCAACATGTGTCCTGTAACATCACACATGCCCTGACCAACACAGTTACTGGGAAGGTCCACTTAACTACGGACACATGGACAAGTGCATTTGGCCAGGGACGCTACATTTCTCTGACAGCACACTGGGTGAATGTTGTGGAGGCCGGTAGTGAGTCATACCCTGGGATGGCACAGGTGCTACCGTCGCCAAGGATTGCAGGCCATAATTCCATCATGGTTTCTGCCACCACCTACGTTAGTGGCTCCAACCCCCACTTCTCCTCCTCCGCCTCCTCCTCCACTTCCACTTCCGAATTATCTATGTGCATCACCAGTCAGTCATCAGTTGGTAGCTGCAAGCAGTGTAGCACTGCAGTGGGGAAGCGGCAACAGGCCGTGCTGAAGCTGATATGCTTAGGGGACAAACAGCACACCGCCGCAGAGCTGTGGCAGGGGATAAGAGACCAGGCTGAGCTGTGGCTCTCGCCACGCAACCTAGAAGCAGGCATGGTTGTGTCTGATAATGGCCGTAACTTGGTGGCGGCTTTGGAGCTCGGCAAGCTCACACACATCCCATGCCTAGACCACATCTTAAACTTGGTGGTTCAGCGGTTTCTCAAAACCTACCCCAATTTGCCTGAGCTACTGGTGAAGGTGCACTGCGTGTGTGCACATTTCCGAAAGTCATCAACAGCTTCAGCCGGTCTGTCCACGCTGCAGCAGCCCTTGAAATTGCCAGCTCACCGGTTGTTATGCGACGTGAGCACGCGCTGGAACTCTACGTTCCACATGTTGGCCAGGCTTTGTGAGCAGCAGAGGGCAGTAGTGGAATACCAGCTGCAACATGGTCCTCGCCTTTCCAGTCAGCTTCCGCTATTCACAAGCGAGGAGTGGGCATGGATGTCTGACCTCTGTGAGGTTTTAAAAAACTTTGAGGAATCAACACAGATGGTGAGCGGCGATAACGCTATTATCAGCATAACCATACCATTTCTGTGTCTACTCAACGCTCGCTGCTAACAATTTAGGATGACGCTTTGCATGTGGAAGAGGTGGAAATGGTGAAAGACATTACACAGGGTGATAGCCAGATAACCCTCAGTTTGTCTTCTCAGCGCAAATTGGACAAGGAAGAGGAGGAGGAGCAGGAGACGGTTGCCTCCGCTACAGAGGGTGGTACCCATGGAAGTTTAATTTCACCTGTTCTGCATGGGTGGGCAGAAGAGGAGGAAGAGGATGAGGAGATTGAGAGTGATCCTCCTGATGATGACAGCGAAGTTTTGCCTGTACTCTGGCACACATGGCTAACTTCATGTTAGGCTGCCTTTCCCACGACCCGCGCGTTATACACGGATTACTGGTTGTTCACCCTTCTCGACCCTCGCTACAAAGAGAACTTCTCATCTCTCATTCCTCTGGTGGAGAGAGTGAGTAAAATGGTGCAATACCAGAAGATCCTTGTTGAAAAATTGCTCCGAAAATTTCCATCTGACAACGCTGGCGGCAGAGTCCGTAGTTCCTTGGCCAACCGAGAAGGGAGACAAGGGGAACACACAGCAGTTACAACATAGGCAGGGCAACACTCTCCAAAGCCTGGGACAGTTTCATGACACCCCGCCAGCACCCTCACCCTGATGCGTGGCCTAGTGTCACAAGGAGGGAAAAATTTTGGAAGATGGTGAAGGAGTACATAGCAGACCCTGTCAGCGTCCTCAATGATCCTTCAGTGCCTTACAACTACTGGGTGTCCAAGCTGGACATGTGGCACGAAATGGCGCTCTACGGCTTGGAGGTGCTGGCCTGCCGTTAGCGTTTTGTCTGAGCGGGTATTTAGTGCTGCTGGTGGCATTATAACAGATAAGCGTATCCGCCTGTCAACTGAAAATGCTGACGTGTTGACTCTAATAAAAATTAACAAGGCCTGGATTAACCATGACTTCTCGACCACCAGAGGAAAGCTGATGAACATAAAGGCACTTTAAATGTGTTGTTTTGTAATGTACTGAATACACTGTATTCCCATGCACCCCTTCCACTACAAACAAGGGTATATGGTTGAATCTTCCTTTTCTCATCCTCCTCCTCTTCCATTTTATCAACATACTTATTCGTCGCATATAATGCCCTTGCATATATGCCCTTCACATATAATGTTTTAGAGGATCAGCTCAGCTGCAGGTCCTTGTATATAGTTTTTTAGAGGGTCAGCTCACCAGCAGGCCCTCACCTACAATGTTTAACAGGGTCAGCTCACCAGCAGGCCCTCGCATATAATGTTTTACAGGGTCAGCTCACCAGCAGGCGCTCACATATATTTTTTACAGGGTCAGCTCATCAGCAGGCCTTCACCTACAATCTTTTACAGGGTCAGCTCACCTGAAGGCCCTCACATATAATTTTTTAAAGGTTTAGCGCACCTGCAGGCCCTAACCTACAACCTTTTAGAGGGTCAGCTCACCAGCAGGCCCTCACATATAATTTTTTTACAGGGTCAGCTCACCAGCAGGCCCTCATCTACAATCTTTTACAGGGTCAGATCACCAGCAGGCCCTCGCATATAATGTTTTACAGGGTCAGCTCACCAGCAGGCCCTTGCATATAATGTTTTACAGGGTCAGCTCACCTGCAGGCCCTCACCTAATTATACCTAATAGGTAATTTGCGTGCATGCTACCTTGCTTGGATGTGGTAGATGTAGCCATTTCTCAGGCTCCCTCTCCGGAATCGAACACTGATTCACCATTACCCATGGTCACCATGGTTTGTGCTGAAAATAACATCGAAAGTTGATAGGGCAGACATCCGAATGGATCGTCACCATCACGGGGATGTGCGATCGGCCCCAGGTTATCTAGAGTCACCAAAGCGGCAGCAGGCCCTCACCCATAATGTTTTAGATGGTCAGATCAGCAGGCCCATACACCAAATGTTTTTGAGGGTCACCAGCAGGCCATCAATCATAATTTTTCAAGGGTGTATGATGCCCTCCTTTATGTGTAATAAAGGGTGTATTGGAGTGCCGGTTCCTTGTAATTTTTGGAAGCCCTTTCACTTAGTGCATAGGCTTTATGAGTGTAGGAGTCCCACTACCTGAACAATTGTACCAAATTGTTGATGAGGCCCTCCTTTATGTGATATACAGGTTGTTTAGAAGTGCCTCTTCCTTGTAATTTTTGGCAGCACTTGCACTTTATATACAAGTAAATATACAGGAAAGAATGTTTCCTAACAGTTTTTCCTCTAAAATCGATTTTATCTTCGGTTTTGTGCGTATTATTGTCAGTCTGTAAAAGTGGCGTACTGCTCGGACAACATCATTCCCAGCAGCGACCTGGGAGTCCAAGATGCATCCAGACATCCTCCCCATGCTGTTCCCGAACCAATTCGGTGGTGTTTCCATCAATTTCTGACCTTTTCCTATGAACAAGGCACCCTCCCCTCTACAGAGCAGGGGGTGCCTGGTTTAATGCTCGGGTTCTCCCATTGACTTCCATTATACCGAGCACCCGAGAATCAAGATGTGTTCGGCCAGAGCACCCGAGCACCCAAGCACTTTGGTGCTCGATCAACACTAATAAGAAGTTTGCATTTACCTGAAGGATGGAGTAACATTTTCTTTGAGGAATGAATATTCACCTATGTATTAGTGGTTAAGGCTGCATTACTCATAGATGATCTACAGAATGATGCATCGGACATCAGTAACCTTCTCCCTGAACTCTAACGCTGAGAACTATAGATTTTATTATGGGAAACCGAGCAAGGAGAACTGCTGCTACTCTATCAGATACCACATATTTAATGTATTCACAATAACTGTGAAAAAGAATCATATTGACAGCCTGTGAAAGTCATTTAACTTGCAGTTTATTCATTTGCCACCTTTTGCCTCTTCCCCTTTGGCCCTGGTTTACGATTCATTTAATTGCAAGTTTCTTTTTGCTTTGTTTCCTACTGGAACCAAGTGACTACTTTATTACTGACAAAGGAATTTTAGCCACAATAATGCCTATAAACACAAGCAATAAAAGGGACATAAGGGAAGATTGTTTCAATTTTCTTTGATCTGTTTAAAAGGATCAGTAGCCTTCATTTCTTAGTCTTTTTACGAATAGCGTTCTAATTAACCCCATCTGGTAATTTAATTTCAAAGAAATAAAAAAAAATTTACAGTTTTTTTTTCAACTGACAAATGTTTATGACCATTCTAATAACCTATACTGCTCTACGGGAAAAATGTGATGCAATAGGAAGAGATAGTTTGACTTTAGAACTAAAACTTGTAAAAAATTAAGCCAATGTTAATATTAAAAGTATATATTATGTAGTATGAGACTGGCACTTTTTTTAATATATACTTTTTATTACGCCTTTGTTGATTTGAGTGAATCAATTTGAGACTAGAGCACCCAATCCAGAATTGTAAGGGGAGTGAGCGGTTTGTCTATACTACTTTGTTTAATATTAAAATGCTTCAGGGCTTCAACCCTCATGCATATACCCGCTTTACTGCCACATTAAAGGGTGTTGTACAGAGCCATAATAGGGTTTTCTTAGAATTGTATGGGCCTCCAGCTGTACTGTTTCCATTGCATTACTGATTTTTTTTCTTGGATTTTGTACAAATCTGGCAGAAATAAATGGGAAACGCTCCATCAGACTCTGTATGTACTGAGGTATCCCTCTAGATCAATGCATCTAGAGAAAAATATCTCCATTCTCATAGAGCCCAATGAAGCCTGGTCAACTTTATACTAAGGATCTGTACAATTTTTGTGCACGGGGCTCCACCATTTATGTTACCTAAGGGACATTATGTTAAAAGGGATTTTGTATTAGAGAATTTGGGGATGTCTCATACTATAAGATCAACTAATCTAAATCCCAAATACTAGCTGTCAGGGTGTCATCTTCACTACGGCACTGGAGAATGAATTTCCCTTCCAGTGGGCCCATTCCTCGATCACATATTTGGGCATACAACTTTGCTTTCCCCTCGCACGGATAGTCACATGCAACTATAACGTATTATATAATTCCCTCCAAAACGACCTAGATCGATATAATAAATTGAATCTAACATGGCTGGGGCGAATAGTAACATACAAAATGATGGTTCTCCCAAAGATCATTTACCTTTTTCGCACTCTCCCCATCCCTCTGCCCGCCACGGTCATGGCAAAATTTAAGACTTAAATGCTTTCATTTATTTGGAAAAAATGTCCTCATAGACTAAAAGCCTCTACACTATACAACCATAGGTCTCATGGGGGCTTGGTAGTTCCGAATCTGCAGGGATATTATGAATCCTTTGTTTTCAAACAGCTGAGGTTCTGGTGTCGACAAGATGATACTCCTAGCTGGCAGCAGATAGAGGTAGATCTCAATAAGGGGAAGCCACTTTATTCTTTACTCATAGTGCATGCTATAGACCCTAACTTCCCACTTCCATCAGCTCTGACATTGAAAACATCCGTCCAAGTATGGAAACTGTTCAATCCAACGTATTGGCCCAACATCTCCAAAGAAGGTGGTGCAGATACCCATAGAGGTCTTGCAATACTATATTACGGATATCTCGGTGGGAGGGTGGTGAAAAGCTGGGTTACGGGTGTTAAATAATTTCTTTGAAAATAATGTATTGAAAATGTTCTCCTGCTTGCAAATATCATACTGGATACCAGATTCTTATCATTACCACTATAATAGGATAGTCCACTTTTTGACCAAATTGCCTAGGAGAGATACATTACTTCCAGCTGCCCTTCATAACTATATTTTCTACACGCGGGGTGACTTGCAGACTTCCACCAGCACAATTTATAAAACTGTCACAGGTGACCTGCTCTTGACAAAAAGGGCACACTTTCTAAATTGGGAAAAAGATTTGCGGCTCTCGTACTCCATCGCACAGTGGCAAGCGGCGATAAGAATTACCTTTCAAGCTACAAGTTGCTCTAACCTATTAGAGTGCTATCATAAATTACAGTGGGGTGCGAAAGTTTGGGCAACCTTGTTAATCGTCATGATTTTCCTGTATAAATCGTTGGTTGTTACGATAAGAAATGTCAGTTAAATATATCATATAGGAGACACACACAGTGATATTTGAGAAGTGAAATGAAGTTTATTGGATTTACAGAAAGTGTGCTATAATTGTTTAAACAAAATTAGGCAGGTGCATAAATTTGGGCACTGTTGTCATTTTATTGATTCCAAAACCTTTAGAACTAATTATTGGAACTCAAATTGGCTTGGTAAGCTCAGTGACCCCTGACCTACATACACAGGTGAATCCAATTATGAGAAAGAGTATTTAAGGGGGTCAATTGTAAGTTTCCCTGAAGAGTAGCAACATGGGGGTCTCAAAACAACTCTCAAATGACCTGAAGACAAAGATTGTTCACCATCATGGTTTAGGGAAAGGATACAGAAAGCTGTGTCAGAGATTTCAGCTGTCTGTTTCCACAGTTAGGAACATATTGAGAAAATGGAAGACCACAGGCTCAGTTCAAGTTAAGGCTCGAAGTGGCAGACCAAGAAAAATCTCGGATAGACAGAAGCGACTAATGGTGAGAACAGTCTGAGTCAACCCACAGACCAGCACCAAAGAACTACAACATCATCTTGCTGCAGATGGAGTCACTGTGCATCGTTCAACCATTCGGCGCACTTTACACAAGGAGATGCTGTATGCGAGAGTGATGCAGAGGAAGCCTTTTCTCCGCACACAGCACAAAAAGTGCCGCTTGCGGTGGGCTAAAGCACATTTGGACAAGCCAGCTTCATTTTGGAATAAGGTGCTGTGGACTGATGAAACTAAAATTGAGTCATTTGGCCATAACAAGGGGCGTTATGCATGGAGGAAAAAGAACCCAGCATTCCAAGAAAAACACCTGCTACCTACAGTAAAATATGGTGGTGGTTCCATCATACTGTGGGGCTGTGTGGCCAGTGCAGGGACTGGGAATCTTGTCAAAGTTGAGGGACGCATGGATTCCACTCAGTATCAGCAGATTCTGGAGACCAATGTCCAGGAATCAGTGACAAAGCTGAAGCTGCGTCGGGGCTGGATCTTTCAACAAGACAACGACCCTAAACACTGCTCAAAATCCACTAAGGCATTTATGCAGAGGAACAAGTACAACGTTCTGGAATGGCCATCTCAGTCCCCAGACCTGAATATAATTGAAAATCTGTGGTGTGACTTAAAGAGAGCTGTCCATGCTCGGAAGCCATCAAACCTGAATGAACTAAAGATGTTTTAGAAAGAGGAATGGTCCAAAATACCTTCAACCAGAATCCAGACTCTCATTGGAACCTACAGGAAGCGTTTAGAGGCTGTAATTTCTGCAAAAGGAGGATCTACTAAATATTGATTTCATTTCTTTTTTGTGGTGCCCAAATTTATGCATCTGCCTAATTTTGTTTAAACAATTATAGCACACTTTCTGTAAATCCAATAAACTTCATTTCACTTCTTAAATATCACTGTGTATCTCTCCTATATGATATATTTAACTGACATTTTTTATCGTAACAACCAACGATTTATACAGGAAAATCATGACGATTAACAAGGTTGCCCAAACTTTTGCATCCCACTGTACTTACCCGGTGGTACTTTACACCCGCTAAACTCAATAGATTCTACAGGGAGTGCAGAATTATTAGGCAAGTTGTATTTTTGAGGATTAATTTTATTATTGAACAACAACCATGTTCTCAATGAACCCAAAAAACTCATTAATATCAAAGCTGAATATTTTTGGAAGTAGTTTTTAGTTTTAGCTATTTTAGGGGGATATCTGTGTGTGCAGGTGACTATTACTGTGCATAATTATTAGGCAACTTAACAAAAAACAAATATATACCCATTTCAATTATTTATTTTTACCAGTGAAACCAATATAACATCTCAACATTCACAAATATACATTTCTGACATTCAAAAACAAAACAAAAACAAATCAGTGACCAATATAGCCACCTTTCTTTGCAAGGACACTCAAAAGCCTGCCATCCATGGATTCTGTCAGTGTTTTGATCTGTTCACCATCAACATTGCGTGCAGCAGCAACCACAGCCTCCCAGACACTGTTCAGAGAGGTGTACTGTTTTCCCTCCTTGTAAATCTCACATTTGATGATGGACCACAGGTTCTCAATGGGGTTCAGATCAGGTGAACAAGGAGGCCATGTCATTCGATTTTCTTCTTTTGTACCCTTTCTTGCCAGCCACGCTGTGGAGTACTTGGACACATGTGATGGAGCATTGTCCTGCATGAAAATCATGTTTTTCTTGAAGGATGCAGACTTCTTCCTGTACCACTGCTTGAAGAAGGTGTCTTCCAGAAACTGGCAGTAGGACTGGGAGTTGAGCTTGACTCCATCCTCAACCCGAAAAGGCCCCACAAGCTCATCTTTGATGATACCAGCCCAAACCAGTACTCCACCTCCACCTTGCTGGCGTCTGAGTCGGACTGGAGCTCTCTGCCCTTTACCAATCCAGCCACGGGCCCATCCATCTGGCCCATCAAGACTCACTCTCATTTCATCAGTCCATAAAACCTTAGAAAAATCAGTCTTGAGATATTTCTTGGCCCAGTCTTGACGTTTCAGCTTGTGTGTCTTGTTCAGTGGTGGTCGTCTTTCAGCCTTTCTTACCTTGGCCATGTCTCTGAGTATTGCACACCTTGTGCTTTTGGGCACTCCAGTGATGTTGCAGCTCTGAAATATGGCCAAACTGGTGGCAAGTGGCATCTTGGCAGCTGCACGCTTGACTTTTCTCAGTTCATGGGCAGTTATTTTGCGCCTTGGTTTTTCCACACGCTTCTTGCGACCCTGACTATTTTGAATGAAACGCTTGATTGTTCGATGATCACGCTTCAGAAGCTTTGCAATTTTAAGAGTGCTGCATCCCTCTGCAAGATATCTCACTATTTTTGACTTTTCTGAGCCTGTCAAGTCCTTCTTTTGACCCATTTTGCCAAAGGAAAGGAAGTTGCCTAATAATTATGCACACCTAATATAGGGTGTTGATGTCATTAGACCACACCCCTTCTCATTACAGAGATGCACATCACCTAATATGCTTTATTGGTAGTAGGCTTTCGAGCCTATACAGCTTGGAGTAAGACAACATGCATAAAGAGGATGATGTGGTCAAAATACTCATTTGCCTAATAATTCTGCACGCAGTGTATTCTAATGTGGAGAATTCGTGCTGGCGCTGTCGGAAGTCACCCGGCACCCTCATACATATATTTTGGGACTGTGCACTTATGCGAATCTTCTGGGCTAATGTCGAGGGTCTAGTGAGAGGCTCCAAAATTTCTCTGACCCCGGCTTTGACGCTCCTCTCACTAGACTTTGATAGGGTTCCACGTCACCTTAGAGCGAACTCAAAGACAGAGTCTCCACCCATGCTATTTACGAACGCCTATGGGCTCAGCGGACCAATAGGTTGTACCATTTCCAGTCGTCTTGGTCATCATAGCTCTCAAAATTCCCCATTCCGCCATGACTTACTTCACCTTTCCTAGACTAGTAAAGAATCCTAGACTAGTAAAGAATACCTATTAGAGACAAGTTCATGACCATCGATACCTATGTAGTAATTTTTATCTATTTTTTTGTTGCTTTAATGTTTTTATTGGTCATCTGAATCTGCTCTTAGAACAGTTCTCTTATACTGTCATATCTTATATTGTTCTACGTTGGCAGCACCCAGGCGGGTGCCGTAGGACATGTTGTCTGTTAACTTTCTTCCTGATTCCTTTTCCAAGTGGCTGCGTCCACTTTTACACATGATATATATGTGTATCTCGCATTATTTGTGGCTGCATCCACATTTAAGCTGTATTCATTACAAAAATATTAATAAAAATAATGTGAAAGAAAAAGGGATTTTGTTTTTAAACCTTATACCTTTTGTTGTTGTTGTTTTTTTCGTTTTTTTTTCAATAAGCCCCTCATTGCCCTTCACTCTGTTTTGGCGCCTCATATGCAAATGGCTAGTAAAGGTACTGGGAGCAGGTTGGGAATTAGAATTACTTTCTTACATGCTTACATAGGTTGTTCTTGTGAGATTTGGTAAATCCTGTGAGAACAGCACGCCTTCTTCCTCGCTGTGAAGTAGTCTGCAGCGACTGATCAGTGTCACGGCCAGGGAGAAGAAGACAACCACTGAGGAGAGCAGAGATCTCCTTCTCCCAGTATATTTACTATCCTTTTACATATTTGGTGCCAAAATAGAGTGGAAGCAATGAGGCAGAACAGAGGAGCTTATTGGAAGAAAAAAAAAAAAGCCCTGGAATGGTGACATTTGGAGGTAATTTGTCCATGTGGTATTTCTATGACCATTCCATAACTATAGTAAGATTCAAATGTAGTTTACTCATCTCAAGCAATACCTCCAGGACTCCCAGTGTCTGAATTTCTAATTAAAATTCATAAGTCTGCCATGTATAGAACACATACATTTTGTACTGATAATGTAATTTAAAAAAATTGTCAACTAGTAGGCTGAATTTGACAGTCCCTCAGGCAGCCCCTAACTACTGTTAAATCTTACAGTGACCTGAAAGACTACCAGGACACAGAATTTCAGCAGCACAAAACTCTAAACTTCGGCAATATAATAATGGTATGTCCTTTAAAGAATACCTTTCACCGGTTTTGAGATTACAATTTTAATACCTGGCACTGTAGGGCATGTTTAGGCAATTTTTTTCAGATCTGCTGCTCCATTGTGCCGCTGAGTCCTCTGTTCTGTTTGGCGCCCTGTAGGCTAATTAATAGCATCAGTATAGGGAGGAGGAGATGGCCATGTTTCTCAGGGGGCATCTCCTTCTCTATGGCTGTGAGCTGTCCAATCACAAAGGACCGCGTCGCAGCCATTGAGAAAAAAAAGCTCACATTCTTCCTTGCTGTAAAGCTGTCCGCTGCAGAACAGATTACAGGATTACCTTTAGCAAAGATGTGAACATACCCTTACTTTGCAATATAAAAACTTTTTTTCCTTCCAATACGTTGCCCTAATGCTGAAGTGCAGCGGGTCCCAAATTGGAAGTGGGTCGTATTCACAAACAGTCAATATATTACAGTGGACCGCACAGTTTTTACCGGTAACCACTTCCTCCCAGAGTCATCCAACTTTATACACACGGGTAAAACATCGATTCCCACAGATTTCTTGTCTCACCACTAAGAGCCCTGTGGAATGCCAAAAACCGCACTGATAGTGAAGTATTGTGGTCACTATTCACACACACTTGCACAGGTTGTACTCACAAGCGTAGAAGAAAATGCAGGCACATCAATCAGAGTATTAGTTTCTCTATTCCTCTTGTACCCTTTAGTCACCACTGCAAAGGAAGTGTGCTTTATCATGAAGCATTTGGAGCGAAACCCGGATCGGGCATGAACATTTGGCTGGTTTTATGTGATTTATATGCTTTTATACATCTATGCTTGTGAGTATAATAAATATTTATACGGTAGAATTGCCTCCCGGACTTCACTATTTGGAGCACACTTCCTTTGCAGCGGTGACTAAACGGTGCAAAGTACAAGAGGAATAGAGAAACTAATACTCTGATTGATGTGCCTGCATTTTCTTCTACGCTTGTGAGTACAACCTGTGCAAGTGTTGTCACAAACTTTCAGTAATCTTAAGAACCAATTTAGGGCATGTTGAACATATTAGAAATGGGAAATATAACGGCCCATATTTACTAATGTGAGTGCACCTAAGTTTTGGCATATTTTGTAGAAAAATTTGGCACAATTTGCCACATCTATGTTCAGAAAAATCTTCTCTGCCTAATCCTAAAAGGGAAAGTGGCTTATTGTAGAAGGGGGCGTGGTGTAATATGTGCCAAAACTGCATTACAAATATAACTAAATATTTGTGTCTCAAAGTCATCCAACCAATAGAGAAAAGTGTTATGCTGGCACCAGATTTATCATAAAGCCGGAGCCCCCTGTGATATCTCTGGTGCCTCAGTCTAAGTCTAAACTTACATCATGTACTGCAATAGTAAATCTACCCCTATATGTAAACCTCACTACTACCCAGAATAAGGAATAATGAAATTTTATGATTATATATTCTCATCAATGTGCTAAACTTAAAGGGATTGTCCGCTTTTTTTATATTGATGACCTATACACAGGATAGGTCATCAATACCAGATCGGCGGTGGGATGACTCCCGGCACCCCCGGTGATCAGCTGTTTGGAGAGGAAGCAGCACTTGTGCCAGCACTGCCTTCTCTTCGTTGTTTACCTGCTCACGTCACAACTTCCCATTCTTTTCTATGGGACGGTTCCTTCCTATTCAAGTGAATACTACAGATCCATCCAATTGAAGGGAATAGGATGGTTTAGTTGTACTTACACCTGCATACCACTGCAGTTGTGACGGCGAGCAGGTAAACAATGAAGAGAAGGCAACGCTGGCACGAGTCCTGCTTTCTCTTCAGATAGCTGATTGGGGGAGTTGATGGAAGTCAGCCTGCCGCTGATCAGATATTGATGACCTATCCTGACGATAGGTCATCAATATAAAAATAGCGGATAACCCCATTAACATTTTAAAATTAGATAGAATGAAGATATTGATGCAGATGATAATATCCAGTGAAACTTGACAGTGTTGATTCATTTTACCTACAAAAATTAGAGTGACCCAGAAAGCTGTGCAATACTGTCCTTGCAACTCTGTTCTTGAATACATAACAGCATTAGCAACCAGGATGGCTTTATGTGAGATTGATATTGTCAAGCCAATCTACTTTATGAACATATGGCTGGCGGGACATATAATATGCTAAGGCCAGTTCCACTGTTGCACCAAAGCTATCCTGAAGGCTCTTCTGGCAGAGGAATGGTGCATGCATCATTTTTTTGCCCGGCTATAACCCGGTGCTCCTTCCAGAAACCTGCCAGACTCCCCGCCGGTGAACTTTGGTCGGCTGTTCCTCTGCCAGAATAGCCTGCCAGATAGCTTTAGTGCCATTTACTGCCATTTACTATGCCAACATCGCTGAGCCCCTATATCCAGGTCCAGGTGAATGTGGTGGGAGTTGGTTTAGTGCAGATTCTTGCATTACAGTGTTGCAGTGCCGGTCACTTGCTATCTTCTAGATAGGTCACTAGTATCTGATCTGTGGGGGTCTGACACTCAGGACCCCCCACCGATCACCTGTTTGAGAAGGCACTCGCAGTAGTACCTAGGCCTTCTTCAGCTTTTCCTAGGCCAGTGAAGACACATTCGTCAGTCAGGTAGCCTAGGAACAGCTCAGCCTCATACAAGTGTATGGTGCTGTGCTTGGTAAGCGCAGAGAAGGCCATGGCACTCACAGGAGCACCAGTGCCTTCTCAAACAGCTGATCGATGGGGGTTCCGGGTGTCAGACCCCCACCAATCAGATGCTGATGACCTATCCTGATGATAGGTCATCAGTATCAAAATCCCGGAAAACCCCTTTAACATGTTTTGGAATGCTTTTATTTAATTCTTCCCAGAAAACTTTAAAGGGGTTATGCTATGACTGATGTAAAAAAATATAAAAATCAGACATCATATAGTATATACAACCAGCTCTGTACACACACACATGTATCTATGTCAATGCCATTCATTGCTCCAATTGCTATGCTACATTTATTTCAGTCTGGCAGCTCAGGGTGTGTCCTTTTTCAGGAGGCCTATACTTTGAGCTGCAGCTCTCTGTCATGGTCATATTGGTGTTTGACCGTGACGCAGTTGCCGTGCAGACTGGTTGCCAGGGGCAACGTGTAGTTTGTTGTTTGCACGTGCACTTCCCCTTTAAGGTGTGCCTCCCTGCTGTTTGGTGAGCAAGGGGTTAATCTTCTGGCCAGTGGGGATTAAGGTGTTTCCTGGGTGTGGCCGCAAGCTTGATATAAACCTGTGGCTTGCTGGCTGGGTGGAGTGGTTCTACAGCCTTGTTTGGTGATGGACCTCTGCTCCTTACCTGGGTGATTCTGCCCAGTCCTTGAGGGCCACCTTATTGGACATAAATTGTCTTTCCTTATGTTTGCTCCTGATTCCCTACCTCATTTGTTAGGTGTGGGTTTATGTTCAGGGTGTGTTGTACGTCTTCATGGTTATTACATGTCTGGGCTGTTTTTGGTGTTTGTCCCTACATGTATGTTTAACGTTTGCCCTGTATGTTGTAGCCTGTATGCAGCGCTGCTTGGGGCTGCCATGCACTGTGTGAGCATGGGGGGCTCTGGCAGAGTTGGTATGCTGGATTCCTGTGTGGGTTGTTTGTACTGTGACCTGCTGTGTGTTCGGGCTCCTGTACTGATGCATGGGTTCCAGTTGTGTAGGCTTCGGCAGGTAAGTGAGTTGTCATGTTGTTCTTACCTGCCTATCCTCTTGCTGTGTAGGTCTCTCCCTTTCCCTGCCTTAAGAGACTCCTGTTCCTCCGTGTTGTGGATGAACAAGTCGTCTCTCCCCTGCTCCTGAGTGAGGGATTTCCAGGGCGACTCAGGATATTAGGTATCCAGGGTATGAGCCGTCCCACCATCAGGGTCCGCTCATATGGTTAGGAGTTAGGGAGAGGATTAGGGACGCAATAGGAGATGACCTGATCCCGGCGTCCTGGCCTAGTTACTACCATTATCCCTTTACATTGTACGGTGGGAGGTTTCCCCCACTCCCCACCGTGACACTGTCACGCCGGTGACAGGTTTGAGCAGGTCTGAAAGATTATCTGCACATTAGTTATCTGACAGCCTCTTTTGGTTTCACTTTGTCTGTGTGTTGCTGGTATGTCCACACCCCATGTTCAGGTGTGGATCATGTGACCTTGGTTTTTGCTGGAGTGGGGTTTGTGGTGAAGTCCTGTTCGTCCATCATCCATCAGCCTCAGAAGTTAAGTGTTCCGCTTGTTGTGTATTGTATTCCCCCCCCACACCTTTGTTGTTTACTAGGCCTCAGCGAGAGGCTGGTTCGTTCACCAGGGAAGGAGTGGGTTGTCTCTGTCTGGTCATTACTATTAGGGCAACTGAGGGCCACCAGGGTTTTCTAGGTTCCTGTGTATGGGCATCTCTACCATCAAGAGGTGCCCATATGGATAGGAGTTAGGGCCAGGAGCAGCGTTTTATAGGTGGTGACCCTTTTCCTTCCCTAGCGGTGAGGCCTAGTGTCTTTTCCCTTCCTTCTTGTTGTTTTTTGGTGTTCTCCCCTACAACATCCGTGACATTATCCAGGGCCAATACCGCCATTTTTTGTTCTGATCGGTGCAGCTATGGATGCTATGACTGCACTGGTCAAACAGCTGCAAAATTTGACTTTGGAGGTAGCAGACCTCCGTGCGATGGTTTTTCAGATTCAGAGTCCACAGGCTGCTGGTTCTGGTGGTGGGTTCCAGGCCTGCCCTAACCGAAGCTAGCTCTCCTGGACAGGTTTTCCGGGGGTAGTGACAATTTCATCCGGTTAAGTGAGTCATGTAAATTATACTTTAGGCTGCGTCCATACTCTTCTGGGGATGAGTGTCAACGGGTGGGTATGATTATTTCATTGCTAAAAGAGGACGCCCAATCTTGGGCTTTTTCTCTGCCGACCGGATCACTGTCCCTCCGGTCGGTAGATGAATTCTTTAGAGCCTTGGGTCTTATCTATGATGACCCGGATCGGATCTCTCAGGCCGAGACCAAGTTACGGGGTTTACGGCAGGGAGAACGTTCTGCGGAGACCTATTGCTCAGAATTTAGGAGATGGGCTACGGATACAGAGTGGAACGATTCTGCTCTCCGTAGCCAATTCTGCCAGGGTCTCTCTGAGAGACTGCAGGACGCATTGGCTTTTCATGAAAATCCTGAGTCATTGGAAGCAGCTATGTCTCTTGCTGTACGTTTTGATAGATGCCTGAGGGAGAGATCTAGGGGGTCCTCACCTTCAGGACGTACTGTCCAATAAGAGTACTGCTTCCTTTGACACTTATGGTGGAGAGACATGGGTGGTTGTGCCTTGTGATGAGCCTATGCAGTTAGGAGGAGCTACTCCTGGAACTATTGGCAAAAGCTGGGGTCATGTGAAAGGAGTCTGCTTTTGTTGTGGCATGAAGGCACATTTGGTGAATATTTGTCCGTACTTGCAGCATCAAGTTGTAAACAAAAAAAAAAAAAACGTTTAATCTCCAAATTACTATTGGTAGTATGGGTGGGGAGCAAGAAAACCTACTTTTGTCTTTTACTGGTAGAACCCGTTTTCTCCTGTCTGCCGAGGTGGCGCTAGAGTCCAAAACTGTGAAAATCAAAGCATTTATCGACAGTGGGGCAGGAGCTAACTTGATTAATGGACAGTTTATACCAATTCATGGGTTGACTACTAATGCATTAGAGAATAGTATTTCTGTCTTTGCAATTGACTCAGCACCTCTCGCCCAAAAATGCATGTCGCAGGTAGTGAATGACATTTATTTAAGAGTGGGTGATTTGCATCAGGAATCTATCTCCTGTTATGTGTTGGAGGGTCTGCCTGCTTTGTTGGTGTTGGGCTTACCATGGTTAAGCAAACATAACCCTAACATCGATTGGCAAGTGAGACAGATTCTCGATTGGAGTGATTTTTGCATGGACAACTGTCTTAATGCATCGTTCTCTATGGTTACCATTAAAACTGTACCCTCGTTAATTTCAGAATTTTCTGATGTTTTTTCTGAGAGTGGTAATCAGGAGTTGCCTCCACACCGGGAGTATGACTGTTCCGTCAATCTTATTCCCAGAGCTAAATTGCCAAAATCTCGGTTGTATAATCTTTCGCAACCCGAAAGAAAGGCTATGCGAGAATATATCACCGAGAGTTTGGCAAAGGGACATATTAGACCATCCAAGTCCCCAGTGGCTGCTGGATTTTTCTTTGTAAAGAAAAAGGATGGTACCCTGAGACCATGTCTGGACTTCCGTGAGCTCAATCGTATTACCGTCCGTGATCCTTACCCCCTTCCTTTGATTCCGGATTTGTTTAGTCAGATTGTCGGTGCCAAGGTGTTCTCTAAATTGGATCTGAGGGGGGCATATAATCTGGTAAGGATCAAGGAGGGGGATGAGTGGAAGACTGCATTTAATACCCCTGAGGGTCATTTTGAAAACCTGGTCATGCCCTTTTGGTTAACCAATGCTCCTGCAGTTTTTCAACACTTTGTCAATGACATCTTTCATCATCTGGTGGGGAGGTTTGTCGCTGTATACCTTGATGACATACTAATTTATTCACCTAATATGGAGACTCATAAGGATCATGTGAGACAGGTGTTACAGATCCTAAGAGAGAATAAGTTGTATGCTAAGATGGAAAAGTGTGTATTTGCTGTACAGGAAATGCAATTTCTGGGTTACCTGCTCTCATCCTCAGGTTTTCGTATGGATCCCGAGAAGGTCCATGCCGTGTTGGACTGGGATCGACCCGAAAATCTGAAAGCGCTTATGCGGTTTTTGGGGTTTACCAACTACTACCGTAAATTTATCTTCAACTATTCATCGGTGGTTAAACCTTTAACAGACATGACTAGGAAGGGTGCTGATATTTCTATCTGGTCTGATGTGGCATTATAGGCCTTTTCTGCTGTGAAAGAATGTTTTGCTTCGGCCCCTATTCTGGTGCAACCGGACGTGTCTCAGCCATTTATTGTTGAGGTTGACGCGTCTGAGGTTGGGGTAGGAGCAATATTGTCGCAGGATCCTTCACCCAGTAAATGGCGCCCATGTGCATTTTTTTTCGAAAAAAACTCTCGACTGCTGAAAGGAATTATGATGTGGGGAATAGGGAATTGCGGGCCATTAAGTTGGCGTTCGAGGAGTGGCGGCATTGGTTGGAAGGAGCAATTCATCCTATTACGGTAATTACGGATCACAAGAATCTGGCCTACTTGGAGTCGGCTAAGCGACTCAACCCAAGGCAGGCCAGATGGTCATTGTTTTTCACCAGATTTAACTTCATCGTCACTTATCGCCCTGGGGTTAAGAACGTCAAGGCGGATGCTTTGTCATGTAGCTTTCCTGGGGGGGGGGGGGGGGGGGGGGTGAGTCTAATGACCCTAGTCCCATTTTATCTGAAGGTGGTTATATCCACTATTTATCCTGATCTCGCGGCCAGGGTGTTGGAGGCACAGGAGGATGCTCCGGACTATTGTCCTCAGGGGAAATTGTTTGTTCCCTCCGAATTACGTCACAAGGTGTTCAAGGAACATCACTGGGCACCCTGGGAGCAGATCGACTGTCGATCTCAGCTCTTGCAGATTCTGGTGGACGGGGTTGCGTAAGTGTATTGAAGACTATGTGTCAGCCTGTGGTACCTGTGCACGTGCTAAGGTGACACATACTCGGCCTTCCGGATCTCTGCTTCCATTGCCCATCCCGTCCAGACCGTGGACCCATTTGTCCATGGATTTTATCACGGATTTACCGAATTCTTCGAGAAAGACTGTGATTCTGGTGGTTGTAGATCGTTTTAGTAAAATGGCACACTTTATTGCATTACCTAGTCTACCCAATGCTAAAACTCTTGCGCAGGTGTTTGTCGACAACATCGTGAAACTACATGGCATTCCCTCTGATGTGGTGTCCAATAGAGGGACTCAGTTTGTTTCCAGATTCTGGAGAGCGTTCTGTACTCGTCTGGGTGTACAATTGTCCTTCTCTTCGGCTTTTCATCCTCATTCGAATGGACAGACGGAGCGCACTAATCAGAATCTGGAGACTTACTTGAGATGTTGTGTTTCAGAGAATCAGGAACAGTGGTCTTCATTTTTGTCGTTAGCTGAGTTTGCTATAAATAGCCGTAGACAGGAATCGACTGATAAGTCGCCGTTTTTTGGGGCATATGGGTTCCATCCACAGTTTAGTACATTTTCTGGTGCTCATAATTCCGGCATTCCTGAGGAGGAACGATTTTCCTCTTCGTTGTCTTCTATTTGGCGGAAAATCCAAAATAACCTGGATAAGATGGGCAACAGGTATAAGCGTGCGGCTGACAGGAGATGTATGAGTGGTCCGGACCTGAGAGTGGGTGTGTCACGGATGGTGTTGCAGATAGCTGGAAGTTATGGATAAACATCCGACTGGCTTGATCCCAAACTAAGGAGCATAAAGGTGACCCCTATAAAACCCTAAGAGCTCACCCTGACTGCTATGCCCATGCAAAGGTCTTTATGGTACATGATGGCATGCCCCCATACCTTACTATGTGACACCTGAAAACCCTATAATAGTGAGGGGACACGACCACCGGCTCCCTGCAATTAATACGGACGGAGTCAGGGTCACCTACAATCAAGCCAGCCAGGAAACACAAATAAAGGAAACAGACTTATCTGAGGAATCAGGAGAAGCAGCATCCAGCAGTGAACAACTATCCAGGAAGAAGTATAAACCGCAAAGTGAGGCAGTATGGGAGGGAATATAAAGGGAGGCAATCAGTGTAAATAGGTGACAGCTGGGAGCAGGAAAGGAGATGACAAAGTGAAACCAAAACAAAGAACATCATGCAAGAGGTACAGAAGAACGTCTACCAGACCTTCTGAGAGAGCTGGCGGTGACAGGGTGATTCTATGTGGCTGTCTACAAGAAACATTAAACTTAAGGTACCTTCTTGGAAGTTGGGACCAAGATTTATTGGTCCATATAAGATCACTGCCATTGTTAACCCTGTAGCCTTCCGTCTTGAGCTTCCTCAGGCATTGAAAATCCATAACGTATTTCATAAATCGTTGTTAAAGAAATGTGTTGAACCTGTTGAACCGTCCTCCTTGCCTCCCGCTCCTGTCATGGTGGACGGCAATTTAGAATTTCAGAGGATTGTGGACTCCCGAGTTCTCCGGAGATCCCTCCAGTATCTCGTTCATTGGAGAGGGTACGGACCAGAGGAGAGGATGTGGGTTCCAGCGACCGATGTTAATGCTAGCCGTCTGGTGAGAGCATTCCACAGAGCTCATCCTGATAAGGTCAGTCCTGGGTGCCCGTAGGTCACCCGTAGAAGGGGGGGGGTACTGTCACGCCGGTGACAGGTTTGAGAAGGTCTGAAAGATTATCTGCACATTAGTTATCTGACAGCCTCTTTTGGTTTCACTTTGTGTGTTGCTGGTATGTCCACACCACCTGTTCAGGTGGGGATCATGTGACCTTCACCTCCCCCTATTTAGTCTGACTTTACCCATCACTCCTTGCTCTGGATAGCTTCATTTGGTTTTTGGAAGAGCTGGAGTGTGGTTCGTGTTAAAGTCCTGTTCGTCCATCATCCATCAGCCTCACAAGTTAAGTGTTCCGCTTGTTGTGTTTTGTATTCCCCCCTTTGTTGTTTACTAGGCCTCAGCGAGACACTGGTTCATTCACCAGGGAAGGTTGTCTCTGCCCGGTCAATACTATTAGGGCAACTGAGGGCCACCAGGGTTTTCTAGGTTCCTGTGTATGGCCTTCTCTACCATCAAGAGGTGCCCATACGGATAGGAGTTAGGGCCAGAAGCAGGGTTTTATAGGTGGTGAACCTTTTCCTTCCCTAGCGGTGAGGCCTAGTGTCTTTTCCCTTCCTTATTGTTGTCCTTTGGTTTTCTCCCCTACAACATCCGTGACAGACACTCTCTCCTTGTGACTATCTCAGCTTCTAACAGTTGCCATGGCTGGTGTTCATTGAAGAATGAGACTGAGCATGTGCGACCATTTCACTAGTGGACATGCACATTACCACATGGATTAAGCAGCGGGGATGGAGGGGCACCATTATAAAGAAGTTGAATGTTATAGTCTTTTCACTGTATTTACAGATGACACGTGACTTTGCAGTATTATAGAGACTGTAAATGGCGAGTGTAACGGTCGCGTACACACACACACAGGGGGGAGGGAAGTGACCACTGCGCTCCACCCTTACCCCTGGCCCTGCCTACTTGCCTCTCAAGTCCTAATGACAGGGGACAACTGGACGGCAATCCCTAGCTTGGACTAAGTGCAGGGATGACAGACAGACAAACAACAGAACGAGAACGAACCGAGTTAATACCAGGAAAGCTACAAAGTACAAATGGAGCAAGCAGAGAATTGTCAGGAGAAGCCGGGGTCATAAATACCAGGAGAGTCGTGTAGTACCAAAGGAGTCAGCAGAGGATCGTCAGGACGAGGCCGGGGTCAGAATACCAGGAGAGCAGCAAAGTACACAAGGAGCAGGCGGAGGATCGTCAGGAATTCAGCAGGAGGTAAGTACGCCAGGAAAGACAAAACCACAGGTGGAACCTAAATTAACAGGCAACCTGTGGCCAGCAGGCTGCCTGTATTTATAGTGGGGAGTGAGGGTCATGTGACGTGGCCAGCGTCCCATGACCGACAGACCAACCAGTCGAGCACCGAGTGATCAGCTCAGCGCTCAAGGCAGACTTAGGAGCAGGGAGCCACCCAGCTAGTAAAGCCGCCCTGGGAACGAGGTCACAGATCCTCGCTCCCGAAGCTAAGCAGCAGGTCTGCGGCTAATGGGGGACCGAGTGCACCTTCGGAACCCCGTTACAGCGAGAGACTGTAAGTGGTATAAGAAAACTTTAACAACCTGCCATTTAAAAAAAATATCTGCAGCTTTTTGTTAGGATACACTTGTACAGGCAGATGTTCTGCCTGTTAACAAGCACCAAATAACAATACAGTATGTCGATTAAGGTGCTGTTTGCATATAGTTATTATCGATTGCCATTAATTCAATCATTCATCCCCATACAGCTTTTATCTGTAGGCAGCACATCAATTGTTTTCATGGGGCGATATATTGCAGGCAAACATATTTAATGCTGCATAAAAAATTCAATCACCCAACAAATGAGCATTTTTTCATTTGTCAGTCAATTGACAGCATTTTTTAAAGTGTAACTGTCATTTTGGTTATTTTTATATAAAGTAGAAAATGGGATGTTAAAAATTCTTGTAATATACTTTATCAGGGAAAGACGTTTCTTTGTATTAGCAAACAGGGTGTAAAGAGTATTCTTAGTAAAGCTCTAACAGTATTGCTAAGGGAGTCAGTGTCTTCAGTCTTCAGCATTTTACTAAATACTGAAGATGCTTGTGTATAGCATACAGAGACTTCATGCCACCTCTTGTCACTACCCCAGTTCAAGACTATGCACTTGTGACACAACTATCACTGACCCTTTTGCTGCCTATCTATCTTGTTACACACAAGCTTCTTCAGTCTTCAACAGAACACTGAAGACTGAAGACAGACTCCTTAAAATGCTCAGTTAGAGCTTTGCTAAGAAGATCCTGGGGGTCATTTACTAAAATGAAATATGCCTAAATTAGGCGTATTTCAAGCACGGATGGTGGCACAACTAAACTATCTGTGACTTTTCCCTGCTTACACCAGTTCGAAAATTGTGGGAGTGACATGGGTGGGGAAGGGGACGGACCAGGAGGCACTGCTGGCACTCCCCCCAGTGCTTGAACTGTGGGGGCTGCTGGCACTGTGGGGGGGGGGTGTGGCTGGAACTGTGGGGGCTGTTGGCACTGGGGGGCTGGCTTTATGGGGGCTACTGGCTCTGGGGGTGGCTGCTGGCACTGGGGGGGCTGGCACTGGGGGGGGCTGCTGGCCCTTCAGGGGGGGTATTGCTGGAGCTGTGGGGGCTTCTGGCACTGGGGGGGCTGCTGGCACTGTGGGGGTGTGTGTGGCTGGAACTGTGGGGGCTGCTGGCACTGTGGGGGCTGGCTTTATGGCGGCTACTGGCACAGGGGTGGGGGGCTGCTGGCACTGGGGGGGCTGATGGCACTGGGGGGGTGGCTGGAACTGTGGGGGCTGCTGGCACTGGGGGGCCTGATGGCACTGTGGGGGGGTTGGTTGGAACTGTGGGGGCTGCTTACATTGGGGGGGCTGCTGGCACTGCGGGGGGGGTGTGGCTGGAACTGTGGGAGCTGCTGGCACTGGGGGGGCTGGCTTTATGCGGCTACTGGCTCTGGGGGTGGCTGATGGCACTGGGGTGGGGGGCTGATGGCACTGGGGGGGTGGCTGGAACTGTGGGGGCTGCTGGCACTGGGGGGCATGATGGCACTGTGGGGGGATTGGTTGGAACTGTGGGGGCTGCTGGCACTGGAGGGGGTGATGGCACTGTGGGGGGATTATGGCACCTGTCGGATTAATTTTTTAAATTATTTTATTATAAGGGTCGTCAAAAAAAATTATATTCATAGAAAGTTCTGAGGTGGGCAAGCACCAATATATCTTGTAAAAAGTAAGTATTTAAAAAAAAACACATTTTGTTGATATATGTGGAAATAGTGCTCTAAACAAGTTCCTTTAACGTTATATGCATTTTGTCTAGTATTATGTTGCGTACAGATGTCATCAAAGAAACAAACCATTGATTGGAGACACCCAACCAAAAGGCGCCATCGTATTCAGAGGGAGGTAAGTATAAAATCAACGCTTGGAGTTTGTACTGTTTGATTTGTTGCATTAATCAGTATATGCTCTTATTATAGGTTTCTTCATCATCATCGGACGGCTCTCCAGCTGTGACCGGCTCACCTGCCGGGGCCCACTCAGCATTAGTGGCCTTGCCATCGTCCAGGGGTGTATATATATATTTTTATTTTTATTTTTATTTAAATACATTCTGGTTAAAACATTTTTTTGTTTTTGTTTCAGCAATCTGCACCTAGAGCCGCCAGCGAGGATTCCCCAGTCACCTCCAGAGTCCGCAGGAATGAGCGTGGCGGTCGTAGACATGTAAGTCTTGATTAAGTAGTTCTAATTTGCATTTTGCATTAGGGTTTACAGTTAATTTTGTATTTCTTTTTCTTTCAGGGTTCCAGAGGCTCCACCAGGGAAGATGAGGAGCTCGGGGTCCCTACCATCGATAACCAGCTCCTCATCCAACTGGTGGATGCGCATCCATCATTATGGGACCACTCCGACCGCCACCACGCTGATCATCATCGGACTCAGCGGCTCTGGAGGGACATATGTTCGGAACTTTTTGAGACCTGGGGGGATCTAAATGCGGCGGCTCAGGAGAAATGTGGTAAGTACAACAATATGTATTTTACTACATTCATATTGTTCTTTACCTTACATTATGCAAAATTTAATTTTTATGTTTTTTTCTATAGTCAAACTGTTTACCACGCGTTGGCGATCTATCCGGGACCGTTTCAGGAGGGATTTTGACAAGGAGGTTCAGGCCCCGAGTGGCTCTGGAGGAACCTCAGGGACCACATACATCTATACGGACCACATACATCTATACGACTGTAAAAATATTTTATTTAAAGGGGCTGTCTGAGACAGCGGAGCTTTTTGCTCCCCTGCTTTAGCCAGTCCTCTACAGTCAGAGGGACAACTGTTTTCTCCGTCTGAGTGTAAGGGGCTGTCCGAGACAGCGAAGCGTTTGGCTCCCCTGTTTTGGCGAGCCCCCTACAGTCAGAGGGACCACTTTTTTACTCGGTCTGAGTGTAAGGGGCTGTCTTAGACAGCGGAGCGTTTGGCTCCCCTGTTTCCCCTGTTTTGGCCAGCCCCCTACAGTCAGAGGGGCAACTGTTTTCTCCTTCTGAGTGTAAGGTGCTGTCTGAGACCCCTATGGTATAAGGTAGACATAGCATAGAACATGGATGTTTTATTTAAAGGACAATTCTTTACTTTCCTTTTTATTTTTTTCCTACAGAAGTGCCAGCAGCACTCGGGAGCCTGAACAACCCCCTGAGATGGAACCGGAACGGATCACCAGCGCCAGCCCTCCTGTCCCTCATGCATCGGCTCAGGACAATCCGGGTCCCCTACCGGATCTCTCCGCTTAACAGAAGCTCTTTGGTTTCCGCCAAAATTTGAGAGCCCTGGTGAGCAGGCAGAGATCCGGTAGGCCAAATCGAACTGATTATGCGAACCTTGTAGAGGTCGTTTCCGACGCTCTGGAAGGTTTTACAGAACATCAGAAGGAGTTTAGTGCTGACTTGATTTGCCGCAGGGAGGGGGCGGAGTCGGCGATTCAACGCAGCCCAAACTACCTTTATGGGCTAAGCATAATCAGTTTGATGGACTCAATGACGCCCGAGCAGTTGCATGAGTTTAAGATCATGCTAGAGAACGGGTCATGGCAAATTATGTACTAAACCCAAACCCCCACCCCCATCCCACACCTACCCCCCATCCCACACCAGTGGCCATTACCGCCAACCTTCCCATTCCCATAGAAATGAATGGAGGATGGCTGTGCTTGCGCAGTGCGCCCTCCCCCACTTTCTGGGCTCTGTTTTCAATATAGGTGAGGGTACCAGCGGTGGGACCCGCACCTATAGGACAATGTGGGCATATCCTAGTGATATGCCCCCATTGTCTGAGATGAGAAAACCCCTTTAAGGCCTCTTGCACGCGACTGTATGCACTCAGAGACATACGGTCCGTGAGCGGGCCATATGTCCCATAGTGGCATTGATCGTGCGCACGAGAGTACACAGCATCATAGTGTACAATGATTCTGTGCAAGTCGGGCTGCCCGCGGGGCTATTGTCTAGCACTAATAGATCATATGAGTGCGGGTCAATTGACCAGTGTGCGGCACAACATGGTCAGCATCATGATGCTCTGTACTGCTGTACGCACGATAAATGACCATCAGGGACATATGGCCCCAGTGGAGTAGGGACCGCCATAGCAACCATAGCAGTGGCTATGGGGCCCTACGCCACTGGGAGCCCGTCCGGGCCGCCTTCTGTTGATTTTTAAAAAAAAAAAAAAATTTACACACACACAGGCAGCCAGGCCCGAGCCGCGGACCGCCCACCCACTACACTAGACTAGTGTAGTAGGCGGGGCGCAGGCGGTCCGCGGCTCGGGCCTGGCTGGGGAGAAGGAGTCAGGACTGGAGCAGGGTGCACGCGCAGCAGATGAGGTAGGCGGTGGAGGGGGCCGGGACGGGGGCGAACCTGAGGGACGGAGCCAGCCACCAGCGCTGCAGGCCCACAGCGCAGGAATCCTAAGTTCCGGATCTTCAGTTGAAGCCGCGGCGGGCGTGTGTGGGGGGGTGGGGCCTGCTGCTGGTGACTTGTGGCGCCATTGTGAGCTGCAGAGCAGGCTAGGGGAGGGCCGAGGGTGGGCACAATTAGTGGGCGGTACGTCCGTGGCTCAGGTCGGCTCGGGCCTGGCTGGGGAGGAGTCAGGAGCAGTCAGAGCAGCACAGATAGAGGTAGGCAGTGGAGGGGGCCGGACCGGCGGCGTACCTGAGTGGAGGGAGGAGGGACTGGAGCCAGCCAGCCACCAGGTTGGAGAAGCAGCAGAGGGAGGTGGACTCAGGCGGTGGAGGGGGCCGGTCCTCTTCTCTCTGGTCGGTGCTCCTGCCTCCTCCTCAACTGGTCTCCACTCCAGTCTCCAGTCCTGCCAGTCTGTGCCTGCTGCCTGCTGCTACTAGTGTGCTCTAAATAAAAGTAAGTGAAAGAAAGTGAGAACTTATGATTTATGAGATACTTGATCTGAATTCTGAAGTTAAAAAGAGCTGCCTGCAGAGTGGGGCCCCCAAGAGAAGCAAGGGGCACCCTCCTTATCATTGCAGGTCTGCAGGCAGCTCTTTTTAACTTCAGAATTCAGATCATCAGACTCTCACTAATTACAAATTTACAGCACACACAACCCTGTAGTGTCCACCATCAGACAGAGGAGGGAAGAAACCCCAGAACTAGAGTGTGCCCCCCAACTTGGGGGGCACACTGACACTCTAGTTCTGGGGTTTGTTTTCTTCCCTCCCCTGTCTGATGGTGGACACTACAGGGGTGTGTGCTGTAAATAGTAAGTGAGAGTCTGATGATCTGAAGTTAAAAAGAGATGCCAGCAGTGATAAGGAGGGCGCCCCTTCCTTCTTTTGGGGGGCACACTCTAGTTCTGGGGTTTCTTCCCCCCCCCCCTTATATGACAGACTAAGGGTACTTTTACACTTGTGGCAGGACGGATCCGGCAGGCTGTTCAGCCTGTCGGATCCGTCCTGCCGCTATTTCGCTGGACCGCTGCTCCATCCCCATTGAGCGGTGGGAGAACTAGGATGGGTGTTTGGGTGGGAGCTCTGGAAGGGGTGGTGGGAGGCCCGATAGATATGTGGGGGGGGCCATAATTTTTTTTTGCTATGGGGCCCATGCATTTCTAGCTACGCCCCTGTATGGCCCACTAACGAACACTATACATCTTTTAGCGCATGTAGTCGTTTACAAGAGTCCTAAAGGTGTGGTCCGTGATCAAAGCTAAAACCGGACCGACTTTGAATTTCAACAAGACGGCCCCGGAGAAATTAGGAGCATGACAACCCTGGGGATCTGAATACATGAAGAGGGGGGACACTTTGAAATGCTACTCATTCCAAAATGGATCCACTAAACGGATACAAAAACGGAAATGAACGTGACAAACGGATCCGCATTACAGACGGATCCGTTTGTACGGATCCGTCTGAATGGCTTCCGTTTGTCTCCGTTTAATCATTTTATTGATGGATCCGTTTCAAAGGCGTTTCAAACCGATCCGTGAAACACCAGTGTGAAAGTAGCCTTAAAGGGGTACTTTCACACTAGCATTACAATTTTCCGGTCTTGAGTTCCGTCACAGGGGCTCAATACCGGAAAAAAAATGATCAGTTTTATCCTAATACATTCTGAATGGAAATCAATCCATTCAGGATGCATCAGGATGTCTTCAGTTCAGTCACTCTTACGGTATTTAGCCAGAGAAAATACCACAGCTTGCTGCGGTATTTTCTCCATCCAAAATTTTGGAACACTTGCTGGAATGCCAGATCCGGCATTATTTTCCATTGAAATGCATTTATGCCGGGACCAAGTTTTCCAGCAAAACGGATCTGGTTTTCCGGTCTGCACATGCGCACACCTATAAAAATGCAAAAAAAATGACACCGGAGAGACGGATCCAGTGTTTCAATGCATTTGTTAGACGGATCCGGATCCGTCTACAAATGCTAATCATTTGCACATGGATTTCCGGATCCGGCAGGCAGTTCCGGCGACGGAACTGCCTGCCGGATCTTCGCAACGCAAGTGTGAAAGTACCCTTAGGCCTCTTTCAGACGGGCATTGTGGGAAAATGTGCGGGTGCGTTACGGGAACACCCGCGATTTTTCCGCGCGAGTGCAAAACATTGTAATGCGTTTTGCACTCGCGTGAGAAAAATCACGCATGCTTGGTACCCAAACCCGAACTTCTTCACAGAAGTTCGGGCTTGGGATCGGTGTTCTGTAGATTGTATTATTTTCCCTTATAACATGGTTATAAGGGAAAATAATATCATTCTGAATACAGAATGCATAGTAAAATGGTGCTGAAGGGGTTAAAAATAAAAAAATTATAATTTAACTCACCTTAGTCCACTTGATAGTGCAGCCCGGCTTCTCTTCTGTCTCCTTTGCTGAATAGGACCTGTGGTGACGTCACTCCTGTCATCAAATGATCCATCACCATGATAAAAGATCATGTGATGGATCGTGTGATGACCGAAGTGATGTCACCACAGGTCCTATTCAGCAAAGGAGACAGAAGGAGATGCCGTGCTGTGCGAGCAAGTGGATTAAGGTGAGTTAAATTCTTTTTTTTTTTAACCCCTCCAGCACCATTTTACTATGCATTCTGTATTCAGAATGCTATTATTTTCCCTTATAACCATGTTATAAGGGAAAATAATAATGATCGGGTCTCCATCCCGATCGTCTCCTAGCAACCGTGCCTGAAAATCGCACCGCATCCGCACTTGCTTGCGGATGCTTGCGATTTTCACACAACCCCATTCACTTCTATGGGGCCTGCGTTGCGTGAAAAACGCTGAATATAGAGCATGCTGCGATTTTCACGCAACGCACAAGTGATGCGTGAAAATCACCGCTCATGTGAACAGTCCCATAGAAATGGGTCGGTATTCAGTGCGGGTGCAATGCGTTCAACTCACGCATCGCATCCGCGCGGAATACTCGCCCGTGTGAAAGGGGCCTTAGTGTAAGACAGCAAGGAAGCTGTCTTACACATAGAACTGGCGATGAATGCGCCAAAGTTATGCCCCTCTGTTTTCTGGTAGAAAGAAACATCTTTCACTAAAAAGTATATATTATAAGAATGTTTAACATCCCTGTCCCTACACTATATAGAAATAAGCTGAGATGACAGTTTAACTTTAAGCCCAGAAATGATCAGGTGAATGATTGTTCCTACAAACGTTCATTATCAGTCACTATATTAAAGGGCCCTTACTCTACTCTAACTGCCCAGACTTCTTGATAGCCTATAGGTACTAGAAGAGGAAAAGTTCAAACTATACAAGGTTTGTTTGTAACCTGTAACAATGGAGACACATAAGTCAGCACAGGAGCTGTAGACAGAAAATGGTAGGATAGTCTCATTAAAGAACATTTGGAAAGTTTTTTCTTACTGAAGGTGCATTGGAGTACTAAAATTGCTTGCAAAAGTTCACACATGAGCAAAGTTATTAAAACTGGTTTAGTTAGTTGCCAATAGCAATCAGTCAGATTCCCCTTTGGAAAATGAAAGGTGGAAAGTGATTGCTTTACAGCAGTTTTGATAAATCTCCCCCATAGTCTTTAATCCTAAAGTGGGAACATGCTATTTTAATGTCTGAACTGTGAAGTGATGAAACATGGTCCCACAGGAGTAGTGGCTGAAAGTGTGGCTAGATTTAAAGGGGTTGTGCAGCCCTAGCATATTGATGACCTATCCTCAGGACAGTGAAGAGGCCACAGCGCTAGCACGAGAACCGTGCTCTCTTCAAACAGCTGATCGGACCCCTGCGAATCTGATATTGATGATCTAACCTGGAGATAGGTCATCAATATACTAACACTGAACAACCCCTTTAAGGGCCAGATATTAGAAACACAATATAAGGTGGTAGAATGCAGAATACAATGCAAATTGGTCTATGCTTCCCTCTGGATTAATCATGTTTTTTTAGGGTATAGCTACACAGTCAGGATTCCTGATTCAGTTTTGTAAGCCAAAATCAGTAGTAGATGATAACAAAAGAAAAGGTATAAAGGACAGATACGACTTCTCTTTTCTTTAATTCACTCCTGGTTTTGGCTTCCAAAACTGCATCTGTGTGGCCATACACTTAGCTATAGCTATACTACATATACGTATAGCTATAGCTACTATATACCTACCTTTAAAACCATTTTATGTTTTTTTCTAAATTAGAATCCAGCTCATTTCAGATTATTATCATTGGCTCATAACAACATATTGGAGTTCTTTTATCTGGAGCTAACAAATACCATCTGTTTCCCATTTACAGTTGAAAACCTTCTTATATACAAATATCTTTTGCTGTAACTAAGAAACCAATTCTTGTAGTTCAAAAGGTTCTGCAGACAATTCCTACATATGTTTTAAACCAGAGCGCTGCACAGTTTGCTGTTTCCGTGAACATTCCTTCTTTCATAACATACACAGTTGAAAATTGCATATGTATTTTGCATGATAGCAAAACTGCTGGGCAAAGATATTCCTATCTACTTCTCATATTTCTGAGATGTATAATGAAGAGAGTAAAATCTCCTTTTAATTATACACTTATACATGTGGTGAAGACTAAATGCAAAATTACAAGCTTCAAGGAAAGTGTCACTAATTATGAAATTATACTGTTTGTGGTGCACCACAGCAGAGTTAAATCTTTAGACCTCTTCTTAACTCTTTAACATTTGCCCACCAGATGTATAAACTACAGTAATCCCTTCCTCTTGACTTCTCCCATGGTGGTCAGCTAGAAAACCAGAACAAAAACTAAGCTTGCTGTACATAGTCACCAATTAAGAGTGCAACTATTTTTGAGTAAAGTAATATCATTTGATGCTGTGCTTGATGATGATTTTTTCCATGTATGTTCACCTAGTTTCCATCTGAGATATTTATCTAGCTTTTCTACAAACTAGTGATGGGAATTCCTTCTTTTTTTGTGAGACAAATCATTTGGCTCAGCACAGCAAAAAGAGCCGTCTCTTTTGGCTCTTGAACAGCTCCCTATTTAAATTTTTACACACTCCACCCTCTTCTTCCCCCTCCCCCTTTAAGGGAAAAAGAAAAAAGAGGGCAAAATAACTCCAAAATTGACTCTCAAATAGGTTTGATTGGCTTTTGTAAAGGAGCCAGCTCGTTTCACCTAGTCCCTTAATAAACCTAGTCACCTAGTCACCTAGTCACAAATCCTTATCTAGTCCCTAAACAAGTGGTTTTCTTAGAGACAGTGCTGCACACTGGAGGAGGGGCTGAAAGGTATAACCCTAGCAAACACAGACATTTATGTGGCACTCCACTGAAAAACTTCATCCAGGTAGGATGTATGTATTGAGTTCAACCTGTTTATTTCTTGTAACACCCTGGGGGTGTCGGCCATGTGCTATGACATGGCGGACACGGATTCCCTCCCATATTGTATGAGTAGGCCAGTGATGATTATTTATTTTTTACTATTCTGTATGTAATTTGTCTGTTTTAATCACATTTAGTAAATATATTTATTCACTTAGCCTGCATAAGATTATTTATTCTCAAATCTTTTGAATTCACGTTTTAAAACAACACTGTACTGACATCTACAGATACATCTCTCTACAGAACAATTGAAATAATGGAAGAGGCATTTCCATCAAATGACAGAAATGAATGCCTCCTGACAAGCCACACTGACTATACAATGAACACCTCCTGATGGACTGTACTGAATATAAAATGAATGCCTCCTGAAAGACCTCACTGACTATAAAATGAAGGTCTCCTGACCGACTGCACGGACTTTTAAATGAATATCTTCTGATGGACCGTACTGACTATAAGATTAACTCCTCCAGATAGACTGCACTGACTCTTAAGGCTTCTGATAGAACAAACTGACTATTAAATGAATGCCTCTTGATGGACTGCACTGACTATAAAATTAATGTATAAGAATACCACAGCACTCAGAGCATTAAAATGCAATATTACTTTTAATCCATCCAAATTGTTATATTGGCATGGCAAACGTTTCAGTCCATCCTTGACCTTGTTCACAGCCATATGTTCTGAGTAGGGATGAGCGAATCAACTTCGGATGAAACATCCAAAGTCGAGTTGCATAAAACTTTGTTCTAATACTATACAGAGCCAGAGCAATTACAAAAGTATTCAGACCCAGGAGCTGGTTTGAAAACTGTAGAAAATGTTTCTTGGGACAACCCTTTAAATACTTAAAAAATGTATATATTTTTACTTAATAATTTAAATAAAAAAAGTTTTAAATACGGCATTTTTCACCCCATAAGATGAAGAGGGGCTGGAGGCCGGCAACTGCTGTTGGAATCGCGGCGGGGCCCGGTGCAGTCACTCTATTACACCGGGCCTTGCACACCGCAGTATTTATATGTAAAGTGTAGGCAACCCATATGTAAAGTATAGCAATCCTCTGCGGTAGTGCAATCCACGTAGTACTCACTATGAAACTCCCGTACTAGCAGGCAGGCTAGCCGGTCACTTACTTCGTCACGCACATGCTCCATCTGCTTCATTAACCACCTCAGCTCCCCTAGCTTAAACACCCTTAATGACCAGACCACTTTTTACAATTCTGCAGTACACTAATTTCACGGTTTATTGCTCGGTCATGCAACTTACCACCCAAATGAATTTTACCTCCTTTTCTTCTCACTAATAGAGCTTTCATTTGGTGGTATTTCATTGCTGCTGACATTTTTACTTTTTTGTTATTAATCGAAATTTACTGATTTTTTTGCAGAAAAAAGACATTTTTCACTTTCAGTTGTAAAATTTTTGAAATAAAACTACATTTCTATTTACATTTTTCTCAAAATGTATTGTTTTACATGTTTTTGATAAAAAAATGTTTGGGTAAAAAAAAAAATGGTTTGGGTAAAAGTTATAGCGTTTACAAACTATGGTACAAAAATGTGAATTTCCGCTTTTTGAAGCAGTTCTGACTTTCTGAGCACCTGTCATGTTTCCTGAGGTTCTACAATGCCCAGACAGTAGAAAAACCCCACGCATGACCCCATTTCGGAAAGTAGACACCCTAAGGTATTCGCTGATGGGCATAGTGAGTTCATAGAACTTTGAATTTTTTGTCACAAGTTAGCGGAAAATGATGATTTTTTTTCTTACAAAGTCTCATATTCCACTAACTTGTGACAAAAAATAAAAAATTCTAGGAACTCGCCATGCCCCTCACGGAATACCTTGGGGTGTCTTCTTTCCAAAATGGGGTCACTTGTGGGGTAGTTATACTGCCCTGGCATTTTAGGGGCCCTAATGCGTAAGAAGTAGTTTGAAATCAAAATGTGTAAAAAATGCCCTGTGAAATCCTAAAGGTGCTCTTTGTAATGTGGGCCCCTTTGCCCACCTAGGCTGCAAAAAAGTGTCACACATGTGGTATCGCCGTACTCAGGAGAAGTTGGGCAATGTGTTTTGAGGTGTCTTTTTACATATACCCATGCTGGGTGAGAGAAATATCTCGGCAAAAGACAACTTTTCCCATTTTTTTATACAAAGTTGTCATTTGACCGAGATATTTATCTCACCCAGCATGGGTATATGTAAAATGACACCCCAAAACACATTGCCCAACTTCTCCTAAGTACGGCGATACCACATGTGTGACACTTTTTTGCAGCCTAGATGCGCAAAGGGGCCCAAATTCCTTTTAGGAGGGCATTTTTAGACATTTGGATCCCAGACTTCTTCTTACGCTTTAGGGCCCCTAAAATTCCAGGGCAGTATAAATACCCCACATGTGACCCCATTTTGGAAAGAAGACACCCCAAGGTATTCAATGAGGGGCATGGCGAGTTCATAGAAGATTATTGTTTTTTGCACAAGTTAGCGGAAATTTTTATTTTTTATTTTTTTCTCACAAAGTCTCCCTTTCCGCTAACTTGGGACAAAAATTTCAATCTTTCATGGACTCAATATGCCCCTCAGCGAATACCTTGGGGTGTCTTCTTTCCAAAATGGGGTCATTTGTGGGGTGTTTGTACTGCACTGGCATTTAAGGGTCTCTGCAATCATTACATGTATGGCCAGCATTAGGAGTTTCTGCTATTCTCCTTTTTTTGAGCATACGGGTAATGATTTTTTTTTTTCGTTCAGGCTCAGGCCTGAAAGAAAAAATGAACGACACAGATTTCTTCATTCGCATTGATCAATGTGGATGAAAAAATCTCTGCCAAAAAAAAAAAAGGAGGGGAAAGGCGTCTGCCAGGACATAGGAGCTCCGCCCAACATCCAAACCCACTTAGCTCGTATGCCCTGGCAAACCCGATTTCTCCATTCACATCAATCGATGTGGATGAATAAATCATTGCCGGGATTTTTTATTTTATTTTTTTATATACAAAGTGTTTGCAAAAGCATATGAACACCGCCCCTCGGCAAACGTATCTTTTACTGCAGAGGAGAAATCTCGTCTTGCAGCGCCGCATACACCGACTTTTGTGTAATCTGACAGCAGCGCAATGCTTCTGTCAGAATGCACATCAGTGCTGCAGCTGGTTCATCGGTTGGTCCACCTAGAAGGTAAAAAAAAAAAAACAGACCGCAACGCAATAAATTGATTAACTTTATAATAACATTTGAACGGAACATATAAACTTTATTTAACTTTTTGAACAGAACGTTAACTTTTTTGCTTACCGGTGATTTTTTTTTTTTTTTTTACCTTTATAGGACAAACCTCTCCTTCCCTATGGGACAATGTGCAAAGCGCAAATCGCCCAAAGATGTCGCAAAGCACATTATGCACTTTGTCCCAGGTGAAAGGAGAGGTTTGCAGCAGCTGTGAGTGAAAGGGCCCTATTGCCCTGTGTGCCTGTCCTGTGAAACGCAATCCCTATGCTAAGTGTACCTGTGTGTGGTACTTCCGGAAACACTCCCCAAAGCATAGGGCAGGGTAGTCAGGACAGAAATAGCGGGCGTCACGCCTTATTCCACTCCTGCTACAGACACAACATTTTTTTCGGGGTGGCGGTCGGTTTGAGGTACCAGCAACGACACTGGGGAAATGTCGCTCGTGTAGACGGCTCACTACACTAGTGGATGATCTCTTCCTGAAATTTGAGGAATTTCTCCCAGCCTTACTGTAGAGAACAAAACTTTTATATACAGCCAATTGAATTAAATATACAGACACCTTCTTATACCAGCGTCTGGTCCTGCGGGAAAGTAGATAAGGAGCCAACATCTGGTCATTGAAGTCCACCCCTCCCATGAGCAAATTATAGTCGTGGACACAGAGGGGCTTTTCAATGACACTGGTTGCTCGTTCAATTTGGATTGTCGTGTCTGCGTGAATGGAGGAGAGCATGTAAACGTCACGCTTGTCTCTCCATTTCACCGCAAGCAGTTCTTGGTTACACAAGGCAGCCCTCTCCTTCCTTGCAAGACGGGTGGTAACGAGCCGTTGGGGGAAACTAGGTCGCACGGTGCCACAGCAGCCAATCTGTTCTAGGAACAAATGCCTGAAGAGGGGCACACTTGTGTAGAAATTGTCCACATAAAGATGGTACCCCTTGCCAAATAAGGGTGACACCAAGTCCCAGACTGTCTTCCCACTGCTCCCCAGGTAGTCAGGGCAACCGACCGGCTCCAGGGTCTGATCTTTACCCTCATAGATCCGAAATTCGTGGGTATAGCCTGTGGCCCTTTCACAGAGCTTATACAATTTGACCCCATACTGGGCTTGCTTGGGATTTATTGTTTGAAGCCAAGGCACCCGGTAAAATGTATAAGGGACTCGTCTACGCAGATGTTTTGCTCAGGGGTATACAAATCTGCAAATTTGGTGTTGAAGTGGTCTATGAGGGGCCGAATTTTGTGGAGGCGGTCAAAAGCTGGGTGGCCTCTGGGACGAGAGGTGCTGTTGTCACTAAAGTGCAGGAAACGCAGGATGGTCTCAAATCGTGTCCTGGACATGGCAGCAGAGAACATGGGCATGTGATGAATTGGGTTCGTGGACCAATATGACCGCAATTCATGCTTTTTGGTTAAGCCCATGTTGAGGAGAAGGCCCTGAAAAATTTTAAATTTGGAAACTTGGACGGGTTTCCACCAGAAAGACTGGGCATAAGAGCTTCCCGGGTTGGCGGCTATAAATTCAGTGGCATATCGATTTGTTTCTGCCACAACTAAGTCCAAGAGCTGCGCAGTCAAGAACAGCTCAAAAAACCCCAGTGCCGAACCGATCTAAGCTGTCTTAACCCGAACTCCAGACTGGGCGGTGAAAGGGGGAACTGCTGGTGCGGCTGAAGTTGGGGGCTGCCAATCAGGGTTTGGCAGCACCTCAGGGACTCTAGGGGCTCTACGGGCCTGTCTATTCGGTGGCTGCGACGGGGGAACTAATGCACGTGCCACCGTACCAGCTTCAACTGCCCTTCTGGTGCTCGCCACTTCACCATGTTGTACGGCAGTGCTGGTACTAGGTCCAGGATGGGCTGCGCTGCTGGTGTATGTCTCACCACGTAATCCGACAGCGCCAGCCCCACTCTGCTGCCCTTGAAGCGGAACCTGCGCAACCTGTGGTGTAGCAACACGGGGCCGGGTACGCCTGGTGGTATCAGGGACCTCAACCTCCTCGTCCGAACTTTGGGTCAGACTGCCACTGCTTTCTACAGGTTCATATTCTGACCCGCTGGATTCGTCAGATGAGGGTTCCCATTCCTCATTCGACTGGGTCAGAAGCCTGTAGGCCTCTTCAGAAGAATACCCCTTGTTTGCCATTTGGTCAACTAAATTTAGGGGGTATTCCCTGAGACTACCCAAGAAAAAAAGCAAGCCTGTCTTACAAATGGGAGGCTAGCAAAGTACCGGAGGCCGCTGCGATTGATAAAAAATATCAAAACTGATTTTTTTTTTATCGCCGCAGCGCTTGTAAAGTGATTGTGCAGTGATCAAAAAATAAAAATTTTTGCCACTGCGGCGGGGCGGGCGTGGGTGAACGCACGTGTGGGCGACCGATCAGGCCTGATCGGGCAAACACTGCGTTTTGGGTAGAGGGCGAACTAAGGTGACACTAATAATATTATAGATCTGACTGTGATCAGTTCTGATCACTTACAGATACTATAAAAGTACAAATGCTGATTAGCGATACGCTAATCAGCGAATCAGTGACTGTGGTGCAGTGGGTTCACTTTTTTCCCTTTCACTAGGTGATTAACAGGGGCGATCAAGGGGTAATCAAGGGGTTAATTGGGGTGATGGAGGGTGATCTGGGGGCTAAGTGTAGTGTTGGGTGTACTCACTGTGATGTGTGCTCCTCTGCTGGGACCAACCGACGAAAAGGACCAGCAGAGGAGCACAGAAGCCATTTAACACATTATATTTATAAATATAATGTGTTAACTGGCTTCTGATTCGTTGTTTTGAAAATCATCAGCCTGCCAGCGACGATCATTGGCTGGCAGGCTGATGACGAACTTGTCTTTTAACTTTTGCCGGCCCGCGATGCGCATGCGCGGACCGGCTTTGCCCGAAACCCCGCGTCTCGCGAGATGACGCGCCGGTGCGTCCACTCGGAATAACAGAGCCACCGCAAAGACACAATCCTGCGTACGGCGGTCCTGTAGTGGTTAATAAAGTTGGAGGAGCATGTGCGTGACGAAGTGAGTGACTGGCTAGCCTGCCTGCTAGTACGGGAGTTTCATAGTGAGTACTATGTGGATTGCGCTACCGCAGACGATTGCTATACTTTACATATGGATTGCCTACACTTTACATATGGATTGCCTACACTATACATATGAATAGAGATGGCCTTGCGGTTCGCCCGGAGGTTGTTTTGTGGCAAACTTTGCGCGTTCGCCAAAATCGGCAATATATTATTCGCGTGATGCGCACGAAATACCTGTGTGGGTCACTTATGCAACATTTTTCAAGCTGGTATTACGAATATATAGCAAAATATTCTAAATATTCGTGAATTCTCGAAGTGCCTATATTCGCGATAAAAATTTGCTTTTCGAATATTCGTGCTCAACACTACTGTATATCTGTAGCCCCCCACTCGAGTCAGAGGAATTATTTTCCCATTTTTTCCCAGACCTTACCGATGCGCAGCAATTCTTGGCATCGGATGAGGAAGAGGTAGCAACAACCCCCCCCAGCGGTCTGACGACAGTACCCAGATCAGCCCAAGGAGGGTGGATCCCGCTCTTGCTGCCTACTCTGAGATCTCTAATGTCAGTAGTGGTGAAGGTGACAATGATGAAGTGTCGATGGACATCATGTGGGTGCCCACAAGAGAGGAAGAGGAGGGGAGTTCAGAGGGAGAGACGGAGCAGCAGATAGGGAGGAGAAGGAGGAGAAGCAGGCAAAACTCGCAATGCACAGGAGGCAGAAAGCAGACTGCTAATGTATCTGGAGCGAGCCATCCACCATGCACAGTCACATCTTGCGCTTCCAGGATGCCGGCACATGGATCCTCAGTGTGGGCTTTTTTTAATGTGTCAGCTGCTGACAATAGTGTTGCCATATGCAGCCTGTGCTGTCAACGCATAAGTCGTGGTAAGCCCAACACTCACCTAGGGATGACCGCCTTAAGAAGGCACCTGGCCTCCCATCACCGAGCCCAGTGGGAGAAACACCGTCAGAACCCACAAAGGCACACTCCCAGCACTCCACTTTCTGCCTCTTCTCCTTCTACTCTCTCCTCCCATTTGTCCTTCACTTCACCTTCCACCGTGCCGTCGTCGCGTTCATCTGGCAGAAGGCAGGCTTCCGTGGCCCAAATGTTCGAGTGTAAAAAGTTGATGACGCTGGATAACCCTCTTGCCCAACGGCTGACCGCTGGCTTGTCAGAACTGCTAGCCCGCCAACTACTGCCATATAAACTGGTGAACTCGGAAGCCTTTAGAAAATTTGTGGCCATTGGCACAGCGCAATGGAAAGTCCCCGGAAGGAAATATTTCTCCCAGAAGGGCACCCCAGAGCTATATGGCCACGTTCTGCGGTAAGTGAATATATCTCTGTCACACAGTGTCGGTGCCAAGATACATCTGACTACAGACATGTGGTCTAGCAAACACGGGTAGGGAAGGTACATAACTTTTACTGCCCACTGAGTGAACCTTCTGACGGACGTCAAGCATGTAACCAGTGGTACCCGTGTGGATTTGGTGTTACTGCCACAGATTGCATGCAGGCCTGCCTATTCTTCTCCTCCTCCTACTCCATCCTCCGTCTCCTCCTCGGCTGACTCCTCCTTTTCCACTGCTACCGCCTCTTCTGCTGCACCCACCAAGCTCCCCAGAAACTATTCTACGAGCCAGGTGAGACGTTGCCATGCTGTGCTGCGACTGTTGTGCCTTGAAGCCAAGAGCCACACTGGTCCTGCACTGCTTTCAGCTCTGCGGTCACAGGCCGATCAGTGGCTAACCCCGCTCAATTTGACAGTTGGTAAAGTGATGTACGACAACGGTGCCAATCTGCTGAGGGCGATGAAACAGGGCAAAATGACACACGTGCCATGCATGGCACACGTCCTGAACTTAGCCGTGCAGCAATTCGTTGCCAAATACCCCAGGGTCCAGGACGTCTTGCGGCAGGCCAGGAAAATCTCTGCCCATTTTAGAAGATCTTACACGGCCATGGCTCGCCTTGCTGATGTTCAGCGGCAACACCACCTGCCGTCAGACGTCTGATTTGTGACAACCTGACGCGCTGGAACTCCACCTTGTATATGCTTGATAGGCAGCTCCAGCAGCAATGTGCCGTTAACGACTACCTGTTCGAACTCTGCGGCAGGACAGGTTCTGGGGAGCTTGGTTTCTTTTCACCACGCCAGTGACTGCTCATGCGCAACGCATGCAGACTTTTGCGGTCATTTGATGAGATCACCAAACTGGACATTCACAGCCAGGGCACCATAAGCGACATCGTACTTTACACATTCTTTTTGGAGCGTGCATTGCGTTGTGTCATTGATCAAGCTGTCGAGGAGCAGGAGCTGGAAGATGAGAAAGTTGAAATGCTAAATGAATTCCCATGGGGACTACTCCATCTGAGACAAGTCAGCAGGAGTCTGAAGAGGAGTCAGAGGAGGATGGTGGCTGGGGGAAGGAGGAAGAGCAAGAAGAGCAGGCTTTGAGGGGAACTTTAAACTTTTCGGGATCCCTGGTGTTGTCTGTGCTTGGGGGAAGGAGACCAAGGACGACATTCTCCTGGGCGATGAGCAGGAGCCAGGGGGCTCCACCGCTTCCAATTTAATGCAAATGGTGGCCTTCATGCTCCAGTATTTAAAGAGGGACCCCCGTATAAAAAAGCATAAAGGGCAAGGACCTGTACTGGGTGGCAACATACTTAGACGTCCGGTACAAACACAAAATGGCGGACATGTTACCAGCATCACAGAGGGCTGTAAGAATGCAGCATTTCCAGGCCTTACTGCGAGAGATGCTGCATTCTGCTGTTGCAGGCGCTGGCAGAGGAATTTCCACCCACAGTGAAACAGGTGCGGGTACCAATCCTACCGCGCCTGCAAGAAGACAGCAGTGTTGGTCACTTTGGATATGAGATCATTCTTGCAGCCAACCCATCGACAGCCGCCCTCCGGATCCAGCCTCAGGGAACACCTAGACCGACAGGTGTCAATGTGGATGCTCTGAGAAGCGAGGAACCTCTGGACTAGCTCACGACAGTGTGGGCTACCTCACATTTCAAAAAATTAATGAGGCATGGATCTCGGAGTAATTCAACACCTGTGACGACCACATGTACCTCCAGCCACATAATCACTTTTTCTTTTCTGTCAGGTGAATCCCTAATTTTTGGGGCCTGTACTGGCCTACAGTAAAATTGTTATCCACTGACCGCCTAATGTACCTCCAGCCACATAATCACTTGTCCGGTGAATGCCTAATTTTTAGGGCCTGTACTCCACTGGCCTACAGTAAAATTGTTATTCAGTTATTCACTGTCTTTTCTTTGGCTACCTACTGACAGCAACCATTACAGCCACTTGTGATATATATGTGATGTGGCTGTAATGGTACCTCCTAAAAAACATATATGTGATGTGGCTGTAAAGGCACCTCCTGAGTAATACAGTTTTTGTTGGGATCCACCACACCACGGAGTGCACATATAGGAACTCAATATATCCACTTAGCAACTTATCCATTTAGGATCTTTTCTTACATCCATTCCTTTTGCTTCTGCATCACCTATAGGCGGATGTACAGTAGGTGGCACTACCTCAACTTCACATAGAGGCACATTGGCCATCCCACAATATATATAGGACTTTGTGAGCTATTTTTATTTATTTAAATCATCGACTATTTGATCCACTGTATGCAATTGACGCTTTTATGCCATGTTACTGATGTTATGGTACTGAGGCTGCTTATGTTTGTTTTTTATCCTTTTATATTAATATTAAATTGTTTTTAGAAATTACAATTTTAAACCTACCTGTCCCTATTGTTAGCTAATATTGAGTGCCCCCCACTGACTATCTCTACCCCTATATTTCATCTTCTATCAGCATCGGGAGTGCTGAGGTGTCGTGCACCTGCCCATCTGCGGGTAGGCTGAGTGAGCCACTAATTTTATCTTTGTTTCAAAATTGCTATTCAGTGACCGCCTAATGTACCTCCAGCCACATAATCACTTGTTCTTTTCTGTCAGGTGAATGCCTAATTTTTGGGGCCTGTACTGGCCTACAGTAAAATTGTTATCCACTGACCGCCTAATATACCTCGAGCTACATAATCACTTTTTCTTTTCTGTCAGGTGAAATCCTAATTTTTGGGGCTTGTACTCCACTGGCCTACAATAAAATTGGTATTCAGTGACCGCCTAATGTACCTCCAGCCACATAATCACTTGTTCTTTTCTGTCAGGTGAATGCCTAATTTTTGGGGCCTGTACTCCACTGGCCTACAGTAAAATTGTTATCCACTGACTGCCTAATATACCTCCAGACACATAATCTCTTGTTCTTTTCTGTCAGGTGAATGCCTAATTTTTGGGGCCTGTACTCCCGTGGCCTAAAATAAAATTTTCTAGGCTCCAGCAGGGCACATTTTTGAGAGTTTCCCTTTAAGACGCATAAAAATGGCCCCTGATTAAAATACATCTTTTTTGTGGGAATTTTTGCAATTGATCCCCCTCTGGTATGTCACTGTCGATGTTGTGGGACTATTTGTGTAAGTATTTGGTGGCTGCAAATATGACCTGAAGGTTTTTCAGGTTCGACTGTCATTTAAGTCAATAGGGTATGCCGTGAACGTGCGGTTTGCGAATATTTGATCGCAAACTCGCGTTTGCGAATCGTCCCGATGTAATAGAGTACAGTGACTGCACCGGGCCCCGCTGCGATTTCAACACCAGTCACCGGCCTCCACCCCCTGTATTGGGGGTCACTATTTACACAGGGACACTGTTATGGGGGGATCTGTGGATGACACATATATAGCATAAGATGCTATATATGTGTCATCCACAGATCCCCTCATAGAAGTGTCATCCACAGATCCCCCCCATAACATTGTCATCCACAGATCTCCATCATAACAGTGTCATCCAAATATCCCCCCATAACACTGTCATCCACAGATGCCCCCATAACAGTGCCATCCACAGATCCCCCATAACAGTGTGTCATCCACAGATCCCCCATAATAGTGTCATCCACAGACCACCATTAGTTCAAAACCCACCAAAAGCACACCTTTTGGTTCAAAATATATATTTTTAAATTTTCCTCCTCAAAAACCTAGGTGCGTGTTATGGGCAGGTGCGTCTTATAGGGTGAAAAATTGCGGTAATAAATTTTTTCTGTACATCGCCATATTATGACCCCCATAACTTTTTTTTATGAGCTGCGAGAGGGATCAATTTTTTTTGTGGTCGATCTGTAGTTTCTATTGATACCATCTTGACATGTTTATGATTTTCTATTACTTTTTTTTTTTTTGGAAGGTGAAGAGATGGCAAATATGCAATAGGTTGCTTTTTCTTCTATGATGAGATAAATATTTTTTATATTTCAATAGTTCTGGTGTTTTGGGACATGTCAATACCAATTATCTTTATTTTTTATAATTTTTATTTTTAAAATTGCGAATTTTTTATATTTTTTATTTTTATTTTATTTTAATAAAGTTTTACTATTTTTTAGAGTAATTTTTTGTTTTGCTAGGGGACTTTAACATGTGATCATCTGATCGTTTCTCCCATAGATTGCAATGATTTGCACATGCAACCTATAGGAGAATCTCTAACTTCCTATCAAGTGTGGCCTGTCATTCAAGGCTGCCATAGCAATCGAACGGCTACCACAATGTTAGTATAGGGGAGCCATTCGGTCCCTGGAAGAGCAATGATCCCAGGAAAGGACCATTGATCTAAGGGGTTAAATGAAGGCAGCCGGCAGCTATAGAACCTACTCAGCTCTTAAGTGGGCGCCATCTTTAAAGTCCTGACTTGTTCTGTACATGTACAGCACAAGTCGCAAGGTGGTTTATAATTGCTCCATAAAACCTTAGTTGTTTACACTTCCTTAGACTATTCTATCCTTTTTGTATATTTTTGGACAGACTACACTTTTCTGTTTGCATAGACACATAGCTGTAGTTCACCTGATTAAAGCTCTGTTCCTGAGTTATGATACTGTTTCCTAATATGCAAATTCAGCACTTAGTGCAACAAGGGTGTCACCATTGCTCTTGTTGTATTCCCTTCTGTGGTCAGCCTCTCCCTCACTGCTTTGCCACTGCCTAGCCCTGTCAATCAAAACAGCCAGGTAAGGGATGGCCCCTGAAAGGAGCAGAGCTTGGGTGCCACAGTAGTGATGCCCTCATGGCACCAAAGGTGTGAATTCAAAAAAGAGTAGAATCTCTCCTTTTATGATCTACTCTTGATTTTGGCATTCAAAACTGCATGCACAAACCTTACTGTGTGGCCACACCCTAAAGGTTTGACCATGCATGCCAGATTTGTTGCAGAAATTTCTGCAACTGTCCCATTTATCTAAAAGAGGCTTGCAGAAATCCATGTATATGCAACAGAAACAACCCCATTCACATTCACTCCTATTCAATCCCAGAAATTTCTGCAACAAATTTGTCTAGTGTGAATATACCGTAAATGTTCTGGTATGTAATGTGTTTGGTAGTTCTTCTTATCTGTTAAAATATATGTAAAAGTTAAAAGATCAAATACTTATGTAACAATCCATTAGTGTACAGTGCAGTACTCAGTGCTGTAAATTCTATTTCTAAGGAGTAATATTTATCCTTTCTAGGACACTGGACATATTCATTTTAACAGACAAAATTATGCAGTGCATATGTGTATATAGTGTATATATCGTAGGTTGCTTTTAGAATATAACACACAGATCTTTTGCCAAGAGAGCTCAAGATTGTTGACATATGGGAACAGATTGAATCAAATGCTGACTATGGAAAGGTTGTGGGAACATCTGAGATGAATAATAAAAAAATGAACATATGTAGGTGGATCTGGCACATTCCGCTCTTGGAAGAAGACTGTAAAATATTTTGGAAGAAAGCAGTAAAGGTGGAATAAGATAGCTTTGAAAAATAATATGCTTACCTTGAGGAAAGGAATACATATGCAATATATGCAATAGAATCTGAAATTGTAATATGAATACAAGGGGATCTAAATGCGCACAGACTGCAAAGTCCAGTCTGTATTTACTGAAATCATTGTGTAGGGCATATTAGCTAAGCTAGAGCAGACTGTTTACAGTGTATGTCTGCACAGGAATGGTTTGACAAATACGTGGCCTGCCAAGAATGAAAATCCAAAGCACATTTTCTAAACATACAGACAAGCCTTGGTGTTATTATTTTCAGGGGACAAGTGTTCGCATTGTTCTGGGGCATTTCCTGTTAAAATAGAACTAAGGAAATTATCACTTATACAGATATGTGAATCGATTCTAAACGCATCAAATTCATATAAAATTTCGCTAACATTTTCATTCCAGCCTAATCGAATAATTTGCAATTCGATTCGGAAAAATCTATCAAATTGTGGGCACCATTTTACAAGTTATTAATTTGTGGACAGTATTTTATTATAACACTTCACAACATCAATGTTGGTGCTTTAAAGATGGCACTAACTCCATATCTGCCATATTACTGCTGTATGACACATCTGTGTGATATAGCATAACATCTGCGATCAGTGTTAACGTCAATCACAGACATTGTGACCATGGCATCTGAGGAAGAATTCCACGAGAGCCCTAACGGCATCTCCATGCTGAGATCAGGGAAGCCGTTTGTTGATGGTGATAGGCTAGAGCCTGCTGGAAGCTACCAAGCCTATCATAAGTATATTCAAATGTAGGCCTGCAGGTAGCAGTTTAGGTTCCCCAGGGAGGCTTAAAAAAGTAAAAAATTGGGAAAAAAATCACCCACACTTACCATAATAAAAAATAAATAAATAATAAAAAAATAAAGATCATCTGCACTACTACATCCCAAGCACCTACAAAAAACTACACAAATATGGTATTCCTGTAATCATACTGGCCCAGAGAATGAAGGGAACACATCAGTTTTCTCGCATAGGTAACACTGTAATTTGGATTTTTTTTCCAGCTTTCCACTACATAGTATGCAATATTAAAGTACAGCTTGTCCCACAAAAAAGCAAGCCCTCACACAGCTATGTGAATGGAAAAATTAAAAAGTTATGGCTCCAAGAAGGCAGGGAACAAACAAAAAGAATAACTGAAAAGGGGAAAATCTCGCCATGAAGGGCTTAAAAATAAAATCTGACTGTTATGCCCATATATATATATATATATATATATATATATATATAAAAACAAAAATCGGACTGCACTCCAAGCGTTTCTTCAGAGAAGTTTGTTTTTATTCACCCATATGGTGGCAAAAGCGACGTTTCGGCTCAAGCATGAGCCTTTCTCTTGCTTGAGCCGAAACGTCGCTTTTGCCAGCATATGGGTGAATAAAAACAAACTTCTCTGAAGAAACGCTTGGAGTGCAGTCCGATTTTTGTTTTTTATAAGTGGGTAAGCACCTTTTGCCGTACTTGGACATTGCACCCGTCTATCTTTCCACACTCCTTTAGGGTGGTGCTGCCAGTGGTTTTTTCCTATATATATATATATATATATATATATATATATATATATATATATATATATCACTATTACTTGGACATTACTAATGTTGTCAAGGCATTAAAAAGCTCATAAGGGTTGGATAAAGTCCTAGGAGTGTCACAAATGACTTGTTAGGGCAATCTGTGCACTTTCATATTGACCTGAATTGAATCTGCCAATCGATCCATTAGAATCATACCCAAAGGGAATTTCAATAAATTCACCTCACCTAATAACTAATAGAAACACTGACATAAGCCCAGTTTTACTTAAGGTGCCCATACAAATAAAACCAAAGCTGTTGAAACCCATCGATTTTGGTAGAACTGTTTAAATAATGGGGATGGGGTTGTCCATGCAGTAGATATTGGGAATAGGAAGGAATGTGTATACTGTATTTCAAAATTATAATCCTTTGGTTCTCCTGGTAGAGGAGATGTTTGACAGTGGCTTATTCCCCTCTCATTACCCAAGCCAAGTATACATGCATACTAGGGAGTTGGGAACAATAGCTATGTGCAGGGGCGTTGCTAGGGTCTCAAAAGATCCAGGGCCAAAGCCTCAATGAATATGGCACAGTTCTCTAAGTTGCCAACCCCTCCACACACACACACACCCTCACCCCACACACCGTATTTTGCTGTACTTGCTATACAGCAGCACATACCTGTCACATCCAGGGCCTCCCAGTGACGTGCCCCCATAGTAATAGTGCTCCACATAGTCCCACCAATAGTAATTCCCTTCTAAAATGCCCTCATTAGTAATACTGCCCCCTACAGTGTCCCCAACCGTGATAATGCTCCCCAAGGGTGGCCCCATTAGTAGAAGAGCCCTTCAGTATTAATAATATCCTCACAGAGACCCCAGTAGTAATAAGGCCCCCATATTGCTCTTAGTAGAAATAATGCAGATCTATAAGTCCCTCCTAAAGAGCCCCCAGTAGTAATAAGAATGCCTATTGTGTCCCCTGGATTTGCAGTGCCCCCTGTAGTTATATTCCTCCCTCCACCATACAGTCCCATGTAAATAACATCACATCATCTCTCCTGCCCCCTCTAAAATACAGTCCTATGTAAATAGCATCACTCCCCTCCCTTCAGCCCCTCCAATATATAGTCCCATGTAAATAACACTATTTCTCTCCCTCCGCCATATAGTACCATGTAAATAACATCACACCATCTTTCCAGCCCCCTCCAATATACAGCCCCAAGTAAATAACATCACCTCATCCCCAGCCACCTCCAACATGCAATCCCATGTAAACATCACCCACTCAACATTCAGTCCCATGTAAATAACATAATTCCCCCACACCAGCCACCTTCAACATACAGTCCCATGTAAATAACATTACCCCCTCAACATTCAATCTCATGTAAATAACATTACTTCCTTTCTCAGACCCCTGTAACATTCAGTCCCTTGTAAATAACATCACTGCATCCCCCAGCCACCTCCGACATACAGTCCCATGTAAATAACATCACTCCCTCCCACAGCCGCCTCCAACATACAGTCCCATGTAAATAACATAATCCCCTCCCACAACCACCTTCAACATACAGTCCCATGTAAATAACATCACCCTGCCCAGCACCCTCCAACATTCAGTCTCATGTAAGTAACATCACTCCCTCCCACAGCTGCCATAAATAGTGTTGAGCAAACTTGTGTTTTAAGTTCAGCGTCTAAAGTTCGGACTCGGGTTATCAAAGAATCCCATTATTGATTCTGCTACCATGAAACACAACGGAATTCGGAATCGGGATTCTTCGATAACCCAAAGCCGAACTTTAGACGCCGAACTTAAACCACAAGTTCGCTCAACACTAGCCATCAACATACAGTCCCATGTAAATAACATCACTCCACCCCCCAGCCCCCTCCAACATACAGTCCCATGTAAATAACATCACTCCCTTCTACAGCCACCATCAACATACAGTCCCAAATAAATAACATGAGCCCCTCTCCAGCCACCTCCAACACACAGTTCCATGTAAATAACATCCCTCCCTTCAGCCCTAATATACAGTCCCAGTTAAATAACCACAACTCCCAGCATTGCTCTGCCTCTCCCTTCACTTACCTCTCCTCATGTAGCAGACATCACTACAGCTTCTTCTCCTCTTCACTGCTGTCCTCTAATGCACTGGTCACATGATGGTGACATCATCGCAGGTCCTTCCCAACCGCTGCCTGTTTTGCTGGTCACATGACCTGTGATGTCACCACAGGTCCTTCAGCTCTTCCAGTGCAGTAGGTTCAATTGTATTGCCGTCCTGAGGATGGCAATACAGTTGTATCTAGCTGGCAGGCAGGACATTCGGGGCCTGGGAAAAAACATCAGGGGCCCAGGCCCCGAATTTTTTAACCTAGCAACGCCCCTGGCTATGTGTCAACAGCATCTGAATATGTATGGACACCTATATCCTCAATGCAAAGCCATTATACTAAAGAGGTTATGTCTTCTGCTTTGTAACCTAGATACAATCGCCCACATTTACAGTGAGTGTACCTAGATTTTGGCGTAAATAGTGACAAAAAGTGCAATTTAGCACATCTAGGCTTAAAAAAAGTCCCAGCATCTAGCCTGCAAGGGGCATGGTTTACTGGGAAAGAAGTGTGGATTTATTTGATAAGACTGTGCCCTATGATGCAATGTTTTGTGCCAAAATTGTTCCACAATTCTGATGTAAAATTACTGTATTTTTCGCCCTATAAGACGCACCGGCCTATAAGACGCACCTAGGTTTTTGAGGAGGAAAATAAGAAAAAATATATTTTTAACCAAAGGGTGTGCTTTTGGTGGGTTTTGAATTAATGGTGGTCTGTGCATGACACTATTATGGGGGATCTGTGGATGACGCACTGTCATGTGGGGGATCTGTGGATGGCACTGTTATGGGGGACCTGTGGATGGCACTGTTATGGGGGATCTGGGGATGGCACTGTTATGGGGGATCTGGGGATGGCACTGTTATGGGGGATCTGTGGATGGCACTGTTATGGGGGATCTGTGGATGGCTCTGTTATGAGGGATCTGTGGATGGCACTGTTATGGGGGATCTTTGGATAGCACTGTTATGGGGGATCTGTGGATGGCACTGTTATGGGGGATCTGTGGATGGTACTGCTATGGGGTGGGAGATCTGTGGATGGCATTGTTATGGGGTGGGCGGATCTGTGGATGGCATTGTTATGGGGTGGGGGATCTGTGGATGGAACTGTTATGGGGGGGATCTGTGGATGACACTGCTATATGTCATCCATAGATCCCCCTCATAACAGTGTCCCCCAATACACCGGCCCTCTGCTCACCGAAGTATTTATAAACATGAATCCTTATCCTGTTAGGATTCGCGTCTGCTCCGCCTGCTTCATTCATAAACTGGGAGGAGCAGGCGCGCAACGTCAGTGAGGGATGTTACTGCTGCCGTCCGCTCTGCCTGCTATTGAAGCTTGTTCGTAAGTGCTGCGGGGATACAGGGGAACATGGGAACATGGGAGAGCGCAGCGTTAGTTAAACTTAATAACAGGATAAGGATTCATGTTTATAAATACTTCGGTGAGCGGCGGGGCCCGGTGTAAGAGTACAGTGACTGCACCGGGCCCCGCCCCTAGTTCCAGACTCCAGCCCCTCCTCTCTCCCGTCTCATACATCGCAGTCTGCGATGCTGCAGCGTCGCAGACTGCAATGTAAAATGGAAGCATTCGCCCCATAAGACGCAGGGGCATTTCCCCCCCACTTTTTTTGGGGGGGGGAGTGCGTTTTATGGGGTGAAAAATACGGTAGACAATAGTTGGTATAGAGTTGGACAATAGGTGATATAGAGTTAGACAAAATGTCAATCCCTGCACCAGATTTACCTTCCAGCCTGAGCCCCTGTGATAAATCTGGTACAGGTCTAGACAGCCGGGCTAAGCTTACGCCATCTTTAGAATTAGGAAATCTGTCACACTGTTTTGATTCACTGACATCAAGGGAAACGTAATATCATGTAATGAGCTCTATAGGCACAGTCAGTTAAAGTGGAGTTCCACTTTTCTAGCAGCTTTAGGCCCCTTTCACACCAGCGAGTTTTCTGTGCGGGTGCAATGCATGACGTGAGCACATAGCACCCCCACTGAATCCTGACCCATTCCTAAAAAAAAAAATTTCACGCATCAGTTCTGCGTTGTATGAAAAAGCATGTTCTATATTGTGCGTTTTTCACACAGCCCTCGCTTCAGTGAAAAACGCATTGCATCCGCAAGCAAGTTGCTAAGAGATGTTGTTTGTAAACCTTTAGTTTTTTATCACACGTGTGAAAAACGCATCATAACGCATTGCACCCGCGTGGAAAAAACTGAACAACTGAACGCAATCGCAGACAAAAATGACTGAACTTGTTTGCAAAATGGTGCGAGTTTCACTGAACGCACCCTGAACGCATCCGGAGCCAATCCGTCAAGCTCGTGTGAAAGAGACCTTAATGAATGCACAAGGGAATTTTACATAAAGTATGTATCTAACATAACCAGAATGTTCCATAATATATTAAAGTTAGTTAGGGGAGTAGCGAGGGGGGGTAGGTGGGGCATGTGCAGGCGGACGCAAAGGCTGGGGGGGGATAAAAGCACCCGCCCGGCAGTTCTTTGCATTGCCAAGCATTTCGTTTTCACTGCTCAACAGTTCCACTGGTCTCCGGCGCTCCCCTCTTAGGCTGCACATCATACTGCTGGCTGTGAGAGGAGCTCTGAAAGCCTGGGAATCAGCCTCCTGCACAGCCAGCAGCACGATGTGTGTGGGAGCGTGTCGTCAGGGAAGCAGCTAAGTGTTTTTTTTTTCTTTAATGTAGCTGGAGTCTGGAGAGGGCAGTGAGGGCCAAAGGGGGCCACAAGAAGGACATAACTAGAGTAATAGGGCACAAAAGTGGACATAAATACACTGAAGGGGTATATATCTTGCCTGTGAGGGGGCATTTCTGTGCATAACTACAGTGAGAGGGAACATTTCTGTCCATAACTACAGTGAGGGGGCATGTCTGTGCATAACTACAGTGAGGGGGAACATATCTGGCCATAACTACTGTGAGGGGTGTGGGGATTCGCTCTGGTAGTTAGAACTAGTGGATGCAGAATAGAGGCAAAGTACACAGTTCTTCAATCACAGAAAATAATGCACTATAATAATAGATGCAAGCATAACATATGAACTAAGTGCTCACTCTATTCATAAAATCTGAGACACTTGGTCAATACATTTTGATCAAAATACATCTAAGCCCACCTACATTCGAAACATTCATTATCATATGTTTTATATATTTTTTTCCGTGATTTGTTTAACTTGTCTTAAAGGAGTGGCACCTTCATTTGTGAATACGCTCCAGTTTTGGGAGTAGTATTTATGTGCACTTTTGCCCCACCTATCTAATAGGCGACCTTGATGAATATGGTACATATAGGTGTGTGTGCTCCTCCTCCCACTGGTTGCTGTTGCACATGGAGGTAACTAGGAGCAACACACTATATGTGCAGGGTCTGCGTTCCTGAACATAAATGCATAACGGCATAGGCAGGTTTAGCGTAGTACCCGCCTGAACTGAGACCACCTTGTCACTTGGTAGGTGGGCTTAGATGTGTTTTGATCAAAACGTAATTACCAAGTGAGGGCTTAGTCGATATGTTATGCTTGCATCTATTATTATAGTGCATTATTTTCTGTGAAAATCCACCACACTGGCTGGCTGTTTTTTATGCCTGGCAAAACTCAGCCTGGAACATGGGGAGTCGTCACCCACCCAGCACTTTCACTACACCCAGTAAGAGCCGTCCCGGATCAGCTATGACAGCCATGCTAAATCTCAAGGTCCCATCCGGTTTGGGTATCAGTACTATAGGGCTGGCTCACTCACTTCTAGACTCCTCTATGACGTCTAGTTGCAGCATTACTGTAGTTGTACTTCCTCAGAGATGGCCTGTCGCCGAGCCTCGGGTACCCGGTATGGTTTCAACCGGATTTTGGCCTGAGACTCAGTGACAATGTCATTCTGGATTATAGAAGTGCATTCAGAGAGGTCTGAGAACACACCCGTGTTCCTGCTGACAAACTCCCTGGCCTCCTGAGTCTGTTTAGAGGAGAGACTGTCAGCAATCTTCACTGTGGAAACCGCTTCCCTTACATCAGACTTAGGGGCCGGAACCTCTCCCCCTAGAAAACTCGGCCACGGGCTATCGTCAGTACTGGTCCCCCTATCCTTCAACGGTTTGAGTAAATTCACATGGTACACCTGCTCTGGCTTCCGCTGCCCTGGATGGTGTACCTTGTAGTTTACTTCTCCAACCTTTTAGAGTACCTCGTAGGGTCCCTGCCACCTAGCCAGTAACTTACTGTCCACTGTTGGTACCAGAACCAAAACACTATCTCCTGGGTTAAAGATCAAGACCCGAGCCTGCCGATTATACACCCGACTTTGACGTGAATGTCTGCCATATACTGTAGTAGTTCGAAGGGTGAAAACCCAGTAGCGGCTAGGGGCACTTCTCGCACTGCGAACATAAGATAGGGCAGAAAGAGTTCCCAGTCTTTTCCATCCTTAGCTACTACTCGTTTTAACATAGTTTTTAACGTTTGATCAAACCTTTCTACTAGGCCGTCAGTTTGCGGGTGACAGACGGATGTCCGTATCTATTTGATATTCAGCAACTTACAGAGCTCCCACATGACCTTGGACATAGGAGTCCCCTGGTCAGTCAGAACCTCTCTGGGTATCCCCACTCGGGAAAACATCTCCATTAACTCTTTTGAGTTTGCCCGATGTATGTCGCAGTGGCACCACCTCCAGGTACCAAGATGTGTTGGTGCCCCCTAGCGGACTTCGGTAATGGGCCTACGAGATCCATAGCGATTCTCTCAAATGGTACCTCGATAATTGGGAGGGGCACTTACAAGTTATCCACTTTTCTAAAGACACTGGGCCAGTAAAACCGTTGTAGTATCCGGTCCTGTGTCTTCTGCAGTCCCAGATGGCCCCTGAGAACATGTTGGTGGGCTAACTCTAATACGAGTTTTCGATAGGCCCCGGGCACACCCAACTGTTCAACAGGTTCACCCCGCAGCTGGTTTACCCGATATAGCATATTCTGGTGGACCACAAAACTGGGAAACATCGACTCGGCCCCAGGTTGTTGGGGTACACCATCGAGTATTACCACATTCTCCCAGGCCCAGGATCCCGGCGTTGGGCTGTACTGAAATTCTCCCCAGAGATGTTGAGGTCTGCCAACCCAGGACCCGGTGGCAACTCCTCCACGTCTCCCACCATTACCCTACACAGCGTTGTCTCCCCCTCTTCCACTGAAGTGGTGGTCATCCTACTGCTGGCCCTTCAGCCTCAGGTTCCCAGGGCACTGGCCGTCCCCCTGAACAAGGCCAATCTCCTGTACTTATTCCTGTCTCAGAGGTATCCTTAACTCTCACAACCGGCCATAGGGCAGGGAAACCTGGAAAGTCTCTCCCTATTATTATTATTATTATGAGTTCATAGTGGAGATTTGTGGCGACTGCCACTTCGTGGGTCCACCTGCCGACCACCGTGGTTAGAGACACCAGCGCAGTGTGGTAGTCTTTAAAATCTCCATGAATGCACATCACCCCAACTTTCCGGCCAGTATACTTAGCGGACCGCACCAGGGTAGCCCTTACCAGGGGCACCAAGCTCCCTGAGTCCAACAGCGCCTCCGCTTGAGTGTCTCCCACTTCCACCTGGCACAAGTGGTCTAGAGCCTCCAGGGTACCTGTGGCACACAGTTTCCTAGCATATAGCAACTGTCAGTAACCACAATTAGTGTCCATGGGCTCAATCCGATGAGGACACTCAGCCCCGGTGTGGCCAGGTTCCTGACACCGCCAGCAGATTAACTGGGTCCGGCCCATAGGGGAAACCTCCCGGTGGGTTTTATTGGCTCATACCGGTGGGACTGGGGTGGGGAGTTCTGGAGTTTGCCTGCCCTCCTCCCAAAAGAACCCCTCTTGAGATTCTTGGTGGCCTCATAGCATTCCACCATTCTCAGGGCATTTCCAGGAGATACCTGGCCGATCCAGTGCTCGAGAGGGGGTCGGAGAGTCCTCCAGAATATGTCAGCCAATAGTCTATCCAGCATAGCCGTGGGACTCAGCACATCGGGCTGTAGCCACGAGTGTTGAGCACGAATATTCGAATTGCGAATTTTAATCACGAATATCACCACTTCGAGAATTCACGAATATGTAGAATATAGTGCTATATATTCGCATTCACGAATGGTGCTGATCACGAATATTCTAATCGTGAATTTATAATATAATAATTGCGAAATTATCATGAATATCGCCACTTAGCAACATCCCTAGCAATCAATAGGAAAGTTGCCTACCCCTTAGTGTTGATCACGAATATTCTAATCATGAATTTTTATCGCGAATATATTACATTGCCGATTTTCGCAATCTAGTACTGACTGGAGATCACGAATTCTCTAATTTGCAAATTTATGGCGAATATTCAAGCAAAAATTCGCTAAATATTGTGAATTCAAATATTGCCTATGCCGCTCGCTCAACACTAATAGCCACTTTTTCAAAAGGTGGAGTAAGTCATAATATTGGGGTCTCGCGGGCTCAGACGGCTTAAACCCCCACTGATGTACCCGCTGGGCCCGGACCAACACATTCACCCCCAGTCTTGTCAAAATCTCACCCTTTTTCTTCGCGTAGTCGGCCGCTTGATCGTCCGGCAAGTCGAAATACACCAGCTGGGACTCTGTTGCCAGGAAAGGAGCGAGAACCTCAGCCCACTGGTCTCGGGGCAGCTTTTCCATGGTGTCCACTTTCTCGTACATCGCCAGGAAGGTTTCGATGTTGTCTGCGGGTGTCAACTTAGAGATCGCTGCACGGACTGCTTTCCGGCCATCGTGGACGCTGGGGGTTGCTCCTGGTGTATGAAAAGCCATCACGTGTTGTAGCAGCAACTGGTTGGTCTCTTGCTGCTGCTTATTAGCCACCCATTAGTGCAGGATGGTCTCTCGCTGCTGCAAATTAGCTTCCATGAGGGCCTTCACAATAGCATCCATTTGTCGTGGGGCACAGGTTGAAATAAAGCTGGTTTGATGTACGACATACAACTGTGCCCAAAAATGCAAACCCAAAAATATATCGGAGTTCACGCCAGCCTCACTGCGCTTGTACGCATCCTCCACCAATGGTGGGGATTCGCTCTGGTAGTTAGGACTGGCGGATGCAGTATAGAGGCAATGTGTTTATTCACACATTGGTGTATAACAAAATGCAGATAAGGCGTATCACAAAACACAGGTGGCTTGGTGTTTGTTCAAACACAAGGAAAGTTCATAAACAATAAAAGTCACCTTTTTCTCCTGGGTGGTAATTCACACCCTATGGTAGTTCAGCCTCATCAAGTCCATAGGTGGCCTGTTTGCCTTTAGAGGGGCTTGAGTCCTCCAGCCCGTCTGAAACCTCAAATCCCAGCACAGCCCTCAGTGAGATGGTTTTGTGAGATGTCTCCCTAGTGCTACCGCTAGCAGGGATAGACGACGTATCCTTAATATTGTTAGGCAAGCAAAGCAGGAACGGGAGGTGGATGTTATTGTCCATCTTGGGACAAATGATCTGGCTTGCAATGAGGTTTCAAAGGTGAAGGAAGCCTTTCACACACTTGGAAATTATATACAGGAGGTTGCATCGACTGTTTTATTCTCTGCAGTTTTGCCTGTGCATAACTAGCATGACAGGAAGATGCGCATTAAGGAATTCAATGTATAGCTTGGTGAATGGTGTCTGAACCAAGCGTTTGGCTTTGTGTCTCATGTTAGCTCTCGTCGGAATGGAAAAGAACTAGACAAGAAAGATGGTTTGCATATTTCTCTCAAGGGAATGTCCTCAGTGAACAGATACAAGTATTTGCTAAGGAGCATTTAAACTAGGAAAGGGGGGCGAAAGGGGGATAATCCAGCAGTCCGACTGCCCCCCGGAACAATGCCAGAAGTAGCACAGAGGTTAAGAAATGACAAGCTCAGAGTCTTGTCTACAAATGCTGGCAGTTTAGGGAATGAGATCAATGAACCTGAGTGTATAATGGCATCTGAGAATATAGATTTAGTGGCTGTTACTGAGACATGGTTCAATGGGAGTAATGACTGGGATATAACAATATCAGGGTTCTCTCTATATAGGAAAGACAGAGAAGGCAAGAAAGGGGGAGGGGTGGCCCTGTATGTGAAAGATAGCATAAAATCTAATTTAATACAAGTTAGCGAGACCAATTTAGAGTCAGTTTGGGTTACCTTGCAGCTTGATAATCATAAGGTAACTCGTGTAGGTGTGATATATAGACCACCTAGCCAAGTCAAAGAATTAGATGATCTACTAGTTGAGGAAATAGCTAGAAGGGGAAGGGGAAGGGGAAGTTATCATTATGGGAGACTTTAATCTTCCTGATGTAAACTGGAAAACCAAAATAGCTAGTTCTGCCAGGAGTACAGATATTCTAAATTCCATACTGGGATTATCTCTACAGTAAGTAGTTGAGGGGCCAACCCGGAAGGAGGCCATTTTAGATTTAGTATTCACAAATGGGAATTTGGTATCTGATATTACTGTAGGGGAAAGCTTAGGATCTAGTGATCACCAGTCAGTGTGGTTTACAGTTTTAGATTTTAGAAAAAACGACTTTTCTAAAATTAGATTAGTGGTATACGATTCCCTATCAGATTGGAACAGTTTCAATGGAGTCCAGGAGAAATGGGACTACTTAAAAGTGGCACTATTGAAGGCAACAGATAATTGCATTAGGCTTGTCAGTAAAACCAAAAAAAAGGAAGAGACCACTGTGGTACTCAGCAGAAGTGGCCAAAATCATTAAAAACAAAAAGATAGCATTTGGTAATTATAAAAAAAAACTAAAATGAGGATGACAGGCAAATTTATAAGATTAAGCAGAGAGAGGCCAAACAAGTTATAAGAGCTTCTAAAGCACAGGCAGAAGATAAATTAGCTCAGTCCGTGAAAAAGGGCGATAAGACATTCTTCAGATAAATAAATGAAAAAAGGAAACTAAAACAAGGAATTAACAAATTAAAAACAAAAGAAGGAAGGTATATGGAAGAAGATAAAGAACTAGCTGACTGCCTCAATGAATACTTCTGTTCAGTTTTTACAAGGAAAATGAAGGAAAAGGACCTCAGTTAGGAAGGAAGACTAATGAATCTTTTGATGCATGTGTCTTTACAGAGGAAGAGGTTCTAAGTCCGCTGTCTAAAATTAATACAAATAAGTCACAAGGGCCTGATGGGATACACCCAAAGCTATTAAAAGAGCTTAGCAGTGAACTAGCAAAACCATTAACAGATTTATTTAACCAATCACTGGTAACAGGAGTCGTACCAGAAGATTGGAAATTAGCAAATGTTGTACCCATTCACAAGAAAGGAAGTAGGGAGGAATCGGGCAACTATAGGCCAGTAAGCCTGACATCAATAGTAGGGAAATTAATGGGAACCATACTTAAGGAGAGGATTGTGGAACATCTAAAATCCCATGGATTGAAAGATGAAAAACAGCATGGGTTTACTTCAGGGAGATCATGTCAAACTAATCTTATTGATTTTTTTGATTGGGTGACTAAAATAATAGATGGCGGAGGTGCAGTAGACATCGCTTATCTAGACAAGATGGCTTTTGATACTGTCCCACATAGAAGGCTAATCAATAAATTAGAGTCTTTGGGCTTGGACTCCCATATTGTTGAATGGATTAAGCAGTGGCTGAGGGACAGACAACAGAGGGTTGTAGTCAATGGAGTATATTCAGACCATGGTCTTGTTACCAGTGGGGTACCTCAGGGATCTGTTCTGGGACCCATATTGTTTAATATCTTTATCAGCGAAATTGCAGAAGGCCTCGATGGTAAGGTGTGTCTTTTTGCTGATGACACAAAGATTTGTAACAGGGTTTATGTTCCTGGAGGAATACACCAAATGGAAAAGGATTTAGGAAAACTAGAGGAATGGTAAAAAATCTGGCAACTAAAATTTAATGTTGATAAGTGCAAGATAATGCACCTGGGGCGTAAAAACCCAAGAGCAGAATATAAAATCAGTGATACAGTCCTAACCTCAGTATCTGAGGAAATGGATTTAGGGGTCATTATTTCAGAAGACTTAAAGGTAGGCAGACAATGTCATAGAGCAGCAGGAAATGCTAGCAGAATGCTTGGGTGCATAGGGAGAGGCATTACCAGTAGAAAGAGGGAGGTGCTCATGTCGCTCTACAGAGCACTAGTGAGACCTCATTTGGAGTATTGTGCGCAGTACTGGAGACCATATCTCCAGAAGGATATTGATACTTTGGAGAGAGTTCAGAGAAGAGCTACTAAACTAGTACATGGATTGCAGGATAAAACTTACCAGGAAAGATTAAAGGACCTTAACATGTATAGCTTGGAAGAAAGACGAGACAGAGGGGATATGATAGAAACTTTTAAATACATAAAGGGAATCAACAAGGTAAAAGAGGAGAGAATATTTAAAAGAAGAAAAACTGCTACAAGAGGACATAGTTTTAAATCAGAGGGGCAAAGGTTTAAAAGTAATATCAGGAAGTATTAGTTTACTGAGAGAGTAGTGGATGCATGGAATAGCCTTTGTAAAGGGGCGCCGAAGGCGCACTCGGTCTCCTATCAGCCGCAGACCTGCTGCTTAGCTTCGGGAGCGAGGATCTGTGTTTGGCCTCGTTCCAGGGCGGCTTTGCTGCTGGGAGGCTCCCTGCTCCTAGGTCTGCCTTGAGCGCCGAGCTGATCACTCGGTGCTCGACTTGTCTGTCTGTCGGTCATGTGACTCTGGCCATGTCACATGACCCTCACTCCCCACTATAAATACAGGCGGCCTGCTGGCTACAGGTTGCCTGTGATTTTTGTCCTATAGGCTGTGTACTTTATTGTTTTTTAGCTACCTCTGGAATTGAACCTCGATCCGCCTCTTGACACCTCTCCTGCCTGCTCCCTGTACCTTGACGCTACCTCTCGGATTTTGACCTCGGCTTGTTTACGGATTTGTCTTTGCCTCTTCCCTTGTTCTGACGTGACCTCCTGGACTGACCTCGGCTAGTTGACCCGCCTAGCCTTCCGTTTTTGTTCTACCTCTTGTCCGCTTATTGTAACTTCTCAGTGGCTGTCCTCTTCCCTGCTGTCTCTTACTCTCTGCTTGCACTTAGTAGGTTAGGGACTGTCGCCCAGTTGCGCTCCGTGACCTAGGGCGGGTGGTGCAAGTAGGCATGGACAGGGGACCGGGTGGCAGCTCAGGGGGTGCACCTCCGCTCTATCTTGATTCCCGTGACTCTACCCGTGACAGCCTTCCTGCAGAAGTGGTAGCTGCAAATACAGTGAAGGAGTTTAAGCATGCATGGGATAGGCATAAGGCCATCCTTCATATAAGATAGGGCCAAGGGCTGTTTATAGTATTCAGTATATTGGGCAGACTAGATGGGCCAAATGGTTCTTATCTGCCGACACATTCTATGTTTCACAGCACACAGACTCCTGAGCTCCACTGTCAGAGGGAGGTAAATCCACCAAACCTGGCAGTGCTGGCTGGTTTTTATGCCTGGCAAAACCCGGGCTGGAACATGGGGAGTAGTCACCCACCAGGCACTTTGACTACTCCCAGTAAGAGCCATCCAGTATCAGCTTCGACAGCCATGCTAAATCTCAAGGTGTCAATTAGCAATAGCTGCTGCTGACACATAAAATACTGGCACTTACTTGACCGAGGCCAGGAACCTCGGTGACACAGTACCTTCCATCCATGATGATTCCAGGTTCCTTCTTTCAGGGGTCATATCTGTGCATAACTACAGTGAGGGGGCACATAATCTGGCTTAACTACTGTGAGGAGTGTAAAAAGGTACATGTCACCAAGGTTCCTGGCCTCGGAGTAAGAGCCGGTTTTTAAGTGTCAGCAGCAGTTGCTGTTTGACACTTTAATAATTAGTATGGCTGTATAGCTGATCCAGGACGGCTCTTACTGGGAGTAGACAAAGTGCTGGGTGTGTGACTACTCCCCATGTTCCAGGCCGGGTGCAAGGCTTAAAAACCAGCCAGCACTGCCAGGTGAGGAGGATTACCTCAGTCTGAGAAGTGGAGCTCAGGAGGTATGTTTGCTGAGATCTGAGGCTTGTGCCGTGCTGGAGGGCTGAGACCCATCTGTAAGGGAAACGGGCTCCCTAAAAGCCTACTATGGAATGCTGGCGGCAGAACTGCCAGCAAGGTGATTTTTGCTATGTGGACTTTCCATTGTGTGCGAACCAACACTAAGACTGCAAAGTGATGTTTTGTTTTTGATTTATGTGTGAATAAACACGAAAGTTTGATTTAAGAACTGGTAATTTGCCTCTGTACTGCGTCCGCACATCCTGTCTACCAGAGCGAATCCCCACAGGAAGCACATAATCTGGGCATAACTACAGTGAGGGGGCACAAAAGTGGGCATAACTACAGTGAGGGGGTATAAACTGGGCATACATACTGTGAGGGGCACAAAGATGGGCATACCTACCATGATGGGCATACAGATGGGCATAACTCTTATCATTGGCTCAAAGGTGGGCATAACTACTGTGAGGAGCACAAAGGAGGACATAACAAGTCTAAAGGGGCACAAAGGTGGGCAAAACTAATCTGAAGGGGCACAAACATAAGCATAACTATTGTGAAGGGCACAAAGTTAGGCATAACTACTGTGAAGGGCCACAAGGAGGATATAACTATTGTGAAGGGGAAAAAAGTGGGCATAACCATTGTGACGGGCACGAAGGTAGGTATAACTTTGAGGGGTGCAAATCTGAATCCTTGCCCTGGGTGCACGAAAGCCTGGAGTCAGTTGAAAGCTGAGACCTGCTGTCGAAGGGTGTGTTTTGTGGGTGTACGGCTGCTCCAACCACTGGGAAAGTGGCAGCAGGCTGATGTGCCTACTGGAAAAGTAGAAAGGGCCTGCTATGGCTACTGAAAAAAAGGTGGGCTTTGTGTCAATTAGGGCGTAGAGCTGGCACTACTGAGATTATATGAGACGTTCCTTCTGAGGCTACTGGGAAAATAGAGGGGAGCTGCTGTTTCAGCTGAACCAGTGGTGGTACACTGAAATCTAGTGCAAATGAAATACTTAAAGACCTTCAAATAATGTTATAAGCAATTTTATAATAATGTTCATATTCACTTCACTTGTGTTTCTGAGCTGGTTTTTCAAATTATATATTTATTGTCTTAAAGGGGACCTGTCACCATGAAAATGTGAATTAATTTACAGGCAGCATGTTAAAGAGCAGAAGACCATAAAAATTGCCTGCCAGCAAAGGTACTATATTGTAAATGACTTCATTTAAATGGCCGCCCTGTATACATGGCAGCTAGTGATGGACGAACATCGGCCGGGACAGTTCGCGAACGCGATCGTGCGAACGCGATCAAATGTTCGCAAACTGCAAATTTTCGGCGGCCACCATTCACTTTAATGGCAGGCGACCCTGAAAAACCTTCATAAAAATAGAAAAAGGAATGCGCTGCAGGAGAAGAATCTTTCCAGTCGTCTCTCATTTATATTCGGAAAAATCTTCAACTAATAGGACCATATGCACACATAAAATCTCAACAGTGGCGTAGAAACCTGTAATAGGGTGAAAAAACGCACTATGGTGTAGTAGGTTCCAAACACCTAACGCGCCTTGTGAATAAGGTATACTCACAAAATTCCACTGGTAAAACGCGTGAATAGGATCTGGTCGATATCTTCTATCAGGGCTCTATGGTAGAGAAACCGCACAATGGTGTAGTATGTTAGAAACACCTGTCACGCCCTGTGTATATTATACTCACAAGACTTCCACTTGTAAATCACGTGAATAGAGATCTCATCGGAGTGGAAGTCTTGTGAGTATAATATACACAGGGCGTGACAGGTGTTTCTAACATACTACACCATTGTGCGGTTTCTCTACCATAGAGCCCTGATAGAAGATATCGACCAGATCCTATTCACGCGTTTTACCAGTGGAATTTTGTGAGTATACCTTATTCACAAGGCGCGTTAGGTGTTTGGAACCTACTACACCATAGTGCGTTTTTTCACCCTATTACAGGTTTCTACACCACTGTTGAGATTTTATGTGTGCATATGGTCCTATTAGTTGAAGATTTTTCCGAATATAAATGAGAGACGACTGAAAAGATTCTTCTCCTGCAGCGCATTCCTTTTTCTATTTTTATATTTGGCGGACTCTTTCACCCACATTGTCTAGGATTTGCAGCGCCTGAGGGGACAAGTATCCTGTACAGAGACTCTATTTACTATTTTTGAACTGAAAAACCTTCAGCTCATATTTGCAGACACCAAATAATTACTAGAAGTTCACAAATAGTCCCACAACATGGACAGTGACATACCAGATGTATTATTCTAATTTGCGATTTTCATTCATTATTTTTTTCAATGCGAAATATCGGCAATGAAAGTTTTGTGTATGAGCATGCGCAAAATAGGCGTGGCCTACTACAGCAACTGGTTTCCGCCAGACCGAAGTTGGATGCGATCAGAAAAGATGGTTGGCAACAATTTTCGCGACATTGAGGAAGAAATTCTCACTGTAAGTAATGTGACATTAAAGCAGTGTATTTGATTACATTTCACATGCATGTTAGAACAATCGCTATATATGCAGAATAAGTGTTTAAATAAAAGCACCATTGCGAAAATACCTAATGATGCAGGGTTTTTTGTTTTCGCGGTACACACAACTTTACATTTTATAAGGTCTCATGAGATATTAGTGATTGGTGCAGTAAGTATTGTTGTGAGAACTTGCCACTCCAGCAAAAATTAGCCAATAGGCATTCCCCCTACAGCACACAACTTTGTAGGATTCTGTGGCTGGAGGGACATTAGGCGGTCACAGGACAAAAATGGAACTGTCGGCCAGTACAGGCCACAAAAATTAGCCAATAGGCATTCACCTGACAGCACACAACTTTGTAGGATTCTGTGGCTGGAGGGACATTAGGTGGTCACAGGACAAAAATGGAACTGTCGGCCAGTACAGGCCACAAAAATTAGCTAATAGGCATTCACCTGACAGCACACAACTTTGTAAGATTCTGTGGCTGGAGGGACATTTTAGAAAATTTAGCTGCCTCCCCCCAGGAACGGACAACACCAGGGATCCCCAAATTTTTTAAATCATGCTCTTCTTGCTCCTCCTCCGCCCCATCAACATCCTCCTCTGACTCTTTTTCAGACTGCTGTTTTTGACTTGTCTCAGATGGAGTAGCCCCGCCGGGAATTCATCCAGCATTGCAACTTCCTCATCTTCCTGCTCCTGCTCCTCGACGGCTTGATAAATGACACGACGCAATGCACGCTCCAGAAAGAAGACGTAAGGTACGATGTCACTGATGGCGCCCAGGCTGCGACTGACCAGTTTGGTGATCTCATCAAATGGCCGCAGAAGTCTGCATGCATCGCACGTCATCACTGGCGCGGTGAAAAAAAAACAATCTCCCCAGAACCTTTCCTGCCGTAGAGTTCGTACAGGTAGTCGTTAACTGCACGTTTCTGCTGGAGCAGCCTATCAAGCATATACAAGGTGGAGTTCCATCGCGTCAGGCAGTCACAAATCAGACGTCTGACGGGCAGGTGGTGTCGTCGCTGAATGTCCGCAAGGCGAGCCATAGCTGTTTAAGATATCCTAAAATGGCCAGAGATTTTCATGGCCTGCCGCAAGACGTCCTGGACCCTGGGGTATTTGGCAACGAATCGCTGCATGACTAAGTTAAGGACGTGTGCCATGCACTGCACGTGTGTCATTTTGCCCTGTTTCAGCGTGCTCAGCAGATTGGCACCATTGTCGCACACCACTTTACCAACTGTCAAATTGAGCAGGGTTAGCCACTGATCGGCCTATGACCGCAAAGCTGAAAGGAGTGCTGGATCGGTGTGGCTCTTGGCTTCCAGGCACAACAGCCGCAGCACAGCATGGCAACGTCTCACCTAACACGTCGAATAGGTTCTGGGGAGCTTGAGGGGCACAGCGGAAGAGACGGCAGCAGTGGAAAAGGAGGAGTCAGACGAGGAGGAGAGGGAGGATAAAGGAGGAGGAGAAGAAGAGGCAGGCCTGCATGCAATCCGTGGCGGTAACAACAAATCTACATGGGTGCCACGGGTTGCATGCTTGACGGCCGTCAGAAGGTTCACCCAGTGGGCAGTAAAAGTTATGTACCTTCCCTGCCCGTGTTTGCTAGACCACGTGTTTGTGATCAGATGTATCTTGGCACCCACACTGTTTGACAGAGATACATTCACTTGCCGCTGAACGTGGCCATATAGCTCTGGGATGCCCTTGTGGGAGAAATATTTCCTTCCGGGCTCCTTCCATTGCGGTGTGCCAATGGCCACAAATTTTCTAAAGGCCTCCGAGTCCACCAGTTTATATGGCAGTAGTTGGAGGGTTAGCAGTTCTGACAAGCCAGCGGTTAGCAGTTGGGCAAGAGGGTTATCCGGCGTCATCATCTTTTTTCGCTCGAACATTTGGGGCAAGGAAGTCTGCCTTTTGCCAGATGAACGCGATGACGGCACGGTGGAAGGTGGAGTGGAAGACAACTGAGAGGAGAAGGAGAAGAGGCAGGACGGGGAGCGCCGAGAGTGTGGCTTTGTGGGTTCTGATGGTGTTGCTCCCACTGGGCTCGGTGATGGGAGGCCAGGTGCCTTCTTAAGGCGGTCGTCCCTAGGTAAGTGTTGGGCTTAGCGCAACTTATGCATTGACAGAACAGGCTGCAGATGGCAACACTATTGTCAGCAGCCCACACTGCTGGCGTCCTGGGAGCGCCAGATGTGACAGGGCATGGTGGATGGCTCGTTCCAGATACATTATCAGTCTGCTTTTTGCCTCCTGTGCACTGTCATTTCTGCCTGCTTCTCCTCCTTCTCCTTCCTATTTGCTGCTCCATCTCTCCCTCTGAACTCCCCTCCTCTTCCTCTCTTGTAGACACCCACGTGACGTCCATCGACACGTCATTATCTCGCAGTAGGCAGCAACAGTGGGGACCTCCCTCCTTGGGCTGATCTGGGTACTGTCGTCAGACTGCTGGGTGGTGACCATTGATACCACCCCTTCCTGATCCGATGCCATGAATGGCTGCGCATCAGTAAGGTCTTGTAATGGATGGGAAAATAATTCCTCTGACTCGAGCAGAGGGGATATGGTGGTGCTGGTGGTGTCTTTGGGGGTGCACACAGCAGAGAGTGAAAAGGGTGCAGATAGAGAGAATGAGGGGGGTGCAGAAGCAGAAGGCTAAGTGAGCCACTCAACCAAGTCTGGTGCATCCTTTGACGCAACTTCTGCAACTTCCCAGTTAGGCTCTGGCCTGGTGCACCTGCCCGACCCCTACCAACCCTGCGGAATGGCCTGCCTCTTCCTCTGCCTGTCATTTTCAAAATGACCCTGTGACAAAAGTCCCTATAGAAGAATAGTATTTGTGGAAGAAGGTATATCACACCTCTGCCTCGCACCAGTAGAAATTATTTGTTCCAATAGCATTTGTCACTCTATGTGTAGATTGGGTAGCGCAGCAAAACCGCAAACAGATGCTGCACTACCTAAATGCATTATATAGAAAGTATATTATTGGTATATAAGAACCCTGCTTCAATAAAAAAAATTCGGGGGCAACTGGTAAATCACACCAGAAGAAATTATTTGTTCCAATAGCATTTGTCACTCTATGTGTAGATGCGGTAGCGCAGCAAAACCGCAAACAAATGCTGCACTACCCAAATGCACTATATAGAAAGTATATTAATGGTATATAACACCCCTGCTTCAATCAATTTTGGGAGGGGGCAACTGGTAAATCACAACAGTAAAAATTATTGGTTCCAATAGCATTTGTCACTCTATGTGTAGATGCGGTAATGCAGCAAAACTGCAAACAAATGCTGCACTACCTAAATGCACTATATAGAAAGTATATTATTGGCATATAACACCACTGCTTCAATCAGTTTTTTTGGGGGGCAACTGGTAAATCACACCAGTAGAAATTATTGGTTCCAATAATGTTTGTCACTCTATGTGTAGATGCGGTAACGCAGCAAAACCGCAAACAAATGCTGCACTACCCAAATGCAATATATAGAAAGTATATTATTGGTATATAACACCCCTGCTTCAATCAGTTTTTTTGGGGGGCAACTGGTAAATCACACCAGTAGAAATTATTGGTTCCAATAGTGTTTGTCACTCTGTGTAGATGCAGTAACGCAGCAAAACCGCAAACAAATGCTGCACTACCTAAATGCACTATATAGAAAGTATATTATTGGCATATAACACCCCTGCTTCAATCAATTTTTATGGGGGGCAACTGGTAAATCACACCAGTAGAAATTATTGGTTCTAATAGTGTTTGTCACTCTGTGTAGATGCGGTAACGCACCAAAACCGCAAACAAATGCTGCACTACCTAAATGCACTATATAGAAAGCATATTATTGGTATACAACACCCCTGCTTCAATCAGTTTTTTTGGGGGGGCAACTGGTAAATTACACCAGTAGAAATTATTTGTTCCAATAGCGTTTGGCACTCTGTGTGGCTGCAGTATCGCAGCAGAACCGTACACAACTGCTGAACAATACAATTTTGCACTATAATATACTTTCTATGTTAGAAGTATATTATAAGTACAGTCCTGATCAAAAGTTTAAGACCACTTGAAAAATGGCAAAAAATCATATTTTACATTGTTGGATCTTAACAAGGTTCCAAGTAGAGCTTCAACATGCAACAAGGAGAAATAAGAGTGAGACAAAACATTTTTTAAGCATTCAATTAATTGAAAATAACAATTACACTGAAACAGGCTGTTTTTCAGCTGATCCAAATTTTAGGACCACATGCCTTTACGCTGGGTTCAGACCTGAGCGTACTCTGTATGCACTCTGTATGCGCGATTTTATCGGGCGTTTACATACGCGGGAGGGAAACTAGCAAACGCCCACTGTCGCTCATTCCCGGAAGTCTATGTGCGGGAACGCGCGACCATACGCCCCAAAGAAGCTCCTGTACTTCTTGGGGCGTAGGGCGTTTTACAGCGTAAAACGCTCAGGTGAGAACCATGCCCATAGGGGATCATTGGTTTTTGCCTGTTGAGCGTTTTACAGCGCGTAGGAACGCGCTGTAAAACGCTCAGGTGTGAACCCAGCCTTAAAAGGCCAAATCTGTGCAAAGATGTGGATTCATTGTCATTTTCTGTCAGGTAGTCACACGTTGTGATGGCAAAGGCAAAAAAACTCTCCCTTTTTGAACGTGGTCGGGTTGTTGAACTGCATAAGCAGGGTCTCTCACAGATCGCCATCGCTACTGAGGTGGGACACAGTAAGACTTTCTTAAATGATCCTGAGGGTTATGGAACAAAAAAGTCAAGTGTAAGACCCAAAAAAATTTCATCAGCACTGAGCCGGAGGATCCAATTGGCTGTCCGTCAAGACACTGGACGATCCTCAACCCAAATTTAGGTCCTTACTGGTGCTGACTGCAGCCCCATAACCATCAGACAGCATCTGAGACTGAAGGGCTTCAAAAACAAAAAAACGTCTTCAAAGACCTCGTCTCCTTGAACGCCACAGAACTGCTCGTTTGGACTTTGCAAGAGAGCACCAAACATGGGACATTCAAAGGTGGAAGAAAGTTTTATTCTCTGATGAGAAAAAATTTAACCTTGATGGTCCTGATGCTTTCCAACGTTACTGGCATGACAAGCAGATCCCACCTGAGATGTTTTCTACGCGCCACAGTGGAGGGGGCGCCATAATGGTCTGGGGTGCTTTTTCCTTCAGTGGAACAATGGAGCTTCAGGAAGTGCAGGGGCATCAAATGGCTGCTGGCTATGTCCAGATGTTGCAGAGAGCATTCCTCATGACTGAGGGCCCTCGTCTGTGTGGTAACAACTGGGTTTTTCAACAGGACAACGCTACAGTACACAATGCCTGCAGGACAAGGCACTTCTTCCAGGAGAATAACATCACTCTTTTGGCCCATCCTGCGTGTTCCCCTGATCTAAATCCAATTGAGAACCTTTGGGGAGGGATGGCAAGAGAAGTTTACAAAAATGGACAACAGTTCCAAACAGTAGATGGCCTTCGTGCGGCTTGGAGAAATGTTCCCACTCAAGTCATGGAAACGCTTGCATCAAGCATGCCGAAACAAATTTTGGAAGTGATAAACAATAACGGCAGAGCTACTCATTACTGAGTTCATGTTTGGCAGTTGGATTTATGTTTTGGGGGGGTTTAGTTTTTTTTTGGAGGTGTGGTGCTAAACTTTTGATCAGCTGAAAAACAGCCTGTTTCAGTTTATTCGTTGTTTTCATTAAATTGAATGCTCAAAAAATGTTTTGTCTCACTCCCATTTCTTCTTGTTGCATGTTGAAGCTCTACTTGGAACCTTGTTAAGATCCAGCCATGCTAAATATGATTATTTGCCATTTTTCAAGTGGTCTTAAACTTTTGATCAGGACTGTATATTACACCCCTCAGTATGTCACACCTATCGATAGCACACCTATACCAGTCCTTAAAAGGACTTTTGTGGCCCTATTAGCTAGCGTTTGGTGTCCCTAACAGTCTGTCCCTGCTCCACACAGCAACCTCTCCCTACACTGGCAAAAGACTGAATGTAAAATGGCGGCCAGATCAGGTTTATTTATAAGGTAAGGGGTATGTCCATGTGCTGAAACGTCTTAATTGGCTGTCCTGTACCACCTGATGGATGGGTCACAATGTAAAAGAATATGGCGGGCGCGAATATCGCCATATGTTCGCATTTTCGGCGAATCGCGAATGCGCAAAGTTCGCCACGAAACGACCGCCGGGCGAACCGCGAGGCCATCTCTAATGGCGGCAACATAGTAAACATAGTAAACAAGAATTACATATGACCATATACAGTGGATATAAAAAGTCTACACACCCGTGTTAAAATGTCAGGTTTCTGTGCTGTAAAAAAATTAGACAAAGATAAATAATTTCAGAACTTTTTCTGCAGCCTATCCAGAGGCCTGTGTAGGCGTCGCGATGACGTCATAGAGCCGCCCGAGCTGTACAGTGCGGGACACAGGCTGGAAGAGGCATGCATCGCTACCAGTCTGATGGAGGTAAGTATGTGAGTTTATTTTTTTTTATATGTTACAATACAGGAGAGGAGCTCTATGGGGGCACTGTGGGGGCACTTCTTACTGGCACATGATTGGGGGCATCTATGGGGGCACTTCTTACTAGCACATTATTGGAGGGCATCTATGGGGGAACTTCTTACTGGCACATTATTGGGGGGCACTATGGGGGCACTTATTACTGGCACATTATTGGGGGCACTGTGGGGGCATCTATGGGGGCACTTATTACTGGCACATTATTGGGGGACACTTTTACTGGCACATTATTGGGTGGCACTATGGGGCATCTATGAGGGCACTTCTTACTGACACATTATTGGGGGGCACTATGGGGGCATATACTGAGGTCACAAAGAAGGGGTATTTTTTATGGGGGGCACTATGGGGGATGGGGGGAGAGGAACACTAAGGGGGCATCTACTGAGGCCGCAAAGAAGGGGTATTTTATATGGGGGCTCTGTATAGGGGCATTTTATACTGGGACACATTATGGTGGGTACTACGGGAAAGGGGGGAGAGGAGAAATTATGGGGGACACTGAGGGCCTCTACTGGGGCACTATATAGGGGCATTTTATAGTGGTACATTATGGGGGCACTAGGAGGAAGGGGGAGAGGAGCACTATGGGGCATTTACTGGGGGGCACTATATAGGGGTATTTTATACCGGCACATTATGGGGGCACTATGGGGACATTAGCTCAACTGAGGGCATTAAAAGGGGGTATTTTTTGCTCTGGTACACATTATAAGTCGCATTATTACTACTGGGGGCATTATGTAGGGCTTTATTACTACTGGGGGTCTATGGGGAACATGATTACTAGTATGGGCACTATGGGAGCATTATTACTTCTGGGGCACAGTGGGGACATGTTGGGGGGCACTGTAGGAGCACTATTATTACCATGTGTGCTCTAGTAGAGAATTATTAATATTAGTGGGACTTTTGGGAGCACTATAACTGTGGGGGCACCTTGGCACAGTATCAGCTTACCACAATTATTTTTGTGGGATGTTATGTTTACACTATTAGTGTCAGGGGCACTATTTGTTAGGTGCAGTTTTTTTTAGGAAACTGCGTGCCGATAATTATTGAAGGGCACTATCTGCATGGTGCTAGTAATATCAGGGGGTTTATCTGTTTCTGCAGTATAATATTGGGGAGCACAGTGGCACAGTATTGGGGGTGGTAGGAGGATTTGTCCAGAAGATTGGAGGATGATGGAAAAGTAGTAAATTAAGATTATTTTTTTTGTCAAACTGCAGAGACGAGAAATGGCTGAAAAATGGTCTGGTCTGAAGGTCTGAAAGGAGAAGATGAGGAAAGAGAACATCTACATCAAAGGAGATGTAGGCGCTGTATTACCCTGTATGTTCTGTAGTGATATACAGTACGGACCAAAAGTTTGGACACACCTTCTCATTCAAAGAGTTTTCTTTCTTTTCATGACTATGAAGGCATCAAAACTATGAATTAACACATGTGGAATTATATACATAACAAACAAGTGTGAAACAACTGAAAATATGTCATATTCTAGGTTCTTCAAAGTAGCCACCTTTTGCTTTGATTACTGCTTTGCACACTCTTAGCATTCTCTTGATGAGCTTCAAGAGGTAGTCCCCTGAAATGGTCTTCCAACAGTCTTGAAGGAGTTCCCAGAGATGCTTAGCACTTGTTGGCCCTTTTGCCTTGACTCTGCTCCAGCTCACCCCAAACCATCTCGATTGGGTTCAGGTCTGGTGACTGTGGAGGCCAGGTTATCTGGTGCAGCACCCCATCACTCTCCTTCATGGTAAAATAGCCCTTACTTTCAAAGTTTTCCCAATTTTTCGGCTGACTGACTGACCTTCATTTCTTAAAGTAATGATGGCCACTCGTTTTTCTTTACTTAGCTGCTTTTTTCTTGCCATAATACAAATTCTAACAGTCTATTCAGTAGGACTATCAGCTGTGTATCCACCTGACTTCTCCTCAACGCAACTGATGGTCCCAACCCCATTAATAAGGCAAGAAATCTCACTTATTAAACCTGACAGGGCACACCTGTGAAGTGAAAACCATTTCAGGGGACTACCTCTTGAAGCTCATCAAGAGAATGCCAAGAGTGTGCAAAGCAGTAATCAAAGCAAAAGGTGGCTACTTTGAAGAACCTAGAATATGACATATTTTCAGTTGTTTCACACTTGTTTGTTATGTATATAATTCCACATGTGTTAATTCATAGTTTTGATGCCTTCAGTGTGAATCTACAATTTTCATAGTCATGAAAATAAAGAAAACTCTTTGAATGAGAAGGTGTGTCTAAACTTTTGGTCTGTACTGTACGTAATGTTAGGAGGGAAGGGGTTAGGTTGAGAATTGGGTATGGGTGGGGGGGGTGCTTTTTAACCCCTTAAGGACATAGGACGTACCGGTACGCCCTATTTCCCGAGTCCTTAAGGACACAGGACGTACCGGTACGTCCTGACTTAAAATCGGAATTCCGGCGCCGCGGGGGTTAATCGGAACGGGATGCCGGCTGAAATCATTCAGCCGGCATCCCGTAACAATGCAAGGGGGGGTCATTTGACCCCCCCGTACCGGCGATCGCAGCAAACCGCAGGTCAATTCAGACCTGCGGTTTGCTGCGCTTTTTGCAGTTTCTGATCACCGCGGGCCCTGACCGCGGGGATCAGAAACTTGAGAGTGCATAAAATCAATATTTTTCACCCCCCCCCTGCACCCCTGCACGATTTGATGCCGGCGGGTGGTGCGCGGGGGGGGGGTGTCGCAGGCGGTGGGGGCGGTGCAGCAGGCAGGATCGCGATCCTTCGCCCGCCTCCCCATGAACGATCGTTGGCTTCTAGTGGTTATACCAGGGTGCCAGCACATTGCTGGCACCCTGGTATAAACGGCTGACATCTGTGCAGATGTCAGCCGTTTAACCCTTTCCATACCGCGGTCCGTACGGACCGCTGTATGGAAAAAGTTAACTGTCATCGGTCAGGGAGCTCCCTCCCTCTCCATCGGGGGGCTGCTGTGCCTTTGCAGCCCCCCGATGGAGAGAGCCCCCCGACAGCCCCCCTCAGCCCTGTGCTTACCCTTCCCCGTCTGCGAAGTTGTGGCAGACGGGGAAGGTTCCCATGGCAACAGGACGCCTGCTCAGGCGTCCTGCTGTCCATGGTGCTGAACAGATCTGTGCTAAAAGCAGAGATCTGTTCAGACAAAGTGTAAGTAAAATACAGTGCAGAGCCCTATATATGGTTCTGTACTGTATTATACAGACATCAGACCCACTGGATCTTCAAGAACCAAGTGGGTCTGGGTCAAAAAAATGTAAAAAAAAAGTGAAAAAAGTTAAGATAAAAAAAACAAACATTTATCACTGAATAAAAATTAAAAAAATAAAATAAAGTACACATATTAGGTATAGTCGCGTCCGTAACGACCTGATCTATAAAAAGGTCATGTTACTTTCTTACTTTCCCCGCATGGTGAACGCCATAAAAATAAAAAAATAAAAACTATGAGAAAATTGAAATTTTGCCCACCTTACTTCCCAAAAAAGGTAATAAAAGTGATCAAAAAAGTCGCATGTACGCCAAAATAGTACTAATCAAACCGTCATCTCATCTCGCAAAAAATGAGACCCTACTCAAGATAATCGCCCAAAAACTGAAAAAACTATGGCTCTTAGACTATGGAAACACTAAAACATGATTTTTTTTGTTTCAAAAATGAAATCATTGTGTAAAACTTACATAAATAAAAATAAAGTATACATATTAGGTATCGCCGCGTCCGTATCGACCGGCTCTATAAAAATATCACATGACCTAACCCCTCAGATGACCACCGTAAAAAAAAAAAAAAAAAACGGTGTAAAAAAAGCTATTTTTTGCCATCTTACGTCACAAAAAGTGTAATAGCAAGCGATCAAAAAGTCATATGCACCCCAAAATAGTGCCAATCAAACCGTCATCTCATCCCGCAAAAAATGAGACCCTACTCAAGATAATCGCCCAAAAACTGAAAAAACTATGGCTCTTAGACTATGGAGACACTAAAACATTTTTTTGGTTTTAAAAATGAAGTTATTGTATAAAACTTACATAAATAAAAAAAATTGTATACATATTAGGTATCGCCGCGTCCGTGACAACCTGCTCTATAAAATTACCACATGATCTAACCTGTCAGATGAATGTTGTAAATAACAAAAAAAAAAACGTGCCAAAAAAGCTATTTCTTGTTACCTTGCCGCACAAAAAGTGTAATATAGAGCAACCAAAAATCATATGTACCCTAAACTAGTACCAACAAAACTGCCACCCTATCCCTTAGTTTCTAAAATGGGGTCACTGTTTTGGAGTTTCTACTCTGGGGGAGCATCAGGGGGGCTTCAAATGGGACATGGTGTAAAAAAAAACAGTCCAGCAAAACCTGCCTTCCAAAAACCGTATGGCATTCCTTTCCTTCTGCTCCCTGCCGTGTGCCCGTACAGCTGTTTACGACCACATATGGGGTGTTTCTGTAAACTACAGAATCAGGGCCATAAATATTGAGTTTTGTTTGGCTGTTAACCCTTGCTTTGTAACTGGAAAAAAAATATTAAAATGGAAAATCTGCCAAAAATGTGAAATTTTGAAATTGTGTCTCTATTTTCCATTAAATCTTGTGCAACACCTAAACGGTTAACAAAGTTTGTAAAATCAGTTTTGAATACCTTGAGGGGTGTAGCTTCTTAGATGGGGTCACTTTTATGGAGTTTCTACTCTAGGGGTGCATCAGGGGATCTTCAAATGGGACATGGTGTCAAAAAAACAGTCCAGCAAAACCTGCCTTCCAAAAACCAAACGGCGCACCTTTCACTCTACGCCCCACTGTGTGGCCGTACAGTAGTTTACGGCCACATATGGGGTGTTTCTGTGAACAGCAGAGTCAGGGCAATAAAGATACAGTCTTGTTTGGCTGTTAACCCTTGCTTTGTTAGTGGAAAAAATCGGTTAAAATTGAAAATTAGGCAAAAAAATGAAATTCTCAAATTTCATCTCCATTTGCCAATAACTCTTGTGCAACACCTAAAGGGTTAACAACGTATGTAAAATCAGTTTTGAATACCTTGAGGGGTGTAGTTTCTTAGATGGGGTCACTGTTAGGGAGTTTCTCCTCTAGGGGTGCATCAGGGGGCTTCAAATGGGACATGGTGTAAATAAACCAGTCCATAAAAATCAGCCTTCCAAAAACCATACGGCGCACCTTTCACTCTATGCCCCGCTGTGTGGCCGTACAGTAGCTTACGGCCACATATTGGGTGTTTCTGTAAACGGCAGAGTCAGGGCAATAAAGATACAGTCTTAGAAAAAAAGGATTTAAATAGTAGGGCACACCACCATTTAGGTCACACGGAAGGTCGATACAAGAATATTTTATTTTGTATTTTATAACATATAATATCTAACACATACAATAAATATCACTAAAACATATAGTTATATAACTATAAAATTTTTAAAATATGGTCATCAATACTGAGATGTGGACTGAAAAGTAATAGAATCAACTGGATGGTAAACTTGCAACGATTCAAATATAATGTCTCACAATGAAATTGCTTAAGGGTTAACTAATTCCAGTATAATGTCCCAAACGAAAGTCCAATCCAGGAGATAGATATCAGTGTAAAAAGTCACTTATAAGAGAGTTGTTTGTATATATGCGCGTGCGTTACCACTTGATTGCGGTAATAGCCGCAAGTAAAGCGCACATTAGACAGTGTTGAAGTGATTGTACTCACTGTTTTAGATAGTATTCCGTATCACTCGTGGCGTCACACGTGCAGTGACAATCTTTGGAGGCTGCGGTATAGTCACAGTTTTCGAATTGCAGCAAAGGAATTTTTTTGAAGAAAACTTGCGGGATCCTCGGTGGTTGTAGTTGGATGTGCCGTCTCGGAGTTCACCTGGAGGTAAGTGATTTCTGTGTTGTTTGTTCACATATTCAGGGTTACCTTTCACCAGGAAATAACGGACTCAGCATAAATCGGCAAATATCCAGCTTTTTACAACAGACTGCAGGTTCATCAAATTTGTGTTGATCTTCACAGCACGTTTGTGGAAATGTATCATGGCATGACCCAAGCAGATTTCTGAGGACCTCAGAAGAGTTGTTGATGCTCATCAGGCTGCAAAAGGTTACAAAACCATCTCTGAAGAGTTTGGAGGAATTTTATGATTTTTATTCCCCAGGAGTGGTCAATCAACAAATAACAAGGAACAACACAAATTTGATGAACCTGCAGTCTGTTGTAAAAAGCTGGATATTTGCCGATTTATGCTGAGTCCGTTATTTCCTGGTGAAAGGTAACCCTGAATATGTGAACAAACAACACAGAAATCACTTACCTCCAGGTGAACTCCGAGACGGCACATCCAACTACAACCACCGAGGATCCCGCAAGTTTTCTTCAAAAAAATTCCTTTGCTGCAATTCGAAAACTGTGACTATACCGCAGCCTCCAAAGATTGTCACTGCACGTGGGACGCCACGAGTGATACGGAATACTATCTAAAACAGTGAGTACAATCACTTCAACACTGTCTAATGTGCGCTTTACTTGCGGCTATTACCGCAATCAAGTGGTAACACACGCGCATATATACAAACAACTCTCTTATAAGTGACTTTTTACACTGATATCTATCTCCTGGATTGGACTTTCGTTTGGGACATTATACTGGAATTAGTTAACCCTTAAGCAATTTCATTGTGAGACATTATATTTGAATCGTTGCAAGTTTACCATCCAGTTGATTCTATTACTTTTCAGTCCACATCTCAGTATTGATGACCATATTTTAAAAATTTTATAGTTATATAACTATATGTTTTAGTGATATTTATTGTATGTGTTAGATATTATATGTTATAAAATACAAAATAAAATATTCTTGTATCGACCTTCCGTGTGACCTAAATGGTGGTGTGCCCTACTATTTAAATCCTTTTTTTCTAACTTATTTAAAGGATTGGGTGAATCCTTTTTTGCAGGTGCACCCACTCCATTCTTGAACAGTTGGTGAGCCCTCTCTGAACTTCTTTGCAAAGATACAGTCTTGTTTGGCTGTTAACCCTTGCTTTGTTAGTGGAAAAAATGGGTTAAAATGAAAAATTAGACAAAAAAATGAAATTCTCAAATTTCCTCCCCATTTGCCAATAACTCTTGTGCAACACCTAAAGGGTTAACAATGTATGCAAAATCAGTTTTGAATACCTTGAGGGGTGTAGTTTCTTAGATGGGGTCATTTTTGGGTGGTTTCTATTATGTAAGCCTCGCAAAGTGACTTCAGACCTGAACTGGTCCCTAAAAATTGAGTTTTTGTAAATTTCTGAAAAATTTCAAGATTTGCTTCTAAACTTCTAAGCCTTATAACTTCCCCAAAAAATTAAATATCATTCCCAAAACAATTCAAACATGAAGTAGACATATGGGGAATGTAAAGTCATCACAATTTTTTGGGGTATTACTATGTATTACAGAAGTAGAGAAACTGAAACTTTGAAATTTGCAAATTTTTCCAAATTTTTGGTAAATTAGGTATTTTTTTGTGCAAAAAATATATTTTTTTTTACTTCATTTTACCAGTGTCATGAAGTACAATATGTGACGAAAAAACAATCTCAGAATGGCCTGGATAAGTCAAAGCGTTTTAAAGTTATTAGCACTTAAAGTGACACTGGTCAGATTTCCAAAAAATGGCCTGGTCCTTAAGGTGAAAATGAGCCCGGTCCTTAAGGGGTTAAATTTTCGCCTCTGGCAGCAGAAAGGCTAGGTGCCCCCTGATAGGACCGCCTCCTTGACTTCAAAGCCCAGAATGAACTTGGATATAAATGGATATTATTAATAAGTAATTAATAAGTTTTACTGAATATTTTTCTCTTAAAACTATAAATCAATCAGCTCCTCCTGCTCTATAACATGATGCCCTCAGTTCAGACACCATGTTGAACGTGACGGGTTCCCTTTAACTGTCTTGTTGTAATGGCTAGAATCAAGGACGTGAAGTGTTTAATTAATCTACCCTTGAAAACTTCTTCATTTTTCTTTTTATTCAGTGTGAGTATCTATTAGCTTTACTGTACTACTTAAACAATATTTCATATAGCCAGACTTGGGCAGGTGCCAACACCCACTGACCTTGAGGGCCCATACCATTCTGAGTGAACATTATCTATGCTTGCCAACCCAAGGACTGGCTAAAAATGTGGCCTTTATAACACCGAAAAGCACATATACACTCGGAGCAACCCTGAAATTGCAAAACGTATCTTCTAAGCTAATCTGATAGCATTTTCTTTCTGAAACCTATGCCACTTAAGGCATAAATCATTTCTCACAAGCAAGAATTGCATTTTCGGTTCTTCCTGAAATGTTAAAATATGTTAAGTTGTACACAGATATATTTTAACAGCATTTGATGTCTCTTTGATCAGAAATGTCTGCTTTAATATTCCCTTTCTGAGTTTTAAATCACAATCTCATGGGATGGCAGAAATGGTTTCCCTTTGATTCGTATAGTAGAGCCAATGTGTGTATCACTCGTCTTTTCCTGCAGCACCACACCCTTTAAACATTTCTGGCTTCAACGCTAACAATTTCCATGGCCTTGGTAAAAGAAAAAAATTGAATATGAAAGATGAGTTATCCCAGCTAATTTTGGGCTCCAAAGATGTTCTCGTTTAAGAACCACATAAAAGTAGTAACAAGTGTATTAAAAGGTATTTTGTATGTGTGTTGGCCTTAAAGGGGCTTTCTGGTAATACAGATTTTTTAGTATGTGCCCACAGTCTGCCCCCTGAAAAGGAAGATTCATACTTACTTGCTCCCCACTGCTCCACTCCACTGCCCTACCACTGCTGAATTCATCTTCTGGGCCTTGCACTATTTTCTTCTGGCGATGCATGGGCACGGTCAAATGCACCACTCCAGCCAATGACTGGCTTCAGCAGTAACGTGCTGCTTGTTGTAGTCACATCACTGCTGAACCAATCATTGGCTGGAGTGGTGCATGTGACCATGTTCATGCACCGCCATTAGAAAACAATGTACGGATCAGAAGATGGATACAATGTAGTCAGCATGGCAAACCGGAGTGTCGTGAAGCAGGTAAATATGAATTCTCTGTTTCAGGGGGTAGGTTGTGGGCAACTGCTAAAAAAATTAGTATTACTGGAAAACCCCTTTATAATCTATGTAAAGAAATAATTGTGCTTTTTATATCATAAAAAAGGGCATTATGTTACCTGACAATAAACAATATTTATGGGGGAGTCAGGATGAATAGCTAGTTGTTAGTTTAAATCATTAAAGGGTTTCTATCACTTGGTATGACATAATTAGCTGTCAGACACTAGCGATCCGCTAGTGTCTGCTCTGGCCAACCATCCTAATATAACAGCTTTTGGGGCAGCCGTTTTGCTAAAAAAATAACTTTTATAAATATGCTAATGAGCCTCTAGGTGCTATGTGGGCGTCATTAGCACCTAGAGGCTCCGTCTACCTTCATAAACAGCCGCCGCCCAGCGCGTCCCTCCAGCCCGCCCATCTCCTGCTGAATGCGATCCTCCGTGTGACGCAGCGGACGAGTTCTCGCGCATGCGCCGTGCGCGGCTGTATTCGGCGCATGCGCAGTGAATGTCTGACCGCTTCCCTGCTCAGACATCTCCACTGCGCCTGCGCCGATGACGTCATAGTGCTCCAAGGAACAGGCGCAGTGGAGATGTCTTAGCAGGGAAGCGGTCAGAGATTTACTGCGCATGCGCCGAATACAGCCGCGCACGGCGCATGCGCGAGAACTCGTCTGCTGCGTCACACGGAGGATCGCATTCCGGAGGACATGGGCGGGCTGGAGGGACGCGCTGGGCGGTGGCTGTTTATGAAGGTAGACGGAGCCTCTAGGTGCTAATGACGCCCACATAGCACCTAGAGGCTCATTAGCATATTTATAAAAGTTATTTTTTTAGCAAAACGGCTGCCCCAAAAGCTGTTATATTAGGATGGTTGGCCAGAGCAGACACTAGCGGATCGCTAGTGTCTGAGAGCTAATTATGTCATACGAAGTGATAGAAACCCTTTAAGTCAGCTGACAGGCATCTTAAAAGGAAACTTTCACCACAAAGTGGTGATCTGCAGAAGAAGCTGAATAGATTGATGGAAAAAGATTCAGTTTATACTTTTAAACCTCTGCTCTTTTTATCCATCGAGGTCATGTGGGTAGTGTCACTCAGTGATTGACAGCCTTCCCTCTATCCTTAGCTGTCAATCACTGAGTTACACTACCCACATGACTCCAATGCATAAAAATAGCAGAGGTTTAAATGTATAAATTACAAGTTTTACTGAATATTTTCCAACAAAACTATATATCAATCTGCTCTGTATCTTTATCTGCCTGTATAATGCATTGCACTTCATGGTGACAGATTCTCTTTAAGTGTATAGCCAGTTTTATTCCAATTCCAGGAGCTTTCTATCATATCTGCTTCTGCTTACCGGGAGGCCACACACCACAAAAACACTACAATCCAAATAAGTAAAATTAAATTAAAATTCATCGATCAGAAAGACAAAACATAACTTATTTTCACCATCCCTGTGGCAAACAATATTCTATAACATCAAGTCACTGTGAGGTAAAGATCATACAAAAAACTCTTCTTGTCAATTTGGCCAAAGCAGCAGGACTGTGAGATTGGACAGAACAGCATTGTGAGTCACCTGACCAGTTTGCTAGATTAGGACAAAGGCACAATTGTATCAAGTAGTTAAATGTCTTAAAAGTGATGTGGAACAGAGAGCAATAGACTTGAGATATAGGCTAGAATAGGAAAGCCGTAAAAAATAATGAGCAGCTCTTTTACTAGTTTTAATAATTTGAGAAAGACGCAGACTGAGAAGGTGCGGGCCTAGGAACCTCCCCTTCCTCCCCGCCATCTTCCACATCAGCCCACCCGTCTCCCCCGACGCACCAGCGGGAGTCATCCTGCACGGTATAATATACAAATCTGCGGATGTCACTGGCCATATTATTGAAGAAAATCACAGAAATAAGATAATAATGCACTTAGTAAAGTAGATGCAAGCATTATATATGGACAAAGTCCTCACTCTGATATGATAAAATCTGAGACACTTAGCCAATATATTTTGATCAAAACACATCCTGGCGCTTGGTAGGCGGGCTCAGATGTGTTTTGATCAAAATATATTGGCTAAGTGTCTCAGATTTTATCATATCAGAGTGAGGACATCTACTTTACTAAAAGCATTATTATCTTATTTCTGTGATTTTCTTCAATAATATGGCCAGGGACATCCGCAGATTTGTATATCATACCATGCAGGATGTTTTTATCTTAGTTTTTTCAGTGATTTTTTTGTCTATGTAGTATTTGCTTGAGGGAGTGGCACCTTCAAGTGTGAATGCGCACCTATTTTATCTTGGGAGTAGCATTCCTCTGCATTTTTGCCCTTCCTATCCAATAGAGCGCCTTGATTAGGTGGTACATATAGCTGTGCTTGCTCCTCCTCCCATCGGTTGCTTTACGCACATGGAGGTGACTAGGAGCAGCACAGCATATGTGCGGTGTCTGCGCTCCTGAACATAGAAGCCCAATGCTTAGGTAGGTTTAGCGTAGGACCCGCCTGACCTGAGACCACCTTGGCGCTTGGTAGGCGGGCTCAGATGTGTTTTGATCAAAATATATTGGCTAAGTGTCTCAGATTTTATCATATCAGAGTGAGGACTTTGTCCATATATAATGCTTGCATCTACTTTACTAAGTGTATTATTATCTTATTTCTGTGACAGATTTTTACACTTTTCTGGTTATTGATCCACCTTACCATATGAGACCAGGGCCGTTTCTACAGCCAGGCGAGGGGTGCGACCGCACAGGGCGCATCACTCAGGACAGAAGAGGGGGGCGCCATCAGCAGGGCCCAGCACCGGAGGGGGGCCCTTTCTGTCTGTCAGGAGCGGAGATGAGTGCTTCTATTGTGGAAGCGCTCATCTCCATATTCATCTGTATCGCCGTCCTGAGGACAGCGATACAGATGAATGGTGCAGAGGAGCAGGGGAGAGGCGTCTCCCTTGCCCGTTCCTCTGATAGGCTATAGGCACTAGGCCTGTAGCCTATCAGAGGCTGGTGCAGGCGGCGTGATGACGTCATCGCACCGCCTGAGCCATACAGCGCAGGACACAGGCCGGAAGAGGCCTGCATCGCATCACTGACAGCAGCATAAGGTAAGTATATGTGTTTATTGTTTTTATTATTTATAGTATACTGTGGCAAGAAGGGGGGTGGGGGCCCTATATAGTGGCACAATATGGAGGGGTACTATGGAGAAGAGGGGAAGCACTATGGGGGCCACTATGGAGAAGAGGGGAAGCACTATGGGGGCCCTATATACTAGCACAATATGGGGGGGCACTAGGGAGGAGAGGGGAAGCACTATGGGGGCCCTATATACTGCCACAATATGGGGGGCACTATGGAGAAGAGGGAAAGCACTATGGGGGACACTATGGAGAAGAGGGGAAGCACTATGGGGGCCCTATATACTGCCACAATATGGGGGGCACTATGGAGAAGAGGGGAAGCACTATGGGGGCCCTATATACTGGCACAATATGGGGGGCACTAGGGAGAAGAGGGGAAGCACTATGGGGGCCCTATATACTGCCACAATATGGGGGGGCAGTATGGAGAAGAGGGGAAGCACTATGGGGGCCCTATATACTGCCACAATATGGGGGGCACTATGGAGAAGAGGGGAAGCACTATGGGGGCCCTATATACTGGCACAATATGGGGAGCACTATGGAGAAGAGGGGAAGCACTATGGGGGCCCTATATACTGGCACAATATGGGGGGGCACTATGGAGAAGAGGGAAAGCACTATTGGGCCCTATATACTGGCACATTATGGGGAGCACTATGGAGAAGAGGGGAAGGAGCACTATGGGGGCATTTATTGGGGGCTCTATTTATTGGCATGCATTATGGGGGGGGCACTGGAGAAGTGGGGGAGAAGAGCACTATAGGGGCATTGTATAGGGGCATTTAATACTGGCACCCATTTTGGTGCCACTATGGGGAAGGGGGGAGAGGAGCATTATGGGGGCATCTATGTGGGGCAGTCTATAGGGGCATTTTATACTGGCACATTATGGAAGACACTATGGGGATGAGGGAGGATCACTATGGGGCATCTTCTGGGTGCACTATATAGGAGTATTTTATACTGGCACAAATTATAGGGGCACTACAGGCACCTAAGCTCAACTGTGGGCACTAACAGTTTTTTCTAGTGGCACACAGTATGGGTAATTGGAACACATGAGGGCATTCTGGGGACATTGGCTCTACTGAGGGCACTAAGAGATGTTTTTATTTTATTTATTTTTTGGGGCATTTTTTGTACTGGCGCACATTATAAGGGGGCGTTTTTCTACTGTCACACATTATAAAGAGAATTATTACTACCAAGGGCATTATGGTGGGATTTATTACAACTGGGGGACTATGGGAGCATTATTACCGTACTTCTGTGACACAATTACTATTGGGGGCCCTGTAGGAGCACTATTACTACTAAGTGCACTCTGGCACAGAATTATTACCATTGGGATTTTGGGGAGCACTATTACTGTGGGGGTACCCTGGCACAGTATCAGCTTAGCACAGTTATTTTTGGGGGACATTATGGTTACACTATTAGTGTCAGGGACACTATTTGCTGGGTGCAGTTATTTTTTAGAGCATTGTGTTCCAACAATTATTGAAGGGGGCTCTATCTGTGTTTAACTAGTATTTTCAGGGGGTTTATCAGTTTATGCAGTATAGTTTTGGTGGTGCATGATGAGATGTTGAAAAGGTGGGAGGATGATGGAAAAGTAGGAAACTAAGATGTCTGTCAAACTTTGCAGAGAGAAGAGATGGCTGAAAGAAATCATCCTGGCGGTCTGGTCTGAATGGAGAAGATAAAGAAAGAGAACATCTACATCAAAGGAGACGTCACTGAATGTAAGAGGTATGTGGGGCTGTATTAGGCTACTTTCACAACTGCGTTAGTGATTCTGGCAGACTGTTCCAGCAGAGAACAGCCTGCCGGAATTCACTGGATCCAGCACTGCTGGATGCAGACTGCATGCCCGCCACCCCCATCAACTACAATGGGGTACGGCAGAGATCCGGCCACAATCTGGGGGGGGGGCTTTTTTGATGTACGCTCTGTTGGTAAATTTCCCTAGAAACTGCCCTGTAAGACTTTACTCTGGTTCTCAACCTGGGGGGGCTGTCTGTTGTGTGGTCAGGCTTGTAGGGTGGTGGGGGGAGATAACAAGCTTTTTGGAGTTTTCTGATGGTGCTTACGCTGGTCTCAGTGAATGCCAATGGCCTAAACAGCCCCCATAAAAGATCTCATTTGTGGGCAGAGGAGCTTCCACTATCTGCTGATCTACTGTGTGCCCAAGAGATGTACATTCTATTAGCTTATGCCAGCAGGATACACCATCCCTCATTCCCCCATATATATCAGGCACACTTCCGCAAGAAACAAAGGGAAGTTCTTTGGCTATAAGAAATACAGTAGCATTCCACCCTATCTCCTCTGTAATTGACCCAAATGGGAGATGTGTTATTTTGGTATGTAATATCAATAATATATTTTACACCATTGTGGCCTTATATGCCCCAAACCGCCACCAACCACGGTTTCTGTCTAAGATTATGCAGAAGGCCTCTAAGGTGAAACAAGGTCATTTAATAGTCTGTGGGGACTTTAACACAGTGCTGGATGTCCAAATGGACTCCACTGCCTCTAACAGAACCCAACACCACTCCCTGCACACCTTCCTAACACAGGAAGAGCTATATGACATCTGGAGACTACACCATGGCATGGAGAGGGATTACTCCTTGTTTTCTGCAGCTCATAATACATACTCTCGCATTGACTTATTCCATCTGAGCAGGTCCCTCCTACAACTAACTACCAACTCTACTATAGAACTTATCAAATGGTCTAACCATGCTGCTATCTCACTCTCAATTCAAGAGACATTTAGTGTCAGAGAGACCCTTGGGAGATGCAACCCATATCTCCCTATAAACCACTCTTCTAAAGAAGCCTTGACATCCTACTTTTCCTTCAATACAGCCTTTGAGACGAGTCCATATAGCCTATGGAACGCCCATAAGGCGTATATGAGAGGTATATTTATTCAGCAGCGACACAAAGTGAAAAAAGACAGGGAGCGATAAATACAAGATATCCTGACTGGACTTTCTTCTCTAGAACAGTTGAATAAAACTAAGGTACACCAAGCTAGGTCTTCCCAGATCTCGACACTACGGCTGCAATTAAGAGAGTGCCTTCTGTTTAAATATGAGAAACACCTCACTTCCTTAAAAGCAAGATATTACTCCAAAGACAACAAGGCGGGGAGTCTACATGCCAGTCGCCTCAAACTTCAAGCTGATAAATTAAGAATACCATTCCTAATGCACCCAACCACCAAGGAGAAAGTTCTTGACCCTAAGGCAATTGCAGATCAATTTAGGGACTACTACACATCTTTGTAGAACATAAATCAATCACCACAGACTTTTCTGGCCCCACTTGAATCTATACAGAAATACGTCTCCAAATTAAAGCTCCCATCCCTATTTTCGTAGCAGAGAGTATTATTATCCCCACTGTCCCACTCAGAGCTAGCCAAAATTATCCAATCCTTCCCCAAGCAAAAGTCTCCGGGCCCGGATGGACTCTCGAACTCCTATTATAAAACATTTCAAAACATCCTTGTACCCCACCTACTGGCGGTCCAAAATAAGGCATTCCATGAGTATACACTCCCCCCAAAAAATGCAGGAGGCCACCATAGTCACTCTATCTAAACCAGAGAAACCCAGAGTCTGTCCACAGAACTTCAGGCCCATATCTTTACTGAATACGGACCTAAGGATCTATCCCAAAGCTTTAGCTAACATACTTTATATGGCTCTGCCTTCTCTGATTGGTACGGATCAGACAGGCTTCATTAAGGGGAGACAAATAACCGACAGGAGGATTCTCAACATTGTAGACTTCCTGGAAAGAACACACACTAAGACCCTGATGGTTACGCTTGATGCTGAGAAGGCGTTTGACAACTTAAACTGGTCGTATGCCTTCTCGGTCTTAGAGGTGATGGGTAGGGATGAGCGAACCCGAACTGTATAGTTCGGGTTCGTACCGAATTTTGGGGTGTCCGTGACACGGACCCGAACCCGAACATTTTCGTAAAAGTCCGGGTTCGGGTTCAGTGTTCGGCGCTTTCTTGACGCTTTTTGAAAGGCTGCAAAGCAGCCAATCAACAAGCATCATACTACTTGCCCCAAGAGGCCATCACAGCCATGCCTACTATTGGCATGGCTGTGATTGGCCAGTGCAGCATGTGACCCAGCCTCTATATAAGCTTGGGTCACGTAGCGCTGCACGTCACTCTGCTGATACAAGTGTAGGGAGAGGTTGCAGCTGCGACGTTAGGGCGAGATTAGGCAGTGATTAACTCCTCCAAAAGACTTCATTCAGTGATCGATCTACAGCTGTGGATCATTGAACTGCTGCTATTCAATTGCTCACTGTTTTTAGGCTGCCCAGAGCGTTTTTCAGTCACTTTTTTCTGGGGTGATCGGCGGCAATTTTGTGGCTTGTGGTGCGCCAGCACAAGCTGCCACCAAGTACATTTAACCATCAATAGTGTGGTTATTTTTTGCTATATTCTACATCAGGGTCAAGCTGGCATCAAGTGCATTTAACCATCAATAGTGTGGTTATTTTTTGGCCATATACTACATCAGGGGCAAGCTGAGCCTGTCACCCAAGTGCATTTAACCATCAATAGTGTGGTTATTTTTTGCTATATCCTACATCAGGGTCAAGCTGTCATCAAGTGCATTTAACCATCAATAGTGTGGTTATTTTTTGGCCATATACTACATCAGGGGCAAGCTGAGCCTGTCACCCAAGTGCATTTAACCATCAATAGTGTGGTTATTTTTTGGCCATATACTACATCAGGGGCAAGCTGAGCCTGTCACCCAAGTGCATTTAACCATCAATAGTGTGGTTATTTTTTGGCTATATCCTACATCAGGGTCAAGCTGTCATCAAGTGCATTTAACCATCAATAGTGTGGTTATTTTTTGGCCATATACTACATCAGGGGCAAGCTGAGCCTGTCACCCAAGTGCATTTAACCATCAATAGTGTGGTTATTTTTTGCTATATCCTACATCAGGGTCAAGCTGTCATCAAGTGCATTTAACCATCAATAGTGTGGTTATTTTTTGGCCATATACTACATCAGGGGCAAGCTGAGCCTGTCACCCAAGTGCATTTAACCATCAATAGTGTGGTTATTTTTTGCTATATCCTACATCAGGGTCAAGCTGTCATCAAGTGCATTTAACCATCAATAGTGTGGTTATTTTTTGGCCATATACTACATCAGGGGCAAGCTGAGCCTGTCACCCAAGTGCATTTAACCATCAATAGTGTGGTTATTTTTTGGCTATATCCTACATCAGGGTCAAGCTGTTATCAAGTGCATTTAACCATCAATAGTGTGGTTATTTTTTGGCCATATACTACATCAGGGGCAAGCTGAGCCTGTCACCCAAGTGCATTTAACCATCAATAGTGTGGTTATTTTTTGCTATATCCTACATCAGGGTCAAGCTGTCATCAAGTGCATTTAACCATCAATAGTGTGGTTATTTTTTGGCCATATACTACATCAGGGGCAAGCTGAGCCTGTCACCCAAGTGAATTTAACCATCAATAGTGTGGTCATTTTTTGCTATATCCTACATCAGGGTCAAGCTGTCATCAAGTGCATTTAACCATCAATAGTGTGGTTATTTTTTGGCCATATACTACATCAGGGGCAAGCTGAGCCTGTCACCCAAGTGCATTTAACCATCAATAGTGTGGTTATTTTTTGCTATATCCTACATCAGGGTCAAGCTGTCATCAAGTGCATTTAACCATCAATAGTGTGGTTATTTTTTGGCCATATACTACATCAGGGGCAAGCTGAGCCTGTCACCCAAGTGCATTTAACTATCAATAGTGTGGTTATTTTTTGGCTATATCCTACATCAGGGTCAAGCTGTGATCAAGTGCATTTAACCATCAATAGTGTGGTTATTTTTTGGCCATATACTACATCAGGGGCAAGCTGAGCCTGTCACCCAAGTGCATTTAACCATCAATAGTGTGGTTATTTTATGGCTATATTCTACATCAGGGTCAAGCTGTCATCAAGTGCATTTAACCATCAATAGTGTGGTTATTTTTTGGCCATATACTACATCAGGGGCAAGCTGAGCCTGTCACAAAGTGCATTAAACCATCAATAGTGTGCTTATTTTTTGGCCATATACTACATCAGGGGCAAGCTGAGCCTGTCACCCAAGTGCATTTAACCATCAATACAGTAGTGTGGTTATTTTTTGGCTATATCCTACATCAGGGTCAAGCTGTCATCAAGTGCATTTAACCATTAATAGTGTGGTTATTTTTTGGCCATATACTACATCAGGGGCAAGCTGAGCCTGTCACCCAAGTGCATTTAACCATCAATAGTGTGGTTATTTTTTGGCTATATCCTACATCAGGGTCAAGCTGTCATCAAGTGCATTTAACCATCAATAGTGTGGTTATTTTTTGGCCATATACTACATCAGGGGCAAGCTGAGCCTGTCACCAACTGCATTTAACCATCAATAGTGTGGTTATTTTTTGTCTATATCCTACATCAGGGTCAAGCTGAGCCTGTCACAAAGTTATTCTCAATAACTTCACACACACGCTACAGTGCAGATCCAAGTCTAATTCTGTGATTAAACATATACCTGTCACCCAGCGCCTAAAAAATAGGCCTCACATTTATATTCATCCAAATCTGTCATTACTGCTTTAGCTGGTCAAGTTATTTAGTGTCCGTCAAAGCACAGCTTTTGTTCTGGGTTGAAATACAATTCCCAATTTTGCAATTCTCTAAATTAGTGGTTTCTGCTGTATCAGGCCTACTTTAAATCTATCCCTAAAAGGGTATATTAGATTCAAGGTGCTGATAGGGTAATTCTCAAGAACTTCACACACACGCTACAGTGCAGATCCAAGTCTAATTCTGTGATTAAACATATACCTGTCACCCAGCACCTAAAAAATAGGCCTCACATTTATACTCATCCAAATCTGTCATTACTGCTTTAGCTGGTCAAGTTATTTAGTGTCCATCAAAGCACAGTTTTTGTTCTGGGTTGAAATACAATTCCCAATTTTGCAATTCTCTAAATTAGTGGTTTCTGCTGTATCAGGCCTACTTTAAATCTATCCCTAAAAGGGTATATTAGATTCAAGGTGCTGATAGGGTAATTCTCAATAACTTCACACACACGCTACTGTGCAGATCCAAGTCTAATTCTGTCCGTAAACGTATACCTGTCACCCAGCGCCTAAATAATAGGCCTCAAATTTATATTCAGCTAAATCTGTCATTACTGGTGTGCCTGTATTAGTGTAATACGGTACCTAAATAGATAGCCAGATAGTGTTAGGTGTCTGTAAAAAAAGGCCTGAATTTTAATTCAATACATTGGCCCGAATAATATTTTTCTTATTGTGGTGAACGGTAACAATGAGGAAAACATCTAGTAAGGGACGCGGACGCGGACATGGTCGTGGTGGTGTTAGTGGACCCTCTGGTGCTGGGAGAGGACGTGGCCGTTCTGCCACAGCCACACGTCCTAGTGTACCAACTACCTCAGGTCCCAGTAGCCGCCAGAATTTACAGCCATATTTGGTGGGGCCCAATGCCGTTCTAAGGATGGTAAGGCCTGAGCAGGTACAGGCATTAGTCAATTGGGTGGCCGACAGTGCATCCAGCACATTCACATTATCTCCCACCCAGTCTTCTGCAGAAAGCTCACAGATGGCGCATGAAAACCAAGCCCATCAGTCTGTCACATCACCCCCATGCATATCAGGGAAACTGTCTGAGCCTCAAGTTATGCAGCAGTCTCTTATGCTGTTTGAAGACTCTGCTGGCAGGGTTTCCCAAGGGCATCCACCTAGCCCTTCCCCAGGGGTGGAAGAGATAGAATGCACTAACGCACAACCGCTTATGTTTCCTGATGATGAGGACATGGGAATACCACCTCAGCACGTCTCTGATGATGACGAAACACAGGTGCCAACTGCTGCGTCTTTCTGCAGTGTGCAGACTAAATAGGAGGTCAGGGATCAAGACTGGGTGGAAGACGATTCAGGGGACGATGAGGTCCTAGACCCCACATGGAATGAAGGTCGTGCCACTGACTTTCACAGTTCGGAGGAAGAGGCAGTGGTGAGACCGAGCCAACAGCGTAGCAAAAGACAAAGAGGGAGCAGTGGGCAAAAGCAGAACACCCGCCGCCAAGAGACTCCGCCTGCTACTGACCGCCGCCATCTGGGACCGAGCACCCCAAAGGCAGCTTCAAGGAGTTCCCTGGCATGGCACTTCTTCAAACAATGTGCTGACGACAAGACCCGAGTGGTTTGCACGCTGTGCCATCAGAGCCTGAAGCGAGGCATTAACGTTCTGAACCTTAGCACAACCTGCATGACCAGGCACCTGCATGCAAAGCATGAACTGCAGTGGAGTAAACACCTTAAAAACAAGGAAGTCACTCAGGCTCCCCCTGCTACCTCTTCTGCTGCTGCCGCCTCGGCCTCTTCTGCTGCTGCCGCCACCTCGGCCTCTTCCTCCGCCTCTGGAGGAACGTTGGCACCTGCCGCCCAGCAAACATGGGATGTACCACCAACACCACCACCTGCGTCACCAAGCATCTCAACCATGTCACACGGCAGCGTTCAGCTCTCCATCTCACAAACATTTGAGAGAAAGCGTAAATTCCCACCTAGCCACCCTCGATCCCTGGACCTGAATGCCAGCATTTCTAAACTACTGGCCTATGAAATGCTGTCATTTAGGCTGGTGGACACAGACAGCTTCAAACAGCTCATGTCGCTTGCTGTCCTACAGTATGTTGTTCCCAGCCGGCACTACTTCTCCAAGAGAGCCGTGCCTTCCCTGCACAACCAAGTATCCGATAAAATAAAGTGTGCACTGCGCAACGCCATCTGTGGCAAGGTCCACCTAACCACAGATACGTGGACCAGTAAGCACGGCCAGGGACGCTATATCTCCCTAACTGCACACTGGGTAAATGTAGTGGCGGCTGGGCCCCAGGCGGAGAGCTGTTTGGCGCACGTCCTTCCGCCGCCAAGGATCGCAGGGCAACATTCTTTGCCTCCTGTCTCCTCCTCCTCCTACTCAGCTTCCTCCTCCTCTTCTTCCACCTGCTCATCCAGTCAGCCACACACCTTCACCACCAACTTCAGCACAGCCCGGGGTAAACGTCAGCAGGCCATTCTGAAACTCATATGTTTGGGGGACAGGCCCCACACCGCACAGGAGTTGTGGCGGGGTATAGAACAACAGACTGACGAGTGGTTGCTGCCGGTGAGCCTCAATCCCGGCCTGGTGGTGTGCGATAATGGGCGAAATCTCGTTGCAGCTCTGGGACTAGCTGATTTGACGCACATCCCTTGCCTGGCGCATGTGCTGAATTTGGTGGTGCAGAAGTTCATTCGCAACTACCCCGACATGTCAGAGCTGCTGCATAAAGTGCGGGCCGTCTGTTCGCGCTTCCGGCGTTCACATCCTGCCTCTGTTTGCCTGTCTGCGCTACAGCGTAACTTCGGCCTTCCCGCTCACCGCCTCATATGCGACGTGCCCACCAGGTGGAACTCCACCTTGCACATGCTGGACAAACTGTGAGAGCAGCAGCAGGCCATAGTGGAGTTTCAGCTGCAGCACGCACGGGTCAGTCGCAGTGCGGAACAGCACCACTTCACCATCAATGACTGGGCCTCCATGCGAGACCTGTGTGCCCTGTTGCGCTGTTTCGAGTACTCCACCAACATGGCCAGTGGCGATGACGCCGTTATCAGCGTTACAATACCACTTCTATGTCTCCTTGAGAAAACACTTAGGGCGATGATGGAAGAGGAGGTGGCCCAGGAAGAGGAGGAAGAGGGGTCATTTTTAGCACTTTCAGGCCAGTATCTTCGAAGTGACTCAGAGGGAGGTTTTTTGCAACAGCAGAGGCCAGGTACAACAGCAGAGGCCAGGTACAAATGTGGCCAGACAGGGCCCACTACTGGAGGACGAGGAGGACGAGGATGAGGAGGAGGTGGAGGAGGATGAGGATGAAGCATGTTCACAGCGGGGTGGCACCCAACGCAGCTCGGGCCCATCCCTGGTGTGTGGCTGGGGGGAAACGCAGGACGATGACGATACGCCTCCCACAGAGGACAGCTTGTCCTTACCTCTGGGCAGCCTGGCACACATGAGCGACTACATGCTGCAGTGCCTGCGCAACGACAGCAGAGTTGCCCACATTTTAACGTGTGCGGACTACTGGGTTGCCACCCTGCTGGATCCACGGTACAAAGACAATGTGCCCACCTTACTTCCTGCACTGGAGCGTGATAGGAAGATGCGCGAGTACAAGCGCACGTTGGTAGACGCGCTACTGAGAGCATTCCCAAATGTCACAGGGGAACAAGTGGAAGCCCAAGGCGAAGGCAGAGGAGGAGCAAGAGGTCGCCATTGCAGCTGTGTCACGGCCAGCTCCTCTGAGGGCAGGGTTAGCATGGCAGAGATGTGGAAAAGTTTTGTCACCACGCCACAGCTAACTGCACCACCACCTGATACGGAACGTGTTAGCAGGAGGCAACATTTCACTAACATGGTGGAACAGTACCTGTGCACACCCCTCCACGTACTGACTGATGGTTTGGCCCCATTCAACTTCTGGGTCTCCAAATTGTCCACGTGGCCAGAGCTAGCCTTTTATGCCTTGGAGGTGCTGGCCTGCCCGGCGGCCAGCGTTTTGTCTGAACGTGTATTCAGCACGGCAGGGGGCGTCATTAAAGACAAACGCAGCCGCCTGTCTACAGCCAATGTGGACAAGCTGACGTTCATAAAAATGAACCAGGCATGGATCCCACAGGACCTGTCCATCCCTTGTGCAGATTAGACATTAACTACCTCCCCTTAACCATATATTATTGTACTCCAGGGCACTTCCTCATTCAATCCTATTTTTATTTTCATTTTACCATTATATTGCGGGGCAACCCAAAGTTGAATGAACCTCTCCTCTGTCTGGGTGCCGGGGCCTAAAAATATCTGACAATGGCCTGTTCCAGTGGTGGGTGACATGAAGCCTGATTCTCTGCTATGACATGAAGACTGATTCTCTGCTGACATGAAGCCTGAATCTCTGCTATGGGACCTCTCTCCTCGCCTGATTCTCTGCTATGACATGAAGACTGATTCTCTGCTGACATGAAGCCTGAATCTCTGTTATGGGACCTCTCTCCTCTGTCTGGGTGCCGGGGCCTAAATATGTGACAATGGACTGTTCCAGTGGTGGGTGACGTGAAGCCTGATTCTCTGCTATGACATGAAGACTGATTCTCTGCTGACATGAAGCCTGAATCTCTGTTATGGGACCTCTCTCCTCTGTCTGGGTGCCGGGGCCTAAAAATATCTGACAATGGCCTGTTCCAGTGGTGGGTGACATGAAGCCTGATTCTCTGCTATGACATGAAGACTGATTCTCTGCTGACATGAAGCCTGAATCTCTGTTATGGGACCGCTCTCCTCTGTCTGGGTGCCGGGGCCTAAAAATATCTGACAGTGGCCTGTTCCAGTGGTGGGTGACATGAAGACTGATTCTCTGCTGACATGAAGCCAGATTCTCTGCTATGGGACCTCTCTCCTCTGCCTGGGTGCCTGGGCCTAAATATCTGACAATGGACTGTTCCAGTTTTGGGTGACGTGAAGCCTGATTCTCTGCTGACATGAAGCCTGATTCTCTGCTATGGGACCTCTCTCCAATTGATATTGGTTAATTTTTATTTATTTTATTTTAATTTTAATTCATTTCCCTATCCACATTTGTTTGCAGGGGATTTAACTACATTTTGCTGCCTTTTGCAGCCCTCTAGCCCTTTCCTGGGCTGTTTTACAGCCTTTTTAGTGCCGAAAAGTTCGGGTCCCCATTGACTTCAATGGGGTTCGGGTTCGGGACGAAGTTCGGGTCGGGTTCGGATCCCGAACATTTCCGGGAAGTTCGGCCGAACTTCTCGAACCCGAACATCCAGGTGTTCGCTCAACTCTAGTGATGGGTGTTGGTGACCCTATTATATTGGCAATCAGAGCCTTGTATTCTAACCTGACAGCCAAGGTGTTTGTCAATGGAGCAGCGTCTGGGGGAATTACCATCACCAACGGCACCCGACAGGGGTCTCCCCTCTCACCATTGATCTTCATTTTGTCTATAGTGCCTCTAGCTCAAGAGAAATCAACCTGCAGTAAGGGGCATACAAATAGGCTCCCAACAACATTGTGTTTCATTATATGCGGATGATATCATCCTAACACTCGCAAACCCTTTGACCTCCCTGGACAAAGCTATATCCTTGATATAGGAATTTGGCAAACTATCATACTACAAGGTTAATGAGGCTAAGTCTCAAGCTTTACCCTTTAACCTGCCATCCACATCTATAAATGGCATAAAGTCATCTTTTTCTCTAGACTGGCATGCGTCTTGCATCAAATATTAAGGCATACATATACCTACTTCAGTATCCCTCGCGTACAAATATGAGCTTTGAGGCCGAACGCGCTCCTGTATGGCAGGCAAGAGGTTTCATGGTTAGGCCGCATAGCAGCCTTCAAATTGCTACTTCTACCCAAATTATTGTTTCTATTTAGTATAGTCCCCATAAGGGTCCCTCAGCTATTTCTGCAAAAAGCCCAAGGAATTGTAACCTCCTTTGTGTGGGCAGGCCAAAAACCGCACATTGCCTCCTCCATCCTTAACAGACACAAGGGTGTTGGTTGATTGAGCCTCCCCAATATATCAGACTATCTTCTTGCTACCCAAATCCAGCAACTGAGAGAGTGGTGGAGGAGCAGCAGACAGGCCCCGTGGTTAAGCATAGAAAGAGCCATTGCCCCCTCAAACAACTTACAGGCTCTTTTGATCAATGGCTTGAGTACTGATCCTACTAGGGCTTCTTCCCTGCCATACTTGTTGGCGTCCTCGCTACATTACTGAAAGCTTTTTCATGATAGATGTGCTCCAAGCACGATTTCACTATCTCACATTGCTACCAATCACGTGGTGGAGCTTAATATGCCAGGACTGGACCTTAATGGGTGGTGATATACAGGTCTTATATATATTTCTCAACTGTTTGAGCATGCTCGACTCAAACCCTTTCACGCCTTACAAATAGACTTTAACATTCCAAAGGTAGACTTTTGCAAATACTTGCAAATTAGACACATTTTATCCCACACTGACCCTTGTCTAGTGAAAGCCCATAAAGATCTCCTGGCACTCTGGTCTAGTCCTAACCTCCCAAAAACCTTTTCCCGAACACGACCACTATATATGACTCTGGGCTCAAAACATACCTTTTGTAAGTCTGCTCCCTTTTTGGCTTGGGACAAAGAACTACACATGGTTATCCCAGCCAACAAATGGTCTCTCACTTTGTTTCATGTCTTCCACCTTCCACTGCGTCACTCACTATGAAGCATCTATAAAAACTTGCCTGTGATGGTTCTTCACCCCAGGTAGACTGAGTATCATATACCTAGGTTCCTCCCTGTTAAAGGGGATATTAATTATTGATATTTAATGCAAATATCAATAATTAATATTCATAAATAGGAGGAGCCATCTATCGATGACCCCGCCTATTTATACCTTTATCATAATATAAATACCTAACCTAACCTATTTAGCTATGTTAACTAGCTAGATTATGTTAACTAACTAACTATCTCTGTTACCTATACACTCCACTGAACTACACTACGGCTATTGCTGCGGCGCCTACTATAACAAAAGACTACACACTGTGCTTAAATAAAAGGTATTTATTAACACACTATACGTAACAGTCTAATATTTGCCTATAAATATATATATCTATATCAATGGAATATATATATATACAGGGAGTGCAGAATTATTAGGCAAATGAGTATTTTGACCACATCATCCTCTTTATGCATGTTGTCTTACTCCAAGCTGTATAGGCTCGAAAGCCTACTACCAATTAAGCATATTAGGTGATGTGCATCTCTGTAATGAGAAGGGGTGTGGTCTAATGACATCAACACCCTATATTAGGTGTGCATAATTATTAGGCAACTTCCTTTCCTTTGGCAAAATGGGTCAAAAGAAGGACTTAACAGGCTCAGAAAAGTAAAAAATAGTGAGATATCTTGCAGAGGGATGCAGCACTCTTAAAATTGCAAAGCTTCTGAAGCGTGATCATCGAGCAATCAAGCGTTTCATTCAAAATAGTCAACAGGGTCGCAAGAAGCGTGTGGAAAAACCAAGGCGCAAAATAACTGCCCATGAACTGAGAAAAGTCAAGCGTGCAGCTGCCAAGATGCCACTTGCCACCAGTTTGGCCATATTTCAGAGCTGCAACATCACTGGAGTGCCCTAAAGCACAAGGTGTGCAATACTCAGAGACATGGCCAAGGTAAGAAAGGCTGAAAGACGACCACCACTGAACAAGACACACAAGCTGAAACGTCAAGACTGCGCCAAGAAATATCTCAAGACTGATTTTTCTAAGGTTTTATGGACTGATGAAATGAGAGTGAGTCTTGATGGGCCAGATGGATGGGCCCGTGGCTGGATTGGTAAAGGGCAGAGAGCTCCAGTCCGACTCAGACGCCAGCAAGGTGGAGGTGGAGTACTGGTTTGGGCTGGTATCATCAAAGATGAGCTTGTGGGGCCTTTTCGGGTTGAGGATGGAGTCAAGCTCAACTCCCAGTCCTACTGCCAGTTTCTGGAAGACACCTTCTTCAAGCAGTGGTACAGGAAGAAGTCTGCATCCTTTAAGAAAAACATGATTTTCATGCAGGACAATGCTCCATCACACGCGTCCAAGTACTCCACAGCGTGGCTGGCAAGAAAGGGTATAAAAGAAGAAAATCTAATGACATGGCCTCCTTGTTCACCTGATCTGAACCCCATTGAGAACCTGTGGTCCATCATCAAATGTGAGATTTACAAGGAGGGAAAACAGTACACCTCTCTGAACAGTGTCTGGGAGGCTGTGGTTGCTGCTGCACGCAATGTTGATGGTGAACAGATCAAAACACTGACAGAATCCATGGATGGCAGGCTTTTGAGTGTCCTTGCAAAGAAAGGTGGCTATATTGGTCACTGATTTGTTTTTGTTTTGTTTTTGAATGTCAGAAATGTATATTTGTGAATGTTGAGATGTTATATTAGTTTCACTGGTAAAAATAAATAATTGAAATGGGTATATATTAGTTTTTTGTTAAGTTGCCTAATAATTATGCACAGTAATAGTCACCTGCACACACAGATATCCCCCTAAAATAGCTAAAACTAAAAACAAACTAAAAGCTACTTCCAAAAATATTCAGCTTTGATATTAATGAGTTTTTTGGGTTCATTGAGAACATGGTTGTTGTTCAATAATAAAATTAATCCTCAAAAATACAACTTGCCTAATAATTCTGCACTCCCTGTATATTTATAGCAGCACACAGCAATATAAGTAAACACACTATAACAACACCCCAATACGGTTCTAACTACGCTAACACAGTCCCAAGTCCTCCCCAGGATCTAACTACAATTGCAATATACTTACATACACACAAATATCAGTAACCAACCCGCCTGCCTACTCACTGTCCCTACGGGGTACAAGGGGTATAATCACACAATTGTGGCACTGCAGGAGTTAATACATACAGGCCAAGGAACACGGGGTAGTAACTATGCAGGGGTAATCCAAGAAAGGGTTTACAAGGCAGCAGCAGTAAAGGGGCTACTGCTGGGGCTACACACTGGGTACAATAATACAAGTCTAATTATACGCTATATCTATATATATTTATAGATCAATGGTTATAAATATATATACATATAGACGCACACACCACAATACAAACCTAACTACACTAGACAATTCCCAATTCCACCCCACACTCTAGCTGTAACACACACTCAGCTGCTACTGGGGTAAGCAGGTAGCAGTGAAGGGGTAGGATTACAGGGCAGCTACAGGGGTATGAGTTGGTGGCAGGGAAGGGGTAAATCAGGGATTAGGAGTCTGGAGGGAATGGGTTACTCAGCCATCTTCAGGGCCATGTGGCCTCTCTTCCTTCAGGGAGCAGTTCCTATGTGTCTCTGATTGTAGTCCAGGTCCAAAAGGCCCCACCTCTGTCCTGCTTGGGCTAATATAGCCCAAAAGCAGCCCCCTCCTCCTTCTTCAACAGGAGGGTGATGACATCATCGTGGGCATGTGACGGAATGCTTGAACTGAAACAAAGGACTTCCTGCCCAAGCTGTAAGCCTCCCCCCCAGCTGCTACAACATAACATCACATACTCCCACGTCATAAACGAACCAGGCTGATCAACATATATATATGTACACATATACACACTACACAACCTGGGGATCATATATATCCACCCAACCCTGGGGCACTTAGGTATATACATCCATATAGATGTTTGGGGCACATCTACATGCATGTACATATACACAATATCATAAATGGGCAGTAATAAGCCCACCTGCATATGGATATATTATACATAGAGATGTATGCTGACAAAGGGGGCATACATACATCTCCATGTATACACCCATACCACCTGGACCGGCCCATGCAAAAGGGCCAATATACATGCATATATGTAAGGGCATATATACATATATATTTAAATCCAACACTTCCCTCAACACTCCCATTGCTGTTGGACAAACTGTGGGGCAAAAGGCACCCTGCTCAATGTGCTTTAGTCATGCCTGCACTTGGAGACACTGTGTTCAGAAATCTTTTAATTAGCTTCTAGATTCTGTGGTACTTCTATTGTCAAATCACCACTGTGGGCATTGTTCTTTATGAACATTAGGTCTATACCTATCTCCCACTGCATTCCTGTAGCACATTTATTCCTGTCAACTAGTGATGGACGAACATCGACCGGGACGGTTTGCGAACGTTATTAAATGCTCGCGAACCGCAAGTTCGCGGCGGGCCCCATTCACTTTAATAGCAGGCGAACCTGAAAAAACCTTCAGCTCATATTTTCAGCCACCAAATACTTAGTAAAAGTGCACAAATAGTTACACAACATGGAGAGTGACATACTAGAGGTGGATCAATGACAAAGATTCCAACCAAAAATATGTATCTTAATCAGGGGACATTTTTATGCATCTTAAAGGGAAATTCTCTGAAATGCGCCCTGTCAGAGCCTAAAATTTTTTTATTTTAGGCCATGGGAGTACGGGCCTTAAAAATTCGGCATTCACCTGACATAAAAGAAATTCTGATTATGTGGCTCGAGGTACATTATGCGGTCAATGGATAAGAATTTTACTGTAGGCCACTGGACTACAGGCCCCAAACATTAGGCATTCACAGGACAGAAAAGATCAAGTGATTATGTGGCCGGAGGTATATTACACGATCAATGGATATAAATCTTACTGCAGGCCAGTACAAATACAGGTCAAATACATATGGTTAAAAGAACTAAAAATATTAAATTGGATTAAAAACATGGCTAACGAAATCCCCCCTCTTGAAAAAAAACATAATGATAATAGTTGTAATTCGATAACACGTGTTCGTCACTGGTGTTGAATTCCTCCGAGGCCCCAACAATTATTCATTCAGCGTACAGAAAAGAACAGGTAAGTATGTGGCTGGAGGTAGATTACACGGTCATAGGATATCAATTTTACAGCAGGCCAGTGGACTACAGACCCCAAAAATTATGCATTAAGCGTACAGAAAAGAACAAGTAAGTATGTTGCTGGAGGTAGAATACACGGTCATTGGATATAAATTTTTCAGCAGGCTAGTGGACTCCAGGCCCCAAATATTATGCATTCAGCGTACAGAAAAGAACAAGTAAGTATGTGGCTGGAGGTAGATTACATGGTCATTATCAGGGCCGGCTCCAGGTTCATGTGGGCCCTTGGGCGATAAATCCCAGTGGGCCCCCATGAGGCATTTTTTTACATTGACATGTCCCCCTGTGGCTCCTACACGGTATAATTACCCCCAGTGGCCCTTCACACAGTATAATGACTACTAGTGGCCCTTCACACAGTATAATGACTACTAGTGGCCCTTCACACAGTATAATGACTACTAGTGGCCCTTCACACAGTATAATGAACCCCCATTCCCCCCCCCCCCACTGTATAATGACCACCTGTGGCCCTGCATTCAGAATAATAACCCCCAGTCGCCCCCATTTAGAATAATGACCCCCAGTAGCCCCCACACTGGGGGAATACTGTATGGAGGGGGCTCTGGGGGTGATTATACTGAATGTAGGGTCATTGGTGATCATTATACTAAATGGGGGACACTGGGGGTCATTATACTATGTAAAGGGCCCTCACAGTATAATGACCCCACATTGACCCTCCATTCAGAATAATGACCCCCCAGTCGCCCCCACACTGGGGGTTATACTGTATGGAGGGGGCACAAGGGGTTATTATATTTAATGGGGGCTCTGGTGGTCATTATGCTAAATGGAGGGTCAATGGGGATCATTATACTAAATGGGGGGCACTGGGAGTCATTATACTGTGTAAGGGGCCCTCACAGTGTGATGAATGACCCCCCAGTGGCCCCCTCACATACCTATCATTGCAGGGGAGCTGGTGGTCCTGTCATTCACTAACCGCAGCTCCCTGCGCTCCTTCTCTACAGCGGCCCACTACAGCAGTGAGCCAGGCCTGGAGGAGAGAAGGAGATGTGCAGTGATGTAGCTAGAACTAACTGGGCCCCACAGCGAAATTTAGTACGCCCCCCTCCCCCCCAATGTGTGTTCACATTGCGTTTTTCCTATCGGTTTGATGTATACAAATGTGCAGCACTCCACGTTTTTGTATCCTGCAGAGTCAAGTAAAAAATGCATACGTTAACGTATATGTTTTTTTACCATGGAACTGTATGGTGAACGGACGCCACTGTACGGCATCAGTCTGAGGCATCTGTTAACACATAAATTTTTGGTATACATTAAATGGATGGAAAAAATAGGATGTGGACCCAGCCCTAGTGTCAGAATAAGGCTACTTTCACACTTGCAGCAGAGAGATCCGGCAAGCAGTTCCGTCGCCGGAACTGCCTGCCGGATCAGGCAAAATGTATGCTAACCTTAAAAATGCCTGATCAGTCGAAAAAATGCATTGAAATGCCGGATCCGTCTTTCCAGGGTCATCCGGCAAAAACGGATCCGGCATTTATTTTTTCACCTTTTTTTCAGTCTGCGCATGCGCATACCCTTAGTTATATAGCTACTGAATGAGATGCCTATATTTCATATATATCTTGTGAGAAGCCAATTTGATTCTAAAGGGTTAATTTAATTCAACCTGTAATCTAAAGTCTGTGTCATCTGTCCCTTCTCTCTCTGCTCCTGTCCCTTAATCTTATCACTGCTGCAAGAAGAGCCGGAGCCGACAGCCTCAGTGTAATGTAACCTGTTCTACAGTCTGACTCACGGCTCTTTTAACTCAATGAATCGAATGAGTCACTTACTGAGTCGGATCTTTAGATTCTTGTGACTCATTCGATTCATTTAGACTCCCTGTACAGACGGCTCAGAGGACTCGAGTCAGAGCTGCAGTGTGCTGTGCTTGCCTCGCCCCCTCAGCTCTGGTCGGTGATTGGTTGGTGGGCGGGGAGGGGTGGGGCTGGCACTTGCGAGACTGTACTACTAAGAGGACTCGAGTCAGAGCTGCTACTGTGCTTGCCCCGCCCCCTCAGCTCTGGTCAGTGATTGGTTGGTGGCCGGGGAGGGGCTGGCACTTGCGAGTCAGCTCTCAGCAGTCTGACTCAGCAAGTGAACCGAAGATCCGATTCATGAATCGGTTCATTTGAATGAGCTGATTCAAATGAACCGATTCACCTAAAAGATCCGAACTTCCCATCACTACTCCTCAGGCAGCATGTGTCCTGTGTAGAGGGGGCTTGTTCTGAGTCTCTGCAGCTCAGAGGGCCCACCAAAGGGGTACTGCGTATGTGAAATGACAGCAGTGAGAGCTCCCATCTGTATTGATGGAAGTACTCATAGCAGCTCAGTGGGCCCCCCCCAGGAGCATTGGGCCCCGGCACTTGCCCGGGGATGCCGGGTTATGACACCGGCCCTGGTCATTATGTAGTGTCCCACTACGTAAAGGTGGGCACTACTAAGGGTTATGTTGCTCCCACCTCCTGTGGGAGAATGGTATTTTGTATTGCATTGTAATGCTATGTTAATTTCTGTGTACCAGGCCTGTCAGGGGTGTAGTTTCTCCTCTCAAGCTGTAGAGGGAGCTAGGGAACGCCCTAGTATATATAGTTAGGCCCAGACAGGAAGGGGTTAATGCAGTATATTCCAGGAGGTTAGTGAGTACAGTCTAGCCTGCCTGAGGGGTTCCTGAGCAAAAGAAGCTCAGAAGTTGCACCAGGAGAAGAGTCTGCCTCCTGAGAAACCAAGTTCCTAGAAAAGTACAATGCAGAGCCAAGCTTGTTCCAGCCAAACAGTGAGCTGAAGGGCAGAAGGATATAATTAAAGCAAGGAGTCATATACGAGAGGAAGTTTTCCCTAACCAAGGATAAAGCCAGCAATAGGGCATACGGGCCTTGGGATAAAGACAGACAGGATCTGAGGAGAAGTGCAGCCTGATCTGTAAGTGTTTTAACCCTCTGAGTATCTTGCAAGAACATTGTGCCTGCCATTTGATGTAAAGCCTGCATGTGACCACCTTTTTGCATATGGAACTGACCAAAAGACTGTAAATAGTTAACCTGTTCAGTAAAAAGAAGTTTTGGTTCACTGCAACGTGTGTTCCTCACTTATTACTGCAAGAAATCGGTGTGCCACCGTTTAGGCATTCGCATCATGAACTTTAAGGGATCTTGCCACAGGCACACTAAACCTACAACACCTAGGGCACCTCACCTACCACCTGGCCTGGTCCCTATACACTGCGTGCAGAATTATTAGGCAAATGAGTATTTTGACCACATCATCCTCTTTATGCATGTTGTCTTACTCCAAGCTGTATAGGCTCGAAAGCCTACTACCAATTAAGCATATTAGGTGATGTGCATCTCTGTAATGAGAAGGGGTGTGGTCTAATGACATCAACACCCTATATTAGGTGTGCATAATTATTAGGCAACTTCCTTTCCTTTGGCAAAATGGGTCAAAAGAAGGACTTGACAGGCTCAGAAAAGTCAAAAATAGTGAGATATCTTGCAGAGGGATGCAGCACTCTTAAAATTGCAAAGCTTCTGAAGCGTGATCATCGAACAATCAAGCGTTTCATTCAAAATAGTCAACAGGGTCGCAAGAAGCGTGTGGAAAAACCAAGGCGCAAAATAACTGCCCATGAACTGAGAAAAGTCAAGCGTGCAGCTGCCAAGATGCCACTTGCCACCAGTTTGGCCATATTTCAGAGCTGCAACATCCCTGGAGTGCCCAAAAGCACAAGGTGTGCAATACTCAGAGACATGGCCAAGGTAAGAAAGGCTGAAAGACGACCACCACTGAACAAGACACACAAGCTGAAACGTCAAGACTGGGCCAAGAAATATCTCAAGACTGATTTTTCTAAGGTTTTATGGACTGATGAAATGAGAGTGAGTCTTGATGGGCCAGATGGATGGGCCCGTGGCTGGATTTGTAAAGGGCAGAGAGCTCCAGTCCGACTCAGACGCCATCAAGGTGGAGGTGGAGTACTGGTTTGGGCTGGTATCATCAAAGATGAGCTTGTGGGGCCTTTTCGGGTTGAGGATGGAGTCAAGCTCAACTCCCAGTCCTACTGCCAGTTTCTGGAAGACACCTTCTTCAAGCAGTGGTACAGGAAGAAGTCTGCATCCTTCAAGAAAAACATGATTTTCATGCAGGACAATGCTCCATCACACGCGTCCAAGTACTCCACAGCGTGGCTGGCAAGAAAGGGTATAAAAGAAGAAAATCTAATGACATGGCCTCCTTGTTCACCTGATCTGAACCCCATTGAGAACCTGTGGTCCACTATCAAATGTGAGATTTACAAGGAGGGAAAACAGTACACCTCTCTGAACAGTGTCTGGGAGGCTGTGGTTGCTGCTGCACGCAATGTTGATGGTGAACAGATCAAAACACTGACAGAATCCATGGATGGCAGGCTTTTGAGTGTCCTTGCAAAGAAAGGTGGCTATATTGGTCACTGATTTGTTTTTGTTTTGTTTTTGAATGTCAGAAATGTATATTTGTGAATGTTGACATGTTATATTGGTTTCACTGGTAAAAATAAATAATTGAAATGGGTATATATTTGTTTTTTGTTAAGTTGCCTAATAATTATGCACAGTAATAGTCACCTGCACACACAGATATCCCCCTAAAATAGCTAAAACTAAAAACAAACTAAAAACTACTTCCAAAAATATTCAGCTTTGATATTAATGAGTTTTTTGGGTTCATTGAGAACATGGTTGTTGTTCAATAATAAAATTAATCCTCAAAAATACAACTTGCCTAATAATTCTGCACTCCCTGTACACAGAGAGTGCCCCAGAGGATCCATGTGCCAACCTCTCCATCACTGTTGTACGCTTGCCCAGGGTCTTCTATAAACTGTGAGTACTAAGAGCAACCCTCGTTTTGCCTATTAACCGTGACCTCACACTCGTTCACCCTGCAGGGCTGCGTACTGCAATTAGATATCAATTATACAGCAGGGCAGTGGACTACAGGCCCCAGAAATTATGCATTCAGCGTACAGAAAAGAACAAGTAAGTATGTGGCTGGAGGTAGATTACACGGTCATTGGATATCAATTTTACAGCAGGCCAGTGGACTACAGGCCCCAAAAATTATGCATTAAGCGTACAGAAAAGAACAAGTAAGTATGTTGCTGGAGGTAGATTACACGGTCATTGGATATCAATTTTACAGCAGGCCAGTGGACTACAGGCCCCAAAAAGTATGCATTAAGCGTACAGAAAAGAACAAGTAAGTATGTGGCTGGAGGTAAAATACACGGTCATTGGATATAAATTTTTCAGCAGGCCAGTGGACTACAGGCCCCAAAAATTATGCATTCAGCGTACAGAAAAGAACAAGTAAGTATGTGGCTGGAGGTAGATTACACGGTAAATAGATATCAATTTTACAGCAGGCCAGTGGACTACAGGCCCCAGAAATTATGCATTCATCGTACAGAAAGGAACAAGTAAGTATGTGGCTGGAGGTAGATTACACGGTCATTGGATATCAATTTTAGAGCAGGCCAGTGGACTACAGGCCCCAAAAATTATGCATTAATCGTACAGAAAAGATCAACTGATTATGTGGCTGGAGGTCTATTAGATGGTCAATGGATATAAATTTTACTGAAGGACAGTACAAATACAGGTCAAATACATATGGTTAAAAGAACAAAAAATATAAAATTGCATTAAAAACATGGCTAACGAAATCCCCCCTCTTGAAAAAAAACCGAATGATAATAGTTGAAACACATGGTCATCACAGGTGTTGAATTCCTCCGAGGCCCAAAACATTAAGCATTCACCTGACAGAAAAGGCATTTTATGCCGTTGTATTTACTTAAGACAGGGACCATTATTTGTTCTGGGTGGTGGCGGATATTTGTGGGCTGTCATGAGGAAATTCAATTAAACGTGGTCTCCTACTCGTCACAATTGCTCCGAAATCCATGCCTCATTAATTTTAAAAAATGTGAGGTAGTTCACACTGTCTTGAACTAGGCGAGTGCGCTTATCGGTCACGATCCCTCCTGCTGCGCTGAACGTCCTTTTGGACAGGATACTCGACAAGGGAAAAGCCAAGAGTTCCATGGAAAATTGTGCCAGCTCTGGCCACAGGTCAAGCCTGTGCACCCAGTAGTCAAGGGGTTCCTCGCTTCACAGAGCGTCCACATCGGCCGTTTACCCGTCGGTCTAGGCGTTCTCTGAGGCTGGATCTGGAGGACGGCTGTGGATGGGTTGGCTGCAAGAATGATCACATATCCAAAGTGACCAACACATCTTCAAACCGCCCACTTTTTGCAGGGGTGGTAGGATTGGTACCCGCACCTGTTTTGCTGTGGGTGGAAATTCCTCTGCCAGTGCCCGCAACAGCAGAATGCAGCATCTCTCGCTGCAAGGCCTGAAAATGCTTCATTCTGACAGCCCTCTGTGATGCTGGTAACATGTCCGCCATTTTGTGTTTGTACCGGAGGGCTAAGTACATTGCCACGCAGTACAGGTCCCTCCCCTTTATGCTTTTTATATGGGGGTCCGTCTTCAAATACTGGAGCATGAAGGCTCCCATTTGCACTAAATTGGAAGCGGTGGAGTGCCCTGGCTCCTGCTCATCGCCCAGGAGAATGTCGCGCTTGGTCTCCTCCCCCCAGCTACGGACAACACCAGGGATCCCCGAAAAGTTTAAAGCCTGCTCTTCTTGCTCCTCCTCCTCCCCCTAGGCACCATCCTCCTCTGACTCCTCTTCAGACTCCTGCTGACTTATCTCAGATGGAGAAGCCCTCCCGGGAGTTCATTCAGCATTGCGACTTCCTCATCTTCCAGCTCCTGCTCCTTGACGGCTTGATCAATGACACGGCGCAATGCACGCTCCAGAAAGAAGGTGTAAGGTACGATGTCACTGATGGCGCCTTTACTGCAACTGACCAGTTTGATGATCTCATCAAATGGCCGCAGAAGTCTGCATGCGTCACGCATGAGCAGTCACTGGCGTGGTAAAAAAAAAAACACACTCCCAGAACCTGTCCTGCAGCAGAGTTCGTACAGGTAGTCGTTAACTGCACATTTCTGCTGGAGCAGCCTATCAAGCATATACAAGGTGGAGTTCCATGGGCAGGTGGTGTCACTGCTGAACGTCAGCAAGGCGAGCCATGGCCTTTTAAGATCTTCTAAAATGGCCAGAGATTTCCCTGGCCTGCCACAAGACTTCCTGGACCCCGGGGTATTTGGCAACGAATCACTGCACGATAAGGTTCAGGACGTGTGCCATGCACGGCACGTGTGTCATTTTGCCCTGTTTCAGCCCGCTCAGCAGATTGTCACCATTGTCGCACACCACTTTATCAACTGTCAATTTGAGCGGGGTTAGCCACTGATCGGCCTGTGACCGCAAAGCTGAAAGGAGTGCAGGATCGGTGTGGCTCTTGGCTTCCAGGCACAACAGCCGCAGCACAGCATGGCAACGTCTCACCTGGCACGTCGAATAGGTTCTGGGGAGCTTGGGGGGCGCAACGGAAGAGGCGGTAGCAGTGGAAAAGGAGGAGTCAACTGAGGAGGAGACAGAGGATAGAGTGGGAGGAGGAGAAGAAGAGGCAGGCCTGCATGCAATCCGTGGCGGTAACACCAAAACCACCCGGGTGCCACGGGTTGCATGCTAGATGACCGTCAGAAGGTTCACCCAGTGAGCAGTAAAAGTTATGTACCTTCCCTGCCCGTGTTTTCTAGACCACATGTCTGTTGTCAGATGTATCTTGGCACCGACACTGTGTGACAGAGATACATTCACTTGCTGCTGAACGTGGCCATATAGCTCTGGGATGCCCTTTTGGGAGAAATATTTCCTTCTGGGGACCTTCCATTGCGGTGTGCCAATAGCCACAAATTTTCTAAATGTCTCCGAGTCCACCAGTTTATATGGCAGTAGTTGGCGGGCTAGCAGTTCTGACAAGCCAGCTGTCAGCCGTTGGGCAAGGGGGTTATCCTGCGTCATCATCTTTTTTTGCTCGAACATTTGGTGCAAGGAAGCCTGCCTTTTGCCAGATGAACGCGGTGACGGCACGGTGGAATGTGGAGTGGAGGACAACTGGGAGGAGAGAGGAGAAGGAGAAGAGGCAGGATGAGGAGCGCCAGGAGTGTAGCTTTGTGGATTCTGACGGTGTTGCTCCCACTGGGCTCGGTGATGGGAGGCCAGGTGCCTTCTTAAGGCGATCATCCCTAGGTGAGTGTTGGGCTTACCGCGACTTATGCGTTGACAGCACAGGCTGCAGATGGCAACACTATTGTCAGCAGCGGACACGTTGAGAAAAGCCCACACTGCGGAGCCATGTGCCGGCGTCCTAGGAGCGCCAGATGTGACCGGGCATGGTGGATGGCTCGTTCCAGATACATTAGCAGTCTGCTTTTTGCCTCCTGTGCACTGTAAGTTCTGACTGATTCTCCTCCCTATCTGCTGCTCTGTCTCTCCCTCTGAACTCCCCTCCTCTTCCTCGCTTGTGGGCACCCACGTGATGTCCATCGGCACGTTATCATCGTCACCTTCACCACCACTGACATTAGAGATCTCGGAGTAGGCAGCAACAGCGGGTCTGGATAATGTCGTCAAACTGCTGGGTGGTGACTGTTGATACCTCCTCTTCCTGATCTGATGCCAAGAATGGCTGCGCAACGGTAAGGTCTTGGAATGGATGGGAAAATAATTCCTCTGACTCGAGCAGAGGGAATATGGTGGCGGTGGTGTCTTTGGGGGTGCACACAGCAGAGAGTGAAGAGGGTGCAGATAGAGAGGATGAGGAGGGTGTAGAAGCGGAAGGCTGAGTGAGCCACTCAACCATACCTGCGGAATGGCCTGCCTCTTCCTCTATCTGTCATTTTCAAAATGACCCTGTGACAAAAGTCCCTATGGAAGAGCAGTATCTGTAGAAGAAGGTATATCACACCCCTCCCTCAATCAGTTTTTTGGGGAGCAACTGGTATATCACACCAGTAAAAATTATTTGTTCCAATAGCGTTTGTCACTGTGTAGCTGCGGTAACGCAGCAAAACCGCAAACACATGCTGTACTACCCAAATGCACTATATAGAAAGTATATTATTGGTATATAACACCCCTGCCTCAATCACTTTTTTGAGGGGGCAACTGGTATATTACACCAATAGAAATTTTTTGTTCCACGACAGATACGACAGTGTCACGCCATCTTGGGGTTGACTTGCCTGAAAGCAGAGAGTCACACCGGACCAGCACTCCTGTCCGCCCTGAACGCACAGGTGGATCAGTGGCTGACTCCGCACCAACTGGAGATCGGCAAAGTGGTGTGTGACAACGAAAGCAATTTGTTGGCGGCATTGAATTTGGGCAAGTTGACACATGTGCCGTGCATGGCACATGTGTTGAATCTGATCGTACAACACTTTATGCATAAGTACCCAGGCTTACAACGTCCTCAAGCAGGCCAGGAAGGTGTGTGGCCATTTCAGATGTTCCTACACGGTCATGGCGCACTTTTCCGATATTCAGTGGCGAAACAACATGCCAGTGAGGCGCTTGATTTGCGACAGCCCGACACGCTGGAATTCAACACTAATGTTCGACCATCTGCTCCAACAAGAAAAAGCCGTCAATGAGTATTTGTATGACCGGGGTGCTAGGACAGCCTCTGCGGAGCTGGGTATTTTTTTGCCACGTTACTGGACGCTCATGCGCAATGCCTGTAGTCTCATGCGTCCTTTTGAGGAGGTAACAAACCTAGTCAGTCGCACCGAAGGCACCATCAGCGACATCATCCCATTTGTTTTCTTCCTGGAGCGTGCCCTGCGAAGAGTGCTGGATCATGCCGTAGATGAGCGAGAAGAGGAAGAGGAAGAGTTGTGGTCACCATCACCACCAGAAACAGCATTATCAGCATCGCTTGCTGGACCTGCGGCAACGCTGGAAGAGGAATCTGAGGAAGAGGAGTCAGAGGAGGAATGTGGCTTTGAGGAGGAGGAAGACCAACCACAGCAGGCATCTCAGGGTGCTCGTTGTCACCTATCTGGTACCCGTGGTGTTGTATGTGGCTGGGGGGAAGAACAGACCTTCAATGAGATCAGTGAGGACGAGGAACGGGACATGAGTAGCTCGGCATCCAACCTTGTGCAAATGGGGTCTTTCATGCTGTCATGCCTGTTGAGGGACCCTCGTATAAAAAGGCTGAAGGAGAACGACCTGTACTGGGTGGCCACGCTACTAGACCCCCGGTATAAGCAGAAAGTGCCTGAAATGTTACCGAATTACCGAAAGTCGGAAAGGATGCAGCAGTTACAAAACAAGTTAAGGTGTCTTTCACACTACCGTTTTTTTTTTTCAGTTTTGCGGGCCGTTTTTTGCGTTCCGTATACGGTCCTTATACGGAACCATTCATTTCAATGGTTCCGCAAAAAAAACGGAATGTGTTCCGTATGCATTCCGTTTCCGTTTTTCCGTTTTTCCGTTCCGTTGAAAGATAGAACATGTCCTATATTTGGCCGCAAATCACGTTCCGTGGCTCCATTCAAGTCAATGGGTCCGCAAAAAAAATGGAACACATACGGAAATGCATCCGTATGTCTTCCGTATCCGTTCCGTTTTTTCTGAACCATCTATTGAAAATGTTATGCCCAGCCCAATTTTTTCTATGTAATTACTGTATACTGTATATGCCATAAGGAAAAACGGAATGGAAAAACGGAACGGAAACGGAAACACAACGGAAACAAAAAAACGGAACAACGGATTCGTGAAAAACGGATGGCAAAACACTGAAATCGACATACTGTAGCGTGAAAGAGGCCTAAAAAGTATGCTTTCCACAGCGTATAAGGGTGATGTCACAGCACAACGGGAATCTAACAGGGGAAGAGGTGAAAGTAATCCTCCTCCTACCACGACCACGCCGGCAAGGACACTTTACAGATGTGTTGTTGATGGAGGACATGTGGAGCTTTTTAAGTCCTACGCATCGCCACAGCCCTTCGGGGTCCACCCTCAGAGAACGACTCGACCGACAGGTAGCAAACTACCTCGCCTTAACTGCAGATATCGACACTCTGAGGAGCGATGAACCCCTTGACTACTGGGTGTGCAGGCTTGACCTGTGGCCTGAGCTATCCCAATTTGCGATAGAACTTCTGGCCTGCCCCGCTTCAAGTGTCCTGTCAGAAAGGACCTTCAGCGCAGCAGGAGGTATTGTCACTGAGAAGAGAAGTCGCCTAGGTCAAAAAAGTCTAGATTACCTCACCTTTATTAAGATGAATGAGGCATGGATCCCGAAGGGACTGACAGTGGGGGATGCATTTGACTAAAAAAGGCCTGATGAGATGCCTTGGGCTATAAAATGGTCCACACGCTGCTGTATTTAATCTCTGCATGCCGGATGACTTGCGTGACTTCTCCGCCACCAACTAGGGTTCAAGCCGCAATGTTTTAGTGCACTTTCTGCCTGGAAAACATCAATGTTGCGGATGCAACAATACCAATTTTTTCAGGCATGTGTACATGCCTAATTTTTCTGGCCTCTGGTGCTGCACTGTGGCTGCAAAAAAAAAAAAATGGTACATACATGTGTCAATTCCCCTTCGTGATCGTTATCTTGTTGTGGTGAAGGGGCTTGCGTATCACAACGAAGCGATCACCTCTATGAGTGTGTTGGCAATGGCAATGTTGGCACACTCCAGATGAGATAAGGTCGTTGCTTCATTGTGAACAGACCAAAAGCGATCGGCTGGATAATTTTGCATAGAAAAAACATTAATTTTCTTTGTGATCATCTAAGGTGATCATTAAAGCCTACTAGGCCAACAATGGGCCCACACTGCAGAATCATTGTTTTCTGGTTCACTTAACTGTCACTGAACTACCTCAGCACGACCATAGGCTTTGAAAAACCGCCATCGCCTGCAATCTCCCAAACGTGCGCACGAGCACAGTCATCACTACACCAAGATTGACGCATAGAGGAATAAAATTTATGTCATGAGTGTGTCAACTATTGACAACTCTTTGCGGTTGTCTAAACTCTATTCCATACATGTCCCCTGATAGGGGACGTAACAGGGATTAAACTGATAGGAATAGTACTACTTAACATACCACTCATATCGGGTAGCACAGTACATTGCACGGCGCACGCGCAGCGCCCCAAATTGGAAGTAAGAGGACCAACCAAGCATCTTTTTCCATCTCCCGGTTCCTAAAATCTATTCCATTCACGTCCCCTGATAGGAGACGTAACATGGATTAAACTGATAGGAATAGTACTACTTAACATACCACTCATATCGGGTAGCACAGTACATTGCACGGCGCACGCGCAGTGCCCCAAATTGGAAGTAAGAGGACCGACCAAGCATCTTTTTCCATCTCCCGGTTCCTAAAATCTGTTCCATACACCTCACCGGCCCCTGATAGGGGACAAAACAGAGATTAAACTGGTAAGGACAGATTTTTTTTAATTTAAAAAAAAAGAGGACAGTCTCTGCGGAGCTGGGTATTTTCTGGCCGCGGTACTGAACGCTCATGCACAATGGCTGTAGGCTCATGCGTCCTTTTGCGGAGGTGACAAACCTGGTCAGTCAAACCCAAGGCAACATCATCGACCTCATCCCATATGCGTTTTTTCTGGAGCGTGCCCTGCGAAGAGTGCTGGATCAGGCCGTAGATGAGCATGAAGAGGATGAGTTGTGGTCACCATTACCACCAGAAGCAGCCTTGTCGTCGTGGATTGCTGGACCTGCGGCAACGCAGAGAGAGGAGTCTGAAGAAGAGGAGTCAGAGGAGGAAGGTGGCTTTGAGGAGGTGAAAGACCAACCACAGCAGGAGTCCCAGGGGGCTTGTTGTCACCTTTCGGGGACCCTTGGTGTTGTACGTGGCTGCGTGGAGGAAGAGACCTTCAATGACGTCAGTGAGGACAAGGAATGGGACATGGCTAGCTAGGTATCCAACCTTGTGCAAATGGGGAGTTTGCGGTTGTGCAAATGGACTGTTTGCGGTTGTTTGCGGTGCTTTAAACGGGGAGTTTGGTCTGTCATAGTTTGGTCTGTCACTGTGAAGCGGGCGTAACCCTTACACTACCTGATCGATACAACATCATACCGGATGTTTTAAAGCTTGTTATTCCAAACAATTTAGGAATGTTAGGTGATTTATGCCCTTTATAGATTAAAACCCGACTCTTCGTCAACTACGTAATTTTCCATGGGAGTTTTGCCATGGATCCCCCTTCGGCATGCCACAGTCCAGGTGTTAGTCCCCTTGAAACAACATTTCCATCACTATTGTGGCCAGAAAGAGTCCCTGTGGGTTTTAAAATTCGCCTGCCTATTGAAGTCTATAGCGGTTCGCCCGGTTCGCGAACATTTGTGGAAATTCGCATTCGCCGTTCGCGAACGGAAAATTTTATGTTCGTGACATCTCTAGTTATTATATGGGTGATTTCTTAAATTATGCTAACACTGCTATTAGAGTGATTGTTTACCCAGAATAGTTTATATCAAGTTGATGCTAAGCAAATTATTGCGTATATACTTTTTGCACCATTACCTTGTAGTACTTTCGGATATTTATGAACTGTAACATAAGAAGCGTCTGTATATTCAGCCATAGGGTACATTGGTGGATTGTTCATATTGACTACTGTTTTAAAGAAAATTTTATAAAAATTTATATTTTAAAGGGAACATCATGGCTATAGTTTTTCTATGGATATTCTAGTTTGAAGATAGCCTGTTCTTGGTTATGTTTTCAACTATGAAATTTAGGAAGAATTGTATAAAGATTTATATTTTTCTCTAAAAATAGTTGTGTGAGGGCTTGTTTTTTGTGGGATGGGCTATAGTTTTTATTGGTACCATAATAAGGTACATATGACTTTTTGATCGATTTTTATTTAATTATTTTTGGATCCAAGTGGGCAAAAATAGTATTGTCGGGGTTTTTCATTTTTATTTTTTATGCGAGTCACAATGTGTGTCGATACAAATATTACGATACGAAATTTATATAAGTTTATTTCATGTTTTACAATTTTTTCATCATAAAATAATTTTTTGTTAAAAAAAAATATTTCTTTGCATCCCCACATCTAAAACCCATACCTTTTAATTTGTCCAACATACCTGTGTGAGGGCTTGTTTTTTTTTTTTTTTGCGGGATAGGCTGTAATTTTGGGGTACATATGACTGTTTCATCGTTTGTTATACGATTTTTTGGGGAGGTGACACGACAAACACAGAAACTGTAACATATTTTTTTTTTTTTTATGGCATTCACAGAGCAAGATAACACACTAACTTACAGTAGGCTTCTCGGAAATTTACTCTAAAGTTGTAAGCCAAGGGAATTTTATCTTAAAGAGGACCTTTCATTACGATAAAAAATATAAGTATAATATAAAGTATAAAGACATGGATCTCCCTGCACTTACTATTATCCCTGGGCGGTATCTTCAGATTTTAGGCTCAACTGGGAGGAGCCTGCTCTTGTTCTCCTGGGCGTCTCCTTCTCCCAGGCTGTAGCGCTGGCCAATCTCAGCGCTCAGCTCATAGCCTGAGAGTTTTTTTTCTCCCAGGCTATGAGCTGAGTGCTGCGATTGGAGAAGGAGACGCCCAGTAGAACAAGAGCAGGCTCCTCCCAGTTGAGCCGAAAATCTGAAGATACCGGAGCCTATACCGGGAGAACGGAGCGGCGCCCAGGGATAATACTAAGTGCAGGGAGATCCATGGGCGCCGCTCTCCATGTCAGCATACTTCGTTTAGATTTTTTATTGTAATGAAAGGTCCTCTTTAAGACCCACTAGACCTTCTCTGGCGGGCACCCCACCATACCCCCAAGCGACAATAACTGTCTCCTTATTTAAAATCCTCTACTTCTAAGGGTACTTTCACACTAGCGTTAAAGTTTGCTGGTATTGAGTTCCGTCCTAGGGGCTCAATATCGGAAAAAACGCTTCAGTTTTGTCCTAATGCATTCTGAATGGAAAGCATTCTATTCAGTATTCATCAGGATGTCTTCAGTTCAGTCACTTTTATGGTATTTTCTCCGGCCAAAATTACCGGAACACTTGCCGGAATGCTGGATCCGGCATTAATTTCAATTGAAATGTATTAACGCCGGATCCGGTACCAAGTGTTCCGGAAAAACGGATATGGTTTCCCGGTTTGCGCATGCGCAGACCTTTAAAAATGTTAAAAAAATAAATACCGGATCCGTTTTTCCGGATCCTTTTTCAATGCATTTGTAAAAAGGATCCGCATCCGGATCCGGAAACAAATGGTATCCGTTTGCCTGCCGGATTCCTCTAACGCTAGTGGGAAAATACCCTAAGACGAGACCAGGCAGGAAAACTGGACTTATGGCCCTCACTCTATACTTCAACCAGGTGGAGATTGCAGTGTACCATGTTGGTTATGGGTTATACTGACATTCCCAATCCAAACATAGTGTCCAGGGACATACCTCCCTAATGTCAGCACAGTACAGAGAGAGAATTATAATCACATGCCCCCTACGCAAATGCCATACAGTTTAACAATACAACATAACTTTGATGCGGTAAGGCATATCAAAAGGAAACCATACAAACTGCCATCTTTGTGTCTGAAACGGAAGAAACGTCTCTGCCACCTTAGACAGCTACACTCCTTAGCTCCTCCAGATATAGAGAAAGGTTAATGTCAGTAGGATATGGTGCAAAATGTAATGGAAGTAAAATAAAAATAATAGAATTATGCATTTTCATACAAGCCCAATCAGCAGAGAGAGTCTATGGGGGTTTAATCAGTGTACAGTTATGTAAATAATGAGGTTTTTTTCAGTCAGCCTTAGGTTGACCTTGTAGTAATTAACCCACAATATGTTTTCCCCACATAGCTTTATGTTAATTCATTGTATATTTTCTCAAACTTTACATTATTTAATTGTTAAACCATTGAAAATTGACCTACCCAGAGCTTGACTTATTTCAGAATGTACATAAAGGCAACCAGGCAACCCACAGTGATCCAGAATTGTTCTTATAGGCATATTTTTTTGGGGTGTTGCAATGTAATGGATAACAGTGTAAACACAGGACCAACTTCATTACTGTTAAACACCAAAGACCATAAGTGACTATTGCTTGCAATTCACCTTGAACACAATTACGAGAACACTTAATAAAGCCTGGACCTGGCTTGTATCATTGGAATAAAGGCAGAGGCATAAATCGTGTGACATTACTCAGGGATGAGTGAATTACCTGAAATCTGATTCGGATTAGATTCAGCCAAATCAGTCAACCGATTTGATTCTGATCCAAATAAGTTTGACACGAATTGAAAGTGCTGCAATTGCCCCCACAGGCTGTGGATAATTTTCTGAGGTCTCCCAGGACTTTATTAAAATCATTTCAAGCTTTTTAACACCAAGACAGCATTAGTAATATCAAAGTGACAATGACATATGATATCATGATATGATATATGGCTATGGGTAAAAGGATGGCGGCTGGTGGTAACAAACATCCTATTGGATTTAAAATAAATAAATAAAATAGTCTAAAAGTGTTAGCTTTTTGGTGGCAAATGCATGTTGGGGTGTTTACACAAACTACAAATTGGCGCGGTATTAAAAAGCAGGAAGTGCTCAACCCCATATGCAGTGGTGCATCTATACCGGGGGGGGCACTTGTGGTCCGCTGCTAATGGCAATCCCTAGCAAAAATGCATACAATGGAGGATGCCTGCAGCGGATCACAAGTACCACAATGGACATCCTACACAGGATAGCAAATGTGTGCATGTGATAAACAGTATATATAATATAACAAACACAGGTGCACTCTGCGGTCTTACTAAGCCCTCAAACTGGTGTTAAAATTGAGAGATTAGCCAACATGTCCTACGTGACACACCCTTATCAGAATCATGTGATCTTCCTTCTTTCCTGTCTTCTGATCTGAAATATGACGAAACGCGTAGAATTATTTTTGGTCCTTGGAAGTATCCGTACCACGGGTGTGACGTCACACGCTGCGCTCTCGGATTCCCTTACCAGCACGCTCCTTCGTGCGCGCGCCAGCTGCCGGCCGGAGGGGCGCACGCTTTTTTGAAGTTTTGAGCAAGAAGAACTACTGCCCCTCCTGCACTGATTAGTGCCTACAGAAACCGAATCTTGATTAGAAGTATTCCCGGACCTACATCTAGCGATACAGGTACTCTTTTCTTCTCTGTGCCCCATGTCCTTTTTCTTTCCAGCGCTGATACCAAACTTTTATATTTGATCTGAAATATAGTTGACATCTTTTTGAGAAATGTATCTGAATGGAATTACCAAAAACTTCCAATTCATTTCTAGCACAATTTTTGGGAAAATTTGCACCGAGTTTGATTTGAACCAAATTCATTTGCTCATCTCTACTCAGGGGCATTGCTACACTCGGAAAACACCCACTACAGAAAGAACACCTACAAGTTAACAAAGGGAAAAAAAAAACATCCTCTGTTGTATTAAAAAGGACAGCCTTTATTAGTTTAATGTATTAACCCCTTCAGGTCAATTGCACCCACGGCATCTGAGATAGGTTTCTCTGGGATTGATCAAAAGTCATACACACTCCGAAACTGTATTAATAAAAACTACAGATCGTCACGCAAAAAAAAAGAGCCCTCACACAGCTCCATAGACATAACGTTAACATAAAGTTATACAATGAAAAAATGTTTTGGGTTTTTCCAAAGTTTTTATTTTTTTCAGTATTAAAACACAAGAAAAACTGTACAAATATGGTATCGTTGTAACGGAAATGACCTGGAGAATGAAGGCAACAGGTCTATTTTACTGCATGGAGATCACCATAAAAATAAAACCCATAAAACGTGTTTTTTTTTATTCCACCTCATTTGGATTTTTTTTTTACAGTTTCCTACTACATTTGATGCAATAGTAAATGGTTCTATTAGAAAGTACAATGTATCTAGCAAAAAACAAGCCCTCATACGGCTATGTGAACAGAAAAATAAAAAAGTTATCGCTCTGGGAAGGCCAAGTGATAAAAAAAATGAAGCACGGAAACCAGGGGCGTTGCTAGGTTAAAACATTTGAGGCCTGGGCCCCTGATGTTTTGTACCAGGCCCTGAATGTCCTGCCTGCCACCTAGATACAACTATATTGCCGTCCTTAGGACGGCAATACAATTGAATCTAATGCACTGGAAGAGCTGAAGGACCTATGATGACATCACAGGTCATGTGACTAGTAGAACAGGCAGTGGTTGAGAAGGACCTGCGATGATGTCACCATCATGTGACTAGTGCAGGAGAGTTTGGCAGTGAAGAGGAGAAGTCCTAGGAGAAGAAGCTGTGGTGAGGTCTGCTACATGAGGAGAGGTAAGTGAAGGGAGAGGCAGAGCAATGCTGCGAGATGTGGTTATTTAATTGGGACTGTATTTTAGGGCTGAAGGGAGGGATGTTATTTACATGGAACTGTGTGTTGGAGGTGGCTGGGGAGGGGATCATGTTATTTACATGGGACTGTATGTTGATGGTGGCTATAGGAGGGAGTGATATTATTTACATGGGACTGTATGTTGGAAGGGGCTGGGGGAGGGAGTTATGTTATTAACATGGGACTGTATGTTGATGGCAGCTGTGGGAGGGAGTGATGTTACTTACATGGGACTGAATGTTGGAGGGGGCTGGGGCAGGGTGATGTTATTTACATGGGACTGTATGTTGGAGGCGGCTGTGGGAGGGAGTGATGTTATTTATAAGGGACTGTATGTCGGAGGGGGCTGGGGGGAGGCAGTGATGTTATTTACATGGGACTGTATGTTGATGGCGACTGTGGGAGGGGGTGATGCTATGTACATGGGACTGAATGTTACAGGGGTCTGAGGGAGGGAGTGATGCTATTTACATGGGACTAAATGTTTGGGGGGGGTGATGTTATTTACATGGGACTATGTTGAAGGTGGCTGGTGGGGGGAATGATGTTAATTACATAGGACTGAATCTTGAGGGGTGATGCTTACATGGGATTGCATGTTGGAGGCGGCTGGGGAGGGGGTGATATTATTTACTTGGGGCTGTATATTGAAGTTGGCTGGGGAAGAGGTGATGTTATTTCCATGGCACTGTATATTGGAGGGGGCTGGAGAGATGGTGTAATGTTATTTACATGGGACTCTATGGCGAAGGGAGGGAAATAGTGTTATTTACAAGGGACTGTATTTTGGAGGGGCTGAAGGGAGGGGAGTGATGCTATTTTCATAGGACTGTATTTTGGAGGGGGCAGGAGAGATGGTGTGATGTTATTTACATAGGACTGTATGGTGGACGGAGGAATATAACTACAGGGGGCACTGCAAATCCAGGGGACACAATAGGCATTCTTATTACTACTGGGGGCTCTATAGGAGGGACTTATAGATCCGCCTTATTTCTGCTAAGAGCACTATGGAGGACCTTATTACTACTGAGGGGTCTGTAGAGAGCTTTATTACCACTGGGGGAACAATAAGGGGCCTTATTTCTACTGGGGGCTCTGTGACGGTATTATTAATACTGGAGGACTCTTCTGTTTGTGTGTCAAAATCTGCAGAGACGAGGAGCGACTAAAAGAAGTTGTCTGGACCGAGTGGAGAAGATAATGACAGAGAACATCAACATTGGAGGAGACGTCACATGGGAGGCCCTGGATGTGACAGGTATGTGCTACTGTATAGCAAGTACAGCAAAATGCGGTGTGTGGGGGGAGGGGAGGCGACTTAGAGAACTGGGTAGGGTTGAGCGAACCCGAACTGTAAAGTTCGGGTTCGTACCGAACTTTAGGATTTTTGGACCCCGGACCCGAACATTTTAGTAAAAGTTCGGGTTCGGTATTCGCGATTTATTGGCGCTTTTTGAAAGGCTGCAGAGCAGCCAATCAACAAGCGTTTAACTCTGTGCCCTTAGAAGCCATCACAGCCATGCCTACTAATGGCATGGCTGTGATTGGCCAGTGCAGAATGTGACCCAGCCTCTATATAAGCTGGAGTCACGTAGCGCTGCACGTCACTCTGCTCTGATTAGTGTAGGGATAGGAGGCTGCTGCTGTGAGGGAGAGAATAGGAAAGAAACTTTAATCAGAACTGCAATTGAACTTAGCGATCTACATAGATTTTGTTATGTGGGTGCAGTGCACAATCTTTTTACCCTGCCCTGAGCCAAGTGACAGAGAAAAATAACTTTTATCCGTCTGTTAATTAGGTGGGCGGCGGTGGCGGCCATTTTATGCAAGCTCAGTGCACCAGCACAGCATATGTGCTTTTGTGACATTTAAATTCAAGCTTGAAATACTGCAATAATAATCTGGGTTTAAAAAAACACAAATTTTTGGCAATATCCTACATCTGGTGCCTTTGCAGCATTAGTCAGTGTGCAATTTTAGCTAGAAATACAGCTTTAATTTTCTAATGCTGACTGCAGTATATAACGCTTGAATTTCACACGTACAGATGCAGCAAGGGCTGTAAAGTTGAGTATTTTGCCCAAAAAGGGCAAAATACACAATTTCACAGCCCTTGCTGCATCTGTACGTGTGAAATTCAATCGTTATATACTGCTGTCATATTCTGTTATTAAAAAAAACACCCATTTTGGGCAAAATACTTAATATTGCAGCCTTTGCTGCATCTGTTATTGTTAAAAACAAGCTTCAAATACTTCAATAATTTTCTGGCTTTTAAAAAACACCCATTTTTGGAAATAACCTCCATCTTGGGCCTCTGCCGCATTAGTCATTGTGCAATTTAAGCTAGAAATACAGCTATAATTTTCTGGCTTTTAAAAACACCAATTTTTGCCAATAACCTCCATCTGGGGCCTCTGCCGCATTAGTCAGTGTGCAATTTAAGCTAGAAATACAGCTATTATTTTCTGGGTTTTAAAAAACACCCTTTTTGGGCAAAATACTAAACTTTACAGCCCTTGCTGCATCTGTACATGTGAAATTCAAGCTTTATATACTGCTGTCATATTCTGTTATTCAAAAAACACCCATTTTAGGCAAAATACTTAATTTGCGGCCTTGTCTGCATCTGTCAGTGTGAAATTCAAGCGTTATATACTGCTGTTGCAGTATGCAGCCCTGCAGGGTGAGCGAATGTGAGGTCACGGTTAATAGGCCAAACGAGGGTTGCTCTTGGTACTCACAGTTTTTATGTACCCTGGGCAGGCGTACAGCAGTGATGGAGAGGTTGGCACATGGATCCTCTGGGGCACTCTCTGTGTATAGGGACCAGGCCAGATGGTATGTGAGGTGCCCTAGGTGTTGTAGGTTTAGTGTGCCTGTGGCAAGATCCCTTAAAGTTCGTGACGCCAGTGCCGGTAACGGTGGCACACCGATTTGTTGTAGTAATAATTGAGCAACACACGTTAAGGTGAACCAAAACTTCCTTTTACTGAACAGTTTAACTATTTACAGTCTTCAGTCAGATCCACATGTAAAAGGGTTGTGACAGGCAGGCTATACATCAAATGGCAGGCAATGTTCTTTGCAAGATACTCAGAGGGTTAAACACTTACAGATCAGGCTGCACTTTTCCTAAGGATCTTGTCTATCTTTCTCCAAGGCCCGTATGCCCTATTGCTGGCTTTATCCTTGGTTAGGGAAAACTTCCTCTCATATATGTCTCCTTGCTTTAAATATATCCTTCTGCCCTTCAGCTCTCTGTTTGGCTGGAATAAACTTGGCTCTGCACTGTACTCTTATAGGAACTTAGTTTCTCAGGAGGCAGACTCTTCTCCTGGTGCAACTTCTGAGCTTCTTTTGCTCAGGACCCTCAGGCAGGCTAGACTGCACTCACTAACCTCCTGGAATATACTGCATTGCCCCTTTCCTGTCTGGGCTTAACTATATATACTAGGGGCTGCCCTAGCTCTCTCTACAGCTTGGGAGGAGAAACTACACCCCTAGCAGGCCTGGTACACAGGAATTAACATGGCATTACAATGCAGTACAAAACACCATTCTCCCACAGGAGGTGGGAGCAACATAACCCTTAGTAGTGCCCACCTTTATGTAGTGGGACACTACATACCCCGTTGCTTTGAGGTTTCCAGTCCTCGGCGCAACACAAGGGGCTCGCCCAGCTGGAAACTGTAACCTGAAAGACAAAAATGCAAAGCAGGCACATACATCTACATTTGCAATGAAAATATCAGGCAGCTCCGCTGGTAAAGAAACAAGTGCGGTGAAAAGGGCGTCGTTCTCTTCACTCAGGATAGTATAGGGAACAGGGGCGCTGACCTGGTACAGCGTATCAGGAATAACTAGGATAGTCCATAATTATAATGATAGAAAATGCAAATATAACATAAGTTCTTGGAGGCTCAAAAGAACAGAATGAGTCCGTACCCAGGTCTTATGGACAGTTAAACAGGGGTTTCTCGGGAGGAGTTACTCTGGTCAACAATGTAGTCCCCGAATCTCACAGGTGGGTGCCCCTTAGTAGGCCGCGTGGACCTTTTTACTGACAGAGGCTCCTCCTGCCTTGGTTCAGGGGGGGCCAGAGGAATCAGCAGGCTCTAGAGCCCTTTCAGGTATATCCTGGGACAGGTCATCCTGGGGTTGAGGACTAACAGGAACTGGAGCTGGCACCACCAGGTTCAACCAGGGTGTGAGAAACCAATGAAGTGGCTCTTTGTCATGTATCAGGTTCTCAACAGCCTGCATAGGATCAACAGGTTGGGCTGATGACTCTGGTTCAGGAGACTCTAGCTCAATGTCATCTGTTGCAGTTTCTCCTTCTTTGCAGGGCTTTAAACGGTTCCTGTGTACGATTTGGGAGCCTTTACCTTCCCTGGAAATTTGGTAAACATGGGTCTCAGCATTAGGAATATCAGTTATGATGTAGGGACTCCTCTCCAACTTACTGTCCAGCTTGCTGGTTCGGTGGTTATTCTTCAACCACACCATGTCCCCTAGAGCTAGAGGTTCTGCATGAGCAGCCAGGTCATAGTCTCTCTGCTGTTGTTCTCGGGCACTTTCCATGCGCTCCTGAACAATCTCCCTAGCATTAAGGAGACGCCTTTGATGCTCCACCACCCAATCAGTCTTTGGTAGTGGGTTGATGACATCAGGCACTTGTACATCCAGGGAGTGGTCGGCAGGCAGTCTCCCTTGACGGCCGAACATCAAATAGAAGGGCGTGTACCCGGTGGAACAGTGAACGGTATTGTTATATGTATACATGAGTTGTGGCAGCAGAGCAGGCCAATTACCCCTTGTCTCAGGGGGTACTGCTCTCAACATTTCAATGAGAGTTTGGTTCATCTTTTCACAGAGTCCGTTACCTTGTGGATGATAGGCTGTGGTCCGGACCTTCTGGCAATTATGTAGCAGGCACATCTCCTGGAACAACTGTGATTCAAACGCAGACCCCTGGTCGGTTGGGATCCTCTCTGGGCAGCCGTAGGGTAGGAGGAAATGCTTCCAGAACACCTCCGCCGCAGTCTTGGCTGTCAAGTCCTTCACAGGCACTGCTACAACAAACTTAGTGAAGTGATCAATAATGGTCATGGCATAAGTATAACCTGAGCGACTTGGCTCCAACTTCACATGATCAATGGCAACAAGTTCTAAGGGAGTTTTACTCACGATATGGTGGAGAGGCGCCCTCTGGTCATGACGTTCACTTCCCCCGACGGCACAGGCAGTACATTCCCGGCACCATTTTTCAATGTCTTCTCTCATCCCAATCCAATAGAACCTTCTGCGAATGGTGGCCTGAGTTTTCTGCACGCCGAAGTGTCCGGACTGATTATGATACATCTCTAACACCAGACCGGCATTTCGACGTGGTATGAGGATCTGGTACACCCTATCGCAGGACACTGGATACAGGCTCCTTCTTAGCAACAGGCCTTTTTGAAGGAAGAGTTGGTGACGATGTCTCCACAATTTCAGTAGTTCTGGGTCTGGGGACAGACACACACACATGGGGACAGACACACACACACACGGGGACAGACACCTGAGTAATCATCAACCAACTTCTATCTAAAAGGGAATTCCACCTTTAGTTATGCTCCAACCTTTTGTTACCTTATAATATGACCCCCACTGATTCCCAGTACTGAGGGGACATGGACTGAGGTTTAAAAGGGAATTATCAACATGTACCACAAGGTGGTCTAAACCGTAACCCATTAGGCACTGGCTAGATTGTGGGATGGAGTCTAAGCAATGCCTCAGGCCTCATGCACACTGCCGTTATGCGTCCGTTCCGTGCATTGGGGACCACAATTTGTGGTCCCCAATGCACTGGCAACGTCCATGCGGCAGCCGGGACAGATTGAGACCCATACAACCTGAATGGGTCCATGATCCGGCAGCACCGCACCGCACAAAAAAATAGAACATGTTCTATTTTTTTGCGGTGCGGAGGCACGCACGGAAACACCACAGAAGCACTCCGTAGTGCTTCCCATTGAGCGATTGCGGACCCATTCAAGTGAATGGGTCCGCATCCGTGATGCACACGGCCGGTGTGCATGAGGCCATAGACACAGAAAGGGGCACACACACAGGGACAGACAGACACACTCACACAGGGACAGACACACACATCATGGCCCTCAGAATACACCTGGATCTGTATGATAAACCCCCTTAATTGCACCAGATTCCACTTCACTTGAACCCCACTGCCCCTGAGTGCTCCACCTGCCCCCTCATATATGAGCTCCATATGCTTCCCCTCACAAGTTCTGTGTTCTCCAGCAGCACATCCTACCTCACTCTGCATCTTGCAGGCACACACAGCCCCTCCTCCTTTCACAAGCTGCTGCTGCCGTCAGGGTTTGTCATGTGACCATGAAGGATGAGGGGACCAGTGATGTCACAGAACTCCTTCTAACAACTACATTCTAGCATAGGATCGATCATCTACCGAAACAACTCCATCTACCCTGTTCTGAGTTCTGGGGCCGCTTACCCCAGCAGTGCACATGGCGAAAATTGTCTGCATTGCTGGGGTAAGCTGCCCTAGAATTCAAAACAGGCAGGACACAGCTGCAGAAGTGAGCGGGCACAGTGGGCCCCCCCCAGGAGCAGGGGGCCCCGGCATTTGCCCAGGTTTGCCGGGTGGTGGCGCCGGCCCTGTGGGTGGCCCCTAACAGTAGCTATGCCCACATTATGCCCCCCTTAAAGTACTTATCCATTCATTCTGCCCCATTCACAGTAGTTATGCCCTCATTGTGCCCCCTCACAGTAGTTATGCCCCCTCTGTGCCCCTTTCACAGTTTTAATGCTATCTTTGTGCCCCCTTCACAGTAATAATCTCTATTGTGCCCCCTTCAAAGTAATAATCCCCATTGTGCCCCCTTCACAGTAATAATACCCATCGTGCCCCCTTCATAGTAATAATCCCCATTGTGCCCCCTTCACAGTAATAATCCCTATTGTACCCCCTTCATAGTAATAATCCCCATTGTGCCTCCTTCACAGTAATAATGCCCCTTAATAATAGTAATGCCCATTGTACCCCCTTCACAGTAATAATTCCCATTGTGCCCCCTTCACAGTAATAATTCCCTCTGTGCCCCCTCCATAGTAGAAATCCCCATTGTGCCCCCTTAATAGTAGTAATGCCCTCTGTGCTAGTAATGCCCATTGTGCCCCCTTCACTGTAATAATGCCCTTTGTGCCCCCTTCATAGTAGTAATGTCCTCTGTGCACTGTGTCCCCTCCAGAGTAGAAATGCCCTCTGTGCCCCTCCATAGTAGAAATGTCCATTGTGCCCCCTCCAGAGTAGAAATGCACATTGTGCCCCCTGCAGAGTAGAAATGCACATTGTGCCATCTCCAGAGTCAAAATGCACATTGTTCCCCCTCCAGAGTCGAAATGCCCATTGTGCCCCCTCTGTGTTTAAAAACAAACAAACACAGTAACTACTCACCTTGTCTCGTTCCTGAAGCTCACAATCCTCTTTCCCCTGCAGGCACAGATCGCTTTGCAGCACTGTGTAGGCAGAGCTCATGCAGATTCCCCGGCTGCCGGCTCCGCCCACATAGGCCAGCAGCGCGATCTGTGCCTCCAGGCTGAATGCTGGAGCAGGGAGACATCTTCCTTCTTCACCATTCTGTGCGCCGCCGGCCTGAAGGAGGGGAGGAGCGCGGGGAGCTGAGTGGTGAGTGACAGGACATCAGCTCCCTGCACTCCAGCTATGAGCACTTCCATCTGTATTGATGGAAGCGCTCATCGCTTCTGGACTCTGGCACCCCCCAAGTCCCCCCTTAGCACACCACTGATAAACCCTAATATGGCAAAATCCCACAAAAATGCATCTTTAGATTGCTGAAAGAGGTATTTAGCTTGCACCACTTTATGTAATGTAGAAACAGGGTGAGTATTTTTATTTTTTGGTACACAGGGTAAGGCACTCTGCTCAGGGGTTTTATAACTTGCAGGTCACTTTAGAGCCCAAATAATATTAGGGCATTATGGGTACCTCTGCTATTGTGCAGTTAATTTGAGGTACAATGTAGGCATTATTAATGTTGGGGGAACTATAGAAGCACTATACTTGGCATAGTTTTGTGGGAGGGACAGTGTTCTTACTACTTACTACTACTTTTGGGGGAACTCTGCAGGGCACCAGGGGGTAATACAAATCTCACACCCAGTTTCCCAGTGCGCGTGCAACAATTATTCCCAATCAATGCAGAACACAAATTGCAAGTTTGCAATACTCTAGAATTCTGATGAATTTATGTTTTAATTTTAATGGAGGGGAAATTTTAATTAAAAACAAACTTAATAAAAAGTCACCTTTAGCCTCACCCACTTTATCAGATTTTTATGTAAAAAAAAGTGGAAAAGGTGCTTCATAAATATGGCTTTTATTCTGACCACCATATTTCTTAATGTATTCCTGTCAGACAACTGGTATAAATACATAGCTAAATCTCTAGCTTCCTATATAATACAAAGGTGGCTGTCTGCAGCCACCACTAGGGGGAGCTCAGAGTTCTGGAATTTTTACAATTACCATGGAATTTGTAATAATATCTGTGTTGAACTCCCTCTAGTGGCAGCTTCATGAAAATGTATGTAATGTAGTGTTTTCATGTCAGGAAGAGAATTAGTGCAGTGTCGGGCCCCCCTTCCCCAGGCTCCATAGCAGTCTCGTGGTCTGCCTCCTTTGAATGTATGTCACTTTTTGGCAATATGGAGACCCTATTGTTGGCAAATGTTTTGTGTGTGAGAACTGACATACTTAGTACCATTATTTTGGGAGGAGAATGGTTTATGGCAGAAATTACGTCAGAGTCACTATCTGTACACAGTTATTTTCTGGTACACTGTAAGTACCATCAGAGCACTGTCTGCTAACATACATTTGGGAGCACTATGTGTGGCCCTATTATTTTTAGGCACTTTCTGTATTACAATATTATCTTTGAGGTGACTATAGTTATGTCATTATTATTTCAGCATTATTGCATTTAGGTTCACTGGACAGTACGGAAGGCACAGTGTTAGGAGTAGCAGCTGGTTGACATGTTAGGACACCAGAATAGAAAGATGCCTGGATAGCAGGGACAAGGTGTGGCTTGAAGAGTAATCATGAATGGAGAAGAGAAAGAGAGAAGAGAGCTTTATCAACCTATTTATGCCACTACTGTGGTGTAAATAAGTTGTTAATTACTGTGCATGCCCATGTGTATCATAATTACAACTTTATAAGCTCCTCTAAATTCTTTTCTGAAGTGTCGAGAAAAGGGATGGGGCTTAGTCGAGGGGGCAGGGTTTTGCACAGACCTACGGATTTACTATAATTTATGCCAGAAACTGGAGTAAGTTATAGCTGAAATATACGCCAGCCCTGGCATATACCTCTATTTCTGGTGCACAGACTGCCAGAGAATCTTATAGATGATAAGTCCTGAATATGCAATGATAACAAAAATGGCTTAAAAGGGAATGTGTATATGATATTGGGCCCTGGTCCTGTCATAACTCAGTATGAATTAGACTCTCCCAAGTTACATCAGAAGATCTCCACCTTTCTAAGGTTGCTTACTAATCTATTGAAGTTTGAATCCCATTGATGCATAATTCCATTAATCATGGCAAACTTGGTTGGGATACTGGGCAAAAGAACAGGGGAACACATGCACATGCCTAGCTTAGCAATATCAGCAATGGCACTGTCAGGGCGTCGTTAGGTCAAAACATTGGGGGCTTGAGCCCCGGATGTTTTGTCCAGTGCCCCGAATGTTATGCTCGCCTGGTAGCATTTTTTTTTATTTATTTGGCTATTCCAGGGCCCTTTAGTATTGATTGAACCTGGGCAATCCACCACAGATCATCCCCCCACCCCCCTTGTACTTGTTCCGCTGATCCGCTACTTGCGAGCTGCGCGGGCATGAGTTCAGTCACTTCGGTGCGCAATCCCGTCTTGCGGCGTGTGATCCCGCGATACCCGACACGGGAGGTCACGGGTCTCGCGGGATCACAAGCCGCAGGACGGGATTGCGCACCGAAGTGACTGAACTCATGCCCATGCAGCCCGCAAGTAGCGGATCAGCAGAGCAAGTACAAGGGGGGTGGGGGGAGGGATGATCTGTGGGGTTGCCCAAGGTCCACTCCCATCAATATTAAAGGGCCCAAGCAAAGATTTCTGCAATGGTGAGGAAATGAAACATAATAGATATTGGAAAGTTGCCGAATGTTGTATTATATAATGACTGCAGTCTGCAGTACTGCACTTCATTTGCATAAACCAGAATACCCCTTTAAGAATGCCTTTAACGTGCAATTTCAACACAGTGGGCTTGTGCCCCGGATGTTTTCAAGACCCTAGCAACGCCCCTGGGCACTGTCTACAAGTCATATGTCTACAGCCAAGAGCTTAACTCACTGAAATACCTTTTCTAGGACATACAGAGGTGTCCTTTCTTAACCTTTCCTGAAAGATTCCGAAATGCTGCAATAACACCTTTTGGTTCTTGGTTCCTTTTCATTTCATACAAGCGTCCTCTGTTCATGTACATCATATGTAATGTATACACAACAGCAGGGACAGACTGGGAACTTAAAGTGGCCCTAAAAAAATAACTAAAAGTGGCCATATTATGTAGTCAGGTCCAAATTGACGAAACTAGGGCCAACACAGATAGGCAGGGCCAGCAATACCATATTGTGGAACATTATACCATCCCAGTAGAGCCAAATACCACAGTGCAGCACAAAAAAATTGCCCCAGCAGCATAAAATACCTCCCCTAAAACTGCCCCTCTGTGGTGTCCAGTGCCAGCTGCCACATTCTGTCCTCCTACTCCAGTTACCTTAGGATGGCAATACAGTGAAATTCAGGAGTCAAGAGAGGAGCATAAGATCATTACTTACCATGACAGGCGGCCATAAGGTGGGCTCAGTAGGCCTTTTGGGCATCGGCCCACCAGGAGGTTTCCCTGTAGGGTCTATGGCCAGTCCACCCCTGCACTACATTTTTAAAGGCAGAGAACAGGTCAAGGAGGAGGACAGGGTAATGTTGTTTGGCAATTAGCAGGTCGTTGGTGAATTTGGTATGGGAAGTTTCAGTTTCGTTGTGGGGTCCGAAGCGGGATTGTAGCCAATCAAAGAGGGAGCAGGAAGAGAGGTAGTTCAAGTAGCTTTGAGGCATATAGGAGTAGTGATGTGGGGTCGATGGCTAGACAAAGAGGATGGGTCAAGGGAAGGCTTTTTGAGGATGGGTGTGATGGTAGCATGTTTAAAACAGGAGGGGAAGACACCGCTGGTGAGTGATAGGTTGAAGAGATTAGTTAGGGCTAAACACTGTGGTGAGGTTGGGGATGAGGTGGGTTGGGTTTAGGTTAAGCACACAGGTGATGAGATGTGATGTGGAGAGTAGGGTGGAGATGCGGGTTTTAGGGGAAGTTGTGTAGAGGGGCTGTGGGACTGTAGGCTGAAGCTTTCACTAATGTTGTCAATCTTTTGTTTGAAATATGTGGCCAAATTCTTCAGTAGTAATGTGTCCTTAATAGTTAACTTGCAGGAAAAACACAATTTTCTATCCGTACATAAAGTCTGATATATTGATATTGAACAGAAGAGTTTTGCAGAACGCCAAACAGAAATATGTGTGCAAGAAGCAGAGACTCCACGCTGGGAGCATTTCAGGTCACTCTGCATGTACTCCTATAAGATCAGTAAAGATTAAAATGAGTACAGGTGTGTACATTATATTAGTAGGAAGTTTTTTAAGGACATATAATCTCCTGTATTTCAGTGGCATAATTTTTACTGCATTCGCTTTACTGATTTATGTATTTACAGAACTGATTTAATGAATTAACTGTGACATATGGCTTCAATTACAAAAATAATTCAGCAAACTTATCACTGTGAATTATTAAGAAATCACAATAAAGGAAACTTTTGCCAGGAGAACAAACAATAAAGCAATTTGTTGCCAAAAAAAACCTCTAACTCTGGTAAATCTATTAAATGCTAACTAAAAAAATGCAACTATTGTCAGATGACATCATTTGAACACCATATACGCATCATTAGGCTTTCTCCCATGACTTTTATGTCTTCAGCATGTTCCTGCTGTACTCTGGACATACATTTCGGTCATAGAAGTGTACGCTTTCTGTAACTTTATGCTAGAAATATAACATTACATGGTGGCTATTAAGATGAATGGCCTCCAACGTAATGTGGCATGGACACATGGGCTATGACAAGTTGGGAGCTGTACTACATTCTGGTTTGTGAAGGATGTTCCGAAGCAGAGAACTCCCTGTTGTGTTGTCCATATACTGTACTCTAATAGTGCATATGGACTAGGGTGGTCATCCAAACATCACTAATTATCTTCGTTAAATAAATATACTTTGGCATTAGTTGATGTGTAAGGACCTTTTTGATTACGCTGTGTTTTTTTCAATGGACATCATTTCACAAATTAGATTAAAGTGACTGTCTATCTTTAGGTCCACACTTATGTGCTGATTAATTGCTTTATAGTCCTTGGAGCTTCTTTTGTATTCAAACCTACAAATTCTCTGCGTAGACATGGAGTTAAATCATAAATCTCTGTCTGCCTCGTCTATAACTAGTGGGAGCTTATGATGTTACTGAAAACTGCTGAATATTTGTCATGAGACTCAGGCGGGTTTACACGGGCCGATGGAACAGCCAATTGTCGGGAAGGAAGTGTTCCTTCCCAACAGTTAGGCTGCTCGCTCAGTGAAAGAGACTGCTGTATTTACAAGTAGCCATCTCCTCCTTCACTATAGCAATCCCTTGATCCCATACTGAATCATTGTTTCTGGTCAGCAGATCACTGTTTAGACAGATACAATCTGCTGCCAAGAAACGATGATTTGAGTGCCTGCACGAACGACAAGATCACTCGATGAACAACCGCTTTGTTCGTTCATTAGGTGATCGGGGCACATTTAGATTGCCAGATTATCAGGAATCTGGCCGATTATTGGTACATGTAAATCCACCTTAAATCAACCTTTAGTGAAGAAAAAGTGTATTCACAGGGTTGCTATGGATTTGGTATTGGGCCAAACCAGGGAGTTGAGACCCTGAAATTCCTGCAAGAAGACCACAGAGAATTGAATGGATGCTAAAAGTTAAAAACAGATGATGTGAGGATGAAATGAAGACAACCCCATACGTGGAACAACGTAAGCAGGCAACAAACATTAGTCAGATGAACAAAGGTCATATCACAGACAATGGGTGTGGACCTACTGTACCAACTAATCAGTTTTGCTTTGGGCTAAACCTAAAGGGGGCTGTCCTGGTGGCTCCCTAGTATTCATTCACCCTTTAACCCCTGAACAGCGATCTGGACATCGTCGTTCTGTGGTACTGGAACACGTCGGACCGGCTTTACAGGACTCAGGCATTTAGAATAACAGGTTCACAAAAAAACTTTAAATATCACAAGATTTCCAATTCAGAACTGGGCTATGCTGTCATAACCATGGTAATCCCAGCAGCAGAGGACTTGTGGACTTCAGGAGAACCAGCAAGGAAATCTTCTGTGAGTGAAGCGCACCCACTTGCAAATCCAGAGGAGCAGTGACAAACTGAATGAGCTTGGAGAGAGCCATTCCATCTATCAATGTCACTCAATAGGTATCTGGTAGTGATTCATCATGGCCTGGTGCCGGAAATTCCCTGCCGAACCGGAATCCAAGAGAGCTGACATGGTGAACTGAGTACTTGAGAAGGACAAGGTCACAGGTAAACTCAATCTTGGAGAGGACTGATCTTCATTTATGGCAGCCTCCCCTACTGACTCTAGGCTTGGGAGTTTCTCCACTTGAGAGGGGAGGGTACGGGCATAGTGCCTCTTGCCTCCACAGTACATACACAGATTGGAGCATCTGTGCATGTGCTTCTCCTCCGTTAGCCTGAGCCATCCACATGCATAAGCTACGATTCAGTAGCCAAGGAGGTAGTATGAGCGGTAGAAAGTTGCTGCTGGAGTCGCTTTTTTGAATCTTTCCTGGAACCGCAGGTCAATTCTTGTGGCCAGAGAAATCAAGGCGTCCAGAGTAGATGGAATGTCCTGACCCACCAATTCGTCCTTGAGTCGGCCTGCGAGTCCCTCCCAAAAAGCTGCCACCGGAGCTTCATTCCATCCCAGTTCCGAGGCCAGGATTTGGAACTGGATGGTGTATTGGCACACAGTGAAACTTCCCTGATGTAAACGCAGAAGAGAGGAGGCAGCATAATTAGTGCATCCAGGCTCATCAAGGACCCTCTGGGAGGTCTCCATGATTACACTTATATTGTTAATAACCAGATAATTTCTCTCCAACAGTGGGTTTATCCAGGCTAGCATCTCTCCAGAGAGATGGGACATCATATATGCCAACTTGGAGAGGTTGGTTGGGAACTGATAAGACAGCAATACAAAGTACAGGGTAAACTCGGTATTGTTTGGGATCTCCATCATATCGAAGAGGAGCTGATAACTGAAGGCCATAGCCTGCAGTGGAAGCAGTCTGTGGTGCATCATTTCCCGCAATAATTCAGTGAGACTACTCTGGTTTGGGTTAGTGGGGTTCATGGCCTGAGCTTACTGTTACAGACAGTGGGTGTGTACCCACTGTGCCAACTAACCAGTTTGGCTTTGGGTTAAACCTAAGGGCGTTGTCCTGGTGGCTCCCTGGTATTCACCCTTTAATCCATATACAGGGATCTGGACTTTGCCACAAGGAACCAACCAGACTGCTACCTCCTGGATTAGTCCTGGTGTAGTTGGCTGCTGACTTACAGGAGTCAGAGACACTGGTGTGAAGCACCAAGGTGACAGGCAAAAGTGTAGTCTGAACAGAGTCCAATAGTCAGGGCAGGCTGAGTACTTGTGTATTCCAAATAGCAATTTCAAAGCGTTTGCACAGTAATGTATATTAAAATATTAATCATCTCAGAATTTTGAAACTATATAGCTAATTTTTATTTTGGGGTGTAGGCATTAACTTTAAAGCTGCTTCTCTGTTTGTAGAGAATCTGTTAGAATGTCTATATCTTAGACCTAACTTGAAGGATGGTCTAAGCAGTTTAAATATTTTATTAATCAAAAAACTAATTTATATAGTGTAATGCCATGGGCTCCTATGACCAGTTTTGAAGAATGGCAGGGTCACAACAAAGTCTCTTCAACACTGTTTATTGCTTGTTCCAGCAAACTTACAGTTCAGTTACAGCCGGATCGCAGCCGAGTCATGGTATTAGTCAAGAGGCCAGTGTTTCCTTCACACATGCCTTGCAGTGTGTGATCTGCAGCCTCTCACTCCACAGACACACCCTGCTTCCTGCTTCTCACTTTTATAAACACAGTCATGAACATGAGCCCCGTATAAACCCCGGAGTGGATCGTGGGGAGTAAGCACCCACCCAGCTCTTTGCTTACTCCCAGTACAAGCCAGGCCCAGATTAGCTGTTACCAGCTGTACTAGGTTCAACAGTGTCCACTATCTATCTTAGTGGACACTCTAGCTTCTGGCTTCTACTCCACCAAGGCCGGGTACATTGGTGGCACGTCTCAGGTGCACCACAGCAAACCACGCTATGTATCTCCTTAACAGGTTTCCTGCACCATTCTGGGAGATACACACCTTCCTTTATATATGAGGCCTGTCACTGCCTCACAATAGGAAATCATAAGTCATACTGAAATTTCATCATATGACAGAACCAAAAAGCTGATATATGAAGAACAAGATGAGTCATGATGAATGATGAGCAACCTGTAACATAAGTGATGGGGGATAAGTGTCAAGCATCACGTGGTGAATGATAAGTGATGAGAAGAGAGCTATGAGGGACAAGTGATGAGCTATGGCAAATAAGAGACGTGAACAGCAATATCTGATGAGCAGTGTAATCAGGAGCAAGAAGTGAAATCAGAAAGCTGATTTCTGATGTGTTCTGCTTAACATTTTTATACATCTCAATTTAATGTTTCAAGTATTAGTAATTAGTGCAGATGATTAACCTTCCAGCACTTTCTTTCTAGTTTCTAGCTTTTGGCGTTTTCTTGTCTTATTACCAGTATGTTAACGCATAAGTATATCTAAAAGATGGTCTACTTTCCATGATGCATTGCTAGCAGTAAGTTTGTTTCATTACCTATTGCTGATTCCTCATCACTTCTTCTTATATCAAAGATTTATTTGATTTTGAAAAGTCATGGTGGAATCTGCGAAATGAGCATATGTATTCTGATGTTTTAGCCTGAGTTATGTACTAAAATGGACATTGTACTCCCATCATAGAAATTGGTCCTGTTCAGTGGCGTAGCTATAGGGGTCGCAGTGGTTGCAATTACGACTGGGCCCCTAAGCCAATTACTGTATATTTCATTATGGAAGTGCTCACTAGTATGCAGAGGGCAGGGGAGTGATGCGCTGCTAGAACTGTACTCACTGCTCCTCCCTGATCTTCACTGCACTATCCTGATGCCTACAGCGTCAGGATGTAGTGCACGCACTACAACCTGATGCTACACACAGTCATGTGACAGTGCAGCACTGGCCTGGACACAATCAGCGAGCGGGGACTGCAGGAGAGAACGCCTGACCTGGAGAGTAGCAGCGGAGCAGGAAAGGTAAGTGAATTTATTTATTTTGGGTCTCATCTGAGGTCTGATGGGGGTTTAACATGTACCAGATGTAGTAGAGTTAACACACATGCTTTATGAGACGTGTTATCTAAACGAAATGCGTTAAGCAAAACCCTTCAATTGCTTTTCAATGGATTTTGTTTCAAGATAACAAAATTAGTTAAGAAATTTGAGTTAAGAGTTTGTGTGTTAACCCTGCTACATCTGTAGGTCTAAAGAGGGTCTAATCTGAGGTGTGATATAGGGGTCATGAAGATCTAAAGGGGGTCTGATGTGAGGTCTGAAATGGGGGTTTGATTTGAGGTCTAATATGGGGGTCTGATTTGAGGTCTGATATGGGGTTCTGATATGAGGATCTGATATGGGGGCCTGATCTCATATGGAGTCTGATCTGAAGATCTGATATGGCGGTCTGATTTGAGGTCTTATATGGGGGTCTGATATAGAGTTATGATTTGAGGTCTGATAAGGGGTTATGATTTGAGGTGTGATATGGGGATCTGATTTGAGTTCTGATATGGGGTTTTGACTTGAGGTCTAATATGAGGTGTGATATGGGGTTCTAATTTGAGGTCTGATATGGGGGTGTGATCTGAAAGGTAGGGGGTATGTAAGTGGATACACATTACATTCACACGACGTATGTGTTTTGTGGTCCGCAAAACACTGATCCGCAAAAAATATGCATGACGTCCTTTTGGCATCGGTAGTTTTTGCAGATCCATTGTAACAATGCCTATCCTTGTCTGCAAAACGAACAAGAATAGGACATGCTCTATATTTTTTGCGGACCCATTGAAATGAATGGGCCCTCATCCAATCCGCAAAAAAAAAAAAACGGAACAGACATGGAAACAAAATACGTTTGTGTGAATTTTGTGAATTGTGTGATTTTTTTTATAATGGTGCACATTATAAGGCTACATTCACATGTATTTTGTTTCCATGTCCGTTCTGTTTTTTTTGCGGATAGGATGCATTAATGTATCCATTCCATAGCCCTGCAAAAAAGATAGAACATGTCCTATTCTTGTCCATTTTGCGGTCAAGGATAGGCATTGTTACAATGGATCCGCAAAAAAAACGGATGCCATACGGATGTCATCGTTTTTTTGTGGATCCTCAATTTGCGGATCACAAAACACATACGTGTGAATCTAGCCTTAGGGGGTATTTTTTGTACTGGCACACATTATAAGGTGGGAGGAGGATGAAAAAGTAGAAAACTAAGATGTCTGTTTGTCAAACTCTGCAGAGACAAGAGATGGCTGAAAGAAATTATCACAGTGGTCTGGTCTGAAAGAAGAAGATGAGGAAACAGAAAATTTACATTGAAAGAGACATCACTGGATATAAGAGGTATGTGGAGCTGTATTACCCCGTATGTTTTGTAGAGCTGTATGTTATGTTTTTCAAGTGTGTCTTCAACAGGTTGCCGACCTAGGACGAGAATGCTCGCCCTAACTGGCTGGTACTTAAAGGGATTCTGTCACTAGATTTAACCCTATTAAGCTAGCTGACATTAGTGATGTGCTAATGTCAGCTAAACCTAACTAGCTTATTCCTACTTTTATCTATGCCAGAAATATAACTTTATAATATGCTAATTAGCCTCTAGGAGCAAGGGGGGCGTTGTTCCTGCTCCTAGAGGCTCCGTTCTCCCACCTTTGTTTCCTTCCTCCAAGTCCTGATTGACAGGGCCAGGCAGCATTCACATCTGTCTGCCAGCCCTGTGCTCTGGTAAAATCTTGCACCGCTCAGCAATCGGTGCAGGAGCGGTGAAGGAAAGACGCTCGCAGGATGCCAGCTTCCTCACCGCGCCTGCGCCGAATACTGAATGGCGCAAGATTTCACCACAGGGCTGGCTGCGAGCGCTGCCTGGCCCTGTCAATCAGGACTTGGAGGGAGGCGACAAAGGTGGGAGAACGGAGCCTCTAGGAGCAGTAACAACACCCCCCTGCTCCTAAAGGCTAATTAGCATATTATAAAAGTTAGATTTTTGGCATAACGGGGGCATAGATAAAAGTAGGAATAGGCTAGTTAGGTTTAAGTGACATTAGCACATTGCTAATGTCAGCTAGCTTAATAGGGTTAAATCTGTTGACAGAAACCCTTTAACGCCTTAGGACGAGCATTCTCGTCCTAGGGTTAACCGGCTGCCCCACACGCAATGCCGCGATCAGCAGCAGAGGCCCAGCTGATACTGACAGCCGGGCCCCTGCTGTATCTGCCAGCATCGGTTAAAAACACTGATGCCGGCGGTTTAACGCCCTATATGCCGCGGTCACGCTGATCGTGGCATACAGGGGGTTTGCAGCAGCTTGTACATCCCCATCAGGTCCCCGTGCTGCGGTAACGGGGACCCGATGGTTGCTATGGCAGCCCCGATGCCTTACACAGGCATCGGGACTGCCAGCTATGGAAGCCTAAGAGATCCTAGGCAACTGTCAGCGTCTTACAGTGTAAGGCACTGACAGTTCAATACAGCACAATACAGATGTATTGTGCTGTATTGAAATAGGGATTAGACCCTAAAAATTGTTAAAGTCCCATAGTGGGACCAAAATAAAAAATAATAAAAGTTAAATAAAAGTGTTTGTAAAAATAAAAATGTAAGTTTCAATAATAAAAAAAAGCCTCTTCCCCATAAAAAGAGACATATAAAATTGTAAAAAAATAGAAAAATAAAAACACACATATTAGGTATCACTGCGTCCGTAACAACCTGCTTTATAAAAATATCCCATGATCCACCCCGTTCGGTAAAAAATAAAAACTGTATTAAAAAAAGCAATTTTTTTGCCACCTTTTATCACAAAAAGTGTAATACCAAGCGATCAAAAAGTCATACAGTTGTGTTCAAAATTATTCAACCCCCACTGAAATTGAGTGTTTTGGCCAGTTTGACATTGATTTTGATCATTTCAGTCATCTTGTTTACAATTAAATCAAAGAGGCACTTGTAAGTCAGACAAATATAACATAACATTTATAATGAAATAACCACAAATGTCTTTTCTGTGCTCACATCATTATCAGTTTTATTCAACCCCCAAGTGACATTCAATCTTAGTACTTAGTACAACATCCTTTTCCAGTTATAACAGCTTTTAAACATGAAGCATAGCTTGACACAAGTGTCTTGCAGCGAGATACGGGTATCTTCGCCCATTCTTCATGGGCAAATGCCTCCAGTTCAGTCACATTCTTAGGCTTGCGCGCTGCAACTGCTTTCTTTAAGTCCCACCAGAGGTTCTCAATCGGATTTAAATCTGGTGACTGCTATGGCCACTTCAAAATGTTCCAGCCTTTAATCTGCAACCATGCTCTAGTGGACTTGGAGGTATGCTTGGGATCATTGTCCTGTTGAAAGGTCCAACGTCTCCCAAGCCTCAGGTTTGTGACGGACTGCATCACATTTTCATCCAATATCTCCTGGTACTGAAGAGAATTCATGGTACCTTGCACACGCTGAAGCTTCCCTGTACCTGTAGAAGCAAAACAGCCCCAAAGCATGATTGACCCCCCACCATGCTTCACAGTAGGCAAGGTGTTCTTTTCTTCATAGGCCTTGTTCTTCCTCCTCCAAACATAGCGTTGATCCATGGGCCCAAACAGTTCTAATTTTGTTTCATCAGTCCACAGAACACTATCCCAAAACTTTTGTGGTTTGTCCACATGACTTTTGGCATACTGCAGTCGACTCTTCTTATTCTTTGGAGACAGCAAGGGGGTGCGCCTGGGAGTTTTGGCATGGAGGCCTTCATTACGCAGTGTGCGCCTTATTGTCTGAGCTGAAACTTCAGTACCCACATCTGACAATTCTTTTTTCAGTTCCTCAGCAGTCACACGGGGACTTTTCTCCACTTTGCGCTTCAGGTAGCGCACAGCAGTCGAAGTCAGCATCTTCTTTCTGCCACAACCAGGTAGCGTTTCAACAGTGCCCTTTGCCTTGAATTTGCGAATTGTGCTTCCTATGGTGTCTCTTGGTGTGTTTAACATCTTTGCAATCTTCTTATAGCCATTGCCCTTCCTGTGAAGAGAAATCACATCTTTTCTTGTCTTCCTGGACCATTCTCTTGACTTCACCATGTTTGTAAACACAACAGTAAATGTCTAGAAGGAGCTGAGTATCACAGTCCTTTTAAATCTGCCTAATTGGTGCTTATTATGCTTGATTGCTGCTCCTTGACATCCACAGGTGTTTTCAATACCTGATCGAAAACACTTGAATGAACCTCTGTTCTTAAGAGTGGTAGTCTTTAAGGGGTTGAATAATTTTGTGAAGAAATCACAAAAAAAACATTTAATACTGTATTACAAAAACAATTGATGTCATTTTAGGGCTCTTTCACACTTGCGTTGTCCGGATCCGGCGTGTACTCCATTTGCCAGAATTACACTCCGGATCCGGAAAAACGCAAGTGAACTGAAAGCATTTGAAGACGGATCCGTCTTCAAAATGCGTTCAGTGTTACTATGGCACCCAGGACGCTATTAAAGTCCTGGTTGCCATAGTAGTAGTGTGGAGCGGGGGAGCAGTATACTTACAGTCCGTGCGACTCCCGGGTCGCTCCAGAGCGCCCCATGCGCATGGATGACGTGATCCATGCGACACGTCATCCATGAGCGTGGGGCGCCCTGACGTCACTCTGGAGCGCCCGGGGAGCCGCACGGACGGTAAGTATACTGCTCCCCCGCTCCCCACTACACTTTACCATGGCTGCCAGGACTTTAGCGTCCTGGCAGCCATGGTAACCATTCAGAAAAAGCTAAACGTTGGATCCGGCAATGCGCCGAAACGATGTTTAGCTTAAGGCTGGATCCGGATTAATGCCTTTTAATGGGCATTAATTCCGGATCCGGCCTTGCGGCAAGTGTTCAGGATTTTTGGCCGGAGCAAAAAGCGCAGCATGCTGCGGTATTTTCTCCGGCCAAAAAACGTTCCGGTCCGGAACTGAAGACATCCTGATGCATCCTGAACGGATTTCTCTCCATTCAGAATGCATTAGGATAAAACTGATCAGGATTCTTCCGGCATAGAGCCCTGACGACGGAACTCTATGCCGGAAGAAAAGAACGCAAGTGTGAAAGAGCCCTTAGTTGCATTTGGTTCTTTAAAAAGTCCTTGTAAGATTTCATTCTGAACACAATTACAAATGTACACTAAATTCCCTAAAACCCTTTACAGCATTGGGGGTTGAAAAATTTTGAACACAACTGTATGTACCTAAAAATAATACCATCATCCATAATATCAAACCGTCATCTCATCCCGCAAAAAAGGAGTCCCTACATAAGACAATCGGCCAAAAAATGAAAAAGATATGGCTTTCAGAAATATAATTTTTTTGTTTCAAAAATGCTTTCATTGTTTAAAACCAAAATATATTTTAATAAAACAGACATATTAAGTATCACTGCGTTCGTTATGACCTGTTCTATAAAAATATCACATGAGGTAACCTGTCTGGTGAACACCGTAAAAGAAATAAAATAAAAACTGCCAAAAAGCCATTTTTTATCACCTTACATCTCAAAAAGTGTAATACCAAGCGATCAAAAAGAAGTATGTACCCAAAGATAATACCAATCAAACAATCGCTCAAAAAATAAAAAAAGATTTGATTTTCTGAAAATGGAGACTTTGAATAACTTGAGGGGTGTAGTTTCTACAATGGGGTAATTTATGGGTGTTTTCCCCTATGTAAGCCCCACAAAGTGACTTTAGAATTGAAGTGGTCCTTAAAACAGTGGGTTTTGGAAATTTTCTTAAAAATTAAAAAATTTGCTTCTAAAATTCCTTAAAGCCTTATAAGATCCTAAAAAATTAAATTAGATTTACAAAATGAAGCAAACATAAAAGTGGACATATGGGAAATTTTAAGTAATAACTCTTATGATGTATCAATCTCTGCCTTAAAATTAGAGAAATTGCTAATTTATCCAAATTTTCTGTAAATTTTTTATTTTTTAATAAAAAAAAAAAGAATTATATCGACTAAAATTTTTCACTATCATGAAGTACAATGTGTCACAAGAAAACAATCTCAGAATGGCTTGGATAAGTAAAAGCATTCAGAAGTTATCACCACATAAAGTGACACATGCCAAGTTTCCAAAAAAGGCCTGGTCCTTAAGGTGTTAACAGTAGGCTGGAGGGTTGTCACGGCTGGGGATGGGGGAAACCCTCAGCCGGGCGATGTCTCTCTGAAGTATAGCTGTTAGGCCAGGACAGGAATCTCCTGACGAAGCCTACGTGGCGAAACACGTGTTGAGGTCGAAGCAGTGGGGGAACTGTGTCACCATTTTTCAGCAGCAACATGGGTAGGTAACATGGTATCTGTATTAGGGTGGGACTAGTGACTTACAGTTATTGTTATATGCCATCTTTATGAGTAGTATTGCACCGTCCAATTATATCCTACAGCATCCATTGCTTGGACGCTGTGAATAAGAGCTAGGTAGTTGTTCAACACTAGGGGACAGCAATTGCACCCGCAACTACTCCAATGTTCACAGCTTCTGTTTATTGTCTGTTACCCACTGTATATGGTCACATTATCCCCCATTGTGATTCTCCACATTGCAGAGCCCTTCTGTGGCCCAGTCTCCATGTTCTGTCCCTTTTGAGTCTCACCTGTAATGTTCATGTGATTTATAATAAATAAAATGAGATTTTTTTACCTTGTTAAATCCTTGCTCTTTTTTTGTACAAGTTGCAGTAAGTTGGTGAGTGAGGTTCGGTTTTTGGGTTATTGTAGGCTCTATACTACAGCCCTCAACCTGTGATTGACGACAAGACCGCAGTCAACTGCATGCGGTTCCAGAGTCACGACCATGACCATGGGTCGTGACAAGTGTAGGGTTTAGATTGAGAATTTGGCATGGGGGGTGCCATTAAAATTTTTGCCTCAGGAAGCAAAAAGGCTAGGTGCCACAAGCACTGAGGGAAGGGGGGCCCAAGCTGAACTCTTGCACCAGGGCCCATGAGCCTTTAGCTACGCCCCTGATCCTATTTTCTGATTCACTGTTTATGTGAGCCTCCCACTGACACTGTGGAGTTCAAAGGGCATCTTTCATAAGAAACATGGCTATTAAACTGGCTGACTCAGGGCTCCAGATGGCGACCAAAACGGTCGTCAATGCGCCTCAAAATTTGCAGATGGCGACAAGACTTTTTAGTCTTGTCGCCATTTGCGACTGTACCGCTGCGATCCTGCGCAGCCTAAGTTCTCTTCACTAGCACAGTGGAGAAGGAAGGAGTCCCTCCCTCTCCACTGTGACGCGGCCGCCACTACCACCAATGGGGATATAGCAGGGAGGAGGAGGGGAGGAGCTGTCGCCACTGCGCCACCAATGAATGTAAAACATAAGTGTCGGCAGCGGTATCACAGATCCGGCACCCGGCCTCAATAACAGGGCAGGCGATCCGCGGCCATTAACCCCTCAGGTGCCCCAGATCGCATGCCCTGTTATTGAGGCCGGGTGCCCGGTCTGTGATACCACTGCCGACACTTGTATAAATGAGTCAAAGAGGACCTTTCATGGGTCCAAAGAATATGAACTAAGTCGCAGGCTGCATAGAGCGGCGCCCAGGGATCTAAGTGCACTTACTATTATTCCTGGGCGCCGCTCCGTTCGTCCGCTGTGGCCCCCGGTATTTTCAGCATTCAGAGGAAGGAGGAGGAGACGCCAGTGTCTCTCCTTCTCCCTGACAGCAGCGCTGTCCAATCACAGCGCAGAGTTCAGAGCCAGGGAGGTTTTTTTCTCCCTGGCTCTGAGCTCTGCGCTGTGATTGGACAGCGCTGCTGTCAGGGAGAAGGAGACACACTGGGGTCACCTCCTCCTCCTCCTTCCTCTGAATGCTGAAAATACCGGGGGCCACAGCGGACGAACGGAGCGGCGCCCATGAATAATAGTAAGTGCACTTAGATCCCTGGGCGCCGCTCTATGCAGCCTGCTGATAAGTTCATATTCTTTGGACCCACGAAAGGTCCTCTTTAAACATTCATTGGTGGTGCAGTGCGCTCTCCCAAAGCCTCTCCCCCCCTTCCCCATTATCACTAGCCACAAGTCGTCCCCGTCTCCCCCCCCATTGTTATATGCTGGCCACAGGGTCCCCATCCCCTCCAGTGGTGGCAGTGGCAGATTATACTGCTGGGGCTCAGATCGTTACCATGGCAGCCAGGACGCTACTGAAGCCCTGGCTGCCATGTTCAGCTCCCTGCTGCTGAGTGCACTATGCCCAGGGCAGCAGGGAGATGTGAGATCCTAATCACCCTGATAGAGCTCTATCAGGGTGAATAGGACAAGGGAAGAAAAGATCCAGGTTCTAGTCCCTAAGGGAAGAAATGGTTATTAAATAAAAAGTAAAAAAAAACACCAAAATACTAAAAGTTTAAATGGCCCCCTTCCCAGTTTTACATATAAAATTTACAAACAATAAAGAACATATTACATATCGCCACGTCCCAAAAAGTGTGAGCTATTAAAATATTAAAAAATATTTCCGCTCGGTGAAGGCAGTAACAGAAAAAAAAAACTCTAAACCACGCAATTCGCCATTTTTAGTCACCTTGTTCCCCAGAAAATGTCCCTGGATGTGAGAGGTATGTGGTGCTGTTTTCTCTTATATGTAGTGCACCTGCGTCTCATCTTCTTAAAGTCCTTTTTTTTAAATTATATGCATTTTAAATTTGGCGACTAAAAAATGTAATTTGGCTCCTAAATTTTTTAGTTTAGGAGCCAATGGCTCCTGGTCATTTTTTTTTGTCTGGAGCACTGTGACTTTAGACATGTCCTAATGTGAGTTAAAGATATCAGTCTTGGTCCCATCTTCTTATGTGTCTCCATTTCTAAGAAAAACTCACATATTTTATGCAAATGATCTCTAGGAGCAAACGGGGTGTTGCCACTACTCCTAGAGACTCCGTTCTCCCTCCTATTGCCACACTCTCAACACATTAGTTTTTAAAAAGACATACTTTTTTTTTTTATGCACAGGAACCAGCCTTTTTTTTTTTTTTTTTTTTTAACTGTTGCAAAGCTTCTACAGTGAATAAGTGCACAAAAAGCATATTTTACTGCATCACTGGCAGGGTATATTTTGTATGCAGAGGTTATGCAATTGTGCCACTTTTTTCACAGAACCAGTTGCTAATTTTTTACAGTTCCATAGTTAATACGGTTGAAAAAGACATAAGTCCATCAAGTTCAACCAAGGGATAGGTGGGGACGCAAATCCCAGAAGGAAGTGAGACTCAAATTTCTATACATTTTTATAAGCATTAATGTTTACTTTTAAGAATTTATCTAAACCCTTTTTAAAACTGTCCACTGTTCCTGCTGTGACCACGTCCTGATGAAGTCTATTCCACAGATTCACAGTTCTTACAGTAAAGAAGCTTTGACGCTTCTGGAGACTGAACTTTATCTTCTCCAGTCGGAGGCAGTGTCCCCTTGTCTTTTGAGGGCATTTGACATGGAACAGTTTTTCACCGTATTTCTTGTATGGCCCATTTATATATTTCTATAGGTTAATCATGTCCCCCATTAGACGTCTCTTCTCAAGACTAAATACATTTAATTATTTTAATCTTTCTTCATAACTAAGACCCTTCATGCCCTTTATTAGTTTAGTCGCTCTCCTCTGTACGTTTTCCAGCTGCAGAGCGTCCTTTCTATGGACTGGTGCCCAGAACTGAACTGCATATTCCAGATGAGGCCGCACCAACGCTTTGTAAAGTGGTAATATCACATCCCTGCCCTGCGAGTCCATGCGTCGTTTAATACATGACAATATCCTGGTAGCCTTAGAAGCAGCTGATTGACATTGTATGCTGTTATTTAATCTACCATCTACAAGGACTCCCAAATCCTTCTCTATAAGTGACTCCCCCACTGTTACATTACCTAGGACATATGTAGCACAGAGATTATTACTACCAAGATGCATAACTTTACATTTATCCACATTGAACCTCATTTGCCAAGTTGATGCCCAATCACTCAGAGTGTTCAAGTCAGCTTGGAGTTTATGGCATCTTTCATAGACTGTACAGTACTACACAGCTTAGTGTCATCTGCCAAAATAAAAATGGTGCTATTAATCTCGCCCTCAATATCATTATCTCTTTAGTAACCACCCATACACCTTTCTACGGCGGTCATTAAGGGGCCTTAGCCTGGGCCGGCCAGTCTAAGCGCTGCACGGGTCCCCCATGCAGCGGGGAGCAGGGGCCCGGCTCTCACATTAGAGCCGCGGCCCCCCAGAGCAGGAGTGCCGATCCGGGCTGTTTAACACTTTACATGCCACGGGCAATGGCGCCCGTCGCATGTAAAGTGCTGACAGAGGGAGCAGACTCGCGGGGTGCCGATGTGTGTAAAGGCTGGCTGGAGTTTTGTGAAGGCCCAAAACCAGCCTTGAGTAATTTTCAGCAGGTTGCGCCTCTCTGGAGCAGCCTGCTGGCCAATGTCAGAATAGCATTGCCATTAAAATGCAATGCACTATAGATATAATGCATTGCATTTTATAATCAATAAAAAAAAAGCTGTCTGTTATATTCCCCTTATGGGACTATTAATTGGTAAAAAAAAGTAAAAAAAAAAAAAACATTAAAAAAATAACCCTTTTTTACATTGAAAATACGCTTTTCAATAAAAAAAAATCCCCCCCCAAATGTTTGGTATTGTCGCATCCGTAACGACCTGGACTACATAAATATCATGTAAATTATCCCCTACGTTGAACACCGTAAAAAATAAAAATAAATAAAAAGACAGAATTGCTCATTTATTTTTAGTTGCCACGGAAAAAACGTAATAACAAGCGATCAATAAGCTCCATTTACTCCAAAATGATACCAATGAAAAATACAAGTCGTCCCACAAAAATCAAGCCCTCACACAACTCCATAGAAAGAAAAATAAAAAAGTTATGGGTCTTGGGAAGCGGAAATGCAAAAACATTTTTTTTTCTTTTAAAAAAAAGGGTGTTTTATTGCAAAAAAGTTGTAAAACGTAAAAAAAAAACTATATATATTTGGTATCACTGTAACAGTACTGATCCAGCGAATAAAGATATTATGTTATTTATACTGAAAGATAAACACCGTAAAATTTATAACGTAAAAACGCAGTGGCAGTATTGCTATTTTTCCCATCTCCCTCCCAGAAAGAGTTAATAAAAGTTAATCAGAAAGTTATGTGTACCCCAAAATGGTGCCATTAAAAATAACAACTTGTCCCGCAAAGAACAAGCCCTCATAAAGCTATATAGACGGAAAAATAAAAAAGTTATAGCTCTTGGAACGCGATGATGAAAAAAGGAAGAAAAACGCTTGGTCAGTAAGGCCCAAAACAGGCTGGTCACAAAGGGGTTAATAAATACACTGATACCACTTATAACCCCAGACCATTCTGAATAGGAATCATTGACCACAATTCTCTTGACACGGTCCTTCAACCAGTTTTCAATCCAATTACAAACTACAGTCGTGGCCAAAAGTTTTGAGAATTACATAAATATTGGAAATTGGAAAAGTTGCTGCTTAAGTTTTTATAATAGCAATTTGCATATACTCCAGAATGTTATGAAGAGTGATCAGATGAATTGCATAGTCCTTCTTTGCCATGAAAATTAACTTAATCCCCAAAAAAACTTTCCACTGCATTTCATTGCTGTCATTAAAGGACCTGCTGAGATCCTTTCAGTAATCGTCTTGTTAACTCAGGTGAGAATGTTGATGAGCACAAGGCTGGAGATCATTATGTCAGGCTGATTGGGTTAAAATGGCAGACTTGACATGTTAAAAGGAGGGTGATGCTTGAAATCATTGTTCTTCCATTGTTAACCATGGTGACCTGCAAAGAAACACGTGCAGCCATCATTGAGTTGCATAAAAATGGCTTCACAGGCAAGGATATTGTGGCTACTAAGATTGCACCTCAATCAACAATTTATAGGATCATCAAGAACTTCAAGGAAAGAGGTTCAATTCTTGTTAAGAAGGCTTCAGGGCGTCCAAGAAAGTCCAGCAAGCGCCAGTATCGTCTCCTAAAGAGGATTCAGCTGCGGGATCGGAGTGCCACCAGTGCAGAGCTTGCTCAGGAATGGCAGCAGGCAGGTGTGAGCGCATCTGCACGCACAGTGAGGCGAAGACTTTTGGAAGATGGCCTGGTGTCAAGAAAGGCAGCAAAGAAGCCACTTCTCTCCAAAAAAAACATCAGGGACAGATTGATCTTCTGCAGAAAGTTTGGTGAATGGACTGCTGAGGACTGGGGCAAAGTCATATTCTTCGATGAAGCCTCTTTCCGATTGTTTGGGGCATCTGGAAAAAGGTTTGTCCGGAGAAGAAAAGGTGAGCGCTACCAATAGTCCTGTGTCATGCCAACAGTAAAGCATCCTGAGACCATTCATGTGTGGGGTTGCTTCTCATCCAAGGGAGTGGGCTCACTCACAATTTTGCCAAAAAACACAGCCATGAATAAAGAATGGTACCAAAACACCCTCCAACAGCAACTTCTTCTAACAATCCAACAACAGTTTGGTGAAGAACAATGCATTTTCCAGCACGATGGAGCACCGTGCCATAAGGCAAAAGTGATAACTAAGTGGCTCGGGGACGAAAACGTTGACATTTTGGGTCCATGGCCTGGAAACTCCCCAGATCTTAATCCCATTGAGAACTTGTGGTCAATCCTCAAGAGGCGGGTGGACAAACAAAAACCCACTTATTCTGACAAACTCCAAGAAGTGATTATGAAAGAATGGATTGCTATCAGTCAGGAATTGGCCCAGAAGTTGATTGAGAGCATGCCCAGTCGAATTGCAGAGGTCCTGAAAAAGAAGGGCCAACACTGCAAATACTGACTCTTTGCATAAATGTCAGTAAATTGTCCATAAAAGCCTTTGAAACGTATGAAGTGCGTGTAATTATATTTCACTACATCACAGAAACAACTGAAACAAAGATCTAAAAGCAGTTTAGCAGCAAACTTTGAGAAAAGTAATATTTGTGTCATTCTCAAAACTTTTGGCCACGACTGTATACTTTCCAAGCCTATAGACCTTACTTTACCTATTAAAGGGGTTGTCCGGGTTCAGAGCTGAACCCGGACATACCTCCATTTTCACCCCGGTTCATGCTCCGATGCTCTTCTGTGCCCTGTGCTAAATCGCGCAGGGCAAAGGCATTTTTTGGAGATCTGGTGACGTATCGGGGCTCTCCATGGGGCTGCCAGGAAGCCCGGTGATGTCACCGGCATTGATGGGTGGGATATATCGCTGCCCTAGCCAGTAAAACGGCTAGGGCAGTGCTAAAGCCCGCCCATCAGAGCCGTTGACGTCACCGAACACACTGCCGGGCGGAAGTTTCCGCCTGGCAGTGTGTTATGATAAACAAAAGAGCCCGTGCCCTGCACGATTTAGCGCATGGCAAGGGAGCGCATTGGAGCATGAGATGGGGCTGCCTGGGTGAAATCAAGGGTATGTCCGGGTTCAACTCTGAACCCGGACAACCCCTTTAAGCGACTATGAGGGACAGTATCAAAAGCATTTGCAAAATCCAGAAACACTACATCCACAGCCGCCCCTCTGTCCAGGCTACTACTCACCTCCTCATAAAAAAATATCAGGTTAGTCTGACTACTTCTGTCTTTGGTAAACCCATGTTGGATATCACTTATAATATTATTTACAGTCACATACTCCTGTATATAGTCCCTTAAGAGTCCTTCAAACATATTTCCCACAACAGAAGTTGAACTAACTGGTCTATAATTACCTGTGGAGGACCAAGATCCTTTTTTGAATATGGGTACCACATTTGCCTTGCCCCAGTCACTTGGCACTGTACCAGTACCTAGAGATTTCAAAAAAATTCTAAGTGAACAATAAGAATATTTCCTAGCATCACTGACAGCATATATTTTTGCTGCAGACATTGTGTAATTGTGCCTTCCCCCCCCCCCCCCCCCCCAAAAAAAATGTTGTTCTATAGATAATAAGCATACAATAAGCTTATTTTCCAGCGTCACCAGCAGTGTGTATTTTGGCTGCAGACATTGTGGCTGTCACTGTCACTCTGACATTACTAATGCTGTCTTTGAGATAATGAGCTTCAAAGCAGAGAGAGAGAGAGAGAGAGAGAAAGTTAAAAAAAAATAAAAAAGAGAAAGACAAGAGATAAACATTGGATAAAACAACTTTTCAGGGTAGTCTGAGCAATTTCACTTCAGTTTGAATTTATTTGTACATGAATTTAACAAATTTCAATCGATTCATTAAAATTGGACCCAAAACTAATTTCAAGAAATTCACTTATCTCTAGTGATATGACAACAAAAAAAACTATACTTACTATCTTTCTTTCCTGCCACTTCCAGCACCAGGCTCCTGTCCTCACCACCAATGTCTGTTTTCCTGACTGCAGCAGTGACATCCCCTGTGCACCACATCATTACTGCAGCCTATGACTGGCCTCAGTGACATCCCATGAACTGCTGAGGTCAATGATTGGTTACATGGGGACCTAGTTTGTATGTAACATGAATGCTGCAGCCATGAAGATAATGTGAGCAAGACTGGCACATGATTCTGGAAGTGGCAAGGGAGAAAAGTGGTAAGTATTGCGTATTTTGTTCTTTTAACACTTTTACAGGGGATACTCATGTTGCAGTTACCAAAAAAGCCAGTGAAATCACAGCCCCACACTTGTTTTATGGAAATTATTGAAATACTATAAGTAGATAGATATTAGATAGAAAGATAGATAGATAGATAGATAGATAGATAGATAGATAGATAGATAGATAGATAGATAGATATGAGATACATAGATTCTGTAGATTATTGACCAGTTCTTTTATATATATCTGGTAGATTAGATAACTTCTTTTGTTTTGTAATACTTTGGACATCATTTATAAAAATTTTGTGTAAATCCACCATCTGTTTGAACCATGTTCTCTGTAACCTATAGTCACTAATATGGCTTTTGACAAATGATTCTGTAATATCATATTGCCCCCTAGTGTACAAAATACGCTTCAAGCAAATCACAACTTTAATTGAATGCAACTATATTTCAGGGTATATCCAGTGCAAAATATCCATTAAAATAAAAAATAAAATGCTAAAAGAAAGTCTAATTTCTAAAAGTATTTTGTACATACATGTTTTCAGTAAAGAATATGTTCCTTTTCAGGCTATGAAAATATGTCTTATAAATAACATTGGCATTATGAATTATTTGTCTGTATGATAATATTTTACAGTTTTCCTGGTTTTACTATTTATGAACATAAGAATGAAAACAGATGGGAGTGTTTTCACAAAAACCACACTGACTTATTAGTGTTACATTTACAAGCAGTTGGGTTGGTTTCTATTTTATTAATGGACCCCCAAAGAAAACTATTTGCTGTGCAGTAACCTCAAGCACACCGAATGTGCCCAGTGACCCCACCGGAGGCTCTGCCGGTGGTCCCCAACCTGAAGTGATCTTTTTTTTTTCAAGACCAATATAAGAAACACATAAAAAATATTTACTTCATTCTAAATCCTGCATTATATTATGTATATACAGCTGTACAGAATGTATGTTTTATTGTAATAAATGGGTCGATCTATACATTGTGCCTACTCATTTATTTATTCTGGGTAGAGGTGGGACGAATCCAATTTTTTTTGAATCCGAAAAGGTTCTCGAATATATCGAATCTTTCGAATCTGGAATCCTATGAATTCTGTACATAAGAATTGTGTGAACGGTGTAAGAAACAAAGTGATCCAAACTCAATATTCTTTTAATATGAAAAAATCTTTACTTTTTTAACAAAGTATTCGTCAACACAGTTCACAGGTAGGTAAATAGCAGGCGTCTCGGGAGGCGCGGGGACATGACGTCGCGGCGGGATTCGTCGGATTCGAATTTCGGAAATTACATCTGGATTCGAGTCCACGAATCCCACAAATCCAGCAAAATTCGAGGGATTCGTGGATTCGACGAATTTGTCGTCCCACCTCTAATTCTGGGATAAAGTGATAAAACAGTAGATATAATGTCATCGTGTTTACAAATTCTCCCAATGTCATGTGAAAAAGAAAGTACGCCTTCCTGTAAACTCAATAAACAAATGACCTTTGGTGATATGGATTTCAATCTGTAGCATCACCAATTGGTGATAGTAATATCATCTGTTGAAAACGTGTCAGCTGGCAATGCAGCTGTAAGGCTACTTTCACACTAGCGTTCAGAGCGGATCCGTCTGCTGTCTACACAGACGGATCCGCTCCTATAATGCAGACGTTTGGATCCGTTCAGAACGGATCCGTCTGCATTATTGTTTAGAAAACATTCTAAGTGTGAAAGTAGCCTGAACGGATCCGTCCAGACTTTACATTGAAAGTCAATGGGGGACGGATCAGTTTGAAGATTGAGCCATATTGTGTCAACTTCAAACGGATCCGTCCCCATTGACTTAGGCTACTTTCACACTAGCGTTCAGAGAGGATCCGTCTGGTGTCTGCACAGACGGATCCTCTCCTATAATGCAGACGTTTGGATCCGTTCAGAATGGATCCGTCTGCATTATAGCTTAGAAAAAATTCTAAGTGTGAAAGTTAGTCAGACGGATCCGTCCAGACTTTACATTGAAAGTCAATGGGGGACGGATCCGTTTGAAGATTGAGCCATACTGTGTCATTTTCAAACGGATCCGTCCCCATTGACTTACATTGTAAGTCTGGACGGATCCGTTTGCCTCCGCACGGGCAGGCGGACACCCGAATGCTGCAAGCAGCGTTCGGGTGTCCGCTTGCTGAGCGGAGCGGAGGCTGAACGCTGCCAGACTGATGCATTCTGAGCGGATCCGCATCCACTCAGAATGCATTAGGGCTGTACGGATGCGTTCGGGGCTGCTTGTGAGACCCTTCAAACGGAGCTCACAAGCGGAGCCCCGAACGCTAGTGTGAAAGTAGCCTAAAAGCGCATGTTTTTTTTTTAAAACCGCATTACGTTTTTAAGATGTGTTTTTTTCCAATGGCTCCAAAAAAGCATCATAACTGTGACATGAAAACCCAGCCTAAAGGTAGGGCTAGATGTGGCAGCCAGCGGGCATAGGAGATGTAGCCGAATATCTGCAGATTTAAATAAGTGTAAAAACTAAAATATTTATGTATGGGTGAAATTTCACTATATGGAAAATTGTTCCCACAGGACAACCCCATTTAGGTTCATTGTCAGACTATTTAATGCTTAGAGATAAGGAAAAACCCCAGCCTCTGTAAGCCCATTAATGAGGACTCGTCAACATTCCTGGCATGCCTGTTTTAGTAAATGCAGCACTTGTATTCTCCCTGAAATAATAATTATGGAGCTTTTCCTAAAACTCTGTTGTACCACTAATATTCCTACTAGAGAAGCTCCAATAGACAACTGGATGCTACCAGTTTGGGCTGTTTATCTTTATACTTGCACACTGTACAATCAGTGCTGACAGTAGCAGACTATATAGGGCTGCACCCTAATGATTAGAAGAATGGTAGTGCTCAGTTGTATGATTTTATTCTGAAATATTCAGGAGCAATAACAGAGGAATGGCACAAAGCACAGTTAAAGACTATGGGCAGAAGAACAGCCTGTTGGAAGACATTGTATCCGGCATAGCCAGAAAAGACTATAATGGGACTTGGTGGGGATCTGGCCTGTTTCCGGCATTAGTGCCAGGATTTGGCCTGACAAATACCACTGCAAGTCAGGCAGGTCACGTGGGCCGAGGTAGTATCCAGCTATGCCAGATACGATGTCTTCTTCAGGCTACAGGAAGAATTTACCACTAGTTTGAAACTAGCCTTAACGTGGAGGAACTCTTTATAAGTGGGACCTTTGACTGTTTCACTGGATTGCAGGATAGGGCATCAGAATTCCCGTTGCTATGGCCTGGTTGGTAGAAAAACCTATATTTGAACTTGCTGAGCCTGGCCATCCACCACTGCTTTAACCATGCACATTTTTAAAGAATCACATTCCAAGAGCTATAACTTTTTTGTTTTTTCATCAATGTACTTGTATGAGGTCTTATTTTTTTGCGGGACAAGTTATAGTTTTTAATGCACCATTTTGGGTACATGTAATGATTGATTAAAGCAAGCTGTTTAGCTAACCCCACTTTGTTTATGTCTGTAAAAAGGCATATTAGTGGTCACTAAGGGGTTAAAGCCTCCAGTCTGACAATGTCCAAATGCATTTGGGGATTGTTGTCAGTTCACAGTATAAAGTCTGCCTCCAACAAGATGTCAACTAACTTCTTAGTAACAGCCTACACCAGTTTAAGATTGATAGAACTGTAGTTCTCAGGTTTCTTCTATCCATCTACCAGTATTCTTCTGCCATAGACAATTCCCTGTTATCCTGAACTTAATTCCGGACTGCCCCTTCAAGCTTTTATCAGGGAAAAAAGCTTAGTGTAGTCAGCATAGGTTAAAAAAAGTGGCACAGATCAACAATCTCTTTATTTTTCACAAGGAATGACCTTCAGTAGAGATGAGCAAAGTTTTGAAAAATTCAATTTGCCTATGTTCACCAATAAATTTGATTTGTTCCAAATTAATTTGTCACAAATCGCTATAAATAAGGCATACCCAGATCACTCTGCCTAAACATATTTTTCCCACTTGGTGGACCAATCTCAGTGTGATAGTAAATTTAAGGTGGCGGCCAGGCATTTAAAAATGGTTTGAAACTAGCCTTAACGTGCTGTTTTAGAGATCAGACACCCGGCACTAATGTCCATGACTGGTGGTAAAGCTGGTCGCAGCTATTTAACTCTTCAAATGCCGTGGTCATCCGGGTGTGCTCCAGCTCCCCTCAGTGGGGATTGGGGGAGCTGGAACATGTATGTAGCAGCCCCTCTCCTCCTGTGTGATGGTACCAGAGGTGGTACACAGCATCAAGGCAGGAAAACCTTCCTCAAAGCCATAAAACTGAGTGATTCACAACAGGGATGACCATAATCCCATAAGGATCCCTCCATAAGGTCTGGGACCTCTCCCTACTATGAACCTAATGGTATATCACTTATCAACTTATTAGAGTTAAACCAGATGCTGAACATGGTGGATGGATCGAACTCGATTATTGCAGCAACACTGTCCCTACCGCATTAGGGCTTGCCACGTCTCTCCCTATGCTCAGCTCACAGGACAATGGCGGAGACCACACAGGATGAGACTTTTAAAGAGCTGTGACATCACAGGGGATGCCTACCTGCAGATTGGCTGGCTGCATTGCATTTTGGGTGATCTTGTGTTCCCGGGCTACTTACTTTCTTACACGTGCAGCTGCCATTTTAGGAAAACCTGATTCATTACTAAGAAGCGTGAAGAAAGTCAGTTTTGTTGTGAATTGAAGTTTTCCTAAACTTTGGACTCTTCACTTTGCTCAACACTAATTTTCAGATCTCCATGAAACTGACCATTTCTATACAGTCTTGGGTATGGCCTCATTCAACCAAGCATTCAGGGGTGTAGCCACCTTGGCAAAATCTTTTATGAACCATCGGATTGTACCTGACTAGTCACAGAAAGGCCCATCTCTGTCATGTTGGTTGATATGGGCACTGTTGCACTGCTCTGACCTGTGCCATTGTCACGGTAAGTAGGGATAAGAGGAACACCAAGTAAACAAACAGCAACGGGTACACAGACTATGCCCCAAAGCTAGGGAGGAGGGAATGGTAACCTCCTAACAATCCCTGAGCCTCTCCCTGACTGCTGACAGTATGAGCAAGTCCTGATGGTGAACTACGGTAACTCATACACTGGAACCTAAGCCCTGCTGACACTGTAGCAAACCCTAACTTAGGGAGAGCGTAATGAGACAGCCGGTACCTTCCTCCGTGAAGGGACCAGCATCTCTCTGAGACCTAGCAGCAACACATACACAAAGGAGAAAACAGGAGGACTTAGCTTGAGACGAGCGGGAAGTAGAGGATCCACAAACAACCAGTATAGAACTCCAGCAGGAAAATATCAACAAGTCAGCAGTAAGAGGAAGACTTAAATAGAGCCTCCGAAACAGCTAATGAGCAGAACCTGTGGAGAGGTGGGATCCATCCCACAACAACAAACAGAAAGGAAACACAGAAAGACCTGTCAGATAGACTCATGTGCTGCAAGTCTATCCGATCTTCTCAGATCCCTCACAGGGCGGGCAGTGAGAGCCATACTGCCTCCCTGGACACCACATGTTCAAAATAATTTCTCAGATGAAATTTGATTGATTTCAACTTTAGCCTGTGTTGCTCCAGACATGGATTTGGCTGCCACAGTTGAAGATGATGATCCTATCTAGGTAAATTACCAGACATTTAAAATTCAGATCCCAGACAAAGCTCCATCAGTCCCCGGAAAATTATATTATCTATTAATGTAATGAAGGCAGTTTATTCTCTATCATTCTCAGCAATGGACACCAGCCAGCCAGTAGAGAAGTATTTAGCGCAGCCCAGAGCAGACAGGGAATCCCATATTTGGCACAGCTGGCAGACTTAGTAACATAGTACATAAGGCCGAAAAAAGACATTTGTCCATCCAGTTAGGCCTGTCATCCTGCAAGTTGTTCCAGAGGAAGGCAAAAAAAACCTGTGAGGTAGAAGCCAATTTTCCTCACTTTAGGGGAATAAAAAATTCCCGACTCCAATCAGGCAGTCAGAATATCTCCCTGGATCAATGACCCCTCTCTAGTAGCTATATCCTGTAATATTATTACACTCCATAAATACATCCATGCCTCTCTTGAATTCTTTTATTGTACTCACCATCACCACCTCCTCAGGCAGAGAGTTCCATAGTCTCACTGCTCTTACCGTAAAGAATCCTTTTCTATATTTGTGTACAAACCTTCTTTTCTCCAAACGCAGAGGATGTCCCCTCGTCACAGTCACAGTCCTGGGGATAAATAGATGATGGGATAGATCTCTGTACTGACCCCTGATATATTTATACACAGTAATTAGATCTCCCCTCAGTCGTCTTTTTACTAACGTCAATAACCCTAATTTTGATAATCTTTCAGGGTACTGTAGTTGCCCCATTCCAGTTATTACTTTAGTTGCCCTCCTCTGGACCCTCTCCAGCTCTGCTATGTCTGCCTTGTTCACTGGAGCCCAGAACTGTACACAGTACTCAATGTGTGGTCTGATTAATGATTTGTAAAGTAGTAGGAATATGTTCTCATCACGGGCATCTATGCCCCATTATCTTATTGGCCTTGGCAGCAGCTGCCTGACACTGTTTTTTGCAGCTTAGTTTGCTGTTTATTAAAATTCCTAGATCCTTTTCCATGTCAGTGTTACCGAGTGTTTTACCATTTAGTATGTACGGGTGACTTGCATTATTCCTTCCCATGTGCATAACTTTACATTTGTCAATGTTAAACCTCATCTGCCACTTATCTGCCCAAGCCTCCAGTCTATCCAGATCCCTCTGTAGTAGTATACTGTCCTCTTCAGTGTTAATTACTTTACACAGTTTAGTGTCATCTGCGAAAATTGATATTTTACTATGCAAGCCTTCTACAAGATCATTAATAAATATATTGAAGAGAATAGGGCCCAATACTGACCCCTGAGGTACTCCACTAGTGACAGTGACCCAATCTGAGTATGTACCGTTAATAACCACCCTCTGTTTTCTATCACTCAGCCAGTTACTTACCCACATACAGACGTTTTCTCCCAGTCCGAGCATTCTCATTTTATATACTAACCTTTTATGTGGTACAGTGTCAAATGCTTTGGAGAAGTCCAGATACACGACATCCATTGATTCGCCGCTGTCAAGTCTAGAACTTACCTCCTCATAGAAACTGATTAAATTAGTTTGACATGACCGATCCCTCACGAAGCCATGCTGATATGGCGTTATTTGCTTATTTCCGTTAAGATGCTCTAACATAGCATCTCTCAGAAAACCTTCAAACAGTTTACTCACAACAGATGTTAAACTTACCGGCCTATAGTTTCCAGGCTCTGTTTTTGGACCCTTTTTGAATATTGGCACCACATTTGCCATGCGCCAATCCTGTGGGACATTCCCTGTCAGTATAGAATCTGCAAATATCAGAAATAAGGGTCTGGCTATGACATTACTTAATCCCCTTAGGATACGGGGGTGTATGCCATCCGGTCCTGGCGATTTGTCTATTTTAATCTTTTTAAGTCGCTGTTACATTTACATGCCTATAATCCACAACATTACCACAGACTATCATCCTTTTTCACCTTCAGAATGGGTGACACCTATGTACTCATGCTCTACATGATGATGTAACTGTCCAGCATTTGTTTCAGCAATACCTTGGCCTCTTAGTAGAGTGCTGGCTGCATGTAAAAGTGCTTAAAAATAGGCCTATCATTCTCAGGTGGGATCTCAGTTAGCTCAAAGTCAATTTCACTTTTAGTAAAAGTACCCTGCTATATTTTCTTCAGGAGATGCTTGTCGTTAATGTAAAGCTTACCTAGTGGAACATGTCAGTAGGTGCAAGGGCCATGTCATGCATGTTGACACTATTTTCAGTAGCACCGGTCAGGTCTGGACAGTGCACAGGGTTTTGGCCAGAGCTATCCATTCTGTTTTAAACACGGGCTCTATAAGAATGGAGGCTCCTTTTAATCCTTGTCTGGTGCCAACTGACAAGGGCAGCAACATTTCATAGCAAGTCAGAACTTCCAGTGGTCTGTAGGGAGGTATATTTATACAATCTGCTCTCCTTGATTACCATATATAGAAGCAACTTTTAAATTGGTAATAATAGCAATCTTTATATAGCGTCAACATATTCCACAGCGCATTACAGTTCCGGTTTTTATCTACAAGCAGTCATAAATAACATAGCAACAGACAAGTCAACAATTTCACCAAGAGGAATGAGGACTTTTCCGCAAGAGCTTACAATCTCTGAGAGGAAAGGGGTGACACAAAAGGTAAAAGTGCTTGTCTTGTACAATGGTCCAGCTATCCTAGGAAAATAGAGGAGCAGATATAAATCTGCATGAGACAGTCACTGAACAATATGTGTAGTACTTCTGGGTGCATGGGTGCGGTGGAGAGTTTGGTGGAGGATCAGGATAAAGAAATTATAAATCGGCTATATATGGACAGCGGTTAGATCAGGGGATGTGTTTTTAAGGAGCCCCTAAAACTGCTTCACAGTTCCCTGCTGTGGGACATGCTTCCAGTACTTGGGTCCCAACTTGCGGGCCATAGGTCCATTTAACTTTCGCAATACATTCACCCCAAATATTACTGGACTGTTAAAGACCATCACAGTCTCTATCACCACTACTCCTTTCTTGTTGAATTCTCAGCCCCAGGTTGAAATGTCCCATAATTTACTCCTACAAAGAGAATGGGCAGCCTTGAGGTGTCCTTTTCTGGCAATGTCTCAGGGATGCAACTTGCTTGTGTTCTCTAGCAGAACTCAAGATTGAACATTTCTGAACCCTATAAAGCTCTGCTTGCTGCCAGCTCCTCTGGTATCTGATTGGTTCTGACACTCGCCAGCAGTGACTAGAAATTGAGATGACTCCAATGTCCATCATTTAATCCCTCAGATGCTGCTGTTAATAGTGACAGCTACATCTGTGGGGTTAGACAGAGGGAGGAGGCTCCCTCTGCTTTCTGATCAGAGCCCCTGAGGCAAAACTGCAAGGCTCCTTGTGGAGGCTCCAGGACTTGTCAAAATGAGCTGCATGTGAAGCCGAGCCTGAGGCACAGTCTGACACACTGCCTTTAAAAATCCCATAGACTGCAATAGTATTCTATAGCAGTCTATAGTACAAGCTGAAGATGGCATATGCAAATCCACTAAGGGGAGTAAAAAACAAAAAAAAAAATTTAAATCACTTACCTTTCCCAATTTTACATATAAAAATAAATAAAATGATTAAACATAACAGGTATCCGCACATCAAAAATGTCTAAACTATTAAAATATTATAATATTTACTGAGTGTGGTGAGTACCATAACAGAAAAAATAGCTGGTTTGCTGTTTTTGGTCATGTTGCCCGCCCTCAAAAAAAACCCGAATAATGATAAAAAAAAAATCATATGTACCTCAAAATGATACCAATAATAACTGCAGCTCGTCCTGAAAAAAATGACCCCTGACACAGCTCTGTAGATGGAATAGGGAAAAAGTTAAGACTTTCTGAATATGGCAATGCAAAGAAAAAAAAATAATAGGTATTGCTGTAATCGTACCAACCCATACAATAAAGTTTTCGTGTCATTTTGCGAGTCATCCGTAAAAACAAAACCCAAAAAATCATGGAATTGCATTTTTTTTCACTTTCACCCCACAAATAATTGTATTCCTCTTTTCCAATCTAAGTCAAGGTAAATTAAATGATGACATTGAAAAATACAACTTCTCCAGCAAAAAATAAGGCCTCATATGGCTGCATGAACGGATTTATATTAAACAAATTTAAAACAATTATGGCTCTTGGTAGGTGGGAAGGAAAAAAACAAAATGCAGAAATAAAAATTGGTCTTATCCTTAAAGGGGTTGTGTCACTTCAGCCAATGACATGTATCAAGTAGACAAAGTTAAAGTTGTCCAGCAGTTAATATTAATGACTTTTCGTCAGAAGAGGTCATCAATATCTGATAGTCAGGGGTTCCGTTATAGCTTATAAATTAGGCATTTCAGTTGGCAGTTTCCAGTATCTTTTATGATGTTTTGATAATGTCAAAGGTCTGTTCCCAGTGGGTGCCAAGAATATTGACGCCTGAGCAAAAAACATTAGAATTTAGACATGTTTAGAGGAAATCCAGGAGACTTCTATTCTCAAATTATTACGGGTGATGAAATGTGGGTCCACCACCATGTCATGCCACACAAAACAACAATTATTGGAGACACCTATGCTTCAGTGGGAAGTTGTCGGTAGGTGTGTTGCTGCTTCATGACAAATTACCAGCTCACAAGTATCGCAAATCACAACCTGCTATCAGGGAATACGGCTTCTTGGAGCTTACCATCTATCCTACAATCCAGACCTGGCTCCCAGTGATTACTTTTTTCTTTCGGAACCTGAAGAAATTTCTGCATGGGCAGCGATATCCTGATGATAATGCAGTCAATGAGGCGATAACAGGGTTCCTGCAGTAGCAAGAAGTCTCCTTCTATTCTGAGGACATCTGATCGCTTGAGGCGAAAGGAATAAGTGTGTTGAGATCAAGGAGGATTACACTGAAAAGTAGTAAGTTAAATATTTTCAGAAAATGTTGTGTTCATATTCTGGTAGATAACTTATTGAACACTCCTCATATGTACTGAGCTTGGTTTTGACGCTGTATTTATGGTATAAGCTTAGTTCTAGATTGGCCCTGGCACTGTATGTATGTACTGAGCTCGGTTCTGGTACCATATTTATATACTGAGATGGGTTCAGCATATTTATGGCATAAACTTGGTTCTGGTGGTGTATTTGTACTATGGCTGGATTTATACACTATGTTTAGTTCCAGTGTAGTAACTATTTAGTGATCTTGGTTCTAGCACTGTATTTATGTATTAAACTTGGATCTGATACTACATCTGTATGTTTCAAGTGCAACTGTCATGTCAAGATTTTGTGAATTCCAGCACACTGTTCCAGCAGACGATGCTGGGAATCAGCCAGCCACAAACCGCAGCATGCAACAGTTTGTGTCCGTACAATTCTCCACATTGTCTGGCAGAATGTGGCCAGATCCCTGCCGGACCCCATTATACTTAATGGGGTCGGCGGACATTCCTTCTGCATCTAGCAGTGCAGGATGCAGTGAATTCTGGCAGGCTGTTCTCTGCCGAACAACAGACGGTTCACTCTTATTTGCAGAGTGATGCTCTTCTTTCTAGGCCTGTAGGTGTCGAACCACTGTGTAAACCAACAGATTTCACTTTGGGCTACTCCTAAGGGTATTATCCTGGCAGTCCCCTGATTTTCACTCTCCACAAGGATCTGGACAAAGAGGCAGGCAGAGATGCATCAATATGGAGGTCAGGCATAGGTCAGGTTTGGCAGCAGAGAGTCAAAATCCAGGGAAAGGTAAGAAGTTTAGTACACAAGCAGACAACAGAAACAGCACACCTTTGCAGGATACTAGCAAGCTAAGAAACTTGTTGCTCAGGCACCCTCCACCAGGGAAAGGTCCCTTAAGCACCCAAAGGTAGCCAGCCATAGGCTGGAGCAGATTAGGTTACTGCCCTTTTAAGAGATGGAGGGAATGTGTGTGCACCCTATGGGCAGAAGCTAATCACAGCCTTCGTGGAGGGACAGAGCAAACCCAACTGCCAGGTCCACCAGGAAAGGGAGAGCAGAAGGCAAGCCCATGTGCCGAGATATAGAAAACTGGGACCAGTGAGAAAAGTAGCAGTGGCTGTCACCGCTGCTGTAACAACTATTTCTCATCAGTCTGCTAGTAGTATAATCAAGATGCTACTAACTAAAATAATCAAGATGCTACTAACTAAAACTTTTCAAAAACCCAAAAAAATTCCGGGTCTCGTGTTTTATTTAAGCCAAAATAGAAACATAGAAACATAGAATGTGTCGGCAGATAAGAACCATTTGGTCCATCTAGTCTGCCCAATATACTGAATACTATGAATAGCCCTTGGCCCTATCTTATATGAAGAATGGCCTTATGCCTATCCCATGCATGCTTAAACTCCTTCACTGTATTTGCAGCTACCACTTTTGCAGGAAGGCTATTCCATGCATCCACTACTCTCTCAGTAAAACATATCCGTAAAGAATAAATCAAGGCAACTGGACGTACTGTAGATTTCTTGAAAACGTTTCACTCGTTCTTCCAACAAGCTTTCTCAATTCTGAGTAACTGTACAAGAATTCTCTGGGAATAAATATGTAACTGAATCAACATCTGGTAATTATACTTATATCTTGTACAGTCACTCAGAATTGAGAAAGCTCGTTGGAAGAACGAGTGAAACGTTTTCAAGAACTCTACAGTACGTCCAGTTGCCCTGATTTATTCTTTACAGATATACCATGACCTGGATAAATGAGAACCTTCACAGACATCTCTCAGTAAAGTAATACTTCCTGATATTACTTTTAAACCTTTGCCCCTCTAATTTAAAACTATGTCCTCTTGTAGCAGTTTTTCTTCTTTTAAATATTCTCTCCTCTTTTACCTTCTCTCCTCTTTCCCTTTATTTATTTAGAAGTTTCTATCATATCCCCTCTGTCTCGTCTTTCTTCCAAGCTATACATGTTAAGATCCTTAAGGCTACTTTCACACTAGCGTTCGGGTGTCCGCTCGTGCGCACCGTTTGAAGGGGCTCACGAGCGGCCCCGAACGCATCCGTCTGGCCCCAATGCATTCTCAATGGATGCGGATCCACTGAGAATGCATCCGCCTGCCAGCGTTCAGCCTCCGCTCCGCTCAGTGAGCGGACACCTGAACGCTGCTTGCAGCGTTCGGGTGTCCGCCTGGCCGTGCGGAGGCGAGCGGATCCGTCCACACTTACAATGGAAGTCAATGGGGACGGATCCGCTTGAAGATGACACAATATGGCTCAATCTTCAAGCGGATCCGTTCCCCATTGACTTTCAATGTAAAGTCTGAACGGATCCGCTCAGACAACTTTCACACTTAGAAAATTTTCTAAGTTTTAATGCAGACGCATCCGTTCTGAACGGATGCGAACGTCTGCATTATCGGAGCGGATCCGTCTGATGAAACATCAGACGGATCCGCTCCGAACGCTAGTGTGAAAGTAGCCTTAATCTTTCATGGTAAGTTTTATCCTGCAATCCATGTACTAGTTTAGTAGCTCTTCTCTGAACTCTCTCCAAAGTATCAATATCCTTCTGGAGATATGGTCTCCAGTACTGCGCACAATACTCCAAATGAGGTCTCACTAGTGCTCTGTAGAGCGGCATGAGCACCTCCCTCTTTCTACTGGTAATGCTTCTCCATATACACCCAAGCATTCTGCTAGCATTTCCTGCTGCTCTATGACATTGTCTGCCTACCTTTAAGTCTTCTGAAATAATTACTCCTAAATCCCTTTCCTCAGATACTGAGGTTAGGACTGTATTACTCATTTTATATTCTGCTATTGGGTTTTTATGCCCCAGGTGCATTATCTTGCACTTATCAACAGTAAATTTTAGTTGCCAGATTTTTCAGCATTCCTCTAGTTTTCCTAAATATTTTTCCATTTGGTGTATCCCTCCAGGAACATCAACCCTGTTACAAATCTTTGTGTCATCAGCAAAAAGACACACCTTACCATCGAGGCCTTCTGCAATTTCGCTGATAAAGATATTAAACAATATGGGTCCCAGAACAGATCCCTGAGGTACCCCACTGGTAACAAGACCATGGTCTGAATATACTCCATTGACTACAACCCTCTGTTGTCTGTCCCTCAGCCACCGCTTAATCCATTCAACAATATGGGAGTCCAAGCACAAAGACTGCAATTTATTGATAAGCCTTCTATGTGGGACAGTATCAAAAGCCTTACTAAAGTCCAGATAAGCGATGTCTACTGCACCTCTGCCATCTATTATTTTAGTCACCCAATCAAAAAAATCAATAAGATTAGTTTAACATGATCTCCCTGAAGTAAACCCATGCTGTTTTTCATCTTTCAATCCATGGGATTTTAGATGTTCCACAATCCTCTCCTTAAGTATGGTTTCCATTAATTTCCCCACTATTAAAGTCAGGCTTACTGCCCTATAGTTGCCCGATTCCTCCCTACTACCTTTCTTGTGAATGGGCACAACATTTGCTAATTTCCAATCTTCTGGGACAACTCCTGTTTCCAGTGATTGGATAAATAAATCTGTTAATGGTTTTGCTAGTTCACCGCTAAGCTCTTAATAGCTTTGGGGGTATCCCATCAGGCCCCTGTGACTTACAGTTGCAAGAAAAAGTATGTGAACCCTTTGGAATGATATGGATTTCTGCACAAATTGGTCATAAAATGTGATGTGATCTTCATCTAAGGCACAACAATAGACAATCACAGTCTGCTTAAACTAATAACACACAAAGAATTAAATGTTACCATGTTTTTATTGAACACACCATGTAAACATTCACAGTGCAGGTGGAAAAAGTATGTGAACCCCTAGACTAATGACATCTCCAAGAGCTAATTGGAGTGAGGTGTCAGCCAACTGGAGTCCAATCAATGAGATGAGATTGGAGGTGTTGGTTACAGCTGCCCTGCCCTATAACACCCCTATAACTGCCCCTACACACCAGTTGTGGGTTTGCTTTCACAAGAAGCATTGCCAGATGTGAATGATACCTCGCACAAAAGAGCTCTCAGAAGACCTACGATTAAGAATTGTTGCCTTGCATAAAGCTAAAAAGGGTTATAAAAGTATCTCCAAAAGCCTTGCTGTGCATCAGTCCACGGTAAGACAAATTGTCTATAAATGGAGAAAGTTCAGCACTGCTGCTACTCTCCCTAGGAGTGGCCGTCCTGTAAAGATGACTGCAAGAGCACAGTGCAGACTGCTCAATGAGGTGAAGAAGAATCCTAGAGTGTCAGCTAAAGACTTACAAAAGTCTCTGGCATATGCTAACATCACTGTTAGCGAATCTACGATACGTAAAACAATAATGAAGAATGGATTTCATGGGAGGATACCACAGAGGAAGCCACTGCTGTCCAAAAAAAACATTGCTGCACGTTTACAGTTTGCACAAGAGCACCTGGATGTTCCAAAGCAGTACTGGCAAAATATTCTGTGGACAGATGAAACCAAAGTTGAGTCGTTTGGAAGAAACACACAACACTGTGTGTGGAGAAAAAGAGGCACAGCACACCAACATCAAAACCTCATCCCAACTGTGAAGTATGGTGGTGGGGGCATCATGGTTTGGGGCTGCTTTGCTGCGTCAGGGCCTGGACAGATTGCTATCATCGAAGGAAAAATGAATTCCCAAGTTTATCAAGACATTTTGCAGGAGAACTTACGGCCATCTGTCCACCAACTGAAGCTCAACAGAAGATGGGTGTTGCAACAGGACAACGACCCAAAGCATAGAAGTAAATCAACAACAGAATGGCTTAAACAGAAGAAAATACGCCTTCTGGAGTGGCCCAGTCAGAGTCCTGACCTCAACCCGATTGAGAGGCTGTTGCATAACCTCAATAAAGCGATTCACACCAGACATCCCAAGAATATTGCTGATCTAAAACAGTTCTGTAAAGAGGAATGGTCAAGAATTACTCCTGACCGTTGTGCACGTCTGATCTGCAACTACAGAAAACGTTTGGTTAAAGTTATTGCTCCCAAAGGAGGTTCAACCAGTTATTAAATCCAAGGGTTCACATTCTTTTTCCACCTGCACTGTAATTGTTTTCATGGTGTGTTCAATAAAAACATGGTAACATTTAATTCTTTGTGTGTTATTAGTTTAAGCAGACTGTCATTGTATATTGTTGTGACTTAGATGAAGATCATATCACATTTTATGACCAATTTGTGCAGAAATCCATATAATTCCAAAGGGTTCACATACTTTTTCTTGCAACTGTATTTGTATTCATTTTAGACAGATGACTTAGAACCTCTTCCTCTGTAAAGACACATGCATCAAAAGATTCATTAGTCTTGCTTCCTAACTGAGGTCCTTTTCCTTCATTTTCCTTTGTAAAAACTGAACAGAAGTATTCATTGAGGCAGTCAGCTAGTTCTTTATCTTCTTTTGTTTTTAATTTGGCAATTCCTTGTTTTACCATATTTTTCGCCCTATAAGACGCAACGGCCCATAAGACGCACCTAGGTTTTTAGGGAGGAAAAAAGAAAAAATATATTTTTAACCAAAAGGTGTGCTTTTGGTGGGTTTGGAACTAATGGTGGTCTGTAGATGGCACTATTACTGGGGATCTGTGGATGGCACTATTATGGGGGATCTGTGAAGGACACTGTTATGGGGGGATCTGGGGATGGCACTGTTATGGGGGAATCTGTGGATGACGCACTGTTATGGGGGATCTGTGATGGACACTGTTATGGGGGGATCTGTGACAGACACTGTTATGGGGGGGATCTGTGATGGACACTATTATGGGGGGATCTGTGGCTAACACTGTTACAGGGGGATCTGTGGCTGACACTGTTACAGGGGGGATCTGTGGCTGACACTGTTACAGGGGGATCTGTGGCTGACACTGTTACAGGGGGATCTGTGGCTAACACTGTTACAGGGGGATCTGTGATGGACACTGTTACAGGGGGATCTGTGGCTGACACTGTTACAGGGGGGATCTGTGGCTAACACTGTTACAGGGGGATCTGTGGCTGACACTTTTACAGGGGGATCTGTGGCTGACACTGTTACAGGGGGGATCTGTGGCTGACACTGTTACAGGGGGATCTGTGGCTGACACTGTTACAGGGGGATCTGTGGCTGACACTGTTACAGGGGGATCTGTGGCTGACACTGTTACAGGGGGGATCTGTGGCTGACACTGTTACAGGGAGGATCTGTGGCTGACACTGTTATGGGGGATCTGTGGATGGCACTGTTATTGGGGATCTGTGGATGGCACTGTTATGGGGAATCTGTGGGTGGCACTGTTATCGGGGATCTGTGGGTGGCACTGTTATGTGGGATCTGTGGGTGGCACTGTTATCGGGGATCTGTGGGTGGCACTGTTATATATGTGCCATCCACAGACCCCCCACCCCATAACAGTGCCATCCACAGACCCCCCCCAGCCCTTAACAGTGCCTTCCACAGATGTTCCCCATAAAACTGTCATCCACAGATCCCCCCCCCCCCCGCTCCAGTGCTGCAGTATACAAATATAAAATGTCTCATTCAATTAAAAGTGATTAAACATGCCCCCTCACTCCTAATATTACCGTACACCCTAACAGCTTCTGCACAACGCAGGCAGGCCAGGCGGGCGGCCGGCGCGTCACTCACTGACGTCATGTGCCTGCGCCGCCTGCTTCATTCATAAAGTAGGCGGCGCAGGCACGTGACATCAGGGAGTTACGCTCCCGCCCGGCCTGCCTGCATTCTACAGAAGCTGTTAGGGTGTATGGTATTATTAAAAGTGGGGGGGCATGTTTAATCACTTTTAATTGAATGAGACATTTTATATTTGTATAGTGCAGCACTGGAGCGGTGGGGCCGGAGTACAGTGACTGCACCACCCCGCCGCCCAGCTCCTCCTCCCAGTCCCTCCCAGCTCGCTCATAAATCGCAATCTGCGAAGTAAAAAATTTCAGCATTCGCCCCATAAGATGCAGGGGCATTTTTCCCCCATTTTAGGGGGGGGAAAAGTGCGTCTTATGGGGCGAAAAAAACGGTAGTTTCCTTTTTTCATTTATGTATCTGAAGAATGTCTTATCGCCCTTTTTCACTGACTGAGCTAATTTCTCTTCTGCCTGTGCTTTAGAAGCTCTTAGAACTTGTTTGGCCTCTCTCTGCCTAATGTTATACATTTTTTTATGTTTTTAATGATTTTGGCCACTTCTGCTGAGTACCACAGTGGTCTCTTCCTTTTTTTGCTTTTACTGACAAGCCTAATGCAATTATCTGTTGCCTTCAATAGAGCCACTTTTCAGTAGTCCCATTTCTCCTGGACTCCATTGAAACTGTTCCAATCTGATAGGGACTCGTATACCTCTAAGCTTGCTTTATGAACTCAATTTTCTCCAACAAATGTTCACGATAAAAGGGAAATGTTCTAAAGATGATTCCACTCAACAAGTCTCCTACATAATTATTTCAGAAAGACGTAATACCAAAAGATGCCACATCTCCCCAAATTATTCTGCAGTGAAGAAGATGATCTTTTTTCTAAATATGAATTCACTTTAAACTGTATTACAATGTGACTGCGCCATTATGCGCAGCCATAGCTGGGAGTTTGGGGGGTGTCGAAACGTGGTACTATGCTTGGAGCTAGACATTATACCAACAAACCACTCAGAGTATTTGAAGAAAGACTACTAACTCATGCTTGTTCATTAATGAATACGTATGGACACCTTTTGTGCTGGGTGAAGTAAAGGCATGCTTTGAATGGATGCATGGTAGTCCCGCCCAGTGTCAGACTGGGGTGCCTAGGGCCCACCAGTGGAATTGATTCTGGGAGCTCACCCGACAGTTACTGTAAATGGAAATACTACTTCTTAATTTTTTTGGCCTCATTCACATGTGCATTTTAGTACACAATACAGTGTGCAAAGCAGAACTGTGTTGTGCACTGCTCCATATCAAATCATTTTATTTTATATGGTGGTATTATTGGTATCAATATGACGTGTGGTGTCTATATTTGGGAATGATCTAGATGATAAAGATCCAAAATAGATTCATATACATGATTTGTCGCACACAATGTGGTCTTCTACAGACATAGTGAAAAGCAAATGTAAGAAATTTATTTTATTGCACAACCAAATGCAGTGAATAAATATGAAATATTAACTCAAGGTAGTTACTGCACATAGTAATTGCACAGTACAAATACAGCAACAAATAGAAGGAAATCAATGTAACTACTAAGTAATAAAATATACACAGTCAAAGAATCCCATATTAAACAATTGATGTATAGCAGCATTTTTTGGAGAACAGAAGAAGAGATTGAAAATTTATCAACAATGTCATCAAAATCTAAAGTCATGCAAATATTCCTCTCAATGTTCATTATATTGAGAGATTGCAAACATCCCTGTCCAATCAATGACCTCTCTGTTCTTTACAATTTTAGTTTTGAAAACACTTATAAGAAACCTGAGTGCAGGCAAGTGTTAGACTCCTTTCAAACGAGCGAGTGTCTCGCTGTGGACTCGCAGCGCAGCTCCCAGGCCTCCCGGGCTGACAGCATTGTGTCCATGTCGTCTAATACATTCTAGAACTGTAAGGGTAACATAGCATCATGAATCAATATAATGCATTGCTATGTGACCCCGGCAGTGCTGGAAGTTCAACAGCAGAGCAGGAAGAGAGAAGTGAGGCGGCATGTGTGTCTCCTCAAACAGCTGATCGGCGGGGGTGCCGGATGTAGAACCCCCGACGATCTGATATTGATGACCTATCCTGAGGATAGGACATCAATATGAAAAATCCCAGAGAAGCCCTTACCCTTAGAGAACTTTAAAAATGGTAAAATGATTTGCAGAGAATGCAACTGTATGGTAATCGTGCATGCAGATGCTAGAGAGGGGAGGAACATCTATGCTCTCCATAGAGACGGCAAAGACATATTTGTTTACTGTAACCTGCCTTCTCCATTGTTAAATGTGAACTATGTTTACAGATCAGTAATCGGCAATGCTGCTTTCTGCAGATCAGCTCTGCGGTGTGGATCAACAGCCTTGTACAAAATCTGGGGTCTGTATTCCCTCGATAACTACAGCAATAAAAGTCTAATGTCTCCCAAAGGTAGGAACACAGTATAAAATAAAATTTAAAAACGATCAAAAAAAAATACTACCACATGCCACACTGCAGCTTCTTGTCCCACCCCCAGCTACCATAAACCATACAACCCCTATATTAAAATGACCATTATGGAGAGGGGACTTAACCTAAGAAATTATCTTAGTTGCATATTGTGCTATTAGAAATGTTGAAAACAGACTATTTTCCAGAGTATAAAACATAAACAAAAAAGGACATAAAAATAAAGCCCATGTAAAGAGAAAAAAAAAGCACAAAGATGATTTACATAACTGAATGGGAAAAGAAACTTATGGCTTTCAAAGATGCATGTAGAATAGAAAATTTGTGCAGTATAATATACAATATGTAGTTCTTAGTAGTTTCATGCCACCATATTATATATAACATATACAGTATAACATATAGTTAGATTTTTATTACCCTTTTTTTTATCTTTGTGTTTTATTTCATGTGCTATGCCCATGCACTGTAAATGCTGTATTATCCTGCAGTGCCTTGTTCAGTATTAACTGTGGCAGTTTAGGAGTTAAATGGCTGGGATCATAGTAATCTGATCCCAGTCGTAAGGGTGTGTTCCATGTAGTGGTTGTCACATGGTCAAGCTGAGGCCAAAAGCCCAAAGTCTGCACAGTCTACAAATGAATTAAGGGCTTACGACTTGCTGATTGTTAATGGCTTCTTGGGAAACTGTAAGGCTGGGGCTACATGACAATCTTGAGCACGACAGGTTTTTGCAAACAAAAATTACTGTATAGCCATAGAAGAATGGGGTTGCAGTATGAGTTGCATATTTGTGGCAACCCCACAATTGCAAAAAATCCAAATCTGCTACATTTTCTGCAGCTCTGGGCTCATGGTCACAGCAAACTTGCAAGTCATGCTACAACCCTATTCATTTCTTTGGCTGCACTGCTACACTGCGATACCTGGGGACACAACACCTGCCATGCCCAACATCATAGTGTAGCACCAGCCTAAATTTATTTGTATACTATATAGACTCTTGGATTCTGTACAGATGCAGCACTGTGCCTGCATCATCCCTTACAGCGTTTTGCAGTAAGGAAAACCACAACTCCCAGCAGGTACTGAAGGTCTGATTCTGATAGAGCATTTTGTGAGTTGTAAATAGGGAAGGGAAGACATTAAATACCTACTGTAGTTTGGGGACTGCCTGGGACACACTTTTATTTTTGTTTGCTTCCTCTTTATTTCAAATAGTACGTGCCTCCCACTGCTCCCCTTCCTTCCACCTCCTGATCACCACACTCTTCTGCCTGTCCCACCGAGCTTGTCACTAGGAAATCCCTCCACCGCGCTCTTCAAAGACTCAATATGCATGGACGGAGGGGATGCTACTAGTCGCTGTGTGCGGTATCAGCGTGACAACACATGCACAGATGCGCGGCCCAAGTCAGGGGGAGGAGCCCATAGTGGAAGAGGATTGGTACCACTGCTGCAGAGATACATGACAACATGCAAGTGGTAAGATGATAGATCAAGATCATCTCGCCACTTGCTGCACTTACACCCACAAAATCTACTTCAATTAATACTGGCTACAGGTGAGTGCTGCACTGCTGATGTATATTGGACACATCGGCAGGCAGCTGGGGCTCTGATTCACACAGGCAATGCAGGCTGTGGTCCCACCTTTTCCAAACTATACAGCCAAATATTGAGAAGACCACAGGTATTATTCATCATCACATGAGAACAATATTCATTGTCCCTCTCACCATTTTTACAGCACACTGCTGGAATGCAACCCAAGAAAAAAATAAAAAACATGTTATAAAATATGGATTATGACAGGACTGGTTTTGAAATATTGTATTCTCCTTCAATTAATCTACATTCCTCTGACAGAGGACCTTGGTCCAGGATGTTTTTTATATGAATTTAACTCACATGATCACATAATTCATAACAGATGTCCTATGAATATATGAAAAATTAGTGATCACCAGGAAACTGTTTAACTTAAAGAAGAAAAATCACTCACCTTTAAAAAGCAGCTCTGTTCTAGGGGCAATGCTCCTGTCCCTGCCGTGTCCCGTCCCAGCAGACTGAAAGGGATGATGTCCTGTCTGTGGTCGTGTTCATGGCTGCAGCTATTCCCTAGCCTCAGCAGTGATGAGTCCCCGAGTGGTAATGACCACAGAGAATCAGCAGTCACATGCTGACATTTCATTATGACGGATCCGCAAAAAATGATAGTGTGAAAGTAGCCTTAAAGGCTGGTTTAGTAGGCTACACAATCATGGGGAAGACTTCTGACTCGACAGTTGTCCAGAAGACAGTCACTGACACCCTCCACAAGTTGATTAAGCTACAAAAGGTCATTGCTAAAAAGCTGGCTGGTCCCAGAGTGCTGTATCCAAGCATATTAATGGAAAGTTGAGTAGAATGAAAAAGTTACTTGTGCACCTTTGCAATTTTCCAGTTGCACCCAAGTCACGTATGCAGTAAGGTGACATCAAAAAAACCCTTTTAGGTTGAAGCATTACTATATATAACTCCATGCATGCCTGTAGATGAAAATACTTTTATATAACTTATTAAGGTTACACTGCCAATAAATCATTTTACAATCTGAAATACAATGCTATTAATGTTAACTACGCTATATGAGGAGGCTGCTAATAGTTAATAGCAGCCAACACAAAATAGATGCATGTGTATGTTTTATTGGAGTAGGCTACAAGCCAACTTCCTTTCATCTTTTTAAAGTCTTGATTCAAAAGGAATGTGCATTTGTAAGATCATATGAAAATCTGTCCTTGTGTATACTTAGGCTCCGTTATAATAGCAGTTTCCAACAACACAGTAACCTAATTAATCAGGAATAAGCAAAAGTATTCACCATAGCATTTGCAGAAGAGGAAATAATTTCTTCTGCAAAAAGTTGTACTGCTATTCTTAACTCTATTTATTGACGGCAAACTTTATTTCTGAAATATACATGTGTTTACATTAGGCTTAATCCCATGATTGTAACCTAGTAGTAGTCATCAGTTAAATATATCTCCTGGGTAAAGTTAGGACACATAGGCTAATTGAGGAAAGCAAATAGTCTAAACGCCTCCTCCCTATTCTATTATGTGAAGCCAGTTTGTAAATTACCCCTGTGGCAGAGATCATGTAATGTGTACATTAATGTGAATGAAAAGTTACAACACACAGATGCATAAGACATCCCAAAGAAGATGGTAAGAAAAACAGACCACAGCACTCCTTATTCCACGCAATTCAAGTGAATCCTTTATTTAACAAACATGGATTGGCCATTTCTCTGTGAGTTTTGGGGCTTTGGAGCCCAAAACCATGTGCATCATCAGGCAAGTGAAATTATGTGGATACAAATGTAGTGCTGCTAATATTTGTTGGAAATAAGATGTCAAGCGAAAAGTAGTCCATAATGACATGTTGCTTAGGATCTTCTGGAATTTACCACTAGATGGCAGTGTTTTCATTGGTAGTCTGTAACTGATTTGTCAGAAACTCATTCACTACATCTAACAAGGCATTCTATTTTTCAGCATACAGCATGTTGAAGAAAATTGGATGATACGTGTATTCAAATGGATACCCATATTAACAATCTGTGATATTTGGAATTTCTTATTCATTAAAGGGGTTTTCAGAGATTTTGTACAGATGAACTATCCTCTGAATAGGTCATCAGTTTCTGATCAGTGAGGGTTGGACATCCGGGACCCCCGCTAATCAAATGTTTGAGAAGGCACCGGTGCTCCTTTGAGGGCCGTGGCCTTCTCTCAGCTTTCCATAGGTCGAGTGACTACATGTTCATGTGTCACGTGGCCTAGGGGCGTCTCAGCCCCATTCAAGTGAATGGTGGTTGAACACAAGGCCACAGAACTGGATGTCCCTTATAGTAGTCACCTTTCTCAAGTCATCAACTGTGGTGCACATGCGCCGGAAGGGTTGATGATACCAAGGCCACAGAGGGGTCCAGACAGGCAGGTGCAAACAAATGGGTGATATGCGCTTGCTTGAGATTTCAAGCGCTGGGTTTATGACGTCAGGAGCAGAGGAAGGTGTAGAGAAAATGGGAGGAGAAGGCCTTAATTCTAATGGGAGTAGCTGGGTTCCAATGCCTAAGGGTACTGCCCCTTGGGCTCATTTCAGACAATTTGCATATCAGAATAAAGATCTATTTTGGAGGAAACAAAGGAGGAGATTTATCATCTCCCTTGCACCAGAAAAGTAGCTTTAAAAAGTTGCAACCCTCTTTGTACACTGTCCTCTCCACGTTTCCAAAAGGTGGCATGGCAAAAGCAGGAAAGAGGCACATCCAACAGCGGAAACAAATTTATCTGTATTTACACCAGTTTTCTGGTCCAAATGAAGCTGGAAATCTACGGCAGCTCTGATCTGTCGTAGATTTCTGTTTAGGCGCTTGGACTGCTGGAGGACGTGCTAAATTTATTATACGAAGTGCCATAATTATAAATTATCCTCCGGCAGCTCAGGGGATATCAAGATCAGCGCAGAAGGCACCGTTCTTGATAAGTCTCTCCTAAAGATCGATATATATACAAAAAGGTATGTCTGGGATACAGTAAATGTGACCTACTGGACACCGGGAGCTGTTTAAAATGGAAAAAGGTGGTGACAGACTCATTTAAGATTATTATTATTATTATAGTTTTGGATACCATTATCTCCTTATGTCCCCTTGTATATGATGAGAGATGCTAGCTCTTATACATATTTTCTTTTAAACTGGAATGGGGAGGGGGAAGGTCTGGTAGTTGTGTTATGTTGTATTTTGTTTTAAATCTTAATAAAGATAATTTGATTATTAAAAGAGGAAGTGTTGTACTTAAAGTTTGTGCTGCTTATTTGTTGACAGCATATGCATATGTGCTTCCTACATTTGTCAATTATTTAATTAATTTAAATGTTTCATTTTGAAATATAGAATCCTCATGAATATTGGGACTGCGACAGGATCCAAAAGGGTATTTCCATCTCAAACATTTCTGACATACAGAATATACTGTATATTATTGACACAAGGCCTAACTGTATAGAGGATCCTCTGGGCTGCCACATAAACTAATAGACCAGCTGCTCAGGCAAGAATCAGGGGGGAAGGTTCTCAAATAGCCACAGAGTACTGAAAGATTTAAGGATTGTTTCGTTTCTGAACTGGGTGTGGTAAGGTAACATAGTAGAGTCATTAAGTGCAGATAGCAAAGCTAAATTTGGAACATGGCATCCTGTTAGCAGTGACCTACTGTACATAGCAGGTGGAGAGCATGATAGTACCCTCCTTTACACCCCCTCTTCTTATGGCCATAAATGATAGATGTTCTTCACAGGTTCACAAGATCTCTTCTCAACAGTTTTTGCTGATACTAAACTGTGCAAACAAAGTAATTAATGCAAAAGAGGACCATACACTGCTACAGATGGATAGATTGGAGATCTGGGCAGAGAAGTGGCAGATGCGGTTTAACACTGATAAATGTAAGGTTATGCACATGGGAAAGAATAATGCAAGTCACCAGTACATACTAAATGGTAAAACACTGGGTAACATTGACATGGAAAAGGCTAATAAGATCATGGGGTGCATCAAAAGGGACATAGATGCACATAACGTGAGCATAGTTTTACCACTTTACAAATCACTTGTCAGACCACACATGGAGTACTGTGTACAGTTCTGGGCTCCTGTGAACAAGGCAAACATAGCAGAGCTGAAGAGGGTTCAGAGAAGGGCAACTAAAGTAATAACTGGAATGGTGGGACTACAGTATCCTGAAAGGTTATCAAAATTAGGGTTATTTAGTTTAGAAAAAAGACGATTGAGGGGAGATCTAACAACTACATTTGAAACCAGAAGTATACATACACTATATAAAAAGACACATATGCATTTTTTTCTCAATATCTGACATGAAATCAGAATAAACCTTTCCTGGTTTTGGTCAGTTAGGATTACCATAATTATTATTATTTGCCAAATGCCAGAATAATGAGAAAGAGAATGTTTTAAGGCATTTTATTACTTTCTGCAATGTCAAAAGTTTACATACACTATGATTACTATGCCTTCAAACAATTCTGGACTTCCCATATGATGATGTCATGTGTTTGAAAGCTTCTGTTAGGTTTGTTGGCAACATCTGAGTTAATTAGAGATTTAAATGCACACCTGAAACACACTGCCTCTTTGTGTAGCATTATGGGAAAGTCTAAAGAAATCAGCCAAGATATCAGGAAGAGAATTGTGGACTTGCACAAGTCTGGCTCAACTTTGGATGCAAATGAAAGATACCTGAAAGTGCCTCGTTCATCTGTACAAACAATTATACACAAGTACAAACAAGATGGGAATGGCCAGCCATTATACCGCTCAGGAAGAAGACGGGTTCTGTGTCCCAGAGATAAACGTGCTTTGGTCCGACATGTGCATATCAACCCAAGAACAAAAGCAAAAGACCTTGTGAAAATGATGGTGGAAGCTGGTAAGATTGTGTCAATACGAGTACTGTATCAACATGGGCTGAAAGGCCACTCTGCCAGGAAGAATCCATTACTCCAAAAGAAACATAAAAAAAGCCAGATTATTGTTTGCAAATGCACACAGAAACAAAGAACAAAATTTTTAGAGACATGTCCTGTGGTCTGACGAAACTAAAAATGGCCAAAGGGAGAAGCTTGGAAGCCTAAGAACACCATCCCAACTGTGAAACACGGAGGTGGCAGCATCATGTTGTGTTTTTTTTTTTGCTGCAGGAGTGGTGCACTTCACAAAATAGATGGCATCATGAGGAAAGAAGATTATGTGGAAATACTGAAGCAACATCTCAAGACATCAGCCAGGAAGTTTAAGCTTGGGCAGAAATGGGTCTTCCAAATGGACAATGACCCGAAGCATACTGCCATACTGGTTACAAAGTGGCTTAAAGATAACAAAGTCAATGTTTTGGGGTGGCCATCACAAAGCCCTGATCTCAATCCTATTGAAAATTTATGGGCAAAGATGAAAAGGCAGGGGCGAGCAAGGCGACTAACAAACATGGCTCAGTTACACCAGTTTTGTCAGGAGGAATGGGCCCAAATTCCGACCAACTATTGTGAGAAGCTTGTGGAAGGATATCCAAAACGTTTGACCCAAGTCATACAGTTTAAGGGCAATGGTACCAAATTCAAATGAAATGTATGTAATTTTTGACTTTGCAGAAAGTAATAAAAATGCCTTAAAACATTCTCTCTCTCTCATTATTCTGGCATTTGGCAAATAAAAATAATTAGTGATGGACGAATATCGGCCGGATGTTCACGAACCACACGTTCGCGGCAGGCCCCATTCACTTTAATAGCAGGTGAACCTGAAAAACCTTCAGGTCATATTTGCAGCCACCAAATACTTACTAGAAGTGCACAAATAGTCCCACAACATAGAAAGTGACATACCAAAGGGGGATCAATGGCAAAAATTCCCACAAAAAATATGTATTTTAATCAGGGGCCATTTTCATGCGTCTTAAAGGGAAACTCTCAAAAATGTGACCTGTTAGAATCTATAAAAATTTTATTTTAGGCCACGGGAGTGCAGGCCCCAAAAATTAGGCATTTACCTGACAGAAAAGAACAAGTGATTATGTGGCTGGTGGTATATTAGACGGTCAGTGCATAACAATTTTACTGTAGACCAGTGGAGTACAGGCCCCAAGAATTATGCAATCACCTGATAGAAAAGAACAAGTGATTATGTGGCTGGAGGTATATTAGGCGGTCAGTAGATAACAATTTTACTGCAGGCCAGTGGAGTACAGGTCCCAAAAATTATGCATTTACTGGACAGAAAAGATTAAGTGATTATGTGGCTAGAGGTATATTAGGCGGTCAGTGGCTAACAATTTTACTGCAGGCCAGTGGAGTACAGGCTCCAAACATTAGGCATTCACCGGACAGAAAAGAACAAGTGATTATGTGGCTCGAGGTACATTAGGCATTCACTGAATAACAATTTTACTGTAGGCCAGTGGAGTACACGCCCCTTAAGTGATTATATGGCTGGAGGTACAATAGGCGGTCATCGGCTAAAATTTTTTAATGTAGGACAGTACAGGCCCCAAAAATTAGGCATTCACCTGACAGAAAAGAACTAGTGATTATGTGTCTGGAGGTACATTAGGCGGTCACTGGATAAAAATTTTACTGTAGGCCACTGGAGTAGGCATTCACCTGACAGAAAAGGCCTTTTATGCCGCTGTATATACTGTGAGACAGTGACGGGTCTCGCGCAGGTTGGAGGCAAGGAAGGGGTGGATAGTGCGGTCCACATTCCTGTTCCACCACAGGTGAGACAAGCTGGATGTAATCAGCCTGGCATAAAGCACCTCCCAGGGTGTCAGCAAGGGGGGGGGGGTGTTACCTGTAGACAGAGGCCTGGAGGCTCTGTCTGTGTCGTCTCAGCTGGGCTAGGCTGAGGGACCACGAGGCTAAGTGACAGGCTGGAATTTGGGGGACGCAGTGACACCTGCGGTACAAAGGCCACAAGGTCAGAGTCGGGAGGACTGCTGGAGCACAATCCCCCAAAGGGACTTGCGTTTGCTACAGCCTGGAGGCTGCTGGGCTAGCTGAGAAAGCCGCATGTTATAACCGTGTCTGAACAGCACTCTATAGGTGAGTCAGGGATTCTGCACTGTTTAGTTAGAGCCCAGCCGGGCAGGTATTTGTTTTGTATTATGTTTGTGTTGCTGGTGTTGCACAATAAATGCAAAGTTTGGACAGTATACCCGTGTCTGGTGAAGTAACCTGTGAGAATGACCCCCGGAGAAGAGCTAACCCCCCACAATACATAAGACAAGGACCATTCTTTGTTCTGAGTGGTTGCGGATATGTGTGGGCTGGCATGAGGAAATTCAATTACAAGTGGTCGTCACAGGTGTTGAATTCCTCTGAGATCCATGCCTCATTCATTTTTAGAAATGTGAGGTAGTCCACACTGTCGTGAGCAAGGCGAGTGCGCTTATCGGTCACGATCCCCCCTGCTGCGCTGAACGTCCTTTCGGACAGGACACTCGACGAGGGGCAAGCCAAGAGTTCCATGGCAAATTGTGCCAGCTCTGGACACAGGTCAAGCCTGCACACCCAGTACTCCAGGGGTTCCTCGCATCTCAAAGCGTCCACATCGGCCGTTAACCCGATGTAGTCGGGCACCTGTCGGTCTAGGCATTCCCCTAAGGCTGGATCCGGAGGGTGGCTGTCGATGGGTTGGTTGCAAGAATGATCTCATATCCGAAGTGACCAACACATCTTCAAAACACCCTCTTTTTGCAGGAGCGCTAGGATTGGTTCCCGCACCTGTTTCGCTGTGGGTGGAAATTCCTCTGCCAGCGCCTGCAACAGCAGAATGCAGCATCTCTCAGCAAGGCCTGGAAATGCTGCATTATGACAGCCCTCTGTGATGCTGGTAACATGTTCGCCATTCTGTGTTTGTACCGGGGGTCTAAGTACGTTGCCACCCAGTACTGGTTCTTGCCCTTTATGCTTTTTATATAACACTGGAGCATGAAGGCCCCCATTTGCACTAAATTGGAAGCGATGGAGCGCCCTGGCTCATGCTTATCGCCCTGGAGAATGTCGTCCTTGGTCTCCTCCCCCAAGACACGGACAACACCAGGGATCCCCAGCCACCATCCTCCTCTGATCACCCTCCTTGGGCTGATCTAAGTACTGTTGTCAGACCGCTGGGTGGCGGCTGTTGATACCTCCTCTTCCTCATCGGATGCCAAGAATGGCTGCGCATCGATAAGGTCTGGGAATGGATGGGAAAATAATTCCTCTGACTCGAGTGGAGGGGCTATGGTGGTGGTGGTGTCTTTGGGGGTGCACACAGCAGAGAGTGAGGAGGGTGCAGAAGCGGAAGGCTGAGTGAGCCACTCAACCAACTCTGGTGCGCCCTTTGAAGTTATCACACGCGCCTTCTGCAACTTCCCACTTAGGCTCTGCACCTGCACGACCCTTACCATCCCTGTGGAACAGTCTGCCTCTTCCTCTGCCTGTCATTTTCTAAATGACCCTCTGCCTAAGTCAGTAGAGAAGGGCAGTATTTGTGGAAGAAGGTATATCGCAGCCCTCAATCAGTATTTGGTGGAAGAAGATACAGTGGATATAAAAATTCTACACAACCCTGATAAAATGTCGGGTTTCTGTGCTGCAAAAAAATGAGACAAAGATAAATGATTTCTGAACTTTTCCCACCTTTAATGGGACCTATAAATTGTACAACTCAATTGAAAAACAAACTGAAATCTTTTTGTAGAGGGAAGAAAAAATATAAAAATAAAATAATATGATTGCATAAGTGTGCACACTTTTAAACTAATACTTTGTTGAAGCACCTTTTGATTTTATTACAGCACTCAGTCTTTTTGGGTATCAGTCTATCAGCATGGCACATTTTGACTTGGCAAGATTTGCCCACTCTTCTTTGCAAAAACACTCCAAATCTGTCAGATTGCGAGGGCATCTCCTGTGCGCAGCCCTCTTCAGATCATCCCACAGATTTTCAATCTGATTCAGGTCTGGGCTCTGGCTGGGCCATTCCAAAACTTTAATCTTCTTCTGGTGAAGCCATTCCTTTGTTGATTTGGATGTATACTTTGGGTCGTTGTCATGCTAAAAGATGAAGTTCCTCTTCATGTTCAGCTTTCTAGCAGAAGCCTGAAGGATTTGTGCCAATATTGACTGGTATTTGGAACTGTTTATAATTCCAAGGCCCCAGTTCCAGCTGAAGAAAAACAGCCCCAAAGCATGATGCTGCCACCACCATGCTTCACTGTGGGTATGGTGTTCTTTCGGTGATGTGCAGTGTTGTTTTTGGTGGAAGAAGGTATATGGCCCCCCTCAATCAGTATTTTGTGGAACCAGGTGTATCGCAGCCCTCAATCAGTATTTGGTGGAAGAAGGTATATAGCAATAGCACCCCTCAATCAGTATTTTGTGGAAGAAGGTATATGGCACCCCTCAATCAGTATTTGGCAGAAACAGGTATATAGCACCCCTCAATCAGTTTTTGGCATAAACAGGTATATAGCACCCCTCAATCAGTATTTGGCGGAAACAGGTATATGGCACCCCTCAATCAGTATTTTGTGGAACCAGGTGTATCGCAGCCCTCAATCAGTTTTTGGTGGAAGAAGGTATATAGCAATAGCACCCCTCAATCAGTATTTTGTGGAAGAAGGTATATGGCACCGCTCAATCAGTATTCGGCGGAAATAGGTATATAGCACCCCTCAATCAGTATTTGTTGGAAACTGGTATATAACACCCCTCAATCAGTATTTGGTGGAAAAAGGTATATAGCACCCCTCAATCAGGATTTTGTGAAATAAGGTATATCGCAGTCCTCAAGAAGTTTTTTTGGGGGCAACAGGTATATCACACCCATTGCAATTAGTTACTCCAATAGCGTTTGTCCCTCTATCTAGCTGCGGTATTGCAGCAGAACCGCATACAACTGCTGCACAATACAAATACACTATAATATCATTTCTATGTTATAAAGTATATTATAAGTATATCACACCCCTCTATATCACGCCTATCAATAGCACACCTATACCAGTACTTAAAAGGACTTTTGTGGCCCTATTAGCTAGAGTTTGGTGTCCCTAACTGTTTCTGCTCCAAAATGCAACCTCTCCTTACACTGGCAAAACACATAATATAAAATGGCTCCCAGATCGGGTTCTGTTATAGGGTTGGGGGGGTGCTGAAACGTCTCAATTGGCTGTCCTGTCCTACTTGATGGATGTGTCATGGGTCAAAGTTCGGCGCTATGCAAAAAAATATGGCGCGTGCGAATATCGCCATATGTTCGGCGAATCACGAACGAGCAAAGGTCGCCGCGAAACGACTGCCGGGCGTACCGCAAGGCCATCTCTAATAATAAATATGGTAAATCTAATTGACCAAAAACAGGAAAGGTTTATTCTGATTTCATGTCAGATATTGAGAAAAACATGCATATGTGTCTTTTTATATAATGTATGTAAACTTCTGGTTTCAACTGTATGTATTAATATATCAAAGGTTAGTACAGAGCTCTATCCCATCATCTATTTCTTCCCAGGACTGTGACTGTGATGAGGGGACATGCTCTGTGACTAGAGGAACGTTCAATAATATTACAGGTTATAATTATGTGATCTCTGGCATTTAAATCATAGGGTTTTTTGACTTCCACTGTATCAACTTTGCAGGCTGATAGTCTGAACTGGATGGACGTTTTTTTTTTCAGCCTTAGGCTAGTTTTACATTTGCTGCAGAGCTCTCCGGCAGGCTGTCAGAATCTCCGGATCTGGCATTACTGTATACTGCCTCCTGCCGCCAAAACCCATTGACTATAACGGGTTCAGGTAGAGATCCTGCCCCTACCCACCAAATATGCCTGGCATTCTATACCAAAACTGGAGAGCACAGCCGCAGATCTGTCATCCATTACTAATGGAGATCTTCATTTTTAATCAGTGCATCTTTTGAATCGGGAGATGGGTATACAAAAAAAGAATAAAGTCAGAAACTGTGGTGTTGGCTGCTGGAATGTGAGAGAGTGAACAATTAGGAAGGGACACCCTGGGGTGTGGTATGTACATGATAAAGACTGGTAAGGCTTTACAGGACTCTATTGTATGATTGTTGTAGGAAAATCCTGCCCATGGTAGTAAACCAGCCCAATTGTCCTTAGGATATGATGCAAAATTTCTAAGGTAGCGACTGGTGACTTGAATGGCTAGTTAAACTGGACCACTGGACTGTGAATGATTTGCTGATGAGAAATTCAGCTTGACCTCCAATAAGCTACAGAGCGCTAGCCAGAATCGAAGTGCAATCTGGATTCCCACATGAGATGATATGTAAAAGAAGACCAAGTTATGCTTCATAAACAGAGGACAATTGGACTGGAGATGGGACACCTGGAAGAGGAACAAAATGTTCCATATTAAAGAAGCAGTTTATTATAACCCATATGGTAGTACTATTGGAGGAAGTTGGTAAGACATTATAAAGTCCATAACGAGTCCAAAATGAATCTAGAAGGGGTAAAGCATGCAATGGTGTTTGGGTGTGAACCCTTGTTTAGTGCACAAATAGAGTGTGCTTCCACAAAGTCTTTAAGGTCACAAACTACCAATAATGGCGAAAGACAAAATCCAAAATCTTGCATACTCTGAGGTGACTTGCCACTTTAAAGAAATAATTAACTTCCTTCGGACTTTAGGGACAAAAATCTTTCCTGAAGGAATGTCTTTAACGTCACAAACTACCAATAATGGCGAAAGACAAAATCCCAAATCTTGCATACTCCGAGGTGACTTGCCACTTTAAAGAAATAATTAACTTCCTTCGGACTTTAGGGACAAAAATCTTTCCTGAAGGAATGTCACAAACTTGGACCAGAGCATGAGGCAAAATGTGCCTTGGTTCACACTAGGCAGATCAAGCCAATACAGGTATGGGCCACCCTTAAATTAGTATTTCATTAAATGTAAATTGGGGACGCTAAAATGAAAACAAAAAAGTCTTTATTAAATGTCTCAAGAAGGATAAAATTGGGAGCAAAAAACTCAACTTATGATTATGTGTATACAACGGTGTAGACACACCTAAAATCTGGGGTGGAGTGGAGATGCACCTAATTACACCATGCTAGCGTGCTTGCTCCTTAACATGCATCCATGAATCATTTATTTCCAATCCCCAACGTGGCAACAGTGTATGAAAAGTGACACAATTATGCTAAACCGTGTCATTTTAGCTGCTGAACAATCCACTCACGCTGCCTTATTATGCAGCTGGAGTCAGCCCATTCACACCACACTAAAGTCAGTGCGCTCCGGCACTGGTGCGGCCGTGGTAGTGCCGGAGCGCTACCCTGAGATACAGCAGCGGAGCACCATGTTGCTCTAACACATGTTCAATACACTGTAGGGCTCCTGAGGATGCTTATGTTCAGAAACGCATCGAGTCAAGGCAGAAGGGGCAATTAGCATAGTTTTGTAAGTTCTTGCTATGAGCAGTTAGCGGCAGTAATCCGTCTATTTTTCCCTGACTGAATTTAGTGTGGTGTGAATGGGCTGACTCCAGCTGCATGATAAGGCAGCATGAGTGGATTGTTCAGCAGCTAAAGTGACACGGTTTAACATAATTGTGTCACTTTTCATACACTGTTGCCAGGTTGGGGATTGGAAATAAATGTATCATGGGTGCATGTTAAGGAGCAAGCACGCTAGCTTGGTGTAATTAGGTGCATCTCCACTCCACCCCAGATTCTAGGTGTGTCTGCACCGTTGTATACACATAATCATAAGTTGAGATTTTTCCTCCCAATTTTATCCTTCTTGAGACATTTAATAAAGACTTTTTTGTTTTTATTTTAGCATCCCCAATTTACATTTAACGAAATAAAAATGTGCCTTGGGTCAATAATATACTGAGGTTTATCAGCCATATCAGAAGTGTCAAAGGATCGAGATAGGGCACCTGCCTTGAAATTCTTACATGCAGGGTGAAAATGAAGATAAAAGTTCATGCTAGAGAAAAATAGGGACCAAAGGGCTTGAATGGCATTTACACAATGAGCAGACTGTAAATCTATTCAATATATTATAGTGTATGCTATATATATGGTAAATAGATTAGGAGCACCTTTGAGCAGGTGTCTCCATTCCTCCAAGGCAAACTTGATTAATGGTCCCCATTACTGTAAATATTATCTGCTAGAGAAAATTCTTCAGAGACAAACCACAGGTTAAAGGGATTGTGCTCCCTTGGTGTGTGTGTGGGGGAGGGGAGTGCAAATTGACACCCAAAAAGTTGCATAAACCCTTTAAGGTATTTTAATATTCTTCTTTTGTGACAGGGCTGCCTTGACACCTACATAAAAAGTACCAACCTCAAGGAAAGGGTTAGTGGTGTCAGGACAATGAAGAATTGAGGCAAAAGAGAAGGCTATTTTTAACTTTAGGGTAGGTTTACACTGTTTTCTGGAGGAGGTTTTGAGACAGACTTCCCTTCAGGTTTTTTAGTCAAAGCCAGAAGTGGATCCAGCGGGAAGGAGAAGTATAAGTCCTTGATATATATTTCTGATTTCTTTTGAATCTACTTTTGGCTTTGTGGAAGAAGGCCACTTAGAAAGGCCATTCGGCTTCAGGAGTCCAGTTCTTGAAGTTAAACTTTTTCCTGTTTAGAGGTGCAAATAAAGAGAAGTGGGGAATAAACTGTCAATAATATTTAGCAACTCCCAAAAAGTGTTCGATTGTCCATAGATCCCAAGGAGAGGTAATTTGAGCACAGAAGACAGTTTCTCTTGCCACATTTACAAGCCCTGGTTGTAGAAAATTTGTTCTGGAAAAGACAGTTAAGTCTTCTCAAGAGGTACTTCTCCAATTTAGTGTAAAGATGATTTTCCCACTGTAAAACAGAATAGATATGTTGGAAGGAATATAAATCAGGAGATTACACTATATCACCCAAGTTTATCACCACACATACATAAAGAATATGTAATTGGTAAACTCCTGAAAAACAGCTGGACTGCTAAGACTGAAAGGCATCACTAGATACTCAAAATGTCCATCACAAGTATTGAAGGCTGTCCTCATTCATTGTTACGAGGCCCGCAGTAGCAGGAGGGCCAGGATGTCAGCACACACATTACACTGCTTAACTACACTCTGTACATACTAACAGGAGAGGGCCCAGTAATGGATGACAGAGCAGTTAGACTTGGGCCCTAAATTATAGTACTGGGCTCATACTCAGCAGCATGCTATACATTTTTAGACTCCATCTATCCAGCGCTATTAAGACTGTCCATGGTAAAAAAAAGTCATGATGCTCTATGATGTTCTTTAAATAGTGCAGCGCCATCTTTGGGAGTAATTATTTCTTGTTAAAGGGGTTGTCCAGGGTTAGAGCTAAACCCGATCATATCCCCTTTTTCCACCCAGACAGCCCCTCTGATATGAGCATCGGAGTATTTCATGCACCGTTACTCTCCCTTGCCCTGCGCTGTATCGCGCAGGGCAAGGGATGTTTATTTATATTTTTTATACTGCTAGGTGGAGACTTCCACCGGCATTAATCGGTGGTCTTTAGCGCTGCCCTAGCCTGATTTAAATGCTCCAATGTTCATATTAGAGGGGCTGCCTGGGTGAAGAAGGGGATACCAAAACAAAGAGAATGCTGCAATGAAGCCTAATGAGGTTCTTCAAAGACTTTTCTGAAGGACTCAAGAAAGTGCTGTAGATTGGACACAACAGGATTGTTCTGTGAGCCATTAGTGTGAAACCATTCCTCAATGCAAACAATGTCTTAGAAAACCTCAAAAGATCTCTTTCAGGGGCATGTTGCTGGCTAAATTCAGGACTATTTCTACCTTCTCTAGGAGTGGTGTTCATGGAATGCCACCACAAAGGAAGTTACTGCTGTCCAAAATAAACATTGCGGTCTTACTAAAGTTTGCACAAGACTGGATGTTCTTCGGTCCTTCTGGAAAAATGTTCAACAGATGAGAAAAGTGGATGTTTTTAGCACAAGTGCGCAACCCTATGTTTGGAGAAAAAAAGAACACTGCACCCTAACACCAACACCAAAACCTGATTCCAACTGTGAAGAGGGCATCCTGTTTTTCGGCTCTTTTGCTTCCTCAAGGTATAGACACTGTGTGATCACTGACAGAACAATTAATTATTAGATCAAAACAATTTACAGGAGAATGTATGGAAAGTGTTATAGTGACGGTCTGCATCCACCACCATTCCAATGGGAATGGCCGCTGGCTTGCTCACCTACCCTATCAATCCTGGCCTCAGGCAGTCCAGATCTGCTGGCATCCTTCTCCTCCACCCAGCCACCGAAAGTAGCACTGCTCCCTCCATCTCCACACAGGCTGAGGCTTGCCTCCTGCTTCACCCACAGGTCACACAAGCAAGATCCCTCCTTCTCTTAAAGTGTCAGCTTGTGTACTCTAACCTTGCCCAGCCAATGTCTGGCTACCCTGGAGTATTTAATGTACTCATGTGGAAGGTGTCTGAGCAAAAGGTTCTAGTAATCTAGTGTTCTGCAAAGATTGTTTGCCTGTTCCATGTACTATCTTCTGCCTAACTTATGGTTTTGACCCATTGCTGCCTTACCTGACATCTGCCTGATCTCAATACTGACCCAGAGCTGCCCACCCAGACCTTGGACTGTTTATTCAACTGCACGTATTCTGCCTGCCCTGACGTCATCCCGTACCTGCCTATGGTTTTGCCAGATTCCTTGGTGCTTCACAATCGTTTCTCAGGTCAGCAGTCACTTGAACAGAGACTGTATCAAGATGTAGTGGCCTGGTACTTTTCCTGCAGTAGAGTTCAGATCTCTGTACAGGGGTTAAAGGGTGAAGACCAGGGTGGCTACTTAAATAACTCCCTTGGCAGTAGCCACAATCCCCATTTGTTTAAGAGACATAGCAGATCCACATCTGCTTTGTAATGGAAAACAGTCCATGACCTAAAGCTGAAGAGAAGCTGGTAGATGTATCAAAATAATGATCCAAAGCACATAAGTAAATCAACTAAAAATGGTTGAAAAGAAGATTTATTTGTGTTTTGGAATTGCCAAGTCAGAGTCCTGACCTTATTCCTATCTAGATGCTGTGGTATTACCTGAACAGGGATGTGCATACAAGGCATCCCAGAAATATTGATTTACTGAAAAAAATGAGGCCCAAATTTCCTCCTAAGTGTTGTTCAAATCTAAAGATACATAAATCGTTTGGTAGTAATTGCTGCTAAAGGGAATCTAGAGGTTATTAAATTCAAGCGTTCACTTATATTGCACTTTGAATGTTTAGTGAATGTTCTTACTAACAGTTATGAACAGTACAACTGTTTGTATGTTCTTTGTTTAGTTAGACTTTGTCTATGATTGTGACCACTTTATATAACAGACCGCTTAATTTAGGCATATTTCAGATTGACCCCCTATTTCTTTATTACAAACACCCAAGACATATAAACCAGCACTGTGCACAATAAAAATGAAAAAATATAGCACACAATAGGTCATCCCCATGAAACTCCAGCCTCCTACTATAAAGAATCACAATGAAGATTAATATCACCTAATGATATAAAACATTATAGGGGGTCATCTACTATCAGATATTTCACAGGTTTCCCTGCCTTTCCTGTTTTCTTTTCACCGCTCACACCAGGTCTAAAAAAGGGGGCGTGGCACACGTGAGGAAGAGGACAGGCCGGCAGGCCCATCTCAGGGTACTTTTACACTTGCGGCAGAGGATTCCGGCAGGCAGTTCCGTCGCCGGAACTGCCTGCCGGATCCGTCAAAACATATGCAAACTGATGGCATTTGTCAGACGGATCAGGATCCTGATCCGTCTGACAAATGCATTGAAATGCCGGATCCGTCTGTCCAGTGTCATCCGGAAAAACGGATCCAGCATTTATTTTTTTCCATTTTCTGAGGTCTCAGCATGCGCAGACCGCAAAAACGGATCCGTTCTGCCGGAACACTAGGGGCATTAATGCATTTCAAGTGTTCCAGAATTTTGGACGGAGATGAAACCGCAGCATGCTGCGGTATTATCTCCATCCTGAAAAGGCAAAAAGACTGAACTGAAGACATCCTGATGCATCCTGAACGGATTGCTCTCCATTCAGAATGCATTAGGATAAAACTGATCAGTTCTTTTCCGGTATTGAGCCCCTAGGACGGAACTCAATGCCGCAAAAGAATAACGCTAGTGTGAAAGTACCCTCAGTTAGAATTTTGTACGCCTGTTTTAGGCATAGAAAATGCTCTCAATTTAAGCAAGCAAGGAAGCTGGCTTACATTAGACCAGGAGTGGATGTGCCGGTGGTTGCTATGGGAAACAAAGACAATTTTTCTTTTAGACAGTTTTATAAATCTTCACCTATGTGTTCTGGTATCTTTATGGCATCTAGCATAGCCAGCATTATTTGTTCAGTAATTTGTCCTACACTAGCCCTTTTGTGGTATCAGACCAGTAGGGCTAATTATCGCCCATTAGCCTTCAGTGCCTACAACCCTGTCACCGGTTCACCAACTTTTCTTCCTTGGACCACTTTTGGTAGGTACTAACCATTGTATGCCAAAAACTACCCACAGGACTTGCAGACTTGACTGTTCTCAGATTTTTCAATACAGTTGTAGCTAGTATGTAACTACAGGATTTGTAAGGATTTGAGGATTCAAGCTTCGTACCCAAGTACCCACTCAAAAGCAGCCACAGGATCATGGAGGACATTACAGAGAAGCACTGACCTGTATATTTGTGAATAAAGCACTTGTAATAAGCCATAAGCTTCTAATTTAGCTGTGCAGTACTGCTTGTCTGTGTGTTTCCTAGGTTCCTCCTCACTCCTCCCCCTCTCCTCTTTAGAATTGCACTTACATCGGTAATATGATGATCCTGCAGAGGCATTTTTCAAAGTCAGAAGCAATTAGGGGGTATGGTGGGGAGTGGGAGGTGGTACACAGCTGATAACAGGGGAACTAGACATTTCTCACTGACAAAACATATTACAGAGTTTCTTATGGTCACTTGTACTATTGATTTATACAAAGTTGTGTAAAAAGTTAGTGACCATTTAACCTCTTGCCGCAACTGTAACGCCGAAAGGCGTCATCGCGGTGGCTCCCCCAGGCTACGCTAACGCCGATAGGCGTCATCTCGCGTGAGCCGAGATTTCCTGTAAACGCGCGCACACAGGCGCGCGCGCTCACAGGAACGGAAGGTAAGAGAGTGGATCTCCAGCCTGCCAGCGGCGATCGTTCGCTGGCAGGCTGGAGATGTGATTTTTTTAACCCCTAACAGGTATATTAGACGCTGTTTTGATAACAGCGTCTAATATACCTGCTACCTGGTCCTCTGGTGGTCCCCTTTGTTTGGATCGACCACCAGAGGACACAGGTAGCTCAGTAATATGTTGCACCAAGCACCACTACACTACACCCCCCCCCCTGTCACTTATTAACCCCTTATTCACCCTTGATCACCCCTGATCACCCCATATAGACTCCCTGATCACCCCCCTGTCATTGATTACCCACCTGTCATTGATCACCCCCCTGTAAAGCTCCATTCAGATGTCCGCATGATTTTTACGGATCCACTGATAGATGGATCGCATCCGCAAAACGCATACGGACGTCTGAATGGAGCCTTACAGGGGCGTGATCAATGACTGTGGTGATCACCCCCTATAGACTCCCTGATCACCCCCCTGTCATTGATTACCCCCCTGTCTTTGATCACCCCCCTGTAAAGCTCCATTCAGACGTCCGCATGATTTTTACGGATCCACTGATACATGGATCGGATCCGCAAAACGCATACGAACGTCTGAATGAAGCCTTACAGGGGCGTGATCAATGACTGTGGTGATCACCCCATATAGACTCCCTGATCACCCCCCTGTCATTGATAACCCCCTGTAAAGCTCCATTCAGACGTCCGCATGATTTTTACGGATCCACTGATAGATGAATCGGATCCACAAAACGCATACGGACGTCTGAATGGAGCCTTACAGGGGCGTGATCAATGACTGTGGTGATCACCCCATATAGACTCCCTGATCACCCCACTGTCATTGATTACCCCCCTGTCATTGATCACCCCCCTGTAAAGCTCCATTCAGACGTCCGCATGATTTTTACGGATCCACTGATAGATGGATCGGATCCGCAAAACACATACAGGCGTCTCCCTGGAGCCTTCCAGGGGGGGTGATCACCCCATATAGACTCCCTGATCACCCCCCTGTCATTGATCACCCCCCCTGTCATTGATCACCCCCCCTGTCAGGCTGCATTCAGATGTCCGTATGATTTTTACGGATCCACGGATACATGGATCGGATCCGCAAAACACATACGGACATCTGAATGGAGCCTTATAGGGGGGTGATCAATGACAGGGGGGTGATCACCCCATATAGACTCCCTGATCACCCCCCTGTCATTGATCACCCCCCTGTCATTGATCACCCCCCTGTAAGGCTCCATTCAGACATTTTTTTGGCCCAAGTTAGCGGAAATTATTATTTTTTTCTTACAAAGTCTCATATTCCACTAACTTGTGTAAAAAAATAAAATCTCACATGAACTCACCATACCCCTCACGGAATCCAAATGCGTAAAATTTTTTAGACATTTATATTCCAGACTTCTTCTCATGCTTTAGGGCCCCTAGAATGCCAGGGCAGTATAAATACCCCACATGTGACCCCATTTCGGAAAGAAGACACCCTAGGAATTACGTGAGGGGCATATTGAGTCCATGAAAGATTGAAATTTTTGTCCCAAGTTAGCGGAAAGGGAGACTTTGTGAGAAAAAAATAAATAAAATCAATTTCCGCTAACTTGTGCCAAAAAAAAAAAAATTCTATGAACTCGCCATGCCCCTCATTGAATACCTTGGGGTGTCTTCTTTCCAAAATGGGGTCACATGTGGGGTATTTATACTGCCCTGGCATTTTAGGGGCCCTAAAGTGTGAGAAGAAGTCTAGGATCCAAATGTCTAAAAATGCCCTCATAAAAGGAATGTGGGCCCCTTTGCGCATCTAGGCTGCAAAAAAGTGTCACACATCTGGTATCGCCGAGATAAATATCTTGGTCAAATGCCAACTTTGTATAAAAAAATGGGAAAAGTTGTCTTTTGCCGAGATATTTCTCTCACCCAGCATGAGTATATGTAAAAAGACACCCCAAAACACATTGCCCAACTTCTCCTGAATACGGCGATACCACATGTGTGACAATTTTTTGCAGCCTAGGTGGGCAAAGGGGCCCACATTCCAAAGAGCACCTTTAGGATTTCACAGGTCATTTACCTACTTACCACACATTAGGGCCCCTGGAAAATGCCAGGGCAGTATAACTACCCCACAAGTGACCCCATTTTGGAAAGAAGACACCCCAAGGTATTCCGTGAGGGGCATGGCGAGTTCCTAGAATTTTATATTTTTTGTCACAAGTTAGCGGAAAATGATGATGATTTTTTTTTTTTCCCTTACAAAGTCTCATATTCCACTAACTTGTGACAAAAAATAAAAACTTCCATGAACTCACTATGCCCATCACGAAATACCTGGGGGTGTCTTCTTTCCAAAATGGGGTCACTTGTGGGGTAGTTATACTGCCCTGGCTTTCTAGGGGCCCAAATGTGTGGTAAGAAGTTTGAAATCAAAATGTGTAAAAAATGACCGGTGAAATCCGAAAGGTGCTCTTTGGAATATGGGCCCCTTTGCCCACCTAGGCTGCAAAAAAGTGTCACACATGTGGTATCTCCGTACTCAGGAGAAGTTGGGGAATGTGTTTTGGGGTGTCATTTTACATATACCCATGCTGGGTGAGAGAAATATCTTGGCAAAAGACAACTTTTCCCATTTTTTTATACAAAGTTGGCATTTGACCAAGATATTTCTCTCACCCAGCATGGGTATATGTAAAATGACACCCCAAAACACATTCCCCAACTTCTCCTGAGTACAGCGATACCACATGTGTGGCACTTTTTTGCAGCCTAGGTGGGCAAAGGGGCCCACATTACAAAGAGCACCTTTCGGATTTCACCGGTCATTTTTTACACATTTTGATTTCAAACTACTTACCACACATTTGGGCCCCTAGAATGCCAGGGCAGTATAACTACCCCACAAGTGACCCCATTTTGGAAAGAAGACACCCCAAGGTATTCGCTGATGGGCATAGTGAGTTCATAGAAGTTTTTATTTTTTGTCACAAGTTAGTGGAATATGAGACTTTGTTAGAAAAAAAAAAAAAATCATAATTTTCCACTAACTTGTGACAAAAAATAAAAAGTTCTATGAACTCACTATGCCCATCAGCGAATACCTTAGGGTGTCTACTTTCCGAAATGGGGTCATTTGTGGGGTGTTTGTACTGTCTGGCCATTGTAGAACCTCAGGAAACATGACAGGTGCTCAGAAAGTCAGAGCTGCTTCAAAAAGCGGAAATTCACATTTTTGTACCATAGTTTGTAAACGCTATAACTTTTACCCAAACCATGTTTTTTTTACCCAAACATTTTTTTTTTATCAAAGACATGTAGAACAATAAATTTAGAGAAAAATTTATATATGGATGTCGTTTTTTTTGCAAAATTTTGCAACTGAAAGTGAAAAATGTCATTTTTTTGTAAACAAATTGTTCAATTTCGATTAATAACAAAAAAAGTAAAAATGTCAGCAGCAATGAAATACCACCAAATGAAAGCTCTATTAGTGAGAAGAAAAGGAGGTAAAATTCATTTGGGTGGTAAGTTGCATGACCGAGCAATAAACTGCTAAAGTTGTGGAGTGCCGATTTGTAAAAAAGGGCCTGGTCTTTAGGGGGGTATAAACCTGTGGTCCTTAAGTGGTTAAGGGTGCTTTGCAAAAAACAAAAAACACCAAGCTGCCCAAAACTCATCATGGAACCCCCTAAACCTCATGTAGATACTGAAGCTAACTTACTGTTCTTTGAGAGTAATGTCTTGACACTGTTTACCAATATCAAGATACGCAGCTGTTTATTCTAAATTACATAGGAATGCTTCAGACTCATTAGTTCTCTGAAGTCTACAGATATTATAGCCAGTGTATCATGCAAATATACCTTTTGTTTCAATGGCAATGTTGTCCTCCAAGGTTTTTGGCTTTTGTTCCATCCACCCACACCACAGCTTTACTGGATGACATTATTTTGTCTTACACTGCAAATGTAAGGTTCATTTCTTTGGAGTAGTTTTATTTCTATCCATATAATCAAAATACCAGAAGTAAGAATTTGAAAAAAATACAATGGTGTAGCATATAAATAATGGGCAACACTGGAGTAGCATATGATGAATGTAGTTTTTATTTCTGAAAATATATATTTTTGTGATTGAGAACAACTATTGCACTGACATTATTGACTTGACAGTAGGTAAAACAAATTTTGTTACTTTTGTTATCTTGGTCAACACATGTGCATTAAAAAATCCTATGTTTAAAGTAAACACCCCTTTAAACTTTCATTGTTATTTGCTAAGTAACAAGTCACAATTTCTGTGTTCAGCTCAACCTGTCTCGGTTTCATAGCTTTGAACTGGGAAAAGTCAGGAATATATTGTAATGTCGAAGACTTTGATTGGGTGGAGTGGTGCTTTGTATTTTGTCATATCTGGAACTATAAAAAAAACATTGCAGCTTCCATATGTGAAGATATCTAGTGGTCAGACAGTGTGCATTACATGTACAAAAATGTATATTTACAGTCTACAATTTTGCCCTCTGTAGGGAGTGATATAATGAATAAAAATGTAATTGACCTGCCAGACCAAGAGAAGCAACTTTCACAATGAAGACCCTTTTGCACGGGCAGATCATCAGACTAATGATCAGGTATGGACGCTCATTCCTGAACTCGTCCATGTAAATGTGCTGATCACTAGATGAACAAGGAAACCCTTGTTCGTCAGGTGAAATCATATTTTATGCAGGAATCAAAATTATCATTTCTAGGCAGCAGATTTTCTTATGTAAACTGCAATCTGATGCCCAGAAGCAATGAATTTGTATGGGGATGAGTGATCACAGTAGTGATTGTTGTATGTGAATGCAGTTATCACCTCATGTGATGAACAAGCAATTACTGGAATGAACGGTTCCTTCCTGAAAATTGCTGTACCAGCCAGTCTGTGTAAAGAGGCCTTAAGAAGAACAAAAGGAAATTATGTTGACAGCTGACATACAGCAGACTGAAGGCAGAGATTCTTGGATTATTTGGGGATGTCACTGCCCATTTCAAAATTTAATTCTACTTTGAAGCAGACTCTCTTCAAGTTAGGAAGAGAAGATTAGTTATAGTTCCAATGAGAATGACTTTCAGGAAATAAATCTAGCATAAATAAACTAAATTAATATGCATTTTTGAATTAAAGAACAGGATGCAAAAAAATAAAAATTATTTAAAATTATCTAAAACATTAATGATAGTGTCCTATTAATGACTTTTAAGAGTAAGATAGGCAGCAACATAAAACCTATCTTCAACACAGCAAGAATGGGAGGTGCTGTATATGGGTGGTTAGCAATTCTTGTATTTTCCACATTTATTTGATATAGAAAATGACACATTTATGTTGACCAAAAAAGTAGGTTTTCACTAATCAGATACAAGGAAAAGGATGTAAAGAGGGTAACAGAAAAACACTAGGCTTAACATAGTTAGAAATTTAGAACAGTTTTTCTAAAATTGGTCAATTTTAATTTCTATATTAAAGGGGTATACCATCTATGCTTGATAGGTGTGTTTCTCACCTCTGTTATCGTAACCTATAGGGAGAAAAAAAGATCCCATAACATCCATTCATCGATTCATGGCATGTACAGCCCCATAAAATTCAATAAAAGATGACTATGGTCCTTTTCATTGGCATCTATGGGATTTACCAGAAATGCTTAACAAATAGGTCCCAGAGATGGGAACAACATATATAAAGCATAAATATTTAATATGAGAATACCAACATTAATTGTGTCCTGTGATAAACAAATCTAGATCTCCTTCAGAACTCTTCTACTACAAAAAATGACAGCCAAATTACAGGGACCAGGTATATGAATAAAAATATGAAGCGTATACAACTAGACTGTTATATAATGTCACACATATATATTTTAAAGTACAATCAATAACATCCTACAAGTTGCTACATGTTAATTAAATGAACATAAATAAAAAAAATACCATAAATAAGATACATCATTTAAAGGGGTTCTCTGTGACTTTAACATTGATTTCCCATTCTTAAAGTTTACCAGAGTTTTCAAAAAAAGAATGTATAATGGCTGTGCTTTATAAAATCATAACTGTGAAAGAACTGGTGTTTTTTGGGCTTCCCTAAGGTCTATTTCAGCCACATTAGTCCCTGTTTCAGCTGCACAGCTAGATGCATTTCACTCAGAAGCAGTGCCTCCCTTCTGTTGAATCTGCCAGTACTGTATGCAGTGATCTTACTTCTCTTATTTCCAACTATGTTTGTATTCTTTTAGGAAGCTCTGAAAGCTGCTAAGGAGGGAGAGATCAGACTTAGGCCTCATGCACACGACCATTTTTTTTGCGGTCCGCAAAACGGATTTCCGTTGTTCCGTGATCTGTGACCGTTTTTTCTTCCGTGGGTCTCCCTTGATTTTTGGAGGATCCACGGACATGAAAAGTGAAAAAAAAAACTAAGTCAAGTTTGCATTGAAAATGATAGGAAAAACGGACACGGATCATGGACACGGATCACGGACGCGGATGACTATCTTGTGTGCATCCGTGATTTTTCACGGACCCATTGACTTGAATGGGTCCGTGAACCGTTGTCCGTGAAAAAAATAGGACAGTTCATATTTTTTTCACGGACTGGAAAAACGGATCATGGACGCGGAAGCCAAACGGTGCATTTTCCGATTTTTCCACGGACCCATTGAAAGTCAATGGGTCTGCGAAAAAAAGCGGAAAACGGAACAACGGCCGCGGATGCACACAACCGTCGTGTGCATGAGGCCTTACAGACAAACAGGAGCTTCTCTGCTCTTCAGAAGCAGTGTAAAAGCAGAGCTTCTATCAGACTCAGGAGCTCAGCTAGTTCTGACACGTTCCCAGTTCCTGAGAACCATCTTCTGAGTCTCTTTTACTAGCGATGGAACTTGCCTGACAACAGACAGTGGACTGAAAATTATGTGGAAGTACGACCTAATGGCCGCCAAGACTTTACAACTTTTTTTCATTTGGATGCAGATAAATGTTTTAAATGAATTGATTTGCTAGTTACACCATTGTCAATTAAATTAAATTTAATTAAATTGAATTTTGTGAAAGTACATTGACTGTTAAAAATATCCCAGTGATGTTTTATCAGTGGGAGTCAGTCTGATTAGCAAAATGAAGTGTTTGTAATGCTTGCAGAAATAAATGGGACTGGACAAGTTGCTGGGCCTACGAGAAAAACAAATAAATGGGATATAGCGCACCCTAAAGTAGGCCACCATCGATGGCCTATTCTAGAGAAATGCAATCAGTGTTAAATTCCCTGAGAAGCCAATTAAAATGCTTTCTACTACACTGTAAGAGACATTTCCTATGACGACATACAGTGCATTATACTTACATAGTGCAAAAGTAGTTCATTTTGATCATTTGAAAAAATATCAAAATGTATTTATCTAAAAATTAAGCACCATATTCAATGTTTATAATTAAAATGCTGCCAATTTTTTTAATGAATTCAAATAACCTAATTTACAAAATAAATGAGAAAACAAATAAAAAATATATATTCCACTAGTAATGTGTAATTTACATTTTATTTCACATTTCATTTAAAGAAATGGAAATAAATGCAAAAAATTTTTTTAGCTGATATGAATTTATTCTGTTATTCATCATTATATAAAAACTGGAGCTCCCACTGTTTTTCAGTGAGAAGTCAGCACCAAAACATAAGAATGGTTTCATCAATATTTTGTTACAAAAGAATATTATTAATATTAATGAATATGGACTGCAATGTGTTTTCATAATATGCAAATTCTAAGGCTTTGTTAAGTTACAGCTGCCATCGTGATCATTTGATTTTTAGATAATCATTTTATACAATATTAAAACACATTTTAATACAATGTAACTTTGCTCAAGGATTTTTAAATCTACTAAAAAGGATTCTCACATTTAAAATGCTAATAAATACCTGAGAATATGCCCTGATTATTCCAATTGTAATGCATCATTTAAATGCCCTCATTTTATATACAGTTCTGACGTCTGACATGTATATAGTGCCATCTATAGTTCAAAATAATGTATTTGAATATATTTGAATAAATTAAAAAATAATTTATGTATAATATGTATAATGTATAATAATCAATGGCTTGATAGAACAAATCCTGACTTTTAGTATTGAATACATAAAAATATATATTGCCATGTTATACATATTGTGGCTCAGGAATACATTATATTATAGCGAGAATATATTTTTATTTATTGAATGTGTCCTTTTAACCAGCAATCTACAGGTCAACTCATCAACCCATCTGTTTAAAATGAAGACTGACCTTCAAGCACAGCACCCACTGTGCATAAAATCTTAAAAGGGTTCTCCAAACTTTTAATATTGATGACATATCCTCAGCACCCCCGCCGATCAGCTGTATGAGGAGACGGCGTGCGCAGTGTGCATATGCCGTTTACCATCTCTCTTCTTGCTATGCTGCTGCTTTTCCATAGACATAGCAGCAGCAGGAAGAGATACGGGAGATGGCACATGCACACTGCAAGCACCTCTCCTCAAACAGCAGATTGGTGTGGGTGCCGGGTGTCGGACTCCCACCAATCTGATATTGATGACCTACCCTAAGGATAAGTCATCAATATTAAAATCCCAGAGAACCTCTTTAAGCCTGGATGTTTTGTGTGTATAGGGCATATCATATATTGTCATACATATAATATTTATGTTATTAAAATAGCTATAAAGAAACTAATTAATATGCCACACAACAAACATCTCAAAGTCTTCAATGTCTGGTATGGTTCCTGTCAAATGAAGCTGGCATATAATAGTAATGTAATTTATGGGTCCACTCTAGCAAAACCTTTATTTTGGCTAATAGGTGGGTCCACAGAGGGGTATCCTACCATATACCCAAACAGGAAAGAAAGGGGTTGCCATTGTGAAACAATCCTTTAAAATATATTTTCACTGGAAGGAAAATAAGATAAGGTGCTCCATAATGTATACAGTATGTATAAGGTGTACATGTACACACAAACAGCTGGTGATCTTAGCCTTGAATCCACGGCAGCACAGCCCACCCACAATATGCCCATATAACAGATAAAATCAAATCTAAATTTGTGGGTCACCTCTGGCACTGTGGCAATGGTGGTCCATGCCCACCACTGTCCCACCCCTGCAGGCAGGTACGGGCGCTGTGACTAACCCTGCATGTACTCAGCCTGCCCTGACTTCTACCTGTTTCCTGACTACAAGTATTGCCTGATTAATCGGTGCTTTGCACTGTTGTCTCTCTCTCAAAGTCTGTCAACTGGACAAAATGTCTTCGAGGTACATCATAGAGGCATGTGTAGCAGTCAATGATCTCTCACTATACAAAAGTAGCCTCTGAGAACCTTTTTATAGGGTAATGTAGAAAGTACTTTTATGCCCTCTTGTTGTAAGACCTAGTGTCTAGAGACATAATTGCATGCAGAGTTTTGCATCAATTTGACAATTCTTTTAGTATATGTGTTTTGTGTAACGTCTTATTCATATAATTTAATTAATATCTGCTTTTATTAGTTTTATAATATATTTCCCCTGCACTATGGCATCTGTCATGTATTCATGTACTCACTACTTCCGATGCTCTCTGCCTTCTCCTTCCTGTTCTGGCTGGTACACGCTCTCATACCGTGTAGACATTCTTCCTGGCATGAGCTAATTAGTTTATAGCATATGACAGCATTCCCTGAGGTATATATGGCACCCTCTCATAAGGGAATGTACATGACTATAAAAGTTCCAAGCTTGTCTAGTTCTGCAATGGTGTGCTTATCATTTGTACTGAGCTCCCATGCCTGTTAACCATTTTGACTCAGTACTATCTGTCCTGAACTCCGCCTGATCAGCGTATTGACTCTGTGCCTGAGCATATCCCATAATAATATTTTGGGGTCCATATACTGAATATATCGGTATGCCCATTGATGAATTTACTTGATGATTTTCCCATTAGCTGATGAATCTACATATTCATATTCCTTTCAATCTTCCTCTTGGTATCAGCTCTTCAACTTTCTTTAGACCATCTTCCTTTTGATATTAGCTACTCTTTGACCTTTTCCCATTTGGTACCAGCTTTGTTTTGACCTTGTTCCTTTTAACCTCTATCCATTGCTATTTTCCTGCTTAAACGTGTATTTAAACCTCTGATTTCCCATGATTGCTTACACCTGATGAAGGCGCAGTTGTGGCAATGCAACGTGTAGTACTACTTTGGTCCACGCATCTATATCCATCAGCGCCAGAGGTAACCTGCAAATTCTGATTTCCTGATTACTATAAATATACTTTGAAATTAAAAAGAATTATACATGTTATAGCCTCCATTATAGGAAATCTGTTACCCTGATTTTGGACCAGTATCTACAGTAATACATAAGTAGTACTGCAGATATGGAGTACATTTTTTATTATCCTACTGCCTCTCATTCCCTACACTGTCAGTGCTCAGAGCTGCACTGAAATACATGTGCACAGGAGTCCTCTCCATTATGTTAGAACAGCACAGCAGTCTAGACTGTGTATCTCAGTGCAGCTTTGATAATAAAGATTATGATTTAGATTCCATATCTGCTGTACTACACATGTATTACTGTAGATAATAGTCAAAAATTGAGGTGACAGGTTCCCTTTAAAGTGAATTTAGTGCATTTACATAATTTCTCATAATCTATCCTTGAAATTTTTGAGACTGACGCCTGCCAATTTTATTGGCTAAATAAGAATATCTACCTTTTGCACATGTTAAAGGGAACCTGTCACCAGTTTAAGCTGCCCTAATGCCTAAGTCCAAACACCTCCAGCGTATGCCAATGAGTCTGATATTCATAAGCTTCTGGATCAAAGGCAGGTGGGCTGTGAGCTCATGAATATCAGGACTAAAGATGAGTGAATTATCTTATCAAGCAGAGTTCTGCACCCATGATGGGTTGTCGCCAAAGCTGATGATACTTCCCCTGCCGCTTTATTGACAGGGCCAAACATCTTGGAGAGCCCTGACAATCTTGCACTTGTACTGCTGCTCCGAGTAGCGCTGCAAGTATAGAGGCTCTGCTTCCAGTAGTGGAACAGCTACTGTGCACACGGTGCTACACTTCAGGGTAGCAGAGCATGAACAGTAGCTGCTCCAGTAACAGATGAGTCTCCGTGCTTGCGCCGAAACTCTGAGCAGTGCCACAGGTGCCAGATTGTGAGTGCTGGCCAGGAAGTTCATCCCTGTCAATCGGGTGGCGGGCGAAGTGTCATGAGCTTCAGGAACAACCTGTCACGGGGAAAGAACTCTTCTTGATAAGATGATCATCTCATCTCTAATCCTGATATTCATGAAGAAAATATCCCACTGTTTTGAAAAGGGGGTCTGTCACTAGTTTATGCTGCCCACAGTTAGGACACCATAAAACTGGTGGAGGATACCCCTTAAAGAGGACCTTTCATGGGTCCAGACATTATAAACTAAGTATCAGGATATGTAGGGCATAGTGCAGGGATTTAACTGCACTTACAATTTTTTTCTGGGCGCGGCTCCGTTAGCCCGCTGTGGCCCCCGTTATCCTTTCCCGTCTGGTATGCTAATTTTAGCATTGGTACAGGGAGGAGGAGACTGCCCTTTTTCTTATGGGGCATCTCCTTCTCCCTGTCTGTAGCGCTGTCCAATCGCAGCAAAGAGCATCACAGCCAGGGAGAAAAAAAAAAACTCACCTTCTCCCTGGCTGTGACGCTCTCCGCTGCGATTGAACAGCGCTACAGCCAGGGAGAAGGAGACGCCCATTGAGAAACAGGGCAGTCTCCTCCTCCCTGTGCCAATGCTAAAATTAGCATACCAGGCGGGAAAATACAACGGGGAGCGGCACCCAGAAAAAATTGTAAGTGCAGTTAGATCCCTGCACTATGCCCGAGATATCCTGATACTTAGTTTATAATGTCTGGACCCATGAAAGGTCCTCTTTAAGGACAACATGTCATTAGAAAAAAAAAAGGAAAAAAGGCAATCATTTTCATGTAAATAAGGTGTCCTTTAACGGTCATGCACTTGAATCTGGAGACCAAAAGTTGAATGGGGAACACATTTTCCGCAATAACCTCCACATCTTCCATATATTTTAGCTCCATCCTAAGGGAAAGACATGATCAACAACCATTCATATGGTAAACCACAGCACAATTTACAAGTTTAATGTTGAGGAAGTAAAACTGGTATGGTTCTCATATTGTAGCAATTCTAAAGTCCCCATAGACCCAGAGATAATCATTCTGAATAATTCCCCATTTATGTTTCATATTAAATTAACTGTAATATCTACTGTCATCATTGAAAGGACATGACATTTCATTCATAAGAAATAATCGGTTATTTGTAAACTAGCACCACAAACGTTAAAAAGCTCAGAAGCGTGTAATCTATTTGCTGCTCTAATTACAGTAGATGAGATGTGCATTTTTAGAGTTAAGAACTGGACAGAAATGGGGAAAACTTTGTACAGTTTAAAAAAACAACTAAAATCTCACTTTTTGGCCTCATGCACACGACCGTTGTTTGCTTCGCGTCCGTTCCGCTGATTTTAGTGTTTCAGGTGCGGACCTATTTATTTCTATGGAGCCATTGAAAATGCGGATAGTGCACCGTTTGCCCGTGATCCGTGGTTCTTGTCCGCGGAAAACGGTTTGCGGACCTATTCAAGTCAATGGGACCGCAAAAAAACGCGGAGGCACACAAGATTTTCATCCACGTTCACGCGTCCGTTTTATTCCTATCATTTGCATGGCAAACCTGTCTTAGACTTTTTTTACCTTCCTTTATGTCTGGTGTTCCTCCAAAAATAAAGGAAGACACACGGAAACAAAAATGTAAACGGATCACGGAACAACTGAACCCCATCTTGCGGAACGGAACACAACAACGGTTGTGTGCATGAGGCCTTTGTAATTGTTGTAATTACTCTAACCACTCTGATTTCAGTATCCCGAGCAACTAAGAGTGTCTACAGACTTTTCTGCAGGAGAACTTTGACCTTGGTCATCTGAGGTACAAGGAAAATGTAGATGACAATACTTCTTTAGAATGTCCTACACAACCATTAACCTGGCTTTATCATTTATGACACCCTAAAAAGCTGTTTGTTCCATAAAAGTAGTACAATTATTGGAAATAAAAATGATCAGAGATCAAATTATTGGTTTAGCACTGCTAATATAAGGCTAGTGCAACCTCCTGAAACATGTATTGTGAAGTGAAATTATTTGAGGAGTGGCTAAGTGAATCATTTTAGAAAAAAATATAAATGTAATACAGAAAGCTTGTGGTTTAAAATTAATATCACACACAAATATGGAAACATAAGGTTTGGCATATTAGGGACCCAAAGAAACAGAAGAGACCATGTTTCAGGCAAAGGGTGGGAGGACATATGAGGCTGAGTCTAGAACAGAGAATGTGGTGAAAACTAAACCTGCTGATATTGGTTCCTGATGTGTTTTACATACACTATTTAATTTATGTTCAACATACATTTTATGTATCTGTAAAAACCTTATCTGGATTCACTTTTAATTCCAAAATTCTGGTATTTATGTCAGTGCTGTGACATTGGCATGCCATAAAGAGTGAATAATATTACAGTAATATTGGCAGAAATCATAATATCACAACTAGGATCTTCCTGATAAAATTTTGCATGTCAAGTATTTCCAGAACTGAAATCAGTAACAGATTTGTAAAAATTGTACTTATGCATATGTATGTATTTACAATAAGAGTGACCAGGTGAAATTTATGTTCTTCATGACACAATATATCATACCTGTGATCTGTGAATACTGACACTTGCATAATTCCCCTGAGCAATCCATTTGGCAGTGTCTGATACTTGAAAACCGGTGCCCGAAAGATTGATACTGAACTGCCCCTATGACAGAAAAAGAAAGTTTTGACAATTTACATGCAGCAAATAATTCCATTATGATTATAGTAGTCCAATCATGCCAGATAGAGATATATTTACCTGTGGACACTTGGCAGCGCTGTAACAGTCGCCTGCTGTGGCAAATGGAACTGCTCTTCCAAGCAGCGTGTGAGCATAGATAAGATCTGTAGCTAAAAAAATATTCAAGACATTTATTCAGATAACCATATGATCTGTCAATGTATTTAAAAGCAGGACCTGGCTTGAATTTAGACCTGATGTCAGTAATGTTTATGCACATGCATTCCCTAAGGCTGCTTTCACACTTGCGCTGGTAATTCCGGTATTGAGATCCTGCAGAGGATCTTAATACTGGAATTAAACGGATCTGTTTTGATTTTGCACATCAGGATGCATCTATTCCATTAGGATGCGGTTATGTAAAATCAAAACGGAAAAAAAAACGGATCCAGCACTAAATATGAGTGTTGATCGCGAATATTTTAATCGCAAATTTTTATCGCGAATATCGAGAATTCGCAACGATGTAGAATATAATGCTATATATTCGTAATCGCGACTATATTCTAGATTTTTTTTTCATCAGTAACCTCCCTTCTTGCTTGTGGGCCTTCTTGAAGGCTGCAATGTCTTTGTCAGAGCTTAGCAACATCCCTAGCAACCAATAGGAAAGTTTCCTACCCCTTTACTATATAAGAAACTCACGAGCAGCCATTTTCTGTAGTTATATGGAGTTCTGAGAGAGAGAGCAGTGACATTGCTGTGCTCTGTGCTTTCATCTGGATCCTATTCCTTATCCAATTACATTAGATAGTTAGTTAGTTAGTTAGTTAGTTAGTTAGCTCGTATATATAATATAGATAGTTAGTGGGAGATAGTCAGTGTAGGTTATATCCTGATATAGTGTAGCTGATAGGTTACAGTGCAGGATGTTAGGTAGTGTGATAGGAATTACTCTTTCTCTGCTGTCCATACATACAGTACATGCTACAGACATTGTGCTGTGATGTCACAACAATACTTAGTGCACCAATCAGTAATATCTACTCAGACCTGATAAAATGTGAAGTTGCATGTATTGCACAAAAAATATGCGCATCATTAGTGCCGATTTACGCAATCACCAAAAATAATGACTGGAGATCACAAATTCTAGAATTCGTGAATTTATTGTGAATAGTATGCAAAAAATTCGTGAAATATCGCGAAAACTAATATTGCCTATGCCGCTCATCACTACTAAATACATTGAAAGTCAAGGGGTGATGAATCCTGTTTGTTAGGCTCCTTAAAAAAACAGATCCGTCACCATTGACTTACATTGTTTTCAGTTGTTTTCCATTTCTTGCAGGGGTTTTGTGTCCAGTCACAAAATGGAATGCTGCCAGAACGGAAGACATCCTGAACAGATCTCTTTCCATTACGAATGCATGAGGACCAAACGGAAAAGTTTTTTTTTCCAGTATTGAGATCCTCTGCCGATTCTCAATACCAGAAAACAACAACGCAAGTGTGAAAGTAGCCTAATTCAGTTATGGCTTGTTAAATATTTTATTCGAAGGAAAAATGAGAGTCGATGGTTTACTGGTGTAGGCCACACATTTTCCTACATATATAAGCATATTTGTAGAAACTTACTTTTTATTTGCATTGAGATTATATCAAGCCTTATTTTGTTGAAGACAGTTAGTCCAGCTGCAAGATAGTCATTTTTGCATGCACAGTTTTGCCTTCTGCTGCCATTGAATGGACACTCATATGGATTTCGCAGCCTATAAAAATATATAAGAGTAAAGATAATCAGACTCAAAAGACTTTCCACCCAACCATACTAATTATCAAGTACAGCAGGATGTGGTTATTTACTCTCGATTTCCAATATGTAGTTTAACCCCTTAGGGACGCATGACGTAGCGGTACGGCATGTTTCCCGAGTCCTTAAAGGACCCATGACGTACCGGTACGTCATGGGTTTAAACCGCGATTGCGGCGGGGGTTAATCGGGACAGGATGCCCGCTGAAATGATTCAGCGGGCATCCTGTCACAATGCCGGGGGAGTTCATGTGACCTCCCCGTATCGGCGATCGCCGCAAACTGCAGGTCAATTCAGACCTGCGGTTTGCGGCTTTACCTGCGGTTACGGCGTCGATGGGGCGGTGCCATCGGGTCCCCATGCGGCTGTAGGGGTGACCCGACCCGATGGCATGGAAGGCAGCGCGATGTCTAAGGAAGGCATCGCGCTGCCTTCCGTTGAAGAGCCTGTGACATCCAGCCCCCTGGATCTCACAGGCCCCGGAAGCTGTATGAGTAATACACACAGTATTACTCATACAGCCAATGCATTCCAATACAGAAGTATTGGAATGCATTGTAAAGGATTAGACCCCCCAAAGTTCAAGTCCCAAAGTGGGACAAAAAAAAAAGTGAAAAAAAAAAGTTGAAAAAATAAAGTTTTCCCCAAAAAAATTAAAGTTTCAAGTAAAAATAAACAAAAACGTAATTTTCCCCAAATAAAGTTAAAAAAAATTGGTAAAAATTAGGGAGGGAAAAAAAGTATACATATTAGGTATCGCCGCGTCCGTATCGACCGGCTCTATAAAAATATCATATGAACTAACCCCTCAGATGAACACCGTAAAAAATTTAAAATAAATAACTGTGCTAAATAAACAATTTTTTGTCACCTTACATCACAAAAAGTGTAATAGCAAGCGATCAAAAAGTCACACGCACCCCAAAATAGTGCCAATAAAACCGTCATCTCATCCCGCAAAAATCATACCCTACCCAAGGTAATCGCCCAAAAACTGAAAAAATTATGGCTCTCAGACTATGGAAACACTAAAACATGATTTTTTTTGCTTCAAAAATTAAATCATTGTGTAAAACTTACATAAATAAAAAAAAGTATACATATTAGGTATCGCCGCATCCGTGACAACCTGGTCTATAAAAATATCACATGATCTAACCTGTCAGATGAATGTTGTAAATAACAAAAAATAAAAACGGTGCCAAAACAGCTATTTCTTGTTATCTTGCCTCACAAAAAATGTAATATAGAGCAAACAAAAATCATATGTACCCTAAACTAGTACCAACAATACTGCCACCCTATCCCGTAGTTTCTAAAATGGGGCCACTTTTTTGGAGTTTCTACTCTAGGGGTGCATCAAGTGGGCTTCAAATGGGACATGGTGTCAAAAAAACCAGTCCAGCAAAATCTGCCTTCCAAAAACCGTATGGCATTCCTTTCCTTCTGCGCCCTGCCGTGTGCCCGTACAGCGGTTTACGACCACATATGGGGTGTTTCTGTAAACTACAGAATCAGGGCCATAAATATTGAGTTTGGTTTGGCTGTTAACCCTTGCTTTGTAACCGGAATTTTTTTTATTAAAATGGAAAATCTGCCAAAAAAGTGAAATTTTGAAATTGTATCTCTATTTTCCATTAATTCTTGTGTAACACCTAAAGGGTTAACAAAGTTTGAAAAATCAGTTTTGAATACCTTTAAGGGGTGTAGTTTCTTAGATGGGGTCACTTTTATGGAGTTTCTACTCTAGGGGTGCATCAGGGGGCTTCAAATGGGACATGGTGTAAAAAAAAACAGTCCAGCAAAACCTGCCTTCCAAAAACCGTATGGCATTCCTTTCCTTCCGCGTCCTGCCGTGTGCCCGTACAGCGGTTTATGACCACATATGGGGTGTTTCTGTAAATTACAGAATCAGGGCCATAAATAGTGATTTTGGTTTGGCTGTTAACCCTTGCTTTGTAACTGGAAAAAAATTATTAATATGGAAAATCTGGCAAAAAAGTGAAATTTTGAAATTGTATTTCTATTTTCCATTAATTCTTGTGGAACACCTAAAGGGTTAACAAAGTTTGTAAAATCAGTTTTGAATACCTTGAGGGGTGTAGTTTATAGAATGGGGTCATTTTTGGGTGGTTTCTATTATGTAAGCCACGCAAAGTGACTTCAGACCTGAACTGGTCCCTAAAAATTGGGTTTTTGAAAATTCCTGAAAAATTTCAAGATTTGCTTCTAAACTTCTAAGCCTTGTAACATCCCCAAAAAATAAAATATCTTTCCCAAAATGATCCAAACATGAAGTAGACATATGGGGAATGTACAGTAATAACTATTTTTGGAGCTATTACTATGTATTATAGATGTAGAGAAATTGAAACTTGGAGATTTGCAATTTTTTACTTCATTTTTGGTAAATTTGGTATTTTTTTATAAATAAAAATGTTTTTTTTTTTTTACTTCATTTTACCAGTGTCATGAAGTACAATATGTGATGAAAAAACAATCTCAGAATGGCCTGGATAAGTCAAAGTGTTTTAAAGTTATCAGTACTTAAAGTGACACTGGTCAGATTTGCAAAAAATGGCCAAGTCCTTAAGGTGAAATAGGGCTGAGTTCTTAAAGGGTTTCTACCACTTTGTTTTCACATAATTAGCTTTCAGACACTAGCGATCCGCTAGTGTCTGCTCTACCAAACAATCCTAATATAATAGGTTTTGGTGCAGCCGTTTCGCTAAAAAAAGAACTTATATTGATATGCTAATGAGCCTCTAGGTGCTATGGGGGCGTCATTAGCACCTAGAGGCTCGGTCTACCTTCACAAAATGCCGCCGCCCAGCACATCCCTCCAGCCCGCCCATCTCCTCCGGAATGCGATCCTCCCTGTGAGCCAGCGGACGAATTCTCGCGCATGCGCCCTGCGCGTCTGTATTCAGCGCATGCGGAGTGAATGCCTGACCGCTTTCTGCACAGACATCTCCACTGCGCCTGTTCCTCGGAGCACTATGACGTCATCAGCGCAGGCGCAGTGGAGATGTCTGAGCAGGGAAGCGGTCAGACATTCACTGCGCATGCGCTGAATACAGACGCGCACGGCGCATGTGCGAGAATTCGTCCGCTGGCTCACAGGGAGGATCGCATTCCGGAGGAGATGGGCGGGCTGGAGGGACGCGCTGGGCGGCGGCATTTTGTGAAGGTAGACCGAGCCTCTAGGTGCTAATGACGCCCCCATAGCACCTAGAGGTTCATTAGCATATCAATATAAGTTCTTTTTTTTGCGAAACGGCTGCACCAAAACCTATTATATTAGGATTGTTTGGTAGAGCAGACACTAGCGGATCGCTAGTGTCTGAAAGCTAATTATGTGAAAACGAAGTGGTAGAAACCCTTTAAGGGGTTAATGGCTGTACCAAATATGAAGTTAGAATGCATAAGTATCCATGTAACACTAGTAATGTTCTCAATGTATCAAGGTTTTATAACTGTACAACACCATTGTAAAACAAGCTTCACGACTGAGAGGGTTATTCCCCTTTTATAAAATAATAACAGACTTTAAGATCAGTAGGGTTTGGCCACTATGGCTCCTATCAGTACTGGGAGTGAAGTGGCTGCTGCACTAAATCAAAATGAGTGCTCTGTCCCCGATCGGCGCACCCGCATTGAAAATGCCTTGTGAAGGCTGCAATAGCCTATGGGAAACTATATAAATGTGGTGTCGCCATAATTATACTGATCCACAGAATAAGGTCGTCGTATCATTTGTAGCTCACAGTAAAAGCCGTAAACATAAATCCTAAAAACCATGGTGGAATTTTGTGTGTGTGTTCTTTTTTATTTCACCTAACCAATATATTTTTTTCACATTTTACAATACAAGTTATGATAAAGTAAATGGTACCATTAAAATGCAACTTGTCCCGCAAAAATAAGCCCTCATATGGTTATGTGAATGGAAAATTTAAAAAGATATGGCTCTTGGACGGTAGGGAAGAAAAGACGAAAATGCAAAAATAAAAATTGGCTTCGTCCATAAGGGGTTAAAGATTGAAGAGGCTTCGCCATCAGGACCTTCCCTTTCCATGTCCTAAACCTCAGAGAACCAGAGTGCAAAACCAAAAGAAAAAGCAGCTATCATTCTGACAGTGATAGTAATACAGCTATCCTCTATCCACAGAACTCCAATGGGCCAGTTCAAAGGGATATTACCTTGAAAAATTGTTTATCATATATTAACATCCTACATGTGAATATTATATTGATTTTTAAAAAAAATGAGAAATGGGTGGGGGGTTCTCTGGATATAATTTTTTTAAGTCACGCTATGTACAGTATTTTACTTCCTGCCCTGGCTCTTAACTTTCGCCTTTGTTTGGACTTTCTCCATATGTGACTCAATAAGTTAAATGCTCTTTATCCATCCCTATCAAGAGAGCAATAGAGCTGTTATACTAATTGTACACCTATGATCTTTCCCTCACAGCACAGTAAACTGATAATGGGTTACCTATCTACATATAATTTTTTGTTTTATTTCTGTACTGACTACTACAGAAGGATGTTTGTATTCAATGTCCAATGGCATAATCATGGAGAAATGGAAAAAGAAAGCCAAAAATTAAGTAAAAAAAATAATAATCCGATGAAAGTGTGCCTTAAATTTTAAAACATTTTAAAATCTATCAGCCTGGTATATTATCCAGGAGACTAGTGTAAAAACACTAAATGCAACTTTAGGGTCGTTATCTCCCCACAGGTATTGAACATGTCGTGTCCAGCCATACCAGATCATTCACTTTTTGTATTTTTTGTACACTTTCTTTACATAAATATATTGATTCATATAGCTGAATGAACCCAAAAATATCTAGATATGTCTCCACTAAGATTAGTACTTACTACCCAACCTGCAGATCAAGAAACTCTTAAATACCTATATCCAAATACTTCTGAAAAGTTATCCCCTTCACCTTTAACCAGTGTTATGTATTCTTTTGGATTATCTGTCTGCATTCCTGAACAGTAAATCTGAAAGAAATGAAGATCATAAGACAACGTAGCAAATAAAAGCTTAAATATGTGTGATTCCCATTAAAGGGGCTTCTGCAGTGCCAGGATATTGATGACCTATCCTCAGGAGAAAAGGAAGGTGCAACTCTTGCTACAAGGAATATGGTGTACAGGATTCACAGCACCCCTTCCGCCCTTCTTATATTGATGACCTATCCTGAGAATAGATCATCAATAGCTTGACACTGCATAACCCCTGTAAACCTACCTTTACTTTTCTGTTTGTAATTTTCAATAAATATTCACCATCTACGTGGGTGTTATTCAGCAAGCGTAGTTCATTGCAGCTCTTATAGTCACCTATGAATAATACCATAATAGGGAGATTATTCTGTCTTCTAGCTAGCAAGATGTCACATACAAGTCAAATTTTGCTTATGTCTCTGATAAAGACCACAAAGTAACAGATTTTTTTTTATTTATTGCAATATACACATTTGTAGCAGGCACAATAACACAATAATCTGTATACATTGTTTTTAAGGGTTAGCTACCAGTACTCCTGTGCAGGAGCTAAAAGTAAAGTAGATGTGCGTAAATTGGCATTAATAAAAGAATATAAGTACTAAAGATCATCCAAATAAAAATTAATTATAATAAATTATAATAATAATAAAGATATTGATAAACCACATAAGGTATGTTCCTCATAAATACTAACGAAAGCAATAGCACTTACAGTATTTTGACAAACATGATTTCCTAGCTCGGGGTTTCACATGTGATGGACACAGGTCACTTGAAAGATTGTGTTCAGTCATACATACTACTTTTCTTTCCATGAAGCCAAGACCACATGTTGCGGAACACTGAAAAGTGTAGATAGTAGCATTAACTGCATATTCAAGAAGCATTTGAAGTTTGAAGAATGAATTTCTGGTATTGAGCGTCTGTCAGCACGATCAATCCTATTAAGCCTGGCATACTGCTTGGCAGAGTTGATCGTGCTGATTAAAACGATACCTTTCTTTTGACTGTACATTAAACTGCTGAAGAGTAGTGTTGAGCGAACTTAAGTTCGGCGTCTAAAGTTCGGGTTATCGAAGAATCGCGTTATGGATTCCGCTACCACGGACCAAGTTATGGTCCGTGGAGCGGAATCCATAACGAGATTCTTTGATAACCCGAACCCGAACTTTAGACGCCGAACTTAAAACACAAGTTCGCTCAACACTACTGAAGAGATATCTGCATTTTTATTCATGTGCAAATGAGCATGTTCAAGCCCCGGGAGCCAGACTGAGTCCTGGGAGCACTGAGTTTGTAATACCCCTGTGCTCTGCACCCTTTCCTTGATTTACAGGTCTAGACATCAAGCAAGGTAAGGGCAGAAGCAGCAGATGTGATCCTGCTTCTGATATCTTTGACACTCAGTTCTGGCTCAAACTTTGCTTTTAAAACAAGAAACAGATCTTAAAGAGGACCTTTCACTAGATTAAAAAATCTAAACTAAGTATACAGACATGTAGAGCGGCGCCCAGGGATCTCCCTGCACTTACTGTTATACCTGGGCGCCGCTCCGTTCGCCCGGTATAGCCTCCGGTATCTTCACATGTTAGGCTCCACCCAGGGGAACCTGCCGGCGTCTCTTTCTCCCATGCTGTAGCGCTGGCCAATCGCAGCGCTTAGCTCATAGCCTGAGAGTTTTTTTTTTCTCTCAGGCTATGAGCTGAGTGCTGCGATTGGCCAGCGCTACAGCATGGGAGAAAGAGACGCCGGCAAGTTCCCCTGGGTGGAGCCTAACATGTGAAGATACCGGAGGCTATACCGGGCGAACGGAGCGGCGCCCAGGGATAACAGTAAGTGCAGGGGGATTCCTGGGCGCCGCTCTACATGTCTGTATACTTAGTTTTGATTTTTTAATCTAGTGAAAGGTCCTCTTTAAACTAGATAAGCGGAGTATTATGTATGAGTATCAGGAAATAAGTAAAATTCATTCTAGAGCTGTTTCATGATATCATATACACCACTTACAGCCTAGCAGCAACAGCATTACTTGTATTAGGAAATTTTTATTAAGATTTTAATTTATCAACTTATCAAATTAATTTAATCAACTTATTTATTGTAGGTTAAATGAGGAAGAAAAAAAATAACTGAAGATTTACAAGTCACTTTTTGGATTTGCACCTGAGACCCTCTATATGGAAAGCAGAACATTTACCTCCAGGCTATAGACCTACCATGTTGAGAAGACAGCCAAAGTCAGGATATAATAGTGGGCGGGACATGGAAGGCCTGGGACCTTCAAAACCCCCTTTGCTGCCATGTCAGCTACACGACACCCTGCAATTGAATTTCCTAGGAAATGCCCTTACTCTGTCTAACTGCTCAGATGTTGTTCTTTTTGTTTTGACCCATTCATTTTCTTAAAATCTCTACTGAACAGCTCCAGTGTGAACTGGGCACCTGAATCTGCTCAATACAGTGCACGAGCTTGGGAGTTCTGATATTCATGAGCTCTCTGCTTTCCTCGCACCCCTGGCCCTAATTGGCAGCTTTCCTTGAATAAACAGTATATAATGAGAACTGTCAATAATCTGCATAAGGGCTTGGGCAGCTGCAGCTAAACAATATCTGTAGTCGTGCGCTTGGTTTATGCAGGAGCTCTCACCAGGAATTATAAGACGACAACTGGAACAAAAAATGTCAGTGATCCAAGGTTTGAATCTGGGTCTGTGTCACCAGTTTATGCTGCCCTTAGATAGGTCAGTATAAAACCAGTGACAGTTTCCTTTTAAACTGACACAAAATTATTATTAAATTATAAATAAGTTATGGCCCTTGAAATGCAGTAGAAGAAGAAGAAAATAACAAATTGCTGTTTCCTCAAGGTCCAAAATAGCTGCGTTCTTAAGAGGCTAATAATTTCTTATATTATGTGATTATGATGTGCCAGATACATGAATATTTCTAAATTTCACAGACATATTTTTGAAATATAAACTCAAATTTTATACCAAACCTTGCTCCATTTTCCAACTTTCCAAACAAGCGTTTGGACACAACGTTGTCCATTGCATTTCCAATCAAATGAATACTGCCGTACAGGACAGCTCTTGTAACTGGCAGTCCGTAAGCCATCTATATACTGATTGTTCCTTGAGAGCACTTTTCTGCAATTCGTTAGTCTTTGCTTGTAGCCAAGCCAACAACTTCTAGGACACTACAACAGAATAAAGAAATACTTTAATGTACAGCTGCTTTTTAGTTACATTATCAGTATCTCTACTACTACTAGTACTACTACTACTACTACTGCAGCTAGTACCAAAATATATGTTACAATTAGGAATGTAATGTATATACTGCACACCCATAATGCGCTGACACCGAAATATGCTGCAGCCAATTTATTGATTTTGGTCCAAATAGCTGCCATTGTCTGCCTTCGAGTTGTTTATTGGCTAAAAGACAATACCTGAGAGGAGTCTTCAGTCACCACAATATTCCTGCATGCAGAATTTATGCACTTCTTAGTGGCAGGTGGCTTAGTAGCTGAGTCACAATAAGATTCATTCACAGATCTGCCTTGAATATCCATACACTTTATTTTCCTCCTTGTCTCTTCTTGATTACAATCTGTGGAACACTTATGCATACAGTGTTATTATAAGCACATAGTTTATACAAACAGATATGTAATATCTAAAGTGAATTTTGGTTGACAGTATTTAAGTAGTAATCTCAGAACTTGGATAAATGTTTGATGTAAAAACTAATGGGGTCATGGGGTCATTAAGACCAGTGTTTTAGACGCTGATCTTAATACATATGCACTGGCGCTTGATGCGTCTAAGTTAAATAGAAGCGCCGGCCTCTGCATTACTTAGGCGCATCCACACCCGGGCCGAACAGCTTTAATTGGAGTAGAAAATGATAAATGAGACAGGTCTGCTGGTTAACCCTCTTCCCTGTGGAAGAAGTCACAGATTCGGTCGCAAATCCCCTTTCCCACCGAATCTTAGACAGATATACGCCCAAAAATGGAGTATGTCTAATCATAAATGGCCCCGTAATTTTATGATGACCACACCATTATTAAGAAAATTAAAAACACTACAGATACATTTCATTACTTAGCATCAATACTTACAGCAGGCCATTCATCTGTAATCCATAGGTACTGTATGCAGTCAGGTAAAGTGCAATATTTGTGACTGTCTGGGCGAGCAGCAGCACTGCAGAATTTTGCATCTACTCGACCATGTCCTTTTGTCCTACAATACACCTGTCTATACTGGATTCCTGCTCCACAAGTTGCAGAACACTAAAGAAGATAAAAGAGAATCCCAATGGGTTCATTTTTTTTTATATTATTCAATAAAACACAGTTATAAAATAAGTGTGATACATGTCCATAGAGTAAAATAGCATTTAGTGGTAGGTGCTGGATTATAAGGTGACATTTTTAGAATCAAATGAATTTTCACTTTTAGAAGACCTTCATAATTGTTTCTCTAGGAATCCATTCTTGAGTTTTTGGACTCTCAATACTATAAACCTTGACTTATACTGCAATTAGACTTACAAATGTACTGCTGTTATCTGTTTACAGTGTACATGTGAATACGTGTAGTACATAAGAGTAAAGTGAAATCTCTTTGAGGCAACCAACTTAAATTGCATTGAAATGTGGTGTTCTAGGGGAATGGTCTTCTTAAATTACATGTCAGTTCAGAAGACGCATAATATGTGACGGAACTGAAAAGCTGTCAAAGGAATTCTGGTGTGGATAAGGGGTTAGTCTTCTTAAAGAGGTGGTCCTATAAAAACTCACCTATATTATTAGAAAAATTAACTGTCTAGTAGAGTACTTTGAGCTTCTGCATCATTGTGCATGGTTAGGCTGCAGCAGTGACCATCCAGGAAATTTAATATTACTGATGTCATCAGTGGATATAGGTCAACTTCTCAGCGCCATGTCCTGCTAACCTACTGGCCTCATAACAGTCACATGGTTTGTCACCATCATTTGGTTATTGTTGTATGTAATTAAACATATTTTATGTGTCCATTAACCTTTGGTTACCTTACATTTATTTTTTAAGAACTGTATAAACAACCATTTCCTAACACTATTTCTACCGGTTTGCTCCCATCATGGCCCTGCATGATTTGGTAAAACATGACATTGCAGCTGATTCTCAGGCCAAGGGAATGTATCAGCAATAATTTCCAGTAATTTAAGAAACAAAATTGATATTCTTTTGTTTGAAGGGGTCATCCAGGATACAACACTTCTTAACAGCAAGAAATGTTTTAAAATAATACAGGTCAAATGTGGCACATGTTCAGCTACAGAAAAATAAACAGGTGAACAAAAACCAATGGAAACCACCTGAGCACATGTTGCTGGTGCAATAGCAGATTCAAACAGGTGAATATATATACAAACCGGATTCCAAAAAAGTTGGGACACTAAACAAATTGTGAATAAAAACTGAATGCAATGATGTGGAGATGGCAAATGTCAATATTTTATTTGTAATAGAACGTAGATGACAGATCAAACGTTTAATCCGAGTAAATGTATCATTTTAAAGGAAAAATACGTTGATTAAAAATTTCACAGTGTCAACAAATCCCCAAAAAGTTGGGACAAGTAGCAATAAGAGGCTGGAAAAAGTAAATTTGAGCATAACGAAGAGCTGGAAGACCAATTAACACTAATTAGGTCAATTGGCAACATGATTGGGTATAAAAAGAGCTTCTCAGAGTGGCAGTGTCTCTCAGAAGCCAAGATGGGTAGAGGATCACCAATTCCCACAATGTTGCGCAGAAAGATAGTGGAGCAATATCAGAAAGGTGTTACCCAGCGAAAAATTGCAAAGACTTTGCATCTATCATCATCAACTGTGCATAACATCATCCGAGGATTCAGAGAATCTGGAACAATCTCTGTGCGTAAGGGTCAAGGCCGTAAAACCATACTGGATGCCCGTGATCTCCGGGCCCTTAAACGACACTGTACCACAAACAGGAATGCTACTGTAAAGGAAATCACAGAATGGGCTCAGGAATACTTCCTGAAACCATTGTCAGTGAACACAATCCACCGTGCCATCTGCCGTTGCCAGCTGAAACTCTACAGTGCAAAGAAGAAGCCATTTCTAAGCAAGATCCACAAGCTCAGGCATTTTCACTGGGCCAGGGATCATTTAAAATGGAGTGTGGCAAAATGGAAGACTGCTCTGTGGTCAGACGAGTCACGATTCGAAGTTCTTTTTGGAAATCTGGGACGCCATGTCATCCGGACCAAAGAGGACAAGGACAACCCAAGTTGTTATCAACGCTCAGTTCAGAAGCCTGCATCTCTGATGGTATGGGGTTGCATGAGTGCGTGTGGCATGGGCAGCTTGCATGTCTGGAAAGGCACTATCAATGCAGAAAAATATATTCAGGTTCTAGAACAACATATGCTCCCATCCAGACGTCATCTCTTTCAGGGAAGACCCTGCATTTTTCAACAAGATAATGCCAGACCACATTCTGCATCAATCACAACATCATGGCTGCATAGGAGAAGGATCCGGGTACTGAAATGGCCAGTCTGCAGTTCAGATCTTTCACCTATAGAGAACATTTGGCGCATCATAAAGAGGAAGGTGCAACAAAGAAGGCCCAAGACGATTGAACAGTTAGAGGCCTGTATTAGACAAGAATGGGAGAGCATTCCTATTTCTAAACTTGAGAAACTGGTCTCCTCGGTCCCCAGACGTCTGTTGAGTGTTGTAAGAAGAAGGGGAGATGCCACACAGTGGTGAAAATGGCCTTGTCCCAACTTTTTTGGGATTTGTTGACACCATGAAATTCGGATTCAACATATTTTTCCCTTAAAATGGTACATTTTCTCAGTTTAAACTTTTGTTCCGTGATTTATGTTCTATTCTGAATAAAATATTAGAAGTTGGCACCTCCACATCATTGCATTCAGTTTTTATTCACGATTTGTATAGTGTCCCAACTTTTTTGGAATCCGGTTTGTATTTTTGTCATTTTAAAGATTTCCCTGCTGTTAGAAAAAAAATGCTATATTATGACAACCCCTTTAAGAAAAACCAAATGGATGAATGGCAGAACATTACTTACCTCTTCCCACTTTTCACTTTTCCATGAAGGACACCTGCCAGTCCTACATATCTTCTGCTTGCGAGGCTTCCTCAAGTGTTTACAGTTTGAATCATCCACTTGTTGGCCATTTGACATACAGTGAACATCTCGATCTTTCGTTCCCTTTCCACAGGTCACAGAACACTAAAAATGAGAAGGGTGACACATACTTCAGATCTGTATGGAGACAAAAACCATATACAGTGCTGTGCGAAAGGCAACTCCATGTTGGTATGAGTGGCATTTACATTTTCCAATTGATAATGCTGGTTCTACATGTTCTGTCTGCCACATGTGGCCAACACCTTACCCACCTTCACAATTGTTTAGCCATTTGCCAGCTGCGGGTTTGGCCTCATACAACAGCCAGAAAGTGTAACCTGGCCTAACTCTGAACAATTAATTAAGAGAAATTATGAATAATCATTTTATCATTGAGCTTTAACATAATTTGCATTGAAAGCTTATCGCTACAGTGGTTTGTAAAGGAGTTAATCATAACATTTATTGGTCTGTGTAAATGAGCCTTTAGTAATATCCATAATCCTATGAAGAAAGGAAAAAGAATACAATTGTTTGAAGGTGCTGGTCTAATTCATTTATTTTTGCATTGTTCATTTGGGGGACGGTTGCCTCAGTTTCCATCTGCCCAAGACTTTAATTTGCAGTGTTTCAGTGTAAACCGGATGAAAGTAATGGCACATTTATTATTTCTAGTGGATTTTCCTAAGCATATAAATAAAGTATTAAAAAAACAAATTCACATTCAGAACTGGCAGAATGTTGGTGGATTCTGTTAGGATTTAGGCACAGAATCCATTACTGCTCTAAAAGAGTTTTTTTTTAATACACATTTAACATCAAATTATACAGAAGATGTAGATTTTACATATACATCTACTGACATTATTTGGAAATTTTAAAGATGTTTTTATAACAAACTACAAAGATAGGGGTAATTTACAAAGAGATATACGTCACTTTTTGGCGGATATCTCGCAGATTGTGGTTCAAAGGTAATTTGCACTGCAAATTGCAACTGTTTCCCCTTTTCCGCCGCTCACACCCTGTCAAAAAAAGGGGGAGTGGCTTGGCAGGGAAAATGGCAGGCCTGACTCATTTATCATTCTCTACTCCTGTTTTAGGTGTAGAAAATGGTCTAAATATATGCCACCAAGGAAGCTATGTAGAGGCCGGGGCCATTATATAACAATGGCAGATGAACCCACAGCGCAGGAAGGATGAAGACTGGTGTCTAAATCTCTGGTCTTCATAAATGTCCCCCATAGTTTTTCATATTTCTTGAAAACACCTCTAAAGTTCAGTCTTAGGGTGGATTTATGTGTGGCTTAGCTTTACACTACAGATTAAATCTGTCACAAAATCCGCATGTAAGGCATTGATGTGGATTTGGATCCGTATTTGCCATGCAATTGCAGCAGATTTCACCCTTTGCACTGCATTTTTTTCCTAAGAACAAATTTTCCAGAGAATATTCCATGATGCTTTAAAATGAGTTTTAACTGCTTCCATGTAAAAACAAACTTCAGATATTGTTTTTTTCTCCCAAACTTGCCCTGATTCCTCACCATGTTTGAAGTTATCTTCTACTGCTATGGTGACATTCATACATTTTACTGCAAAAATTCTCAAACTATTTATTCTACATGTCTGATGTCATGTTTTTGTGCAAGCTCTTGTCTACGCCACTTCCTCAGTAATGGATTCTTGATAGTTTCCTGGCATCCTCACACCTAAACAAAAGGATGCTTTTCATCTTTATTAGAATCACATAAAGTGATATAAAACCAACTATAAAAACTTCAGTACATATACTATTGTCAATGAATAACGCAAAGATAAACCATAAACACAAAACTGTAATGAGTTCTAGCAAGCTATATGAACATCTCTAAATCCCTAGTAAACATAAGTAAGGTATTCAGAAGAAAAGAATGCACTCTGGTGTTGTCTTAATTCAGAGATGCTCATATAGCTAGCTAGTTTTTATTGTACTAGTGGTTATGGATTATCTTTGGGATATTCATTATTAGAGATGAGCAAATTTTAAAAAAAATTTGATTCGCCGGTTGGCCAAATTTTTGGGGAAACATTCGGTTCGATCCGAATAAATTTGCAGGCTGCAGAGAGCCTTTATAGTGGTGTAGAACACTGTGCCTTGCAGTAACACGCATAGGGAGTCTGCTTTGGTAGTGAAATAATACTGCGAGTCCGTATGACATGCAGATGGCAGGCGTCGCTCTTAGAATCACTGCACACTTAAATTATTTGGGCAGCCACGGGGCCAAAACTGACCAAATAACTCAAGTATGAACTCAGCCTAACAGGACAATGTTAGCGCCAAGAAGAAGCGCACTCCCTTTACATTGTCGCCAGCTGATTCCACAAAGATGGCAACAGAACCTGTTCTATTAAACGCTTATACAAGTAGAGCTTCACTGACAGAGTGGAGAGGGTGCAAGAAAATTTTGACTAGAACCTTCAGAATCACAGGTGCATATCCATGAAGCAAACATAATAGCAAAAAACAAGATGGCTGCACACCGTTATATATACAAACAATAGAGCTAAGAAATGGGGGTCATTCTAGATAAAAGTGGTACACTGATTCATTGTAGTCTAAATTTTCTTGCAATATATTGAGGGTAACACCTCTTTTAGACTGAACACGCCCATCTACCTGGGACTTCTTAGCAGAGTACGTTTGTAGCTGGTTCCTACACTGCCCTGAATATTGTAGGCTTAAGTAAGTCCAAAGTGAGGCAGTATATTTAGTGTTAGGGACCCATCTGCGGAAGCCACCTTCACGCCTGGTAGATGGACCAGACACGTATATGCGCAAAGAGCTTCTATTACTCATTTATAGTCGGTATTGTACCACTTTTATCTAGAATGACCCCCATTTGTTAGCTCTATTGTTTGTATATATAACAGTGTGCAGCCATCTTGATTTTTGTAGAGTGGAGAGGGTGTCAGCAGTAAGTTTGTGTTGACATCACTGATTCATTTGCCCTTCCTCTGATCCGTCAGAATAATAACCCCCAAAAAACTGATCCTGTCTGTGGAGCATACGCCTTCAGTCGGTCAGCATTTGCTCAATAATCCATCAGTATTGCTAATGCCATAAAAAAACAGGAGTGGATCTAAAACAGAGATGACACGTGAATGGAAAATTTGCATGTCTTCTGTGTTTTGTACCCACTCCTGCTTTTGGCTACAAATCATAAGCCAATTCTGATGGGACCATACAGGCCTTACAGCTGCAACACAGACAGGACCCGTTGTGCATCTAATTTGACAGATCAGAAGAAAGTTCAAATAAATGATGATGTCAGCCAGGCCGAAAGCCAAAATAGTGGACCAGTCATGAAGTGGGGAGGGTGGGAAAAGCATGAGAAATCCACAGAGTGCACCTATGACATAGTGGTGAGGTGGAAGCAGCATGAGGAGACCACAGAGTGGCCCAATGACAGGGTCTGGAGGTGGAAGCAGTATGAGGAGGCCTCCGAGTGGCACAATGACAAAGTCTGGAGGTGGCAGAAGCATGAGGAGGCCATAGAGTGGCACGACAACGAGAGATTGTGGAGGTGGCAGCGGTATGAGGAGGCCACATAGTAGCACAACGACGAGAGATTGTGGAGGTGGCAGCAGCATGAAGAGGCCACAGAGTGGCATGACGACGAAAGATTGTGGAGGTGGCAGCAGCATGAGGAGGCCACAGAGTGGCATGACAACAAGAGATTGTGGAGGTGTCAGCAGCATGAGGAGGTCACAAAGTAGCACAACAACAAGAGATTGTGGAGGTGGCAGCAGCATGAGGAGGCCACAGAGTAGCACGACAACGAGAGATTGTGGAGGTGTCAGCAGCATGAGGAGGTCACAAAGTAGCACAACAACAAGAGATTGTGGAGGTGGCAGCAGCATGAGGAGGCCACTGAGTGGCACGACGACAAAGTGTGGAGGTGACAGCAGCATGAGGAGGCCATTTTGGCTCTGCACGATTTAATAATACATGTTCTCCGGCACAAAAGGCTTGGCAAATTGATTGTCCGGGAATTTCCATCGAAGATTGGAATAATATATTGGCAAATTTTAGTTTAGTTTCTTATAATTTTAATCAAGTTTTGGTTTCATTTAATATAAAATATTTAATAACTTTAATAAAAATAAAAAAAGTGTTGCATGAGACAGGAGAGAATTGGCCAGTCTTCTGGTTATTTGATGATGTGGTTGCGATGGAGAAAGCATTCCAAAAAAATAATATCTCTCCAACTGGAGATGAATCCTGTCAAGATTGATGCAAGTGCGGTATAGGGATGCTCATCGAGCCAGATACTTCTGGGGAACCTGCATGGCATAAACAGGCCTCTAGTAGCTACAGACAATGAGAAAACAAAGCTTCAAGATTGCTTGGAGCCCGAAAGAGTAGCGAAGCTCATCAAGATTCAAACCATACCTACCAGCCCCTGGTCTCTTTGTCAGGGAAAACATCACAAGCTCCAGTCATCATGGATGGAAAGGAGGACATCCTGTGGCGCACAGAGATGGACAGGGTCTTCGGATTTCCCCCGCACTATACGGACGTCTCAGAAATGAACAGCGTCCCGGTCATCCGGCATCTATTGCTCCACTGAAGGATTATTTTGAAAGTGTGTAGAAGCCACACGGGGCCCCCACACTGTAGATTTATTATGGAGACACTGGATTTTATAATATTACATTATTATATGAAGAAAAAAATAAATAAATAAAGCCCCTTCGTCAACCAGCTCCCAAACTCGATCAGCTATATTATCATCATCGAGTACTGTCTGCACGTCACTGATGTCCTCCACAACCATCTCTGGGTCAGGCACCTGACCTCTCGCAAAAACCAGCTCCCACACCACTCTCCTTATCCCTACTTGCCCGAATAGTGGAGGAAAGGAGAGAGGCAGGTTGAGGATAGGTGAGGGCACAGGGCCTGCTCCTGGGCCATGCCAACTAAGGGTTGTGTCTGACAAACCCACCGACTGTTGGCTGGGGGTGTCTGATGTCACTACACCTGTTAACGTGGCCCTAACTCAGCTACAGAACCCTGTTCACACACGGAACCCATATACGGCTTTTTCTCAGCCCGTAGTTCCCCAGCCTCTCCGGCTGTAATCAGTCCCGTACCTGTATGGGGAAGTGTGGCCCAACAGTCCTCCCGACTCCGGCCTTGTGACCCTTTAATCCCGGCGTCACGGCGTTCCCCAAATTTCGGGCTGTCACAATGCCCTGGTCTCTCAGCCTGGCAAGCTGAGACCACACACAGAGCCTCTGCTCTGGGTCTCTGTATCTCACAGCGTATCTCTTCTCAGACTGACCTACTCTGAGGTGCTTTATGCCAGCCTGATTACAGCAGGCCTCACCTGCGATCACCTCAGGTAGAAAGGAAAACCCGAACTGGATGGGTGTGGACTGGCAACTCCCTCTACCAAGCCTAGCCACCAGTCCAAGTAAAATCCAGCCCAGAAAACATATACAAAAATGTCTCAGCATACTATGCTTTACTGAGACTACTGCCACTCTCTGGATTTTATCTGTCTCACCCATCTGAGGTACCTGAAGTGGGACAACACACCTTCCAGCACTGTTCATATTACCACATATCCCCCCCCCCTCTGTTCAAACCCATGGGGGTGAACACTTGTACCAACCGGATGCTTGTGAGAGGGCATCCGCATTATCTTGCCATCGCCCGGCTCAACCTTCCCCCTGGAAGATGTGGTCAGCATCAGAGGCTTCCCTTTATTTTGCCAGACCCATGCCATCAGTGCTTGGTTTGTTACCCACACTGACATCTTGCCCAAGAGACATTGTCTACAAGGTTCCCTGACCATGTGACAGGCAGACCCTCTCTTTTTATTTTTTTTATCTTTCTCTCTCCTTGACTTACACAGCTGCTTCAGCCAAGCACGCGTCTTACGACTCAAATATTTTTGTCTCTTTATTTTAACAGCAGATCGTACATTTCTTTTTCCTTTACTCTTAGAATTTCGATCTCGGCTTCTGGAACTCCCTTCAGAATATATTTTTATGCAAACGACAGACTCTCTGTTTGACTTCGCTGGCTCTTGCAGATGCTTAGGCCTTTTCTACTTGTCTTTGCGAAGCTCCGTCAGCAGAGCTGGCTTGCACCCGCTTGCTTCTTTTTCAGCAGTGGTTTTCTCAGATGGTGCCTTAGTTTCAGGGTCTTCTGCCTCTCCACTGGCTCTCCCCACTTCGGCTTTACCCTTGATCTCTGGAACATCCAAGGATTTCTCCCACTTCAAGACCTTGGCCTTAGCTTCCTTGGCCTCTGTCTCTTTGGCGCCCTCCTTCACTTTATTAGCCTTCTCACCATTCAGGGACATGGCATCATATCCTTGCTTTCTTAACTTCTCCTCCCCTTTCACATCAAGGTTGGAGGCATTGGGGACATCGGGGTCTTCACCAGACTCGTCATCTTCTGGCAATCCCTTTAGAGGTTCACCCAGGATATTGTTCCCCATCAGACCCCTGGCTTTCTGGAAGGCATTGACGGCAGAGGGGACAACTTTCATGCTCAGGCCCGGGCTGCTCACTGTCAGGAGCCTCTTGGCTTCTGTATCCACATCAGCCCCATCAACTGGTTCAGCCGATACCTTTTCCACCTTCTCTACCTTGCACAGCACCCCGGCACCACCATCTCCAGACCCACTCTTACCAGGCTCTGACTTCTTGGCACCTTCCAGAGGATCTTCCTCTTCCGATTTCTCATTTTCTTCCACCTGCTGTGCAGGAGCACGCTTAGGCTTCTCCAACTCATAGATGGCATCTTTTGAGCTCATGAGAGCTTCCATCTCTGCTTTGAGTTGCTTGTTCAGCCTCTCTAATTCATTTCGCTCCTCAAGCACTTCTTCAAGGGCTCTAGCCAAGGAGAGGGCCTTGGACTCTTTCTCCCGAGCATCAGCCTCCGCTCAGTTACGTTCTTCGGCATACTGAGCCGATATGTATTTCTCTTCAGCCAGGAGCTGGCCAAACTTCTGTTCCTTCTTAGTTTTTCGCACTAGCTTGTTGGAAGCGCCCCACTCTTGGGCCTCCTGTTCCAGCGGCTCTTTACTCTGTTCTGCTGCCGCATCAGCCGAAGGAGTACCACCCTTCTCCTTTAGACACTTTGTGGGATTTCCACCCAGGGACTCTTCAAGCCCATTGAGTATGTGGACTACAGACTTCCGTGCCTTTCTGGAGTCTTTCACATATATTTTTATCAGGAGGGGGCACTTCTCTCCTGATCACATCCTGAAAGGGAAAAGGCATGTCATCATCATATACTTCACATGACCTCACATTTTCATTTTTTACTTCAACTACATCACTGTTTTCAATGGTCCTTTCCCTTACACGTTCACTTAAAGGGACAGGTACAGGTTCTGCAGAAGTTTTTGCCCTCTCCATTACTCCACAACTCCCAGCATAAGGGAAAATTACACCCCAACACTCCCTCATACATGAGCGCATCTGTAACATCAAGTTCATAAGTCCCTGTTCTCATTGGAGTCTCACGCTCAGTGAAAATCACCGGATAGTCCTTATCCTCACGACTGTCCAGCACCTTTATTATTTTACCAGTCCCAGGTTTCAATATTGTGCTACCTCTTACCTGGGCTAGCATGGGATCCCGGATCCTTGTCATCCCAAAACTAGCTTTGGTCATGGGCCACTGAGGTAACACAGAAACCTTCTCCTCTGTAGATTTCTGCGAGGGAGCAATCACAACAGGCTTATCCGCCTGTTCAGACACAGTTTTTTTTCTGTGTAACTTATTACCTACCGGCCTAGCAGGTATCAACTGCCGCCGGCTCACTGTCACTGGATCTGCCACACAGTTAATAACAGGAACAGTCTTACCCTTCGTGGTCACGAGTTCAGCAGTCTCGGGAGACGAGGACATCCCAGAGACATCTCTACTGAGACCATCCTCCAAAATCCAGCCTCTGGAGACCTGCCCTTGATTCCTGGTACCATGATCACCTGCAGACTCCTTACTCCAACAGTTGCTACCGGAAACAATTTGGCCTGCAGTTGAGACTTTTCCTAGACGGTCATTCCAGCCACACCCTTTAGAATCTTGTGCACAGTCGCAGAGAAGATATGTACTCATGAGAACTGCACCGCTCTCCACCTCTTTGTCTTCCCGAAGGTTGCCCTTGGCAACGGTACATCTTTGCTTTTTATCAGGAGCTCCGCTCCACAACTGCCCAAACAATGGAAAGTCCTTGCCCAGCACAAATTCCACTTCCAGTGCCTCACATTTTAACAGCTCCCATTGCACAGAGCCATACTCTGTCACAAAGGTCAGAGACACAGTGGCATCCGTCTCTGGCCCTCTCTCCAGAAAGTCCAGTAAATCAGGTCTGACCTACTGGCGGGCATCTAGAGTGACCCCCAGCGGGATTCCCCCAATCTCTAGCTCGCAGTCCTTTTCCCACGGACGATACCAAGCCGCTGCCATTTGCAGGTCAGTTTTTTTTTTATATTTGGCCAACTGGCCCTTTAAATCACCGCACAGCAAAATAGTAAAAAAAGAGTCCAGAACAGCACAAGCCACAGCTCCACTGGACGAAAGAGGCTTCCGGCTGTTTAAGCATCACACGGCAACAAAGCAGCACTCAGTAGCACCTGTCCTTTGTCTTGTTGTTGCCCCTAGCAACCGACTGTTGCCCTTCTTCCACGGACAACTTGCACACATCCTCCACCAAATGTAAGGGAATGCTGTACTTGGGGGGTCATTCTCACAAGAATCGTCGTCCACCGGAGCTTTCGGGGCCAAACATTGCATTTATTGGGACATTTTTCATACACTGAACAGTCCAGTTAATAATCACTGGGTGTGATGAGGTTCCCACATACATCAAAACAAAACAAATACCTGCCCAGCTGGGCTCTCACTACACCTGTTAACGTGGCCCTGACTCAGCTACAGACCCCTGTTCACACACGGAACCATATGCGTCTTTTTCTCAGCCCGTAGTTCCCCAGCCCCTCCGGGCTGTAATCGGTCCCGTACCTGTATGGGGAAGTGTAGCCCAACAGTCCTCCCGACTCCGGCCTTGTGACCCCACAATGCCCTGGTCTCTCAGCCTGGCAAGCTGAGACCACACACAGAGCCTCTGCTCTGGGTCTCTGTATCTCTTCTCAGACTGACCTACTCTGAGGCGCTTTATGCCAGCCTGATTACAGCAGGCCTCACCTGCGATCACCTTAGGTAGAAAGGAAAACCCGTACTGGAAGGGTGTTGACTGGCAACTCTCTCTACCAAGCCTAACCACCAGTCCAAGTAAAATCCAGCCCAGAAAACATATACAAAAATGTCTCAGCAAACTATGCTTTACTGAGACTACTGCCTCTCTCTGGATTTTATCTGTCTCACCCATCTGAGGTACCCGAAGTGGGACAACACACCTTCCAGCCCTGTTCATATTACCACAGTATATATTTTTCTTTTTGTACTGAAAAAGGCCACTAAACGCTTTCAACACATATAATAGCAGAAGTGAACTAAGAATATATTTATATTTTTGTACTGAAATAGGCCACTAAATGCTTTCAACACATATAACTGCAACAGTGAAGTGCGTATATATTTTCTTTTTGTACTGAAATAGGTCACTAAACGCTTTGACCACAAATAACTGCAAAAGTTAAGTGCGTATTTTTCTTTTTGTACTGAAATAGGCCCCTAAACGATTTCGCCACAAATAACTGCAACAGTAAAGTGTGCAAAATATTTTTCTATCTGTTCTTAAATAGGTGTCACGGATGAATTTGCAGATAGCTGGAACTTATAAATAAACGACCGACTGGCTTGATCCCAAACTAAGGAGCATATAGGTGAGCCCTTTAAAACCCTAAGAGCTCTCCCTGACTGCTATGCACATGCAAGGGTCTCAAAGGTAGACGATTGCATGCCCACGTACCTAAGACTGTGTGACACCTGAAAACCCTATAATAGTGAGGGGACACGACCACCGGCTCCCTGCACTTAATACGGACGGAGTCAGGGTCACCTAGAATCAAGCCAGCAAGGAAACACAATAAAGGAAAAGACTTATCTGAGCAAACAGCAGCAGCAGCCTCCAGCAGTGAACACTTCATCCAGGAAGTAGTATAAACCGCAAAGTGAGGCAGTATGGGAGGGAATATAAAGGAAGATGATTAGGCTAAATAAGTGACACCTGGCAGAAGGAAAGGAGATGACAAAGTGAAACCAAAACAAAGAACGTCATACAAGAGGTAGAGAAGAACGTCTGTCAGACCTTCTCACAGAACTGGCGGTGACAATAGGCCACTAAATGCTTTCACCACATATAATTGCAGAAGTGAAATGCATATATATTTTTCTTTCTGCACTGAAATAGGCCACTAATAGCGTTTACCACAAATAACAGCAACAGTGAACTGTGCATATATTTTTCTTTTTGTACTGAAACAGGCCACTAAATGCATTCACCACAAATAACTGCAACAGTGAATTGCACATATATTTTTATTTTTGACAAAAAAATAGGCCACTAAAAGCTTTTCAACATAGCACTTGCACCCCAATAACAAGAACAAATTAATCTTTCCCTACACTTGTAAATCGCTTTTCTGGCACTGTCCCTAGCGCCTTCTGACGTCTCTCTCCCTGCACCAAGATGCTGTGAAATGATTCCTCCCTATCCTTTCCCTGCACTTATAAATCGTTTTTTTTGGTTTGTTTTTTCACAATGAGGTTTTTCCGATTGCTGTCCCTAGCACTTTCTCACATCTGTCCCTGCACTCAGAACGCTGGAAAATGTCTGAATCTAATATGGCGTCCGTATTTATAGGGCTGTGACATCACAGGGCTGGCTGGCTGCTGATTGGCTGCATGCATGGCATTATGGGTCATTCCACCTTCCCACAGTTCCTTGCCCCATGTAGCCGCCATTTTAGAAAAAATTGCCGTTCGTTACCACGAAGCGTGAGGAAATTCGCATTTGTTGCGAATCAAATTTTTCCTGAAGTTTGGATTGAATTCCACTTTGTTAACTTCGATTCGCTCATTTCTATTCATTATTAATAGTATTTATACTGATCTGGCAATATTTTTTGATTGTAGGCATGTCTCCTTTTAATGCTACTTTATGTAATCCTATAAAGATGAAACGGTATGTTCTTACAGAGTAATTTGGTTCTGTGTGTCTTTTTGATGGTTTGTATTTATTTTTGTACCACACAGGATACTGGAATTCTTTTTTGATAACTATTTAGATGCACTTGAGAGAAATTTTCAGAGAAGCTAGTGTATTTATTTCTGTTATACAGTATATGTGCTTACTATCTCCTATTTTTAAACTAAAATATGAATCAATTATTACCTAAACCCTGCAATATACTTTATTATTTTTCACAATTTCCTTGTGAAATAGGCACCTGAAATTTAGGTGCCTATTAGGGATGAGCGAACTTCATGTTTTGAAGTTCGGGTTCGGCATTCGAGTTTAGCCTGAATTACGTTATGGATTCCGTTACCACGGAACATAACAGAATTCTATGACGGAATCCACCATGTAAGCCGTTATGTTCTGTGGTAATAGAATCCATAACAGAATTCAGACTAAACCCGAATGCCGAACTCGAACTTCAAAACATGAAGCTCACTCATCCCTAGTGCCTATCATGCTTTAGAATCTGTACTCCAATACAACACTGTGAGTGGGAGTATGAATGCTTTAGAATCCATACACCCATACAGCGCTGTGTGTGGGACTACAGATTAACTTTCGGCAGCACTGAGCACAGTGGGGCTGGAATATTGCTGCAGCTGCCTATAAGAGTGCTGCTCCTGCCTGTGCCTGCTCACTCCCCTCTGCTAAAGCCTTGTGTTATGGAAGGCTTTAGCAGTGAGGTTTAGTTGCCTATTTCGCAAATAAATATTGAATAAAAATAACAGTATATTAGAACAATTCACTTTAGGGCAGTCAGTTCAGAGCACTCTTTTTGTAGATGCTTTACTCTCAACACAGCTGCTGACAAAGAGGCATGTGACCACACTCTTCCTTTAGAAGCCTCCACTGAATAAGGGCCCATTCACATGACTGTATTTTTGGTCCGCATCCGTTCTGCATATTTTGTGAATCGGATGCAGACCCATTCATTTCAGTGGGGCAGAAAAAGATGTGGACATGACACTGTGTGGTGTCCGCATCCATATGACTGATCTGCGGCCCCACAAAAAAGATACAACATGTCCTATTCTTGTCCTGTTTGCGGACACGAATAGGCATTTCTAACAGAAAGAGGTATGTGCAGACCACAAAACGGATACGGTTGTGTGAATGGGCTCTAACACTGAGCATTGCATTACACATGCTCTAGTTTCCCATGCCATGAGCAGTGTTATGCCTCATGCAAACGACCACAGGATCCACGTCCATCTGAATTTTTTGCAGGTCAGATACTCTTCCTATTAATTTCTATGGGGTTCACAAAAAAACAAACCGCACACAGATGTCATCTGTGTGTTGTCCACATTCATGTCAAAGTTCCGCAAATTATAGAACATGTCCTATTCTTGTCCATTTTGTGGACAAAAATAGCCATTCCCTTACGTCCTACCAGCAGCACAGATGGGGTTAACTGTCCCCCGTGGACTGGTAGGACCGGCAGAATTTTTAATGAGCCCAAAGAATAACCAATAGAAGAACTCCAGCTCCCTTAAAGGGAGGGGTTCGCCCCCCAGCCCACTGTGTTTTTTTCTGTCCTTTGGACAGGTGGACTGGCGAAGCTCTCCCTCTTTGGGATTGGAGACCATTACCCTAATGTTTGTTTGGTCTCTTTTGGTCCTTACACTAGCGCTTATTTTCTGCGCTTATTTTTTTCATTCCCCCCATTCTGCTGCTATGTTAGCGATACCTGGGGGTGATGTGTTCCTCTGGTTCACTAAGGTTCCCCTCCTGGATGCATCGGCTCGTTCCAATCCGGCGTGGTATGGGCGCCGCCATGACCGGAAGTGACGCGCAGCCAGCTCCGGCGTCACTTCCGGTCTTTCGGCTGATGTTGTTTTTTCTTTTTTCTAAAGCAAACTAGTTCACTGCCAGCCGAGGGTTCGTTCCCACAGGAGGGGTGGGCGATGTACAGGCATTTGGATGTCTTTTTCTACCACAGTAATGTTTTTAAAGCAGATTGCTGTTACAATGACTCCTGGGGGAGGGCTGGTGGCTAGTTCCCTCCCCTGGGTGGAGCTGTTCCCTACTTAAGCTCCCTGATAGCTTCAGTCTGTCTCTGGCTGCGCTGCTTTAACAAGCTAGCTCCAGAGTCTCCTGTGTTCAGTGAGAGTTATTTTGCTATCATCTGAATCTCATTCAGCTTCTATCTTTTCAAAGTGCTTGACTTTTCTCCTCTGGTTCGTGCCGCTAATTAATGTTATTCTCCCTTAGTTTTTTAGGGATGCTTTAAATTTTCTTCTTTCGTTTCAGCTATGGCTTCTCCTAGAGCAGGCATCCTCAAACTGCGGCCCTCCGGCTGTTGTAAAACTACAACTCCCACAATGCCCTGCTGTAGGCTGATACCTGTAGGCCGTTCGGGCATGCTGGGAGTTGTAGTTTTACAACAGCTGGAGGGCCGCAGTTTGAGGATGCCTGTCCTAGAGAGCCAGACCAGCAACGGAAGTCTGCGGCCAAGAGGAAACACCTGACCTGTTACGATTGCAACACGCCTCTTGACGACAGTTGCCCCTATTCCAGGTGCGACAGCTGCCGCTCCGGCACTACTACAGAACCTACTATGCAGGACATGTACCAGTGGGTTAAAACATACGTGGACGACTCCATTAAGGGGGTCGTAAGCTTTCTAAATGAGAGGTTACCGGTTCGCTCTCAGACTCCGATGGAGGTTGTCGCCCCCCACTGACAGACCTATGCCCCATTCTGTGGGATCATCTTCCTCGGATGAGGAGGAATCAACTTCATGTTTCTTTCAACCTGAAAAGACACAGAAGCTACTAAAGTCCATCAGGTCGGGGGACCATGATGTTAACATAGGGGAGTCTCCCGATCCCGCCTGCCGGACTCAGCAGGTCTTTAAGGCAGATGAGACCCTTTCTTTCTGTGATGCGCACAGAATGGAAAAAGCCGGAAAAAGGTCCAGTCCTTATCCGGAAATTTAAGTTAATGTTTCCGATGGCTAAACCCTTAGCGGAATCATGGGGTTCCATCCCTAAGGTGGACATGGCGATAGCCAAATTGTTCAGGCGCACTCTGGTTCCTGCAGACGATGGGTCTAGTCTGCAGGACCCTCTAGATAGGAGGGCAGAATGCATCCTAAGAAGGGGCTACTCGGCGGCCGCAGCCTCGGCCTCAACAGCCATTGCAGCCACAGAGGTCTCTTCTTTCCTTAGATCTAGGCTGAACCAGATACAGACAGATGTCGACCAGAGTGTCTCCCGAGACGACATCCTCACCGCCTTCAAATCCGTCAATCTGGCCATGGATTTCTTGTGTGACATGGCCCAGCTACAGCTGAAGTTGGCAGCCAAAACAATGGCTCTAGTGTCTGCTGCTAGGAGACCTCTGTGGCTAAAGCCCTGGAATGCGGACAACGCATCCAAGTATAACCTCTGTGGGCTTCCCTTGGAACCGAGCCGTTTATTCGGTTTAGAATTAGATACCATCATGGAGGGTCTCTCGGATAAAAAGGGAAAAAGTCTCCCCCAACAGCCCTTTCGGGGCAGGGGTGGACAAGCTCGCGGGGGCCGATCCGGACAGCAGGCTAGACGTAGAGACTGGGGGGGCCGTCTAGAAAGTTCTCTAGACGCTCCCGTAAACCCACCAGGGAGGCAAAACCCTCCTAACTATGGGCCTCTCTGAGGCTCTTGGATAAACCCTGCTACCCCTGTCGTTACGCCTCTAGATTTTCCCATACCCCTCCCTCACCTCCCTGCAGGGGGGCGTCTTTCTTTTTTCAAGCACGTATGGGCCCAGGAAATCTCAGATCCCTGGGTCCAAAGCATAGTAGCTATGGGCTATCTAATAGACCTTGTTTCTCTCCCCCCAGAAAGAATCATTGCCTCGTGCAGTTTTTTTTGCCGGCCAGACAAAGGATCTTAGAGTCCTATATCCAGGACTACATTTCCAAGGGAGCCCTGGAGGAGGTACCGGCAGCGGAGAGGGGGCTAGGGATTTATTCTCCAGTATTCCTGGTACCCAAAAAGACAAGAGATCTCCGGATAATCATAGATTTGAGATTTCTCAATCGTTTCGTAAGGAGAACCAGGTTCCGCAGGGAAACCATAAGGTCAGTCAGCCACCTGCTCAGCCCGGGGGACGTGATGGCTACTCTGGACCTCAAGGATGCTTACCTCCACATCCCGATCCATCCTTCCTCCCAGAAATTTCTTAGGATCGCAGTCCAGATTTCAGGAGTGCGCAGGCATTTTCAATTTGCCGCCCTTCCCTTCGGAAATCTCATCTGCCCCCCTTATCTTCACCAAAGTGGTAGTATCAGTGGCAGCAGCTCTGAGACTCCAGGGTCTGGCCATTGTTCCTTACCTGGACGATTGGCTTCTTCTAGCCTCTTTGGTCCCCTTACTTTCCCATCATCTTCATGTCGCAATTTCTTTTCTGCTCCGCCTAGGCTGGATCATCAACTGGCAGAAGTCGAACGTGAGCCCTTCAACTTCTATCCATTATCTAGGATTCGTAATCGACTCTCTGGAGATGTCCCTCCAGTTGATGCCAGAAAGAAGAGCGCGGATTCAGGACCTGGCAAGGTTCCTTTATGTACCAAGACGAGTCTCCATACGGACCCTCATGAAGATGTTGGGGCTCATGTCAGCGACTGCGGATGCAGTCCCTTGGGCTTTATGGCACCTCCGACCTCTTCAGTTGCAGGTCTTAAACAAATGGAACGGCAGCCCTGCGGGGCTAGATTCCCTGTGCTCCCTATCCAACTAAACCCGGAATTCCCTCGTATGGTGGTTCCATCTACCAAGGGAAGTCTATGACCCAACTAGTTTGGCTCATATTGACTACGGACGCGTCCCTTGTAGGTGGGGCGCCCATTTATACGGATCCCCAGTTTGGGGATTTTGGTCTCCTCAGGAGTGGCATCTTTCCTCAAATCTCTGCGAGATGCGTGCTATCCCGCTAGCCCTCCTTCACTTCACCCCTCAGATTCGGGGCAAAGCAGTGAAAGTCCAGTCAGACAACATGACTGCCGTGCTTTACATAAAAAAGCAGGGAGGCACAAGATCCCTACCCCTTCTTTCAGAAGTTGGGGTAATTCTGCGGTGGGCAGAGCTGGACCTATCCCATCTATCTGCTACTCATATCCGAGGCTCCCTCAACATCATTGCAGACCGCCTAAGTCGCGGCTTACCGACCATGGAGTGGTCACTGCATCCGGAGAACTTCAAGCAGTTAGTCCTCAGATGGGGTATGCCAGAGGTGGATCTCATGGCAACCAGGTTCAACGCCAAGGTACAGAGGTTCTGTTCCCTATACAGGGAGGACAACCCCCTGGCGATAGATGCTCTGACAATACCGTGGAGGTTCAGGCTGGCTTACATCTTCCCTCCCTTTTCCATGATTCCGAGGGTATTGATGAAAATCCGTCAGGATCAGGCCTCGGTAATAGCCATCATACCATTCTGGCCCAGGAGATCCTGGTTTACCCAGCTCATTCAGATGAGTCGGGGACAATATTGGAGACTCCCCCCGGAGCAGACCCTGGTGTCGTGGGACACTCATCTCTGCCCAGATCTGCACAGTTTCAACCTGACAGCCTAGAGGTTGATCAGTCGCTTCCCAGAGTGGATGGGCTCTCTGAGTCGGTCTTGAGAACTTTATTGCATTCCTAAGCAGAGTCTACCAACAAGGCCTACTCCCGGATGATGAGGATCTTCACCTCTTGGTGCAACTCCAACCAGGTGGCGTCTGCAGATCCGCCCCTCTCAGCGATCTTACAATTCCTCCAGGATGGGTTAGACAGAGGTCTCTCCCCATCTACCCTGAAGGTCCAAGTTTTTGCCATCTCGGCCTGTCTCAACAGGCCATATTCTCGAGACCCGCTCATCAAACGCTTCCTTAAGGGAGTGGAAAGATTGAAGCCTACAATACTGAAACCCGTTCCCCAATGGAACTTGTCAGTAGTTCTCAGGGGGTTAGCATCTCCCCCCTTTGAACCCTTGGAGGAGGCAAGCTTTAAATTTCTAACACTCAAGGTGGTCTTTCTTCTAGCCATAACCTCAGCTAAAAGAATTTTAGAGCTGCAAGCTTTCTCCGCTTTACACTTATACACCATTTTTTCTTACAGAACAGGGTCCTTCTAAAATTTCTACCTTATTTTAGACCTTTCAAAATATCAATCAGGTAATCTCTCTACCTGTATTATTCTCTGCCTCCTCCTCTGATGTTCCAGTCCGACATCCACTGGATATATTGAGATGCCTCCGGATCTATGTGGATAGATCCAGAGAATTCAGGATAAATGAGAACCTCTTCATCCTGTTTGCCGGTAAGTCTAAAGGCTGTAAGGCGTCTAAAACTACTATTAGTCGCTGGGTCAAGGAAGCCATTACGGAAGCTTTCACCTCCGAATCCTTAGATCCTCCGGAGTTTGTGAGGGCGCATTCTACTAGGGCCGTAGCTACCTCTGTCGCGGAGAGAAGTCTTCTCCCCCTAGAGTTGATCTGTAAGGCAGCTTCCTGGAGCTCTGAATCAACCTTCATCTCTCATTATAGAATAGATGCTAAGGTAGCAGAGATTTTCGGCCTTTGGGCAGACAGTTCTTACTTCTGCCGAGCATGAGGACCCTCCCTAGGGGATTCTTCTTGCTATCTCCCCATCTGTGCTGCTGGTAGGACGTAAAGGAATCGTTAATTTCTAATGATAATTTGTTTTCCCTTAGTCCTAACAGCAGCACACAAATTTTCCCGCCCTAAGTACTTTCTTGTTATAGACACAGTGGGCTGGGGGGCGAACCCCTCCCTTTAAGGGAGCTGGAGTTCTTCTATTGGTTATTCTTTGGGCTCATTAAACATTCCGCCGGTCCTACCAGTCCACGGGGGGCAGTTAACCCCATCTGTGCTGCTGTTAGGACTAAGGGAAAACAAATTATCGTTAGAAATTAACGATTTCTACTGATGAGAGTGAAAAAATTGTGGAATGTACATGGACAGTATGCCTATTTCAGATCCATGGTATGCAGACCGCTATATAAATACGATAGTGTGCATGAGGCCTTATTCAAAGAAGGCTGCTGATGGATGGGTTTGGGTCCAATGTTTTTTTTATTTTTTCAGTAGATATGGAACTTCAGTATGAGTATGTTTTATGTTAGAACTAAAAGTCAAATTTTGGAACCATAACATAACAGTGCAAGTGAACTAGTAAATGAATATGCCATACTGCTGAGAAAGTCTAATCTGGGTTTTTGAACAAAGAGGGAAAATAGAAATGGACCGGTTCCAAGACGTAAATTCTTGGCACAGAATACCTTAAGTTATGTGAAGATTCAGCAGGACATGTCTGTGAGATTGTTTGAGAAGAAACATTCTCTAAGCATACCAACTTTAAACAACTAAACATAAGCAAAGATAAATCATAGCGGTGACTGTGCTGAATATCCATGCTTCACTGACTTCTCTTTTTTGACAATCACACAAATGCCATAATGTTTCTCTTAAGACATTTGTATCACTTCATTTTTTTATGATCTACTATCTTTAACAATTTGCATTATTCATAAACTAAATACTTTAATAAGATAAAAAACTGTATTTTCAGTTTTATTTCCAAAACGATTGTATACATTTTTCAAATGTTTAGTTATGTCATTTAGATATGGCAGAGAAAAATATAAGTGGAATTTTGCGAGCTGGGGCCCCATTTGATGTTGAACAAAGGCATTCTTACATTCAATAAACAGTCAGACCCTATTCGTCCAGACTGTGCTATTGCTGTGCATGGGGGTTGGGCTAAATATATTTTATCAGAGGTGAAGGGGTACTAGCCCACTTCATTTGGGGTATCTGTAGGAATCTATATGTGAGAATTTTTGAAAAGTGCTTATTTCCACAGTTATCAATAAAACATTATACTGTAAGAAAAATAATTAACAATCCACAAATAAGTGGACTGCTCTTTTGTGTAATTAAGTACTAGGGGCAGCTGAGGGCTTTGCAGACTAGTATATTTAAAGCCTAATTCTGACATGAGAAAATTCTTACCACATATGATTACCTATGTAATATAAACCATATGGAAACATCAAACGTTATCATACTACAAAGCCCTAAGACCAAGCTGGAAACAATACTGTTCAAAGCTATAATGTTTCCATGGTAACATTTTATGGCCAATAACTGTACTCCATTCTTATACATGTCTATCACTTGGCTGCAGAAATTTAAATTTCAAGAAACAAACTCCCCTTTCTTTTAGTTTTGTTCTTTTGCCCATTTATATGCTTTGTTTTGAGTTATCAATTTAACTTCTGAAGAAGTACAATATTAAAGTGTACCTAAGTTTTTCCAGGATTTTTTAAATTTGTTTTATAATTCAATAGTATAGGTGAAAATAGTAAACTCTGTAATATAGTTTATTAAAAAAGTGCCTGTGGCTGCATCTATTACCCTCTGCCCTGCTCACTGTCTCTCAATTGACTGGTCAGATTTGTACACAGATGTCCATATACAGAAGAGCTCAGCATACAGATGACAAAGCTGAGTAATTTATTATCTTGCCTAAGAGTTAAATGTTTCTTCTCAAACCTGCTCTGGGGTGAGATAAATCTCTCAGTAGTAGATGCAGCCAGGTCTGACCTCTCCCTGCCCTAAGTCTTCCTCAGCTGCTTGTCCTCCTCCTCCCCCATCTCCTCTCTGTAGTTCTGTAGACCTCAATGGGCTGTGTACGGACTTCTGGCCACAGATTTAACCTCTGCTACCGAGGGGAAGTTTTAACCTTCCTTCCCAGGCCTTTTTTTTGCAAATGTGACATGTGTCACTTTATGTGGTAACAACTTTGGAATACATTTTACTTATCCAAAACATTCTTAGACTGTTTTGTCATGACACATTGTACTTCATGACAGTGGTAAATTAGAGTTGTAATATTTCACCTTTATTTATAAAAAAAATCATAAATTTACAAAATTTTCTAAATTGAAATTTCTCTACTTTTAAGACAGATAGTAATACCTCATAAAATAGTTATCAGTCATCATTTCCCATATGTCTACTTTATGTTGGCATCATTTTGTAAATGTAATTTAATTTTTTTAGGACGTTAGAAAGCTTAGACCCAAACTTGACCCCAAACCCCTTGAAGTCAATGGGGACCCGAACTTTGGAGCACTAAAATGACTCTAAAAAAGTCATAGAAAGGGCTAGAGGGCTGCAAATGGCATCAAAATGTGGTTAAGACCATGGCAAGTGCTCTGCAAACAAATGTGGATAGGGATATGACTTAAAATAACATAAAATACCCTAAAATAAAAAAAATATAATCTTGATCTAGGAGGACGAGGTCCATATGGAGTAGGAGGTTGAGGAGGCGGTGGATGTGGTGGAGTAGGTATAAGCTGCGTCGGAGGAGGTAGCCAACACTGGTTTTTGGTTTAACCCCTTAAGGACACATGACGTATCGGTACGGCATGTTTCCCGAGTCCTTAAGGACACATGACGTACCGGTACGTCATGTGTTGTTCCGATCACTGCCGCCCGGCCGGCTGTGATCGGAACAAGGTGCCTGCTCAAATCATTAAGCAGGCACCTCGGCTAAATGCGCGGGGGGGTCCCGTGACCCCCCCATGTCCGCGATCGCAACAAACCGCAGGTCAATTCAGACCTGCGGTTTGTTGCGATTTCTGCAGTTTCTGATCCCAGCGGTCCCTGACCGCGGCGATCAGAAACGTTAGTGTGGCGAAAATATATATTTATCACCCCCCCTGCACCTCTGAATGATTTTAGCCCGGTGGGAGGTGCAGGGGGGGTGTTGCGGGCGGTGGGGGCGGTGCTGGAGGCGGGCGGTGCGGCAGGCGGGATCGCGATCCCCCGCCCGCCTCCCATTGAATAATCGTTGGTGGTTAGTGGGTAAACCAGGGTGCCAGCACATTGCTGACACCCTGGTATAAACGGCTGACATCGGTGATGCGATGTCAGCCGTTTAACCCTTTCCATACAGCGGTCCGTACGGACCGCTGTATGGAAAAAGTTAACAGCTCAGGGAGCTCCCTCCCTCTCCGATCGGGGGGCTGCTGTGCCTTTGCAGCCCCCCGATGGGAGAGAGCTCCTAGACAGCCCCCCGACAGCCCCGTCCTCACCCTTCCCCGTCTGCGAAGTTCTGAGCAGACGGGGAAGGTACCCATGGCAACAGGACGCCTGCTCAGGCGTCCTGCTGTCCATGGTGCTGAACAGATCTGTGCTAAAAGGCATAGATCTGTTCAGTGTAAGTAAAATACAGTGCAGTACAATATATATTGTACTGTACTGTATTATACAGACATCAGACCCTCTGGATCTTCAAGAACCAAGTGGGTCTGGGTAAAAAAAAAAGTGAAAAAAAGTGAAAAAAATGAAAAAATCAAAAAACACATTTATCACAGATTAAAAATTAAAAAAATAACATTCCCTACACATGTTTGGTATCGCCGCGTCCATAACGACCTGATCTATAAAACGGTTATGTTACTTTACCCGAACGGTGAACGCCATAAAAATAAAAAATAAAAAACTATGATGAAATTGAAATTTTGCCCACCTTACTTCCCAAAAAAAGGTAATAAAAGTGATCAAAAAAGTCGCATGTACGCCAAAATTGTAGCAATCAAACCGTCATCTCATCCCGCAAAAAATGAGACCCTACTTAAGATAATCGCCGAAAAACTGAAAAAACTATGGCTCTTAAAATATGGAGACACTAAAACATAATTTTTTTTGTTTCAAAAATGAAATCATTGTGTAAAGCTTACATAAATAAAAAAAAAGTATACATATTAGGTATCGCCGCGTCCGTATCGACCGACTCTATAAAAATATCACATGACCTAACCCCTCAGGTGACCACCGTAAAAAAATAAAAATAAAAACGGTGTAAAAAAAGCAATTTTTTGTCATCTTACGTCACAAAAAGTGTAATAGCAAGCGATCAAAAAGTCATATGCACCCCAAAATAGTGCAAATCAAACCGTAATCTCATCCCGCAAAAAATGAGACCCTACTTAAGATAATCGCCCAAAAACTGAAAAAACTATGGCTCTTAGACTATGGAGACACTAAAACTTTTTTTTGTTTTAAAAATGAAATCATTGGGTAAAACTTACATAAATTAAAAATTTTTAATACATATTAGGTATCGCCGCGTCCGTGACAACCTGCTCTATGAAATTAACACATGATCTAACCTGTCAGATGAATGTTGTAAATAACAAAAAAAAAAACGGTGCCAAAAAAGCTATTTCTTGTTACCTTGCCGCACAAAAAGTGTAATATAGAGCAACCAAAAATCATATGTACCCTAAACTAGTACCAACAAAACTGCCACCCTATCCCGTAGTTTCTAAAATGGGGTCACTTTTCTGGAGTTTCTACTCTAGGGGTGCATCAGGGGGGCTTCAAATGGGACATGGTGTCAAAAAACCAGTCCAGCAAAATCTGCCTTCCAAAAACCGTATGGCATTCCTTTCCTTTATACGCCCTGCCGTGTGCCCATACAGTAGTTTACAACCACATATGGGGTGTTTCTGTAAACTACAGAATCAGGGCCATAAATAATGAGTTTTGTTTGGCTGTTAACCCTTGCTTTGTAACTGGAAAAAAAATATTAAAATGGAAAATCTGCCAAAAAAGTGAAATTTTGAAATTGTATCTCTATTTTCCATTAAATCTTGTGCAACACCTAAAGGGTTAACAACGTTTGTAAAATCAGTTTTGAATACCTTGAGGGGTGTGGTTTCTTAGATGGGGTCACTTTTATGGAGTTTCTACTCTAGGGGTGCATCAGGGGGGCTTCAAATGGGACATGGTGTCAAAAAAACAGTCCAGCAAATGTAATTCCAGATATATCTGTAGACTCATCCTCCCTCACAAGAAGGAACTCTAATACACTAATGGGCATACTCTCTAAAATGGCCTTATACGATGTTTGGCGCCTACATCACGCTCTGGAACGTGATTATACCTATTTCTCTCCCGCACATTTGTCATATTCCCGCATAGATCTTGTGCTGGTAGACAGAGCTTCACTCCTGTCTATCACAAGTTCTGAGATAGGAACTATATCATGGTCAGACCATGCACCCGTTTCAGTGAAAATCTTAGAACAATATAGCCGCCCACCGAACCCGACTTGGAGAATAAATGAATATCTACTGGCTGACCTAGATTGCCAGCTAGAGGTAAAAACCGCACTGTCTGAATATTTCCAGAATAATGTTAATTCAGTAGACAATCCATCTATCACCTGGTTAGCACACAAGGCCTATATTAGGGGCATTTTTATTAAGCTCGGGTACAGAGTTAAAAAGAAAAGAGAGCACATCACTACTTATCTACTGAACAAAATTCGAGCACTTGAGATTCTGAATAAAGCATCACCCAACGTTGGACACTCGGAGGAGCTTTGCTCCCTCAGGGCTCAGCTTAGGGAGCACATGCTGCATAAATATGAAATGTCTCTGAAAAAAGTGAAAGCTTTGTACTATTCACAAGCAAATAAGGCTGGGAAATTACTAGCCAATAGAATCAAATCTAAGTCCCAAAATTCCCGGATCGCCTTTCTCTGGAACCCCTCAAAAACCCATAAAATATATGACCCGAAAGGAATTGCAAACAGTTTCATGTCCTTTTACTCACAATTATATAATTTAGCTGACAACAAGGAGGTGGTTCAACCTTCTGAGCAGGACATAGATAAATTCCTTGACTCCCTCTCATTGCCTTCCATGTCTGAAGAACAAAAAACAAAAATCTGTCTACCCATCACACTAGAGGAAATACTGCGTATTATCAAGCAATTACCCCATAACAAGAGTCCTGGCCCGGATGGCCTGTCTAACTCCTATTATAAACTTTTCTCGGAGATCCTAGGTCCGCACCTACACTCATCCCTAGTGAGAACTATGTCGGAGGGTCTTATGCCTAGAGAGATGCTAGAGGCCACGATTGTCACTCTGCCAAAGCCTGGCAAAGAGCCAACTGTCCCCCAAAATTTTCGGCCTATTTCCCTCCTCAATACTGACCTGAAAATCTATGCCAAATTACTAGCGAACAGGTTGGCGGAGATTATCCCGGCCCTAATTGCCCCTGACCAAGTGGGTTTTGTTGTGGGTAGACAAATCACTGACAACTCTAGAAGAGTATTAAACCTACTTGATAGAGTCAACAAATTGCGAATACCCACTGTTTTCCTTACGCTGGATGCCGAGAAGGCATTCGACCGAGTTAACTGGTCGTTTGCCTTCTCGGTGCTCCATAAGATGGGATTCCCTGCTGCTGTCATCAAAGCTATAGGAGCATTATATAGAAGCCCTACTGCCCGAGTTTTAACCAATGGGGAACTGTCAGACCCCTTTAACCTTTCAAATGGAACAGGGCAGGGGTGCCCCCTGTCCCCCCTCATCTTTATCTTATCCCTAGAGCCATTAGCACAGGCTATCAGACAAAATGCGAATATCTCAGGAATCCGGATAGGTGATAGGCATCACACCCTTTCATTATATGCGGATGACATAATTCTTTCCCTAACCAACCCGGCCGTGTCCCTTTATGAGTTAAAAAAAGTCATACACACATATGGCTCTCTGTCATTTTATAAATTGAATGAAAGCAAATCTCAAGCCCTCCCCCTTTTTATATCCGATTATACCCTGAACCAGTTAAAACAGTCCTACTCTTGGGATTGGCAGACATCAGGAGTTCAATACCTTGGGGTCCAACTTACCCCCACTATCCCAAAATCGTATGAAGCAAATTTTCCTAGTTTCCTCCTAGATCTCCAGAAAGAACTGGATAACATAATGAAAACAGAGCTTTCATGGTTGGGTAGAGTGGCAGCCTTCCAGCAGCATGTGCTCCCTAAGCTTCTTTATTTATTCAGAATTCTCCCATTGGACCTTCCTAGCTCCTTCTTTAATACTGTTAACAAATTACTGAACAAGTTTATTTGGAAGAAGGGTCCACCTCGCATCGCTAAATCAATAATGTCCAAGTTTAGGAGGGTGGGAGGCCTAAATCTTCCAAATATTTATGATTATTATCTTGCCACTAGAGTGCACCAACTCAAGGAATGGTGGTCCGCTGATAACCCCAAACACTGGGTCCACATTGAACAGACACTTGCCCCAACCCATAATTTAAAAGCTATACTGTTAGCCTCTCTCTTCAAGGAAATTCCATCACAATCCCTCCCGTACTTACTTTCCACCTCTTTGAAAGCCTGGAAAAGATATCATGGAGGCGATCGTGGAACGACCGTTTCCATAGCAAAAATCACTCCATTAGAGGCGTTGCAATACCTTATTCCTGATCTATCTCTAGAGGGATGGAAAAAGAAAGGAGTGGAAACGGTTGCTGATTTGCTCAACATAAAGGATCTTGACTCCTTTGAGAATCTGCAAAAACGGTTCAAATTACATAAAAACGACTTTTATAAGTATTTAAGAGTTCGCCACCTTATAGCTTCTAATCCTATGCTTATGGTTCATTCACATGCGGAACTCCTGAGCCAATGGAACTTGACTCAATCCAAGTGGAAGGGAGTCCGCCCTCTATATACTTTCTTAGGCAACAAAAACTCCTTTATAAAAACAACCCCCATTATCTCATGGGAGCAAGATCTGGGCCGAGATATCCCCCCAGCGCAGTGGTCTATGGCTATCACATATGCAACTAAACGACTGAAGTGTGTATCTCACCTTGAAGCATACTCAAAAACTTTACTTAGATGGTACTTTACCCCTCTGAAACTGAGTTGCATTTATCCTGGCTTGGAGCCACTGTGCTGGAGAGGATGTGGGGGCAGAGGGTCCCTTATACACATTCTATGGAGCTGCCCTCTGCTAAAAGATTTATGGTCTAGTATTTTTCAACTTGTTGCAAAGCTAACGGGCCGTGAGCTAAACAGTGACCCGGCTTTGGCCTTACTCTTTGTTAATATTACGGAGATCCCATATAATCTTAGGACCATTGCTATGCATCTATTCCTAGCCACAAAGTTGGCTATAACTAGGAACTGGAAAAGTTCAACAATTCCGACCATACAGGAAATCATCAATTCAGTAGACACTACTAGGTCTTTTGAAAAAATGTTAGCACACAAAAACTTTGCGGTATGCAAATTTGAAAGAGAGTGGGCTCAGTGGAGTGTTAATTCCAATGATCAATAGAATGTCACTAATAACCTTTGAATACAAAAGGTGTTTACATAGTTGATAATATGCTTGTATTAACTAGTGCTTGTGATGTACACTCGGAAGCCTCGATCTTTTACAAAGAGTCTGCCTACTTGCCTTACCTTTTCTTTAGTTCTTTTCTCGTTTCTCTGTTCATTTTTCATGTTTATTTTGTAAGACATGGTTATTGGATTGTACTGATGTTATACCAACCTGATATACAGATACAATCTCTGGAGTACATGATACCACATGGTACATGCGAACAACGCATAGTAATGTAATATAACCCGTTGTACGGGTGATATGTACGATTCCTTTGATCACTGTATTCTTTGGATTTATGAAAAAACTCTCAATAAAGATATATTGAAAGATAAAAAAACAGTCCAGCAAAATCTGCCTTCGAAAAACCGTATGGCATTCCTTTCCTTCTGCGCCCTGCCGTGTGCCCGTACAGCGGTTTACGACCACATATGGGGTGTTTCTGTAAACTACAGAATCAGGGCCATAAATAATGAGTTTTGTTTGGCTGTTAACCCTTGCTTTGTAACTGGAAAAAAATATTAAAATGGAAAATCTGCCAAAAAAGTTAAATTTTGAAATTGTATCTCTATTTTCCATTAAATCTTGTACAACACCTAAAGGGTTAACAACGTTTGTAAAATCAGTTTTGAATACCTTGAGGGGTGTAGTTTCATAGATGGGGTCACTTTTATGGAGTTTCTACTCTAGGGGTCCATCAGGGGGGCTTCAAATGGGACATGGGGTCAAAAAAACAGTCCAGCAAAATCTGCCTTCCAAAAACCAAACGGCGCACCTTTCACTTTGCGCCTCGCTGTGTGGCCGTACAGTAGTTTACTGCCACATATTGGGTGTTTCTGTAAACGGCAGAGTCAGGGCAATAAAGATACAGTTGATATACTTGTTTGGCTGTTAACCCTTGCTTTGTTAGTGGAAAAAATGGGTTAAAATGGAAAATTAGGCAAAAAAATGAAATTCTCAAATTTCATCCCCATTTGCCAATAACTCTTGTGCAACACCTAAATGGTTAACGAAGATTGTCAAATCAGTTTTGAATACCTTGAGGGGTGTAGTTTCTAGAATGGGGTCATTTTTGGGTGGTTTCTATTATGTAAGCCTCGCAAAGTGACTTCAGAGCTGTAGTGGTCCCTAAAAATTGGGTTTTTGTAAATTTCTGAAAAATTTCAAGATTTGCTTCTAAACTTCTAAGCCTTGTAACATCCCCAAAAAATAAAATATCATTCCCAAAATAATTCAAACATGAAGTAGACATATGGGGAATGGTAAGTCATCACAATTTTAGGGGGTATTACTATGTATTACAGAAGTAGAGAAACTGAAACTTTGATATTTGCAAATTTTTCCAAATTTTTGGTAAATTAGGTATTTTTTTATGCAAAAAAAAAAAAAAATTTGACTTCATTTTACCAGTGCCATGAAGTACAATATGTGACGAAAAAACTATCTCAGAATGGCCTGGATAAGTCAAAGCGTTTTAAAGTTATCACCACTTAAAGTGACACTGGTCAGATTTGCAAAAAATGGCCTGGTCCTTAAGGTGAAATAAGGCTGTGTCCTTAAGGGGTTAAATTTATTTTTTGATTAAATTAGGGTACACCCCAAAACATTGGGAAATATAACCTGTGATAACCCTCTCCAGCCATGCTAAACAAACGTTCAGACAATACACTGGCTGCAGGGCAGGCCAGCACCTCCAAAAGGGCAAGCTCAGGCCATGTGCCCAATTTGGAGACCCAGAAGTTTAAGAAGGCAGACCCATCAGTCAGTACGTGTAGGCGAGTGCACACATACTGCTCCACCATGTCGCACGTCCCCGTGATGTCCTCGATCCAATTGGATATCTGCTCTATCAACTTCCGATGTTCTTTTCTGCACCTACCATGTTGATCACAGTTAGCGGCGAATCAGGGTTTCACGCCGGAGAGAGAGCGTGAGAAAGGGATACCATATCCAAGGTAGGTCGATGTATGAAATTAAATGTGATCGAGCTGACAAATTATTGAAGCCGAAGCTTCCAAGTAAAGGAAGGGGTGCGCGGCAATTACCCACTCCCGACCCGGGGAGGTAGTTACGATAAATAACTATACAGGACTCTTAAGATGCCCTGTTATTGGAATGATTAATAAAAAAAATTAGGGAATGTCACTGGGCTATTTTGGATTTGGAAACGTTAGACATTAGTGGCCCTGCTGCCGCTTTGTTGACTCTAGATAACTTCTGTCTGATCGCACGTCCACGATCCAATTGGATATCTTCTCTATCAACTTTCGATGTTCTTTTCTGCGCCTACCATGTTGATCACGGTTAGCGGCAAATCAGGGTTCCATGCCGGAAAGGGAGCGGGAGAAAGGGATACCACATCCAAGGGAGGTCAATGGCTGCAATGTGATCGAGCTGAAATGTGGGACAAGTTATTAAAGTGGAAGGATCGAATGAAAGGGCCAATTAAAGATGAATTTTAGAAATTTAAGTCCCTGTCACCTATGCAGAGCAGGGTTTTTTATCGACAAAAATGGGTTAATGTCACCCACCAATGGAACAGACGATTATAAAAAATTTCTGGCCCTGTCAACTATGCAGAGCAGGGGTTTATTCACGGCAAAACTGTGTTCATGTCACCCACCAATTAAACAGACGATTTTACAAAAATTAGGTCCCTGTCACCTTTGCAGAGCAGGGGTTTGTATACAGCAAAATTGGTAAAATGTCACCTGACAATGTAACAGACGATTTTTTGAAGTTTAGGTCCATGTCACCTATGCAGAGCAGGGGTTTATTCACGCCAAAAATTTTAAAATGTCACCCAAGAATGTAACAGCCGAATTAGTGAAATGTATTTCCTTGTCCACTAGGTAGAGAAGGGGTATATCACAGCCAAAAATTGGTGAATTTCACCCGACAATGTAACAGAGAAATTAAGGAAATTTATTAACTTGTCTAAGGTAGAGCAGGGGTATATCACAGCCAAAAATGGGTGAATTTTACCCAACAATGTAACAGACAAATTTGTGAAATGTATTAACCTGTCTACTAGGTAGATCAGGGTTATATCACAGTAAAAAAATGGTGAATTTCACCTGACAATACAACAGACAAATTAGTAAAATTTATTAACCTGTCTACTAGGTAGAGCAGGGGTATATCACAGCCAAAAATGTGGGATATGTAACCCAACAATGTATCAGACAAATTAGTGAAATGACTTAAAATAAAATACGTAAAAATTATCTATGAGGTGGAGGTCCATATGGAGTAGGAGGTTTAGGAGGAAGTGGACATAGCGATGTAGGTGGAAGCAGCGGTGGAGGAGGACGAGGTAGCCAACACTGGTTTAAATTAGGGTACACCCCAAAAGAGTGGGAGATATCAAAAATACAACAATGAGCAATTGCGCTGTAGTATAACAATGGCTGGGTAAGGCCGGTATACATGTCTATTCTGCACAAGGTACAGACAAGACCTGTGGGATCCATGCCTGGTTAATTTAATGAATGTGAGCTTGTCCACATTGGCTGTGGACAGGCTGCTGCGCTTGTCTGTGATAACGCCCCCTGCCATGCTAAACACACGTTCAGACAATACACTGGCTGCAGGGCAGGCCAGCACCTCCAAGGCATAAAGGGCAAGCTCAGGCCATGTGCCCAATTTGGAGACCCAGAAGATGAAGGGGGCAGACCCATCATTCAGTACGTGTAGGCGTGTGCACACATACTGCTCCACCATGTTGCTGAAATGCTGACTCCTGCTAAGACGTTCCAGATCAGCTGGTGGTGTTGGTTGTTGTGGCGTGCTGACAAAGCTTTTCCACATTTCAGCCATGCTAACCCTGCTTTCTGAGGTGCTGGTGGTGCCCCAGCTGCGTTGGCGACCTCTTCCTCGTCCTCTGCCTTTTGCTTCCACTGGGCAGGGAATGCCACCAGCAGCGCGTCTACCAGCGTGCCTTTTTCTCGAAGAAACTCTCCTCCGCAGAGAGAAATTATGATGTGGGAGATAGGGAGTTGTTGGTCATCAAGTTAGCTTTTGAGGAATGGCGCCATTGGCTAGAGGGAGCCAGACACCCTATTACCGTGTTTACTGACCATAAGAATCTGGCCTACTTGGAGTCCGCAGAGCGTCTGAACCCGAGACAGGCCAGATGGTCTTTGTTCTTTTCAAGGTTTAATTTTGTTGTCAAGTTCCGCCCTAGGGTTAAGAATGTGAAGGCGGATGCCCTGTCACATTGTTTTCCGGGAGGGGGGAACTTTGAAGACCTGGGTCCCATTTTGGCTGAAGGAGTGGCTGTGTCTGCTCTTTATCCTGAATTGGAGGCAGAGGTTCAGGCAGCCCAGGCAGAGGCTCCTGATCTTTGTCCCCCTAGGAGGTTGTTTGTGCCTCTCGCTTTACGACACAAGGTTTTTAAGGAGCACCACGATACTGTCCTTGCTGGGCACCCGGGGGGTAGAGTCACAGTGGATCTCATTGCTCGGAGATTCTGGTGGCCGGCTCTTCGTAAGTCGGTTGAGGGTTTTGTGGCAGCCTGCGAGACCTGCGCTCGTGCCAAAGTCCCTCATTCACGGCCATCAGGTCCTCTTCTTCCGTTACCCATTCCTTTCCGTCCTTGGACACATCTGTCCATGGATTTCATTACGGACCTGCCTCGTTCCTCAGGGAAGACTGTGATTCTGGTGGTGGTGGACCGTTTTAGAAAAATGGCGCATTTTATTCCTTTTCCTGGGTTGCCCAATGCTAAAACGCTGGTGCAGGCATTTATTGATAACATTGTCAAATTGCATGGTATTCCTTCAGACATAGTCTCAGATAGGGGCACGCAGTTTGTTTCCAGATTCTGGAAGGCTTTCTGTTCTCGCTTGGGGGTTCGGTTGTCATTCTCTTCTGCTTTCCACCCGCAGTCAAATGGCCAGACAGAGCGCGTCAATCAGAATTTGGAGACATATCTGTGCTGTTTTGTGGCGGAGAATCAGGAGGATTGGTGTTCTTTTCTCTCCCTTGCTGAGTTTGCTTTAAATAACCGTCGTCAGGAGTCCTCTGATAAGTCACCATTTTTTGGGCTTCATCCGCAGTTTGGGACATTCTCTGGAGAGGGGGCCTCTGGTTTACCTGATGAGGAGAGATTCTCCTCGTCTTTGTCATCTATTTGGCAAAAGATTCAGGATAATCTAAAGAGCATGAGTGAGAGATATAAGCGTGTGGCGGATAAGAGACGTGTGCCTGGTCAAGACCTGAATGTTGGTGTTTGAATTTCAGGTGTCTAGGATTGTGGACTCTCGTATTGTCTGCGGTTCTCTTCAGTACCTTGTTCATTGGGAGTGTTATGGTCCTGAGGAGGGGATGTGGGTTCCAGTGGCGGACATTAAGGCCACTCGTCTTCTCAGGGCATTCCATAGGTCCCATCCTGAGAAGGTGGGTTCTGAGTGTCCGGAGTCCACTCGTAGAGGGAGGGGTACTGTCACCGCCAGATCTCTGAGAAGTTCTGATAGACGTTCTTCAGTACCTCCTGCATGATGTTCTTTTGCTTGGCTTTCGCTTTGACATCTCTTCTCCCTCTCCCAGCTGTCATCTATTAGCAGTGATTGCCTCCCTATATATCTCCTCCCATACGGCCTCACTTTGCGGTTTATACTACTGCCTGGATTGGGTTCACTGCTTGAAGTTGCTATTGCTGGTTTCTCAAGATAAGTCTATTTCTGTATTTGTGTTTTCCTGTTGGCTTGATTCTAGGTGACCCTGAATCCCTCCGTATTGAGTGCAGGGAACCGGTGGTCATGTCCCCTCACTATTATAGGCTTTGCAGGTGTCACCCAGTCTAAGGTACGTGGACATGCAACTTTCTATCATTGAGATCTTTGCATGGGCTGAGCAGTGAGGGAGAGCTCTAGGGCATTAATAGGGCACCCTTTTGTTCCTTAGTTTGGGATCAAGTCAGTCGGATCTTTATTTGTTATTTATTGTTTCCTGCAACACCATCCGTGACACATCCTCTTCCATCATCGCCCAAAGCGTTTTTTCAAGGAGGCATTGAAGTGGGATAGTAACGCTCAGAACGGCGTCATTGGCACTGGCCATGTTGGTGGAGTACTCAAAACAGCACAACAAGGCACACAGGTCTCGCATGGAGGCCCAGTCATTGGTGGTGCTATTCCGCAGAGCGACTCACCCGTGCGTGCTGCAGCTGAAACGCCACTATCGCCTGCTGCTGCTCGCACAGTGTGGCCAGCATGTGCAAGGTGGAGTTCCACCTTGTGGGCACGTCGCATATAAGGCGGTGAGCAGGAATGCCGAAGTTACGCTGCAGCGCTGACAGGCGAGCAGCAGCTGGGTGAGAACGCCGAAAGCATGCACAGACGGCCCGCACTTTCTGCAGCAGCTCTGACATATCGGGGTAATTTTTAAGTAATCTGCACCACCAAATTCAGCACATGCGCCAGGCAAGGAATGTGCGTAAAACCGGCTAGTCCCAGAGCTGCTACAAGATTTCGCCCATTATCGCACACCACCAGGTCGGGCTTGAGGCTCACTGGCGCCAACCACTCATCGGTCTGTTGTTCCATGCCCGTCCACAGCTCCGGCGCGGTGTGGGGTTTGTCCCCAAAACAGTTAAGTTTTAAAACTTCCTGCTGTCGTTTACCCCTGGCTGTGCTGAAGTTGGTGGTGAAGGTGTTACGCTGACCGGATGAGGAGGCGGTAGAGGATGAGGAAGCAACAGCAGGCAAACTGAAGCGCCCTGCAATCCTCGGTGGTGGAAGGACATGCGCCAAACTGCTATCTGCCTCAGGCCCAGCCGCCTCTGCATTTACCCAGTATGCTGTTAGGGAGATATAATGTCCCTGACCATGCTTACTGGTCCACGTATCCGTACTTAGGTGGACCTTGACACCAATAGCGTTGCGCAGTGCACACTTGATTTTGTCCCCCACTTGGTTGTGCAGGGAAGGGATGGCTCGCCTGGAAAAGTAGTGGCGGCTGGATAGCTGGCTTTTTAAACTCTCCGTCTCCACCAGACGGAATTACAGCATTTCAAAGGCCAATCATTTTGAAATGCTGGCATTCAGGGCCAGGGATCGCGGGTGGGTAGGGGGGTACTTCCTCATTCGCTCCAGTGTTTGGGAGATAGAGTTGAAAGCTTCCGTGGGACATTGTGGAGATGCTTGATGACCCAGGTGGTGGCGTTGCTGGCAGATCCTCTGTTTGCGGGGTGGCAGGTGCCACTGTCACTCCAGAGGTGGATGAAGAGGCCCTGACTGCAGCAGAAGAGGAGGCAGGAGGAGCCAGAGACGTTTCTTTGTTTTTGAGGTGTCTACTCCACTGCAGCTCGTGATTTGCACTTAGATACCTGGTCATGCAGGTTGTGCTCAGGTTGAGAACATTTATGCCTAGCTTTAGGCTCTGATTGCACAGCGTGCAAACCATTTGTGTCTTGTCGTCAGCAAATTGTCTGAAGAACTGCCACGCCAGGGAATTCCTTGGAGCTGGCTTTGGTGTGTTCGGTCCCTTGCTGCGGTGGGCAGTAGCAGGCGTACTGTCTAGGCGACGGCCGCTTCGCTTTTGCACCCTGCTCCCTCTTCTGCTGTGCTGGTGGCTCTGTGCGACCACCGCCTCTCCCTCCAAACTACACAGATCACTCGCATGACCTTGATTCCATGTGGGGTCGAGGACCTCATCGTCCTCCACATCATCTTCCACCCAGTCTTCACCCCTGCCTTCCTTGTCGGTCCGCACACTGCAGAAAGCCACAGCAGTTGGCACCCCCATGACTTGGGGCTCAGACTGCTTGGCTGATTTGCAAGGGGGTGAGGTGAAGGACTGATGGATATGGGCTGCAGGTGCCAACTCTGATCTTTCAGCAGGAGACTGGATGGAAGACAATGTGAAGGAACTGGAGGCACTGTCAGCCACCCAATCTACTATCGCCTGTACTTGTTCTGGCCTCACAATTCATAGAGCTGCATTCAGCCCTTTCAAATAACGCTGAAGGTTCTGTCGCCTACTCGCACCTGAGGAAGGTGTTTCACTTGTGCGTGTAGCTGGCACAGATCGACCACGTCCTCTCCCTGCAACAGGAGCTCCACCAGCAGCACCACAACCGGGGCCACGTCCCTTATTTGACGCTCTGCTCATTCTTTGCGTTCAACCACCAAACTAACAGATGGTTTTTGTCAGGCGACAATGTAACCGCCAATAGTGAACAATTAAGTTCACTGAGAGTAAGGCAGTGCCGGTGTCATAAAGAGGAAAAATTTCTTGAGGTCACACAACAGTGGGACAGGCAAATTTTATACAATTACTTCAAGGTTCCAAAAAATGAAAATTTGTCAACCAACATTGTAACTGCACTATTGACTGGTTGTATTTGACTGTGACAAATGCAGCAAAGGCCCCAGATGTAGGGTCTTGCAAATAATTGTTGTTTTTTTAAACCCAGAATATAATAGCATTTGACTGTTACAAATGCAACAAAGGCCGCAAATGTATTATCTTGCCCAAAATGGGTGTTTATTTAAAACAAGACTGTAACAGCAGTATCTAACGCTTGTATTTCACTGTGACAAATGCAGCAACGGCCCCAGATGTAGGGTATTGCAAAAAATGGGTGTTATTTTAAACCCAGAATATAATTGCAGTATTTCAAGCTTGTATTTCACTGTGACAAATGCAGCAAAGGACCCAGATGTAGGGCCTTGCAAAAAATGGGTGATTTTTTTAAACCCAGAATATAATTGCAGTATTTCAAGCTTGTACTTGACGGTCACAAATGCAACAGACGCCGACGCCCACCTAACTAACATACGGATAAAAGTTATTTTTCTGTTTCACTGGGCTCAGGGCAGGGTAAAAAAATTGTGCTCTGCACCTACAAAACAAAATCGCTGTAGATCGCTGAGTTAACAAGCACTTCTGATAAAAGATTATTTCCTATTCTCTCCCTCACAGTAGCAGCATCCTCTCCCTACACTAATAAGAGCAGAGTGACGTGCAGCGTTACGTGACTCCAGCTTATATAGAGGCTGGGTTACATGATACACTGGCCAATCACAGCCATGCCATTAGTAGGCATGGCTGTGATGGCTTCTAAGGGCACACAAGTTAAACGCTTGTTGATTGGCTGCTCTGCAGCCTTTCAAAAAGCGGCAATAACTCGCTGAACACCTTTTACTGAAAAGTTTGGGTTCGGGGTCCAAAAATCCTAAAGTTCGTTACGAACCCGAACTTTACAGTTCGGGTTCGCTCAACCCTAGAAACCACCCATATATTACCCCATTTTAGAAAAAACTCCCCTCAAATTATTCAAAACTGATGTTAAAAACTTAACCCTGTTAACACTTTAGGTGTTCCACAAGAATTAAAGGAAAATGGAGGTCAAATTTCAAAAATTCTTTTTTTTTGCAGATTTTTCATGTTAATCATTTTTTCTTGTAACATAACAAGGGTTAACAGCAAAATAATCCTAAATATGCATTACTCTTATTCTGCAGTTTACAGAAATACCCCATATGTGGTAGTAAACTGCTGTAGGGGCATATAGCAATGGTCAGAAGGAAGGGAGCGTCATATGGTTATTGGAGACAGATTTTGCTAGAATGGTATTTGGGCACCATTTTGTATTTAAATAGACCATGACATACCCCTACAGTGGAAACCTTCAAAAAGTGACCCCATTTTAGAAACTACACCCCTCAAATAATTTATTAAGGAGTGTACTGAGCACTTTGACCCCATAAACATTTTACAGAATTTAGAAACACTCAGCTGTGAAAATGAAAAGTTTTATTTCTTTCAATAAAATGTGGCTTTAGCGGGATGAGATGATGATTTGATTGGTACCATTTTGGGGTACATACGACTTTATGATCGCTTAGTATTATACTTTTTGTGAGGCAAGCTGACCAAAAAAAGCCAGTTTTTTTTTTTATAGCGTTCACCTGATGGGGTGGATCATGTGATATTTTTATAGAGCAAGTCGATACGGATGCAGCGATACCTAATATGTCTACTTTTCCATTTTTTTTTTTACAATTTTAGATAACTTAATTAAGGAAAAAGAGCGCTTTTTAACTTAGAACTTTTATTTTTTTGTTATGTAAAACATTTTTTTTTTACTTTTTTTTGTCCTACTTTGCGACTTCAACTTTTGCGGGGCTTATACAATGCATTTCAATACATCTGTATTGTAATGGATTGGTTGTAAGTGTATTACAGCCTGCCTGCCTGTGAGACCCAGGGGGCTGGGTCTCACAGGCTTCCATAGAAGACAGCCACAATGCCGCCGCATACAGCAGGGGCTCGGCTGTCAGTGACTGCCAGGCCCATTCTGCTGATTGGGAGGACACAGCTGTTGAACCCACCCGATCAGTGTGCATTTCCTGTACTACGCTGGTTAAGAAGTCACTTCCCGCAGCGCCGTATTTTTACGGTGCTGGTCGGGAAGGGGTCGATGTTTGTCTTGGCATTTTTGTTTTTATCCTCCCCGCTTTACAAGATCCACAACTTTTACATTTTATGTTTATATACCCATACGAGGGCTTTTTTTTTGCATTACAGGTTATATTTTAAATGGCACACAATATCTTGTATTGGAAAACGAAGAAAAAAATCTTTGTGGGGTGAATTTGAAAAAAATTCCACAATTCCACCAGGGGTGTACATAGAAGTCACTGGGCCCTATAGAAATAATCTAAATTGGGCCCCCATACCCCATTCATAGCCCCTCCCACTACCTGTTCCTGGCTAGCAGTATACTCATATGTGAGGTATCAGGTATATATTACAGCTCGTACATCACATATCAATACAATGCTGTAAATACTATATATCTAAACACACTGGATCTATTATACTTCGTACCTCACATATCAGTACACTGCTATGTACTGTATGTAGAATGCCGGATCCGGCATTCCGGCAAGTGTTCAGGTTTTTTGGCCGTAGCATGCTGCGGTATTATCTCCTTCCTGATCAGTCAAAAAGACTGAAGTAAAGACATCCTGAATGGAATTCTCTCCATTCAGAAGTCATGGGGATAAAACTGATCAGTTCTTTTCCGGTATAGAGCCCCTAGGACGGAACTCTATGCCGGAGCTCATGCACACAAGCATATTTTCCTTCCGTGTCCGTTTCGTTTTTTTTGCAGACCATATACGGAACCATTCATTTTAATGGGTCCGCAAAAAAAAATGGAAGTTACTCAGTGTGCATTCCGTTTCCGTTGTGCAAAATATTAGAACATGTCCTATTATTGTCCGCATTATGGACAAGGATAGTACTGTTCTATGAAGGCCAGCAGTTCCGTAAAATACGGAATTCACACGGATGTCATTCGTATTTTTTGTGGATCGCAAAATACATACGGTCTTGTGCATGAGCCCTAAGTGTGTATACATAGATAGCTGTCAGTCACTGATAGTTGTACATGGGGGAGGTGTTATCAGTAATTGATAGTATTCTCTGTGTAAGTGTGTATACATAGATAGTTGTCAGTCACTGATAGCTGTACACGGGAAGGTGTTATCAGTGACTGATAGCATTCTCTGTGTAAGTATGTATACATAGATAGCTATTAATCACTGATAATGGGGTGGTGTTATCAGGGACTGATAGCATTGTCTGTGTAAGTATGTATACATAGATAGCTATTAGTCACTGATAGTTGTACATGGGGTGGTGTTATCAGTGATTTGCAGCATTCTCTGTGTAAGTGTTATCAGTGATTTGCAGCATTCTCTGTGTAGCTGTCAGTCACTGATAGTTGTACACTGGGGAGGTGTCATCAGTAATTGATAGCATTCCCTTTGTAAGTTTGTAAACAGAGATAGCTGTCAGTCACTAATAGTTGTGCACAGGAGAGGGGTTAGCAGTGATTGTTAGCATTCTCTGTGTAATTGTGTATATAGAGAAAGCTGTCAGTCACTGATAGTTGTATACAGGGGAGGTGTTATCAGTGATTGATAGCATTCTCTGTATAAGTGTGTATACATAAATAGCTGTCAGTCACTGATATGTTATCAGTGTTCATAGCATTCTCTGTGTAAGTCTATATGCATAGATATCTGTCAGTCACTGATAATTGCTCACAGGGGAGGTGTTATCAGCGATTGACAGCATTATCTATGTAATTGTGTATACAAAGATAGCTGTCAGTCACTGATAGTTGTACATGGGGAAGGTGTTATCAGTGATTGATAGCATTCTGTGTGTACGTATGTACAGTACAGACCAAAAGTTTGGACACACCTTCTCATTCAAAGAGTTTTCTTTATTTTCATGACTATGAAGGCATCAAAACTATGAATTAACACATGTGGAATTATATACATAACAAACAAGTGTGAAACAACTAAAAATATGTCATATTCTAGGTTCTTCAAAGTAGCCACCTTTTGCTTTGATTACTGCTTTGCACACTCTTGGCATTCTCTTGATGAGCTTCAAGAGGTAGTCCCCTGAAATGGTTTTCACTTCACAGATGGGCCCTGTCAGGTTTAATAAGTGGGATTTCTTGCCTTATAAATGGGGTTGGGACCATCAGTGGCGTTGAGGAGAAGTCAGGTGGATACACAGCTGATAGTCCTACTGAATAGACTGTTAGAATTTGTATTATGGCAAGAAAAAAGCAGCAAAGTAAAGAAAAACGAGTGGCCATCATTACTTTAAGAAATGAAGGTCAGTCAGTGAGCCGAAAAATTGGGAAAACTTTGAAAGTAAGGGCTATTTGACCATGAAGGAGAGTGATGGGGTGCTGCGCCAGATGACCTGGCCTCCACAGTCACCGGACCTGAACCCAATCGAGATGGTTTGGGGTGAGCTGGACCGCAGAGTGAACGCAAAAGGGCCAACAAGTGCTAAGCATCTCTGGGAACTCCTTCAAGACTGTTGGAAGACCATTTCAGATGACTACCTCTTGAAGCTCCTCAAGAGAATGCCAAGAGTGTGCAAAGCAGTAATCAAAGCAAAAGGTGGCTACTTTGAAGAACCTAGAATATGACATATTTTCTGTTGTTTCACACTTGTTTGTTATTTATATAATTCCACATGTGTTAATTCATAGTTTTGATGCCTTCATAGTCATGAAAATAAAGAAAACTCTTTGAATGAGAAGGTGTGTCCAAACTTTTGGTCTGTACTGTATACATAGATAGCTGTCAGTCACTGATAGTTGTATACAGGGAAGGGTGTTATCAGTGATTGATAGCATTCTCTGTGTAAATATGTATAGAGATATAAAAGACAAGAAAAGGCATTTTCTATATAGTGTCAGCCATGCGTGGTCTGCAAAATTCCGCCATCCGTGTTTGGCGGATCCGCAATTTGCGGACCACAAAACACTTAAGGTGATATGAATGTAGCCTTAGTTTGTATACATAGACAGCTGTCAGTTACTGATAGTTCAACATAGGGAAGGTGTTATCAGTGATTGATAGTGTTCTCTGTGTGTGTACACATAGATAGCTGTCAGTCACTGATAGTTGTACACAGGGGAGGTGTTATCAATGATAGCATTCTATGTGTAAGTGTGTATACAGAGATAGCTGTCAGTCACTATGAGTTGTAGATGGGGAGGTGTTATCAATGATGGATAGCATCCTCTGTGTATGTATTTACGGAGATATCTGTCAGTCACTGATAGTTGTACATGGGGGAGGTGTTATCAGTGACTGATAGTATTCTCTGTGTAGGTGTGTATACAGAGATGGCTGTCAGTCACTGATAACTGTACACAGAGGAGGTGTTATCAGTGATTTATAGCATTCTCTTTGTAAGTGTGTATACACAGCTGTCAGTATCTAATAGCTGTACCCGGGGGCGCTCTTTAGTATAGAAGGAGCAGCGGTTTAAATGTATAAATTATAAGTTTTAGTGAATCTTTCTCCATAAACCTATATATTAGTCTGCTCAGCTCCTTCTACTCTGTAACATGCTGCCTGCAGTTTGCATTGCCTTTTATGTTGACATGTCATCTTTATAGGCTATGTACACCTTTGGAGGCAATTTTATTGTTATTATTGCATTGTACTTATTTTGAGATAAAAAATTTTTGTTTTCAATTGGTCTTTATTAACAATATGGAATCCTTCTTGTGTACAGAGCTGAGATGCCTGTGGATTTTCTTTCTTTTCTGGCATCTGGGGAGCAGATGGATTTCATATCTCTCCTCTCTCACATTATAAACACTCATTATAGCTCAGTTCCTATCTTACTGTTAAGAATATGGCTTAAATAAGTGTTTATGACGTCTTAGTAGTTTAGAGATAAGGTTTATTAAATGACCGGCACAAAGTGAAAGTACCAGTTACACAGTAAGAAAAACGGTTAACCCTTTGTGACAGAATATTTTTTTTTATAAAGGCCAATTGAAAATATGATTTATAGCTAAAAATGAGTAAAATGCAAATATAAACAAAAATTGCCTCCAAAGGTGTACATAGCCTTTAATTTCAGGACCCAGACATTTTTCACCTTCCTGGTAATAATTTTGGAATGCTATTTCTTATCGAAGTGATTCTGAGACTGCATTTTCATGACACATCATACTTCATAATAGTTGTAAATTTAAGTTAATATGTACCTTTATTTAAAAATATTTAAAATTAGCTATTTTCTTAATTTAAATTTCTCTGCTTTTAAGACAGATATTGATACCTCATAAAATAGTTATTAATTAAAATCCACCATATGTATACTTTATGTTGACATCATTTGGTAAATGTCATTAAATTTTTTTACAACATTAGAAGGCTTAAAATTTGAGTAGCAATTGTTTCACATTTTTAAGAAAATTTACAAAAATTATTTTTTTTAGGGACCAATTCAGATTCTGATGGACATGTTGCTTCTGAACAGCCTCTGTGTATCAGTACAGCTATTTTCCGAGAACCATACATATTTTATTTTTCTCTCAATGGAGCTGTGTGAGTGCTTACCTTTTTGCAAGAGGAGTTCCCCTCTAAGCTCTCTGACAATATTAACCTTATTCTGCCTGTCAGTATGATTACTGTAGGATACCATGAGATCCCATTTTTATACAGTTGTTTTTTATGTTTTACCATTTTTACACAGAGCATTCACACAAAGCGTTCCTTTCCTTCTGAGCCCTGCCGTGTGCCATTTAAGAGATTTACGACCACACATGGGGTGTTTCTTTAATCAGGGTAAAACGTATTGAGGTTTGTTTTGTTGTTAACCCTTGCTGTGTTACAGGAAAATGGATTAAAATGGAAAGTCTGCACAAAAAAATGACATTTTTAAATTTCACCTCTATTGTGTTAAAACCTAAAAGGTTAGCAAAGTTTGTACAATTATTTTTGAATAAATTAAGGGGTGTCGTTTTGAAAATGCAGTTATTTTTGGGTGGTTTTATTACGTAAGCCCCTTAAAATCACTTTAGAACTGAATTGGTCCTTAAAAACACAATTTTGAAAATCTTGAAAATTTCTTAAATTGCTTTCAAAATTCTAAGCCTTCTAACATTCTAAAAAAATAAAATAAAATTTACAAAATGATACCAACAGAAACTAGACATATGGGGAATGTTAATTACTACTTTGCGAGGAATCACTATTTGTCTTAAAACCAGAGAAATTCTAATTTAGAATATTGCTAATTTTTCAACATTTTATGTAAATTTTGGATTTTTTATATCACCACTAACAAGAAGTATGATGTGTCACGAGAAAACAGTCTTAGTAAAAGCAATCCAGAGTTATTACCAGATAAAGTGACACATGTCTTATTTAAAAAATGGGGCTTCAGCATTTGGTCCAAACTGGCTTTTGCTGAAAGGGGTTAAAGGGAATCTGTCATTCTGAACATTTACTATGATCTGTGAGTGGCACATAATAGAGCAGGAGTAGGTGAACAGGCTAGTATATACAGTATTTTCCAATAAGAGTACAATTTCACTTTATAAAGTATCGGGTAAAAATAAACATTGTGATCCACTGTCGATGTTTTGAATGCAAACTGGTTCTTGTTCACTACATAGTGAGACCAACACTACACTGGTTTAAAAACAAGCAAAGACCAATCTCCTGTGATACAACTACACCTCAAGAGAAGGGTGAACTCTGGAGAGAAAAAAACATTGAGATTGCTCAGATGTGGTTACAATATTGTTAACATTATATAAATATATGTATTGCAGCATTAAAACGTATGTACTGGTCACAGTATTGTAGGCTCGAAATATTGCTACAAACCATTTATTACAGCAGGTCATCCACCACAAAAAAAAAAACTGTGATGTTTCGGCAGAAAAACATGCCTTTAACATTTTTGGGCGCACTTTGTGTAATGATGATATTTATAATAGAGTAGTTAAAGCACCCTCAGGAAACATGATTTTGGATCCAAATAGTTGGCAAATACTTCCTCTTGGCAAATGTAAGACAGAAAAAAAGACATATGTTGCAGGCAGCCAAAAAGAAGGTACAGCAGAACGCGAAACACATCAGGCATTATTACAAGATCATATTTAAAGGGGAACCTGTCACCTCTACTATGCTGAGCGTTTCTAAATGTTCATTGTGTTACCCTAAACATATAAATGACACTTTTAATTTCATTTGCAGACGAATTCAACAAGTATTATGCATTTTTGTACTTCCCGCCTTTTATGCAAATTAAAATAAAAGAGTCATATCTCACTTGTGTGACCAGAGAAGAGTCATATTTTCAAGCTCTGACTCATCTCAGGTTAATTTGCATATGTATCAAACCGTTTTCTTTACACAATAAAAGCACACAGAGCTATAGGGACTGGGTATTGCGGATGTGCTAGCGGACATCTAGCAGTCCATGTCCTCAGCTCTATACTCAAAATTCAGGTGACAGGTTCCCTTTAAGTACTGTCTATTAAAACTCCTTTGTTTTTTCCTATAACATATAGCAGAAACTTTAATGAAATTAAAAATATTTTTTTATATTACATAAAGATGATATTTGGGGTAAATGAATCATTGCTAAACGAGCTAGAACACTGGATATTTTATCACCTAGTCTTTCCTGCAGTAGTGACAGTGAATATAGAAAAGTCTGGTTTAGTCAGCAAGGCTTTTTCAGATGTGGCAGTACTGTACAGTGTGCAAATTTGTAGACAAAACTACATTTTCTATCATCAGTACAGATGGCATATTTTTAATCAGAAGCTTTCTGAATTGTGACACAAACCATGTGTTTTATAGAATATAACACCCTATGCAGTTTGTACAATGAAAAAAGTCAAAGACAAGCTGTCACTAGAGATGAGCGAACTTCTGTTTTAAGTTCGGCGTCTAAAGTTCGGCTTCCGGTTAGCGGAGGATCCAGATATGGATTCCGAATTCCGTTGTGGTCCGTGGTAGCGGAATCAATAATGGCCATTATTGATTCCGCTACCACGGACCACAATGGAATTCGGAATCCATATCGGGATCTTCCGCTAACCGGAAGCCGAACTTTAGACGCCGAACTTAAAACAGAAGTTCGCTCATCTCTAGCTGTCACCTCTCCAGATATGCCTGTTTTTGTAAAAACTTACATTCCTCATGTAATAAGGATTCGGGAGCATCTATTTTTATCAATATCTTGTGTCATTCCTTTGTTATTTCTACTAGAAGTTATGAATGAATTGTCAGCAGCTTTCAGTAAAGGTACAGATTGGTGTTACCAGTCAGGAGTTATCCCTCCCAGTCTCACATAGTCAGACACATAAGATACTGGTAACAGCCAGTCATACCTTTACTGCAGACTGCTGGCAATTTACTTGTAAACTTCTAGCAGGAATAATACAGGATAGATGCTCTAGAAATGTTATCACATAAGGAATACGAGTAATTATTACAACAGATATGTTAGGAGAGGTGACAGGTCAGTTATTTATGATATATTTAGTAAAGGCTATGTACACCTTTGGGGGCATTTTTTTTATTATTGCATTGTAATTATTTTCAAAAGTCATTTTTTCAATTGGTCTTTATTATCAATATGGAATCCTTTTTCTTTACAGAGCTCAGATGCTCTACTATCTGCCTGTGGATTTTTGTATTTTCCGTCATCTGAGGAGCAGACAGACTTCTTATCTCTGCTCTGACATTACAAACACTCACCACAGCTCAATCCTTATCTCACTGATAAGAATGTGGCTTAAATAAGTGTTATAGTAGTTTAGATATAAGGGTTATTAGATGGCAGGCACAAAGTGAAAGTACGACAGATACAGCTAGAAAAACAGTTAAGGCTACTTTCACACTAGCGGCAGGACGGATCCGACATGCTGTTTACCCTGTCGGATCCGTCCTGCTGCTCCAACACATTGACTATAATGGGGGCGGGGGCGGAGCTCCGGCGCAGCACTGCAGTGCACGGCGAGAGGCCGCCGGACTAAAAGTACTGCATGTCCGACTTTTTAGTCCGGCGGCCTCTCACCGCGCACTTCCGTGCTGCGCCGTAGCTCCGCCCTGTCCCCATTGTAGTCAATGGGGACGGAGCGGCAGTCCGGTGGCACGGCGAAATAGCGGCAGGACGGATCCAACAGGGTGAACAGCCTGTCGGATCCGTTCTGCCGCTAGTGTGAATGTACCCTAACCCTTCGGGACAGAATGGCTCAATATTTTATAATAAAGGTCAATTGAAAATATTATTTTTAGCCAAAAATGAGTAAAATGAAATCATAAACAAAAATTGCCTCCAAAGTTGTATATAGCCTTTAAATATATGAATATATAGTTGAACTACCATATTTATGTAATTTTAAAATATTATCACTAGTATCTAAACAATCTCAATGTTTCTTCTTCTCCAGAGTTCACCTTTCTCTTGAGGTGTGGTTGTATCACAGGTGATTGGTCTTTGCATGTTTTTAAACCAGTGTAATGTTGGTCTAACAATGTAATGAACAAGAACCAGTTTGCATTTGAAATGTGAGGTAAGTGTACCACAATGCCTGTTTTTACCAGATATTTAATAAAGTCTTGTATTTTAATAAGGACAAAAAATAATTGTGGAATCTCACTCACCAGATCTTGAGGTCATCCGGAATGCAACAGCCTACCTGGAGTCCAAGATTCATCAGGGCTCCTGCGTAACAAGTCCCAGAAAAGAAGATGGAGGCAGCATGTCCGGTAAAAAACCCTTTAATGGGGATCGCCAAGTGAACTAACGTGCAGCAGGTTGTGACGTTTCGGCTGATCCGCAGCCTTTATCAAACACAATGTGAAATCTAAAAGTATCCGTTTAAATATATTAAGACACACCCACTCACACAGGAGTGGCCAATAACACAATGAGTGAGGTGCTAATGTCATTAAAAATGTATATTGCAGTGCTCCCACTCAGTGTATCAATGTACACCAATCATATATATATAAGATCCAATACCTCCACATACCTTCAGGGCACACATGTTCCTTGGCGTTCCTAGGCTACCAGTGCGCATGTCAGGGAAGGCGGAACTGCGTCACTACCCAGCTGACCCGAGATCACCTGACCGCGAGTAACTCCGCCCTGGTGATCGTCGCGTCATTCCACACATCCTCCGCTATGCGCACCGTTGCTAGGGACGCCAATGAGCCGATCCGCCCACCTCCACGCAATGAGAGCGGTCACCCCATAGCCCCACGTCACCAGTGCCGGCGGACGGGTCCCGGGCCAAGCGATGCGGCGATCAGAGCTCATCGCCAACCGCATAATATCCTCTGGCGCAACCGGGGACCGTCAGAAGAGATATAGGCAGGGGCCCTCAGTCTTTATGTCTCCGGCCGAAACCCGGCCTAAGTGACATAATGGCCCCGCCTCTCTATTATCCAACCAGCTCCATGTTGCCAGAGACGCATCCAGGATCCAACACCGCCCACCGCGGTGACGTGTGGAAGGAGATAACCACACCCACAGCGGGGGTGCAGACAGGAACGAGCCCCCTAATAACTCAGTGTGCCATGATCCAGTGTGGGTTGGAAACAAGTGTAATAGTGAATCAATGAAAAACAAAATACAATTAAAAAACACTATACAGTTAACCAGTTCAAAGGTCACTCTGAACCATTACACATTTGATACAGAGAATTCTATATTCATTCCGAATGGTTGGAGTGCTCTCATCTCAAAGATCCATTTGAGCTCTTTTTTACGTAGAATCCGATCCTTGTCCCCCCCACGTCTCAGCGGGCCGACAGAGTCAATGATTCTAAACCTGAGTTGGTTGACCGAGTGTCCACGTTCCAGGAAATGCTTCGCCACCGGCTTATCAATCTGGGCCCTACGAATATTGCTCTTATGGGAGTTAATACGCTCCCTGGCTTCCATTGTGGTCTCCCCTATGTAGATCAACCCACACGGGCACGTGATCATATATATCACGTCCCGTGATCGACATGTAAAGAAATTTTTAATCTTATAGGGCTTACCACTATAAGGATGGGCAAAAGTATCCCCCTTTAACATGTTGCCACAGTTGCAACAACCGAGGCAGGGAAAACATCCCAACTTCCTCGGTGCCAGATACCTCTGCCCATCCCCATGTGGCTCACCAACCTCAGTTCTCACCAGTTTATCGCGTAGGTTGGCCCCTCTCTTGTATGCCATCATAGGGAAGCCCACAAATTCATCTACCATAGGTAGCCCTTTCTGCAAAATGTGCCATTCTTTGCGTATAATACGCGCTATATCCCCACTGTTGGAGCCGTACGTAGAAACAAACGGGATCCGTTTTTGGTCCCTCTCCTTTTTCTTTCCCTGGAACGTGGACTCCCGATCAACCTCCCCCACCTTCTGAGAGATCCTCTCCACCAATCGTCGTGGATATCCCCTATCTAGGAACTTCTTCCCCATCTCATCCACCCTTGTCCCGAAAAGCTCATCCCCCGATACCACCCGTCTCACCCTTAGCATCTGACTCCAGGGCAATGACTCCACCATCCGTCGTGGGTGATTACTCTTAAACTCCAACAAGTTATTCCTATCTGTTGGTTTGTGGAAGATGTCAGTTTCAATACTTCCCTCCCTGATATGTACCATCACATCCAAGAATTGTAGAGAGACTGCCGACGCTGTCATGGTGAACCCCAACCCGGGCACCATGTTATTAAGAAACTCAAAAAACAGTTGTAGTTCACCACGAGAGCCTCCCCACACCACGAAAATGTCGTCGATGTAGCGCCACCAGCAACGGGCTCTCTCAAACATTGCGGCTCTGTATATGAGTCTGTCCTCCACCTCCGCCATGAACATGTTGGCATACGTGGGCGCCACGTTCGAGCCCATGGCCACCCCACGTACTTGTTGGTAATAGGTGTCCCCAAAGCGGAAATAATTCCGCCTCAGGACCACCCCTAGGAGATGGAGGACAAACCCACGACCGCCCTGGGAGAGCCCGGTGCCGGCCAGGGCCACATCGACGACATTCAACCCGTATGTGTGTTCTATGGAGGTGTATAATGAGACTACGTCGAAGCTGACAAGGAGAGGATCGGCAGGTAGGCTCAAATCCCTGAGCCTCAATAGAAAATGGCTAGTATCTCTAATATAGGACGGGGCGCTGGTGGCATGGACCCGTAACACCCTATCAAGGAATATAGCTATATTGCTAAAAATCGATCCCCTGCCCGACACAATCGGTCGGCCAGGAGGATCGACCAAGCTTTTATGTATCTTTGGAAGTACATAGAACAGGGGAGTGACCGGGTGTTTAATCAGGAGAAATTCCCTGACCTCCTTATCGATGATACCCTCAACCAAGGCTTCATCGATAATCTTTTCCAAATGTCGTTTGATGTCCCATTTAGGGTCATTCTGAAGCTCAATATACACATCCCGGTCACTCAGCTGTCTATGTACCTCCCGTTCATAGCTTGGTGTGTCCATCACCACCACCGCCCCTCCCTTGTCCGCTGGTTTGATTGTCAGGGATTTGTCCCCTGCTAGCTGTCGAAGTGCCTCTCTCTCTCCCCTCGTCAGGTTCGCCGCAGTCACCATCTCCTTCTTCTCTCTCAATGTCTCAATCTGTTTGGAGACAATTGCAATATATGCCTCCACAACGTGATTATTACGTGGTGGAGCAAAATCACTCTTGTTCCTCAGGTCAAATGTTTTCAAAGCAAAGTCAGTGTTCCCAACAGTATCAGAAGTTGACACCGCCTTTCTTGTGTCTTAATATATTTAAACGGATACTTTTAGATTTCACATTGTGTTTGATAAAGGCTGCGGATCAGCCGAAACGTCACAACCTGCTGCACGTTAGTTCACTTGGCGATCCCCATTAAAGGGTTTTTTACCGGACATGCTGCCTCCATCTTCTTTTCTGGGACTTGTTACGCAGGAGCCCTGATGAATCTTGGACTCCAGGTAGGCTGTTGCATTCCGGATGACCTCAAGATCTGGTGAGTGCGATTCCACAATTATTTTTTGTCATTGTTTGGATTCTTGGAGTCAGCACCGGGGTTGATACCTTCAATATGGAAGGACCCCCAGGATCAAATAAGGTCAGTGAAATCGCCAATGTGAACACGTGCTTGTATACAGAGGAACAGGTTCAGAGACTCATTTATGGTGATAGTGGGGATGTTGCCTTCTTGAGCACCCCTTCTACGGACCTGCTCAAACGCAAATATGAGCATGAGTCTAAAAAACTAGTCACATTGGACCTACACTTGAATACGCTCAGAGAATACTACCGTATACAGCGGATACCTCGGGGACTAAGATCCCATCTGAGACCGACCCTACTCCCCAACAATGTGGAATTCTGCAAAAAATTCGAATTAGTTAACAACAAATATGCGTTTGAACTGATGCTGCTTAATATTGATTTTCTTGGCCAAGAGATTGAGGGGGTGAAAAATTCTATGACAGCCCTAGAGGCACAGATTCAGGATTTACTGAGCTATGACGAGGCCACAGTGTTTTTTGATAAAACCAAAAATTATACGCTCCGACACAAAACTGAAGTGGAGAAAATTAAAAGAGACAAGTGGCACCGTGATCTGGAAGATTATCAGACGGGCCATGTCTATAATTGGCAGCAACAGACACACAACAAACCGCGCAGAAAGAAGGGGAGGAAGTTTGAGCCAAGTCGATTTGGTTTCACGGCAGGCGAGTCGGACTCCTCAGACGACATAGGTAGAATGGCTTTTTTAGGCCCCTCGCCACACGGCACAAACGAAGGTGCCGTAGGGGGGGAGAGAAGCACCGTAGACCCCAGAAAAAGTTTACCTCCACCGGCTCAAACATTCAAGAGCACACGGGGACGGACGACGAGACGCAACCAACCATAGCTCCAAATCTGGTTGTTAATATCTCGATGAGACAGTTATCTAATGACCAACATCTTATCTTGGGACGTGGATTATCTTTTTGCCCTGGGCATGAAAGGGACTGGTTCGAATTGGAACTGGACCTCCATCGCTTTTACCGCATGTTGAGATTGAAGGCCTTCTTCCTGGACAAGGAGGAAAGAAAGGCGTTGTCAACTTCTGATACTGTTGGGAACACTGACTTTGCTTTGAAAACATTTGACCTGAGGAACAAGAGTGATTTTGCTCCACCACGTAATAATCACGTTGTGGAGGCATATATTGCAATTGTCTCCAAACAGATTGAGACATTGAGAGAGAAGAAGGAGATGGTGACTGCGGCGAACCTGACGAGGGGAGAGAGAGAGGCACTTCGACAGCTAGCAGGGGACAAATCCCTGACAATCAAACCAGCGGACAAGGGAGGGGCGGTGGTGGTGATGGACACACCAAGCTATGAACGGGAGGTACATAGACAGCTGAGTGACCGGGATGTGTATATTGAGCTTCAGAATGACCCTAAATGGGACATCAAACGACATTTGGAAAAGATTATCGATGAAGCCTTGGTTGAGGGTATCATCGATAAGGAGGTCAGGGAATTTCTCCTGATTAAACACCCGGTCACTCCCCTGTTCTATGTACTTCCAAAGATACATAAAAGCTTGGTCGATCCTCCTGGCCGACCGATTGTGTCGGGCAGGGGATCGATTTTTAGCAATATAGCTATATTCCTTGATAGGGTGTTACGGGTCCATGCCACCAGCGCCCCGTCCTATATTAGAGATACTAGCCATTTTCTATTGAGGCTCAGGGATTTGAGCCTACCTGCCGATCCTCTCCTTGTCAGCTTCGACGTAGTCTCATTATACACCTCCATAGAACACACATACGGGTTGAATGTCGTCGATGTGGCCCTGGCCGGCACCGGGCTCTCCCAGGGCGGTCGTGGGTTTGTCCTCTATCTCCTAGGGGTGGTCCTGAGGCGGAATTATTTCCGCTTTGGGGACACCTATTACCAACAAGTACGTGGGGTGGCCATGGGCTCGAACGTGGCGCCCACGTATGCCAACATGTTCATGGCGGAGGTGGAGGACAGACTCATATACAGAGCCGCAATGTTTGAGAGAGCCCGTTGCTGGTGGCGCTACATCGACGACATTTTCGTGGTGTGGGGAGGCTCTCGTGGTGAACTACAACTGTTTTTTGAGTTTCTTAATAACATGGTGCCCGGGTTGGGGTTCACCATGACAGCGTCGGCAGTCTCTCTACAATTCTTGGATGTGATGGTACATATCAGGGAGGGAAGTATTGAAACTGACATCTTCCACAAACCAACAGATAGGAATAACTTGTTGGAGTTTAAGAGTAATCACCCACGACGGATGGTGGAGTCATTGCCCTGGAGTCAGATGCTAAGGGTGAGACGGGTGGTATCGGGGGATGAGCTTTTCGGGACAAGGGTGGATGAGATGGGGAAGAAGTTCCTAGATAGGGGATATCCACGACGATTGGTGGAGAGGATCTCTCAGAAGGTGGGGGAGGTTGATCGGGAGTCCACGTTCCAGGGAAAGAAAAAGGAGAGGGACCAAAAACGGATCCCGTTTGTTTCTACGTACGGCTCCAACAGTGGGGATATAGCGCGTATTATACGCAAAGAATGGCACATTTTGCAGAAAGGGCTACCTATGGTAGATGAATTTGTGGGCTTCCCTATGATGGCATACAAGAGAGGGGCCAACCTACGCGATAAACTGGTGAGAACTGAGGTTGGTGAGCCACATGGGGATGGGCAGAGGTATCTGGCACCGAGGAAGTTGGGATGTTTTCCCTGCCTCGGTTGTTGCAACTGTGGCAACATGTTAAAGGGGGATACTTTTGCCCATCCTTATAGTGGTAAGCCCTATAAGATTAAAAATTTCTTTACATGTCGATCACGGGACGTGATATATATGATCACGTGCCCGTGTGGGTTGATCTACATAGGGGAGACCACAATGGAAGCCAGGGAGCGTATTAACTCCAATAAGAGCAATATTCGTAGGGCCCAGATTGATAAGCCGGTGGCGAAGCATTTCCTGGAACGTGGACACTCGGTCAACCAACTCAGGTTTAGAATCATTGACTCTGTCGGCCCGCTGAGACGTGGGGGGGACAAGGATCGGATTCTACGTAAAAAAGAGCTCAAATGGATCTTTGAGATGAGAGCACTCCAACCATTCGGAATGAATATAGAATTCTCTGTATCAAATGTGTAATGGTTCAGAGTGACCTTTGAACTGGTTAACTGTATAGTGTTTTTTAATTGTATTTTGTTTTTCATTGATTCACTATTACACTTGTTTCCAACCCACACTGGATCATGGCACACTGAGTTATTAGGGGGCTCGTTCCTGTCTGCACCCCCGCTGTGGGTGTGGTTATCTCCTTCCACACGTCACCGCGGTGGGCGGTGTTGGATCCTGGATGCGTCTCTGGCAACATGGAGCTGGTTGGATAATAGAGAGGCGGGGCCATTATGTCACTTAGGCCGGGTTTCGGCCGGAGACATAAAGACTGAGGGCCCCTGCCTATATCTCTTCTGACGGTCCCCGGTTGCGCCAGAGGATATTATGCGGTTGGCGATGAGCTCTGATCGCCGCATCGCTTGGCCCGGGACCCGTCCGCCGGCACTGGTGACGTGGGGCTATGGGGTGACCGCTCTCATTGCGTGGAGGTGGGCGGATCGGCTCATTGGCGTCCCTAGCAACGGTGCGCATAGCGGAGGATGTGTGGAATGACGCGACGATCACCAGGGCGGAGTTACTCGCGGTCAGGTGATCTCGGGTCAGCTGGGTAGTGACGCAGTTCCGCCTTCCCTGACATGCGCACTGGTAGCCTAGGAACGCCAAGGAACATGTGTGCCCTGAAGGTATGTGGAGGTATTGGATCTTATATATATATGATTGGTGTACATTGATACACTGAGTGGGAGCACTGCAATATACATTTTTAATGACATTAGCACCTCACTCATTGTGTTATTGGCCACTCCTGTGTGAGTGGGTGTGTCTTAATATATTTAAACGGATACTTTTAGATTTCACATTGTGTTTGATAAAGGCTGCGGATCAGCCGAAACGTCACAACCTGCTGCACGTTAGTTCACTTGGCGATCCCCATTAAAGGGTTTTTTACCGGACATGCTGCCTCCATCTTCTTTTCTGGGACTTGTATTTTAATAAGAGCGCTGAAGATCTACTGACTAACCACTAGATTCTTACATTGGTTGTCGGAGTGCAACCTTCACAAATGTCATAAAATAAATAATCAGCTTATGCTCATCTGTTCCTCCTCACCCTCAGGCAACCTTTTTAACGCCAGACTGAGCAGTAACTTAAATAATAAATTACAAGTTATACTGAATCTTCTCCCTCTAAACTATATATCAATCTGCTCAGCTACTCCTGCTCTATAACATGCTGCCTGCAGATTACACAGCATTTTCATGGGGACAGGTTCCCCTTAAGGAGTTCTGATTTCCTATCATACAAAAAAGATAAGTGACTGCAAAGGTCTTACTGCACTGGAACTCTGTATAAATACATAAGTTAAAGCTGCGCCTAGGCCGTGTGACCAATGAACGTGACATCACATGACCTAGGAAGAGGCCTAAGCGCTGACCAAGTGCAGCATTCCCTTTATTAAGCAGATCGTCAAGGATCCTGGGAGTTGGACCCACACCAATCTCATATTAATGATCTATCCTAAGGATAGGTCATAAATATGAATATCCCAGAAAATGACAGAAAACCCCTTTAACACAAGCTATTACAATTAGTAACATTCTTCTTACAAACAGCTCATTAGGGAAACACATTTGATCCAAAAGTAATGACAAAAAGCAGCACATTTTATTTTATTATGTTTTAGATACACACAGTCAGAGAACATTATTGTCAGTTTGTTATTTATTCACAGTATCTGGTTATTTTAACAAAAGCAAATGTTAGAAAATGCAGCACAACAAATAAGCACAAGTACAATGTACAAAACAATGACATTCATTTTAATATGCATCTTGACTGTTAATGATGTTTTAAACATACAAGACAATAACTTTTGCGACACAGTGAATGCCAGCAGTTTAGAACTGGATAAGACACCTACTGTAACATGGCATGAATGTTCAAATATTAAAATACAGAAAAGTCACTTACAAAATAAAAATACATTTCATACTGATTGTTGCTGAGTAAATATGCTACTTTGACCTGAAATCCAATAGAACATTTTCCCCTACAGCACCCTGTTGATAGTAATAATAAAGTTACTGGGCAGCAATCATTGGTGTCCTTCCTTTGGCGGCATTTACAATAGTATATTTTTATTAAAAAGATTTCTAAATATTCTGCAACAGTTTTCTGAAATCTAGTTGATAAAATACAATCCCTAGATGCTTTTCTCTTGGCCCTGAAATGGGTCTCATATAGGTACAATGACTAGCACAACAGAGTCAAACATCCATTTCAATCCAGGCTCCCTTTCCATATAATTTAGTGTTTGGGGCATGAGAAGTGAAAACCTCTTTATGCGCATAGTGCCAACTGCTTCTGTAGCTCCGTGAATTATTACCCCCTTCCCCAATAACAGTTAAGAATCAGACGTATCACATTAGCATTGTTCAAACCATCCACCTTACATTCTGTTCACAAGGCAGTCAAAAATAATCACTCTAGCTCTTACCACAGATTTAATGAGATTATCATAGGTGAAGTCACAAAGAAAGTGCACACTATGTGAGGTATGTGATATGTTTCCCCCCATCCCAGTGGACCAAGTCCAAAAATCACAGTAATCAAATTTATGATGACAAATAATGAATATCAATTACCTAAATAACATTGCACAACACTGCACTAGACAAAGAGTATGAACATTTTACAATAAATGTTTATGTGTACTGGCCACTAAAGTAACTTCTTCTGACTTAAAGAGGACCTGTCATATAACCTGCTGCCTTCAGATTGCTCTGCATTTTGTTATAAGTGGGAGCTGGGCAGATTGATATATAGTTACACAAGTCAGTAAAACTTGCAATTTATATATTTATATCTTTGCATTTTTCTGACTTCAATTGTACATGTGGGAGGTGTTATCAGTGAATGATAGCATTCTCTGTGTAAGTGTGTATACATAGATATCTGTCAGTCACTGATAGCTGTACACAGGGGAGGTGTTATCAGTGATTGATAGCATTCTCTGTGTAAGTGTGTATACATTAGGGCTGCAGCTGCAGATTATTTTAGTAATCAAGTATTCTACCGATTAATCCAACGATTAATCGAGTACTCTAATAAGAAAAAACTAATTAAAAGAACATTTCCTATAAAACAGCCCCCCTGCCATAATTTCCTTCCCCCTCCCTTGTGCCATCAGTTCCCCCTCCAGTGCCATTACTTCCTCCCTCAGTGTCACCGGCTCCCCACAGTGCCATCAGTTGCTGTCACGGCCTATGGTGTGCGCTGTGACACTTGCGGTTGCCCGCGGCAACGTGTTGCTGTGTGTGCATGCGGTGGCAGTGTCTCGGCCTTCTGGGACATTGCCGTGACATGGTTGCCACGCATGTTGTTGCCTGCGGCAACGTGTAGCTTTCTATGCTTGTGTGTGCACTTCCCCTTTAAGTGGCTTCCTTCCCTTGTCTGGTGTTAGAAGGGTTAACTCCCTTCCTAGTATTTTGTTAACACTGGGTTTATGTGTGTGTGTGTGTGTGTGTTTGTGGCTGCTTGGGCTATTTAGCCTCTGCTGGATGCCTGAAGCTGGGGGGTACTCCAGCCATGGTGTATGCTGGAGCTATCCTCCTGGTCTTCATATTTAATCTGTCTAGTGAGGACCACCCTTGTGGTCATAGATGTTCTTATGGTGTCTCACGTTTATTGCAGCTATGGTTGTCCTGGGTTCCTGTGTGGTTTGTGGTGTGTGCTGTGTCCTTTTAATGTTGGTGTGGACACCAGCACTTGTACACGGGTTCCAGTCAGTGTGTCTGTGGCAGGTAAGTGTGTTTCTGGTCTCGCTTACCTGCCATCTCTATAGCTGTATGTGTTCCCCTCTCCTTGCAGCCTGGCCTCAGATAGAGACTCCTGTTCCTCCATGACTGGGATGAACAGGTTGTCTCTCCCCTGCTCCTAAGTGAGGGATTACCAGGGCGACTTAGGGTTTCTAGGAATCCTGAGTATGAGTCCTCCTACCATCGGGGTCCGCTCATACAGTGAGGAGTCAGGGAGAGGATTAGGGATGCGGTAGGAGGTGACCTGCTCCCTTATTACTCCTTTTGGCCAGGCTGATCCCCTTTACCCTTTGACACCGCACGGTGGGGGGTTTCCCCCACTCCCCGCCGTGACAGTTGCTCCCACCCAGTTCCTCCTCCAATGCAATTAGTTCCTCCAGTAGTGCCATCAGCTCTCACCAGTTCCCTGTCGAATGCCACCAGCACCAGGTGTCCCCCCTCCCAGTGCCATCAGCTCCCCCTCCAATGCCATTAGCTCCCCCATGCCATCAGATTTCCCCCAGTGCGATGAACTCCCCTCAGTGCCACAAGCCGCTCCAACTGCCATCGGTTTCCCCACTCCCCCTCCTAACCATCAGTACCCTGCCGCAGCGCCAGTGAACTAAAATACTTACCTTTCCTGTAGGGGTGTTGCCAACACTCCAGAGTGGAGCCTGGGTGAGAACAGAAAAGTCCCGGCAAAGCATGGAAAGGGGGTGTTGTTTGCACCAGGAGTGTGTCATCAAGGGGCCCGGCCTTGGTGGAGTAAAGGCCCTAGATATAGGTGGCCACTAAGCTAGTTGGTGGACACCAAGCTACTTAGCTTAGCTGGCTACAGCTAGTCCAGGGCGGGCTTTGACTGGGAACAGGCAATGTGTTGGGTTGGTGCCTGTTCCCCATGCTCCACTCCGGGAATTAAGAATATTCCCATGTCCAGGGATGCTATTTAATCCTGTTGCTGGACTTGGGGGGGGCTCTCAGTCTGAGGAAGGAGCAGGCTGTGCTAAAGCCTGTGGGAGCTGGGACCCTCTGACCCTGTGTGGGGTAAGCACTGCAGTGTTTTGGGGAGCTGGGTGGTAGACCCAGATCCTGCTAGAGAGGGACTATACTGTTTAGTCAGTGGCCAGATGGCTGAGGATTTCTTTTGATTTATGTTTTGGTTGCTGTTTGTGCATGAAGACTGACAAATAAATCCACTGTTTGGACACTAAAGCCTTTGTCTGGAAGAAGTCTGTGAGAATGACACCCGAATAAAAAGATGATCCCTTACAATAGATAGTCAGTCACTAATAGTTGTACACAGGGAGGAGTTATCAGTGATTGATAGCAGTCTCTGTGTAAGTGTGTATACATAGATATCTGTCAGTCAATGGTAACTGTACACAAGGAGGTGTTATTAGTGATTTATAGCTTTCTCTGTGTAGGTGTGTATACAGAGATAGCTGTCAGTCACTAATAACTGTACACAGGGGAGATGTTATCAGTGATTGATAGTGTGGCGGAACCCGCCTCGCCACTGGGCATTGGAGAGGCCTGGCTGCCCGCCTCCTACCTGCTGACTATGGCCCCTGGTAAATTGGTACGTTTGAATGCAATATTTGGGCATGTGGTATTTTATATTGCTGCTACTGGCCCTTTAATGGCCATCCGTCGACATATGACTTTTAGGAACAATGCCCCTTTAAGACTGTGTAGCAGATTGCATTCAGGCTGTCTTAAATATTATGTGTGTTATTATGGGTTCGGTTAAATTGTATTGCTGTGTGTTGTGGATTGTATATCTCTAGCCCTTGCTATTGTCTGCCCCCCCTTCCTTGTACCATAGTCAACTAGGTGCCCTATTGTATGTAAATGAGGCTGTTGGGGGGTTTTAAAGTAGGTGTGCTGTGTCTAAATAAAGTCAGTTCCTGTTTTATCCCTCAAGGTGAAGTGTCGTCTCATTCTTGGGGGAGGATTTATTGCATGCTGTCCCAGTTTGACTGCTAGGAGTGTAAACCTATTCGTATGGTTTCCTATTTTACTGCCTACAGCATTCACATGCTTGAAGAGGATTTATAGGCTTCTTCGGTTCGGTGATTGTGGTGTCTGCCAGAGTGCTTGGAAACCTCAGGAAAACGCTAGGCGCATCCGTCAACGGAGGTACTCGGTCGGGGTGCCAGGTGATCCGTTACATTGGTGGCAAGCAGTGGGATGGCGTCCTGGTGTGAGAGGAACAACACCATGGAGACACAGGAATTATTATGGAGCGGCATAGAACCAGCGAGTCCCTGGACAACGCTCGAGGTAGAAAATGAATGTAACCGGAGGTTACAGAACCTCTTGGCACCACTGGTCAAGCCAATAGGAGAGGCAACCAGGTTGGACTGCAGAGAGAGTGCCTGACAAGAGATGTGGGAAGAAACCCTAGAAGGTGTCCAGCGTTGGCGAGGTGAGCGTCTTCCCAGCAAGGAGCAGCGGTTACAAGCCAGAGTGGCCCTACGGATACCTATGCTGGGAGAACAGGCTCAGGAGGAATTGGTGATGCAACTTAATTCACTGGCATGGAGGGAACTGGGTCTCGATGATGCATATACCAAGCGCTACGTTGGTACGCGGTTCAGCGGGTTCCCGGAATGGCCAAATTTGACAAACCCGAGGGCAAGGATTATAATGGCCCTGGCTTATTATGGGGGGCCTTTGCAGAACCGGAATTTGGGAGTGTGGCAGAGTCACGGCTTTGGGACATATTTGACTACAGAGAGGCCGTGCTGGATCTCCCTATGGCCGAAGACCTAAGGCCAGACCTGATTGAACTGGCTGTCCAGGAATGGGAACTGGAGCAGGATTACCAGCACCTGGTCAGCTCCAGTCAGTCACCCTATACCCTGCAAGTACCACCAGAGCAGTGGGAGATCAAACAAAATTATGCGGACTTATATGATCAAGTGACACCGCCTGTCTCTAACCTGATGGGGCTTATGGACTGTACACCATTGGGAGCGTTGAGTTTCGTTCCCCCTCCCCAACAACTAAGCCCGTCATCAGGAGACCTGCATTCGGTACCTCCTACTCCCCAACCAGCCCCAGAAATGAGAGACCTTATCGACTGGTCCTGGGAAGACCAACAGATGGCAGGTGGAGATGGGACTGCGGTCTCTCTACCGGCCCTACAGGGATGCGGGGCAGTTGGCCCAGATCCCCAGCGGCAGAATATTCCACCGGGAGGGAAGAGTCTCGTTTCCCTTCCCCAGCGGCAGTCTAGCCCACCAAGGGGAGACAGTAAGCCCCACAACAGTACAGATGGAACCGTAGTCTCTGCACCTACACCACTGAGGATAGGGACAGTCTGTCCTGGTCCCCAACAGCAAGACAAAGTATTGAAAGGGGAGACGGTCGTTTTTCCCCTACAACAAGAGAGGGTGTCGCAGGGAGAGGAGCCTGTTACCTCCTCTCCCCACTGGCAGTCTACGGTTCAGGGAGAGGAGCCTGTTACCCCCTCTCCCCAGCAGCTGAAAGTGTGTAAGGGAGAGGAGTTTGTTACCCCCTCTCCCCAGCGGCAGCCTAGCACACCAAGGGGAGACAGTAAGCCCCACAACAGTGCAGATGGGACCGTAGTCTCTGTACCTGCACCACTGGAGATATGGACAGTCTGTCCTGGTCCACAGCAACAGGACAATGTATTGGAAGGAGAGGCAGTCTGTTTTCCCCTACAACAAGGGAGGGTGTCGCAGAGAGAGGAGCCTGTTACCCCTTCCCCCCAGCAACAGCTTTGTTCAACCAGGGGAGAGGGCACCCTGGTTACCTTCCCCCCAAGCCATGGATCTACAACTGGGCACAAGTGGCAGGGGGCCATAGGGACAACTACACCCTTGGAGAAAGGCCAGCTGACTATCAGAGCCCCAGACCGACTGGAGATCTGGAGTCTGGATAGTCTCAATGGGAAAGGGGAGAAATGTGGCGGAACCCGCCTCGCCACTGGGCATTGGAGAGGCCTGGCTGCCCGCCTCCTACCTGCTGACTATGGCCGCTGGTAAATTGGTACGTTTGAATGCAATATTTGGGCATGTGGTATTTTATATTGCTGCTACTGGCCCTTTAATGGCCATCCGTGGACATATGACTTTTAGGAACAATGCCCCTTTAAGACTGTGTAGCAGATTGCATTCAGGCTGTCTTAAATATTATGTGTGCTATTATGGGTTCGGTTAAATTGTATTGTTGTGTGTTGTGGATTGTATATCTCTAGCCCTTGCTATTGTCTGCCCCCCCTTCCTTGTACCATAGTCAACTAGGTGCCCTATTGTATGTAAATGAGGCTGTTGGGGGGTTTTAAAGTAGGTGTGCTGTGTCTAAATAAAGTCAGTTCCTGTTTTATCCCTCAAGGTGAAGTGTCGTCTCATTCTTGGGGGAGGATTTATTGCATGTTGTCCCAGTTTGACTGCTAGGAGTGTAAACCTATTCGTATGGTTTCCTATTCTACTGCCTACAGCATTCACATGCTTGAAGAGGATTTATAGGCTTCTTCGGTTCGGTGATTGCGGTGTCTGCCAGAGTGCTTGGAAACCTCAGGAAAACGCTAGGCGCATCCGTCAAAGGAGGTACTCGGTCGGGGTGCCAGGTGATCCGTTACAGATAGCATTCTCTGTGTAAGTGTGTATACAGAGATAGGTGTCAGTCACTGTTAGCTATACACGAGGGAGGTTTTAGTGATTGAAAGCTGTCAGTCACTGATAGTTGTACTTAGGGTAGGTGTTATCAGTGATTGATAACATTCACTGTGTAGCTGTGTATACAGAGATAGTTGTCAGTCATTGATAGTTGTACATGGGGGGGTGTTATCAGCGATTGATAGCATTCGCTGTGTAAGTGTGCATAGATACAGTAGCTGTCAGTCACTGATAGTTGTATATGGGGAATGTGTTTAAAGAGGAACTTTCACCGATCCAGACATTGTGAACTGACATATACAGCGGCGCCCAGGGATCTCACTGCACTTACTATTATCCCTGGGCGCCGCTCCATTCTCCCGTTATGTCCTCCGGTATGTTCGGGGACTTGGTTATAGTAGGCGGAGTCTGACCTTGTTCTGCTGGGCGTCTCCTTCTCCTAGGCTGTAGCGCTGGCCAATTGCATCGCAGAGCTCACAGCCTGGGAGAAAAAAAAAACAGCGCTACAGCCTAGGAGAAGGAGATGCCCAGCAGAACAAGGGCAGACTCCGCCTACTATAACCAATTCCCCTAAGTCTCCGTCTACTATAACCAAGTCCCCGAACATACCGGAGGAAATAACGGGAGAACGGAGCGGCGCCCAGGGATAGTAGTAAGTGCAGTGAGATCCCTGGGCGCCGCTGTATATGTCATGATACTTAGTTCACAATGTCACGATCTGTGAAAGGTCCTCTTTAAGTGATTGATAGCATTCCATGTATAAGTGTGTACACACAGCTGTCAGTGAAGGATAACACCTCCCCACGTATACTTTTGATCAGTCTGCTCAGCTTCTCCTGCTCTTTAATATGCTGCTTTAAGATTGCATTGTATTTTGTTAAGACAAGGGTTGTCTAGCTAAGAAAATCCATTTTCATATATGCCATTAAGCAATTCTGAGTTAACAGAGGTGATCCCTGTTCAAAAACCTCTCATTTTAGAGGATCTATCCCGATTTACACAGACAACCAACTGATACAAATTGGCACATCTAAAACTTAAAGAGGTGGCAGAGGAGTAGAAAAACTTGGCAGCTAAAGTAGTGTCACACTTGCACACTGGTTGTGCCTGGTAATGCAGCTCAGCTGAATGCTTTGCTTTTGGAACAAAGTAACCATGTTTTCTAATACTAGACAACCTCTTTAATAATTACTGTCAGGACTGCTAACAGTTTGTAGCTGATCACTGGGGTCCCAACAGAGAGATGCTTTGCAAATCAGCGTATCGTTAAGTAGGGCCTGCCGAAGGTTGACAACCACTTTAACTCAATGTGTAGAATGTTATATTTCAGTTCAAGCATTGGTGCTCACCCAGATGTAATTGCCACCTAGAATTAGCAACTCTTTCAAGTCAGTGTACCAACCTATTAAAGAGCCTTTAAACATAACTAGAGATCTTAGACAAGCTTAAGTCTCCCCCAGCAGGCAACCTCCAGAAGGATAAACATTACTCACCAAGATCTAGACTTCTCATTCAACCAACCAGTGTCCTGATTTGTACTGATGAATGTCAAGAACCTTGAAACAGATGTTTACAGATGGGCATCTCTTGATTTTCGAGGGGACTCTGGTTTGACTAAATCCCTAGTGATACTTCAAGGCTCTTCAATTGTTTGGGCATGGACAGAGCAACTAACTATAGATGGTTTTAAAGAGACTGCTTTCTTCCTTCCAAAGAGCTAAGTTGTATACATTTTTACAGGGTACACTGAGGCAGATTTACTAATCCTAGACCTGGACAGGCTGTCTAGATCTGCACCAGATATATCAGTGTTGCTCATGTTGGGTGATAAATATAGTGCATGGCTAAACTCTTTTATCTACCTCTATAACAACTATTGGTGGGCTTACTTTGAGACAGAATTTTACACCAGAATTGTGGTCCAAAGTGGTGCATCTTAGGCCACACCCCTTTCCCATTAAGCTACTTCTTTCCAGACTAGGATCAGAAACTGTCTCTAACCCAGATGTGCCAAACTGCACCACTTTTTGGTGAAATATACACTAAAATCTAGGTGCACTTATATTACTATATTTGAGCCACTGTCTATAAGAATCCCTACATCTGCAAGGAAAAACTGTACTCACCAGACAGCTCAGTTTAAGCAGATAAGCTTAGGCTACTTTCACACTAGTGTTTTTGCTGGGTCCGTCATGGTTCAGGAAAAAACGCTTCCGTTACTGATAACACAACCATCTGCATCCGTTATGAACGGATCCGGTTATATGATCGTTAACATAGCAAGGACAGATCCGTCATGAACACCATTGAAAGTCAATGGGGGACGGATTTGTTTTCTATTGTGTCAGAGAAAACAGATCAGTCCCCATTGACTTACATTGTGGGTCATGCCGGATCCGTTTTGCTCCACGGAAAGAAAACCACAACATTCTGCGGTTTGCTCTCCAGTATGGGAACGCAACCAAAAAGAACGGAATGCATTTTGGAGCATTCCATTTTGTTCAGTTACGTTTTGTCCCCATTGACAATGAATAGGGACAAAACGGAAGCGTTTTTTTCCGGTATTGAGATACATCATAGGGTCTCAAAGAGAAACACTAGTGTGAAAGTAGCCTTATGCTGTGCCTCAAAACAATCTCCTAGTTATAAGGCACAGTAATATATTTACGTAAGTTGGCTGTCTCTAATTCTATACAAAGGTATATGTAAGCCTTTTCTGTTGGATTCCATATGAATGAATCCAACAGAAAAGACATAGTGGAATGCGCTACCATTGCTTCAAAATGCAATATAATGGTAACATAAAGTAATGCATAATGTATACCAATTAAGTCTACAACAAATTTGCAGTTTAAAGAATGTGATGTATGCTACAATTATGGGTTAGTCTTTCCTTTTAATGTACATGTTTAACGGATATGTTTGACGAATATGTTTCAATAAATTTTTGTCCATTTTTTAACAAAAAAACAAAAAAAAATGTTTTCCCGTCTGTTAAAGATTTGAAGATCTCAAGTAGAGATAAGGCTACTTTCATACTAGTGTTTTTGCTGGATCCGGCAGGGTTCAGCAATTGCTTCCGTTACTGATAATATAACCATCTGCATCCATTATGAATGGATCCGGTTGTATTATCTTTAACATAGCCAAGATGGATCCGTCATGAACTCCAATGAAAGTCAATGGGGGACAAATCCGTTTTCTATTGTTTCAGATTGTGTCAGAGAATACGGATCAGTCCCCATCGACCTGCATTGTGGGTCATGACAGATCTGTCTTGCTCCCCATCCCATCACGGAAAGAAAACCGCAGCATGCTGTGGTTTGCTCTCCGTTACGAGAATGCAACCAAACAGAAAAACAATGCATTTTGGAGCATTCCGTTCTGCTCAGTAACGTTTTGTCCCAATTGACAATGAATGGGGACAAAACGTATTTTTTTTTTTCCGGTATTGAGACCCCATGATGGATCTCAATACCGGAAAAAAAAAAACGCTATTGTGAAAGTAGCCTAAGCGAACCTTTTGAGATTCGGTTCATTTTAGGTTTGTGGAATTTGTCAAAAAGTTTGGTTTGGACCTGAATCGATTCTACCCAAATCAAAGTTGCTCCATTTGCCCTGAAAATTGGTATATAACACCCTCTAGTCTCCTGTTCTTGTTTTGTTAATTTTTTATGAATTTTTAAGCTTTTGAATGCAATGACAGCAATAGCAAATAATGCATACTGTAGCTATGGGTAAACGAATATTTAATGGCATAAAAAAACATGTTTAAAAAAAACACACCGCCATTGCATGTGTTATGCTTGTTCACATTACTAAGCTTCCAACAATTGTCCTTTATTGGGGGCAGATGGTGTTTAAACACACAATGTGTTATGGGAAAAAACTGTGGCTTGTTGGAGGACCAGAATACCTGCCCACATGCACACGCCCATCACACCGCCCAGACCAAAGCCCAGAAAAATTACATTTAGGCAAAAGCACAGAGGTGTGCCACATTTACCACAACTAAGTGGTACGGCAGCAACTGAACCGCCAGCAACATGGCCAGGTGGGAGTTCAGCTTGCACATATGCTAACTGCTGGTCAAGAATAGCTTTCTAACGGCCACACATTCCATTATCAATGTCTCACAATGGAGGGGTGGACAAGGAGTCTGAGCAGAAGAAACAGCTGATGATGATGATGACAAGGACACTGTAAGACTTAGGGATGTGGGCTGGCTGTCACAAAGAAGACCAGGAGAAAGAGGACAGGATTCGGTGATGCTGCCTCATGTTCTGCAATAGAGCCCTGGTACCTATATTTGTATTCGCATGCCCACAGCTTATTTTAATAATGCAGATATTGCACATGGCTGTGGCTTTGTGAGCCGGCTCTTTGGAGAAAAAAGCCATAAAGGATTTGTTTGTAGGTAGAGGCAGCTAAGCTTGGCCTAGTCCTGGCACATTTTGAGCCTGCACAGTATTGGTGGCATTACTAGTCCCCAAACTGACCACAATGGAAGCAAGTCTGGCCCTGCCAGTTCTTTTATGTGTGTTTTTGGCCATACATTGTCTGTGCTCTATATTGCCACCATGGCCACCCTTTTCCTCTGATGTCTCCTTCTCGTCCTCATCACTCTGATCCAACTGCTAGGTCCTTTCCAACACACAATCATCGTCATAGACCTCACCCTTCCTGCCACTTATATCAGACTGTGATATCTCATGGTGGGCTCTTTGACCCCCCTTCCGATCCCCTGCTCTGTGTTTACCCAGAGTGCCACTGTCCTTACTGCCACCAGCATGGCTACAAGTACCATCAGCACTACTACCAACACAGCTATGCATGGAATCCTCTACCTTCCTTGGAACCTCCTCCTCATAGCAGTCCAAACACTGACTGCTCTCACACAATTCATCAACAGGGAAAGTCTCTTGACTATCTGCTGGCTTGTGTGGTGGGGAAGGAAAAAAGAAAGCGCCCCCATAGGAGGGGGCAGTGAAGACATAGAGGATGCCACTGAAAGGCTTCTCTGGGGCTGCAAGGAGGAGGAGCAAAAGGAATGCTGTGACCCCTGGCTTGAAGGCACGGTGTCAGCCTCAGAAGTAACCTCCACATCACCCTCCTGTGACTGATTGGAGGAGTGAGCCATCTAGTCAACAATCTCCTTCTCTTTGTCATAAGTAATAACGTTGCAAATTTCAAAAGCCAGGGAGAACTGTGGCCTAGTACTTCTGGCCGTATAGTTGATGCTGCTATAACCCACATTCTGGCTCTCAGAGGACAGGGTTAAGATCTTTAGTTTAGAACTCTTCCATATTCCAGACATTTTATTTTGCAGCCTAATCTAAACTCACGATTTTCCTATGAAAAGTCACAGGTTTGGTACAAAGACACACAAACTTAACTTAAATACAAAGGCACAATTAAATGTCTTTCCCCTTCTACCACCACAGTGAATACCGCTACTGACAATTTACCTTGGGAATATTGCAGTATTGGTGACAAAAGATTTGTTTGCTGTGGAAAGGCCGGTGTAACATTTGACTACTGTGTTATTTGCATTTAAAAAATGCAGTTTCAAAAAAGACCTTTCTCTACTGTAACACATGTTGAAAACTTGTAATGCGATTATTCCCCCCCCCAACACCAATATAAGATGCAGGAAAGACTGGTGTAAGATATGACTACTGTGTTCTTTAACCACTTCAAGACCAAGTCAGTTTTCACCTTAAGGATCAAACCATGCTTTGCAAATCTGACATGTTTCACTTTATGTGGTAATAACTCTGAAATGCTTTTACTTATCCAAGCGATTTCGAGACAATATGTTTTACCTTTATTTATAAAAAATTCCAAAATTGACAGAAAATTTGGAAAAATTCACTATTTTATAAGTTTGAATTTCTTTGCTTTTAAGACCGATAGTGATACCTCATGAAATAGTTATTACTCACCATTCCCCAAATGTCTACTTTATGTTGGCATGTCATTTTATTTTTTAGGACGTTAGAAGGCTTTGAATTTTAAAAACAATTTTAAAAGCACTTTAAGAACTAATTTAGTTATGAAGTTATTTTGTGGGGCTTTCATAGTAAAAATCACTCATAATGACTACATTTTAGAACATGCTCCCCTCAAAATTTATTTTACAAACCCTGTAGGTGTTCCATAATAATTAAAGGAAAATGGAGGTGAAATTTCAAAATTTCAATTTTTTTGCAGATTTTCCATTTTTTCCTGTAACACAGCAAAAGTTAACAGCCAAAAAAACTCAATATTTATTACCCTGATTGTGCAGTTCACAGAAACACCCCATATGTGGTCGTAAACTGCTGTATAGGCACACAGCAGGGCGCAGAAGGGAAAGAACGCTATTAAAATTTAGAGGGGAGATTTCACTGGGAAAATTTTAAGTTGCCATGTCGTATTTGAAGACCCCCAGATGCACCCTACAGTATAAACTCCCAAAAAGTGACCCCATTTTGGAAACTACGGGATACGGTGACAGTTCTATTGGTACTATTTTGGGGTATGTATGATTTTTGATCGCTCAACAATACGCTTTTTGTGAGCCATAAAATGGCTGTTCTGGCAGTTTATATTTATTATTATTTTTTTATTCTCCTGACAGGATAGATCATGTGTTGTTTATTTAAAGCAGGTTGATACGGAATGCAACAATACCAAATATGTCTATTTTTATGTTTGTCTTTTTTTTCTGAAAGCCACGTTCCTTTTATTTTTCTGCTAATCGTTTTTTTTTTTGCAGAAAGAGCTGACGTCTGTATTGGTACCATTTTTGGGTACATATGAGTTTTTGATCATTCAATAATACACTTTTTGGGGCTAGGTGACCAAATTTTTTTTATTTTGGCACAGTTTTTATTTTTTTTAACAGCATTCACCTGATGGCGTAGATCATGTGATATTTTTATAGAGCAGGTCATTACAGATGCTGCAATACCTAATATGTCAATTTTTTTTTCCAGTTTTATACAATAAAAGAATAAAAAATAAATAAAAATCATGTGAAGGATTAATTCACAGGCACTGCCGTTTACCGTGATGCTGGTGGATACAACATGGGCCTAGCTGTCAGTAACAGCTGGGCCCGTGCTGTTGATTGGGTGGGCACAACTCCCGCACCCACCCGATCACATCATGCATGTGGGGATTCGGCATTTCCCCACATACATGTATGTGAATATGTGTGAAGGTGTTAAAAACAGTTTAAAAAAAACTTTCACTACTGTAAAACACACCTTGCAAACTTGTAATGCTATTTCTTCCCCTCCACCCACCAACAATATAATGATGCAGGAAAGGCAGTAATATTTCCGGCTATGGTGCAATTTCCATTTAATTTCCCTAGTATAAAAATGGTGTTATTGCCGTAAAATGCGGGGAAAAAAAAATTGAGGAAGTGAGGGGCTGGGGCTTCTGCAGGACTTGTATTAGGGTATTAAGCACTGTGCCCTAGCCCCTCACTTTTTCAAACTGCTTTCCCGGATATTCCCCTAGTATTCTACACAATGATTTCTTTCCCTACACTGTCCTTGTTACACTAAAAGAGATGCTTGTTTACTAGTCTGTATGATAAGATCAATTTCTGTCAGATCTGCCAAAATAATCCGTAATTTGCTTGCCGTTTTACTGGATTAATCCAAAGCGAATCTGAAAAGCCTCGAGTCCGTTTGATGGATGAATTTTTGCGAAATTCGTTAACAAACTCAATTTGTTATGAACGCAGTTGCTTATCCTGAAGGCATTATTTGAAAATGAAAAACAAAATGGAGACATTTAACAGATGGAAACGTAATGTCTTACGTTTCCATCTGTCTATGTTTCTATCGCTTTTTTGTAGGACAGAAAAGCATGGTATGCTACACTAATCTGTCCTGCAAAAAATAAAACCTACAGAAACATAAACAGTGACAATTGTTTGCCCAATAATAGTCTTTGGATATGTCAAGCAATAAGTTCCAGTATTTTTTTTACTGTTTACAAAAGGTATACACTTGACATACAGCAAACAGCAAAAACGAGATGTGATTAGCTCCTTAGATGTATAAATGAAACAAACTTTATTGTGCTAATACCTGGCTGGTCTACACTGAGCATATAAAAATCATATATAATATTTATTTAATTTATAGCATGTGTAACCAGCACTGCTTTCAAAAGCTTTTTTTAGATCATAGAATTTGTAAAATAGAATGTTTTAAAATAAAATAATCACATTTAAAAAAGAAAAATAATAGATATAATAGATACAATATATATGTTGTAAACTGTATGGCTAAAAAATATCCAAATATAAAAAAAAAAAATATGCACACATTACAGGCACTTCTCTTGTTTGTGGTTGTGTATATTAGTGGAAACATTATGAATAAAAAAAGAACAAGAGTCCAGTTCACCTGTCCTGAACAAGGACAGTTCTGGTGCATGGAGGCTGGAGTAAGATCGCCCAAACACCAATAGAAAGTATGTTCCGCACAAAAGGGAAGTCCGATAAAAATCTCTGCTTTAGGCTACATGCACACGAATGTTGTTTGTTTCCGTGTCCGTTCCGTTTTTTTTGCGGATAGGATGCGGACCCATTCATTTCAATGGGTCCGCAAAAAATGTGTCCGTTCCATAGCCCAGCAAAAAAAACAAAAAAAAAAACATGTCCTATTCTTGTCCGTTTTAGGTAGGGGTGCACCGAAATTTCGGCAGCCGAAAATATCGGCCGAAAATGCACCTAATCCACTTCGGCCGATATTGTTACATATCGGCCGAAAATATGGGGTGTGGGATTTGTCACCCACCATCTGCGGGCGGGCGCCGGGCGGGCGGTTTACTTTGTCACTGCATCTTTATTTTACCTTACAATCGTGAGGCTCCAGTAACTAACAACTCTGCAGGCAGAGCGGAGGCTGGCGTAACGTCACTTACTCACGTGACGCGCCTGCTCCGCCTCCTTCATTCATAAAGTGGGCGGAGCAGGTGCGTCACGTGAGTAAGTGACGTTACGCCGCCCTCCGCTCTGCCTGCAGAGTTGTTACCGGAGCGTCACGATTGTAAGGTAAAATAAAGATGCAGTGAGTGATGCTGTGAGCAGCAGGGCCGGGGCTGTTATGGGTAGGGGGATCGGTCTATGGCACTGCTATGGGGAGGGGGGATCTGTGCACTGCTATGGGGAGGGGGGATCTGTGCACTGTTATGGGGAAAGGGATCTGTGCACTGTTATGCCCATAACAGTGCACATATCCCCTTTCCATAACAGTGCACAGATCCCCCTCTCCATAACAGCGCCACCCACAGATCCCCCTCTCCATAACAGCGCCACCCACAGATCCCCCTCTCCATAACAGCGCCACCCACAGATTACCCTCTCCATAACAGCGCCACCCACAGATCCCCCTCTCCATAACAGCGCCACCCACAGATCCCCCTCTCCATAACAGCGCCACCCACAGATCCCCCTCTCCATAACAGCGCCACCCACAGATCCCCCTCTCCATAACAGCGCCACCCACAGATCCCCCTCTCCATAACAGCGCCACCCACAGATCCCCCTCTCCATAACAGCGCCACCCACAGATCCCCCTCTCCATAGCGCCACCCACAGATCCCCCTCTCCATAACAGCGCCACCCACAGATCCCCCTCTCCATAACAGCGCCACCCACAGATCCCCCTTTCCATAACAGCGCCACCCACAGATGAATTTCATTCATGAAAAAGAATTATTAATAAAATCATTAAAAAAAAAGTATTTTAAAAGTATTTGGGCAAAAAGGCATCCTGAATTTTCGGTTTTCGGTCAAGGGCATCCTGAATTTTCGGTTTCGGACCAGAATTTTCATTTCGGTGCACCCCTAGTTTTAGGCATTGTTACAATGGATCGGCAAAAAAATAAAAACGATGGCATATTCCTCCAATTTAAAACGTATAGCATTCGAAAAAACATGCTAGAAATTTCTTACACTTTTTAGAAAAAAATCATAGCCAAGAATTATGATTAAGGACTTTTCTATTCAAAACACATAAGCAATTTTCAGCACGTTTTACTTTAAGCTTAGGCAAAAATGCTTCACAAGCAACTCTTTGGTAAGATTTGGATTACTATTTCATCTTATGGAGAGCACCTAGTAAGTGTAAGGTGTCTTATAGGTCATCTACAGATGGCATATTGTGAGCAGGGGCCAAAATGCTGATTCTACTAATAATGATTCTGCAATCAAATAAGATATTTTACAGAATAGGTGCTATCCATTAATGCCTAGTGATGTCAACGGTTTCATTTTTTCTTTTTCCTCCTCGTCTTCCAGAAGCTATAACATTTTTATTTTTACGTTTACATAGGTTTAAAGGGAACCTGTCATCAACTTTATGCTGACCGTACTGAGGGCAGTATAAAATAGTGACAGAAATGCTGATGTCAGCGGTGTGTCACACGTCAGCTAAAAGTAAGTGGTTGCCGAGAACCAGCCTCATAATCATTGCAGCCCAGGTCCTGAAAAGAGTCAAATCTATCTGAGAAGAGTCCTGGTTATTCATGAATTCCTGCTCTCCCTGCCCACCTGCTGATGGCTGACAGTCTTCTACCTAGTTTTCTCCCTTTCTCTCTAGGAGAGAACTGCCAATCATCAGCAGGTGGGCGGGAGAGCAGGAGATTATGAATAACCATGACTGATTTGACTCTTTACAAGGCCTGTGCTGCAATGATTATGATGCTGGTTCTCTGCAACCACTTACTTTTAGCTCATGAGTGACACATACCGCTGACATCAGCATTTCTGTCACTACTTTATACTGTCCTCAGTATGGTCAGCATAAAGTTGATGACAGGTTTCTATTTAATTTACCATATCAAGTATAGAAAAATGGGAACAACTTCTTTGTGGTTGTGAAATTGGAAAAAATTCTAATCAGTCCTTTTTTGTGGGGGGTTTCGTTCTTACACTGTTTACTGTATGCTAAAAACGGTATGTTATCTTTATTCCACATATCGGCAGGATTACATGGATACCAACCTGATATAGTTTTTCTTATGTTTTACTTCTTAAAAAAAAAAAACTTTAAAAGAAAAATTTGCTTATCTCCCATGAAAACAAAACAAAACAAATCAGAAAGACTTCAATCCTTGCTGATCCTTCTTTTTACCCCAACATCTGCATCAGGAGGTAGTTGGGAAACCTCCTTACAAATCAGGTGGTCGGCCAGTCCTGATGAAATTGGTTGGTTCGGCCCACGTTCATCTAATGTGTATAGCCACCTTAAGTTATGTGACTTCAGATAGCTTGTAACTTTATTTTAGTATTTCATTAAAAATGTGACATGTTAGGGTTGTTTTTAAATGGTTGCAATATGAATCTTACAAAATCTAAAAATCACCATACAGCCTTATGACCATCTAGGTGTAGGTCAGTAGAAACCAGGAACAGCTTTAGAATCATCTGTAATCAGGAGAAGATTGGCCAGAGACCTTACAGGGAAATTTCCCAGTGGGCCGATGCCCATGGGGCCACCTGAACCCTTATCTCTGCCGCTGGCCAGATACATAATGAGCTCTCAGTGGTAATTAACCCTGTGAGAATTAGAAACTCATTTACCCGGCCAGTGACTACACATGCACTCTGAATTCAACTGCTGTGGCCCACATCTCATCTCCTAAGCCTCCTGCTCCATATCTTAATTGGAGACAACTGGAGGAGGACAAAAAAAGGCATCTAATGATGGCCACAACAGAAGGACAGCTTTTGGGGCAGTATATTGTGCTGCTCTGTGGTATATGTTTCTGCTGGGACAGTATTTTGCGCTATGGTATTGCTGGCCCTGCCTCTATGTGTTGCCCCGCCTTCTGTCAATTTGGACCTGCCAACAACATGGGGCCACTTTCCATCCCTGTCTGTAATACAGCATTTAAAATGAGGCTGTCTTCTGGAAGCTGCCTTATGGTTATCTTTGATATAGTGACAACTGGTAAATTTGTAATCAATTTGTAATAAATATATATTTCTATTCTATAAACATATTCATTTGTAATTTAATTTAACTTACAAATATCAACAAACTTCAACCCCGGCTTTACACTATCTTTATTCAAATAAAACTTTACTGTATGAGCCTACAATTATATTAACATGATATTTAATATTCTATCAAAGATGTATAATTCACAGAATAATTTTATAAGAAAATATATATACAATCTTTTCTAGGTAAATGTATTTTTTCATTTTTTTTCTACCTAAGACAAAGCTTTATAAAAGAAAATGAAAATGTATGTGAAGCAGTTAGATACATCTGCAAACTGACATTCCTTGTAAACCAAAATGTATACTTAGGTTAAATTCACACAGCCGAATTTTCAACTCGAAACAATATTCACACAGCCGATTTTTCAACTCGAAAGAATAGAATTTTTCAACTCAAAAGAATAGAAGTAGAATCCACAGAAGAAAGCCGAGACTCAGGCTGAATGCTGTAGGTCTGTCCACTGCTTTAGCGCCATTCAATGGGGCTAATCAGCAAGTAGACACCAGCATCTCCTATCTTAGCACCATCAGGAAAACTGTTTTATAGACGATGGCACAGCCTCCCATTGGCAACAATGATTTCGGCAAAAAAATCTTCACACATCTGTGTGAATACGTTTTTTGGGTGTGGTAACATGGTATAGATTTTGCCGCAGATTTCACCCTGTGCATCACAAAGGGCAAAATCTGTTGTGGAAACCGCACTGACATGCTATGGATTTGAAATCCACACTGCAGGTCAATGCCTGCTGCAGGTTTTTCATGCAGTGTGACAATATATTTAAATTCCACCCACTTCAATGCTACTGTTAAATGCTGTACATTTTCTGCAATTCTGGAGTGGAAAAAACTGTAGCCATATGGACTTCATACACAAAAATTGCACCAGAAAATGCCATAACAACTGCAGTTTTTTGTTTTTTTTTGCGAAAAAACTGTGTGTGAAACACTAGAAAAATCCACCAGACTGATATGCTTCTGTGAACAGTATGTTTTTGGCATTTCATTCGAAAACTGCTGTATTGGCCATCCCCATTAACTTCAATGGGGAACATGCCACTTCTAAAGCAGAATTGAAATCAGTGGTGGAAACTAACACCACTATGTACACTGGAGGGTTGCTTTAAAGTTCATGCACACAACAGTATTTTTTACAGTGTGCTGCCCATTTTTTTATGTCTATCAGCCCATGCCCACATCTGAGCATGGCATGGCTCCGTGGCCCAATCTGCAAGTCTCAGGGCAAGTCTTAGTCCTGTCCGTATTTGAAAATTAGAATGAGTGCAGATGTAAGCAATGGACTGTGTTTATTAGGCTTTAAAGGGGTTGTTTAATTGTCCCCCCCCCCCCCCCCAGAACAATTTGACTTATAGCCCCAAAAGTGCTCAGCCTAAAGAAAAAAAATAACTTACCGACTGACTGGTGCTCCATTCCAGCATCGAAGGTCCCACCCAACTGCTTCTGGTCCCTTGTGGGCTGTAAGTGTAATATCCCGTCTGCCACCATATGCACTGTTGCAGCCATTCAATCGCCTCCGCCGTGACATGTCCCTAAGCGGTACATGACTGCTGAGGCCAGTGACTTGCTGTAGCAGTGTATGTAATGACAGACGGGGCATAGCACTTCTGGTCCACAAAGGACAAATATCATTGGGGACGAGACCCTAGGAACTGGAATAGAACGGGCGGTGAAGAGGTAAGTGGCTTTTTTTCTTTAGGCATAGCACTTTGAGGCTGTAGAAGTTAGACACCACCTCTAAATTCTCTTGTGCTGTACTGAATGGCATTGCAAAGTAAGCATAAGGTACTAAATTTTGTAGTGAATGAAGGTAGATTTCTGAGACACTTTTTTTTCAAAAGCGAATGCCCATGTTATAACATTAATTTCTTGTTCATCTTTTGTTATTCATATAGACATATCTTGATTAGATTATGATCAGAGCTTCATTTTTTCAGATAAACATTTTCAAATCTTCTATACAGATATAACATTTTGGCTGCCTGCAGGAGCCTGGGAGCTTATTGCATACTGTTTTATTATGGAGTTCAATGTATAAACCGTATGCAGCCAGTTTCAAAGCTCCCTCTAGTGGTGGCTGCAGACAGTATTAGAAAGGAGCTCTGGCCACTAGAAGATAAATTCAATAAACCAGCATAGAAATTTAAACCTAAAGTAAACAAAATAGAATTGAAGGGTGAACTAATCACTATAAGATGTTTTATGATAATACTGTATTTGTATAGACCATTTAAAACCAAAATAAAATAAGAAAAAAATAATCAGTGTTTGTAGCACCATAATATAGCTTTGTTTTACATGAACACCTAGGCAGCACCAATACAATACACTTGTATTATATAATGACAAATAGTTTTGTATAAGTTATGGTACACTAGCTTATTTAACTGTTCTTCCTGAATCATAAAAATGTTTAGTTTTCTGTAATTCTGTTTTAGCAGTTTCTGTAAAATAATACATTTTATTTGGTTCGCTCAAGTTGTTGAAAAATTTGGAAAATTTTATAGGTTTAATTAACAGAAAACACATAATATACCTGGAGTCTATCAATTTATATTGCTCTGAATCATCAGAGCCACAGCCAAAGTTAGACAATTATGTTGGTTAATTAAAGGCAAATTGAAATTTTTTCTTATAATGTAGCTGCCATTTTGTAGTGACAGGAAACAGGAACTGCCGCCATATTAGTCGTCACTTAGCTTACCTCAAAAATTAACAAGCTGTCATTCAGTTCAAAAACTCTATCCTGTGATTTACCGTCTCATAAATGCATTGCAAGAACGGATCCGTCTGTCCATTTGTCATATGGACAAACGGATCAGTTTCGATTTTTTTTTCACTTTTTTTTCGGATGCGCAGACCAGAAGGATGGATTTGGAATTCCAGCACTAATACATTCCTATGGAAAAAAAAATCCGGATCCAGCATTCAGGCAAGTGTTTGCGGTATTATCTCCGTCCTGAACAGTCAAAAAGACTGAACTGAAGACCTCCTGTTGCATCCTGAATGGATTGCTCTCCATTCAGAATGCATGGGGATATGCCTGATCAGTTCTTTTCCGGTATAAAGCCCCTAAGACGGAACTCTATGCCGGAAAAGAAAAACGCTAGTGTGAAAGTACCCTAAGCTAGCTTATCAACAACTTTATATCAGAGCATTGCATGCTTTTTTCTCAAATAAATATAGAAAAACATGTACTGTAAGGTTAGGGCTAAACAAAGAATTAGGGCACCTCGATCCTAACATGCTGTGAAACACCCTGCAAACAAGCAAATGCTAATGATTGGATTGATGCGCTGCTGATAATAAGAGTTAATGATCATTCAAACCCATACAGAGTGACGATTGTTATATGTAGGTTACAGGTACTGATAGGCATGCTTCTATCAATTGGACCCTTATGCATGTGGCTTTCATGCGACTTGGCCATACATCGCTTTTTTATCCCTTCTTTAGATTAAAGCCAGTGAATACCAGGTTGCATAATTAAGCAACATATCCATTGTGTTTCTGTCTGTCTTTCAATTACCTTTCCATGGATCTCAAAAAGCTCTTCCACCTTAATTTATTTTATGAAAGTATGCTTGATAATGTAATGAGAGATAGAGAAATAAGTAGTTTAGGTACCGCCAAGCCTGCTTGTCCCTGCTGTGTCCTACTTTCAATGGGAATTCTTAGAACCAGCTGACCGCCTGAGTAATCCCACAGACAGAATGGCTGATGTCTGACATCAGCAGTTGGTAAATGGGTTGTCCGCTTTTTCCTATTGACGACTTATCCTCAGGATAGGTCACCAATGTCATATCGCCGGGGCAGTGCTGCTTTCTCTTCAAACAGCTGATCGGCGGGGGTGCCAGGAGTTGGATTCCCACCGATCTGATATTGATGACCTATGCTGAGGACAGGTCAATAGTAAAATACGGACAACCCCTTTAACATGTACATCTCTAGCCTCAGCTTCTACAGGTTGGCACTGTGCTAATGGCAAGGAACTAGAATAGCAACTTGGAAGCATGCCGTTCGCCATCACTGGCTGCAGTGCTACTCACAATCAATTTAGCTTCAGAAGTGCATAGTTATTAGGCTACTTTCACACCTGCGTTCGGGTGTCCGCTCGTGAGCTCCGTTTGAAGGGGCTCACAAGCGGCCCCGGACGCAGCTGTCCAGCCCTAATGCATTCTGAGTGGACGCGGATCCGCTCAGAATGCATCAGTCTGGCAGCGTTCAGCCTCCGCTCAGCAAGCGGACACCCGAACGCTGCTTGCAGCGTTCGGGTGTCCGCCTGGCCGTGCGGAGGCAAGCGGATCCGTCCAGACTTACAATGTAAGTCAATGGGGACGGATCCGTTTGAAGATGACACTATATGGCTCAATCTTCAAACGGATCCGCCCCCATTGACTTTCAATGTAAAGTCTGGACGGATCCGTTCAGACTACTTTCACACTTAGAAATTTTTCTAAGTTATAATGCAGACGGATCCGTTCTGAACGGATGCAAACGTCTGAATTATAGGAGCGGATCCGTCTGATGAAACATCAGACGGACCCGCTCCGAACGCTAGTGTGAAAGTAGCCTTATATGCAACTAAATGTCTTTGAAACAGAAAGCCATAGATTTAAAGAGTCATTGTATTATCTGTCCATCTCAATTATTAAATATTTGCAGGTATCTTAAATTAAGCTATTAACCAATAAAAAGTGCTAAACATTTGTTAAAACTCTGTGGAGCAGTATATACACATATATTTTACACAAAGGAATGCCCCAAAATGTCAATATATTATTTAAAATTAAATAAACTTGCTTTAAATAAAAGGGTACAACTGTTATCTCAAGGAAAGTTGCGCATTAGATGTTCCATAGAAGAAATGTAAATATACTATCGTACCGAGTTCCATGGTCCTGGATGCCATGAAGCATCAGCAGGGCATACGTGTGTGTTACACTGGCCTACATTTGGTGGTTTGTCAAGGATTTCACAATTTTGATCATCAAGAACTTGCCCAGTTGTCAGCTGGCATATCACCAATCTTGTTCTCATTCCCCCTCCGCATGTTAGAGTACACTGTAATTTTAAGGCAGAATTATTTTTACTTTTTAAATATAGACACAGTCTAATCAAAATATCAAAATAATCAAAATATAGAAGGTGTGAACAAGGTTACACTAGTGATGAAAGCTAAATGCTAACATGAGGCATGCTCCCTAATTAAACAATCTAATTAGATGACAAATCCTCATAAGACACTCCAATTAAAATAAATAAACTAAAAAGTGAAATACGATATTGTTAGGAATAAGAGTTGATCTGAAGTAATGTCTTCTATAGTAAGACTGAATTGGCACCAATACATCTAAAATGGATATTCCCTCACAACATATCACAAAGGGTAGATGGAAATCTATGAAACATACTTCTGAATTTATCATCATGTCTTTCTTACCTCACCCCAGCTTCCATAATTCCAACGAGGACAAGGCCCAGAATCACAGTGTCTGGAATCAGCAGGCTTTGTTGTCTTATCACAAAAATGACTAATCCTTCCTTCTGTATCCTGACAAACTACAACTCGACGTTCAAAACCACCGGCACATGTGCTTGAACACTAGTTAAAATGTTACACAAAAAGAAGTAAATATGTTATAAGACAGAAATGCAAGGCAGCCTCTCCTGACAAGTCTGTTTTCAGTAATAAATTGAATTCCCCATAAAATAACCCCAAAGCATCTTTTCTTACAACTTGGTATTGTGCCATTCCTGATATTCTTACTAGAGATCAAGACATTGACAACTGGGCGTTACCAATTGGGGAATGTATCCTTAAATAATCTGGCTGTGCAGGAACACACCCCTTTAAAGTGGTTATCCACCTTTTACCAAGTGGTGGCCAATCCTCAGGTCAGGCCATCTCCAGCTGATCTGCAGGGATCCAACACCCCACGTCCCCGCCAATAAGCTGTATGGCTATAGCTTAAAGGGTTTCTGTCACCAGATTTAACCCTATTAAGCTAGCTGACATCAGCGACAGCTGAACCTAACTAGCCTATTCCTACTTTTATCTATGCCCCCGTTACGCCAGAAATCGAACTTTTATATTATGCTAATTAGCCTCTAGGAGCAGGGGGGGGGCGTTGTTCCTGCTCCTAGAGACTCCATTCTCCCATCTCTGGCCACCCCTGCTACACTAGATCAACAGGGCCAGGCAGCGTTGGTCTCCTACTGCAGGCCCTGTCTGCCGTGTAAATATCGCGCCTGAGCCATACCGTTCAGTATTTGGCGCAGGCGCAGTGAGTGAAGGGCGCTCGCTGGCTGCCAGCTTCCTCACTGCACCTGCGCCGAATACTGAACAGTGCGAGATTTCCCCAGCACACAGGGCTGACAGTTGGAGGTGAAGGCTGCCTGGCCCTGTCAATCTAGTGTAGCAGGGGTGGCCAGAGGTGGGAGAACGGAGCGTCTAGGAGCAGGAACAACGCCCCCCCCCCCGCTCCTAGAGGCTAATTAGCATATCATAAAAGTTAGATTTCTGGAGTAACGGGGGCATAGATAAAAGTAAGAATAGGCTAGTTAGGTTCAGCTGACATTAGCACATCGCTAATGTCAGCTAGCTTAATAGGTTAAATCTGGTGACAGGAACCCTTTAAGCTCCGTCTTGTTTGTATTGGACTGAGCTCATCACTGCAGTGCTGCTTCCAGTGTAGTCAGTGCAGTGCACTGAATTACACAGTCTGGACTGTTGTACTGTTCTTACATAATGGGGAGGACTGACCATGTCATTTAATGCAACTTTGAATGTTGACAGAGGGGAACTGGGGGCATTAGGAAAATGAAAAATAGTGATCTGAACTCCATATCTGCAGTACTACTCATCTATTACTGTAGATAATGGTCCAAAATCCGGGTGACCGATTCCCTTTAATAAATGAAATGGTTTCATTGTTACATAGTTTAATACAGTTGAAAAAAAAAGAAAGAAGTCCATCAAGTTCAACCAAGTGATATGTGGGGAAAAAAGGGGAATGAGACCCAGATTTCTACGCATTTTCATATGCATTAATGTTTGTTTTCTTTTAAGAATTTGTCTAAGTCTAAGGGTAACACCCAGTTCTGAAATACATAAAATTCGATGAGGAATAATAAAAGGAATGACTCAAAGCAAAGTTATTAGAAAAGATGCTCTCAAATTATTTAATGGGAAATACAAGTATTTATCAAAACAGACATATCAGGAGTAACAGACTCTCTTTAAACAGCATTAAAACAACTTTTATGAGCGCTCTATGAAGCCCATCTCATGCAGCCATGATATGCGCTCACTTCTGTCTTCTCGTTCTAGTGATAATGAGGCTCTCAGATCCCCACCGCTCAAAACATTTGATATGTTTTTTTAAAAATTAGAGATGCTCTAACTGCATAACTCTGGGCCAAAAGTTATTTTTTAGGTATCAATTATAAATGGAATTTACAGTATTCAAACATGGTGGGCCTGAAGGATCTGTGTCTGGATTGCTCTATCTACACATTTTGTTTAGGACAACGCATAGTTACTGGCTTAATATTAATATGCTTCTAACACTCACATCTACAGTAAAGATGTTCTCTGGTCCTGATCTTCTTTGCTGTGGAGAGTTCTGGCTGAGTATTTATATGCCATTTCCATCTACTCCTCCTTCAACTTACTAAAACTCAACATGGAAAAAACAATTTATAATCTGTCCACCATCCCAATCCACTCCTATACCTATCGTTTTCTCTAAATTCCAACACATTTTTCCTAGTTTCACAAGCCAGACGACTTTGGCATCACTGCCTGAATAAAGAAACTCTCCTCTCACTTCTCACAATGCCATACAAAGTGCTTCAAAACTTGGTCCCTCCATACATCTCCAGATGCCTCCTGACATGTTACCTCCACTCAGTACAAGATCTTTCTCTCCTCTCCACATGACTGCTTCTCACATTCTCATCCCAAGAACCTCTCTGGAATTCACTACACCAATAGATCGTAACTTATGCTTCATGCTTTCAAATGCAACCTAAAATTATATTCTCTGATAGTGATATGAACACATTCATAAAAACATATACATATGATGGAAAATAGGGTGTAATATTACAATGAAAGCAAGAAAATATTTCTTACTGCGCCCCACGGTCCAGTCCTCCATTGGTTTAGATGATTTGCAGGCTTGTCTCTGCTGCTTGTATCAGGGCTCTCAGGATGTGGAAATCTCATTGGATGATCATGATTACCAGGAAATTGGTTAAATGTTTGGCATGGTGTCATATTACATTCTTGCTCTTTTACAGGTTTGCTCTCTGGGTCACAGTTTTCATCTTCAATTCTTCCATGATAACTGGCACACACAACTTGTCTTATAACAGTTCCTTTTCCACAAGTCACTGGACACTGGACCCAAGAGAATGAAATAAATGTTACTGAGAAATGTAATGGAAATTAAGCAACAAATAATTGTACTTATTTTAATTTTACGGTACTTACAGGAGACCAGTCTCCAGATTTCCACTCTCCGCAGGATGTAAAACAGCTGGAAACTTCAGGTGGACGTGGTAAATGGACACAAAAAGTCTCATCAGCCACACCACCAAGCGCATCTCTACAGCTCACATAGCGAGCACGATTACCTCTTCCACATGAAGCGGAACACTGAAATTTTCCCAAATTTTTATGGTTAGGTTATGCATGCTCACATTTTTTTTTTTTGTTTAATGACACTAACTGGAAGTGGAAATCACCAAATTTATTAAATGCATTTAAACTTATTATAAAATCACAATATGGCTGATTTATTGATGTATTTAGGGCTCTTTCACACTTGCGTTCTTGTCTTCCGGCATAGAGTTCCGTCGTCGGGGCTCTATGCCGGAAGAATCCTGATCAGGATTATCCTAATGCATTCTGAATGGAGAGAAATCCGTTCAGGATGCATCAGGATGTCTTCAGTTCCGGAACGGAACGTTTTTTGGCCGGAGAAAATACCGCAGCATGCTGCGCTTTTTGCTCCGGCCAAAAATCCGGAACACTTGCCGCAAGGCCGGATCCAGAATTAATGCCCATTGAAAGGCATTGATCCGGATCCGGCCTTAAGCTAAACGTCGTTTCGGCGCATTGCCGGAGCCGACATTTAGCTTTTTCTGAATGGTTACCATGGCTGCCAAGACGCTAAAGTCCTGGCAGCCATGGTAAAGTGTAGCGGGGAGCGGGGGAGCAGTATACCTACCGTCCGTGCGGCTCCCCGGGCGCTCCAGAGTGACGTCAGGGCGCCCCAAGCGCATGGATCATGTGATCACATGGATCACGTCATCCATGCGCATGGGGCGCTCTGACATCATTCTGGAGCGCCCCGGGAGCCGCACGGACTGTAAGTATACTGCTCCCCCGCTCCCACTATGGCAACCAGGACTTTAATAGCGTCCTGGGTGCCATAGTAACACTGAACGCATTTGGAAGACGGTTCCGTCTTCAAATGCTTTCAGTACACTTGCTTTTTTCCGGATCCGGCGTGTAATTCCGGCAAGTGGAGTACACGCCGGATCCGGACAACGCAAGTGTGAAAGAGGCCTTAGGGCTCTTTCACACTTGCGTTCTTGTCTTCCGGCATACAGTTCCGTCGTCGGGGCTCTATGCCGGAAGAATCCTGATCAGGATTATCCTAATGCATTCTGAATGGAGAGAAATCCGTTCAGGATGCATCAGGATGTCTTCAGTTCCGGAACGGAACGTTTTTTGGCCGGAGAAAATACCGCAGCATGCTGCGCTTTTTGCTCCGGCCAAAAATCCGGAACACTTGCCGCAAGGCCGGATCCGGAATTAATGCCCATTGAAAGGCATTGATCCGGATCCGGCCTTAAGCTAAACGTCGTTTCGGCGCATTGCCGGAGCCGACATTTAGCTTTTTCTGAATGGTTACCATGGCTGCCAAGACGCTAAAGTCCTGGCAGCCATGGTAAAGTGTAGCGGGGAGCGGGGGAGCAGTATACCTACCGTCCGTGCGGCTCCCCGGGCGCTCCAGAGTGACGTCAGGGCGCCCCAAGCGCATGGATCATGTGATCACATGGATCACGTCATCCATGCGCATGGGGCGCTCTGACGTCATTCTGGAGCGCCCCGGGAGCCGCAGCGGACTGTAAGTATACTGCTCCCCCGCTCCCCGCTCCTACTATGGCAACCAGGACTTTAATAGCGTCCTGGGTGCCATAGTAACACTGAACGCATTTGGAAGACGGTTCCGTCTTCAAATGCTTTCAGTACACTTGCGTTTTTCCGGATCCGGCGTGTAATTCCGGCAAGTGGAGTACACGCCGGATCCGGACAACGCAAGTGTGAAAGAGGCCTTACTTGGTTTTTCCAATGCATCCAAATTTGTTGAAAAAATTCTGCAGTACTTCATAGTCACACTGAGCACTACTCATTTATCACAATTTTCATATGTCTTCTGAATGGAAAGGCCCAACCTGGTGCAGTTTCCACCTACAATAAGCATGCTGCACTGGAGGATAAAATGTCACACTGCTTGTAGGGTGCCCTCGTCTTGATAGGGGAAATTCCTTAAGGGTCCATTCACACGTCCGTTTTTTCTTTCCTGATCTGTTCCGTTTTTTGCGGAACAGATCAGGACCAGATCTGGACCCATTCATTTTCAATGGGTCCTGGAAAAAAACGGACAGCACAATGTGTGCTGTCCGTTTCCGTTGTTCCGTTCCGCATGTCCGTTTAAATATAAAACATGTCCTATTCTTTTCCTGAAAAATCGGATCCTGGTACAATACAAAGTCAATGGATCTGCAAAAAACGGATGACATACGGATGTCATTCCGTATGTCATCCGTTTTATACGGAATCCGTTCCTGGAAATTACATTTAAATATTTTTTTTTTTTTTAAAGAAATCCAAACAACTTTATTTGCTTATTGAAATTTATTAGGGGTGCACCGAAATTCCGGCGGCCGAAAATATCGGCCGAAAATGGGCCTAATCCATTTCGCCGATATTGGTACATATCGGCAGAAAACATGGGGTTTGGGATTTGTGGGATTTGTCACCCGCGCCGGGCGGGCGGTTCACTTTAAGTCACTGCATCTTTATTTTACCTTACAATCGTGACGCTCCAGTAACAACTCTGCAGGCAGAGCGGAGGGCGGAATAACGTCACTTACTCACGTGACGCGCCTGCTCCGCCTCCTTCATTCATAAAGTTGGCGGAGCAGGTGCGTCACGTGAGTAAGTGACGTTATGCCGCCCTCCGCTCTGCCTGCAGAGTTACTGGAGCGTCACGATTGTAAGGTAAAATAAAGATGCAGTGAGTGATGCTGTGAGCAGCAGGGCCGGGGCTGTTATGGGTAGGGGGATCGGTCTATGGCACTGCTATGGGGAGGGGGGATCTGTGCACTGTTATGGGGAAGGGGATCTGTGCACTGTTATGGGGAAAGGGATCTGTGCACTGTTATGGGGAAAGGGATCTGTGCACTGTTATGGGGAAAGGGATCTGTGCACTGCTATGCCCATAACAGTGCACATATCCCCCCCTCCATAACAGCGCCACCCACAGATGAATTTCATTCATGAAAAAGAATTATTAATAAAATCATTTAAAAAAAAGTATTTTAAAAGTATTTGGGCAAAAAGGCAGTTCCGGTTTCGGTTTTCGGTCAAGGGCATCCTGAATTTTCGGTTTCGGTTTCGGACCAGAATTTTCATTTCGGTGCACCCCTAAAATTTATACATGTTTAAAATCGGATTATAGAAAAATACTGACGTGTGAATGTAGCCTAAGGCTGTGCATCACAATTGTAGTTTTTTTTTGTGCAAGCATGTGCATATAATTTTGCAACTTTTTGCTTCTTTACCTCCACTCTCGCCATTTTCCTAAACATTGGGCATGACTTAACGGGAGCTGGTGGGACTGTACATGGCTGGTATATTTACTATAATTTAGGCCAGTATCTTGCTTAAATTATAGCAGAAATCTACGGCAATAAATGTAGCTGGTGTAGATTTCATGATTTTATGATGCATGGCCCAAAAATGCTGCAAATTTATTAAGACATATCTTTCTCAAGTGTGCTTCACCTGAGGACATGGGTTGCTAGATGGCCACTAGCACATCCGCAATACCCAGTCCCCATAGCTCTGTGTGTTTTTATTGTGTATAAAAACCAATTTGATACATATGCAAATTAACATAAAAGAGTCATATCTTACTTGTGTGACCAGAGAAGAGTCATATTTTCAAGCTCTGACTCATCTCAGGTTTATTTGCGTATGTATCAAATCGTTTTTTTTTTACACAATAAAAGCACACAGAGCTATGGGGACTGGGTATTGCGGATGTGCTAGTGGCCATCTAGCAGCCCATGTCCTCAGCTCTATACACAAAATCCTGGTGACAGGTTCCCTTTAATAACTGAACTTGGCCTCATTTATTAAAGTTGAAACACAATCCTTGCTGCTTACGGCAACCAATCACAGTGCAATTTTCATTTCTTAAACAGCTCTGGAAAAGTGAGCACTGCACTGTGTTTGGCCTAGCCATCAAGGATAGCGTTTATGTTATAAAAACAGTGCCACCATGTCCAGGATGATTTCTCCTTACATGTAAAAAAAAAAAAAAAAAAATGAAAAAAACACTAACACATGCAAAGAAATATTCATAAATGATAAATTAGGTTAAAAAAACAACTGTTTCTCATTAAATGGAAACATGTGTATTGTTCATTTGTATCAATAATTTCTACATGAAAAACTATGAAAATATCAGACTTGTGTCATTTTGATGTTAGGCACACTGTAAGTTTTAGACTAAATACAGACTGTATGGCACTTACTGGTGTCCATGACCCGTATCGCCACTGTGCATTCTTTTGTATTTGATCTGTGAGGGAGATGGTGGGGTATGTGCGAGGGTGTGTTGGACAAGGAATTCTTTCACAGTCCTGTAGATACAAGACTAATATAAATGACAATAATAACATATTTAAAAAAACAGTTTATGATATTACAGTGATAATATATTTACAACCTCAGGTAGGGTGAACAAACATATTAATTAATTTTAATGTTTTAAATAAAAAAGTTAAAATTATTTTATACAGTTAAAGGGAACCTGTCACCAGTTTTATGGTGTCCTAACTAAGGGCAACATAAATAAGTGACTGATTCTCTTAGCAAAATGCTGGGTCACTTTCTTTAATTGACCCAGTCAATCTGCCAACATCTTGTATTGAAAAGCTCCAGCTGATAATGATGAGTCATGAATATTCATGAGCTTCTGACTCTCCCCGCCTACCGGCTGCTGAATGACAGTTTGTTTCCAAATGAACCAGCAGCAGGTGGGCAGGGGAGTGGCTATAGCTCTGAATTAAATATACGCTGGACTCAATGACATCACGCCGGACTCCAATCAGCTCATTAGCATGCGGCATGTGGCATCATTGTGTGTATATTATGAGATAACCATCTGTTACACCAGTAAGTGACTACATCTAAGGCACTTTTTAGTAGTTAATGATTGTATATAATTAGTTAGATTATAATCAAATATCCACATGACAGGTTCCCTTTAAGGCCACTTTCACACTAGCGGTTTTTGCGGATCCATCATAAATATGCAAAAACACTTCCATTACAATAATACAACTGCATGCATCCATCATGAACGGATCCGGTTGTATTATGTCTTCTATAGCCATGACTAGGGATGAGAGAACCCGAACTGTATAGTTCGGGTTCGTACCGAATTTTGGGGTGTCCGTGACACGGACCCGAACCCGAACATTTTCGTAAAAGTCCGGGTTCGGGTTCGGTGTTCGGCGCTTTCTTGGCGCTTTTTGAAAGGCTGCAAAGCAGCCAATCAACAAGCGTCATACTACTTGGCCCAAGAGGCCATCACAGCCATGCCTACTATTGGCATGGCTGTGATTGGCCAGTGCACCATGTGACCCAGCCTCTATTTAAGCTGGAGTCACGTAGCGCCGCACGTCACTCTGCTATGATCAGTATAGGGAGAGGTTGCAGCTGCGACGTTAGGGCGAGATTAGGCAGATTAACTCCTCCAAAAGACTTCATTCTGTGATCGATCTGCAGCTGTGGATCATTGAAGTGCTATTATTGACTTGCTCACTTTTTTGAGGCTGCCCAGAGCGTTTTTAGATCACTTTTTTTCTGGGGTGATCGGCGGCCATTTTGTGACTTGTGGTGCGCCAGCACGATCTATCACCAAGTGTATTTAACCATCGATAGTGTGGTTATTTTGTGCTATATCCTACATCAGCTGCAGGCTGAGCCTGTGTCACCGAAGTGCATTTAACCATCAACAGTCTGGTTATTTTTTGGCCATATACTACATCAGCTGCAGGCTGAGCCTGTGTCACCCAAGTGCATTTAACCATCAACAGTCTGATTATTTTTTGGCCATATACTACATCAGCTGCAGGCTGAGCCTGTGTCACCCAAGTGTATTTAACCATCGATAGTGTGGTCATTTTGTGCTATATCCTACATCAGCTGCAGGCTGAGCCTGTGTCACCCAAGTGCATTTAACCATCAACAGTCTGATTATTTTTTGGCCATATACTACATCTGGTGCAGGCTGAGCCTGTGTCACCCAAGTGCATTTAACCATCAACAGTCTGATTATTTTTTGGCCATATACTACATCTGGTGCAGGCTGAGCCTGTGTCACCCAAGTGCATTTAACCATCAACAGTGTGGTTATTTTTTGGCCATATATTACATCAGGGGCAAGTTGAGCCTGTCACCCAGCGCCTAAAAAATAGACCTGACATTTCTATTCAACCAAATCTGTACTGTTTTAGCTGGTCAAGTTATTTGTATTGACCGTAAAAGCACACTTTTTTTTCTGGGTTGAAAAAGCATTCCCAAATTTCCCATTCTCAAAATAACTAGTTTCTGGTATTTGAGGCCTACTTGAAATCTATCCCAAAAAGAAAATCTTACATTGAAGGTATTGATAGTGTCATTCAGAAAAACCTAAGACACACGCTAGCGTGCTGATAGAAGTGTCATTCTGTGATTAAACCTATAACTGTCACACAGCGCAAAAAAAAACAGGTCTCACATCTCTATTCAACCAAATCTGCACTGTTTTAGCTGGTCAAGTTATTTGTAGTGACCGTAAAAGCAGACTTTTTGTTCTGGGTTGAAAAAGCATTCCCAAATTTGCCATTCTCAAAATTGTGGTGAACGGGAACAATGAGGAAAACATCTAATAAGGGACGCGGACATGGTCGTGGTGGTGTTAGTGGACCCTCTGGTGCTGGGAGAGGACGTGGCCGTTCTGCCACAGCCACACGTCCTAGTGAACCAACTACCTCAGGTCCCAGTAGCCAGCAGAATTTACAGCGATATTTGGTGGGGCCCAATGCCGTTCTAAGGATGGTAAGGCCTGAGCAGGTACAGGCATTAGTCAATTGGGTGGCCGACAGTGGATCCAACACGTTCACATTATCTCCCACCCTGTCTTCTGCAGAAAGCGCACAGATGGCGCATGAAAACCAAGCCCATCGGTCTGTCACATCACCCCCATGCATATCAGGGAAACTGTCTGAGCCTCAAGTTATGCAGCAGTCTCTTATGCTGTTTGAAGACTCTGCTGCCAGGGTTTCCCAAGGGCATCCACCTAGCCCTTCCCCAGGGGTGGAAGAGATAGAATGCACTAACGCACAACCACTTATTTTTCCTGATGATGAGGACATGGGAATACCACCTCAGCACGTCTCTGATGATGACGAAACACAGGTGCCAACTGCTGCGTCTTTCTGCAGTGTGCAGACTGAACAGGAGGTCAGGGATCAAGACTGGGTGGAAGACGATGCAGGGGACGATGAGGTCCTAGACCCCACATGGAATGAAGGTCGTGCCACTGACTTTCACAGTTCGGAGGAAGAGGCAGTGGTGAGACCGAGCCAACAGCGTAGCAAAAGAGGGAGCAGTGGGCAAAATCAGAACACCCGCCGCCAAGAGACTCCGCCTGCTACTGACCGCCACCATCTGGGACCGAGCACCCCAAAGGCAGCTTCAAGGAGTTCCCTGGCATGGCACTTCTTCAAACAATGTGCTGACGACAAGACCCGAGTGGTTTGCACGCTGTGCCATCAGAGCCTGAAGCGAGGCATTAACGTTCTGAACCTTAGCACAACCTGCATGACCAGGCACCTGCATGCAAAGCATGAACTGCAGTGGAGTAAACACCTTAAAAACAAGGAAGTCACTCAGGCTCCCCCTGCTACCTCTTCTGCTGCTGCCGCCTCGGCCTCTTCTGCTGCTGCCGCCGCGGCCTCGGCCTCTTCCTCCGCCTCTGGAGGAACGTTGGCACCTGCCGCACAGCAAACATGGGATGTACCACCAACACCACCACCTGCGTCACCAAGCATCTCAACCATGTCACACGGCAGCGTTCAGCTCTCCATCTCACAAACATTTGAGAGAAAGCGTAAATTCCCACCTAGCCACCCTCGATCCCTGGCCCTGAATGCCAGCATTTCTAAACTACTGGCCTATGAAATGATGTCATTTAGGCTGGTGGACACAGACAGCTTTAAACAGCTCATGTCACTTGCTGTCCCACAGTATGTTGTTCCCAGCCGCCACTACTTCTCCAAGAGAGCCGTGCCTTCCCTGCACAAACAAGTGTCCGATAAAATCAAGTGTGCACTGCGCAACGCCATCTGTGGCAAGGTCCACCTAACCACAGATACGTGGACCAGTAAGCACGGCCAGGGACGCTATATCTCCCTAACTGCACACTGGGTAAATGTAGTGGCGGCTGGGCCCCAGGCGGAGAGCTGTTTGGCGCACGTCCTTCTGCCGCCAAGGATCGCAGGGCAACATTCTTTGCCTCCTGTCTCCTCCTCCTCCTCCTACTCAGCCTTCTCCTCCTCTTCTTCCACCTGCTCATCCAGTCAGCCACACACCTTCACCACCAACTTCAGCACAGCACGGGGTAAACGTCAGCAGGCCATTCTGAAACTCATATGTTTGGGGGACAGGCCCCACACCGCACAGGAGTTGTGGCGGGGTATAGAACAACAGACCGACGAGTGGTTGCTGCCGGTGAGCCTCAAGCCCGGCCTGGTGGTGTGCGATAATGGGCGAAATCTCGTTGCAGCTCTGGGACTAGCCGGTTTGACGCACATCCCTTGCCTGGCGCATGTGCTGAATTTGGTGGTGCAGAAGTTCATTCGCAACTACCCCGACATGTCAGAGCTGCTGCATAAAGTGCGGGCCGTCTGTTCGCGCTTCCGGCGTTCACACCCTGCCGCTGCTCGCCTGTCTGCGCTACAGCGTAACTTCGGCCTTCCCGCTCACCGCCTCATATGCGACGTGCCCACCAGGTGGAACTCCACCTTGCATATGCTGGACAGACTGTGCGAGCAGCAGCAGGCCATAGTGGAGTTTCAGCTGCAGCACGCACGGGTCAGTCGCACTGCGGATCAGACCCACTTCACCACCAATGACTGGGCCTCCATGCGAGACCTGTCTGCCCTGTTGCGCTGTTTCGAGTACTCCACCAACATGGCCAGTGGCGATGACGCCGTTATCAGCGTTACAATACCACTTCTATGTCTCCTTGAGAAAACACTTAGGGCGATGATGGAAGAGGAGGTGGCCCAGGAGGAAGAGGAGGAAGAGGGGTCATTTTTAGCACTTTCAGGCCAGTCTCTTCGAAGTGACTCAGAGGGAGGTTTTTTGCAACACCAGAGGCCAGGTACAAATGTGGCCAGACAGGGCCTACTACTGGAGGACGAGGAGGACGAGGATGAGGTGGAGGAGGATGAGGATGAAGCATGTTCACAGCGGGGTGGCACCCAAAGCAGCTCGGGCCCATCACTGGTGCGTGGCTGGGGGGAAACACAGGACGATGACGATACGCCTCCCACAGAGGACAGCTTGTCCTTACCTCTGGGCAGCCTGGCACACATGAGCGACTACATGCTGCAGTGCCTGCGCAACGACAGCAGAGTCGCCCACATTTTAACGTGTGCGGACTACTGGGTTGCCACCCTGCTGGATCCCCGGTACAAAGACAATGTGCCCACCTTACTTCCTACACTGGAGCGTGATAGGAAGATGCGCGAGTACAAGCGCACGTTGGTAGACGCGCTACTGAGAGCATTCCCAAATGTCACAGGTAGGGGTGCACCGAAATGAAAATTCTGGTCCGAAACCGAAACCGAAAATTCAGGATGCCCTTGACCGAAAACCGAAACCGAAACTGCCTTTTTGCCCAAATACTTTTAAAATACTTTTTTTTTAATGATTTTATTAATAATTCTTTTTCATGAATGAAATTCATCTGTGGGTGGCGCTGTTATGGAGAGGGGGATCTGTGGGTGGCGCTGTTATGGAGAGGGGGATCTGTGGGTGGCGCTGTTATGGAGAGGGGGATCTGTGGGTGGCGCTGTTATGGAGAGGGGGATCTGTGGGTGGCGCTGTTATGGAGAGGGGGATCTGTGGGTGGCGCTGTTATGGAGAGGGGGATCTGTGGGTGGCTCTGTTATGGAGAGGGGGATCTGTGGGTGGCGCTGTTATGGAGAGGGTAATCTGTGGGTGGCGCTGTTATGGAGAGGGGGATCTGTGGGTGGCTCTGTTATGGAGAGGGGGATCTGTGGGTGGCTCTGTTATGGAGAGGGGGATCTGTGGGTGGCGCTGTTATGGAGAGGGTAATCTGTGGGTGGCGCTGTTATGGAGAGGGGGATCTGTGGGTGGCGCTGTTATGGAGAGGGGGATCTGTGGGTGGCGCTGTTATGAAGAGGGGGATCTGTGGGTGGCGCTGTTATGGAGAGGGGGATCTGTGGGTGGCGCTGTTATGGAGAGGGGGATCTGTGCACTGTTATGGAAAGGGGATATGTGCACTGTTATGGGCATAACAGTGCACAGATCCCTTTTCCCATAACAGTGCACAGATCCCTTTCCCCATAACAGTGCACAGATCCCTTTTCCCATAACAGTGCACAGATCCCTTTCCCCATAACAGTGCACAGATCCCCCCTCCCCATAGCAGTGCCATAGACCGATCCCCCTACCCATAACAGCCCCGGCCCTGCTGCTCACAGCATCACTCACTGCATCTTTATTTTACCTTACAATCGTGACGCTCCGGTAACAACTCTGCAGGCAGAGCGGAGGGCGGCGTAACGTCACTTACTCACGTGACGCACCTGCTCCGCCCACTTTATGAATGAAGGAGGCGGAGCAGGCGCGTCACGTGAGTAAGTGACGTTACGCCGGCCTCCGCTCTGCCTGCAGAGTTGTTAGTTACTAGAGCCTCACGATTGTAAGGTAAAATAAAGATGCAGTGACAAAGTAAACCGCCCGCCCGCAGATGGTGGGTGACAAATCCCACACCCCATATTTTCGGCCGATATGTAACAATATCGGCCGAAGTGGATTAGGTGCATTTTCGGCCGATATTTTCGGCTGCCGAAATTTCGGTGCACCCCTAGTCACAGGGGAACCAGTGGAAGCCCAAGGCGAAGGCAGAGGAGGAGCAAGAGGTCGCCAACGCAGCTGTGTCACGCCCAGCTCCTCTGAGGGCAGGGTTAGCATGGCAGAGATGTGGAAAAGTTTTGTCAACACGCCACAGCTAAATGCACCACCACCTGATACGGAACGTGTTAGCAGGAGGCAACATTTCACTAACATGGTGGAACAGTACCTGTGCACACCCCTCCACGTACTGACTGATGGTTCGGCCCCATTCAACTTCTGGGTTTCCAAATTGTCCACGTGGCCAGAGCTAGCCTTTTATGCCTTGGAGGTGCTGGCCTGCCCGGCGGCCAGCGTTTTGTCTGAACGTGTATTCAGCACGGCAGGGGGCGTCATTACAGACAAACGCAGCCGCCTGTCTACAGCCAATGTGGACAAGCTGACGTTCATAAAAATGAACCAGGCATGGATCCCACAGGACCTGTCCATCCCTTGTGCAGATTAGATATTAACTACCTCCCCTTAACAATATATTATTCTACTCCAGGGCACTTCCTCATTCAATACTATTTTTAATTTCATTTTACCATTATATTGCGGGGCAACCCAAAGTTGAATGAACCTCTCCTCTGTCTGGGTGCCGGGGCCTAAATGTGTGACAGTGGCCTGTTCCAGTGGTGGGTGACGTGAAGCCTGATTCTCTGCTATGACATGAAGACTTATTCTGTGCTGACATGAAGCCAGATTCTCTGTTACGCGACCTCTCTCCTCTGCCTGGGCCTAAATATGTGACAGTGGCCTGTTCCACTGGTGGGTGACGTGAAGCCTGATTCTCTGCTATGACATGAAGACAGATTCTGCGCTGACATAAGGCCAGATTCTCTGTTACGGGACCGCTCTCCTCTGTCTGGGTGCCGGGGCCTAAATGTGTGACAGTGGCCTGTTCCAGTGGTGGGTGACGTGAAGCCTGATTCTCTGCTATGACATGAAGACAGATTCTGTGCTGACATAAGGCCAGATTCTCTGTTACGCGACCTCTCTCCTCTGCCTGGGTGCCTGGGCCTAAATATGTGACAGTGGCCTGTTCCAGTGGTGGGTGACGTGAAGCCTGGTTCTCTGCTATGACATGAAGACAGATTCTGCGCTGACATAAGGCCAGATTCTCTGTTACGGGACCGCTCTCCTCTGTCTGGGTGCCGGGGCCTAAATGTGTGACAGTGGCCTGTTCCAGTGGTGGGTGACGTGAAGCCTGATTCTCTGCTATGACATGAAGACAGATTCTGTGCTGACATAAGGCCAGATTCTCTGTTACGCGACCTCTCTCCTCTGCCTGGGTGCCTGGGCCTAAATATGTGACAGTGGCCTGTTCCAGTGGTGGGTGACGTGAAGCCTGATTCTCTGCTATGACATGAAGACAGATTCTGCGCTGACATAAGGCCAGATTCTCTGTTACGGGACCGCTCTCCTCTGTCTGGGTGCCGGGGCCTAAATGTGTGACAGTGGCCTGTTCCAGTGGTGGGTGACGTGAAGCCTGATTCTCTGCTATGACATGAAGACAGATTCTGTGCTGACATAAGGCCAGATTCTCTGTTACGGGACCGCTCTCCTCTGTCTGGGTGCCGGGGCCTAAATGTGTGACAGTGGCCTGTTCCAGTGGTGGGTGACGTGAAGCCTGATTCTCTGCTATGACATGAAGACAGATTCTGTGCTGACATAAGGCCAGATTCTCTGTTACGGGACCGCTCTCCTCTGTCTGGGTGCCGGGGCCTAAATGTGTGACAGTGGCCTGTTCCAGTGGTGGGTGACGTGAAGCCTGATTCTCTGCTATGACATGAAGACAGATTCTGCGCTGACATAGGCCAGATTCTCTGTTACGGGACCGCTCTCCTCTGTCTGGGTGCCGGGGCCTAAATGTGTGACAGTGGCCTGTTCCAGTGGTGGGTGACGTGAAGCCTGATTCTCTGCTATGACATGAAGACAGATTCTGTGCTGACATAAGGCCAGATTCTCTGTTACGCGACCTCTCTCCTCTGCCTGGGTGCCTGGGCCTAAATATGTGACAGTGGCCTGTTCCAGTGGTGGGTGACGTGAAGCCTGGTTCTCTGCTATGACATGAAGACAGATTCTGCGCTGACATAAGGCCAGATTCTCTGTTACGGGACCGCTCTCCTCTGTCTGGGTGCCGGGGCCTAAATGTGTGACAGTGGCCTGTTCCAGTGGTGGGTGACGTGAAGCCTGATTCTCTGCTATGACATGAAGACAGATTCTGTGCTGACATAAGGCCAGATTCTCTGTTACGCGACCTCTCTCCTCTGCCTGGGTGTCTGGGCCTAAATATGTGACAGTGGCCTGTTCCAGTGGTGGGTGACGTGAAGCCTGATTCTCTGCTATGACATGAAGACAGATTCTGCGCTGACATAAGGCCAGATTCTCTGTTACGGGACCGCTCTCTTCTGTCTGGGTGCCGGGGCCTAAATGTGTGACAGTGGCCTGTTCCAGTGGTGGGTGACGTGAAGCCTGATTCTCTGCTATGACATGAAGACAGATTCTGTGCTGACATAAGGCCAGATTCTCTGTTACTGACCGCTCTCCTCTGTCTGGGTGCCGGGGCCTAAATGTGTGACAGTGGCCTGTTCCAGTGGTGGGTGACGTGAAGCCTGATTCTCTGCTATGACATGAAGACAGATTCTGTGCTGACATAAGGCCAGATTCTCTGTTACGGGACCGCTCTCCTCTGTCTGGGTGCCGGGGCCTAAATGTGTGACAGTGGCCTGTTCCAGTGGTGGGTGACGTGAAGCCTGATTCTCTGCTATGACATGAAGACAGATTCTGTGCTGACATAAGGCCAGATTCTCTGTTACGGGACCGCTCTCCTCTGTCTGGGTGCCGGGGCCTAAATGTGTGACAGTGGCCTGTTCCAGTGGTGGGTGACGTGAAGCCTGATTCTCTGCTATGACATGAAGACAGATTCTGTGCTGACATAAGGCCAGATTCTCTGTTACGGGACCGCTCTCCTCTGTCTGGGTGCCGGGGCCTAAATGTGTGACAGTGGCCTGTTCCAGTGGTGGGTGACGTGAAGCCTGATTCTCTGCTATGACATGAAGAGACTGATTCTGTGCTGACATGAAGCCAGATTCTTTGCTATGGCATGAAGAGACTGATTCTCAGCTGACGTGAAGCCAGATTCTCTGCTATGGGACCTCTGTCCAATTGATATTGGTTCATTTTTATTTTTTTAATTTTTATTTTAATTCATTTCCCTATCCACATTTGTTTGCAGGGGATTTACCTACATGTTGCTGCCTTTTGCAGCCCTCTAGCTCTTTCCTGGGCTGTTTTACAGCCTTTTTAGTGCCCAAAAGTTCGGGTCCCCATTGACTTCAATGGGGTTCGGGTTCGGGACGAAGTTCGGTTCGGGTTCGGATCCCGAAGCCGAACATTTCCGGGAAGTTTGGCCGAACTTCTCGAACCCGAACATCCAGGTGTTCGCTCAACTCTAGCCATGACGAATCCGTCTTGAACATCATTGAAAGTCAATAGGGGATGGATCAGTTTTCTATTGTGCCAGATTACGTCATAGAAAACAGATCCGTCCGCATTGACTTACATTGTGTGTCAGGACGGATCCATTTGGCTCAGTTTCGTCAGACGGACAGCAGAACGCTTCAAGCAGCATTTTGGTGTCCACCTCCAGAGCAAAATGGAGACTGATCGGAGGCAAACTGATGCATTCTGTGCAGATCCTTTTCCATTCAGAATGCATTAGGGCAAAACTGATCCATTTTGGACCGCTTGTGAGAGCCCTGAATGGATCTCACAGACGGAAAGCCAAAACGCTAGTGTGAAAATAGCCTAAACGGAATCTGTCACCATGATTTTGTTTTGTATTTTATTTTTATTTTATTACAAATTGACCATAAATGATACATAATTAGGTCTTCAAAAAAAATAATCTGCCAAAACCCCTCCCCCAGGAACAAAAAAATAAATTTAAAGGAGTTCTCCAGGAATGAATTAAAATGGCTGCCACCAACTTGTCCGAGAATTTGAGGAGGACTTGGCACCACTTGCATAGCTGCCTAGAGAGGTAATGAGTCATGGCCTCTCTACACCCTACACTGCTCTACAATAGATGGTAATGATGTCATCCTGCATATGATATTTAATCATGGCTGAGCAGCCTGAGAGGAAAACTCACCAATATGTAGCATATGCAGGTGCCAAAGCGTAGTGTATAGTGAGGCCCTGCCCCCTAATGCCTCATTCACACGTCAGTGATTTCCATCAGTGATTGTGAGGCAAAACCAGGACCGGAGCCTCCACAGAAAGATCTGTACCTGTTCAATGGTTTGGGCTCAAAATCACTGATGGAAATCACTGACCAAACACTGACGTGTGAATGAGGCATTAGACAGCTTTGTAAGTAGAGGCAAACAGTCCTGCTCAAATTATAGGGCAGGTTGCTGGGAAACCTGGAGAACCCCTTTAAAGCTGTGCTGGGAGAATATAAAAAAACCTTACTCTTCCAATTTCTGCTATTTTTTTTCCAAAATCGTAGCAGCTAAGGGATTTACCTTTACATATTTCGAACTGTTTCACCCTGTCAACTTGATGTTTCCATTCATTAAAACTAGAGATCTTTTCTAACATGCATTTTTGTATAATGCAGACAAGACCCAAAAACAATTGTCAACAAAATTGTAATTTGCCTTAAACATCAATGTATCAACATTTAAACCACGCAATACCAAGACAACAGGGTCGAATTGTAACTCTTCGTTTAATAGCACATTGACATTGTTCTTAATCTGAGACCAATATCTAAACAGTTTTGGACACCACCATAACAAAAGAACCAAATCGCCACATTTCGGACAATTCAAATTCCCTCATACCTTTATCTTGAACAAACATTTTGGGGAATAGTATAAGCCATGATTGATCATAAATTGGGAAAAGGCAACATTTTCTATTAATAACCTTATAGCAAGAATATTATATTCTAGCAGAAATAGCCCCCTTTTCTTTTTTTTAAGTATAGTCATAAATCCTTGAATCTTCAGTGTACAAAAGGATTGGCATCCCAAACTTTTTACAAACTGATAAGAATTGTAAATATTGAAGCCAATGCTGGCTAGTCACTCCAAAGTCTCTGCTTAGTGATTGAAACTGTTTGAGTTTGTATAATAAATGCCCAACCAAAAACATATTCTTCCTAACCCAAAATCCACATTTGTATCATTGAATTCCCCTAAGTGGTAATTATTCCACAGTCCGTTCATGAAGATGAGGCTACATTCAGAGGTCACATGATGCTGATGTAAGCACGTCAGTGTAGCTCCTCCCCTGTGCCGTCCCCTCTCTGCTCAGTAATGCGTTCGCTAGCAAGGATATACCAATGCAATGTTTGAGGTATGCACGGTGTAGGAGAGTACCTGGGGTGGTGGTAGACGGAAGGTACGTGTTACCGGGGGTCCTGGCCCCGGTGGAGTAAGAGCTGGAAAATTGCATTTTTGCAGCGGTTATGCTGTTAACACAGCGGATCCGGGCCGGCTCTTATTGGGAGCAGGCAGATATGCGGGCGGGTGCCTGTCTCCCCACGGTCCAGCCCAGGTTTTGCAGGGAAGGGTTAAAACCCGACCAGCAACAAGGGTGTGGTGCGCAATGTGGAGCTTCTGTATTCCCTGGCTGTGAGAGTAAGAAGTGGAGGTGAGCTGGGCTGTGTGCTGAGGCCTGTAAAGGAGTGTGCAGGGACCCGCAGCTGAAGGCAGGAGGGATCCGTGTCCTGTGGCTAAAAGCAGGACCCAAGGACTTACTTCACCAAGGAGAAAAAGGTGACATTACTCCTGGCTTTAAATAGACTTTGCTTTATGTGACTGAAACAGGCCTCAAGTAGCCTGCGGCAGGGACTTGCTGTGTTTGAACTATTATTTTTGCTGTGTGTGACCACCCTCCCTATGAACTGCACCGTCTTTCACAAATATGCACCGTGTGAATAAACAAAGCATCGTGGTTTACACCAAGACCGGTCTGTGTTGCCTCTATACTGCACTCGCTACCACTGCCTACCAGAGCGGATCCCCACAACGGGTATAACTTCAATTTTTGTAGTAAAATGTCTTTGAACTACACAGTCTGATGCACTAATATATTCACTAAAACGGATGTAATAATGCAATGTTTTCAGTAAAATGTCTGAACTATGCACTCAACATCACAGGTATAACAGTGCAATTTTTGTTGTGAAATGTCTTTGAACTACACAGTCCTTTACCATGATTAAAGGGAAACTACTATTAACATTTTGTATTACAAATTGAAAGCCTATTGTCACGAACCAGAGGGTACAAACCTACTGTACCACGTTACTAACCTCTTCTAAGGACGTTGTCTAAGTGAACCCCTCGTTCTTCGCAGTACCCCTGATGGTGGGGATAGACTTTCCTGAGGGGAACACCAGGTTGCTACCTCTTGAGGAGGATAGGCACCTGGGAACGGGGCTAGACCAATAAAATAGGTGCAGGATGGCTGTGATTGGTTGCACAGGTCACATGTGCAAAACCCTTACATCACAGGAAGTGATCCACGCCTGCCCTTACCAAGGTGCTAAAGGAAACAGGCTAGAAGGCATGCTGTGTCCAGGGCAGAAAGGAAACTGTGGAGCAGATTCCAGAAAGTACAGTACCTGCAGGCACAGAATCCAGAACCAGAGTAGTGCTTGGAGAGACATCTGTAGCAGACGCTGCTACCTGCCCTGTAATGGAGCTGGACGCGGGCAATGACAGAGGCGGCCATGGAGGGCAGTGCTCGCCTGAGCACGGAGCCTGGGACTGCGGTGGTGAGTAGGTGAACACCGGTGATCCGCAACCGCTGTTACACCTATATTTAAATATTCTATGTACTTTTTTAACAAAAAAAACAAATGCATGTTTTTTTCAGATATAACTTTTGAAGTCACACCATGTATTCTACTTCCTGGCTCTTCCTCTTTTGTTAGGAGTTTTAACACAGTAAACAACCTTGCTTGATTTTTTCAGTTAGACCATTCACTCTGATCAGAGAGGCAAGGGGGATGAGCAAATTAGGCCGAGTACACACTTCCCTTATTTGGTCAGTTATTTCGATCAGAAACCAAAACCAGGGGTGGGTCAAAAACACAGAATGGGCGGAAATCGTTACATTACAACTGAACTCTGAGTAGAGTTCACTACTGGTTTTGGCTCACAATAACTGTTGGAAATAACTAAAGTGTGAACTTGGCCTTAAAGCATCACATATTACACTGATAAGCAAATTGCTCTTCTGCAAGCATCTTTATTTAGGACAAAGTTGACAATACAGTGGTCATACTGTTATCCCAATTCTACTAATCTAGTATTTCACTCAAAGGTAACAAATTCCCCTCATAACAGCAGTAAACTAAACACCTGTTTATATAGGTGTTTTAGGGCTCTTTCACACTTGCGTTATTGTCTTCCGGCATAGAGTTCCGTCGTCGGGACTCTATGCCGGAAGAATACTGATCAGGATTATCCTAATGCATTCTGAATGGAGAGTAATCCGTTCAGGATGTCTTCAGTTCCGGTACGGAACGTTTTTTGGCCGGAGAAAATACCGCAGCATGCTGCGCTTTTTGCTCCGGCCAAAAATCCTGAAGACTTGCCGCAAGGCCGGATCCGGGATCAATGCCCATTGAAAGGCATTGATCCGGATCCGGCCTTAAGCTAAACGTCGTTTCGGCGCATTGCCGGACCCGACGTTTAGCTTTTTCTGAATAGTTACCATGGCTGCCGGGACGCTAAAGTCCTGACAGCCATGGTAAGTGTAGCGGGGAGCGGGGAGCAGCATACTTACCGTCCGTGCGGCTCCCCGGGCGCTCCAGAGTGACGTCAGGGCGCCCCAAGCGCATGGATCACGTGATCACATGGATCACGTCATCCATGCGCATGGGGCGCTCTGACGTCATTCTGGAGCGCCCGGGGAGCCGCACGGACTGTAAGTATACCGCTCCCCCGCTCCCCGCTCCTATTATGGCAACCAGGACTTTAATAGCGTCCTGGGTGCCATAGTAACACTGAAAGCATTTGGAAGACGGTTCCGTCTTCAAATGCTTTCAGTACACTTGCGTTGTTACGGATCCGGCAGGCACCTCCGGCAACGGAAGTGCATGCCGGATCCCAACAACGCAAGTGTGAAAGAGGCCTTATCTCTGCACTTATTGTAATAGAAGGACAATATTTTGCATTTCAGTGGCACATGAAAATGAAACACAGACAATGAATATTGAGTTTCGAAAAAACCCCTTTCTGACAAAATCTGCTCAGCTCCTCCTGCTCTATAACATGCTGTCTGCAGATTGCACTGCAATTTCATGGTGATAGGTTCCCTTTAAATAAAAGTTAAATTTATAATTTACACTTAATTATTGAAAGTATACATGAACTAACCAAGAAGAAAAGTTAACACTAACAACTTGTTCATTGCAAGTACAACGATTTCTACAATGCACACAACCCCAGACAAAGGCTTTGCCAAAATTGCATGGAGCTTGGTTTTATCCTAGTGGAAGGGGTCTCATATGGGTACCGTATTTTTCGCCCCATAAGACGCATTAAAATGCCCCTGCGTTTTATGGGGCAAATACTAATGAACGCTTCCATTATGGAAGCGCTCATTAGTACCGGAGGACCAGGAAGCAGTGAATGCTCTGGTCCTCAGCTGTGACCTCACGCTGTGTGCGCCAGTTCACAGCACAGCCGACAGGAGGAAGAAGATCGCGGCCAGTGAGGAGCGGTGGCATCCAGGAGCAGGGGAGGTAAGTGTTTTTTTTATTTTAGAAAACATGAGGCTGCTGGGGCTGATCTGAGGCAATGGGTGATGAGAGGCATAATGGCTGATATTGGGGGCTGATGAGAGGCATAATGGCTGATAATGGGGGCTGATGGGAGGCATAAGGGTTGATGATGAGGGTGATGAGAGGCATAATGGCTGATAATGGGGGCTGATGAGAGGCATAAGGGCTGATAATGGGGGCTGATGAGAGGCTTAAGGGATGACAATGGGGGCTGATAAGAGGCATAAGGGCTGATATGGGGGCTGATGAAAGGCATAAGGGATGATTATGGGGGCTGATGAGAGGCATAAGGGCTGATGAGAGGCATATGGGCTGATGAGAGGCATGGGGGCTGATATGGGTATGATGAAAGGCATAGGGGCTTATGACAGGCATGGGGGTGATGAAAGGCATGGGGCTCTTATCTGAGGTCTGATTGCGGGTCATTTACATTGGGGTCTGAGCTGAGGTCTGATCTGAGGTCTTACTGTTAACATTGGGGGTCTGATTGGGGCTGTCAGCTGAGGTCTGATTAACATTAGGGGTCTGATTCGTGATCTGACCTGAGGTGCAATGAAAAATATATTTTTCTTATTGTCCTCCTCTAAAACCTACAGTAGGTCTTATGTGCGTCTTATGGGGCGAATGTTGTAATACTGATATTTACTCCTACACTATGAACTTAATATGTCTATGCAGTTGTTTTATGTTATGCTATCTGCACTATATGTTGGAACTAAGCTTATTTTGTCTTGGAGGTTATGCTGCAAAGGTCTACGTGTCACGTAATAGTTAGGGTTGATTAATTTTGGGCCCAATAACAATATATTATTATACCAATATGATACTGTACAGCTTATTCTATATTTGTGACATAACCTACATCGACATTTTAGCGTTATATATACAGTATATATATATATATATATATACACTGAACAAAAATATAAACGCAACACTTTCAGTTTTGCTCCAATTTAGCATGAGCTGAACTCAAAGAGGTGAAACATTTTTTACATACACAAAAAAAACATTACTCTCAAATATTGTTCAAAAATCGGTCTAAATCTGCGTTAGTGAGCACTTCTCCTTTGCCGAGATAATCCATCCCACCTCACAGGTGTGGCATATCAAGGTGCTGATTAACAGCATGAATATTGCACAGGTGTGCCTTAGACTTCCCACAATAAAAGACCACTCTGAAATGTGCAGTTTGATCACACAGCACAATGCCACAGATGTTGCAACGTTTGAGGGAGCAGCTGCAGCAACAATCGGTTTGCCTAACCAAAGAATTTTTGCACAAACGGTCAGAGACAGTCTCAGGGAAGCTCATCTGCATGCTCGTCGTCCTCATCAGGGTCTGGACCTGACTGCAATTCGTCATCGTAATCGACTTGAGTGGGTAAATGTTCACATTCGATGGCGTCTGGCACGTTGGAGAGGCGTTCTGTTCACGGATGAGTCCCGGTTTTCACTGTTCAGGGCAGATGGCAGACAGCGTGTGTGGCGCCGTGTGGGTGAGTGGTTTGCTGACGTCAACATTGTGGATCGAGTGGCCCATGCTGGCGGGGAGGTTATGGTATGGGCTGGCGTATGTTATGGACAAAGAACACAGGTGCATTTTATTGATGGCATTTTGAATGCACAGAGATACCGTAACGAAATCCTGAGGCCCATAGTTGTGCCATTCATCCACGACCATCACCTCATGTTGTGGTTGTGAGGCCGGTTGGATGTACTGCCAAATTCTCTGAAACGCCTTTGGAGACGGCTTATGGTAGAGAAATGAACATTCATTGCACAGGCAACAGCTCTGGTAGACATTTCTGCAGTCAGCATGCCAATTGCACGCTCCCTCAAACGTTGCAAAATCTGTGGCATTGTGCTGTGTGATCAAACTGCACATTTCAGAGTGTCCTTTCATTGTGGGCAGTCTAAGGCTCACCTGTGCAATATTCATGCTGTCTAATCAGCACCTTGATATGCCACACCTGTGAGGTGGGATGGATTATCTCGGCACAGGAGAAGTGCTCACTAACACAGATTTAGGCTGGGTTCAGACCTGAGCGTATTTGATATGCGCGTTTAACGCGCGTTTTTATGCGCGTTTTTTGCAATAGTAAACGCGCGTTTGTGTGATTGACTGCAGTGTCCTATGGCCACAAACGCGCGTCAAAACGCCCCAAAGAAGCTCAAGAACTTGTTTGAGCGTAGGGCATTTTTCAGCGCGTTCAAACGCTCAAGTGTGAACCCAGCCTTAGACAGATTTGTGAACAATACTTGAGAGTAATGGGTCTTTTGTGAATGTAGAAAATGTTTCAGATCTTTGAGTTCAGCTCATGCAAAATGGGAACAAAATCGAAAGTGTTGCGTTTATATTTTTGTTCAGTGTCTGTGTATATATAAATATATTTATATTTTTTAAATAAGGATGTTGATTTTATGCTTTTTGGCAGTTTGGCCCATGTTTGTGATAGGCGCCTGTAGGCGCCTGTACTGATATAGGTCTATTCACACTCACTAATCTTGCGTCGGTTTTTTGTGTGCAGTCATCCTAGAAATGGGGCAAATGAGCTGTTATACAAAACAGTTTTGCATTTTCCACTATTTTGCACAATTGTAGTGGGTAATTTTGCCTCAGTTTTGCCATATTCATGTCACAAAGCTACAGAGCCCGCAGATCACTCTGCACCTGGCTACAGCTAGGGAGCCACAGCAACATATGGCTCTACAAAGACTGACTCAAAAACACTTTTTAAAACATGGGAAAAAAAACTCACAAAATCCTTTGGGGAAAAATTGTAACTTTATACTAACACACATTATTAATTTGTAAGTAAAAACACATATTTGCCTGACTATCTGTAGGTCGAGATGCTGCATTGCAATCCCGTTCATCCAAAGAAACCCCATAGGTTCCGGTACTGCATTTTACTGTACGGAACTGGTAGCCTTGTCCGCAAGTAACCGAACACTGTTAAAGGAAATTTTTACAATTAGCATGAAAGTTACACTTACACAAAATAAATCTGTTTTCAAGCTGTTTCCACATCACAATTAAGATCAAATGAGTGTATAAGTTGAACATCCATGTAAACACAAGGACAAAGGACACACATTCAAATAATTGGCATATAGCCTTAAAAGCGTTGTCCCACGAAAAATATTCTACAGTTTTCAAACCAGCACCTGGATCTGAATACTTTTGTAATTGCGTGTAATTAAGAATTTATCATAGCCACTGAGCTATTCATTGAACTCTATCTGTATAGCGCCACCTGTTTGCTCTTTTTCTAATTTCTCTGTCCGGCTCACTGAGACAGAAAACACATGCTCAGTTCCATCCATGATTTCCCTGCAGCTGCAGCAGAACGTACACATTCCCTGAGAAAGGAAGTACCCCTAAGCTGCCAGCTTGAAATAAATCTAGCAGAACAATTGGAGCAATTAATGTGGAGATGTCTGGATCCATGTGAGGTACAGGACTGGTTCTAGCTCTACTAGAAAGGGGTTGTCATATACGATATGATATCTGATTTTTATTTTTTACATTTATCATGGGATAACCACTTAAATAATATATATGGCGAAATTCAATTATATCGCCATATATTCGCAGAGTAAACCAATGGAGCACTGGATTTGCTCAGTTCTTGAAAAATATATTGTTAGGCCTCTTGCACCCGAACGTTTTCTTTCCGTTTCCGTTCCGTTTTTAAGGATTCCGTTTGTGGTCCGTATGCAGAACCATTCATTTCAATGGTTCCGCAAAAAAAACTGAATGTACTTCGTATGCATTCCGTTTCCGTATTTCCGTTCCGCTGAAAGATAGGACTTGTCCTATTATTGCCCGCAAATAACGATCCGTGGCTCCATTCAAGTCAATGGGGCCGCAAAAATACAGAATGCTTACAGAACACATCCGTATGTCATCCGTTTATTGCAGATCCATGCCCACTTTGCCCATGTGCATACTGTTAAAACACATTGCTGTACATTACATTGATGATTCAAAAATGTATGTTTCTGTTTGGGATCTGCAAACAACGAATCGCATAAGGAAACCATACGGAATGGAAACGGAATGGAAACAGAAACACAACGGAAACAAAAAACTGAACGACGGATCCGTGAAAATTGGACCGCAAAATACAGAAAAAGCTACATGCGCATGACAGTTGCTTCCCTGAGGCTGATGCCAGCACAGGGAAGGAACACTATGTCGTCACTGCGAATTGCGAGATTACGGCGATTTGACTTTGTGAGCAAGGAGGAGATACAGGCGGTGCTGGGCTCCTTCACAGGGGGCGTGGCTGGGCTCCAGAACAGTTAGTACAGCCCTTTGGGCTCCTTACCAGGCTGATTTATATATATAGCTTGAGAAAGGCTCACACATTGAGCCGAAACGTCGCTTGTCCCGTATGGGTAATTAAAGATTTTTCCTTCTTTTACCTTCTGGAGTGCTGCCCTTTTTGTTATTTTTGTCTATTTGGATTGGCTTTCATCCACGCTGGGCCAGCTGCACCCGCATTTTTTCTTTGACGGTGCTGCCACTGAACTTTTTTGCTCTCTCTATATATATATATATGTATATATAAAATTACACTCAATAAAACCACTCAGAGATATGGGACAGGTATATTTCGGACATGCTAGCGGCGATCTAGCCGTGCATGTCCGCATCTCTATAGGGTAAAATGAGGTGACAGAATCCCTTTAAGGGCTCATTCAGGCAGCCGTATGCTATCCGCAAAAATGCGGATCCGTTTTTTTGCGGATTAGATGCTGACCCATTCACTTCTATGGGACCCTTTTCTATTCCACGGTTCCGAAAAACTAATGAAACATGTCCTATAATTGTCCGTGAAAATCAGGACATGGCCCCTTTGAAGTCTATGGGTCCGCAAAAATACTGAATGCTATCCGTTTTTTTGTGGATCCGCAAAAAAACGGATAGCATTCAGTATTTTTGTGGACAGCACTCACCTGAATCCACTTGATCGCGCAGCCGGCATCTCTTCTGACTTCTTTCTTTGCTGTGTGCAGCAACAGGACCTGTGGTGACGTCACTCCGGTCATCACATGATCCATCACATGATCTTTTACCATGGTGATGGATCATGTGATGGACCATGTGATGACCGGAGTGACATCACCACAGGTCCTGTTGCTGCACACAGAAAAGAAAGAAGTCAGAAGAGATGCTGGCTGCGCGATCAAGTGGATTAAGGCGAGTTAAATTTATATTTTTTTAACCCCTCCAGCGCTATTGTACTATGCATCCTGTATTCAGAATGCTATTATTTTCTCTTATAACCATGTTATAAGGGAAAATAATACAATCTACACACCGATCCAATAATACACCGGTACCAAACATGCGCGATTTTTCTCACGCGAGTGCAAAACGCATTACAATGTTTTGCACTCGCGCAGAAGAATCGCGCATGTTCCCGCAACATGCCCGCACCTTTTCCCGCAACGCCCGTCTGAAAGAGGCCTAAATGAAAATCTGCTGCTGCTTCTCCCTTTTCCTTGTGTTCTGATTACTGCATTGCTGTTTTGCATTGCAACATTTTCATATGGGATATGTTGCATGTGTTCATATTATACTGAATTATGGGAAAACTGTAATGACATACAGTATACATCGCTTTATATACAACACTGCTTTGCATTAAATACATGGGCTCCATTTTTAAAACTACATTATGTATATTAGTACACATTTATTTAATTGACACTTACTTGCCCCCAAGATCCAACATGCCAATAAGCACATTCCTGAAGCTCACAAGACATCACAGACTCAGGTTTGAGGTCTGAATTACAATAATCATCTTTCATATGTTCATCGTTCATTATGCATGCTACATGTCGACGTCTCATGCCTTTTCCACATGTCACAAGACACTAATGAAAAAGGGACAGTGCCAAAAACAGTGTTTAATGCAGCAGTTTCCAGAGTACAGAGAATAGACGTTGACTTTTTTATCAGTTACTACGTTTCAGGGTAGAGATAAAAACACTTTTAGGCATCTGCACTGCAGCCGGGAGATGCAGAATATAACAAATAACTGAACTAAATGGGGCAGATGTAATAATATTGTCTAAAATAAAGATAGCATAAAATTAGAGGAGACAGTTAGAAGAAAAGCCAATTTTAACACAGTGCCACACGCTGCGGGACACATTTGATGCATCTTTTTTTATTTTTTTTATTTATAAACTTCATACATATAAACAAAAGAATCTAATTTCAAATACAAATTTTATATATTCCCTTCCCTTCCCGAGATCCCTGACCCCCCTACCCCCCCCTCTTCACTTATTATGATAATACCAATTTATAACAAATCTGGACATATTGCTCCCAGCAGTTCCATAACCTCCTGTGGATGTTTAATTTTAATTTTATTTTTTCTTTAATAAAACCCACTTTTTCTATCATCTGCTCTTTAGCATTCTCCATTCCCTGTAGTAGGTCTTCCAAAATACACATATCAGTTTGGGAATATGGTTGGATCTATGGACATCGCCACCACATGTGTGTGCTGTCAGTTTTCTCAGAATTACATCTAGGACAAGTTCCTGGGGTATTGAGGATAATTTATGAAGCCATCTAGGATTCACATATACGGTAATTAAACATTTGATGCATTTTTACAGACATGTTAGACACCTTTCTTTGAAGGATAACTGTCATATCTTTTATTTTATTTGCTAGTTTATTAGAGCTAGGCATATATACCTGAGTAAGTCTGTCAATGATTGTCAAAAGATCTGTAATTACCTTATAATAACAGCCTTCATTAATGTCCTCTGTCCCTTAAAAGACCATTGCTAGGGCTTGTCTGTTTTCCTTTTAGTATAAACAGAAGACAGAGGGGCGGTCCTTCACAATGCATGCCTGCATTAGGCTTCAGTGAGGAGGCGTGTCTCTCAGTAATTCAATCTGATTGGCTGGCAGGGAGCTACTGGCTACAGCAAGTGTGTATGGGAAGTGAGGGAAAGCAGTTTTGGCCTCAGAGAACTTGCAGAGGAGCCATCTTGAGAAGGTCCTCATATTGTAAATGTTTAACCGCCTAACGCAGGATTGCGTTCCGGAGGCGGTCGATTCATTCCTCCTGGATGCGCCGGCGCGTCATCTCGCGAGATTACGCTCACAGCCGGCAAAAGTTAAAGGACAAGTTCATCATCAGCCTGCCAGCCAATGATCGTTATAAATATAATGTGTTAAATGGCTTCTGTGCTCCTCTGCTGGTCCTGTGAGTACACACCAAACACTTCACTTAGCCCCAGATCACCCCCCATCACCCCAATTAACCCCTTGATCACCCACCCCTTGATCGCCCCTGTCAATCACCTAGTGAAAGGAAAGAAGTGATCAGTGTAAACTGTCACATTTTTTTTTCACTGGTATTGACTGTTAGGTTTTAGGATAGTTTAGGCCCCTTTGTTAGGTAGTTAGCATCGGTTAGCGCCCAGCCCACCGCACCGCAGTGACTGATTCGCTGATTAGCGTATCGCTAATCAGCATTTGTACTTTTATAGTATCTGTAAGTGATCAGAACTGATCACAGTCAGATCTATAATAGTATTAGTGTCACCTTAGCTCGCCCTCCACCCAAAACGCAGTGTTTGCCTGATCAGGCTTGATCGGTCGCCCACACGTGCGTTCACCCACGCCCGCCCCGCCGCAGTGACAAAAAAAAATTTTTTTTTTTATTACTGCACAATCACTTTACAAGCGCTGCGGCGATAAAAAAAATCTGTTTTGATATTTTTTATCAATCGCAGCGGATTCCGGTACTTCGCTAGCCTCCCATTTGTAAGACAGGCTTGCTTTTTTTCTTGGGTAGTCTCAGGGAATACCCCCTAAATTTAGTTGACCAAATGGCAAACAATGGGTATTCTTCTGAAGAGGCCTACAAGATTCTGACCCAGTTGGATGAGGAATGGGAACCCTCATCTGACGAATCTAGCGGGTCAGAATATGAACCTGTAGAAAGCAGTGACAGTCTTACCCAAAGTTTGGACGAGGAGGTTGAGGTCCCTGATAGCACCAGGCGTACCAGGCCCCGTGTTGCTAGACCACAGGTTATGCAGGATCCGCTTCAAAGGCAGCAGAGTGGGGCTGGCGCTGTCGGATTACGTGGTGAGGCATACACCAGCAGCGCAGCCCATCCTGGACCTAGTACAAGCACTGCCATACAAGATGGTGAAGTGGCGAGCACCAGAATTGCAGTTGAAGCTGGTACGGTGGCACGTGCATTAGTTCCCCCGTCGCAGCCTCCGCACAGACAGGCCCGTAGAGCCCCTAGAATCCCTGAGGTGCTGGCAAACCCTGATTGGCAGCCCCCAACTTCAGCCGCACCAGTAGTTCCCCCTTTCACCGCCCAGTCTGGAGTTCAGGTTGAGACAGCTCAGATCGGTTCGGCACTGGGATTTTTTGAGCTGTTCTTGACTGCAGAGCTCTTGGACTTAGTCGTGGCAGAAACAAATCGGTATGCCACTCAATTTATAGCCGCCAACCTGGGAAGCTTTTTTGCCCAGTCTTTCCAGTGGAAACCCGTCCAAGTTTCCGAAATTAACATTTTTCTAGGCCTTCTCCTCAACATGGGCCTGACAAAAAAGCATGAATTGCGGTCATATTGGTCCACAAACCCAATTCATCACATGCCCATGTTCTCTGCTGCCATGTCCAGGACACGATTTGAGACCATCCTGTGTTTCCTGCACTTTAGCGACAACAGCACCTCTCGTCCCAGAGGCCACCCAGCTTTTGACCGGCTCCACAAAATTCGGCCCCTCATAGACCACTTCAACACCAAATTTGCAGATTTGTATACCCCTGAGCAAAACATCTGCGTAGACGAGTCCCTTATACATTTTACCGGGCGCCTTGGCTTCAAACAATACATCCCAAGCAAGAGCGCCCGGTATGGGGTCAAATTGTATAAGCTCTGTGAAAGGGCCACAGGCTATACCCACAAATTTCGGATCTATGAGGGTAAAGATCAGACCCTGGAGCCGGTCGGTTGCCCTGACTACCTGGGGAGCAGTGGGAAGACAGTCTGGGACTTGGTGTCACCCTTATTTGGCAAGGCGTACCATCTTTATGTGGACAATTTTTACACAAGTGTGCCCCTCTTCAGGCATTTGTTCCTAGAACAGATTGGCTGCTGTGGCACCGCGCGACCTAGTCGCCGGGGCTTCCCCCAACGGCTCGTTACCACCCGTCTTGCAAGGGGGGAGAGGGCTGCCTTGTGTAACGAAGAACTGCTCGCGGTGAAATGGAGAGACAAGCGTGACGTTTACATGCTCTCCTCCATTCACGCAGACACGACAATACAAATAGAACGGGCAACCAGTGTCATTGAAAAGCCCCTCTCAGTCCACGACTATAATTTGCTCATGGTAGGGGTGGACTTCAATGACCAGATGTTGGCTCCTTATTTAGTTTCCCGACATACCAGACGCTGGTTTAAGAAGGTGTCTGTATATTTGATTCAATTGGCTGCATATAATAGTTTTGTTCTCTACAGTAAGGCTGGGAGAACAGGATCCTTCCTCAAATTTCAAGAAGAGATCATCGAGAACCTCCTGTATCCAGGTGGTTCCGTGGCCCCATTCACCAGTGTAGTGAGCCGTCTACACGAGCGACATTTCCCCAGTGTCGTTTCTGGTACCTCAACCCAAGCGTCACCGAAAAAGATGTCGTGTCTGTAGCAGGATTGGAAAAAGGCGTGACACCCCCTATTTCTGTTCTGACTGCCCTGACCACCCTGCCCTATGCTTAGGGGAGTGTTTCCAGAAGTACCACACACAGGTACACTTAGCATAGGGATTGCGTTCCACAAGACAGGCACACAGGGCTATTAGGGCCCTTTCACTCACAGCTGCTGCAAACCTCTCCTTTCACCTGGGACAAAGTGCATAATGTACTTCACCACATCTCTGGGCGATTTGCGCTTTGCACATTGTCCCATGGGGAAGGAGAGGTTTGTCCTATAAAGGTAAAAAAAAAAAAAATCACAAAAAAAAATCACCGGTAAGCAAAAAAGTTAATGTTCTATTCAAAAAGTTAAAGTTTATAAAAGTTTATGTTCCGTTCAAATGTTATAAAAACTTAATGTTAATAAATTTATTGCGTTGCGGCCTGGTTTTTTCTTTTTTTTTTTACCTTCTAGGTGGACCAACCGATGAACGAGCTGCATTCTGACAGAAACATTGCGCTGCTGTCAGATTACACAAAAGTCAGTGTATGCGGCGCTGCAAGACGAGATTTCTCCTCTGCAGTAAAAGATACGTTTGCCGAGGCATATGAGCTGAGGGGCGCGGTGTTCATATGCTTTGGCAAACACTTTGTATATAAAAAAAAAATAATAAAAAAAAATCCTGGCAATGATTTATTCATCCACATCGATTGATGTGAATGGAGAAATCAGGTTTGCCAGGGCATACGAGCTGAGTGGGTTTGGATGTTGGGCAGAGCTCCTATGTCCTGGCAGGCGCCTTTCCCCTCCTTTTTTTTTTTTGGCAGAGATTTTTTCATCCACATTGATCGATGCGAATGAAGAAATCTGTGCCGTTCATTTTTTCTTTCAGCCCAGAGGCTGAACGGAAAAAATAAATCTCATTACCCGTATGCTCAATATAAGGAGAATAGCAGAAACTCCTAATGCTGGCCATACATGTAATGATTGTGGAGACCCTCAAATGCCAGGGCAGTACAAACACCCCACAAATGACCCCATTTTGGAAAGAAGACACCCCAAGGTATTCGCTGAGGGGCATATTGAGTCCATGAAAGAATGAAATTTTTGTCCCAAGTTAGCGGAAATGGAGACTTTGTGAGAAAAAATAAATAAAATCAATTTCCGCTAACTTGTGCAAAAAAAAAATAATCTTCTATGAACTCGCCATCCCCTCATTGAATACCTTGGGGTGTCTTCTTTCCAAAATGGGGTCACATGTGGGGTATTTATACTGCCCTGGCATTTTAGGGGCCCTAAAGCGTGAGAAGAAGTCTGGGATCCAAATGTCTAAAAATGCCATCCTAAAAGGAATTTGGGCCCCTTTGCGCATCTAGGCTGCAAAAAAGTGTCACACATGTGGTATCGCCGTACTCAGGAGAAGTTGGGCAATGTGTTTTGGGGTGTCATTTTACATATACCCATGCTGGGTGAGATAAATATCTCGGTCAAATGCCAACTTTGTATAAAAAAATGGGAAAAGTTGTCTTTTAGATGGGTATATGTAAAAAGACACCCCAAAACACATTGCCCAACTTCTCCTGAGTACGGCGATACCACATGTGTGACACTTTTTTGCAGCCTAGGTGGGCAAAGGGGCCCACATTCCAAACAGCACCTTTAGGATTTCACAGGGCATTTTTTACACATTTTGATTTCAAACTACTTCTCACGCATTAGGGCCCCTAAAATGCCAGGGCAGTATAACTACCCCACAAGTGACCCCATTTTGGAAAGAAGACACCCCAAGGTGTTTCGTGATGGGCATAGTGAGTTCATGGAAGTTTTTATTTTTTGTCACAAGTTAGTGGAATATGAGACTTTGTAAGGAAAAAATATATATATAAAATCATCATTTTCCGCTAACTTGTGACAAAAAATATAAAGTTCTATGAACTCACTATGCCTATCAGCGAATACCTTGGGGTGTCTACTTTCCGAAATGGGGTCATTTGTGGGGGTTTTCTACTGTCTGGGCATTGTAGAACCTCAGGAAACATGACAGGTGCTCAGAAAGTCAGAGCTGCTTCAAAAAGCGGAAATTCACATTTTTGTACCATAGTTTGTAAACGCTATAACTTTTACCCAAACCATTTTTTTTTTTTACCCAAACATTTTTTTTTTTATCAAAGACATGTAGAACAATAAATTTAGAGAAAAATTTAAATAGAAATGTAGTTTTATTTGAAAAATTTTACAACTGAAAGTGAAAAATGTAAAAAAATCTGTAAATTTCGATTAATAACAAAAAAAATAAAAATGTCAGCAGCAATGAAATACCACCAAATGAAAGCTCTATTAGTGAGAAGAAAAGGAGGTAAAATTCATTTGGGTGGTAAGTTGCATGACCGAGCAATAAACCGTGAAAGTAGTGTAGTGCAGAATTGTAAAAACTGGTCTGGTCATTAAGGGTGTTTAATCTAGGGGAGCTGAGGTGGTTAAACAGCCGTAACTAAGGAAAAAACTCAAGGAAAACAGTGTTATGTAAAGAAACTAAAGATGGCTTTATGCATAATGCTGCTGCAGCAGTAACATATGCCAAGATTGATTTTTTTATGAAAACAGTTACCCTTTAACTTAAATTACCGCTTGGTTGGCTTTATTTTGTGCCAAAATTGTGGCACATGTTTTTACTAAGTTCAGTGCACCGTTCAACATGTAATAATGGAGATCCCATTCATAGAATTATAGTCAGCAACTGAAAAAGGTTTCTGGACATGTCACCACCTAGATGGGATATTATCGCAGTGGGTACACTAATCATGGTGTAAACAGAGTAAAATCTCATAAAGTAACTCATAAAGCATATTTTCCCTGGACAAATCGGTATAACTGAAAAAAACTAAATGAGTAAATAGAGTTGATATATTTAATTTTACAACTGCAATTTACCTCGCTCCACTCACTAATAGTCCACACAGGGCAAGCATGTTCATTGCAGCTCTGGGTCACTACTCTTTGTTCTTCACTGCATTCACGATCAGCCAAACGATGACCAAAGTTGTTTATGCAATAAGCTTCTCTTGTCTGCATTCCTCTTCCACAAGTCCTGGTGCACTGTCATTTACACACAGAAAAATTGTCATATATTTATATTAACCTCATCAGTGACAAAATGCTGAAGCATTTTCAATAATATAATCTTGGAAATATTGAAAATATAATGAGACGTCAGTCCTAATCCATCCCCGCAATCATGTGTACGTGATGGTGCAGGGTACAGAAGCTGGAGTATAAATGACAGAGTTCAGACTGCACATGCGCTAGTTCCCCTGTCTGCTCCCAGTATAAGTGAATGGAGGCCGCAGATTGACAGGGTCCTCCATCAACAATCAGCAGTCATAATCCCAGCGCAGTGCCAACATGCAGGTCAGGGCACCTGCTAGTAAAGTTTTTTTCATTTCAGACATCAGTGGCGATAGTTTAAAAAGGTTTTCCCAGACTTTAATACTGATGACATATCCTCAGTATAGGTCATCAGTATATGATCGGTGGGGGTCCGACACTAAAACGGACGTTCCCGTGACAGGTGCCAGGAGACCAGTGACACTGGCAACACGTGGTTTGATCTGACAGGTTCCTTGTGGATCAATTTGTGTCTGTGTGGTTTCTGGTAATGGACACACCCCTTGCCTCAGGTGTTGCTTATGTGGTCATCTAACCTTTCCTATTTATTGTGGCTTCTCCCACCATGCTGTGTGGTTTATAGCTTCAGTTTTGTTTTGGAGTGCTGGTGTTTGGATTTCGGCAGAGTTCCTGTGCTTCCATAGCCATTTGAAGTTAAGTGTCTCCTTCCCCTGTTGTTTATTGTTGGGGTTTTCTTGTGTTGTTCTTTTCCCTGCCATTTGTGTTTAGGCCTGAGGGAGACTCCTGTTCGTCCTACCGTTCGGAGGAACAGGTTGTCTCTTGTCCTGACATTAGTACCAGGGTCCTCCTACAGGGTGAGTTAGGACTTTAGGTTCCTGTGTATGAACTCACCTACCTCTGGGGTCAGTTCATACTTGCAGTCAGTCAGGACTTTGATTAGAGTTTCTCTAGGAGGTGACCTGCTCCTTTCCATATTTACCAGGCCTTTTCCCCTCACCCCTTTCCCTCCTACCTTCGGAGTGAGTTTCCCTCCCACACCGAAGTGTGACAGACACACAAGATCCACGCTGATCAGCTGTATGAGAAGGCACCGGCGCTCCTGTGAGCACAGATACCTTCTCAAACAGCTGATCGGCGTGGGTCCCGAGTGTCGGACCCCCACTGATCAGATACTGGAAAACTCTTTAATAATGCTTATTACTAGATGCATGCATGTGTTGTTACCTGCAGCCAGTAATATAAACGGGCCAACCCCTTTAACCCTTAGCATACCTGAGGTTTTTTGTTTTTGCGTTTTCATTTTTCTGGATTTTTCACCCTTTAGATGCTGTGATCTCAACTGATCACAGCATCTAAATCTTTAATGACTGCGATCGGCATGATTGACCGTAGTGGTCATTAGCCATGCGTTTCTGCTGTTTGAAGCAGCGGAGACCCGTCGGCCTTGGCGCACACCATCACTACCAACGCTTAATGTACAGCGATGGCAGCGAATCGCGTTTTGTGCGGATCCGTCTTCTATCTGCACAGACGGATCCGCACAAATAATGCAAGCACTTGTATCCGTTAATAACGGATCTGTTTGCATTATTCATTCAAAAAAAAGTCTAAGTCAAAACGGATCTGAAAGTCAATGGGGGACGGATCCGTTTTCAATTGCACCATACTGTGTCAGTGAAAAACGGATCCGTCCCCATTGACTTACATTGAAAGTCTAGACGGATCCGTTAGGCTCCACATAGTCAGACGACTAGCTGCTTAACTGATCCATTTTGGGCCTCTTGTGAGAGCCCTGAAACGGATCTCACAAGCGGACCCAAAAACACCAGTATGAAAGTAGCCATAAAGGGATTTTTTGGGAGTACTAAGGTGCTTGTGTAGTTGCTTAACTTATGTACTGTACATCTTTCCCATGCTTTTTTCAATTTGGACTCTCCTGACCTGTGTTTATGTAACCAAATCCCTCTGGTTTCTATCCTGTATGTAGCACTTCCTGTTGCTGTATCCAACCAAACCCATGATGCACTTCACCTCTCAGCCACAGATCCAGCACAGCTCCAACACCCAGCTAGTTTATAGCTCCTCAACAGAGATAGTTACATAGTCACAGGCCCTGTTGCTGCTTTGACACATCCATGGACATAACATCAAAGGAAATAGGAAAGAGATGTATGAATATAGACATGTGACCACAACTCAGAACGGGAGATAAGAGCCATAAAGATAAAAATAAATATATTACAAAATTACAGATACAGATACTGATGCAAACTGGGAAAGTTTTTAATGACCAAGCATTCCAAGAGCCATACATTTTTTGTTTGTTTTATCTGTCAATTTAGCTGTATGAGGGCTTCTTCTTTTTTGGGGTATATAAAATATATTGCATATCTTTTATTAACTTCTCATAGAAGTGGCAGTGGAGCTGCCAAAGTAGTATAGTGGTGTCACTAAAATGGTGTGTCTCCCCCAAGATAAAATAGGTGAGAAAGAAAAGTCTGGGTTTGACAGACGATTGGGCTGCTAATGAGGATTAATTAGAGATCAGGTAAATATGGACTAAGCCCTTCTAACGGGGCTCCCAATCTGAGGAAGAAGCAGGCTGTGCCAAGGCGTGTGGGAGCCAGGACCTCTCACCAGATGTATGGTATGAATTATGACCTGTGTTCTGGGGAACTGGGTGGTAGACCAATGTTCTATTTGTGCTAGATGGCCTATGTTTTAATTTGTATCCTGTATTGGAAATATACAAAAGATTGCTGTGGAAAGTACACTATCTTTCTGTGACAAGAGATAAAGCTGGTTGCGGCCAGTTTGCATCCAGATCTACGGTGTTGGAGTGGCTTCTTGAGGTCTGTCAACCAGCTAAATGGAGGAGATGGTGATTCCAGGGAGCTAAGAGACCCCCAAGTTGTTACAAGGGATGGAAAAGAACAGCGATTCTGCCATTGTTTTGATATTTGTTTTATTTTATAAATAACATCATAAATGTATTCCCTTGGTTGATTTGTTATGGCAATACCAAATATATATAGTTTTGCATGTTTTACTACTTTTTCACAATAAAAACGTTAACCCATTTCGGACCTCCATTGTACATGCATTAAACATGGCGTCCACTCGCGAGTGCCATAACCGCCAGGTTTCTGCAGTTTTAAACAGCAGAGGCCTGGGGCAAATGTCTGCGATAATGCCGATCGCAGATATTTAACCCCTCAGATGGTAGACCTTTATTAGGCCTAGTTCACACGAACGTATGGCTTTTATAGTTTTTTGCGGTCCGTTTTTCACGGATCCGTTGTTCCGTTTTGGAGTTTCGTTGTGTTTCCGTTTCCGTTCTTCCGTATGGCATATACAGTATACAGTAATTACATAGATAAAATTGGGCTGGGCATAACATTTTCAATAGATGGTTCAGCAAAAACGGAACAGATACGGAAGACATACGGATGCATTTCCGTTTGTGTTCCGTTTTTTTTGCGGACCCATTGACTTTAATGGAGCCACGGAACGTGATTTGCGGCCAAATATAGGACATGTTCTATCTTTCCACGGAACGGAAAAACGGAAATACGGAAACGGAATGCATACGGAACACATTCCTTTTTTTTGAGGAACCATTGAAATGAATGGTTCCGTATAAGGACCGTATACGGAACACAAAAAAATGGGCCGTACACCCGCAAAAAAAAAGGTTCGTATGAACTAGGCCTTAGACTCATAGCTACAATGGAAATTCATTAGTATAGAAATTAACATTAAATTACTACATACCCTAACATTAACTTATATGTACCCTAATATATGCAGTAACCCCTTGAGGATGCAGCCTAGTTTGGTACATAAGGCTCCATCATTTTTTACATTTCCGCATTTCAAAAGCTGTAACTTTTTTTATTCTTCCATTGACATAGCCATATGAGGTCTTGTTTTAGGACAAATTGTATTTATTAATTTCAACATTTTGAAATGGGTGACAGCGTGAAAAATGAAGCAATTCTAGATTGATGTTTTTCATTTTTATAGTGTTCACTGCGTGGTAAAAATGATATTGATTTCATTGTCGGGAGATACCAAATTTATGTGTTTTTTGTACATTTAAAAATTGAAAGGCAATTTTTTGGGAAAAAAGATTGCATTGAATCACCATATCTTGACACCCCAAATATTTTATTTTTCAACTGATGGAACTGTGTGATGGCTCATTTTTTTGTTTGTCAGTCTGTAGGTTTTTTATTAATACCATATTGGGATACATGTGACCTTTTGGTGATTTTTTTTAAATTAAATGTTTGGGGGGTGTTCACTATGCAGGTTGAATAATTTAATAGACTGGGTCATTATGGACATGGCAATACCAATCATGCTAATAAATAAAATATATATTTACAGTGCATCACCAAGCACAGTGTCAAGTGTTGGTTGGAGTAATGTAAAGCATGCCACCATTGGACTTTTGAGCAGTGGAAACATGTTCTGTAGAGTGATGAATAACTCTTCTCTATCTGGCAGTCTGATAGAGGAGTCTGGGTTGGAATGTTACCTGTTTGACTGCATTGTGCCAACTGTAAAGTTTAAAAGAGATAGGGATAATGCTATGAGGTTGTTTTTCAGGGGTTGACCTTTTAAAACTTTAATATTATTATTATTATTATTTTTAATTGTGCTCAGTAATTCTAATCTCCTGGCGAGTTGGTACAGAGTATGGGAGTAGTAGTGGCCCTGATGAGATGTTGTGTTAATGTGTACTGACTAAGGCCGTTGCTCCCCTGTGGATCATTGCATTTGAAGAATCAGGTCAGAAGTAAACAGATACAGTAAAAGTCACTCTTATTATGGCCCGGTGGTTGTTCTAGGTAATAGGTGTCTGAGCCATAGTCCCTCACCTGTAGCAATGCCTAAAGCTGTGATTTCACTGATCACTCTCCTGTCTAGGCACACAGAAGCTTCTTGGAAGCAGTGTTCTTGATTCTAATGATCTCTCTGGAGTGAGTCTCTCAGGAGAATTTAGTAACAAACTCTAGGAGTAGGAGGAGCTCTGGCATATGCTTTCTATCTCCTCATTCCTGGCAGGAAGCAGGACCAGCCCACTCCTACCAAGAGGGGAGGAACAGGGTGGTTAGCCCTGTTCCTGCTAGCCACTACCAACCATACCTTCTCTTGCTGGAACATATGGCCTAAACATGTGAAAATACACAACATAACAATGCATAAGAATACATTTGCAGATACCCCCAGGTCTGAGGTACAGTACTGCATAGGCAGTCAATTACATCTTGCTAGAGGCAGCCAGCTCATGGCAAGCCTGGTGGCCTTCAGAAAGCTATCGGCTGCCATAACAACTACTCAGCACCCTGTGATTGTGTTTGCTGTGTGCCGATTGGGCCGATAATACAGCTAGCAGCTACGAGTTGATATACAGCTGGCACCTGCAAGCACTGGGGCAGGCACAGCTCCAGTCCTAAGCCCGCACCTTTGCTGTGACATACCATTATGGTAACTCGGTGACGTAACAGTATGTCAGTGAGCATTAAGGGGTTAACTGACATGTACCCCAAAATCATATCGAAAAAAAAAATCAACAGTTCATTCACAAAAAGCTATTTAGATGGAAAAAAAACAAGTAGTGGCTGAAAGCTGGCTCGTCCCAAGATTTTGATATTGACGATCTATGATCAGGCCATCCTGCACCCCTGCCAATCTGCTGTTTCTTTGTAATTCTGACACCAGAAGTCGGCTCCATTGTGTAATGGAAGGAGATGGTAACTGCAGTGCTGCTCCCATTAAAGGGAATCTGTCACCTCCGGCAAGCCCTAATAAATACAGTAATGCATGTATAGAATACCTGCTGCTGACCTCTAATCAGTAATTTGTCGATACTCACTCCTGTTCCCCTGTTGTGTGCCCATAAATTAGCTAGGTAATGCATTGAGAGGACTCCTGTGCATGCGCACATAATGGAAAGGACTCCAGAGGAAGTCCTCTCTATACATTTCACGGCCGGTTTAGGGGTTTGAGGTAGACTATTAACATACAAATTGCTGATCTGAAGTCAGCGGCAGGTGTTCTATAAATGTATTATTGTACTTAATAGGGCTTGCCAGAGGTGACAGATTCCCTTTGAAGTGAACAGGGGCAGGACTGTATTTTTTTTATTTTATTTTTTAGTAGAAATTAACTATACTGTAAAACTATAGGAAGAACTGCATCCTTACCTGGGTCCATTCTGAATATCGCCAGCTGGTTAAAAGGCAGTTTCCATGGCAAGGTTCACTGACTGGAGGCTTAGGTTGGCTGATACAAAATTTATCTTCCACAGGTGTGGTCAGACCTCTTACAGAAGAATATTTGATACAGCGCACATCCAGCGACCGATGTCCAGGTCCACATTGTGATGAACAATCACCTTTGCCAGTGACAAACCACCTTTAGACAAAACATTAGACAGAACAGAAATAACTACGTATGTTAGCTTGTTTCTCATATAATAATGTTAAGAATGAAATTCTGGCTGAGTTCACAATGGCGTCATCACTTTCCATTGTTACGCTCCGTAAAAATAAAGGATTCAGCACACAACTGAATCAAACAGAGCTGAACAGATTCCACTGACTACAATAGGGTCAGTGTCCATTTGGGATGCTGCTTTTTTACCAGAAAAAGACGTTCTATATGCAGGACTTTTCTGGCCGATCTGTTTGCCAGAATCTGCAATGGAGGCCCCGAACAGAGCCTCCAACATAGATGTGAACAAGACCTTACCCTAACAGAAAGCACGGGTAAATTAGACTGCGTTCACATCTCCGTCAGAGATGATCTGGCATAAATGCCGGCTGTGAGCCGGACAAAAAAAAGCTGTATGCAGTGGTATTTGTCCGTCCGAAACCCAGCATTTATGCCGGAAAGTGGCTGAATCACTGCCAGATCTCATTATGATGAATAGAGATCCGAAGGCGATATGTTGAATCCAGCAATGCTGGATCCGGTGAATGCCAGCAGCCTGTTCTCTGCCGGAACAGTTTGCTGGACATGTGAATGTAGCCTTTCTGTATAGTTTACACCAGTCGTCTAAGATCTGAAATATACTGAAAACTCAAATACATGTTCAGCCGTGATTGTAAAAATATATACACACACACACACACCATATAAAGTTGGAATAGTTCACTTTACAAACACACAGAAGTGATATTCATGTTTTACTTCCTATTCTGCCCATAAGCAGATTGAGAACAGTTTGCAAAATTTTGCCCCTGCTGCTTTACAGATAGAAAAATGTATTTGAGGGCAATGTTAAGAAACATATAATGTATACCTTAACTGGCAATCTGTGTTACACAACTCAGTAATGGGCTCTGGTCGAGATAAATATTCACATCTTTGATCAGAGACAACTGCTTGGTCACTTTTACGCTGACAGGTCACTTTTCTTTTCCGAACACCTGGATTCAAAACATATACATTTCACTTCTACCAAATAACAGGAGGATCCTGACATTAGATTTTTTGTATAAAGGGGTTACATGCAGTAAGATGCATCATTTATTAATGTACTGTCTGCAGCTCCTCTGTAAACAAGCCTTAAATGCAGTCACAGGACCATGCTCCTGCATGAAAGTGTGCGGCCCGTGCCCGTTTGCGGACTGCAAACACTGGGTCCACAATATAGGGGCACTGGCTGTGCGCGCTCTGTATCACAAATGGGGACCCATTCACTTGAATAGGTCTGCAATCTGCAAGATATGGAGTGGTAAGGAGCAGAGGCACGGAGCGGAAACCCACGGAAGCACTAAGGAGTGCTTCTGTAGGATTTCGGTCCGTGCTTCCGCACAGCAAAAATATAGAGCATGTTCTATTTTTTCGCAATGCGGACTGAATCTTGAGGTTTGTGGACCCATGCAAGCGAATGGGTCCGCATCCGCAAACGGCGGGCACGTGGCCGATGCCTGTGCTATTTGCGGTCTGCAGCACGGGCCGCACACGTTCATGTGCATGAGTGTTTAAATTGTGATTATCTCCCTCTCCTCTATATAACAGAATGTCACACATCACATGCCACTTCTCCCCTGCTCTGTATTACAGGGTGTGTAGTTAGTCTCTCAGTAGCAAATCTGCGTATAAAGTCAGTAATTACTACGTTACATCACGTAATGGAGAAGCATGTAGGCAGCTGTAAATAGGGGCAATATCTGTGGGAGGAGAGAGGAATAAAGGGAACTGTAGTTGTAGACATGGTGATCCTGCCCTCAGAAAGCCCTGGCTGCATCAAAAGAAGGTTGCAGCAGAGAGCCGGGCAAGTTAATTAAAGGGCATCTGTCAGCAGATTTGTACTTCTGAAACTGGCTGACCTGTTACATGTGCACTTGGCAGCTGAAGGCATCTGTTTTCCTATGTTCATATGTGCCTGCATTGCTGCGAAAAATGATTTTAAATGCAAATGAGCATATAGGAGCAACGGGGGCTTTGCCGTTACACCTAGACGTTCTGCTCTCTGTGCAACTTCTGCACCCACTCCACTTTAATTGACAGGCCTGGGCAGTGAAAATATCGTCAAGACTAGCCCTGTCAATCAAAGTGGAGAGGGCGCAGCAGTTACAGAGAGAGAAGAGCCTCTAGGTGTAACAGCAACTTCATAGGTAAAAATCATAGGCATAGGTACAAATCTGCTGACAGATGCCCTTGATAAATACCAACTTCTGATAGTGGGATCATCAGGTGAGCATTAAGACATGTATTGGCACTTTTCTATACTTTTTATAAGCTCAGAAATCCCCTTAAATATACATAAAATCATATTGCATAATATTTTTTTTATTCCGAAGGATGATTGTCATACTCAAAGTTTAGACTTTCACAATAACATAAAATACATTGTAGATGTTTTCCCCACTAACAGTTTACCTTGACATATCTTGTTGCAGGCTTGCCACGGCCCATAACTGCTCCAAGAAAATTGGTTGAATTTATCCTCAATAGGAATACTGAATGTATATCGAACATCAGGATTGTATAAATTTCCAACACATAAGATCTGGAACCAGATTGATTATATTTCAATAGTAAATATTTAATGTACATAGGTAACTTAAGAAAGATGAAACTATACCACTTATAATACTAAGCATGGCAGCAATGAAAATAATAAAATATCTCTATAATAAGAGGAACCCCCATAGCTTCTAGTGTAATGGAGATATTGACATCAAGATATGTCTGCCTTACAAACCTAGTCAAAACATGTGACGCATAGCATAACACAATGGAAACTTTAAAAGAAAGTTTTCTTGGTATAAATGCACTCACAGGCTTAAGGGCTCTATTGGACTTGGAAAGAGTCCTTTTCTCCCTTTTCCCTATTCATTATAGCACCGGTTTTCATCACCTGTAATCCAGAAAGAGGGAAGATGCAGATTGGACCAGTTCCTTAGTGAAAATATGCAAAGAAAGGAAAGGATGACCCTTTCCAAAGTCTCAAGCAGAACCCTTAACTTCCTGAATGGTATTTTCTAATAAAAAATATTTTTGAAAGATGTTACTCTCATGCTATGTATTATGTTTCAACAGGCAGAAAATATCTGTTTAACAAATATCTTAAAATATATATGCTTTATCACAGTAGTTTCCGGGTACTTTCACACTAGCGTTAAAGTTTTACGGTATTGAGTTCCGTCCTAGGGGCTCAATACCAGAAAAAAAACGGATCAGTTTTATCCTAATGCATTCTGAATGGAGATCAATCCGTTCAGTATGCATCAGGATGTCTTCAGTTCAGTCACTCTTACGGTATGTGGCCGGAGGAAACACCGCAACATGCTGCAGTATTTTCTCCGTCCAAAATTCCGGAACACTTAATGGAATGCCGGCATTATTTTTCATTGAAATGCAATAATGTCAGATCCGGCACCAAGTGTTCCGGAAAAAACGGATCCGATTTTCTGGTCTGCGCATGTAAAAATGTGAAAAAATAAATACCGGATCCGTTTTTCCGACGGAACTGCCTGCCGGAATCCAACAACGCAAGTGTGAGTAGCCTAAAGAAGGAACAACCAGTAAAAGCTGTGGACACCTCTAGATACGTTTTTTTACTATTACGTCCTATTATTTTTGGCTAAAAAAAAATTTTCTTGGTCTTTATTCAACACTTAACAGTTTGTCTTCTATAGCCTTCAGTTTCACTGCATCTACGGCCTGTTTTTTCAGCTTTTCAGTGAAATCCATCAAGTAGCTGCTCTGACTTAGGCCTATTGCACACGACCGTATGGCTTTTTCAGTGTTTTGCGGTCCGTTTTAAACGGATCCGTTGTTCCGTTTTTTGTTTCCGTTGTGTTTCCGTTTCCGTTCCGTTTTTCCGTTCCGTTTTTCCGTATGGCAAATACAGTATACAGTAATTTCATAGCAAAAATTGGGCTGGGCATAACATTTTCAATAGATGGATCCGCAAAAAACGGAACGGATACGGAAGACATACGGATGCACTTCCGTATGCATTCCGTTTTTTTGCGGACCCATAGACTTTAATGGAGCCACGGAACGTGATTTGCGGCCAAATATAGGACATGTTCTATGTTAAAACGGAACGGAAAAACGGAAACGGAATGCATACGGAACACATTCCGTTTTTTTTGCGGACCCATTGAAATCAATGGTTCCGTATACGGACCGTATACGGACCGCAAAAAACGGCCAGTAAACGGGAAAAAAAAAACGGCCTTGTGAAAGAGGCCTCACTCAATCTGTAACCCTTATCTCTAGTTCCCTAACAGCTCATAAACACTTATGTAAATTAAATTCTTATTAATTTGATATCAACACAAAAGTTAGCTTAAGTGCTTTTGCTGTAAAGACCCCTTTACACTGCCTGAGCATCAGGCAGATATTTGCTAAGAAGGATTTGTAGATTGTTTGTGCAGTTACCTAAATCACTCTTTGCTGGCAGCAGATCATGATTCTGTACGGAGACAAACCATGGCATTAGTGATCACTCTTTCCCATACTGTAGAGGAGATCACTGCATGTGAATGAGGCGGCCTCCTTCACTGATGAGCAAAGAACTGCCAGGAAGGAACACTTCCCTCCTGATAATCGTTAAGCAGTGTGAAAGGGCCTTTAGGGAGTTAGAGAGAAGGGCTACAGATTGAGCTGTCAGATAAGCTCTCTGAATTCAGTTAGGAGGAGAAGTGACAGTCAGCAAATACAGTGAAAGCTGTTGTAGACAAATTGTTGAAAATGTTTAATAAAGACAAACTGGAAAAATTATTTGTAGCCCAAGATAGGCAGAATGCAATCATTTAAAAAAATAACGCCCCCAAAAGGTTGCCATAGCCTTTAAAACGGACAGCACACAAACTGAATGGGTATACTCAATGGCCGACATCTGTAATCTAGTATACTTTTAACCTCCTTTATCAAAGGTAAAATTATAGATATCAGTGGCTCAAATGTATGCCTTTTCCCGTTATGTATAAAAAGACATTCAAACAGTCAGACAATTCCAAATGCATCAGATTTATTAAAAGGTATGCAACTAAATTAGGTACAACATATATCAAATACAAGTCAATTAGGTTACAAATCAGCTTACCTGAAGAATGAAATCTTCCTCGAGGCGGTCAGTGCAGTTTATTCTTTCTATTACATTGTCTGAACCACTATATTCTAGTACAGCACCTCTGGCATTTACTTCCCTTTTGAACCTGCTCACTACGAAATTTCCATTGAGAACGAAATTCCCTTGACCATCTGACAGAGCTGAAATAAATCGGGACAATCTGTTAGATATGGGAACATAACAGAAGAAAGGAAGATAGCTCACCATATACTAGTAGTAAGGTGAATAGATTTTCTTGTTTTAGAATGTAGAACTTATAATTAAAGGGGTATTCCCATCTGAGACAATGGGGGCATATGGTTAGGTATGGTAGGTGCAGATCCCACCTTTGGGACCCAGACCTCCACCGAGAGGGAAAGGTGGTGGCCGGAGGACCCTGGGTTTTCCAGGGTCCAGCCACCACCAAGCGTTCTCTCCCTGTAGTAATGAATGAGAGCTATTGCTCCCATTCATTTCTATGGGGCCGGCGGAAATAGCAGCATCCTAGCGATATGCCCCGATTGTCTGAGATGGGAAAAACCCTTTAACTTTTAGAGGAAGCGGAGCTTTTGCTGTACAGATTGTGACAGATAATATGTGACATATATTCACATTTAAAGGCGTTTTCCAGGAGTTAAATGTTGATGACCTATCTTTACATTAAGCTATCAATATCAGATCAGTGGGGGTCTGACTCCTGGTCCCCCTCCCCGCCTCTCTCTCAGTCTTATGGCTTCTCAGCAGCTCAGTCCCATACAAGTGAACACTGTGCTTGATATAATATAAAGAGCCCACAGTGCTTGTCCGAGCATTGCAGCCCCTTCAAACAGCTGATTGGCAGGGGTTCCGGGAGTCATCAATCTGATATTGGTCCTCAGGTCATTAATATTTACCTCCAAGAAAATCCCTTTAACTGAGACCATTACCGTATATAAATGATTAGAAACGTTTTCATACACTTACCCAGGTAGTTGTCATCATCAGGTCGTCCAGAGTAGCTGTGCTGATGAATATCAATGTTTGTTGCCCCAGCAGGAATTTTAATGATAATATTATATCCTAAAAAGAAATCATATATTTCTAAGTCCTAGAAGATGTCATAGCTGTTACATTGTGAACTAGTCATGCTTATTGAATTTAACAATAAATAAACCAGGATTGATTTCCTATGTATCAAAGACTTTCTGTCCCTATGATAAAATATGTTCTAATTGTGTATTGTATATAAACTGTGTTTAAGTAGTAACTTTATCAAATAAAATAGAAAATATCTTGGTTGACAGAGTTTAAAGTGGGCAGAGAGGCTAATAAAAAAATAAAAATAAAATCACCTTGCCCAGCTGAAACCAATCCACCACCACTGCTCTGTCCTCTCCACAGGGCTGCAGTCGTGATTTTATTGTTTTTATTAATTTTTTTGTATTAGTATAACACCCTCCCTGCAGTTTGGAGGAAAAAAAAGGAGACAACTCCTTTAAAGAATTTGTGCTAGCTACACCGTTAGACTCTTTCATTGCCAGAATAGTAAAAATAAATCTTGAGTCTACTGTAGGTTCACATCAGTGCATGAGCCTTAACTGAGGTATTCTCTATTGCAAGGAGCTTTGCCAGTTTTACCATCTCTCCAGTGATACAGCTGTTGCCCTCATAGCATGTCTCATTTCACACCGTCATTCCCTTAGGCTATGTTCCCTCTGACATAATCCATTTTTCAGGGGATTCAAATGGGCACTGCCAAACCTCATGAACTTCATTGGGGTCTGTCAAGGTTCTGGTACTTTTGATAGCGGGAATATCATTGCAGACTACAACATGTTTTCAAAGCTGAAATTCTTTCAGGTAAAGAGATTCTATGTTTAAGGCAACACATGACCGTATGTGTTTTGCGGTCCGTATGCCATCCTTTTTTTTTTTTTTTGGGCGGATCCATTGTAACAATGCCTAAAACGGACAAGAATAGAACAGGTTCTTTTTTTTGCGGGGCTACTCAGTATTTGCAAGATCTGCTTGTCGTCAGTGATTGGAATGATTCTTCATTATATATAGAAGATGAAAACGATTTCTAATTATGTGCAACTGGCACAGGGGCATAGTTTGTTACGTCCATAAAACCTGCAAAAAGCAGGTTTTTAGTCTCTGGATGTAAATAATGATGTTCAAATCCACTAACGGCAATCTTGGAAATGGTCATTAGCTGAAAGATAAAGTATACTAGAAAGTTGTAATTTACAAATAATTTTTATTAACATAATACCAGTAAATTCCTTTAAACATTCCACCACACCCAAATTGACATGTATTCTTAAACTAGACACCATACTGCATCCAAAACTGGCTTCTCAATCTACAATCAATGATGAGGGCCAAAACACAACCTCAAAAATCATATTTTGCAAATGCCTCACTCATGTAATGTTTATTAGGCCTCATGCACACGACAGTATTTTTTCACGGTCCGCAAAACGGGGTTCTGTTGTTCCGTGATCCGTTTTTTTTTTCCGTGTCTCGTCCTTGATTTTTGGAGGATCACCAGACATAAAAAGTGAAAAAAAAATCTAAGTCAAGTTTGCCTTGAAAATGATAGGAAAAAAACGGACACGGATCACGGACGCGGATGACAATCTTGTGTGCCTCCGTGTTTTTTCACGGACCCATTGACCTGAATGGGTCCGCGAACTGTTGACCGTGAAAAATATAGGACAGGTCATATTTTTTTTAAGGACTGGAAACACGGATCACGGACGTGGATGACAAACGGTGCATTTTCCGAGTTTTCAACGGACCCATTGAAAGTCAATGGGTCCGCAGAAAATCACGGAAAACGGAACAACGGACACGGAACCCAACAACGGTCGTGTGCATGAGGCCTTAGCCTCAGGAAAAAGTGAACCAGTGCTTAATGTATTCTTATCCCTTTATTAAAAGATGATTATAAATAGACATTATTGAGGTCTCAAATCCGGCCAGCCAGCTACAACGGCTATATATATTTTCTCTTAAACTAAATGGCTGACCATGTTCCAAATTGGTTTCTGTAAGGCTACTTTCACAGTAGCATTTTTTGCGGATCTGTCATGGATCTGCAAAAACGCTTCTGTTACAATAATACAACAGCATGCATCCGTCATGAACGGATCCGGTTGTATTATGTCTTCTATGGCCAAGACTGATCCGTCATGAACAGCGTTGAAAGTCAATGGGGGACGGATCAGTTTTCTATTGTGTCAGAGAAAACTGATCCCTCCCCATTGACTTACATTGTGTGTCAGGACAGATTCGTCTTGATCTGCACCACATCACAGACAGAAAAACGCTGCTTGCAGTGTTTTTCTGTCCGCGATGTGGACACAACCAAACAGAACAGAATGCATTTTGTGATATTTTTATACAGCAGGTTGTTACAAACATAGCGATACCTAATATGTCTACTTTTTTAACATTTATTTTAGCTTTACGCAATAAAAACGTTTTTGAAAGAAAAAAAATCATGTTTTTGTGTCTCCATATTCTGAAAGCCATATTTTTTATATTTTTTGGGTGATTTTCTTATGTAGGGGCTCCCTGTTCTCCTCCCTCCTCTACCGCAATACACTTAGAATTTTATCAGATCCAAAATGACTGACTATGGCCTCATCAGACCAGAGTATCGATTCTCAAAAGACATGACCTTCAATAATATGTGTCTTGCCAAAATCTAAATGGATCCTCTTATGTCATAGTAATAAAAGTCATTCCAATCTTTGCCAGCTCTAAGTCACTTGCTCTGAGATTCTCCTGCACCTAATTGGTAATAGGAAACCCAAATATGTTTCACTGTACTTCTAAAAAGAAATTGCCAAATGTAATAGTTTTCAGATGGGATGTACTCATTTATGCACTATACTATAAACAGGCCAACAATTTCCAAATCAGCAATTTCCAATGAACTCATAACTTAGCCCATTGATCCATGTGTCTGTAGATTCTCTGTCCAGAAAATCCACATCATATTATGGTAGCAACCAACGGGATGAGATTTTAACATAACTCATCCACATGCTACAGAATGGTATCCACCTGTAAATTCACATATGGTGAGGATTTTACATCCACAGCTTGTAGATTCTTTCTGCGGACTTTCACCCCAAATATATTGAAATGCACAGGGTGAAATCTGCAGCAAACTTAGAAGAAAATCAACATGTAAAATTGCAAAAATGTGCAGCCAAATCCACCATAGATTTTCTGTCCCATGTGGAAGTATCCTGTATTCTACATAAAAATAAAAACACATATAATCAATTAAAGCAGTGGTGCCCAACCATTTTTCGTCTGAGAGCCGCACTAGACATGGTATAAATTTTGCGGGCCAGAACCAGGTAGCTTTGCCAGAAAGAAATTCAAACACTGTGAGGGGGCACGTGTGAGTATTACTAAAATACATAATACGTAGGCCTTCAAATCTGCGTTGGAGGCTGCTTTTGGAGCCTCTGTTGCAGATTCTGTCGAAAGACCAGATGAAAAAAGACTTGTATGCAGCACTTTTGTGTCCAGGAAAAAAGACAGGATCCCTAACGGAAACTGAACGGATCCCATCATAGTCGGTGGAGTTTGTTCAGCTTCTTCCCTGTGGGGTGACAGGAGGAGGGGGAGCAGGGTCACTAGTGAGGTGACAGGAGGAGGGGGGAGCAGGGTCACTAATGGGGTGACAGAAGAAGGGGGAAGCAGGGTCAATAGTGAGGTGACAGGAGAAGGGGGGACAGGGTCACTAGTGAGGTGACAGGAAGAGGGGGGATCATGGTCACTAGTGAGGTGACAGGAAGAGGGGGGATCATGGTCACTAGTGAGGTGACAGGAGGAGGGGAAGCAGGGTCACTAGTGGGGTGACAGGAGAAGGGGGGACAGGGTCACTAGTGAGGTGACAGGAGGAGGGGGGAGCAGGGTCAATAGTGAGGTGACAGGAGAAGGGGGGACAGGGTCACTAGTGAGGTGACAGGAGGAGGGGGAAGCAGGGTCACTAGTGGGTTGACAAGAGGAGGGGGGAACAGGGTCACCAGTGGGGTGACAGGATGAGGGGAAGCAGGGTCACCAGTGGGGTGACAGGAGGAGGGGAAGCAGGGTCACTAGTGGGGTGACAGGAGGAGGGGGAGCAGGGTCACTAGTGGGGTGACAGGAGGAGGGGAGAGCAGGGTCACTAGTGAGATGAGAGGAGGAAGGGGGAGCAGGGTCACTAGTGGGGTGAAGGAGGAGGGGGGAGCAGGGTCACTAGTGGGGTGACAGGAGGAGGGGAGAGCAGGGTCACTAGTGAGATGAGAGGAGGAAGGGGGAGCAGGGTCACTAGTGGGGTGAAGGAGGAGGGGGGAGCAGGGTCACTAGTGGGGTGACAGGAAGAGGGGAAGCAGGGTCACTAGTGAGGTGACAGGAGGAAGGGGGAGCAGGGTCACTAGTGGGGTGACAGGAGGAGGGGAGAGCAGGGTCACTAGTGAGATGAGAGGAGGAGGGGAGAGCAGGGTCACTAGTGGGGTGACAGGAGGAGGGGGGAGCAGGATCACTAGTGGGGTGACAGGAGGAGGGTGAACAGGGTAACTAGTGAGATGAGAGGAGGAGGGGGGAGCAGGGTCACTAGTGGGGTGACAGGAGGAGGGGAGAGCAGGGTCACTAGTGAGGTGACAGGAGGAGGGGGAAGCAGGGTCAATAGTGGGGTGACAGGAGGAGGGGGAAGCAGGGTCACTAGTGGGGTGACAGGAGGAGGGGGGAGTAGGATCACTAGTGGGGTGACAGGGGGAGGGTGAACAGGGTCACTAGTCGGGTGAGAGGAGGAGGGGGGAGCAGGGTCACTAGTGGGGTGACAGGAGGAGGGGGAAGCAGGGTCACTAGTGGGGTGACAGGAGGAGGGGGAAGCAGGTTCACTAGTGAGGTGACAGGAGGAGGGGGAAGCAGGTTCACTAGTGAGGTGAAAGGAGGAGGGGGGAGCAGGTTCACTAGTGGGGTGACAAGAGGAGGGGGGGACAGGGTCACCAGTGGGGTGACAGGAGGAAGGGGGCAGGCTCACTAGTGGGGTGACAGGAGGAAGGGGAAGCAGGGTCACTAGTAAGGTGACAGGAGGAGAGGGGGAGCAGGGTCACTAGTGGAGTGATAGGGGGGGAGCAGGGTCACTAGTGGGGTGACAGGAGGAGGGGGAGCAGGGTCACTAGTGGAGTGACAGGAGGAGGGGGGCAGGCTCACTAGTGGGGTGACAGGAGGAAGGGGAAGCAGGTTCACAAGTAAGGTGACAGGAGGTGGGGGGAGCAGGGTCACTAGTGGGGTGATAGGGGGGAAGCAGGGTCACTAGTGGGGTGACAGGAGGAGGGGGAAGCAGGTTCACTAGTGAGGTGACAGGAGGAGGGGGAAGCAGGTTCACTAGTGAGGTGAAAGGAGGAGGGGGGAGCAGGTTCACTAGTGGGGTGACAAGAGGAGGGGGGGACAGGGTCACCAGTGGGGTGACAGGAGGAAGGGGGCAGGCTCACTAGTGGGGTGACAGGAGGAAGGGGAAGCAGGGTCACTAGTAAGGTGACAGGAGGAGGGGGGGAGCAGGGTCACTAGTGGAGTGATAGGGGGGGAGCAGGGTCACTAGTGGGGTGACAGGAGGAGGGGGAGCAGGGTCACTAGTGGAGTGACAGGAGGAGGGGGGCAGGCTCACTAGTGGGGTGACAGGAGGAAGGGGAAGCAGGTTCACAAGTAAGGTGACAGGAGGTGGGGGGAGCAGGGTCACTAGTGGGGTGATAGGGGGGGAGCAGGGTCACTAGTGTGGTGACAGGAGGAGGGGGGAGCAGGGTCACTAGTGGGGTGATAGGGGGGAGCAGGGTCACTAGTGGGGTGACAGGAGGAGGGGGAGCAGGGTCACTAGTGGGGTGATAGGAGGAGCGGGTAGCAGGGTCACCGGGGACCAGTCACTTGAGTCCACGGCTTCTTACCTCTCCATCGGCCCTGTCATGTTTCCCAAGGTCCTCGGGCAGCGTGCCCCGCTCTCCTTACAACAGACACCCCTGGAGCCGGACCCTCCTCCTTCTAGCTCCCGCCAGCTTCCCCTGCCTGACTTGACCTGTATCGCTCTGGCGCACGCTTATACCAACCAATAACAAAGCTCCTTGCTGTAAGGAGCTTTGCTATTGGTTATTTCAGGCACAGGCAGCATCGCTGCGCTGCCTGTGCCGTTCACAGCGCTCACTGCGCTGATGAATGTGGGGGAAAAGTCTAAGGCGTATTGGTACTCCTTAGACTTTTTCCAGTCGCACGGGCCGCATGACACAGCTTTGCGGGCTGGATATGGCCCGCGGGCCATATGTTGGGCATCACTGAGTTAAAGCGATAGGGGAATGAAAAGTTTATGCCAGGAATATGTTGATCAAAAGAAGTAGCAGTTATCAATTTTCAAATAGTATTTTAAATAAAGTAATCCAATTTTAATTTAAAGGGACACTTCCATTAGAAAGGGAATTTTTTATTCAATATTCATAGTAAACACAGTTTTTTATTTCAGCAATACTATGCCATTGAAAAGTGTAGCAGTAAACACAATTGAGAAGACCTCCTCTATAGATAGATAATCCACTGTCAGTTAACTGCTGCTGTGAGGGGAAATGTTGGGGTAATCTTCATGATGATAGTTGATGTAGAATTAGGATAGCAGAATCACAGCTGGGGGGGGGGGGGGGGGGTGACTCTTTGGTGGCGGGGATGGTATAATTGAAATGTTAACCAAGACTGTTTGACTGTTTGCTGTGCAAAGTCCAAATAAAGAGATGTTAAAGAGCCAGGACAGGAAGAATAATACTGGACATCCATCAGTTTTTTTTAATAAAAAAATTACATAGAATAGTCATATATAGGATGTGATAAACATTTCTTTATGGAACTGTCCCTTTAACAAACCGGTTTTACACTGGGCCTCTACTTACCATACTGAGCTTTAGTAAAGGTTCCTGCTACAGTTTTACAGGATGAATTATCGCCCCCGCATACGCCACATTTATCTTTTCTTGCTTTGGAATTTAAAACATGGTCACAGCCCGCTTGCTAAAAGGAAGAATAATGCTGGTTTAATACAGAAAATACTCCAGAATTATACTTCAAATATATGGTACTATTTGCTCTACAATGGTAAAATTTGTCTAGAAAGAGCAATAACATGAGAAAAACTGCTCTCACTAATGATTATTTAAATTCATAAGTGTATAGAGTGTATCACTCGATCCTATCTACTAGCAGAGGGCACAGCATTCTATTTTGCAACATGACTGGATGTATTTTAACTTGTGTTAAATATACAAACAATCTCCATATACTGTACGCAAATGACTACAAAAAACAAGAGGTAATTATAAAACATTTACATTTTTGTATCATACCCTGCATAATCCTTGAACACAGAGGTCATCAGTTTCAGGTGCGCAAGGTGTACCATCCATAACTCTGTCCTTTAACTGGTAATAAGATGATGTCCCAGAAACGCGACAAAACAGCTTGCACCGATCTTTCATTAGGACTGTACAAATAACAATGTATTCTCTGTTACTGTGAAGTGTCTGCTTCAATTACCGTCGCACTCTTATGGAAAGCAAGAAAATACCATTTATACTTACTGCCACTGTATTTCGGGATCCACCGTACGCTCGTTGTAAGACCATTGATGTTGAAATGTTTGCCATCATATTGAGAACACTGAACATCTCTAAAATCTTTTTTTCCTTTGGGACAAGAATCAGTGTTACAAGATCGGAACTTCATTCTTCTTCCCACACAATATTTTCCACCATTTTTTGGCCTGCAAAACATTTTCAGTAATAAAAGTAATATAATGTGTACCAATACTTAAAGGGGTTGTCTCACTTCAGCAAGTGGCATTTATCATGTAGAGAAAGTTAATACAAAGCACTTACTAATGTATTGTTGGTATCAATATTGCTAGATTCATTTTTCCCATACGTTCTACACTGCTCGTATCCATGGTTATGACCACCCTGCAATCCAACAGTGGTGGTCGTGATTGCACACTATAGGAAAAACAGCCAGGACAATGGGAGCGCACATAGGCTGGTGCTTTTTCTTACTGTGCAAGCACAGCCACCGCTTCTGGATTACAGGGTGGCTGTAACCTTGGAAACTAGTAGTGTATAATGTGATGAAAAAATGAATCCATCCAGCAAAGGTGGCAATATGCACAATCGCAATACATTAGTAAGAGCCTTGTATTAATTTGTATTAACAAAAAATAAATATTTGAAGTACATTCCAAATTCCAAGCTTTAGGTAAACTATTATGGGAATTTCATGTATGACATAGCTGCTATAAATAATATAATATTGGCACCTAAACGTGCCTTAATGCACACACATTCAATTAAACCCCAAGAACTGCTCTTTGCAGTGGCCCTTAGTTCTCTCTAATTGTAAGACATCATGTCCTAACAGAGGAAATGCTGATAGGATGATATTGTTGGTGCGAATGTAGAAGCAACATTACAAAAGTAATAATGGGACAACCTTTTTAATAGCCACTCATTAAAATGTCCCAGTTTTCCCAGTTCTCTTGAAGACTTCTTCGTTTGGAAATGTTCCTGTATGGCATATGATGGAACAAGCTACTGTACATATGCCTAATAAACGATATGGCTTCATATGAAATCGAAGGCATAGAGGGGTACAGTAGGGTGTTCATGAATCTCTATGGTGGACCCATGACAAGCCATAATAAAGCATTGTGCATGAGGTAATGAGTTTACGACATTTTTATAAACACCTTTACACGCTTATTAGAATATACAGTCCCGATCAAAAGTTTAAGACTACTTGAAAAATTGCAAAAAATCATATTTAGCATGGCTGGATCTTAACAAGGTTCCAAGTAGAGCTTCAACATGCAACAAGAAGAAATGACAGTGGGACAAAACATTTTTTGAGCATTCAATTTAATGAAAGCAACGAATAAACTGAAACAGGCTGTTTTTCAGTTGATCAAAAGTTTAGGACCAGATGCCTTTAAAAGGCCAAATCTGTGCAAAGATGTGGATTCATTGTCATTTTCTGTCAGGTAGTCACACGTTGTGATGGCAAAGGCAAAAAAAACTCTCCCTTTTTGAACGTGGTCGGGTTGTTGAACTGCAGAAGCAGGGTCTCTCACAGCGCGCCATCGCTGCTGAGGTGGGACGCAGTAAGACAGTCATTTGGAATTTCTTAAATGATCCTGAGGGTTATGGAACAAAAAAGTCAAGTGGAAGACCCAAAAAAATGTCATCAGCAGAGGATCCAATTGGCTGTCCGTCAAGACACTAGACGATCCTCGACCCAAATGAAGGCCCTTACTGGTGCTGACTTCAGCCCCACAACCATCAGACGGCATCTGAGACTGAAGGGCTTCAAAAACCAAAAACGTCTTCAAAGACCTCGTTTCCTTGAACGCCACAGAGCTGCTCGTTTGGACTTTCCAAGAAAGCACCAAACATGGGACATTCAAAGGTGGAAGAAAGTTTTATTCTCTGATGAGAAAAAAATGTAACCTTGATGGTCCTGATGGTTTCCAACGTTACTGGCATGACAAGCAGATCCCACCTGAGATGTTTTCTAGGCGCCACAGTGGAGGGGGCGCCATAATGGTCTGGGGTGCTTTTTCCTTCCGTGGAACAATGGAGCTTCAGGAAGTGCAGGGGCGTCAAACGGCCGCTGGCTATGTCCAGATGTTGTAGAGAGCATTCCTCATGACTGAAGGCCCTCGTCTGTGTGGTAACGACTGGGTTTTTCAACAGGACAACGCTACAGTACACAATGCCCGCAGGACAAATGACTTCTTCCAGGAGAATAACATCACTCTTTTGGCCCATCCTGCGTGTTCCCCTGATCTAAATCCAAATGAGAACCTTTGGGGATGGATGGCAAGGAAACCTTACAAAAATGGACAACAGTTCCAGACAGTAGATGGCCTTCGTGCGGCCGTCTTCACCACTTGGAGAAATGTTCCCACTCACCTCATGGAAACGCTTGCATCAAGCATGCCGAAACGAATTTTTGAAGTGATAAACAATAACGGCGGAGGTACTCATTACTGAGTTCATGTTTGGTGGTTGGATTTCTGTTTTGGGGGGGGTTTAGTTTTTTTTTTGGAGGTGTGTTCCTAAACTTTTGATCAGCTGAAAAACAGCCTGTTTCAGTTTATTTGTTGTTTTCATTAAATTGAATGCTCAAAAAATGTTTTGTCTCACTCCCATTTCTTCTTGTTGCATGTTGAAGCTCTGTATGGAACCTTGTTAAGATCCAGCCATGCTAAATATGATTTTTTGCCATTTTTCAAGTGGTCTTAAACTTTTGATCAGGACTGTATCTGCCTAATGCATATTTTTTCCTCTCATATAAAGGATTCACATTAGTTTGGCACAATCATCCGGTTATTATTCCATGCTGTTGTGAACAAATGTTTCAGAATTCTCCAGTGCAAAAGATGAAAGACTATTTAATGAGGCATAACAATAAAACTGAACAAATAACAAAGATGATAAAATGTACAGTCATACTTTTCTGCTGTCCTTGAGGCCCCTACTAAAGGGCATCTGTCAGCATGAACAACCCTTCTAAGGCCTCTTTCACACTTGCGTTGTTGGGATCCGGCATGCACTTCCGTTGCCGGAGGTGCCTGCCGGATCCGGAAAAACGCAAGTGTACTGAAAGCATTTGAAGACGGAACCGTCTTCCAAATGCTTTCAGTGTTACTATGGCACCCAGGACGCTATTAAAGTCCTGGTTGCCATAGTAGGAGCGGGGAGCGGGGGAGCGGTATACTTACAGTCCGTGCGGCTCCCGGGGCGCTCCAGAATGACGTCAGAGCGCCCCATGCGCATGGATGACGTGATCACATGGATCACGTGATCCATGCGCTTGGGGCGCCCTGACGTCACTCTGGAGCGCCCGGGGAGCCGCACGGACGGTAAGTACACTGCTCCCCCGCTCCCCACTACACTTACCATGGCTGTCAGGACTTTAGCGTCCCGGCAGCCATGGTAACCACTCTGAAAAAGCTAAATGTCGGCTCCGGCAATTCGCCGAAACGACGTTTAGCTTAAGGCCGGATCCGGATCAATGCCTTCCAATGGGCATTAATTACGGATCCGGCCTTGCGGCAAGTGTTCCGGATTTTTGGCCGGAGCAAAAAGCGCAGCATGCTGCGGTATTTTCTCCGGCCAACAAACGTTCCGTACCGGAACTGAAGACATCCTGATGCATCCTGAACGATTACTCTCCATTCAGAATGCATTAGGATAATCCTGATCAGGATTCTTCCGGCATAGAGCCCCGACGACGGAACTCTATGCCGGAAGACAAGAACGCAGGTGTGAAAGAGCCCTAAACCAGACATTCTGCCTGGTGGGGTTGATTATGCTGATTAAAGCAATGCCTTTGTTATATCTGTTGGTGGAACCGTTGTTGAGATATATTCTGGTTCATGCACCAAGAGGCCAGACTGATCCCTTGGAGAAGCGCACTTGTAATACCCCTCTGAGCTGGGCACTCTCCCTTGAGATGTCTAGCCCTGTATTTTCATGCCTATGCTGTAAGACTAGGAGAACATATGATCCTCAGGATCCTTCCAGCAGTTGTGCTCTTCCTAGCTGAGAGTGGAAAAGCATATCTGCTGGGAGAATCATGTGTTCTCCTCCTCGTACAGCCCTCTCTCCCTGGTCCAGAGGCTTCACTGTCACCAACGAGCACAGGGACCCACATATATTCTGGACCACATTAGCAAAATCATGTATTCATATTGGGAAGCATGATTTTGCTAACACACTGACACCAACAATGCCATATTCTGCATTATTACTTGGTCCACACCACTGGACCAGCGATGACTATTCATTCCAGAATATTTATCACACCACTCTGTCACCAACACTAGCATTTTTTTTTTTTTTTTTTTTTTTTTTTTGTGTTTTAGTCACGCAGGCACAAAAATACAGGGGGAAGGGGAATGCCCAGCTCTGAGGGTTGTTAAGTGAGGGCTCAGTCCAGTCCCTTGGTGTTCAAACCAGATCATTTACATATTACTAAATATGCAAATATCTCTACAACAGTTTTACCTACAGACATAACAAAAGTATTGTTTTAATCAGAATGATCACACCTACCAAGCAGTATGGCTGGTTTAATATCATTGATCATGCTGGCAGATGCTCTTTAAAGTAGAACTCTTGCAAAAAAAATTATTCTCTGACCTGCTAGAAAGTGATATCATGTGACCAACTCTCTGATCTCCAACTGACACAGGAAGTCTGTTACTTCTCCATTCATTCCTAGGAGACTGAAGCTTCCATAGGAATACATGGAGAAGCAGACTTCCTGTAGACACATAAGATGCTGTGTTATTTGGAGAGGCAGAGTGTTGGTCACATGACACGGCTGAGGATCAGAAGGGAGGTTATAACTCACAAATACACTCACTTGTAATAAGATTACCTTCACTACAGATTACATCATGTACCTTTCTAGCAGGTCAGAGAATAACATTTTTTGCGCGAGTTCTTCTTTAAATATTATTTTTAGTAATGTATGGAAGGAAGCTATATTTACATAAATATATAGAAAATACATCAGCTCTACAGCTTACTCAGGATGATTGCAATTTCTAGCAGAAGTTTTGATTCCACCACCACAGCTTCTTGAGCATGAGCTGTAAGGCTCCCAAGGACCCCATTCACCATCCACAGTACGGGCATTCGTTACTTTGTCTACACAAAGACCCCGACGGCAATGCTATTCAATAAACAAAATTAAATACATATATAATAATAAAAAGATAGAAGAAAATACAAAACATTGTCAAAGGTTCCTCATAAAACCCTATGTACAAATTAGATTTAAAATGTGTAGTTCTAATAACTGCATTTTTTCAGTTGCTACAATATCTGACTGTACTTAAGTTGTGCAGTGCTACAATATTGATGATCCATCCTCAGTCATAAATGTCAGACAGGCGGGTGTCTAACTCCTGGCACCCCACTGATCAGCTGTTTTAAGAGGTAGCAAGCGCTTGTGCAAGCGCTACTTTCGACCAAATTTCTGACTGTTAACCCATATGTATGGCAGGCTTAAAGAGGACCTGTCACCACTACTGACATGCCTGTTTTAAAAGTTTCATGCATTCCCTATGTAATAACAATTCTGGAACATCTATTCTTATGTCTGTATGTTGTGCCATTCCTGTATTATTTCTACTAGAAGTTATGGATGAATTGCTAGCAGTCTGCAGTAAGGGTACAGAGGGGTGGTAACAAGTTGGGGTCTGACAACAATGGCAGCACTGATTGGATAGAGTCAGTTTGTGTAGGTACACCCACAACTGGTTACCTCCCCTCTGTACCCTTACTACAGACTGCTAGCAATTCATTCATAATTACTAGTAGAAATAATACAGGAATAGTACAACATAGAGTCATAAGAACAGATGTTCCAGAATTGTTATTACATGGGGAATGCATGGAGCTATTAAAACAGGCATGTCAGGAGTGGTGAAAGGTCCTCTTTAATACTTTGCACAGCTGAGAGTTTGCTACAGTATTATCCAACCTAGGAAATCATCTGTCAGCTAAACAGATCAGAAGCGCAAATGTCTCTCCTGCCAAATCTAGGGTATCAGCGTAAGTAAAATATAATCACCCTAAAGTCTTTCTTGAAGATAATTATCTAGACTGGATGACCAAATATGTCATGTACTGGATTGCAGCCATTAACAAAGTATATGTTTTATCATTTACTGACAGTACACAAAGACCCTGTAAACAGTAAGGAAATTAAAATATGGTACATTATAAGTAATATTCAATTAAAAAGTATAAAAATAAAAAACGTTATTAAAAAGGGTGAAGAAGGGGATGTTTCAGTTTTAGCATCGTGTGAAGGACTCCCCTTATTACTGAGAATGAGGGCTTATGTTCCTATACCCAACCAGAGAGTTGCCTTGTTAAAAACGGTCACAAGTAAAAAAAAAAAAAAAAAAAAGAGGGGTTTGCTTTGGGACTAATTAATTCTCCTTTACCTAAAGAGAAAATATATGGTACCTACCTTTCCAGGACCACAGTCACTTCCATCTGCTAAAGGCATATGTTGAGTTAAACATCCTTTATGCATTCCTTCTGTACTTGTGCACCACAAGCGCTTGCACTGTTTCTGTTTAAAAACAAATGAATTATAAATTTTTTATACTTACCTTCTTTTAGCAGCGTAAAATCTACTATATCATTAATAAAAATAAATCACAATCACTTCACTTAGGCCACTTAGACGGTTTTGATAACTGAGGCTCGATGAGTCAGAAACTGTAACTGCATCCTCTGCCAATTCTTACTTGTGGTAGACAGAAGAAGAGGTCTCTGAACTCTTTCATGTCCTTACATATCCAAACTCTATTCAAAGGGGTATTTGCGTCTGCAAAAAGTTGTTTAGGCTACTTTCACACTAGGGTTAATATTTTCCGGTATTCAGATCCGTCATAGAGGCTCAATATCGGAAACAAAAATGCTTCAGTTTTGTCCCCATTCATTGTCAATGGGGACAAAACATAACTGAACAGAACGGAATGATCCAAAATGCATTCCTCTCCGTTTCCATACCGGAGAGCAAACTGCAGCATGATGCATTTTGATTTCCGTCCTTGGATGTGGAGCAAGACGGATCAGTCATGACACACAATGCAAGTCAATGGGGACGGATCTCTGCCACAATAGAAAACGGATCCGTCCTCCATTGACTTCCAATGGAGTTCATGACGGATCCATCTTGGCTATGTTAAAGATAATACAACCGGATCCGTTCATAACAGATGCAGATGGCTGTATTATCAGTAAAGGAAGCGTTTTTGGTGAACCCTGCCAGATCCAGTAAAAACTCTAGTGTGAAAGTAGCCTAAGATACACTGATATGCTAAAGTCAAGCTTAGGTTATTGATAAACCTATCAAATTCAAGCAAAATACCTGTCATTGCTTAACCCCTTAAAGACCGGGCCTATTTCCATTTTTACATTTTGTATTTTTCCTCCCCACGTCCCAATAGCCGTAACTTATTTATTTTTCCGTTCACATAGCTATATGAGGGATTATTGTTTGCGGGAAAAGATGCATTTTTTAATGCCACCATTTAATTCACCATGTCTTGTATTATAAAATGGGGAAAAAATTATTTGTGTAAAAAAAAAAAAAAGGAAATTCCTCCAAGGTTTTTGGGGTTTTGACATCACAGCGTTCACAATGAACTAAAAATAACCTGATGTCCTTATTCTGCGGCTAAATACAAATGCGGTGATACCAAACTTGAATAGTTTTTTTTTGTTTGTTTTACTACTTTAAAAAGAATTAAAACCTTTGGAAAAATCAAAATTTTCTTTGCATCGCTGTATTCTGACAACCATAACTTTTTGATATTTCAGGCTAAAAAAGCTGTATAAGGGCTTGATTTTTATTCAATTCACCGTTATTCAATTTTTTTGGGGGACAAGATGGCAAAAAATGGAAAATCCCGTGTTTTTCATTTTTCTTTCCGTTACGGCGTTTACTGCACAGGATTTTTTCATATATATTTTAATGGTTCAGACATTTTCGGATGCGGCGACACCCAATATGTTTATTTTTTTTATTGTTTATATATTTTTTAAATGCAAAATTGGGAAAGGGGGGTGATTTAAACTTTTAATCTATTGGTTTTTAAAAATTTTCTTTAACTTTAATATAACTATTAGCCCCCATAGGGGCCTAGTACTTGGTATTTTTTTATCCCCTCTCCTATTCACCATAATAGAGATCTATTAGGGTGAATATGATTTCTACAGTCTCTATTCTGAGCTGTGCCTCCTGCATAGCTCAGCATGGAGAAAGCTATGGCAGGCCTGGATTGCTTCAGCAGCGTCCAGGCTGCTATGGCAACTGAATGAAACCCCGCAATTTCACTGCTGGGGCTCCGATCGGAAGGAAGAGGGAGCCGCATCCCTGAGGCACCTGAGGCTTTAAGTGACAGGGGCGACGCGATCGCAGCTTCCTGTCAGTGTGGGCGGGTGCCGGCTGTATGATACAGCTGCACCTGTCGTGCATGGAGCAGGTGTACGGCGTTATGGGTTAAATGGATCCGCCCCGGGTGCCGGATCTCAGGGGGTTCCAGAGTCCAGAAGCAATGAGCGCTTCCATCAATACAGATGGAAGCGCTCATTGCTGGAGCGCTGGGAGCTGATGTCCTGTCACTCACCACTCAGCTCTCCACGCTCCTGCACTCCTTCAGGCCGGCAGCGCACAGAATGATGAATCGGGGAGACTTCTCCTTCTGCTCCACCATTCAGCCTGCAGGCACAGATCACGCTGTCGGCCTGTGTGGGCAGAGCCAGCAGCCCGGGAATCTGCACAAGCTCCCTGTGCCTGCCTCCACTCTGGAGGGGGCACAATGAGCATTGCTAATGTGAAGGGGGCACAATGGGCATTTCTGCTATGGAGAGGGCATTACTACTCTGAAGGGGGCACAGAGGGCATTATAACTGTGAAGGGGGCACAATGGGCATTACTAGCACAGAGGGCATTACTACTATTAAGGGGGCACAATGGGGATTTCTACCATGGAGGGGGCACAGAGGGCATTATTACTATTAAGGGGGCACAATGGGCATTATTACTCTGAAGGGGGTACAATGGACATTACTACTATTAAGGGGCATTATTACTGTGAAGGAGACACAATGGGGATTATAACTATGAAGGGGGCACAATGGGGATTATTACTGTGAGGGGCACAATGGGGATTATTACTGTGAAGGGGGCACAAAGAGGGCATTACAACTGTGAGGAGAGGCACAATGAAGGGATAAGTACTTTAAGGGAGCAAAATGTGGGCATAACTACCGTTAGGGGGCACACATCTGCACAAAACTAATGTGAAGGTTGTACAATGAGGGCAATACTACTGTGAGGGGTACGATTTTTTTTAAGTTTGGGGGTGGGTGGGCAAAGAAAGGACCCACCCCGGTTGCCAAACAACCTAGGCACACCACTGTATGTCAGTATTATACAGTATATCGCTATTGTTACATCATGTCAAAGGGAGCAAGACAATTGTGTCCAATAGCTATGTACAAGAACACACCTGACTCACTACAGGATTTATTACACATGACACAATATGATTTTGTGCTGTTTGCCAGGTAACTCTCTCACCTGTAGTTCTAATATGTTACCCTATACTAAGGCAGCATATTACACTCATAGATCTGGTTTCATCATTTGAATAAAGCCTCATTCAGACGACCATATGAATGAGTCCGCATCCATTCCGCAATTTTGCGGAACGGGTGCGGACCCATTAATTTCAATGGGGCCGCAAAAGATGCAGACAGCAAGAAAGATAGAGCAAGTCCTATTATTGTCCACAATCGCGGACAAGAATAGGCATTTCTATCATAGTGTCGGTCATGTGCGGGCCACAAAATGAGGAAACGCACGCGGCCGGTATCAGTGTTTTGCGGATCCGCAAAACACTCCAGCCATCTGAATGAGCCCTAAGGGTAACAAAAAATAAAAACTTACCATATACGGGCAAACTTGTGACCCTTTGCCAAACATCAGCTCACATTGTTTGTTGGCATCGTATATTACACCAGGTAACTGATTTGAAAAATCATAGACACGTCCACTGGGCCTATCAAGGAGACATTCTCCATAGCCAGTACTATAAAAAAAAAAAATGGAATCAAAGTTGTAAGTGAGAAATCTGTGCCTTGATGTGAAAATCAGAATTTGGGCTAATGCACGTGTCAGAGGTCATAGAAGCAGTATGACTCCTTTTTATGAAGCTGCACAGCCTCTATGAGGCTACAAGTATTCCTTAGGCCCCCTGCACACGACCGTTTTTTTTCCCCATTTACTGGACGTTTTTTGCGTTCCGTATACGGTCCGTATACGGAACCATTCATTTCAATGGTTCCGCCAAAAAACCGGAATGTACTCCGTATGCATTCCGTTTCCGTATTTCCGTTCAGTTTAAGGATAGAACATGTCCTATTATTGCCCGCAAATCACGTTCCGTGGCTCTATTCAAGTCAATGGGTCCGCAAAAAAACGGAACACATACGGAAATGCATCCGTATGTCTTCCGTTTCCGTTCTTTGCGGAACCATCTATTGAAAATGTTATGCCCAGCCCAATTTTATCTATGTAATTACTGTATACTGTGTATGCCATACGGAAAAACGGAACGGAAAAAACGGAACAGAAACGGAAACAGAAAACGGAACAACGGATCCGTGAAAAAACGGACCGCAAAACACTGAAAAAGCCATACGGTCGTGTGCAAGAGGCTTTATAGGGGAGAATGTCTCCACATAGACAAAGCCTGGTGGAGCATTCCATGTCTGATCTGACTGCAAAAAAACCTACGTATGCATACGCCAAAAAAAATCCTTCCTGGTTATGTGATGATCACACAAGTACTTGCCCTGTTAGTAGACAAAACTGAAAAGAAAAAAGTTGGTATGGAGCTAGCCAGCAGAAAAATGTTTGATTGCTCTAATTATGTGAAACAAAATAAGAGTCTTGTAGGTATGTGAGCAAAAATGAAAGCAAGGCTGGGTTCACATCATGTTTTACCCATCCTCTTAACGTATACACGGATGCCTCAGACTGATGCCATACAGTGGCATCCGTTCACCATAGAGTTCCATTGTAAAAGAAAAGTATACTTTTTTTTATAATTGTAAAATAAAAAAACGTATTTTTTTCACCAGACTGTGCAGGACATAAGAACGTGGTGTGCTGCATTTTTGTATATTTTTATTTTTTTGTAACATATACGGAGGCATAAAACGTGATGTGAACCCTGATGTTAAAAGGCAAGCTTTTGAGACAACTTAGGCTAAGTTCACACGGCGAGATTTCCGCACGGGAGCACTGCGTGATGTGAACACATTGCACCCGCACTGAATCCGGACCCATTCATTTCTATGGGGCTGTGCACATGAGTGGTGATTTTCACACATCACTTGTGTGTTGCGTGAAAATCGCAGCATGCTCTATATTGTGCGTTTATCACGCACGCAGGCCCCATAGAAGTGAATGGGGCTGCGTGAAAATCACAAGCATCCGCAAGCAAGTGCTGATGTGGTGCGATTTTCACGCATGGTTGCTAAGATGAGTCTATTCACTGTATTATTTTCCCTTATAACATGGTTATAAGGGAAAATAATAGCACTCTTTTATACAGAATGCTTAGTACAAGGGTACAATTGAGGGTTAAAAAATTACTTCTTACTTCTTCAATCATGAGCTGCCGGCTAAAGGACCTGTGGTGACATCAGATCACATGGTCCAATTACATGGTCCATCACCACGGTGATGAGCTCAGTGACGTCACCACAGGTCCTTTGACAGGTCCTGAAGAAAGAACAGGAGACCGGCAGCTACGTGATCAATTGGAGGAGGTGAGTTAATTTTTTATTTTTTTTTAACCCTCAATTGACCTTGTACTAAGCATTCTGTATTAAAGAATGCTATTATTTTCCCTTATACCATGTTATAAGGGAAAATAATTTAATCTACACACAACCTAACCCAAACCTGAACTTTAGTGAAGAAGTTCGGGTCTGGGTACCACATTCAGTTTTTTATCACGCGTGTGCAAAACGCATTGCACACGCGTGATAAAAACTGAACAACGGAACGCAATCGCAGTCAAAACTGACTGCAATTGCGTACCTACTCGCGTGGGTTTGCCGCAATGCACCCGGGACGCATCCGTAGCCAAAACGTGACGCCCGTGTGAACCCAGCCTTAGGTCTCTTCATCAGGCACAGTACAACTATACCTGCCAGATGTATGACTACAGACCTGTATAGCTGATGAAGAGATCTAAGTTGTATTGAAAGCTTGCTATGTATTTTCTTTTATATGTGTTACCCATTGAAAGGTATCATACAGATTCTTAACTCATCGAGTTATCTTGAAACAAAAGCCACTGAAAAACAATTGAAGGTGTTTGCTTAATGCATTTAGTTTAGATAACACTTCTCATAAAGCATGTGTGATAACTCTACTACATCCGTACCTGCAAGACTCTTAGGCTGGGTTCACACGGGCGTTGCGGGAAAATGTGCGGGTGCGTTGCGGGAACACCAGCGATTTTTACGCGCGAGTGCAAAACATTGTAATGCATTTTGCACTCGCGTGAGTAAAATCGCGCATGTTTGGTACCCAAACCCGAACTTCTTCACAGAAGTTCGGGCTTGGGATCGGTGTTCTGTAGATTGTATTATTTTCCCCTGTAACATGGTTATAAGGGAAAATAATAGCATTCTGAATACAGAATGCATAGTAAACTAACGCTGGAGGGGTTAAAAAAAAATTTCAAATAATTTAACTCACCTTAGTCCACTTGATCGCGTAGCCAGGCATCTCCTTCTGTCTCCTTTGTTGAACAGGACCTGTGGTGAGCATTAATTACAGGTAAAGGACCTTTGGTGACGCCACTCCGGTCATCACATGATCCATCACCATGGTAAAAGATCATGTGATGGATCATGTGATGACCGGAGTGACGTCACCAAAGGTCCTTTACCTGTAATTAATGCTCACCACAGGTCCTGTTCAGCAAAGGAGACAGAAGGAGATGCCGGGCTACACGATCAAGTGGACTAAGGTGAGTTAAATTATTTTTTTTAACCCCTCCAGCGCTAGTTTACTATGCATTCTGTATTCAGAATGCTATTATTTTCCCTTATAACCATGTTATAAGGGAAAATAATAATGATCGGGTCTCCATCCCGATCGTCTCCTAGCAACCGAGCGTGAAAATCGCACCGCATCCGCACTTGCTTGCGGATGCTTGCGATTTTCATGCAACCCCATTCACTTCTATGGGGCCTGCGTTGCGTGAAAAACGCAGAATATAGAGCATGCTGTGATTTTCACGCAACGCACAAGTGATGCGTGAAAATCACCGCTCATCTGAACAGCCCCATTGAAATAAATGGGTCGGGATTCAGTGCGGGTGCAATACATTTCACCTACCGCATTGCACCCGCGCGAAAATCTCGCCCGTGTGAACGCAGCCTTACTCTGTTCCTCATAATGAGAGCTGTGCGTACCTGTGTGTTCATCACAAACCAGAACAGGCTTTTATGCACTGGACAGAAACAATGAAGTTTCCTATTACGGTAAATGAGAGCAAGCAGAGATATTGAAAATTAGAAGGAATTCATACAGAAAATTAGTGAAAACCATATAACTTTTTTATTATACAAAGAATAATGTTAATTTGCTGAAAGTCAGAATACCTTATTAAATGCAATTCATGAAACTAAAATAAAATTCCATATAAATTCCTGTTAACACCATGTGCTTTTCGGACATTTTTAATTTTAGAAAGTATAACTAGTTTCGGTTACCGTTTGTTTTTATGTGATTGACGATTACACAGCTAAGCAAAATGGCAACCAGGTGAAAGCTACACAAATTCTATACCAAGTGTCATCTTTAAGTCTACTTTCACACTAGCGTTTTTTGCGGATCTGTCATGGATCTGCAAAAACGCTTCTGTTACAATAATACAACAGCATGCCTCCGTCATGAACGGATCCGGTTGTAGTATGTTTTCTATAGCCAAGACGGATCCGTCATGAACACCATTGAAAGTCAATGGGGGACGGATCAGTTTTCTATTGTGACTTACATTGTGTGTCAGGACGGATCTGTCCTGCTCCGCACCACATCAGGGACAGAAAAATGCTGCTTGCAGTTTCGTTCAGTTCAGTTTTGTCCCCATTGACAATGAATGGGGACAAATCTGAAGCGTTTTCTTCCGCTATTAAGATCCTACGACGGATCTCAATAGCGGAATTGAAATTGCTAATGTGAAAGTAGCCTAAACTACATGTGATGTCCATGTATGTCAGTTATGGAAATACATGGACATCACATGTACTGCCTTAATGGAAACTTATACGAAAATGAAAATGGAATTTGTACAATAAACTTTCCACAAACGAAAAATTCTTTTTGTTTCTACAACAAACAAAAAGCAACCTACAGTATATAATTAAAGGCACAGACACAGAATGTGATAGAATGCATTACTCACTCTAGGAACTCTGTGATATATTTCTGGCTGCACTTAGACCAGGTCCACGGGTTTGTGTCATAAGTTAAAACTGCTGACATCACATGGAATTCATTTTTAATTCCTATGTCTTTGCACTTTGAGCTGTCATCATGAGGCATGTTAAACCTGTGAGGCAATTACCATTTGAATTTAGACAGTGCGATATATCATGTTGTTCACATTTTGAACCCACAGCTACTGCTATTCATGCCCTGAAGACTGATTTTAAAAACATAACTGCGTAAGTTGCATATGGCTTTGTGTTTACAGGGGTTATCAGGGAATATGATATTGATGGCCTATCCTCAGACACAAATAGTCTGCAAGTTGATCAGCCACAAGCAGGAGTTCTGTTAAGAGGACAGTAACTTTAAAAAGGCTGTCCGTTTTTACCACTACGGTGACTCACAGGGATGAGCTATAAGCTGGAAGTGAATCTTGGAGCAAGTGATAACTTCCCCTGCAATACAACCAACTGGGCGAATGATGCACTCCATAGTGCTCAATAAAAGCAATATGCCATCTCTGTAAATGCATAGAAGGTGCAACCCCTCCAGAAACAGAGATTCTCTGTTTCACACTATGAGAAGAAAAAATAAAAGTAAAAAATATATTCACTTCCATTTTTTTTAAATATGGCTCTGTCAAACAGATGTCAGGTCTTAAGTCTCTCTGCACTGCTGGATAAAGTGCCAAAGTTATGTAAAGGCACAGACCTCCACATAGGTTTGGTGCTTCCTCCAGCAGGGCATGCGCATCTGCTTCCCTGCCCGCGCCTGCGACAAATCTGTGACTTGAATACACCACTGTTGTGGCATATAACTGTTAATAAATGCCCCCCATAATGTTTTTGAAAAAATATTTATTGATCCATCCAAAACTTGATTCAAACAATAGATCATTTTCTGATGATAATTTCTCTTTAAGCATTGGTAAGTCAACAGTAATAAAATATCAGGCTAGTCTCACATGAGTATAATACAGGAGCGTTTTTTGCGCTTATATTTTAGCTGCAAATTCTGGCCTGCCCGTGGATCTAATGACAAGGAATAAGATAGAACCCTAAGGCTACTTTCACACCTGCGTTCAGGTGTCCGCTCGTGAGCTCCGTTTGAAGGGGCTCACAAGCGGCCCCGAACGCAGCCGTCCGGCCCTAATGCATTCTCAGTGGAGGCGGATCCACTGAGAATGCATCCGCCTGCCAGCGTTCAGCCTCCGCTCCGCTCAGTGAGCGGACATCTGAACGCTGCTTGCAGCGTTCGGGTGTCCGCCTGGCCGTGCGGAGGCGAGCGGATCCGTCCAGACTTATAATGGAAGTCAATGGGGACGGATCCGCTTGAAGATGACACCATATGGCTCAATCTTCAAGCGGATCCATTCCCCATTGACTTTCAATGTAAAGTCTGAACAGATCCGCTCAGGCTACTTTCAGACTTAGAAAATTTTCTAAGTAATAATGCAGACGGATCCGTTCTGAACGGATGCAAACGTCTGCATTATCGGAGCGGATCCGTCTGATGAAACATCAGACGGACCCGCTCCGAACGCTAGTGTGAAAGTAGCCTAAGATGCTGCTAGTTCGAGTCAAGCCTGGATTTACAGTCATAATACTTTGTGTGTATGAAACAGACCATAGTAGTAAATCAAAAGGGCCATATCCACATTGCAGGTAGCTTATATTATATACCGAAAACCACTTACACATGTCCCAGTTCATGTGCTATGGTGAATGCAGCACCTAAACCATTTTCTTCACTGATAGAGCAACTCCGTTGAGGGTCACACATTGTACCTAGTTCTGCTAATCCTATAAATTAAAATCAAAACACACATTAACAATACTTTGTGCATTATTCTACCACTTAACATCATTGTCTATAGTTAATCAATACACTTTACAAATGACGGCTCATTTCTGCTTTTAAAACATGCTAATACTTTATGTAGAATTGAAAAGAGAGAAAGTATGAGGGGTGTTGAATAAGTTATCTACCCTAGCATGTTCTGTCAGCGTTAGAGAGCTCATCTGGACATGCAACACACACAGTACCAGTTCAGTCTGATGAAAGCACTAGAAGTGACAGGATGGCAAGTGCACTACAGTGCGGGTCTACAAAGAAAGTGAGGGATTTGGAGATTCGTTCTATGATTAAATTCCTCACAAAGGAAGAAAAGAAGCCTAAAAAATATCCATGAAAGGATGATTGCGATATATGGTGGTGATGCACCTTCCTACTAGTAAAGTAAAGTTATGGGCCAAGCCGTTTAAATTGGGTAGGGAATCAATTGAAAAAAGACCCCACTTAAGGGCGACTGGTCAAAGCATCTTCAGATGAAATGTGTAGGCCATGATTTTGGAAGACCGTTGAGTCAAAGTCAGTGTTATAGCTCATGAATTAGGCATTTCAGTTGGCACAGTTTCCGGTATCAATAATGTTTTCATGATGTCAAAGGTCAGTTCAAATGTTGACGCCTGAGCAAAAAACTTGTCGCCAGCAATTTAGCCAAGAGAATATAGACATGTTTAGAGAAAATCCAGGAGACCTCCGTTCTCGAATTATTATGGGTGACGAAACATGGGTTCACCACCATGATCCTGAGCCCCAACAAGAGTCCATGCAATGGAAGCACAAGGGGTCACCAACTCCAGAGCAAATTTTTGTGCAGTAGTCAAGTGGAAAGATCATGGCAACAGTTTTTTAGGATACAGAAGGCATTTTATTACTAGAATTCATGCTACATAAGAGAACAATTACTGGAGACACCTATGCTTCAGCAATGAAGACATTACATGAGGCAATCAAAGAGAAACGCTGTGGGAAGTTGTCGGTAGGTGTGTTGCAGCTTCACAACAATGATCCAGCTTAAAAGTCTCGCAAATCACAAGCTGCTATAAGGGAATGCGGCTTCATGGAGCTTAACCATCCACCCTAAGTCCAGACCTGGATCCCAGTGATTACTTTCTCTTTCAGAACCTGAAGAAATTTCTGCATGGGCAGCGATATCCTGATGATAATACAGTCAAAGAGGCGATAACAGGGTTCCTGAAGTAGCAAGAAGTCTCCTATTCTGAGGCTGGAGGCGAAGTGGAATAAGTGTGTTGAAGTCAAGGGGGATTGGATTTAAAAGTAGTAAGATCAATTTTCTCAGAAAATGTTGTTTTCATATTCAGGTAGATAACTTATTGAACACCCCTTGTATATGCACTGTTTGCAGGTACAAATAACTAGGATAGAAGTGCATCAGATTTTTTGAGAGTTAAATTATAACTCCAAATAAAACTGACAAAATACTGTAAGGTATGTACTAATTTAAACAAAATGACAGAACAATTTCACTATACAGTATACATCAATGCTTAGACAGAAGACATTATATCTATGTTCCCAACGCTATGACACATTTTTTTCACTTTCAGTGTATCCAAATAAAAACCCAAAGGCTGCTCTAGCAGTTGACATGGGGAACTCCAACAGAATAAGGCTACATGTACACGACCGTGGTGTGTTTTGCAGTCCGCAAATCGCGGATTCGCAAAACTCGGACGGCGTTCGTGCGCGTTCCCCAATTTTCAGAACGGCACGGACAGCCTTTAATATAACTGCCTATTCTTGTCCGCAAAGCGCGGACAAGAATAGGACATGTTATTTTTTTTTTGCGGAGCCACGGAATGGAGCAAAGGATGCGGACAGCAAACGGAGTACTGTCCGCATATTTTGCGGCCCCATTGAAGAGAATAGGTCCGCATCCGAAGGGTTTGTCTGGGTCCTGAAAAAAAATTGTGATGGTTGGGCATGGTGTGTGAGTAAAAAAACTAAAAAATAAATTTGCTATAGTTAACCCAGTTCCTGCAGTGCAACTTCCAGCGCTTCTGGTCCCAGTCTGGACTCCTCACACACTACAACAGCCAGCCAATCTGTGGCGTCAGCGGTGACGTAAGCAGGCATGGGCCACTGATTGGCTAGTAGTGGTGAAGTGCAGGGTGTCAGCATGTCACACTTCCAGCCAGACAGGGACTGGAAGGGACGAGGCGGAGATGTGCAGCAGGAACAGGGGCAATTAGAACAGGTGGGTGTTTTTTACTACGCATCATGCCTGGCCATCTTCAATTTCTGGGCCCGGGCAAGCCCTTTAAAAGAGGAAAGAAAATGTTATTATCTTTATCAAACCATCTTTTCTGAATTGTATCACTATATAATAGCTCACAAGAAAAAACTACTTACCTAAAGTATCACATTTATTACTGGCTCTGCATATATCTTCCCTACGTAAAAGAAAAGTTAAATGCACAAGTCAGTGCATGTAATAGGCATTATAAAGTATAAAGAGTAAACATTATATTTCATAATCTTTCTTTTTAAAGGGTCAATACTATTAATGGGAATATTTACCGCTTCTAATAAATGTAACCACCGACGGACTGCTAAAAGACTAATGAGCATCTAGTCTGTGCGGCAGTTCAGATTTTGATGGCAACGCTTCCTGTATTGATTTTGGACACTTTTCAAGCCAGGTAGGCTATACATATAGTATTGTTGTAGTTGCTCAACTGAATACACATAAGATCTCCATGCCATTGCTGCTCGTGACAGAAATCTTAAGAGGAAGTATTGTCATCAAATAGTTTTCACATTTTCAATGTACTGCACCCTAATAACCTTTTTTTAATTATTTTCTTTCTCATTTACCTGTTTATAAAAAGGCAGTGTTCACCTCATAGATCTCTTGCTGCTCTTGAACCGACACTGCCCAGTCACCCGCTGCTTGGTCCAAAAATGATGTTCACACATGATGGTACCAGGAGACAAAGAGCAGTAAGGGACTGGTCAGTATCGCTATGGGTGAGGCAGGGGAATCCATAAGGTAAGTAATGTGTTTTTATGATTGAACAGGAACCTCGGCATTTTAGAACATTACTTTTTTGGGCCAGTCTTAGTAAAAGTCCACAGGAATACCGTAAGTTGTGTCAAATTTAGTAAGAGGTGCACGCCTTTTAATAATTTTGTCGCATCTTTGTGCTGTTTGTGTGCCAGTCTTATGGCATAAATTATTGCAAGTGTGTTGGGCTGCCATGGACCCCCAAAAAACAATGCAAAAACCTCTCAAAACCTTGAGTATAAAAGAGAGTTTGGCTTGGGTATGCCATCACTTAAAGGGAACCTGTCATCAACTTTATGCTGCCCATACTAATGGCAGCATAAAGTAGAGACAGGTGAGTTGATTTCAGCGGTCTGTCATTTATAAGTTGAAAGTAAGTGGTTGCCGAGAACCAACATCACAATCATTGCAGACTGGGCCTGGAAAAGAGTCCCGGCCACCTGAGAAGATTCATGGTTCTTCATGAATTCCTGCTCTCTCTGCCCACCTTCTGATTACTGACCGTCTTCTACCTAGTTTTCTCCCTTTCTCTCTAGGAGAGAACTGTCAGTCATCAGCAGATGGTCGGGGAGAGCAGGAGATTATGAATAACCAGGACTCTTCTCAGGTAGATATGACTCTTTTCAGGGCCTGGGCTGAAATTATTATGATGCTGGTTCTCAGCGACCACTTATTTTTAGCTGACGTGTGACACACCGCTGACATCAGCATTTCTGTCACTAATTTATACTGCCCTCAGTGAGCTCAGCATAAAGTTGATGACAGGTTCCCTTTAAGAGGCGAGGTGGCTTACTTGTAACTTGAGGTAATGGCATGAATGAATAGAAGAGAAGAGCGTATTACGCCTGCCTTAAGGGATGTCATTTCTTGAGTCGGAACACTCTTTCAAATGAAAATCATTTGATAAATCTTGGTTTCAAGTCACTATTTTCTGCATTGCTACAGTATATACAGTATGAATCACTGCAAAATGAACATATTTGTTCAAGTTTTTATAATGAAGAATAGAAATGCCACGATGTGAAGAAACCATTTATGAACTGGTGTTGATGGCTACTGCAAGATGACCTTTCCAACAGAACACAAAAGCACACAATGAAAAAACCATTAGTTTCAAGTCATGCTTCCATAACTTCTTTAGCTAAAGCAAGGTAAAACTGTGAGGCTCTTTACTGAATACAATTAGATAGATGATACCTGGTAAGAAGAACCGCTGTATCATAGTGGGAAGGATGAGAGTCGTCAGGAATATTTTGTGTTCTTTGCCAGACACAAAAATTGTGAAGTGTTGTGGCTGCATTAAAGCTGATTACTGGTCCATCCTGCACATTAAAAAAATGGCTACACACTGTAAATAAGTATCAAAATATGAATGACATTGTATAAGAAGGAATTGAAAGAATAGTGAACATATAGTGAAGTCTTTTACAAGTAGCACAGGTGCATTACTGTATGAAGGGAAACCTGTCAGCCCATGCCCACTACTTCTGACAAGGAAGATGTGAAAGGCTTTATACTATCAATAATGCAGCATGATGATCAAAGATGTCTGAGGCAGGCCACTCGAATATGGACAATCCAAACCTGCACTGTGCTCACAAGTAAGAGTGGAATGGCAACAAGCACTGAACCTCAATGGCCCCAAACAAGAACAATAAAAATCCTGAATCTCATACCTGCTCGTTGTGAATTACAATTAGCTTTACGATCAAGACATTTATGAGATTCCCAATGCTTGGATCTTTATAGATAGCAGCAACCTAATATTGAAAAAAAAAAACAGAACATATATAAGACAAGTAGTTAACTGTTACCAGCCCTAAAGGGAATCCATCAATATCCCTAAGGCCTCGTTCACATCACCGTTTCTCCTTTCCGTTCTCCGGCTCCGTTGAGGAGCAGGAGAACGGAAAGGACGGATTCTGCAGATAACTGAGACCTAACTGAGCGTAACGGAGCCTAAAGACCCCAAAGACTATAATGGGGTCCGCTCAGAACACGATTTTTGAGCGGAGACGAAAGTCCTGCATGCAGGACGCTCAGTTAGGTCTCAGTTATCTGCAGTATCCGTCCTTTACGTTCTCCTGCTCCTCAACGGAGCCGGAGAAAGGAAAGGAGAAACGGTGATGTGAACGAGGCCTAAGGCATATAAACTGCAGTAACAAATACATAATACTGTTCCCACTGACTCCCAATCACTAATTCATATGTCCATAATCACCCCTGTACCCCCACACACCATACCTGTAATACATTGCCAAGACTACTGAGCGTGCACAAATAATGGAGAGGACTCCTGAGCGTGCGCTCAGAACTCGTCTCAGTAAATTCCAGCACTGGTTTGCAGGCCCAAAGCAAGAGAAAGGAAGTGACATAAAGATTAGAAATTGAGAGTCAGTGCCAGCAGTACTATTCATTTAACTTTAACTGGTCACAATTTGAAAGTATCTCATTACTGAAATTACGGTATAATCATTGGGGGTCATTTATTAAGACACTGGATTTAATAAGCCCTATAGCTGGTGGTGGATCCACCGCAGTTATGTAGAGGCGCCAGTCTTGCTAGATTCCTTGCTGGCTTAAATTTACACTGCCCATTGCCTTCTCTGCCCACTTTTTTAGACCTTGCGTGAGCAGATTGCGGCGCAAATAACCTTTAATAATAAGACTAATAATAATATTGAAGATGTATCCTCAGGATCCATATCCGATCGGTAGGTGTCCAACAACCCACACCACCACCAATAAGCTTCACTTTGCAGCCTTTGGCAATTGAGCTAGCACTCTGAATGGAGCTGGAAGCACAGCTCCATTCAAAGTGTAGTGGCCGTGTCAGGTAACTGCAACTCAGCTCCCATTGAGGTTTAATGAGAAATGTGCTGCTGTAACCTGGCACCGCCACTACACTTTGAACGGAGCAGAGCTGAGGATAGATCATCAATGTCAGGACCTTGTAAAACCAATTTAAGCCTTATTCACAAGTCAGTGAATTAGTGATTTCATCAGTGATTGGGAGCCAAAACCAGGAGTGGAGGCTACACAGAGATAAGGCATAAGGGAAAGATCTGCACCTGTTCTGTGTTTATACCCACACCTGGTTTCGCCTAAAAATCATTGATGGAAATCACTGACCAAACCCTGACTGTGTGAATAAGGCCTTCAAGTGAAAAACTGTAATCTGTGTGAAAACTGAAAGCACCAAATTTGTGGCATAAACAACACTCTAAGGCCCCTTTCACACGGGTGAGTATTCCGCGCGTGAGTTGAACGCATTGTACCCGCACTGAATCCCGACCCATTCATTTCTATGGGGCTGTTCACATGAGCGGTGATTTTCACGCATCACTTGTGCGTTGCGTGAAAATCGCAGCATGTTCTATTTTGTGCGTTTTTCACGTAACGCAGGCCCCATAGAAATGAATGGGGTTGCGTGAAAATCGCAAGCATCCGCAAGCAAGTGCGGATGCGATGCGATTTTCACGCACGGTTGCTAGGAGACGATTGGGATGGAGACCCGATCATTATTATTTTCCCTTATAACATGGTTATAAGGGAAAATAATAGCATTCTGAATACAGAATGCATAGTAAAATAGCGCTGGAAGGGTTAAAAAATTTTTATAATAATTTAACTCTTTAAAAGATCATGTGATGACCGGAGTGACGTCACCACAGGTCCTGTTGCTGCACACAGCAAAGAAAGAAGTCAGAAGAGATGCCGGCTCCGCGATCAAGTGGATTAAGGTGAGTTAAATTATTTATTTTATTTTTTTAACCCCTCCAGCGCTATTTTACTATGCATTCTGTATTCAGAATGCTATTATTTTCCCTTATAACCATGTTACAGGGGAAAATAATACAATCTACAGAACACCGATCCCAAGCCCGAACTTCTGTGAAGAAGTTCAGGTTTGGGTACCAAACATGCCGATTTTTCTCACGCGAGTGCAAAACGCATTACAATGTTTTGCACTCGCGCAGAAAAATCACGCATGTTCCCGCAACGCACCCGCACCTTTTCCCGCAACGCCCGTGTGAAAGAGGCCTAAGGGTGCACATGTTAACTATATTGACCTTGCCATAAAGTTGGAAAGGTTGCCGCACAAAATTACTTTTTTTTTCTTTTTAAAGCAACCAAATTCTAAAATTACACACTGAATAACAGTAATGGAAATGGCACACTCCAATTCTCTCATTTATCTCTATGCACAACACGATCATCAGGGTTTCTGGCAGAAAATGGGGAAGTCCCTGAGGGCTGACCCTCGCCCAACTTACTTTTATGGCCTGATGAATGTGTCATAACGGTTAAAGGTTATACAGTTCATCTTCTGTAGCCTGCATGTATTCTCATACATTACAGTCTGATCAGTGCCATTCAGTGTGAAACCCATCAGACAAGCTCTACCAAATCTCGGTGTGTAGCCCCTGGTTCTGCTCGGATTCTGATTTGTAAAGATAACAGCTTATATTTGTAATCAGGAAAGGGCTACAGAGTAAAAAGAGTAATACAGACATATAGCTACCATTGGTAATTACACAGCTTTTAGCTTTCGAAATAAATAATTATATTTCTTCAAGTGACTTATGATATACATTTCAATAACTCACTGAACAAGGTGTCTAAAAATAAATAAGACACCGGGGGGGGGGGGGGGGGGGGGGGGGGGGGAACTGCTTTTGAGTAAAAATATTTTTTCTGTATCTTTATTTTTACAGAGAGAACAGATTTACATTGGCAAGATTTCTTTTTGCAGTGGCTCTCAATCAAGGGTGTGTGCCGGCTGCTTAACACAAGTGATCATATCAAATATCAAGCGGCATTCCACTTGGCACACAACATAGCATCCATATATAGAAACCATTAACTCATACTAGTAGCAGAAAATAAACCATGAAATTCTGTTTTAAATACAGAGAGCTTACACATGGGGAAATAACCAAGCCTACTGTGATTCCCACTACACTGGCCCACCGAGCAGGATGACTCTGCTGGAAAGTCCATTTGGAACTGATGTTGTGGTCAGTCACTTGCCACTAGGGTCTATTTATTAAGGGATGATGTACAAACTGTGTAATAGATCTTATTGGTGATATATTCTGTATGTTCAATGATGCAATGAAAAGTGAATATGCACATGTTCTGTATACGTACATATGATTTCCCTTGTTGGGGCCAAGAAGTACAGATGTAGCCAAGCTAAACTTGACTCTGATAACAGATGGAACAGGGTTATCTTGGTTATCTCTTGACAAAAGCCATTGAAACGTTACTTATCTTTTTCTTGCCATTCTTAACGGGTTAACCACCAAGTTTAGCTTGGCTGCATCTGTACTAGTCTGACATGAACTCAGATCTTGATAAAGATATAACATAAAAAACTGTCAAATAACCTATCCCCCCTTTCTATCACATGTAATACCAAATCCATAGCTTTTCATAACTCTTGTTTTGTGAAACTTAAAATTCTTGTTTAGAAAAATTATATATGTGCACTTTAATGTTATAAAATACTTTTTTATATGGGGATGAATGTCAAGGTTTGACATTGCATTGAGCACAGGGATAAACTACAGTCATGAAAGACAATGGCTGAGATTTAGTAATGTGTCTTCACATAGAATCACTCTAAAAGTGGTGCAAATCAGTGCAATTTTGGAGCAACTGCAGTTTCTATAGTTTTTTCCCCTGACTTGCTTGAAAAAGATCCGGCACGCTGTTCCGGCAAACAGCGGCTGCGCCCGGCAAGGATGGATCGGTCAGGCTGTTCCCGGCCGAAACAGCCTGCTGGAGCTGGATATGTTTCACGCAATTGTGAAACAAGACTTAGCAGGAAAGAGCAGAGCATCATGGTAAATGGGTGAGGTCTGTATAATGTTATAAAATTCTGTCAACCAACCAATAATTAGTATACAGAAAAGTATGCAGAAGAAGTGTCTATCCCTGTACCAGATTTATCATCTAGCCTGACTCACTGATAATTCTGGTGCCAGTCTAGGCAGCCTGTCTAAACTTAATCTAAGATTTAGGCTACATGCACATGACCGTGGTGTGTTTTGCGGTCCGCAAATCGCGGATCCGCAAAACACGGATGGCGTCCGTGCGCGTTCCGCAATTTGCAGAACAGCACGGACAGCCTTTAATATAACTGCCTATTCTTGTCCGCAAAGCACAGACAAGAATAGGACATGTTATATATTTTTTGCAGGGCCACGGAACGGAGCAACGGATGCGGACAGCACACGGAGTGCTGTCTGCTTCTTTTGCGGCCCCATTGAAGTGAATGGGTCCGCATTCGAGCCGCCAAAACTTTGGCTCGGATGCGGACCAAAACAACGGCCGTGTGCATGAGGCCTTAGGATTAGTAAATCTGGGCCTTTAAGAGTGCAGTGATAGTTTGCTGAGTGCAATGACAGTAGTTGTGCTTATATGCAGTGACATCTATTGACACCATTGACATTGTTTTTACTATTACTTACAATTGACATAAGCGTCAAAATGTAGTGTTGTAGATTTCTGCCATGATGGCGCACCATTTTTGCATCAGCTGTAACCATTAGTTCTACATATCTTGGATATGAAATAAAGCGTTTTCGTCTGATATGTGAAACGTTGTGTGGCAAATTGTTAGAAAGTGCAGAGTTTGTAAACATATTAACATCTTCTTCAAAGCTTCTTGAAGTATGTAATAATGCCAACTCCTCCTTCATTTTAGACTCTGTAAAAAAATTAATATATTAGCAAAAAACGATTTATTATATTGCTAACATTTCAATGAACAAAGCTCTAAACATTTTTAAAATCAAAAAATGTAGATGTGCTATGATCTAATATTTACAAAATAATAAAAAAGGTACATTTTATCCAAACTAAGGTTAGTTTCAAACTAGTGTTTACCATCTCCGGCAGGATGTCCCGACAGGGAGCAGCCAAAAAGGGTTTACATAAATCACAGATCCAAGGTGTGGTGGGGATATATACAATGGCGCTCATTTATCTTGGTCGTCAAAATATAAAACAGCTTACAGATATGACAAAAAACAAAGAACAAAGAACACAAGAAAAACACAGCTCAGTATGATGTAACACTGGGAAACAATTGCTAGACCAGTACGTTGCAAAATAAATGGTACAGTGTAATACAGTACTCAAGGGCCTGTACACACAAAGAAACATAGAAAAAATTGTAAGCCTGAATTGACGTTAAGAACAAGGTAAAGTCCTTATAATAGGACGGGGGTATTGTAGAGGAGCAAATATATATTGTGGTAGCCAAGGTTTATGAACTAAATGTAACAACTAAAAGACAATTGTTCATTCAAGTCGTTAGGATAGACAGTTTTGAGTTCAAAGATCCACCACGTTTCTCTCTGCAGTACTCTCTTGTCCCAACCGCCCCCTCTTTTTAATGGGGCAATTGACTCTTTCCCCAAAAATCTCACTTTGGAGTAGTCCCCGGCATGTTTGGTTCAATATGTTTGGCTAGAGGAGTATCTCTCCTGTGCCTCATATCGGCCAGGTGTTCTCCAACTTGCCTCCGACTTCATGGGTCGACTTCCCTATATACTCAAGGCCACATTCACAAGTTGCCCTGTAGATGACTCCTTTAGTACAACAGTTTATAAAACGTCTGATTGTGTACCTTATACCCGTGACACTGCTCATGAAGAAGAGTCCCTGGGCGATATGATTGCAGGCTATACAGCCACCACAGCAAAAATACCCAACAGTACGTTGGAGCCACATCCCCGTCCTCTCTGGTAACTCGCTGAAGTGGCTGTGCACCAAACAATCACGTAAACTGAGACCTCTACGGAATGTGATACGGGGGGGTCTCAGAGACCACGTTTTTTATGTCCGGGTCCATTTGTAGAATGCCACAATGTTTACTCAACACCCCTCTCACCTCTTTTGCTGCTTCATCATAAGTGGCTATTAGGTGTATCTCATTTGTCTCGGATGGATTTGTTTTAGGGTGTAAGAGTTCAGTTCGGTTGCTATTACGGTCTCTCTGGTACGCTATCTTAAGTGTAGAATCCGGATAACCCTTTTCTCGGAACCTCCTACGAAGGTCATCAGCCTGTTCATTGAAATCCCTAACCGTCGAGCAATTCCTTCTTATCTTCAGGGAAACCTCTTCTCAAAGACAGGGGATGGTAACTATTCCAGTTCAGGAGTGAATTAGTAGATGTTGGTTTGCGGTATGTTTTAGTGCTAATTTCACCCCGAGGGCCCTTAGCGATCTGTATATGTAAGAATGGGATAACATCTGTTTTAAAATCAAAAGTGAACCTCAGACCAATCTCGTTGATGTTTAATACTTGCACAAAGTCGACAAACTCCTTCTCACCACCTTTCCTGATCAAAAAAATGTCATCAATGAATCTGGCCCATGTTACCACATTCATAGTGTGTACAGTCAGTAAGTCAGTATATCATCAATGAAAATGGTCCTTTCCCACCAGTCCAGGAACAAATTAGCATACGATGGGGCACAGGAACTCCTCATCGCGGTGCCCCTGAGATGGTGGTAAAAGGCACCACTGAGTAGAAAATAATTAGATGTTAAAGTCAATTCCAGTAGTTCAAGTACAAATCGGTTGTGTGCTTGGTATTGACATCCCCTCATGCTGAGGAACACTTCAACTGCTTTGAGTCCCAAGTGATGGGGAAGAGAGGAATACAACGCTTCTACATCAATTGCTGCGAGCGATGTTTCGTCTTCCACTGAAACCCCTTCAAGGCGTCCTAACAGATCACCTGTGTCCCTAATGTACGAGGGTAATGTTTTTACAAAAGGCGCTACAATTCGTTCCACATAAATCCCCACATTTTGACTAAGACTATTTACCCCTGACACAATGGGGTGCCCCTTTATTGGGACCACCCCCTTGTGAATTTTGGGCGAGCTGTAAAAGGTTGCAACTGTGGGGTGTTTCTTATACATGAAATCAAATTCTTCTTCTGATCTCAAATGATCCCTTGTGGCTATTCACAAGATTTCACTCAATCTTTTCTGATAAAACAACATGGGGTCAGATGTCAATGTCTCATACAGTGGGGCAAAAAAGTATTAAGTCAGTCTCCAATTGTGCGAGTTCTCCCACTTAATAAGATAAGAGAGGCCTGTCATTTTCATCATAGGTACACTTCAACTATGAGAGACAGAATGGGGGGAAAGAATACAGGAAATCACATTGTAGGATTTCTAATGAATTAATTGGTAAATTCCTCGGTAAAATAACTATTTGGTCACCTACAAACAAGCGAGATTTCTGGCTCTCACAGACCTGTAATTTCTTCTTTAAGAGGCTCTTCTGTCCTCCACTCGTTACCTGTACCTTGTTATCAGTATAAAAGACACCTGTCCACAACCTCAAATAGTCACACTCCAAACTCCACTATGGCCAAGACCAAAGAGCTGTCGAAGGACATCATAAACAAAATTGCAGACCTGCACCAAGCTGGGAAGACTGAATCTGCAATAGGCAAGCAGCTTGCTGTGAAGAAATCAACTGTAGGAGCAATTATTAGAAAATGGAAAACATACAAGACCACTGATAAACTCCCTCGATCTGGGGCTCCACGCAAGATCTCACCCTGAATGACCTGCAGAGAGCTGGGACCAAAGTAACAAAGGCTACCATCAGTAACACACTACGCCGCCAGGGACTCAAATCCTGCAATGCCAGACGTGTCTCCCTGCTTAAGCCAGTACATGTCCAGGCCGTCTGAAGTTTGCTAGAGAGCATTTGGATGATCCAGAAGAAGATTGGGAGAATGTCATATGGTCAGATGAAACCAAAGTAGAACTTTTTGGTAAAAACTCAACTCGTCGTGTTTGGAGGAGAAAGAATGCTGAGTTGCATCCAAAGAACACCATACCTACTGTGAAGCATAGGGGTGGAAACATCATGCTTTGGGGCTGTTTTTCTTTAAAGGGACCAGTGCAACTGATCCATGTAAAGCAAAGAATGAATGGGGCCATGTATCGTCATATTTTGAGTGAAAACCTCCTTCCATAAGCAAAGGCATTGAAGGTGAAACATGGCTGGGTCTTTCAGCATGACAATGATCCCAAACACACCGCCCGGGCAACGATGGAGTGGCTTCGTAAGAAGCATTTCAAGGTCATGGAGTGGCCTAGCCAGTCTCCAGATCTCAACCACATAGAAAACCTTTGGAGGGAGTTAAAAGTCTGTGTTGCCCAGCGACAGCCCCAAAACATCACTGCTCTAGAGGAGATCTGCATGGAGGAATGAGCCAAAATACCAGCAACAGTGTGTGAAAACCTTGTGAAGACTTACAGAGAACGTTTGACCTCTGTCATTACCAACAAAGGGTATATAACAAAGTATTGAGATTAACTTTTGTTACTGACCAAATACTTATTTTCCACCATAATTTGCAAATAAATTCTTTAAAAATCAGACAATGTGATTTTCTGGATTTTTTTTTCTCATAGTTAAGGTACAGTACAGACTAGAGTTGTTGCGATACCAAATTTTTGATTCGGTTTCGATACCATGAAAAAGTATTGCGATACTCGATACCATTCGATACCACGCGAAAAAAATAAACAAAAAAAGCCACGTGCATTCCTCATTTTTAAAAATGGCGAATCGCGCAGTTTTTATTTTATTTTTTCTGTTCCGGCATTCACCACCTAGATTTTTTTTTTATATTTTAATAGTTTGGACTTTTCTGACGTGGCGATGTAATATGTTTATTTATATATTTTATATGTGAAATTGGGAAAAGGGGGGTGATTTATACTTCATATTTTAGTGTTTTTTTTTTTTTCACTTTTTATTTAATAACTATTTCCCCCCTTAGGGGCTAGAACCTGGGATCTTTCATCCCTTTTCCTATTCACCCTGATAGATCTCTATCAGGGTGAATAGGACTCCACACTGTCCCTGCTGCTCTGTGCTTTGTGCACACAGCATCAGGGATGTTACCATGGCAACCAGTCCTGGCTGCCATGGTAACCGATCGGAGCCCCAGGCTTACACAGCTGGGGCTCCGATCAGAAGCTGCCACTGCACCACCAATGAGGGGGAGTGGAGAGGTCCCTGTGGCCACTGCCACCAATGATTTTAATACTGGAGGGTTGAGAGGGGCCGGCGCACTGTGCCACCAATGATTTTAATGGGATGGGGGGATTGAGGGGGGGGGCACACTGCACCACCAATGATTTTACCCCTTTATACAGGAGGCGGGTACTAGCAGATCAGCGGCAGTTAACTGCCGCTGATCGCAGCTCCCTGTCAGGGGCAGGGTGCCGGCAATGCGATTCTGCTGCCGGCACCCGCCTCCTGTATGTGTTAAAGACTGACTACTGTATATGAGTCCAGACTTTCACTATTAGGCCACACAGAGCGGCGCCCAGCGATGTCTCAGCACTCACCATTTAGTCCTGGGCGCCGCTCCGTTCGCCCGCAGTGCCCCATTACTGTCTCCTCTCCTGCTCCACATGCTGCTGATTACTATCGGAGCGATGGGAGGAGACATCAGCTTCACTAGTGGGCGTTCCTTCTCCCTGGCTGTAGCGCTGTCCAATCGCAGCGCAGGGAAAAGGAACGCCCACTAGTGAAGCTGATGTCTCCTCCCATCGCTCCGATAGTAATCCTATCATTGGGGGCGCAGTGCGCCCGCCCCTCTCTTCTCATTGCCGCCCCTCCTCCACCCCCTCTCTTATCATTGCCGCCCCTCCTCCGCCCCCTCTCTTCTCATTGCCGCCCCTCCTCCGCCCCTCTCTTCTCATTGCCGCCCCTCCTCCGCCCCTCTCTTCTCATTGCCGCCCCTCCTCCGCCCCTCTCTTCTCATTGCCGCCCCTCCTCCGCCCCTCTCTTCTCATTGGTGGCAGCGGCAGCAGCACAGGGGGAGGGAGGACAGCTTCCTTCTCCCCGTGCTGCTGAGAGAGAACATGAGCGCGCCGATAGCAGCGCGCTCATGTTCAGAGATACTAGACTGCGCAGAAGCGCAGCCCAGTATCGAAAAAACGGAAATCCCGGTATCGTATCGATACCGGGACAAAAGTATCGATTGGGTATCGAAATTTCGATACCCGCAACAACCCTAGTACAGACCAAAAGTTTGGACACACCTTCTCATTCAAAGAGTTTTCTTTATTTTCATGACTATGAAAATTGTAGATTCACACTGAAGGCATCAAAACTATGAATTAACACATGTGGAATTATATACATAACAAACAAGTGTGAAACAACTGAAAATATGTCATATTCTAGGTTCTTCAAAGTAGCCACCTTTTGCTTTGATTACTGCTTTGAACACTCTTGGCATTCTCTTGATGAGCTTCAAGAGGTAGTCCCCTGAAATGGTTTTCACTTCACAGGTGTGCCCTGTCAGGTTTAATAAGTGGGATTTCTTGCCTTATAAATGGGGTTGGAACCATCAGTTGCGTTGAGGAGAAGTCAGGTGGATACACAGCTGATAGTCCTACTGAATAGACTGTTAGAATTTGTATTATGGCAAGAAAAAAGCAGCTAAGTAAAGAAAAACGAGTGGCCATCATTACTTTAAGAAATGAAGGTCAGTTAGTCCCCTGAAAAATTGGGAAAACTTTGAAAGTAAGGGCTATTTGACCATGAAGGAGAGTGATGGGGTGCTGCGCCAGATGACCTGGCCTCCACAGTCACCGGACCTGAACCCAATCGAGATGGTTTGGGGTGAGCTGGACCGCAGAGTGAAGGCAAAAGGGCCAACAAGTGCTCAGCATCTCTGGGAACTCCTTCAAGGCTGTTGGAAGACCATTTCAGGGGACTACCTCTTGAAGCTCATCAAGAGAATGCCAAGAGTGTGCAAAGCAGTAATCAAAGCAAAAGGTGGCTACTTTGAAGAACCTAGAATATGACATATTTTCAGTTGTTTCATACGTGTTTGTTATGTATACAATTCCACATGTGTTAATTCATAGTTTTGATGCCTTCATAGTCATGAAAATAAAGAAAACTCTTTGAATGAGAAGGTGTGTCCAAACTTTTGGTCTGTACTGTATATCTATGATCAAAACTACAGGCCTCTCTCATCTTTTTAAGTGGGGGGGAGGATAGTGACCACTGCGCTCCACCCTCACACCTGGCCCTGCCTACTTGCCTCGCAAATCCTGATGACAGGGGACAACTGGAAAGCAATCCCTAGCTTAGAATACGTGCTGGGAGGACAGACAAGACAAACAGCGGATAGTGAATGGACCGAGTCAATACCAAGAGAGCAACGAAGTACAAATGGAGTAAGCAGAGAATAGTCAGGAGAAGCCGGGGTCAAATACCAGGAGAGCAACGCAGTACACGAGGAGCAGGCAGCAGATCGTCAGGGAACACAGGAACAGGTAAGTATTCCAGGTAATAGAATCGCAAATGAAACTGATTAACAGGCAACCTGTGGCCAGCAGGCTGCCTGTTAAATACTGACTAGCTGGGGTCATGGGACGTGGCCAGCGTCACATGACCCACGCTACTGAATCCAGCTGAGCACCGAGTGCCCAGCCCGGTGCTCAGACCTCCCCTGGTTGCCGGGGGAACTGAGGACGCCGGCCGCGCAGAGGAGACGTGGGTGGTCGGCACTGAGGAGAGTGAGCGCCTCGTCGGCGTCCTGTGACATCGACTGAGGATTGCCATTTCTGCTTGCTAAAGATATTTACTAGACAGATTTACTATCTGGCTATATTGTTTGGGGGTATGTTGGTGCGAGGGGGTGATTTCTGCTGATTGCGATTGCGCAAGTGGTAAGGTACGCTTTGTTCTAAAAAACGTGAGCCACTACTGTTGTATCCACCCTGTATGCCTTTCCCCCTCTAACGTCCTCTACCTTTCCCTTGATTCTTCTGTCCACCCTCCTTTTCGCCTTCCGAAATGTCGGTATCACTTGACGTGATATCTGACTCCAGTCGTTTATTGTGAGCTGTCCCACTATTAATTGTGGTATACACTCGATTCTCTCTAAAATCTTGGAGATCTCTATTGAATTGGCGGGGTTTCCGCTCTTTTAGGTGGTATTTGAATTTATCCAGGGTGTTTTTGAGTTGGAGTTCCTCATTAGAGAAATCTGCTTCTTGCTTAAACTTCTGTGTTAACTCAATCTGATCACTCAACTTTTTTTCCAGAATATCAAGATTAGTCTTCTCTTCCTCCAGCAGCAGATGCATGAAGCGTAATGAGCTCTTAGGGTCCATTCACACCTCCGTATGTGTTTTCACGGATCCGCAAAACACGGACATCGGCAATGTGTGTTCCGCATTTTGCGGACCGCACATCGCCTACACTATAATAGAAAATGCCTAATCTTGCGGCCAAGAATAGGACATGTTCTATTTTTTTCGGGAACGGAATTGGGGACCCGGAAGTGCAGATCCGCATTTCCGGATCCGGACAGCACACAGTGTGGCCCCATAGAAATGAATGGGTCCGCAATTCCGTTCTGCAAAATGCGGAACAGAATTGCGGACGTGTGAATGGAGCCTTAGTGGCTTCCTCCTCCCACTTGCTCATGAGCACAGAGCTTCTGCATCTGCTCACTGGGGTGAGAGTAATCCTCAAGCCCCTGGGAACTATCTGATGTTTAATATAGTTCTCCAGGGACTGAACCTCCCACCAAGAGGTAATCTTTTTTTTTTTGAGATTCTTGTTAACTCTTTAAAAGCTGCCTTAAACGAAGGCGTATACTTTTATTGAATCAAAGCTTTCAAAAAAAGTATACGCCATTGTTTAAGGCAGCTTTTAAAGAGTTAACAAGAATCTATAAAGAACAGATTACCTCTTGGTGGGAGGTTCAGTCCCTGGAGACCTATATTAAACATCAGATAATTCCCAGGGGCTTGAGGATTACTCTCACCCCAGCCAGCAGATGCAAAAGCTCTGCACTCATGAGCAAGTGGGAGGAGGAAGCCACTAAGAGCTTATTACGCTTCATGCATCTGCTGCTGGAGGAAAAGAAGACTAATCTTGATATTCTAGAAAAAAAATTGAGGGATCATATTGAGTTAACACAGAAGTTTAAGCAAGAAGCAGATTTCTCTAATAAGGAACTCCAACTCAAAAACACCCTAGATAAATTCCAATACCACCTAAAAGAGCGGAAACACCGCCAATTCAATAGAGATCTCCAAGATTTTAGAGAGAATCGAGTGTATACCACAATTGATCGTGGGACAGCTCACACTAAACGTCTGGAGACAGATATCAGGTCAAGTGATACCAACATTTCAGAAGGCAAAAAGGAGGGTGGACAGAAGAATCGAGGGAAAGGTAGAGGACGTCAGAGGGGAAAGGAATTCAGGGTGGATACGACAGTAGTGGCTCAAGTTTTTTAGAACAAAGCGCACCTAACCACTTGCGCAATCGCAATCAGCAGAAATCACCCCCTCACACCAACATACCCCCGAACAATATAGCCAGATAGTAAATCTGTCTAGTAAACATCTTCAACAAACAGAAATGGCAATCCTCAGTCGAGGTTTATACTTTGTCCCTACCACAACGTTTAACTTATTTAACTGGGTCAAAGACATTAATCTTTTTGCTAGAAAACTGAGATGGCACAAGCACTTCACATTAATTAATAAACGGGAGAGTAAGGAATTGGTCATTTCACCAGACATTTTAAAAGACGTTCACCTGTTGTATAGTCTGAATGAAAGTACTCCCCAGGAGGGCAAAGTTCTTTTTACTACCTTTAAAAATAAAAGTTTGAAGATGCCACCTCTGGGAGATCCCACATGCATTGATGTCTTTGCAAACTAGGTCTCCCAAGATTTGGAGGAGCTGACATTAAAGAGACCCTGCTTTAATTGTACAAAATCTGAATATAAAGCCTTGATAGACCTTGAACAGGATAAGGACATAACAATTAAACCCACAGATAAAGGGGGAACTATTGTGATTATGGATACTGCCGAATATAAAAATATGTGATTAGACCTCTTAAGTGATAGAAATACATAAGAGAAATTTAAATCTGACCCCACGTTGTTTTATCAGAAAAGATTGAGTGACATCTTGCGAATAGACACAAGGGATTATTTGATATCAGAAGAAGAACTCCACAGTTGCAACCTTTTACAGCTCGCCCAAAATTCACAAGGGGGTGGTCCCAATAAAGGGGCGCCCCATTGTGTCAGGGCTAAATAGTCTTAGCCAAAATGTTGGTATTTATGTATTCAAATTCTAGCACCTTTTGTAAAAACATTATCCTTGTACATCAGGCACACAGGTGATCTGTTAGGATGCCTTGAAGGGGTTTCAGTGGAAGACGAAACATCGCTCGCATCAATTGATGTAGAGGCGTTGTATTCCTCTATTTACCATCACTTGGGACTCAAGGCAGTTGAAGTGTTCCTCAGCACGAGGGGATGCCAATACCAAGCACACAACCGATTGGTACTTGAACTACTGGAATTTACTTTAACATCTAATTATTTTCTACTCAGTGATGCCTTTTACCACCATCTCAGGGGCACCACGATGAGGAGTTCCTGTGCCCCATCGTATGCTAATTTGTTCCTCGGCTGGTGGGAAAGGACCATTGGCTTTGAAGATTTACTGACTGTACACACTATGAATGTGGTAACATGGGCCAGATTCATTGATGACATTTTTTTTTGATCAGGAAAGGTGGTGAGAAGGAGTTTGTCGACTGGTCTGAGGTTCACTTTTGATTTTAAAACAGATGTTCTCCCATTCTTAGATATACAAATCGCTAAGGGCCCTCGGGGTGAAATTAGAACTAAAACATACCGCAAACCAACATCTACTAATTCACTCCTGAACTGGGATAGTTACCATCCCCTGTCTTTAAGAAGAGGTGTCCCGGTGGGGCAATACCTGAGGATGAGAAGGAATTGCTCCACGGTTAGAGATTTTAATGAACAGGCTGATGACCTTCGTAGGAGGTCATCAGAAAAGGGTTGTCTGGATTCTACACTTAAGATAGCGTACCAGAGAGAGACCATAATAGCAACCGAACTGAACTCTTACACCCTAAAACAAATCTATCCGGGACAAATGAGATACACCTAATAGCTACTTATGATGAAGCAGAAAAGGAGGTGAGAGGGGTGTTGAGTAAACATTGGGGCATTCTACCAACAGACCCGGACATCAAAAACGTGGTGTCTGAGACCCCCCGGATCACATACCAGAGAGGTCTCAGTTTACATGATCGTTTGGTGCACAGCCACTTCAGCGAGTTACCAGAGAGGACGGGCATATGGCTCCAACGTATTGTTGGGTGTTTTCGCTGTGGTAGCTGTATAGCCTGCAATCATATCGCCCAGGGACGCTTCTTCATGAACGATGTCACGGGTAAAAGGTACACAATCAGACGTTTTAAAAACTGTCGTACTAAAGGAGTCATCTACAGGGCAACTTGTGAATGTGGTCTTGAGTATATAGGGAAGACGACCCGTGAACTTCGGAGGCGAGTTGGAGAACACCTGGGCGTTGTGAGGCACAGGAGAGATACTCCTCTAGCCAAACATATTGAACCAAACATGCCGGGGACTACTCCAAAGTGAGATTTTTGGGGATAGAGGCAATTGCCCCATTAAAAAGAGGGGGCGATTGGGACAAGAGAGTACAGCAGAGAGAAACTTTGAACTCAAAACTGTCTATCCGAATGGCTTGAATTAACAATTGTAGTTGTTACATTTAGATCATAAGTCTTGGCTACCACAATATACATTTGTTCCTCTACAATACCCCCTTCCTATTGTAAGGATTTTACCTTGTCCTTAACGTCAATTCGGGCTTACAATTTTTCCATGTTTCTTTATGTGTACAGGCCCTTGAGTACTGTATTACACTGTACCATTTATTTTACAACGTACTTGTCTAGCAATTGTTACCCAGTGTTACATCATACTGAGCTGTGTTTTACTTGTGTTCTTTGTTTTATGTCATATCTGTAGCTGTTTTATATTTTGACAACCAAGATAAATGAGCGCCATTGTACATATCCCCACCAGACCTTGGATCTGGAACCTGCTGTGATATATGTAAACCCTTTTTGATATAACTGATAGGTATTCACCTGTCATGTTGGTGTAACTACACAGTGCATTGTTGCACTTGCGGGGTTAATTTGTAGGCGTGTGTAGCCCATCTAGCCTCCTTGCACCTCCGCTTACCTAAGCCGCTTATGCGTCACTGAATGGGATATACACCCATTAGTTAGACGCGCTACCTCCGATTGCATCATTGGTCATCTGACCTATCTTTGTCAGGTGACGACTCACGTGACTGGTCATGTGACTGGTCACTTGATGGAGGGGGGCAGGGTTTGAGCGCATCGGCATGGACTTAAAAAGCTGCTTCTCTTCAATATATTTATTAATGATCTGGTAGAAGGCTTGCATAGTAAAGTATCAATTTTCGCAGATGACACTAAACTGTGTAAAGTAATTTACACTGAAGAGGACAGTATACTACTACAGAGGGATCTGGATAGATTGGAGGCTTGGGCAGATAAGTGGCAGATGAGGTTTAACACTGACAAATGTAAAGTTATGCACATGGGAAGGAATAATGCAAGTCACCCGTACATACTAAATGGTAAAACACTCGGTAACACTGACATGGAAAAAGATCTAGGAATTTTAATAAACAGCAAACTAAGCTGCAAAAAACAGTGTCAGGCAGCTGCTGCCAAGGCCAATAGGATAGTGGGTTGCATCAGAAGGGGCATAGATGCCCGTGATAAGAACATAGTCCTACCACTTTACAAATCGCTAGTCAGACCACACATGGAGTACTGTGTACAGTTCTGGGCTCCTGTGAACAAGGCAGACATAGCAGAGCTGGAGAGGGTTCAGAGGAGGGCAACTAAAGTAATAACTGGAATGGGGCAACTACAGTACCCTGAAAGATTATCAAAATTAGGGTTATTCACTTTAGAAAAAAGACGACTGAGGGGAGATCTAATTACTATGTATAAATATATCAGGGGTCAGTACAGAGATCTATCCCATTATCTATTTATCCCCAGAACTGTGACTGTGACGAGGGGACATCCTCTGCGTCTGGAGGAAAGAAGGTTTGTACACAAACATAGAAGAGGATTCTTTACGGTAAAAGCAGTGAGACTATGGAACTCTCTGCCTGAGGAGGTGGTGATGGTGAGTACAATAAAGGAATTCAAGAGGGGCCTGGATGTATTTCTGGAGCGTAATAATATTGCAGGCTATAGCTACTAGAGAGGGGTCGTTGATCCAGGGAGTTATTCTGATTGCCTGATTGGAGTCGGGAAGGAATTTTTTATTCCCCTAAAGTGGGGAAAATTGGCTTCTACCTCACAGTTTTTTTTTTTGCCTTCCTCTGGATCAACTTGCAGGATAACAGGCCGAACTGGATGGACAAATGTCTTTTTTCGGCCTTATGTACTATGTTACCCATCACTGTGATTATATATTATAATCAGTAGAGGCTACTTTATGGCTACTTGTATGAGAAGTTGTGCTTGTTGTTTGGCCACCACTATGTAACTGCAATCCTCTCAGGAAGGAATATTTAATAGGTGGCGTTGCTGACACTACATGTCCATAATGTGGGGATCTTCTGCTATACTGTTAGCAGTACAATTTAGTGCAACTCAGAAAAGACATCATGACTCGTCATCTAGACTGCAGTATTGCCATGGCATGCTACATACATACAGTGTCATGTCATTCAGTGTGCACCACACTGACCATTCCCTCTTTCGTAGCTTCAGTATAACACTACCACTCAACTAGAGTAGAATCACTCCTGTAGAATTAGAAATATTCTGAGACTAATAAATGTGAAACCTGGGTAATATAGAAGCAGTGCAGGAACGGTAATAAATAAGCTTGCTATTAGTGAAGATTTTTCAGTGAACTCTGAACAAAAAGAAATATAACAGGACTCCCAACCAAATCAAACCTAACCTTTCACTGGAAATTGTCAAAAAGAAGGCACGTTATCTTGGATATACATATAGGTAAAGTTTATTTAAGAATGCAATTTTGCTTTGAGGAGTTGAAGGGGGAAGAAAAGAACAAGATTAATAGAAACAATGTCAGAAAATCACAATTACAGCACATCACTGCAAGCTACAGCTCCAGACAGAACATAGGCAATACTAAAATAACTACGGGGGATGTTCCTGAGATGAAGTTGGAAGTTTCAGTGTGGCAAGTGCCCCTCGCCAACAAGGCACAGCCCAAGTTTGGTCTGGCCTTGGCATTGTTCACTACCATTTGCAGAACTTTCCTAAATCAGCCACACTTGGTGCCCTTTCATAAAAAAAAAAACAATTGTCACTCATGTCAATAATAGATTTTTACCAAGGAGAACACTTGTAAGAATGGCTACTGGTGTGGTGTACAGGAAAAATGGGAAAGGGAAAATTTCCAATGAGCTACTTATGCAGAGTATACCTATATTATACTTGAAGAGATGGGGTAGAAGAAATGGGAATCTCTGCTACTACCCCCTCAAAACTTGACACTGACTTAGCTGATATCTGTACATCCTGAGGAGGTCTGTATGAAAGGGCTTTGCCTTCAGTTGACATGGATGAGGTGGTATCCAAAAATGCCAACAGACAAGTGAATTGTACAGAGTGCACCAAACAGGATTTAGGTTTCATCAGGTCACTGAATGATGTTAATATTAAGGGCAAGTCCCAGAGCTTTTATCATAAATAAAGAAAGCTTCAGGAGGGGGCTCTCAGAAAACTTCACTCTACACATACCAAGAGACTGCGCCAAATGTCTTCCCCAGAAGGCACATGATGTGAAGCTCACAGACAACAGGTGAGGTCCCTTGTTTATGGACCTTACCTAAGATCTACCACAACAGGTATAGGTAGGAATCTATAATGGTATGTTCCTTGAATGGCCTAGTACAGTGGTCGGCAAGCCGCGGCTCGCGAGCCACATGCGGCTCTTTTTATCCTTGAATGCGGCTCTTTCGTGCGGGCTGGCGGGTGGGCGGCCGCGCAGCCATATCGCGCCGCTCAAGCTTGCAAAATGTCCGTCATGCGCCTCCTGCCCCGTCTGTCTGCTCCTTCCACTTTATGAATGAAGCAGGCAGGCGGGGCAGGAGGCGCATGACGGAGGGTGAGATGCAGTGGCGTAGCTACAGGGGTCGCAGCGGTCGCAATTGCGACCGGGCCCCTGAGCCAGGGGGGCCCCCGGCCCCCCCACCGCCTCCTATTCAAAATGTGATCTAACAGTGCCGGGGGCAGTGCGCACGGCGCAGCGCAGTAGGCAGCTCACGTGTGTCAGAGGAGAGTGAGGAGGAGCCGCCCGGAGGCGTGGTTTCCGTGCATCTCTGGATCCCTCCCAGTCAGACACTCAGAAGCAGCAGGCGGCAGTGACTGTGCGGACGTGCGGTGAGTTTTGAATAGCCTCTGGCCGGGCCCTCTACAGTACTTTATAATACAGATGAAGGTCGCAGTCAATGGGGAGGTGTGGAGACTAACGTCGGGGGAAGTTTTAGTAAACAGGGATGAATTGGGATTAATGACTGAACTGTGCTGAGGGAAAATAGCCCTCAAAAATGAACATAGGCTCTGAGGGAAAATGTTCTGTGAGCTGTGGAAAATGTTCTGTGAGCTGTGGAAAATTTTCTTCAAAAATAAAAGTTTAAAAATAATAACCAATGACTATGAGTCTTAAGCAATATGTCCGCCATTACTGCGCGCAAAAAAGTGGTCACCCTCCTTTCCAAGAACACCGAATGGCAAATATCAAATGCCGCTTTCCCGAGTGCCCCCGTGGGCTTCATGTATTTCATGTGCCTCCTCCCTTCCCCCCACTAATACATTACTTTACTTACTGGAGGGCACTTATGGGGGATATCTGTGGAGGGCACTTATGGGGGATATCTGTGGAGGGCACTTATATAGCATCTTATGCTATATATGTGTCATCCACAGATATCCCCCATAGGTGCGTCATCCACAGATATCCCCCATAGGTGCGTCATCCACAGATATCCCCCATAAGTGCGCCCTCCACAGATATCCCCCATAAGTGCGCCCTCCACAGATATCCCCCATAAGTGCGTCATCCACAGATATCCCCCATAAGTGCGTCATCCACAGATATCCCCCATAAGTGCGTCATCCACAGATATCCCCCATATGTGCGTCATCCACAGATATCCCCCATAAGTGTGTCATCCACAGATATCCCCCATAAGTGCGTCATCCACAGATATCCCCCATAAGTGCGTCATCCACAGATATCCCCCATAAGTGCGTCATCCACAGATATCCCCCATAAGTGCGTCATCCACAGATATCCCCCATAAGTGCGTCATCCACAGATATCCCCCATATGTGCGTCATCCACAGATATCCCCCATAAGTGTGTCATCCACAGATATCCCCCATAAGTGCGTCATCCACAGATATCCCCCATAAGTGCGTCATCCACAGATATCCCCCATAAGTGCGTCATCCACAGATATCCCCCATAAGTGCGTTTAATAAAAGTAAAAAATTATAAAGATTAAATGAAATAATAATCAAGATCCAAATAAAAGAAAGTACATATAAAAGTATGTAAAAACACACTCTGGGCTCATGCCCACGAATGTAAGGGCGCCGTGCCTGTGCTCTGGACCGCAAATAGCGGTCCGTCCGCAATGCACGGACACAGACCATGGGGCAGCTGCATGAGGATCGCGGACCCATTCACTTGAATGGGGTTCACGATCCGCATCCGACTGCCCGCACCGCAAAAAAGTAGCGCATGCTAAAGTGAATGGGTCCATGATGCCAGTGTACCAGTGAGGACTATTAGGGCTCATGCACACGACCGTGTGCCCGCCGTTGCCATATTGCAGGTCTCATACGGCGGGTCCGCAATACACGGGCACTGGCCGTGTGCAGCCCGCATCATGGACCCATTCACTTCAATGGGTCCAGGATCGGGGATATGAGTGCTACAGTGTGCTTCCGTGGTGCTTCTGGCTGTGCCTCCGCACCGCGAAAAAGTAGTGCATGCGCTACTTTTTTGCGGTGCGGAGGCACAGCCAGAAGCTCCACGGAAGCACTCTGTAGCACTCATATTCCGGATCCTGGACCCATTGAAGTGAATGGGTCCTTGATGCGGGCTGCACACGGCCAGTGCCCGTGTATTGCGGACCCGCCGTATGAGACCTGCAATATGGCAACGGCGGGCACACGGTCGTGTGCATGAGCCCTAATAGTCCTCACTGGTACTGTTGACGCAATATTTTAGGTTTTAAAAATGTGGCTCTCCAAAGAAATTTCAATCGTGGTTTTGGCGATATTTGGCTCAGTTGAAAAAAAAGGTTGCCCACCACTGGCCTAGTAGATTGCGTTAAAAATAAAGAAATTCAGGAAATGCAGAACCTACAAGGTCTCTAAGACACTGTAGGACTGCTTATCTAAGTTCACTCCTGAATCTGTCCCAGATAGGATACAACTGACAAGTTTAAAAGACATACAGTATGCGTTTAGATAACCATATAAGTAATCCCTCTATTTGCATATTATATAAAGAGCTAGCAGAAGGACCCGGCTTCACACGGGTATATTTCATCTATTTTAATTAATTGTGTGTGTCGTTAAAAGATAGACAGTATCCACTATAACAGTGACATCTAGAGTACCCCGCCCCTTTAACAGTGACCTCCACAGCAGCTTGCCCCCTTAAGAGTAACATCCACAGCGCCCTCTCCCTTAAAAGTGACCTCCACAGTGGCTGGCCCTTTATTAGTGACCACCACAGTACCCCATCTCCTTAACAGTCATTTCCATAACACCCCGTCCTCTTAACAGTGGTCTCTACAGAAATCTGCCCCTTAACACTGACCTGCATAGCGGACCGTACCCTTAACTGTGACCTCCACAGCAGACTGCCCCTAGGGTGGCCAGAGGTCTGGTTTTAGGCCGGACAGTCTAGCTTTCAGACTCTCTGTCCTCCATCCGGCGCAGGGCCTGGACGGACACAGGGATGTCCTTTTGAACAGCTCACTCTCAGACAGCAGCACTGTGCTGTCTCAGGGTGAGCTGCACAGAGAAAGTCACCCTCCCTCTCATCCCTGCAACTGACAGAAGTTGATTTTTACCTTTGTTTTTTCAATCCCTGTCAGCTGTGGAGTGGGAGGGGCGTGGTCTAACCAGGTCAGAGCGTGGCTTAGCAGGACTGGGGGCAGAGTTTTTAGGTCCACCCTACCTGCCCCTGAACTGTCACCTCCACAGCACTCCGCTCCCTTAACAGTGTAATCCACAGCGCCCTGCCCCTTTAAAGCTGATCTACAGCAGTGAAGAAAAATGGCTGGGTTGTTATGGAAACCTGGTGTAAAACTGTGTGTATGTGGAGACTAAGGGCCTGTGAGCTTCTATTGTCTGATAAGGGTCATGTGACCAGGCATTTTTTGGAAATATATCAGGAATGGTACATGCTAGAGAGCTGAGAACCGGTCTAAAACCTTCCCGGGCACCTGATGTACCTGTGTGCCAAATTTTGCGATTGTAACTGCGACGGGGCGGATTCCTTTAGCGGACATACACACAGCTTTATATATTAGATTTAACCACAAAACAACCACCTTTGCTTTAGCTTCCAATGCCCTACCACCAATGCCCTTTTACAGCTTCTGCTGGACTGGATTAGCTCTCAAGGAACACAGTTTAACTAAGGCTTGACTACAGTATAAAGTAGTAAAGGCTGGAACTACCTAGTTATAATTCAGCTTTTCACAAATGTTAATTAGTGGGATTTCACTGGCACCTTTTTAAAGAACTCCGTAAAATAGACCATATCATAATATGGACTACATCTGCTTTATCCAGCATACTGTATCTGTTCCCTGGAGTGCACACAGCTGCAGCCCTTCTCCCAGTGCTATTTCTGACACATGAGATCATGTGTTGTACAGATAGGTCATAAATATCTGGCGTGGAACCAGCCATCACTTATATATAAAGCCACACAACTCCAGCAACTAAATCTGAACAGAAAAATCTGAAAATTCTTCCTCTTAGACAAAAGTTACTTGCTGTACTTGCTTTTGAAAGCCCTAATTACATGTTTAAAATCAAGACCATTAAAGGGCATCTGTCAGCAGATTTGTACCTGTGACACTGGCTGACCTGTTACATGTGCTCCTGGCAGCTGAAGGCATCTGTGTTGGTCCCATGTTCATGTGTGCCCACATTGCTGAGAAAAATGATGTTTTATTATATGCACGTGAGTCTGTAGGAGCAACAGGGGGGTGGCTGTTAGGGTTCATTCACACGTCCGTAAGTGTTTTGCGGATCCGCAAATTGCTGATCCGCAAAACACGGACGCCTGCAATGTGCGACCAGCAATTTGCGGATCCGCACATCACAGACACTATAATAGAAAATGCCTTTTCTGGTCCGCAATTGTGGACAAGAATAGGACATGTTCTATTTTTTCCAGGAACGAAATTGCGGATCCCAAAAAAACGGATGCGGATCCAGGAAATGTGGATTTCCATCCGTTCCAGCCCCACTGAAAGTGAATGGGTCCGCAAATTGCAGAACGAATGCGGACCCAAATTACGGACGTGTGAATGGACCCTTACACCTAGAAGATCTTCTCTCTCCTCAACTGCCTCACCCTCTGCACTTTGATTGATAGGGCCAGGCAGTAGTGATCCCTTTTAGGGTCCATTCACACGTCCGTTTTTTCTTTCCTGATCTGTTCCGTTTTATGCGGAACAGATCTGGACCAGTTCTGTACCCATTCATTTTCAATGGGTCCTGGAAAAAAATCGGACAGCACAATGTGTGCTGTCCGTTTCCGTTGTTCCGTTCCGCATGTCCGAAAAAATATAAAACTTGTCCTATTCTTTTCCGCAAAAATCGGATCCTGGAACAATACAAAGTCAATGGATCCGCAAAAAACGGAAGACATTCGTATGTCATTACGTATGTCATCCGTTTTATGCGGATTCCGTTCCTGGAAATTAAATCCTGCCCACAGAAACCAAAGGGGAAGGGCTTGGCTTATTGAGATTTATACATGTTTCCGTTTTTTGCGGATCCGCAAAAAAAGGATGACATACGGAAACATTTTCAGGAACAACGGATCCGCAAAAAACGGACCGAAAATCGGGATATAGAAAAATACTGACGTGTGAATGTAGCCTTACACTGCCAGGTGCTGTCAAAGTGGAGCTGGCACGGCATTTCCAAAGAGAGCCGGGCCCCTAGGTGTAACGACAATGCCCCGTTGCTCCTAGAGACTAATTTGCATATATGAAAATTCATTTTTCTCAGCAATGCGGGCACATATGAACATGGGACCAACACAGATGTCTTCAGCTGCCAAGTGCACATGTAACAGGTCAGCCAGATTCATAGGTACAAATCTGCTGACAGATGCCCTTTAAATTCTAAATGATATGCTGACATAATTATTTAAAATTTATACATTCACTAAAAATACTCCATCTGCAGTAAAGTGGTATTGTAGTGACCAGGTTTTGAAAATATTCAAAGACATTTTTGACCCAAGAATTGTGATAAGGCATTTTTCTTGATTGATTATTCAGGGACTACCCAGATGTTTGATTAGCTTAGAAATACAGGGTGGGCCATTTATATGGATACACCTTAATAAAATGGGAATGGTTGGTGATATTAACTTCCTGTTTGTGGCACATTAGTATATGTGAGGGGGGAAACTTTTCAAGATGGGTGGTGACCATGGCGGCCATTTTGAGGTCGGCCATTTTGAATCCAACTTTTGTTTTTTCAATAGGAAGAGGGTCATTTGATACATCAAACTTATTGGGAATTTCACAAGAAAAACAATGGTGTGCTTGGTTTTAACATAACTTTATTCTTTCATGAGTTATTTACAAGTTTCTGACCACTTACAGTCTACAATGACCGTAAGATTGTGATAATTGCTGCACTAGAAAATCGTATCATTTAAAAAGGGTAAAAAAATTCTAAAAATGTAAATCACCCCCTTTCCCTAGAATTAAAATGAAAATAAACAAAAAATAAGAAACATAATGACCATGGGCATCACCGTGTCCCAAAATCTAAAAATATTTATCCCATACAACGAATGGGGTAATAGAAAAAAATCCCCATCAAAATGGCCAATCGCCTTTTATTTCATCGCTTCACTTACCGAAAAATTGCATAAAATGGGATCAAAGTCCCAAATGCTACAAAATGGTTTCACTAAGAACTACAGATAACCGGGCCCTCTCACACAGCTCCATAGATGTAAATATAAAAAAAAGTAATGGTAATGAAAAGGAAAAAAAAATGTCAAAATTGTAATTTTTTTTTTGTATTAGATCTTGTGTGAAGGCACATTTTTGTGGGATGAGTTGACATTTTCATTGGCACCATTTTTTATCATTTGATATGTTTATTAGGAGGTGAGGTGACCAAAAAAATAGTATAGCTTTTATTTTTATTTTTTATTTGTATAGGGCAGGGTGTCACAGACACAGCAAAACCTAATATGTCTATGACTATGCATACAGTGATAGCTGTCAACAGGACCACCCACACAACTCCTAGGCATGAAAAAATTGAAACAAATAAAAAAAAAATTATACAGATTCTTCTCTCACAAAATTTTACATCAATCTGCTAAGCTTCTCCTGCTCCACAACCTGCTGCCGGCAGAGTGCACTGCATTTTCATGGTATCAGGTTCTCTTTAAGGTCACTATAGGATATGTCATGCAAATATGTTTACAAACTTGTTAAAATGTGTCTTATGTATGTGAACTACAAAATGTCCTTGTAAAGATGAAAATACACTTCACTGATAACAGAGTAAGGGCTCATGCACACAACTGTGTTTTTTGTCCGCATCCGATCCACATTTGTGCTGGTCAGATTCGGACCCATTTATGGTACTTCAATGCGGCCAGTGCACGGTGTGGAATTACTATTGGATGCTACCAGTAGCTGAAAAAAGGCTGATTTAACCAAATGCTTTAAATATGGGTTAAATAAGGGCCTCCACCAATGTTATGTTACAGGATATCAGACTAGGAGTAAGTGTAACCGCGAGTGGTAATGCTCAGATATTTCTCTTTAAAAATCAACAAGAATCAAAATTTACTGCAGAATGACATACAAAATCACAGATTGTGAACACAGTTCTTTAATTTAATTATCCTTTTCATTAAAAAGGTTGACCACTTTTTTCAACTTTATACCTACAACTTGTGTGCTATTGAAATCATGCCACCTAACCCTCTCCCCCTCCCTCCCTCCCAGGAAGGCACTTGGGTCCATAAAATGACTGCTGATGGAGGAACATGTGACCAAAAACATTTTAATGCCTCCAATAAAACACACTGCTCCTGCCATATGCTCATGCTTAGGCTACTTTCACACTAGCGTTCGGGGCTCCGCTTGTGAGTTCCGTTCGAAGGCTCTCACAAGCGGCCCCGAACGGATCCGTACTGCCCCAATGCATTCTGAGTGGATGCGGATCCGCTCAGAATGCCTCCGTTCCGCTCAGCAGGCGGAAACCCGAACGCAGCTTGCAGCGTTCGGGTGTCCGCCTGGCCGTGCGGAGCCAAACGGATCTGTCCAGACTTACAATGTAAGTCAATGGGGACGGATCCGTTTGAAGATGACACAATATGGTGCAATTTCAAACGGATCCGTCCCCCATTGACTTTCAATGCAAAGTCTGGACGGATCCGTTTGACTAACTTTCACACTTAGTTTTTTTTCTGAAATATAATGCAGACGGATCTGTTCTGAACGGATACCATCGTTTGCATTATAGGAGCGGATCCGTCTGTGCAGACACCAGACGGATCCGCTCCGAACGCAAGTGTGAAAGTAGCCGTAGTCGAGAGCCCTGTGGTTCTCTAGAGGAGGCATGATGATGTGTTTCGTCACATGTACAAACTACGGTATTTTATGGACAGGAGGGGGGCCGTCTGGACTGAAAAAGTTGCAATAAAGATGTATTAGTAAGTGACCTATAATGCATGGTAATATTCCCAGGTATTGAGTTGCAATAAAGTGGACAACCGCTTTAATTTTAAAGGGGATGTTCCATGAAAAATATTCTACAGTTTTCAAACTAGCACCTGAAAAGAGATTGTCATGTACTATATGATGCATGATTTTCATTTTTTACATGACTCATGGGATAAATCCTTTAACTAAACACATTGGGGAAAAAAACATGTTTTAACCCCTTTGTGACCACCCATAGGTGTTTTTACATCAGTCACTAAGGGGCCTTAGGCTGGGCCACCGCTTTTTTACGGCGGCCCAGTCTAAGCGATGCACAGGGGAGCGCGGACCCGGCTCTCACATGAGAGCCGTGGCCCTGCTCCAACAGCCCGGACCGGCAGGAGCGCCATCCGGGCTATTTAACACTTTACATGCCGCGGGCAATGGTGCCCGCCGCATGTAAAGTGCTGACAGAGGGAGTGGACTCCTTTTGTCTCCCATCGGCACCCCGCAAATGCAATCGCGGGGTGCCAATATGTTTGAAGGCTACCTGGCATCTGTTGTAGGCCCTGGTCCCGGCTGTAGTAATTTCCAACAGGCTGCGCCTCTCTGGCGCAGCCTGCTGGTCCATTAAAATGCAATGCACCATAGGGATAATGCACTGCATTTTAACCACTTCAGCCCCCCTACCTTAAACACCCTTAATGACCAGGCCACTTTTTACACTTCTGACCTACACTACTTTCACCGTTTATTGCTCGGTCATGCAACTTACCACCCAAATGAATTTTACCTCCTTTTCTTCTCACTAATAGAGCTTTCATTTGGTGGTATTTCATTGCTGCTGACATTTTTACTTTTTTTGTTATTAATCGAAATTTAACGATTTTTTTGCAAAAAAAATGTCATTTTTCACTTTCAGTTGTAAAATTTTGCAAAAAAAAACGACATTCATATATAAATTTTTCTCTAAATTTATTGTTCTACATGTCCTTGATAAAAAAAAATGTTTGGGTAAAAAAAAAAATGGTTTGGGTAAAAGTTATAGCGTTTACAAACTATGGTACAAAAATGTGAATTTCCGCTTTTTGAAGCAGCTCTGACTTTCTGAGCACCTGTCATGTTTCCTGAGGTTCTACAATGGCCAGACAGTAGAAAAACCCCACAAATGACCCCATTTCGGAAAGTAGACACCCCAAGGTATTCCGTGAGGGGCATGGCGAGTTCCTAGAATTTTTTATTTTTTGTCACAAGTTAGCGGAAAATGATGATTTTTTTTTTTCTTACAAAGTCTCATATTCCACTAATTTGTGGCAAAAAATAAAAACTTCCATGAACTCACTATGCCCATCACGAAATACCTTGGGGTGTCTTCTTTCCAAAATGGGGTCACTTGTGGGGTAGTTATACTGCCCTGGCATTTTAGGGGCCCAAATGCGTGCAAAGTAGTTTGAAATCAAAATCTGTAAAAAATGGCCGGTGAAATCCGAAAGGTGCTCTTTGGAATGTGGGCCCCTTTGCCCACCTAGGCTGCAAAAAAGTGTCACACATCTGGTATTTCCGTACTCAGGAGAAGTTGGGCAATGTTTTTTGGGGTGTCATTTTACATATACCCATGCTGGGTGAGAGAAATATCTTGGCAAAAGACAACTTTTCCCATTTTTTTTATACAAAGTTGGCATTTGACCAAGATATTTATCTCACCCAGCATGGGTATATGTAAAATGACACCCCAAAACACATTGCCCAACTTCTCCTGAGTACGGCAATACCACATGTGTGACACTTTTTTGCAGCTTAGGTGGGCAAAGGGGCCCACATTCCAAAGAGCACCTTTAGGATTTCACAGGTCATTTTTTACACATTTTGATTTCAAACTACTTACCACACATTAGGGCCCCTAGAATGCCAGGGCAGTATAACTACCCCACAAGTGACCCCATTTTGGAAAGAAGACACCACAAGGTATTTCGTGATGGGCATAGTGAGTTCATGGAAATTTTTATTTTTTGTCACAAGTTAGTGGAATATGAGACTTTGTAAGAAAAAAAGAAAAAAGAAAAAATCATCATTTTCCGCTAACTTGTGACAAAAAATAAAAAATTCTAGGAACTCGCCATGCCCCTCACGGAATACCTTGGGGTGTCTTCTTTCCAAAATGGGGTCACTTGTGGGGTAGTTATACTGCCCTGGCATTCTAGGGGCCCTAATGTGTGGTACGTAGGTAAATGACCTGTGAAATCCTAAAGGTGCTCTTTGGAATGTGGGCCCCTTTGCCTACCTAGGCTGCAAAAAAGTGTCACACATGTGGTATCGCCGTATTCAGGAGAAGTTGGGCAATGTGTTTTGGGGTGTCTTTTTACATATACTCATGCTGGGTGAGAGAAATATCTCGGCAAAAGACAACTTTTCAAATTTTTTATACAAAGTTGGCATTTGACCAAGATATTGATCTCACCCAGCATGGGTATATGTAAAATGACACCCCAAAACACATTGCCCAACTTCTCCTGAGTACGGCGATACCAGATGTGTGACACTTTTTTGCAGCCTAGATACGCAAAGGGGCCCACATTCCTTTTATGAGGGCATTTTTAGACATTTGGATCCCAGACTTATTCTCACGCTTTAGGGCCCCTAAAATGCCAGGGCAGTATAAATACCCCACATGTTACCCCATTTTGGAAAGAAGACACCCCAAGGTATCCAATGAGGGGCATGGCGAGTTCATAGAAATTATTATTTTTTGGCACAAGTTAGCGGAATTTTATTTTTATTTTTTTCTCACAAAGTCTCCCTTTCCGCTAACTTGGGACAAAAATTTCAATCTTTCATGGACTCAATATGCCCCTCAGCGAATACCTTGGGGTGTCTTCTTTCCGAAATGGGGTCACATGTGGGGTATTTATACTGCCCTGGCATTCTAGGGGCCCTAAAGCGTGAGAAGAAGTCTGGAATACAAATGTCTAAAAATGTTTACGCATTTGGATTCCGTGAGGGGTATGGGGAGTTCATGTGAGATTTAATTTTTTGACACAAGTTAGTGGAATATGAGACTTTGTAAGAAAAAAATATATAAATTCCGCTACAGGGGGGCGATCAATGACAGGGGGGTGATCAATGACAGGGGGGTGATCAGGGAGTCTATATGGGGTGATCACCCCCCTGTCATTGATCACCCCCCTATAAGGCTCCATTCAGATGTCCGTATGTGTTTTGCGGATCCGATCCATGTATCCGTAAAAAACATACGGACATCTGAATGCAGCCTTACAGGGGGGTGATCAATGACAGGGGGGTGATCAATGACAGGGGGGTGATCAGGGAGTCTATATGGGGTGATCACCCCTCTGTAAGGCTCCATTCAGACGTCTGTATGTGTTTTGCGGATCCGATCCATGTATCCGTAAAAAACATACGGACATCTGAATGCAGCCTTACAGGGGGGTGATCAATGACAGGGGGGGTGATCAGGGAGTCTATATGGGGTGATCACCCCATGTCATTGATCACCCCCCTGTAAGGCTCTATTCAGACGTCCGTATGTGTTTTGCGGATCCGATCCATGTATCAGTGGATCTGTAAAAATCATATGGACATCTGAATGGAGCCTTACAAGGGGGTGATCAATGACAGGGGGGTGATCAGGGAGTATATATAGGGTGATCACTCCCCTGTAAGGCTCCATTCAGACGTCCGTATGTGTTTTGCGGATCCGATCCATGTATCAGTGGATCCGTAAAAATCATACGGACGTCTGAATGGAGCCTTACAGGGGGGTGATCAATGACAGGGGGGTGATCAATGACAGGGGGGTGATCAGGGAGTCTATATGGGGTGATCAGGGGTTAATAAGGGGTTAAGTGACAGGGGGGGGTGTAGTGTAGTGTGGTGCTTGGTGCTACTTATTACTGAGCTACCTGTGTCCTCTGGTGGTCGATCCAAACAAAAGGGACCACCAGAGGACCAGGTAGCAGGTATATTAGACGCTGTTATCAAAACAGCGTCTAATATACCTGTTAGGGGTTAAAAAAATCGCATCTCCAGCCTGCCAGCGAACGATCGCCGCTGGCAGGCTGGAGATCCACTCGCTTACCTTCCGATCCTGTGAACGCGCGCGCCTGTGTGCGCGCGCGTTCACAGGAAATCTCGCGTCTTGCGAGATGACGCATATATGCGTGACTCTGCGCAGGGCTGCCGCCTCCGGAACGCGATCCTGCGTTAGGCGGTCCGGAGGCGGTTAAAAGCAATCAAAATACTGTCTATTATAGTCCCCTTGTGGGACTATTTAGTGATAAAAAAAAAGAAAGAAAAAAAACACATTAAATAAAAAAAAATACGCTTTTTTTCTATTGAAAGTACCCTTTTCAAAAAAATAAAAAAAAACAAAAAAACAAAACTCCCCCATATGTTTGGTATTGCCGCATCCGTAACGACTACATAAATATCACATAAATGATCCCCTACGGTGAATATCGTAAAAAAAAAAGCAAATTTATTCTTAATTGCCACCGAAAAAAATGTAATAACAAGCGATTAAAAAGCGCCATTTACTTGAAAATGTTACCAATGAAAAATGCAAGTCGTCCCGCAAAAATCAAGCCCTCACACAACCCCAAAAAAAAATAAGTTATGGATCTTGGGAAGCGGAAATGCAAAAACATTTTTTTCTTTAAAAAAAAAGGGGTTTTATTGTAAAAAAGTAGTAAAACGTAAAAAAACTATATGTATTTGGTATCACTGTAATCATACTGACCCAGAGAATAAAGATATTATGTTATATATACCGAAAAATGAACGCAGTAAAATTTATAACGTAAAAACGCTGTGGAAGTATTGCTTTTTTTCCCCATCTCCCTCCCAGAAAGAGTTAATAAAAGTTAATCAGAAAGTTATGTGTACCCCAAAATGGAGCCACTAAAAACTAAAACTTGTCCCGCAAAAAACAAGCCCTCATAAAGCTATACAGACGGAAAAACAAAAAAGTTATAGCTCTTGGAACGCGACAATGAAAAAAGGAAGAAAAACGCTTGGTCAGTAAGGACCAAACAGGCTTGGTCACTAAAGGGTTAAACATACGGTTTATACTTGGCAATATAGCCATGTGTATCCTTGAGATTGCTGTGCAGTATATTCATTCAGTAGATCTTGCTTACTATTACACTACATCTTCCTTCCCCTGGGCTTGAATGATCATAACTATTCATGCACTTTGAAACTGAACTTGGTTGTGACATTTGCTGACCCGATAGTTCTTGTCCAAGTTCAGTCCTATCACTTGTACATTTTGAACAGGTGTTGGTGTCATAGTATCGGCTATAAAGAGATTGGACAGGGTTAGTCACTGGCGCATATTACTGTAGATTTGAAAGGTTGATGTAGTGTTCCAGTTAATGATATAAAACTTGTAACTTTTGGGTTACTGTACTTGCCAGTGTTTTTAAAGCCAGCCAAACCAGGTAATAATAAGCTATTTCTTAAGTCACACCATTGTGTACCACATTTGGAGGGTGTTATTCCCATGGTACAGCTTCAACAGTTTGAAGTGATACTTTTTAAAGGCTAAATGCCATATAGTTCATTTGTGATATTTATGAATTTTAAATGTAATACTGTGTACTGTAAAGTTAATGTGGTAGAATGCATGTATTAACAATTACATTTTACCTTAAAGGGGTTATCCCATGAATAATGTAAAACATGACATTCAGACATCACATAGGACATGACAACCTCTTTCTAACACAGCCAGAACCAGTCCTGTACCTCACATGGATCCAGAGATCTCCCCATTCATTGCTCTGCTAGATTTATATCAAGCTGGCAGCTCAAGGGGAGTGTCTTTTCTGCTGCAGCTCGGGGGCGTGTCTCAGCTCCCCCTATCACAGCTCAGGGGGCGTGTCTCAGCTCCCCCTATCACAGCTCAGGAGGCAGTTAAAGGATGAAATTGAGCATGTGTGGCCATCTCAGTGAGCAGGTCAAAGAAATAAGCAAGTTTAACTATACAGATACATTTTATTGAATAATTCAGTAGCTATACAAAACTTTTAATTCAGATCCAGGTGCTGGTTTGAAAACTGTAGAATATTTTTCGTGGGACAACTCTTACTGCGGCCCCACAGTAGAATGTATGGATTTCAAAGAGCTACGGCCACCTGAACTTTGGGTGCCTACTTTGTAAGTAAAACATAAAAAGAACGTATATAAAACATAATTAATGATATGACATTTGGAATCATTATTTAATAAAATAGTTCAACGTGTAGGTAAGCTTTAAAGAGGACACACACCTTTGCAACTATTTTTGTCTTGCATTTAAGCATCTGAAAAAAACAACTGAGCAATACTGCTTGCTTTGTATTCAGTTCCTATGCAGACCTGTGTTTCTCCATGGTAACAAATATAACCCTGTGTGTGCCATGTTTTAACCATTTTGACCCTCTTAAAGTTAACAGTATGGAGCCAGTAGACAGAGTAATATACTGTAGCTTTATTTGATAAAGTTCCCTACTCTGCTGATGTCTAGTGTTTGACAACCGTATACTTGAGAAGACTTTTTTTCAGACTACTGCCTCCCCTTGCAATGTTTTGAGATGCGTCTATTTTTGTGTTATGCAAGTGAACAATCAGTTCTTGAAGTTGACGTGTTGGAAGCAGGAAAACCAGGCAAGCATACAGATCCAAGCAACTTAGACAAGAGCCAAATTATGATAGCTTGACGTTCGTGTCAAAACATCTTCAAAGGAGCAGGTCTTGTGGGGTGTTCCCAGTATGATATGGTTTTAGTACCCTACCCACCAAAAGTCATTCAAGGAAGCAGAACCGGTGACCTGGCAGCATGGTAATGGGTGCAAAAGACTTACTGAGGCATGTGAAAAACAAAGGCTAGCCCATCTGGCTTGACCTCACAGAAGAGCTTCTACTATTGCACATGCTGAAAAACTTAACGACCAACAAACCATTATTTCATTGTTGCCATAACTTAATAGTACAAGCCGTGATTAAAAACCTTTAATTAGTAATATGTCTTAACTGAAAATCATAATTACAAAAAATGGAGAGGCAATAGTGGATGCATGACACAAGCAATAAACTGTAATTCAACATTTGGATGTCTCAGTAGAGGGCCTGAAGAGAACAATATCTTGGCAGTAGAAAATGTCTTAAAAGGGTTTTCTGGTACTTACTGTAGATATTGATGGCCTTTCCTTAGGATATGTTATCAATATCAGATCAGTGGGAGTCCGATAGCCCACACCCTCACCAATACCTGTTTCAAGCAGCCACCAGAGCTGGAAATTGTACATGTTACAGAGCTGGAAGCAAAAGGTTCCTTCCACTTTCAATGGCCATACCAGCGTACTGCAACTCAGCTCTCATTCAAATAAATGTACACTGTTCAGTACACTGATGCTGGAATTTACACAGTGTATGGAGCCTTCCGTCAATGGTATAGTTTCCAGCATCAGTGGCTGCCCGAAACAGCTGATTTGTGGGGGTGAAGAGTGTAGGACCCCCATTGCTCTGTATCTAAGTACCAGAAAACCCCTTTAAGGGCTTCAGGAGACCGATCACTTGAATTGGCTCCTTCACTAGTTAAACCTATTATCGGGCTAATATATAAGAAAAGGATCTAATAAACCTCCTACAGTAATTAGCAAATCCTACAAATCTCAAGGTTGTGCCGAGATTTTTAAGAAGTGCGCAATACTGGATGGTCTGCACCATGGCAGGATCCATGGAAAATCCTTTAGAGGTAATGATGTACCCCAAAAAGGACACACTCTCCACTCCAGACTCACACTTCTCCATCTTAGAGACAAATATCTCTAAATTTAAAGGGGTTGTCCAACCCTTTTCAAGTGATGGTCTAGCCTCACGACAGAACATCACTATCTGATCGTCGGGGGTCCATGGCGCTGTCCTTGGTAAGTTGTGAGAAGGTCACGGCGCTCACAGGAGGGCCGGTGCCTTCTCAAACAGCTGATCGGCAGGGTCCCAGGTGTCAGACCCCAACTGATCAGATACTGATGACCTATCCTGAGGATACGTTATCAATATCAAAATCTCACAAAACTCCTTTAAGGTCAAAATTAAAGATGATGGCTGCCTTTTTGAGCTGATTAAATACATCTGAGATGAAAGGTAGAGGATATCAGTTACATATGGCGTAGTCAATACAGGGATGAAGATCACCATATTTCTTGGCGGCAAAAAATACAGCAGCAGTCAGGGACCTGGAAGGACTAATAAATGGATTCTCCAGGGTCTTCTTGATATACTGCTCCACCACTCTGGTCTTTGGGAATCTTTGAACTGGGAACTAATTCACTACAACAATCATATTCTTGATGAGGGGCAAAAACATCATTTAAAAAAAAAAGTTGCAGTAAAACATCAGCAAATTCACAATACTCAGCAGCCAGACCCTGGAGACCAGTGGCAGTGACTAAGACCGCAGAACTAAACATCTCTCTATACAAGCCTTAGCTCATTGTATTAATTCTTGTATGAATTCTGCAGAAGCTCAATCAATTACGGGAGGTCAACCAAGGGTACCCCAAAATAATTGGACAGGAAGGAGAATGAACTAGCAGAAAAGAAACTGCTTCACAGTGGATACTCCCTACTGACAACTTAAGAACAGGAGTGTGAAATCTTACAGATCCTGAAGATAAAGGGATGCCATCTAAAGAACAAAGGTCAATGGGTTTCTCCAGAAGCACAGTGTTAATACCCAATCTTTTGACCACATCAAAATCTAAACTATCTGCTGCACATCAGAATCAACAAAGCTTATCCTTCTTTGCCTTGAAAAGCCTGAAGAGACCCAGTTGCATTGTTTCGTCCTCAGTCATGCTAGGATAGGAGACTTCAACTAAATAACACAAAGCAGTCTCCCTCTCTGACCTTCTCTCTCTGATACGCCTGTCAAGAAATTAGGCTGTTAAGAATCACACAGAGGAAATTGTACCATGGCAGGCTTCACCTGGTCAGAGAGGCCCAAAAAACACTGAATATGGAGGCCTGTGTCATTCAAATCACTAGCAGTAATCTGTCTAAATCAGGGATTCTCAACCTGCGGCCCTCCAGCTGTTTTAAAACTACAACTCCCATCATGCCCTGCTGTAGGCTGATAGCTGTAGGCTGTCCAGGCATGCTGAGAGTTGTAGTTTTTCAACAGCTGGAGGGCCGCAGGTTGGGCATCCCTTGTCTAAATACTTCCGGATATTCTTCAACTGTCCTGTGTCCCTGTTTTAAAACATGAAGATAAGCTGCAGCAGGGTCTTCACAGAGGACCCCTAAAGCTAAGTGAAATGCATCCACGTTGTAAAGCAGGATCTCTAGGCCTAAGGGTACTTTCACACTAGCGTTTTTATTTTCCGGTATTGAGTTCCGTCACAGGGGCTCTATACCGTAAAAGAACTGATCAGTTTTATCCTAATGCATTCTGAATGGATGCATCAGTTCAGTTCACGTTTTTTGGCCTGAGAAAATACCGCAGCATGCTGCAGTTTTCTCTCCGGCCAAAAATCCTGAACACTTGCCGGAATGCCGTCTCCGGCATTATTTTCCATTGTAATGCATCAATGCCGGATCCGGTTTTGCAGTCTGCGCATGCGCAGACTTTTAAAAATGTGAAAAAGATAAATACCGGATCCGTTTTTCCGGATGACAACCGGAAAGACGGATCCGGTAGGCAGTTCCGGTGACGGAACTGCCTGGCGGAATCCTCTGCCGCAAGTGTGACTAAATGCCCAAGACAGAGGATCCCCTTGCAACTGAGTTGTAAAAATGTCAACTCTTTGTGTCTTTGACCCTGAAGATCTAGGCCTCAAAGAAAAATACATGTTGCAACTCTCAAAAAATGTTTAAACTGAGAAACGGTTTGGTAAGTTCATACAAGGTTCAGGAAAAGCTGCAGGAATAGCATCATCTCCCTTCAAAATTGCCAGCAAATTGATCCTGAGAAACATTTTGCATCACAGAACACAAGACCTGAGTCTGTTCAGCCAAACTCTGCATAGAACTGGGGTCAGACTGTTTCTAGTGGGGTCGGGTATAATGTAACCACAATGGTTAAGTGCAAGCTGCAGAACTGGACTTTACAAATAGCAATGGCCTTTCCCAAGCCCTAACAGAGGCTCTTGATACTCTGATACCCCCAGGACTTGCAGTATGGCTGAAATGCACAACAACTGGGTAGTCACCAAAACAACATATATGAAACATGTAGCAATACTGACAGTAAAACAAACTGGGGGAAACTAGGAGCTGAATGCTGAGGGTCACAGTAGGAGGTTATTATCTAGCAACTACATGGACGGCAGATGCATGGCAAACAGGTAGATAGCGGACCAAAGTACGAACAGAATGCACCTAGCAAACGTTATATCTGACAACCAGAATTGTGTAAGGCCTGAATACATATAGGCTAGACAATCTGAAACTCCAGCCTAATCAACCAGACAAAGCTAGGTAATAAACAAACCCAGATTCAGAGCTACTCAAACAAACCTAGGTGCACATAACTAGGTGAACATGAAGCAACAGGAAGACCCCTGTTGCTGGTAACATGAAGGTCATGGTCCCTAGCTTCAAGGTGTGCACATGTATTTGGATGTGTGAATGTCTGTAAGTTTGGGTATGTGTCATAAAAATCTGTGTTAGGGCTTATTCATACATTGTGATTTTGTGTGCATAAATATTTTTTTACACAATTTATTTTGCAAAATATGTGACAAAACCACATTGGGTAAATATGACATAACATATAAATCACAGAAAAAAATGCACCAAACGGATATATGACATAACACCACATTTGAACAGTATGTGCTACTAATTATGATGACATTTGTCCAAAATACAGGTGAGGGTGCTTTCACATGTGCTGAATGCAGCGGTCTTCCTGTCATGCGGCCAAACCGTACATGTTTTACTGTAAATTGCTGGTGTGTTGATGCAGTTTTTGCCAGATGGCTTTTACAGGTGAAACAAGTTAAAAGACCTTGTTTGTGGCTAGAGAAAGTGTGCGGCTAAAAAAAACGTAATTGCCCACATTGCAAAAAGACCTCACTGAATCACTGCAGCCACATCTCGATAGCATTACAAGAAATCTCTTTAGCCTGAGCTGGGCCCTATGCCTAGGAGGTTTTACCAGAAATCAGTGCAGTTTTTAAATTGTTAATGGCCAAACAGTGTTTCAGGTATACAGCAGTTTGGGCTGTCAGGGGTACCTCCTTCCTGGAAGTATGTAAGCGGTCCTGTGGACATGCCATAAATGTCTGCTATGGAAATAAACCATCAAGATAAAGTGTGTATTGTAGTGTACAGCTGCATTCTGCTGGCTTTAGACCAGACATCTTTCAGCATTCCTTGCTGGCTCAATGTCTCCACATGGTTTGCTCTGGTGATTTGTATCCAGGGAAGTATAGTCTTTATGTCAGGCACTATCAATAATAGCAGTGGCAGCTGCCTGCAATATAACCTTGGCATATGATACTATTACGTCAGGGGGTGGAAATACTGTAGGCCACTGACATACTATTATGACTTTCCAGTGTTATTTAAGTGATGGTCTAACACTTAAGGCTGGACAACCCCTTTAATCTGGTTATAAATCCCAACTGTACACAGTAATATGCAAAATAACCGTGGACCCCCAGTTATGGGTCTTCAACACAGTGAAAGCCAGATATCCCTCAGGCCTCTTTCACACGACCGTATGGCTTTTTCAGTGTTTTGCGGTCCGTTTTTCACGGATCCGTTGTTCCGTTTTTTTGTTTCCGTTGTGTTTCTGTTTCCGTTCCGTTTTTCCATATGGCATATACAGTAATTACATAGAAAAAATTGGGCTGGGCATAACATTTTCAATAGATGGTTCAGCAAAAACGGAACGGAAACGGAAGACATACGGATGCATTTCCGTATGTGTTCCGTTTTTTTGTGGACCCATTGACTTGAATGGAGCCACGGACCGTGATTTGCGGGCAATAATAGGATATGTTCTATCTTTAAATGGAAGGGAAAAACGGAAATACGGAAACGGAATGCATACTGAGTACATTCAGTTTTTTTTGCGGAACCATTGAAATGAATGGTTCCGTATACGGAACGCAAAAAACGGCCAGTAAACGGGGGGAAAAAACAGTCGTGTGCAGGAGGCCTTACATTGTTTTCAGTGACGGATCCATTCTTTTTTTTATACCGTTCTTATGACTGGACACAAAAATGCAGCTTGCAGCGGTTCTGTGTCCGGTCACAAAACGGAATGCTGCCGGAACGGAAGGCATCCTGATGCATCTTGAACGGACCTCTTTCCATTCAGAATGCATGAGGACTAAACGGAAATGTTATTTTTTTTTCCAGTATTGAGATCCTCTGCCGGATCTCAATACCGGAAAACAACAATGCAAGCGTGAAGCAGGCTTAATAGAATGTGTTCACTGTGAATGGGCTAATAAAAATGGTTCTCTTCCCTGCTAGCATCTACATCTAGTTGCCTCTATGCAGTGAAGTGAGGATCACCATGCAGAGACCTATCTGTAGGAAGAGCGACTGAGCTTGTGTTACCAGCAGCACTTAAGTCAGTAGATGACTGCACGTTGCTATATACTTTTAACACTTGTAAGCTTGCACATCAAATCACTCTGGAAGTTCAGAAATCAGAAATCTAGTATCCAGTTTTAAAGGGAATCTGTCACATATGGCCATGCTAAACAGTTCACAGCACTAGGTAGGGGCTGGGAAAAAACAGGACAAACATTCTTTTTGTGGAGCTTTTCTTATCAGGAGTAGTGTGAATATGAACTTTAATTCTTCATTTCTTACACTCCTGATGAGAAAAGCTCCAAAAAAGATATGGTTGTCCTCCTCTCCCCAATCCCTACTTAGTGCTGTCAACAGTTTAGCATGGTTAAAACTGCTGTCAGATTCCCTTTAACATCCAGAACATAGTCAGCGCACCGGGGATACAAAGGGAACATACACTATCAGCGCTCACCACTGACAGTGTAGAGATGGCAGCAATACAGGGCACTAATATATATATAGATATAGATATATACACATACATAGCTGAAGATAATTAGGACATATATACAGATGGTGGGTACAAAGTGGCTAAAGTGTGTAAAGTTAAGATGCTGCAAACTATAATGGCATGAGAAGTTTCTAAATGAGAACTGCACTTTTTGTACCAAGACAGGCCCAGTGAAACCACAACTACCCATGGGCGACTAAACGATTTTGATGATTTTGTGAAAATGACAGATGACTGGAATTAACTACATACATGACCCCTGTATATCAGTAATTGCTATGATACAATAAAGAAGTGACCTTGATATACAGTCTCGCACAAACACTTCTCCCACATCTTCAACATTTAGTGATAACCGCTTCTTACTGTGACAGCATGAAAGGGAAAACAAGAACTAGGTCAACCTGTTCTTTACTAGGCATAAAACAGACAAAGAAGTGAACTGACTGAAAAAGAGACTGTGCCGTCCATGGCGATGAAACCTCAAATACTTTCTCACTAGCTGTCCGAAATTGTATGGCAATGCTGTCAAAGTTAGAACAGATGCAAAATTTGAAGAGAGTCTGTTACTTAGATGGAAACAACTGACCGGCAGAGGGATGGGCTGTTTAACATACTCTCTACTTATGGTGGATTCTGTGGGGCACATTTATTAAGACTGGTGTTTTAGACACCGGTAATAATAAACGCTGTAAGCTGGCGGTGGTTCCGTCGAAGTTATGAAGAGGTGCACGCATCTCAATAACTTTGGCGCAACCAGCGCCAGTTCTAAATGTAAGACAGCTTCCGAGCGGTCTTACATTTAGACCTTTTTCTATGCCTAAATCGGGTGTAGAAAATGTTGTATGAGATGGGCCTCCTAGCCCGTCCCCTTCCCTGCTGGGCCCACTTATTTAGACCTGGCGTGAGCTAGGCGATGTCGCAGATTGCCGCACAACTAGTTCTTGCGCCGCAATCTGTGTCTGAAATATGCCTAAGGCTACGTTCACACTAGCGTTTCTATTTTCCAGTATTGAGATCCGTCATGAGTCTCAATACCGGAAAAAAACGCTTCTGTTTTGTCCCCATTCATTGTCAATAGGGATAAAACGTAACTGAACAGAACGGAATGCTCCAAAATGCATTTTGTTCCATTTGGTTGCGTTCTTACACCGGAGAGCAAGACGGATAAGTCATGACCCACAATGCAAGTCAATGGGGACGGATCCGTTTTCTCTGACACTATCTGACACAATAGAAAACTGATCCGTCCCCCATTGACTTTCAATGGAGTTCATGATGGAGCCATCTTGGCAATGTTAAAGATAATACAACCGGATTCATCCATTTGCCAGATCCAGCAAAAACGCTAGTGTGAAAGTAGCCTAATTTAGGCATATTTCAGAATGATAAATGACCCCCTATATGCATGTTATAGAACATAAAATGGTCCATCTTTGACAGCTCATCTCGTGGAGTTGCTCATTTTTACTTTCAGTATTAAATAGTGTACAATATCTTTATCTGTCTATAATAGTCAATTTACCAGTTTTATTAGGTTTCCATTCACAGCATAAGGCCCCATCCACACAACCATATTTTTTGAGGGTCAGATGCGAACCCATTAATATCAATGGGGCTTCAAACAATGCGGAGAGCACACTGTGTGCTCTCTGCATCCATATGTCCGTTCTGCGCTCCCGAGAATAGGCATTTGTAATAGTGCGGGACCTGCCGAAGGGAAAAGTGCAGGATCCACACAACCGGTGTCCATGTGTTGTGGATCAGTGTTGGACACGTTGGTCTTGTGAATGAGGCCTAACCGCAATTCACTCCATTCAAGTTTCTGGTAGTTTCAGTAGGTCTCATGCACAGTAGACTGTACAGAGGCACACGTGTTGTGTCCAGCCAATTTTTTTTTTTTAAATTTTTGCGAGTCGGACACAAATGCATGCACAGGTCGGGCGACTATAGCCTGATAGCACTGGACAGAAAAACCCTGGATACAGTGTTTTTAGATCTAGAGCTATTTGACCTCTGGTATGGCAACTGATGAGCCAGAGGATTATGAACTATCCCATAGAAAACTATGGGATCAGTTCTGTCTGCAGTTTCCCTATGACATTTCTGTACCACCATGGAGGGAGACTAAAACGGATAGCCAGATATACGTGAACCCGGCCTGCGTCCTCTGCGGTTGTGCCACTGTGCAATACTCTGATGGGTATAGTGGGTTGAAATGCAGTAATACAGCATGTAATCAAGCAACCAACTATTTTTCCTAATTCATTTACACAGAATATTTGGGGCATATAGAGGTACAATAAATATGTGTGTCCTATTACAGCTAGGGACAAAAAATAACCATGATCTACCAAACTCCTAGAAAACATCACTTTTTTATATGTGCTCTAAAACTGCATTTCCCAATACCAAAAAAGAGAAAGTAAAAAAGTCACATCTCATTATCATAGGATGTAAATTGGTATAAATACTGTGACTGCAATTCATAATGTCGAACACAAAATTCCAAGGTCAAGAGAGAGCTAATTGCTTATAAAGTAAGGGAGACATTTATCAAAACTGATGTCAAGTAGAACTGGCTTAATTGCCCATAGCAACCAATCAGATGACACATTTCTTTTTCCAAAGGAGCTCAGAAAAAAGAAAGGTGGAATCTGATTGGTTGCTATGGGCAAATAAGCCAGTTTTCCTTTACACCTTTTTGATCAATGTGTCCCTAAGTTATCACATTGCCCCACCAACATGGCCATCAATATAAAAGTCCTGGAAAAAACTTTAAAGACTCCATTTGTCACTTCCATACTGCACTTATGAAAATGACATGTTGCTTTGGTAGACAATGGTGACACAAAATATCAATGAATAAATGCACAATATGCATGTGTTAATCTGTTCTGCTCATATGCCTGGATCATTAACCAATACAATCCTCCTACCTGAAATATGACACTTTGGATTTGCTTTTCCTGAAGATTTCTCAGTTTTATATTGCTTTTTGTAGAGAAGATGTGGCTTGCTGTGTTCATCTTCATCATGCTCTTCATCATCATACTTCATCAGTGGTTCTAAAAAATATTCGCCATCATGTGCTTTAAAAGTGCCAATCTATATAATGAAAAAGGCCCATGCTCTTATTAGAATTGCACTGAGTTTTAGTAAATGCTTAGATTTTTGTACAACGTGTTATTTTAACTATCTTACATTATGAACTTCCTGAATTTCTTCTTGATTAGCATAGTGCTGTGTACCTACAGTATATATATATATATATATACAGTACAGACCAAAAGTTTGGACACACCTTCTCATTCAAAGAGTTTTCTTTATTTTCATGACTATGAAAATTGTAGATTCACACTGAAGGCATCAAAACTATGAGTTAACACATGTGGAATTATATACATAACAAACAAGTGTGAAACAACAGAAAATATGTCATATTCTAGGTTCTTCAAAGTAGCCACCTTTTGCTTTGATTACTGCTTTGCACACTCTTGGCATTCTCTTGATGAGCTTCAAGAGGTAGTCCCCTGAAATGGTTTTCACTTCACAGGTGTGCCCTGTCAGGTTTAATAAGTGGGATTTCTTGCCTTATAAATGGGGTTGGGACCATCAGTTGCGTTGAGGAGAAGTCAGGTGGATACACAGCTGATAGTCCTACTGAATAGACTGTTAGAATTTGTATTATGGCAAGAAAAAAGCAGCTAAGTAAAGAAAAACGAGTGGCCATCATTACTTTAAGAAATGAAGGTCAGCTAGTCCCCTGAAAAATTGGGAAAACTTTGAAAGTAAGGGCTATTTGACCATGAAGGAGAGTGATGGGGTGCTGCGCCAGATGACCTGGCCTCCACAGTCACCGGACCTGAACCCAATCGAGATGGTTTGGGGTGAGCTGGACCGCAGAGTGAAGGCAAAAGGGCCAACAAGTGCTAAGCATCTCTGGGAACTCCTTCAAGACTGTTGGAAGACCATTTCAGGTGACTACCTCTTGAAGCTCATCAAGAGAATGCCAAGAGTGTGCAAAGCAGTAATCAAAGCAAAAGGTGGCTACTTTGAAGAACCTAGAATATGACATATTTTCAGTTGTTTCACACTTGTTTGTTATGTATATAATTCCACATGTGTTAATTCATAGTTTTGATGCCTTCATAGTCATGAAAATAAAGAAAACTCTTTGAATAAGAAGGTGTGTCCAAACTTTTGGTCTGTACTGTATATATATATATATATATATATATATATACACATACATACACAGTATATACTGTGTGTGTGCATATATATATACAGGGAGTGCAGAATTATTAGGCAAATGAGTATTTTGACCACATCATCCTCTTTATGCATGTTGTCTTACTCCAAGCTGTATAGGCTCAAAAGCCTACTACCAATTAAGCATATTAGGTGATGTGCATCTCTGTAATGAGAAGGGGTGTGGTCTAATGACATCAACACCCTATATTAGGTGTGCATAATTATTAGGCAACTTCCTTTCCTTTGGCAAAATGGGTCAAAAGAAGGACTTGACAGGCTCAGAAAAGTCAAAAATAGTGAGATATCTTGCAGAGGGATGCAGCACTCTTAAAATTGCAAAGCTTCTGAAGCGTGATCATCGAACAATCAAGCGTTTCATTCAAAATAGTCAACAGGGTCGCAAGAAGCGTGTGGAAAAACCAAGGCGCAAAATAACTGCCCATGAACTGAGAAAAGTCAAGCGTGCAGCTGCCAAGATGCCACTTGCCACCAGTTTGGCCATATTTCAGAGCTGCAACATCACTGGAGTGCCCAAAAGCACAAGGTGTGCAATACTCAGAGACATGGCCAAGGTAAGAAAGGCTGAAAGACGACCACCACTGAACAAGACACACAAGCTGAAACGTCAAGACTGGGCCAAGAAATATCTCAAGACTGATTTTTCTAAGGTTTTATGGACTGATGAAATGAGAGTGAGTCTTGATGGGCCAGATGGATGGGCCCGTGGCTGGATTGGTAAAGGGCAGAGAGCTCCAGTCCGACTCAGACGCCAGCAAGGTGGAGGTGGAGTACTGGTTTGGGCTGGTATCATCAAAGATGAGCTTGTGGGGCCTTTTCGGGTTGAGGATGGAGTCAAGCTCAACTCCCAGTCCTACTGCCAGTTTCTGGAAGACACCTTCTTCAAGCAGTGGTACAGGAAGAAGTCTGCATCCTTCAAGAAAAACATGATTTTCATGCAGGACAATGCTCCATCACACGCGTCCAAGTACTCCACAGCGTGGCTGGCAAGAAAGGGTATAAAAGAAGAAAATCTAATGACATGGCCTCCTTGTTCACCTGATCTGAACCCCATTGAGAACCTGTGGTCCATCATCAAATGTGAGATTTACAAGGAGGGAAAACAGTACACCTCTCTGAACAGTGTCTGGGAGGCTGTGGTTGCTGCTGCACGCAATGTTGATGGTGAACAGATCAAAACACTGACAGAATCCATGGATGGCAGGCTTTTGAGTGTCCTTGCAAAGAAAGGTGGCTATATTGGTCACTGATTTGTTTTTGTTTTGTTTTTGAATGTCAGAAATGTATATTTGTGAATGTTGAGATGTTATATTGGTTTCACTGGTAAAAATAAATAATTGAAATGGGTATGTATTTGTTTTTTGTTAAGTTGCCTAATAATTATGCACAGTAATAGTCACCTGCACACACAGATATCCCCCTAAAATAGCTAAAACTAAAAACAAACTAAAAACTACTTCCTAAAATATTCAGCTTTGATATTAATGAGTTTTTTGGGTTCATTGAGAACATGGTTGTTTCTCAATAATAAAATTAATCCTCAAAAATACAACTTGCCTAATAATTCTGCACTCCCTGTATATATATATATATATATATATATATATATATATATATATATATACACACAAAGAGATAAAGGCTCCATTGAGACGAGCTGAAACGTTGCATGGGTGAATAAAGAAGTCCACTTTTTCTTTTTCATGCCAAAGTGCTGCCTACCATTCTTTACTTTATTGCTTGTGGGTCATAGTCCAGGATTCATCTAGGATTTGCAATTGGGACCTGCACCTACATATTACACCTACAGGAGCTTTTATGACATCCCATTAAAAATCCATAGGCATTAAAAAACACTTGTCCCTCCTTTGCAGTTAAACAGTTTCTACTCTTCTGGGAAGGCTTTCTACAAGATTTTGGAGCGTCTCTGTGGGAACTTTTGCCCATTCATCCAGAAGAGCATTTGTGAGGTTAGACATTGACGTTAGATGAGAGGACGTAGCTCGCAATCTCTGTTGTAGTTCATCCCAGATGTATTCAATGGAGTTGATGTCAAGGCTCTATGTGTGTCAGCCAAGTTCTTCGACACCAAACTCACCCAACCATGCCTTTATGGACCTTGGTTTGTGCACTGTGGCACAGGCATGGTGGAAGAGAAAAGGGTCTTCCTCAAACTTTTCCCACAAATTTGGAAGTATACAAAAGTCCAAAATGTCTTGGTATGCTGAAGCGTTAAGATTTCCTTTAAAGGGGTTGTCCCACGAAAAATATTCTACAGTTTTCAAAACACCACCTGGATCTGAATACTTTTGTAATTGCATGTAATGAAAAATTTAGCATAGCCACTGAGTTATTCAATAAAATGTATCTGTATAACGCCACCTGCAGTTTTCTTTTTTTCTTATTTCTTTGACCTGCTCACAATAGGTTGTGATAGGCAGAGCTGAGCCACGCTCCCTGAGCTGCAGCAGGAAAGACACTCCCCTTGAGCTGCCAGCTTGATATAAATCTAGCAGAGCAAAAATTGGGCAGATCTCTAGATCCATGTGAGGTACAGGGCTGGTTCTTTGTTAGAAAGAGGTCATGTACTATATGTAAAATTTTCATTTTTCACACTAGTCATGGGACAATCTCTTTAACTCAAACTTAACTAGGCCAACTCCTGAAAAACAGCCCATAGCATTATCTCTCCTTCACCAAACTTTACAGTTGGCACAATGCAGTCAGACAGGTAATAGTATTTCACAAATGCTTGTAGAGGCAGACTGCATGGCTATGGGCTGGATTTTATACACCTGTGGCAATGGGACTGAATTTAATGATAAAAAGGCATGTCCTAATACTTTTGTCCATATAGTGCATTTATTATAGGGAATGTATCATCAGAAAATGAAGCTTTTTATGTTAACCCTGAGAGGGCCGTTTTCCATTTTTGCATCTTTCGTTTTTCACTCTCCAGCTTCCCACAGTCATAACCTTTTTTATTTTTCCGTTCACATAGCATTATGAGGGCTTATTTTTTGTGGGACAAGTTAAAGGGATTCTGTCATCAGAAATTACTCCTATAACCTAAACATATGGCGATGTCCCTAGTAATTCAGTGAATCCTAAAGTGACTTTATCAAATGATCCTGTGGCTCTATAATCATAAAAAAGACGTTTATATCACCTGTCAATCACTTCAAAATGTGTCCAAGGGGACGTCTCATGCTGATAGAGGATAGATCATCAGTTTAAACAAAGAGCAGAACCCCTTTAAGTATTTTGATTTTGGGGAAAGGGGATGATTTGAACATTTATAATTTTTAAAATATTTGAAAAAACATTTTTTTATATAACTGGCAATCATTAGACTGCACATTGTGTTTTGTGATGGCTATATAGCCATCATTGAACACTTCATTTTCAAAATAACATAGTAGTAGTATAGTATATTTTACGCATTGTTAGCAGGCCTCAAGCAGGCTTCAGTCTATTAGTATAGCGCAGTGGTGGCGAACCTATGGCACGTGTGCCAGAGGCGGCAGTCAGAGCCCTCTCTGTGGGTGCCCGCGCCCTGGAAACGTCTAAGGCGTCCCAATATGTTAGACTTTTCCTGCCCTTCATCAACGCAGGGCGCACTATAAACAGCTAAATGATAAAGTACATGGGAGATATACTGTATTGGACTGTATTATTTAGGGTAAATTGCCGTGTTGGCACTTTGCGATAAATAAGTGGGTTTTGGGTTGCATTTTGGGCATTCGGTCTGTAAAATGTTCGCCATCACTGGTATAGCGTAACAGGTTCCCCGATCTCAGCGCACGGCTCCTTCTTCTGGATCACTCAGATGCTGTGGTCACATTTGACCACAGCATCTGAGGGGTTAAATGTACGCGATCAGCCTTATGGCTGATCACATACATTTGTCAAGGGTCTCTACTGTTTGAAACAGCAGAAACCCGGTGGTTATGGCGCCCTCTGCAGGTGTGAGTGGGAGTTATGTTTAGAGATGGAACTTCTGCCATACGTATATGGCAGTGGTCACAAAGGGATTAGACTTTTATTTATTTTTTATTAATATTTTGTATTTATTTCTAATTGTGTATCTAACTATATAAAAAAAAAAAATGAAATCTTTCACTCTGGCCACTGATCTTGACACTTATTGTCATCAAACACAGGATTAGGTAACAGCTCTGTATAGGTAACACAGGAGCCACAATAGGTGAGGATCATTGCCCACCTTCTCCCTCTGCCTGTAAAGTGTCCTCTGCGTGGGTCGCAGAGCATGTCCAGAACACTCTCCCACAGAACCCACTAGGGTAGTTATACTATGACTGACAGTCTTAGTATAAAGTCTGTCGGCACAGAATGCACCAAATTTATTAAGAAGCACTGGCCTCTTAAAGGGGTTCTCTACCTTTTTCTTACTGATGATCTATCCTTTGGGTAGGTCATAAGCATCTGATTTACGGGGGTCAGCTAGTGCAAACGCCGCTGCCTTCTCAAATAGCTGATCAGCGGGGATCCCAGGTGTTGGATCCCTGCTGATCAGATGCTGATGACCTATTCAAAGGATAGATCATCAGAAAGAAAAAGGTAGAGAACCTCTTTAATAAATTTGGTGTATCTTCAGGCTATGAGCTGGTGTAGATTTGAACTATTATTTATGCTGGTCTCTGGTTACATTATAGTAAATCTGCCGGGCTGTTGGAAGCCATGAAAAGTAGTGAGAGAAGTGAAAAGTTGCAAATTAGAAACTTTTGTGGCGTAAAGCATTTTATAGGTGTTGCAAAATAAATCTTCAGATTAATGTTTTTCATATGCCAATGTGGCTGCTGTTCAGATCTTTGTACTGCTGTTTACAGAGCAGAGCAGCAGCTGAGGAAGGATGGCTGACCCCATAATCTTATAAAGAAAATAGAATACAAAAAATGTATTATCAGAAAAGAAAAAAATAAGAAAATTAGAAAATTAATCTGGTTATAGTGAATAGGAAAAAATATAGATAATATCGATGTACCAATTGTTATGTTGACACTTACAGGGTTAGTCCTATGAAAAATGTTCTACAGTTTTCAAACCAGCCCCTGGATCTGAATACTTTTGTAATTACATGTAATTAAAATTTAGTATAGCCACTGAATTATTCAATAAAATGTATCTGTATAGCGCCACCTGCTGTTTGCCCTTTTTTCTAAATTCTCTGTCCAACTCACTGAGGTTGACATATGTGCTCAGTTCCATCCTTCAACTGCCACCAGCTGCAGCAGAAAGGACACATCCCCTAAAAAAGGGCAAGCCGTCTGAGCTACCAGCTTGAAACAAATCTAGCAGAGTAAATGCAGCAATTAATAGGCATATCTCTGGATCCATGTGAGGTACAGGGCTGGTTCTAAGTTTGTTAGAAAGAGACATGTACTATATGTCTGATGTCCGATTTTCATGTTTTACATTACTTATGGGATAACCTCATTAACTACTCTGTGAAGTGAGTATTGGTCACCAACCCTTTTAAACCTACAGATTTACTCCCTAATCCCTTAAAAAGGACACGTTTGCTTTACTAAATAATTTTATTCTTCATGCAATAATGATTTTGGATCATGTTTTTTACAACTCTATTTTGTTCCATACCTCAGTTATGAATACTAGAAGTTCATTAACCTGTTGGCGACCCCTGACATAATAGTATGTCAGCAGGGTGCGAGAGGTGTATGGAGCGGGCAGCAGTATCCCCTAACCACAGTGGATCAATGAAAGGCAAGAACACAACAGCATTCTGCAAACACTGAATACATTGATTACAAATGATACTAATGCTACCGGTATATTCCCTATAAAAATGAATATGCACTACTTACAAAATCATTTGCGCCCATCCACCACGGACAATGTGACCTCTTTTAGATGGGACCTTACTCTATAATGACTCCTCTCCTCGTGCAAACTGACTTCAAATTAATTCAGGGAAAGTAGGATCCAGTTATATACTGCTCTAATTAAACAGCTTTGGAAAAGATGGGAAGTTAAGGTACAAGAGCAAAATTTAGGCATCCATGGCTCAAAGTGCATATTGCTCTTTCAGCATAATAATGCACCCTGCAAAAATTCTTCAGGTATGTTTTAAGAAACATTACAATGTCGACTTGGCCTAAAAATTCCCCACATCCCAGTTGGATCAGGCATCTGTAGGATAAACTGGAAAACAAGTCCAATCCATGGAGGGCCACCCTAGCAACTTACAGGACTGCTGCTAATGTCTTGGTGCCACATACCACAGGACCTTCAAAGGTAAGAGAATCGTAGTCAGATGGGGTTAAAAGGGTTGTCCTGCCATTTATATTGATGACCTGTTGCTCCATGCAAGCGCTGCTTCCTAGTCATTACACTATGCGTCATCTCCCATAGATCAGCGGGGTAGTGTAATTACAAGTACATTCAATTAATCTAATTGTTATCCCTTATCCTGTGGATAGGAGATAACTTCACATTTAATGTACAGAATGTAAAACCATCATTTCATTTTGAGCCATCTTGTTTCTTATTTTAATTTGCAGTCCCCAATGCATGGGCAACATCTGTGCGGTTTCTGCAGACGGATGTGGACCTATTCAACTTGAATAGGTCCGTGATCCGTCCGCATTGCAAAAAAATAGAACATGTTCTATTTTTTGCGGTGCAGAGGCACAGAGAGAAACCCCACGGAAGTATGCTGTAGTGCTTTCATGGGGTTCCGTGTCTATGCACCGCGCCTTCCGGATTGTGGAGACATTCAAGAGAATAGGTCTGCATCTGTGACGCGGTGCACAAATAGCTGGGGCCCATATATTGCGGCATTTCCAAAGACTTACAAAAATACTGCAGATAAGGTGTAAAGTATACAGAGAAGAACACTTTTATCCAATGCTATATCCTGATGGATCAATAAAGATGACGTTAATTTCTTGAGCTCTGGATTAACTAGAGCATATTAAGCAAAAAAATTTAATAAATAAAAAATTGTTCCTTTGTCAAAGAAAGGAAATACAAGTTAATTTTCAGTACTCAAAAGTCTATGACTGGTTATTTGGATGTTGATGATTTCATAAATTTAAAATGCTAAAAAAAGGCTTGTGTTTGGACCAAAGACAACCTGTAGCAACAGAAATTTCAAACAAAAAAGTGAACTAAAAACAAGCAGATATATTCTATTAAACTTACCATGCCACCACAGAGACTCAAGATAGCTGAGTGTGCCTCCAGACCATTGACATGCCCACTGTGGAAACAATGCTTGAGGTCCGAGAAGTCGAGGAGGGCATGGCTTTGGTTTCCAATGTGGATAACACTGTAAGAATCCGCAATAAAGCTTGCATCATTGGTGAGGTTAAAACGGAAGAGCTGGCCATAGGCAGCAATGTGATAATATGTCCTGTTCACAACAGGCTGTAAAGTGTGAGGTTCTAGACTCCTTTTCTTTCTTCTGAAATGATGGTTGGGAGGGAACACTTGCCCAAAACTGTCCACTTGAGAAGGTATAACAATCTCATATGATGAAAGTGTTTTCACAAAACTTGCTGCAAAATAAGATAATGAATTAGAAATGACCTAACACAAAACTACACATATACTCAGTAGAATATATATGTGCAAACATTCATTAAAAATATAGCACGTAATGCTGAAGCTACATTATTACAGGGGTATTACATTTCAGCAAAAAAAGCCAAATCCTTACATGAAGAAACGTAATACATTCATTAAATATAGTTTGCAGACAGGATTAAAGATCTCTGCTCAAGGTTTATGTCAGTGGGTAGTGTCCTACTGTGGTCATCTGATGGACACAAATCTGTGGCTTGTTAGAAGCAGTTAACAGTGATGAGATTTGTACCTAGACCATGACAGGACAGACTGATTCTGATACAGCATATACTATGTGGTTGCATTGAGTACTCCACTGTGGGAACCGCTCTCTCCCATCTATATCAATATACTGTAAAAGATTGCATAAACCGGACAACGCCTTTAACCACTTCCAGCAAACGGATGTAACTGTCTGTCCGTTTTATCAGTACAGTTATGTCCAGTTAGATGCTATGGGCACAGGAGCTGTTTAGTTGTAATATACAGCGAACATCCCACTGCAATGACCAAAATGAAAAAAAAAAAGCCGTTTGAACTTCAGTAACATCTAAGTGGTTAGACAAAGGGAGGGGCTTCCTCTGTCACCCATCAGCACCCCATAACACGATTCCAGGGCACTGATGGTCTGTCATGCCTTCTGAGGATCTAACAACGCCCGCCAGTCTTCCATGGCTATATGGCTATTAGGTCATGTGAAATTTCTGGTTTAATAGTTTGTTACTAACAGGCAATAATGGTTACAATGGTAGAATTGCTGTTATTTTCAATTTCCCCTCCAAAATAATGGACGGAAAAATAAAGGTAGGCCCTAAATGTCTGATAAATGCGGGTCCCAGATCTATCTCTAGAATGGCCTCCTGACATCATCCTCCCTGGATGCAGAGTCCAGTGATCGGAACTATGTCAACAGCCAAGTGGGCTGTGCTACACCGTTTCCGTATCGCCGATAGTAGTGAACTGAAATGATAGAAACAGAGTGGCATAGCAAGGTATGCTGTTTCTGTACCTAACAAGTTAGAGACCTATCCAGGAGAGAAGAGAATGGGGAAGGGTTTGTACTGAACTAGGGATACCCCTTGAAAGCCCAAAGGAGCTGCATCCGTAATATGTTAAAAAAACTCAGAATAGCATAAAAAAAAAAATCTATACTCAACTCCATCAATCACCCACCACTTCCATACTGATGCTCCCTGGGGCCCCATTAGTCTGTGCCTGTAGACACACAAGTAATGCCCACTCTGGAAATCACTTGCTGTGTGTCGAGAGGCAACAGGAAGCAGTGAGAAGTCAGAGCCAAGGGAGACAGCGGCAGGCAAAGGTGGAACTGAATATTCTGTCATGAATTTTTTTTTATGTCACTCTGAAGCTTTAGAAATAAAAAGACTGGCTGCACATCCCCTTTTAAATCAATTGTTTCTATCATCCCTCAACTCTGCCAGGAATTGCTTACCCAGAACTTCCCTAACCTCTCATGGATTGCCAGGATACACACTAGCAAATTGGTTACATTACCTTGAATACTAAACTATTTTTGCTCACTTCCTTTACCAATCATGGGTACAGCTCTTAAATCTTTACAGAATGGAATCTTCCAATTCGTGTGGTTGTATAAAAGACCTTGAAAATCCAGGTCTGGGGGGATCCTCAGTACCCCATTTATATAATTGTTATTTAGAGACTGGCTGTCTCAATTAGTATCTTTCAATGCACTCCCTAATCACCCACACTGGGTTATTCTCAAATCTGATCTATTGATGAAGTGTCCCCCTTAGCATTAATTTGGCCTCCTGATATTTCTTTAGGGATAGTCGACCCATCAGCAAAAATCCCCAATCTCATGTTACAACTATTGAGGAAAGTCTGCTTTAAATACAAATGACAAAGTCCGATCTCACCTACGCTTTCTATATTTAGAAACCCCTTTTCTCCCCCGGGCTGTCACTAACTTTGTTTGTTGGTGGAATCATGCCAGATTATGCCATGTTGGTGACTTCTTGCTTAATTCTAAACTCATGTCCAAGAGAATACTTTCTTTCAACTTTCTCACCCACAACTACTGAACTCTTTAGAGTTACTCAGTCTTCCACTTCCTAACATCCCTGGTCCCAACAAGTTGCTCAGTGGAATACACAATGTTTCAACGACTATGCAAATATAGATCCTTACAGAGGAGTATTCTTTTTCCTTCTTTATTCTATTTTAAACTTGCCACTTTCTGAGACCCTCACACTAGAGCAATCGCATGCAGCAAAGGGTAACCAGCAAATGGAGCTCACAGGTAACATTAAAAGCATTGTCATGGCTTTTTTTTATTGCTGACCTATCCTCCGGATAGTATCCAAATAAAGAGTGGTGGCAGCATCTCAAATCCAAAAAGGTTTATTCACATAGGGTCCATGAGACAGTACAGAAGGTCAAATAAAGTGCAACGTTTCGGCTACATGGTAGCCTTTCTCAAGCCGCTTGTGTTAACCCTAATGGATCTGGGGTCTTGGACTAGCTGATGCATTCCTAGGAAATCCGTGGAGGTACTATAGTGCTACTCTATTAATACATTTATTCTATCCTCCAGATAGGTGATCAATATCAGATCGTCAGGGGTCCATCACCTGGCACCCCCGCCTATCAGCTGTTTGAAGAGACGGCGCGCGCAGTGCGCATGTGCCGTCTGCCCTCTCTCTTACATACTTGTTAAGGTTGGAAAAAGACAAAAGTCCACCAAGTCTAACCTGTAGTCCTGCTATACAGATCAAGGGGAAGGCAAAAAAAAAAAAAAACCTATGAGGGAAAAAAAGAATCCTTCCCCACTCCCGATGTGGCAATCAAAACAAATTCCTGGATCAATGTCCATCTTCCTTTCAAGGAAGGGGTGAAGCAAAGGGAAAGGGTGTGTAGAACATGATTGATATACATTTTCATAAGCCTCAATGTTATTTTGAATAAAAGTCATGTAAACCTTTTTGAAGCCATCTACTGTATTTGCTGTGACCAGCTCCTGCTGCAGGCTATTCGCGATATTCACAGCCCTTACTGTAAAGAGTGCTTGTAGCCCCTTATGACTGAATCATTTTTTCTCCAGTTGTAGGGAGTGGCTCCTTGTTTTTTGAGCGGGTGTAAGGCTACTTTCACATTAGCATTTTCAAATCCGCTATTGAGATCCGTCATAGGATCTCAATAGCGAAAGAAAACACTTAACCGCTTTACGTCCGCCCATAGGATATAAACGTCCTATGGGTGGACGTCTATTTCTGAACGGACGTTCCAGAACGTATTTTCAGAAAGTGCAGCTGCACGCTATTCGTGCAGCTGCTGATCGGGTTGCCCGCTGTCAGTGACAGCAGGGCAACCCTAAGACAAGGCAGGAACAGTGCCCAGGTGTCCCTGCCTTCTAGATCGCTGCAGACACAGCGCTCACCGAGCGCTGTGTCTGCAGAGAAGGAAGCGCTATGCGCTTCCTGTTCCGGCCCGTCGGTCATGTGACCGCCGTGACCGGAGTGTGCAGGAGCTGTGTGAGGTCTCTCAGAGACCTCGATCAGCCCTGCTCTGAGGCTGTACAGCGCTGGATTGCTGCTGTACAGCCTCTCTAGGGGTGCATTTGTCCTGTAACTGGGGCTACTATGTCAGCCCCAGTTACAGGAGAAATCAACAGTGAAAAAAAAAAGAAAAAGTGAAGCAAATGTCCCCCAGAGGTCTTGTATGACCTTATGGGGGACGAAAAGTGTAAAATAAAAAAAATAAAAATAAAAGGTTGAAAATAAAAAAATAAAAAAAAGTTTCACATATAAAAAAAAAAAGTCCCCAAGTAAGGAATGAAAAAAAAAGTTAAAAATAGAAAAAATAAAAAAAAGTATACATATTAGGTATTGCCGCGTCCGTTAAAACCAGCTCTATAAAAATATCACATGACCTAACCCCTCGGGTAAACACCGTAAAAAAAAAAAAAAAAAAACTGTGTCAAAACAAGCAATTTTTGTCACCTTGCATCACAAAAGGTGCAACACCAAGTGATCAAAAATGCGTATGTCCCACAAAATAGTACCAATAAAACCGTCACCTCATCCAGCAAAAAATGAGCCCCTACATAAGAAAATCTCTCAAAATATAAAAAAACTATAGCTCTCAGAACATGGACACATTAAAACATAATTTTTTTGTTTCAAAAATGCTATTATTGTGTAAAACTTTAAAGCGAACCTTTCACCTCATTTTCACTTTTTAAACTAGCCACAGTACCTTATAGATTATATTGAATGTGTTGTTATCCATGTTAGTGCCGCTTTCCTGCGCTTTTTATTCATAAAAAAAACGTCTTATAAAGTTCTGATTTCTGCTCCAACAGTCAGGCAACAAGTCAAGGGGGTAGCCCTTCCCTCTCCTCTGGCCGTACCTCCCCTGCCCTAACGCCGCCTCTATGCTTTGTGATTGACAGCCGGCTCAGTCGCCGGGACGGCGCTTCTGAATCCTGCGCATGCGCCGTCCTCCTCATTCGCCGCGCGATCCCGTCTTTCTGGCGCTCACGATGATCACTGGCTTGCAATCTGCGGCAAGTCTACAGTGATCACGTGGGGCACTTGGAGCCTGAAGATAGTGGAGCGCGCGCACGGGAGGGAGAGCAGACAGGCAGGCATCGCGTACGGCGCATGCGCGATCCTGTTACATGGTCGCGCTTCTGTCCGCCAGAAAGACGGGATCGCGCGGCGAATGAGGAGGACGGCGCATGCGCAGGATTCAGAAGCGCCGTCCCGGCGACTGAGCCGGCTGTCAATCACAAAGCATAGAGGCGGCGTTAGGGCAGGGGAGGTACGGCCAGAGGAGAGGGAAGGGCTACCCCCTTGACTTGTTGCCTGACTGTTGGAGCAGAAATCAGAACTTTATAAGACGGTTTTTTTATGAATAAAAAGCGCAGGAAAGCGGCACTAACATGGATAACAACACACTCAAGATAATCTATAAGGTACTCTGGCTAGTTTATAAAGTGAAAATGAGGTGAAAGGTTCGCTTTAATAAATGAGAAAAAGTATACATATTGGGTATCGCCACGTCCGTAACAATCTGCTCTATAAAAATGTCACTTGACGGAACCCCTCAGGTGAACGCTGTAAAAATAAATAAATAGAAACTGTGCTAAAACAACCAATTTTTTGGTCACCTTGCCCCATAAAGTGTTATAATGAATGATCAAAAAATCATATGTACCCAAAAATAGTACTAATAAAACTGGCACCTTATCCCCTAGTTTCCAAAATGGGGTCACTTCTTGGGAGTTTCTACTGTAAGGGTGCATCAGGGGGCTTCAAATGGGACATGGCATCTAAAAACCATGTAGAGTTCCTTTTCTTCTGCGCCCTGCCGTGTGCCCATACAGCAGTTTATGACCACATGTGGGGTGTTTCTGTAAACCGCAGAATCTGGGTAATAAATATTGAGTTTTGTTTGGCTGTTAACCATCGATGTGTTAAAGAAAAAAATTGATTAACCACCTCAGCCCCCAGTGCTTAAACACCCTGAAAGACCAGGCCACTTTTTACACTTCTGCACTACACTACTTTCACCGTTTATTGCTCGGTCATGCAACTTACCACCCAAATGAATTTTACCTCCTTTTCTTCTCACTAATAGAGCTTTCATTTGGTGGTATTTCATTGCTGCTGACATTTTTACTTTTTTTGTTATTAATCGAAATTTAACGATTTTTTTTCAAAAAAATGACATTTTTCACTTTCAGTTGTAAAATTTTGCAAAAAAAACGACATCCATATATAAATTTTACTCTAAATTTATTGTTCTACATGTCTTTGATAAAAAAAAAATGTTTGGGTAAAAAAAAAATTGTTTGGGTAAAAGTTATAGCGTTTACAAACTATGGTACAAAAATGTGAATTTCCGCTTTTTGAAGCAGCTCTGACTTTCTGAGCACCTGTCATGTTTCCTGAGGTTCTACAATGCCCAGACAGTACAAACACCCCACAAATGATCCCATTTCGGAAAGTACACACCCTAAGGTATTCGCTGATGGGCATAGTGAGTTCATAGAACTTTTTATTTTTTGTCACAAGTTAGCGGAAAATTATGATTTTTTCTTTTTTTTTTCTTACAAAGTCTCATATTTCACTAACTTGTGACAAAAAATAAAAAGTTCTATGAACTCACTATGCCCATCAGCGAATACTTTGGGGTCTCTTCTTTCCAAAATGGGGTCACTTGTGCGGTAGTTATACTGCCCTGGCATTCTAGGGGCCCAAATGTGTGGTAAGGAGTTTGAAATCAAATTCTGTAAAAAAATACCTGTGAAATCCGAAAGGTGCTCTTTGGAATATGGGCCCCTTTGCCCACCTAGGCTGCAAAAAAGTGTCACACATCTGGTATCTCCGTACTCAGGAGAAGGTGGGGAATGTGTTTTGGGGTGTCATTTTATATATACCCATGCTGGGTGAGAGAAATATCTTGGCAAAAGACAACTTTTCCCATTTTTTTATACAAAGTTGGCATTTGACCAAGATATTTATCTCACCCAGCATGGGTATATGTAAAAAGACACCCCAAAACACATTCCTCAACTTCTCCTGAATACAGAGATACCAGATGTGTGACACTTTTTTGCAGCCTAGGTGGGCAAAGGGGCCCATATTCCTAAGAGCACCTTTCGGATTTCACAGGTCATTTTTTACTGAATTTGATTTCAAACTCCTTACGACACATTTGGGCCCCTAGAATGCCAGGGCAGTATAACTACCCCACAAGTGACCCCATTTTGGAAAGAAGACACCCCAAGGTATTCCGTGAGGGGCATGGCGAGTTCCTAGAATTTTTTATGTTTTGTCACAAGTTAGTGGAAAATGATGATTTTTTTTTTTTTTTTCATACAAAGTCTCATATTCCACTAACTTGTGACAAAAAATAAAAACTTCCATGAACTCACTATGCCCATCAGCGAATACCTTGGGGTCTCCTATTTCCAAAATGGGGTCACTTGTGGGGTAGTTATACTGCCCTGGCATTCTAGGGGCCCAAATGTGTGGTAAGGAGTTTGAAATCAAATTCAGTAAAAAATGACCTGTGAAATCCGAAAGGTGCTCTTTGGAATGTGGGCCCCTTAGCCCACCTAGGCTGCAAAAAAGTGTCACACATCTGGTATCTCCGTACTCAGGAGAAGTTGAGGAATGTGTTTTGGGGTGTCTTTTTACATATACCCATGCTGGGTGAGATAAATATCTTGGTCAAATGCCAACTTTGTATAAAAAAATGGGAATAGTTGTCTTTTGCCAAGATATTTCTCTCACCCAGCATGGGTATATGTAAAATGACACCCCAAAACACATTCCCCACCTTCTCCTGAGTACGGAGATACCAGATGTGTGACACTTTTTTGCAGCCTAGGTGGGCAAAGGGGCCCATATTACAAAGAGCACCTTTCGGATTTCACAGGTCATTTTTTACAGAATTTGATTTCAAACTCCTTACCACACATTTGGGCCCCTAGAATGCCAGGGCAGTATAACTACCCCACAAGTGACCCCATTTTGGAAAGAAGAGACCCCAAGGTATTCGCTGATGGGCATAGTGAGTTCATGGAAGTTTTTATTTTTTGTCACAAGTTAGTGGAATATGAGACTTTGTATGAAAAAAAAAAAAAAAAAAAAATCATCATTTTCCACTAACTTGTGACAAAAAATAAAAAATTCTAGGAACTTGCCATGCCCCTCACGGAATACCTTGGGGTGTCTTCTTTCCAAAATGGGGTCACTTGTGGGGTAGTTATACTGCCCTGGCATTTTCCAGGGGCCCTAATGTGTGGTAAGTAGGTAAATGACCTGTGAAATCCGAAAGGTGCTCTTTGGAATGTGGGCCCCTTTGCCCACCTAGGCTGCAAAAAAGTGTCACACATCTGGTATCTCCGTACTCAGGAGAAGGTGGGGAATGTGTTTTGTGGTGTCATTTTACATATACCCATGCTGGGTGAGAGAAATATCTTGGCAAAAGACAACTTTTCCCATTTTTTTATACAAAGTTGGCATTTGACCAAGATATTTATCTCACCCAGCATGGGTATATGTGAAAAGACACCCCAAAACACATTCCTCAACTTCTCCTGAGTACGGAGATACCAGATGTGTGACACTTTTTTGCAGCCTAGGTGGGCAAAGGGGCCCAAATTCCTTTTAGGAGGGCATTTTTAGACATTTGGATACCAGACTTCTTCTCACGCTTTGGGGCCCCTAAAATGCCAGGGCAGTATAAATACCCCACATGTGACCCCATTTTGGAAAGAAGACACCCCAAGGTATTCAATGAGGGGCATGGCGAGTTCATTGAAAAAAAAAAATTTGGCACAAGTTAGCGGAAATTGATTTTTTTGATTTTGTTCTCACAAAGTCTCCCTTTCCGCTAACTTGGGACAAAAATTTCAATCTTTCATGGACTCAATATGCCCCTCAGCGAATACCTTGGGGTGTCTTCTTTCCAAAATGGTGTTATTTGTGGGGTGTTTGTACTGCCCTGGCATTTGAGGGTCTCCGCAATCATTACATGTATGGCCAGCATTAGGAGTTTCTGCTATTCTCCTTATATTGAGCATACAGGTAATGAGATTTTTTTTTTCCGTTCAGCCTCTGGGCTGAAAGAAAAAAATGAACGGCACAGATTTCTTCATTCGCATCGATCAATGTGGATGAAAAAATCTCTGCCAAAAAAAGAAAAAGGAGGGGAAAGGCGTCTGCCAGGACATAGGAGCTCCGCCCAACATCCATACCCACTTCAGCTCGTATGCCCTGGCAAACCAGATTTCTCCATTCACATCAATCGATGTGGATGAATAAATCATTGCCGGGATTTTTTTTTTTATATATACAAAGTGTTTGCCAAAGTATATGAACACCGCCACCTCCTCAGCTCATATGCCTCGGCAAACATATCTTTTACTGAAGAGGAGAAATCTCGTCTTGCAGCGCCGCATACACCGACTTGCGTGTAATCTGACAGCAGCGCAATGCTTCTGTCCGAATGCACATCAGTGCTGCAGCTGGTCGATCGGTTGGTCCACCTGGAAGGTAAAAAAAACAAAACAAAAAAGAAAAAACCAGGCCGCAAAGCAATAACTTTATTAACTTTAGAACAGAACATATTAACTTTTTTTTAACTTTTTTAACTTTTTTACTTACCGATAATTTTTTTTTTGTTTAGTTTTTTTTACCTTTATAGAACAAACCTCTCCTTCCCCATGGGACAATGTGCAAAGCGCAAATCGCCCAAAGATGTGGCGAAGTACGTTATGCACTTTATCCCAGGTGAAAGGAGAGGTTTGCAGCAGCTGTGAGAGAAAGGGCCCTAATAGCCCTGTGTGCCTGTCCTGGTGAGATGTGATCCCTATGCTAGGTGTACCTGTGTGTGGTACTTCCGGAAACACTCTCCTAAGCATAGGGCAGGGTGGTCCGGACAGTCAGGACAGAAATAGCGGGTGTCACGCCTTATTCCACTCCTGCTACAGACACGACATTTTTTTTGGGGTGGCGGTTGGGTTGAGGTACCAGCAACGACACTGGGGAAATGTCGCTCGTGTAGACGGCTAACTACACTGGTGGATGGGGCCACGGAACCTCCTGGGTAAAGGAGGTTCTCGATGATCTCTTCCTGGAATTTGAGGAAGGATCGTGTTCTCCCAGCCTTACTGTAGAGAACAAAACTATTGTACAGCACCAATTGAATTAAATATACAGACACCTTCTTATACCAGCGTCTGGTTCTGCGGGAAACTAAATAGGGAGCCAACATCTGGTCATTGAAGTCCACCCGTCCCATGAGCAAATTATAGTTGTGGACTGAGAGGGGCTTTTCAATGACACGGGTTGCCCTTTCAATTTGGATTGTCGTGTCTGCGTGAATGGAGGAGAGCATGTAAACGTCATGCTTGTCTCTCCATTTCACCGTGAGCAGTTCTTCGTTACACAAGGCAGCCCTCTCCCCCCTTGCAAGACGGGTGGTTACAAGCCGTTGGGGGAAGCCCACGCGACTAGTTCGCGCGGTGCCACAGGCGCAAATCCGTTCTAGAAACAAATGCCTAAAGAGGGCCACACTTGTGTAAAAATTGTCCACATAAAGATGGTACCCCTTGCCGAATAAGGGTGACACCAAGTCCCAGACTGTCTTCCCACTGCTCCCCAGGTAGTCAGGGCAACCGACCGGCTCCAGGGTCTGATCTTTTCCCTCATAGATCCGAAATTTGTGGGTATAGCCTGTGGCCCTTTCACAGAGCTTATACAATTTGACCCCATACCGGGCACGCTTGCTTGGGATGTATTGTTTGAAGCCAAGGCGCCCGGTAAAATGTATTAGGGACTCGTCTACGCAGATGTTTTGCTCAGGGGTATACAAATCTGCAAATTTCTGGTTGAAATGGTCTATGAGGGGCCGAATTTTGTGGAGCCGGTCAAAAGCTGGGTGGCCTCTGGGACGGGAGGTGGTGTTGTCGCTAAAGTGCAGGAAACGCAGGATGGCCTCAAATCGTGTCCTGGACATAGCAGCAGAGAACATGGGCATGTGATGAATCGGGTTCGTGGACCAATATGACCGCAATTCATGCTTTTTGGTTAGACCCATGTTGAGGAGAAGGCCCAGAAAAATTTTAAGTTCGGAAACTTGGACTGGTTTCCACCGGAAAGGCTGGGCATAAAAGCTTCCCGGGTTTGCGGTTATAAATTGTGTGGCATACTGGTTGGTCTCTGCCACGACTAAGTCCAAGAGCTCCGCAGTCAAGAACAGCTCAAAAAATCCCAGGGCCGTACTGATCTGAGCCGTCTCAACCCGAACTCCAGACTGGGCGGTGAAAGGGGGAACTACTGGTGCGGCTGAAGTTGGTGACTGCCAATCAGGGTTTGCCAGCACCTCAGGGATTTTAGGGGCTCTACGGGCCTGTCTGTGCGGTGGCTGCGACGAGGTAACTAGTGCACGTGCCACCGTACCAGCTTCAACTGCCCTTCTGGTGCTCGCTACTTCACCATGTTGTACGGCAGTGCTGGTACTAGGTCCAGGAAGGGCTGCGCTGCTGGTGTATGCCTCACCACGTGATCCGGCAGCGACAGCCCCACTCTGCTGCTCTTGAAGCGGATCCTGCATAACCTGTGGTCTAGCGACACGGGGCCGGGTACGCCTGGTGCTGCCAGGGACCTCAACCTCCTCGTCCGAACTTTGGGTCAGAGAGCCACTGCTTTCTACAGGTTCATATTCTGACCCGCTAGATTCGTCAGATGAGGGTTCCCACTCCTCATCCGACTGGGTCAGAATCCTGTAGGCCTCTTCAGAAGAATACCCCCTGTTTGACATTTTGGACTACTAAATTTAGGGGTATTCCCTGAGACTACCTAAGAAAAAAAGCAAGCCTGTCTTACAAAGGGGAGGCTAGCGAAGTACCGGAGGCCGCTGCGGTTGATAAAAAATATCAAAACTGATTTTTTGATCGCCGCAGAGCGTGTAAAGTGAATGTGCAGTGATCAAAAAAAAATAATTTTTTGTCACTGCGGTGGGGCGGGCGTGGGTGAACGCACGTGTGGGCGACCGATCAGGCCTGATCGGGCAAACACTGCGTTTTGGGTGGAGGGCGAGCTAAGGTGACACTAATACTATTATAGATCTGACCGTGATTAGTTTTGATCACTTACAGATACTATAAAAGTACAAATGCTGATTAGCGATACGCTAAACAGCGAATAAAAGTGACTGCGGTGGGGTGGGCGCTAACTGACGCTAACTACCTAACCAAGGGGCCTAAACTATCCCTAAAACCTAACAGCCAATACTAGTGGAAAAAAAAAGTGTCAGTTTACACTGATCACTTTTTGTCTTTCACTAAGTGATTGACAGGGGGCGATCAAGGGGTTAATTTGGATGATGGGGGTGATGGATGGTGATCAGGGGCTAAGGGCAGTGTTTGGTGTGTACTCACAGTGATGTCTGCTTCTCTGCTGGATCCAACCGACGAAAAGGACCAGCAGAGGAGCAGAGAAGCCATATAACAGATCATATTTACTAATATGATCTGTTATCTGGCTTGTGATTCGATTTTTTAAAAATCAGCAACCTGCCAGCGACGATCATTGGCTGGCAGGTTGCTGATGCAATAGTCCTTTAACTTTTGCCGGCCCGCGATGCGCATGCGCGGGCCGGCTGTGACCGAAATCTCGCGTCTCGCGAGAGGACGCGCCGGCGCGTCCAGGAGGAATTAAACAACCACCTCCAGGACGCGTCTGTGCGTACAGCGGTCCGGAGGTGGTTAAAATGGAAAATCTGCCAAAAAAGTGAAATTAAAAAATTTGATCTCCATTTTCCTTTAATTCTTGTGGAACGCCTAAAGGGTTAACAAAGTTTGTAAAATCGGTTTTGAATACCTTGAGGGGTGTAGTTTCTACAATGGGGTCATTTATGGGGGTATCCACTATGTAGGCCCCACAAAGTGACTTCAGACCTGAACTGGTCCTTAAAAAGTGGGTTTTGGCAATTTTCTTAAAAATTTAAAGAATTGCTTCTAAACTTCTAAGCCTTCTAACGTCCTAAAAAAATAAAATGACATTTCCAAAATGATGCCAACATAAAGTAGACATATGGGGAATGTTAAATAATAAATATTTTATGAGGTATCACTTTCTGTTTTAAAAGCAGAGAAATTGAAATTTAGAAAATTGCGAATTTTTCAAATTTTTGGGTAAATTTGGGATTTTTTCATAAATAAAGGTGAAATATTTTGACTCAAATTTATGACTATCATGAAGTACAATGTGTCACGAGAAAACAATCTCTGAATGACTTGGATAAATAAAGGCGTTCCAAAGTTATTACCACATAAAGTAAGATATGTCAGTTTTGCAAAATTTGGCCTGGTCAGGAAGGGGGCAAATGGCCCAGATGGCAAGTGGTTAAGTTTTGTCCCCATTCATTGTCAATGGATACAAAACTTAACTGAACGAAACAGAATGCACCAAAATGCATTCCGTTCCATTTGGTTGCGCTCCCATCGCGGACAGAATAACGCTGCAAGCAGCGTTTTTCTGTCCGTGATGTGGTGCGGAGCAAAACAGATCGGTCCTGACACACAATGTAAGTCAATGGGGACGGATCCGTTTTCTCTGACACAATAGAACAATGTTGTTCATGACGGATCATTAATGGCTATAGAAGACATAATACAACCGGATCCGTTCATGATGGATGCATGCGGTTGTATTATGGTAACAGAAGCATTTTTGAAGATCCATGACGGATCCGCAAAAAACGCTAATGTGAAAGTAGCCTAACAGAGAATAGCTTCTCTCACAATTGTTTGTATGGTCCGTTCATATCTTTGTATAGGTTAATCATGTCCCCTCTTAGACGTCTTTTTCAACAATTTCAGTTCATTTAATCTTGAATCATAACTAAGATCTTCCAGGCCCTTTGAGTTTAGTTGCTCTCCTTTTGCACTTTTGTAATTCCAGGGAATCCTTTTTATGTACTGGACAAAATTCTGTTGGCCTTAGAGGCAGCTGACTGGCATTGCATGCTGTTATTTAGTCCATGATCTACTAATACACACAGATCCTTCTCAACAAGTGACTCTCCCAGTTTTACTCCCCCTAGAACAGTGATGGCGAACCTTTTAGAGACCAAGTGCCCAAACTGCAACCCAAAACCCACTTATTTATCGCAAAGTGCCAACACGGCAATTTACCATGAATACTACAGTCCAATATAATATATGTTTTATGTACTTTATCATTTATCTATCATAGCCTGCCTACATTCTGTGTGCTGCCTGTGCTGTTCATAGCGCACCTGCGCTGATTAATGGCAGGAAAATTGTTAGGCATACTGGCATGCCTTAGACTTTTTTCAGGGTGTAGGTGCCAACAGAGAGGGCTCTGAGTGCCGCCTCTGGCACCCGTGGCATAGGTTCGCCACCACTGCCATAGAACATATGCAGCATGCAGATTATTAGCCCCCAGGGGCATAACTTAAAATTTATCTTTATTGAACCTCATTTGCCAAGTGGAGGCCCAAACAGTAAGTTTGTCCAAGTCAGCTTGTAACTTATTAACATCTTCCATAGACTGGACGGTATTACAAAGTTTGGTGTCTGCAAAAATAGAAATAGCTCTATTAATCCCATCCTCTAAGTCATCAATGAATAAGTTAAATAATAGCGGACCCAGCACAGAACCTTGGGATACACCACTTATAACCGGGGACCATTTAGAGTAGGAATCGTTGACCACAACTCTTTGGATACGATCTTAGCGCCAACTTTCAATCCAGTTAGAAATTATATTTTCTAAATAGACGACGGACGTCAATATCCACGTCTGAGAGGGACAATATCGAACGCATTTGCAAAGTCCACACAATATCCAGAACCTTCACTCTGTCCAGGCTTCTAATCACCTCTTCATAGGTGTTAGTTTGACAGCTTCTGTTCTTAGTAAAACCATGTTGGCGATCACTTATTATATTATTTACAGTTACATAATCCTTGATGTAGTCCTGTAGAAGGCCCTCAAAATTTTTCCCACTATGGATGTTAAGCTAACTGGTCTATATTTACATGTTGAAGACCTAGCACCCTTTATGAAAATGGGCACCACATTCACCTTTCATCAGTCTTTTGGTACAATGCCGGTGTCACTCAGTAGCGGTCAGTAGCTCTATTAACTGTGTATGCTCTTGTTGCTCACATACAGCCGTGACATTATAATACACCAAAACCGTCTTTTTTGACATGGATCCGCTTTCTGGCCTGGTTGACCGCATGCAGGGTCTTTCTTTGGAAGTAGCGGATATCCGTCAATCTATGTCTCAGCTTCAAGCATTGGGCTCTGCTCCGGCTCATGGAGTCTGTTGCGAGCCAAAGGTCTCACTTCCGGAAACGTTCTCCGGGGGCAGTGAGAATTTTGTTCGCTTCAGAGAGGCATGCAAACTCCATTTTTGCTTGTGTCCCCACTCCTCTGGTAAGGAGGAGCAGAGGGTGAGGATTGTCATCTCCCTGCTCAGGGGTAATGCTCAGACTTGGGCTTTTTCGCTGCCATCAGGGGATCCCTCCCTTCGATCCGTGGAAAGATTTTTTGTGGCCCTGGGGCAGATATATGATGACCCGGATCGTGTTGCTCTGGCCGAATCTAACTTACGTGTTTTATGCCAGAACAAACTGTCTGCGGAGCTTTATTGTTCTGAATTTCGGAGATGGGCAGCTGATTCAGGTTGGAATGATGCTGCACTCCGGAGTCAGTTCTGTCATGGTCTCTCAGAGAGATTGAAAGATGCGTTTGCTTTCCATGAGAGACCAACGTCCTTAGAGTCTGCCATGTCATTGGCGGTACGCCTTGACAGGCGTCTAAGAGAAAGAAACGAGACCTCTCTGTCCAGCCATTGTCAGTCTAGGGGCAGTGGTGCGGACTCATTCAGTGTGCAGGGGCCTCATCCTGTCTCGGTCCCCTCTGAGGAGGAGCCCATGCAGCTAGGTCGACTTGCCCCTGATAAAAGAGGATTTAGTCCTCAGAGTATGGTGTGTTTTTGTTGTGGGGGCATAGCTCATTTGGCAAATGTTTGTCCGTCTAGGAGATTCTTGAACTGTACTAAGAGCAATAATAAGAGAAATACCTCAAAAGGTAAATCATCAAGTTATGCTTCATCTGCTACTTTGGGCAAAGTTGATGTAGGAATTGATGCTTTTCCTCTGACATGCAGTTCCCGTTTTCTCCTGTCTGCCAGGGTGGCGCTAGAGAGCAAAGTCATTTCTTGTGAGATTTTTGTCGATAGTGGAGCGGCCGTCAATCTTATTGACACTCAATTTGTAGCCATGCATGGTTTTCAGGTTTGCACATTAGAAAAGGATATACCTGTTTTTGCTATTGACTCTGCTCCACTCTCACAGAGATCCCTGAAGGGCATTGTTCACAATATCCGGCTAGCTGTAGGTGACACTCATGTGGAGGATATATCTTGTTTTGTCCTTAACGGATTGCCTTCTCCTCTAGTTTTGGGGTTACCCTGGCTCACTAGACATAACCCCACTATTGATTGGCAAGGAAGGCAAATAAATGAGTGGAGTGACTTTTGTAGAGAAAATTGTCTCACAGCGACTTTTGCAGAGGTGTCTACTAAAACTGTGCCATCATTTCTCTCTGATTTCTCGGACGTGTTTTCCGAGAGCGGTGTTCAGGAGCTACCTCCTCACCGGGAGTTTGACTGTCCCATTAACCTCATTCCCAAAAGCACGCCTCTACAATCTCTCACAACCGGAAAGAATCGCAATGCGAACCTATATCTCCGAGAGTCTCGATAAGGGGCATATTCGTCCCTCAAAATCACCTGTTGCCGCTGGGTTTTTTTTGTTAAAAAAAAAGATGGCTCTCTGAGACCTTGCCTAGATTTTAGGGAGCTGAACCGTATCACGATTCGCGATCCCTATCCCCTTCCTCTGATCCTGGACCTCTTCAACCAAATAGTTGGGGCCAAAGTTTTTTCCAAATTGGATTTGAGAGGCGCGTACAACCTGGTCAGGGTCAGAGAGGGGGATGAATGGAAAACGGCCTTTAATACTCCTAAAGGGCATTTCGAGAATCTCGTTATGCCTTTCGGCCTGATGAATGCTCCGGCTGTCTTTCAGCATTTTGTTAATAGTATTTTCTACCATTTAATGGGGAAATTTGTATTGGTGTATCTTGATGATATTTTGATTTTTTCCCCTGATGTTCAGACCCATCAGGATCATCTTTTTCAGGTTCTGCAGATTCTGCGGGAAAATAAATTGTACGCCAAGCTGGAGAAATGTCTTTTTATGGTATCGGAGATTCAATTTCTGGGTTTTCTCCTCTCTGCTTCTGGTTTTCGCATGGATCCGGAGAAGGTCCGTGCTGTACTTGGGTGGGAGCTTCCTGAGAATCAGAAGGCATTGATGCGCTTTCTGGGTTTTGCGAACTATTACAGAAAGTTCATTTTGAATTATTCCTCTGTTGTCAAACCCCTTACTGACATGACAAAAAAGGGGGCAGATTTTTCCTCTTGGTCGGAGGAGGCGCTTGCAGCTTTTTCTAAGATTAAAGAGAGTTTTGCGTCTGCTCCCGTCTTGGTGCATCCCGATGTTTCCTTACCTTTTATTGTTGAGGTGGATGCTTCCGAGGTGGGTGTGGGTGCGGTTTTGTCCCAGGGCCCTTCTCCTGCCAAATGGCGACCCTGTGCCTTTTTCTCTAAAAAACTCTCCCCGGCAGAGAGAAACTATGATGTGGGAGATAGGGAGTTGTTGGCCATCAAGTTGGCTTTCGAGGAATGGCGCCATTGGTTGGAGGGGGCCAGGCACCCTATCACCGTTTTTACCGACCATAAGAATCTGGCATACTTGGAGTCGGCCAGGCGTATGAATCCGAGACAGGCCAGATGGTCTCTGTTCTTCTCCAGATTCAATTTTGTCGTTACATTCCGCCCTGGGATCAAAAATGTGAAGGCTGATGCTCTCTCTCGCTGTTTTCCGGGAGGAGGAAACTCTGAGGACCCGGGTCCCATTTTGGCGGAGGGGGTAGTTGTTTCTGCTCTATATTCTGATTTGGAGGCCGAGGTCCAGGCTGCACAGACTGAGGCACCTGCCCGTTGTCCTTCTGGGAAGTTGTTTGTGCCTCCTGAGCTACGTCACAAACTCTTCAAGGAGCATCATGATACTGTTCTTGCTGGTCACCCCAGGAGTAGAGCCACGGTAGATCTCATTGCTCGGAGATTTTGGTGGCCAGCTCTTCGTAAGTCGGTGGAGGGTTTTGTGGCTGCTTGTGAGGCGTGCGCTCGCGCTAAGGTCCCTCGTTCACGGCCATCAGGTTCCCTTCTCCCGTTACCCATACCTTCCCGTCCTTGGACACACCTGTCCATGGACTTTATCACGGATCTTCCTCGTTCCTCAGGGAAGTCGGTGATCCTGGTGGTGGTGGACCGTTTTAGCAAGATGGCTCATTTCGTACCTTTCCCTGGTTTACCCAATGCTAAAACGTTGGCGCAAGCTTTTGTCGACCATATTGTTAAATTGCACAGCATTCCCTCTGATATTGTTTCCGATAGAGGCACGCAGTTTGTGTCCAGGTTCTGGAAGGCTTTCTGTTCTCGCCTGGGGGTTCGGTTGTCCTTCTCTTCTGCTTTTCACCCGCAGTCGAATGGTCAGACTGAGCACCTCAATCAGAATCTGGAGACATATTTGCGCTGTTTTGTGGCAGAGAACCAGGAGGATTGGTGTTCATTTCTCCCTCTTGCTGAGTTTGCTCTGAACAACCGTCGTCAGGAATCTTCTGATAAGTCACCATTCTTTGGTGCATATGGGTTCCATCCGCAGTTTGGGACATTCTCGGGAGGGGCTCTTTCTGGTTTACCTGAGGAGGAGAGATTTTCCTCGTCTTTGTCTTCCATTTGGCAAAAGATTCAGAGTAATCTTAGAAAGATGAGTGAGAAGTATAAGCGTGTGGCTGATAAGAGACGTGTGCCTGGTCCGGACCTGAATGTGGGTGATCTGGTTGTCTACAAGAAATATTAAACTGAAGGTTCCCTCCTGGAAATTGGGACCCAAGTTTATTGGGCCTTATAAAATCTTGTCAGTCATCAATCCTGTTGCCTTCCGTCTTGATCTTCCACGGGTTTGGAAGATACATAATGTATTTCACAGATCTCTCTTAAAACCATATGTCCAGCCCACGGTACCCTCCTCTTTGCCTCCTCCTCCGATTTTGGTTGATGGCAATCTGGAGTTTGAGGTTTCCAGAATTGTGGACTCTCGCATTGTCCGCGGTTCTCTTCAGTACCTCGTTCATTGGAAGGGTTATGGTCCTGAGGAGAGGATGTGGGTTCCGGTGTCGGACATTAAAGCCACTCGCCTCATCAGGGCATTTCATAGGGCTCATCCTGAGAAGGTGGGTTCTGGGTGTCCGGAGTCCACCCGTAGAGGGGGGGTACTGTCACTAGCAGAGTTTTGAGACGTTCTCACAGCTCTGTTTCTCCACCCCTGTGATGATGTCACTACTAGAGCTTGGAGGAGTCCTCCCAGCTGTTCCTCCTGCGTTTGATTTCCCTGCCTTTAAATCACCCCTCCTCCTTTCTAGGCTGTGGATTATAGTTCTCATTTGAGTTGTAGCTCTTGCTTGAGTATCTTCACTTGTTAGCTTTCATTTCACTGGACCTGTGTTCTGCTGCAGCAAGCACTCCGGATATTGCCAGCTGTCCTTGGATCCGTCTTCTCTGCGGCTGCAGCCCCTTTAGCTAAGTGTGCAGACATTGTTGTGTACCTGTTTATTTTCTGACTGGATCTGAGGCGGCCACGGTTCCCTCCATATACTGAGCAGGGCACCGGTGGCCGTGCCCCTTCCACTATTGTAGGGGTTACAGTGGTCATCAGTCTTAGGTACGTGGGCATGCCCCGTTCCACCATTTGGATCCGGGCATGTGCTTTAGCAGCATAGGGAGAGCTTTGAGGGTCTGACAGGGGTCACCCTTTATCCTCCCTAGTTTGGGTCCGGTCAGTAGCTCTATTAACTGTGTATGCTCTTGTTGCTCACATACAGCCGTGACAGCCGGTCATTAAAGAATATGTAGTCACTTGTTCTGAAGTAACTTGTCCTCCTGTGTGATTATTACAGGTTTTGTGTGTACTAATTAGAATGAAGACATTTTATTTATTCTAATGATCGTCCCTAGACAAAACGAGCCATTATAACTAATGAAAGGTATTTAGGAATATATTTATAATAAAGTAATATTTAAGTTTTTCAGTAATATTATTTTAATTCCTGGAGAATCCCTTTAACCTCTTGGGGACACAGGGCGTACAGGTACGCCCTTATGTCCCGGTACTTAAGGACACAGTGCGTACCTATACGCCCTGTGTATTTCCGATCACCACCGTTCGGTGATCAAAACAGAATGCCTTTTGAAATCATTCAGCAGGCACTCTGTGATAATGCCGAGGGGGGTCCTGTGACCATCCCCCTCCCCCCCCCCGTATCGGTTAATTAAGACCTGCGGTTTGCAGCGCTTTCGGAAGTTTCTCCTTCTTATGTGCTGGCGGGTTGTGCGGGGGGGGGGGGGGGGGTGAGGTGCGGGGGGGGCGCGCGATCATCCGCCCGCCCCCTCTCTCAGGATGACCGAGCAGTTAGCAGAGTGTCAGCACATTGCTGACACTCTGCTTGAAATGGCTGACATCTGTGCTGGCACAGATGTTAGGCGTTTAACCCCTTCCATGCTGTGGTCCGTAGGGACCGCTGTATGGAAGGGGTTAACAGGGAGTGAGCTCCCTCCCTCTCCCAACGGGGGCTGCTGTGCCGTTTCAGCCCCCGATTCTTGACGGGATCACAGAGGGGGCGGCTCCCCTCCCTCCCCATCACCCGCTGCTCTGTTGTGGCAGCGGGTGATGGTTACCATGGCAACCAGACACCTTCACAGGCTTCCGTCTTGCCATGGTAAGGCTAAGTTTGATCAGACTTCTGCTAAAGGCACAAGTCTGATCAGACTAAGTGTAAAGTGAAAATACTGTTCTGTACACTATATAGTGTACTGTATTGTATTATACAGACATCAGACCCACTGGATCTTCAAGAACCAAGTGGGTCTGGGTAAAAAAAAAAAACATTTATCACTGATTAAAAATTAAAAAAATTAAATGCACTACACATATTAGGTATCGCCACGTCCGTAATAAGCTGCTCTATAAAAATATCACATGACCTAACCCCTCAGGTGAATACCGTAAAAAATAAAATAAAAAAAAAGGTGTAAAAAAAAAGCCATCAAACTGTCATCTCATCCCACAAAAATCATACCCTACCCAAGATAATCGCCCAAAAACTGAAAAAACTATGGCTCTCGGACTATGGTCTCACTAAAACATGATTTTTTGGGTTTCAAAAATGAATGAATTGTGTAAAACGTACATAAAAAAAAGTTGACATATTAGGTATCGCCGCATCTGTAATAACTTGCTCTATAAAAATACCACATGATCTAACCTGTCAGATGAATGTTGTAAATAACAAAAAATAAAAACGGTGCCAAAATAGCTATTTCTTGTTACCTTGCCTCACAAAAAATGTAATATAGAGCAACCAAAAATCATATGTACCCTAAAATAGTACCAACAAAACTGCCACCCTATCCCGTAGTTTCCAAAATGGGGTAATTTTTTTGGAGTTTCTACTCTAGGGGTGCAGCAGGGGGGCTTCAAATGGGACATGGTATCAAAAAACCAGTCCAGCAAAATTTGCCTTTCAAAAACCGTATGGCATTCCTTTCCTTCTGCGCCCTGTCATGTGCCCGTACAGCAGTTTACGACCACATATGGGGTGTTTCTGTAAACTACAGAATCAGGGCCATAAATATTTAGTTTTGTTTGGCTGTTAACCCTTGCTTTGTAACTGGAAAAAAAAATATTAAAATGGAAAATCTGCCAAAAAAGTGCAATTTAAAAATTTTATCTCTATTTTCCATTAATTCTTGTGGAACACTTAAAGCGTTAACAAAGTTTGTAAAATCAGTTTTGTATACCTTGAGGGGTGTAGTTTCTAAAATGGGGTCACTTTTTTTAGAGTTTCTACTCTAGGGGTGCATCAGGGGGGCTTTAAATGGGACATGGGGTCAAAAAAACAGTCCAGCAAAATCTGCCTTTCAAAAACCGTATGGCATTCGTTTCCTTCTGCGCCCTGCCGTGTGCCCGTACAGCAGTTTACGACCACATATGGGGTGTTTCTGTAAACTACAGAATCTGGGCCATAAATATTGAGTTTTGTTTGGCTGTTAACCCTTGCTTTGTAACTGGAAAAAATGGATTCAAATGGAAAATCTGCCAAAAAAGTGAAATTTTATCTCCATTTTCCATTAATTCTTGTGGAACACCTAAAGGGTTAGCAAAGTTTGTAAAATCAGTTTTGAATACCTTGAAGGGTGGTTTCTATTATGTAAGCCTCACAAAGTGACTTCAGACCTGAACTTGTCCTGAAAAAGTGGGTTTTAGAAATTTTCTGAAAAATTTCAAGATTTGCTTCTAAACTTCTAAGCCTTCTAACGTCCCCAAAAAATAAAATGGCATTCACAAAATGATCCAAACATGAAGTAGACATATGGGGAATGTAAATTAATAACTATTTTGGAGGTATTACTATGTATTATAGAAGAAAAGAAATAGAAATTTGGAAATTAGCAAATTTTTCAATTTTTTTGGTAAAGTTAGAATTTTTGTTATAAATAAAAATCTACTGGTCTATAATTACCCGGTAAAGACCTAACAACCTTTATTAAAATATGCACCACATTCGCCTTGTGCCAACCCCTGTCAATGCCTGTCATTAAATATTATTATAAACAAAGGCAAAGCAATGGGTGATTGATCCTTTGTACATTGCTCGTTTTTACCTGTGTATTGTGAGTATAAAAAACCCTGTTTTACTCCAATTCATGTGACGGTACTTCACTATTGGCTGCATTCTTGGTGTTCCATAGAAGCCTGGAAGGGAGAGGAGGAAAGGCTTCGACTGGCCTGTTTGCTTTCCCATGTCCGCGATTATTTGACTGGTCCAACAAAAAGAAACGCATTTACCTGTGTGAACTGCACCCATTTCGCCACTGGGACCTGCAACGCTATTAGGCAATGTACTTTTTGAGGCTGTTTTTATTATTATTTAAAGAGGCAACGCAATAACTGAACTGAGCTCTTTTAGAACTCTTGGGTGTAATCTATCTAGAACTGGGGCCTGGTTGACTTTAACTTTTTTGGGCCAATATCCAAAAAGGATTGTTTGAAGTTTTTAGGAGAGATCTCCCCTTGTCAGCATCTGTATACTTCTTTAATAATACTGTCGATAAGCATCTATAATATATCCTGATGCCCGCAAGAATTCATATTGCGTTCAGGTAGAGGTCTCCTTCACTTTCTATCTTGGCAGTTTTTCATAGGGTTAATAGATTCTCGTTATACGAGGACCTTATTGGCACTCTAAGTGATTCCAAATATGGAATGCATGGTTAAAACTGTGCCACCTCTCCTAACTTGCAATACTTCCTGTCTCCGCAAACAACAACCCATAGAAGACTTGACTGCTCTCTTTTCCCCTCCCTAGCCTTTTACCTCTTGGGCCAGGAGAGTCACGGGAGTTGAGCTTTTTTTTCGTACCGCATTAGGCTACTTTCACACTTGCGTTCGGAGCGGATCCGTCTGATGTTTCATCAGACGGATCCGCTCCGATAATGCAGACGTTCGCATACGTTCAGAACGGATGCGTCTGCATTAAAACTTCCGTTGAAAGTCAATGGCGAACGGATCCGCTTGAAGATTGAGCCATATAGTGTCATCTTCAAGCGGATCCGTCCCCATTGACTTACATTGTAAGTGTGGACGGATCCGCTCGCCTCCGCACGGCCAGGCGGACACCCGAACGCTGCAAGCAGCGTTCAGGTGTCCGCTCACTGAGCGGAGCGGAGGCTGAATGCTGGCAGGCGGATGCATTCTCAGTGGATCCGCCTCCACTGAGAATGCATTGGGGCCAGACGGATGCGTTCGGGGCCGCTCGTGAGCCCCTTCAAACGGTGCGCACGAGCGGACACCCGAACGCTAGTGTGAAAGTAGCCTTTCTCAGGTAACTCTTTTTGGTCTCATACTGCTTCTTCAAACCATATTTGACATTACCCACTGATATTGGAGGCTTATTTTTTATGTACTCACATACATTCTTCGTGAATTTTTCCTTGCTTTTTTGATAATAAATATTTCTTCAAACATAAATCGTTTCCATACCTGTGCAGGGATCAAATGGACAGTAGCCACAATAATGTAAGCTGTATTGATCATAAAGTACATTTTAGATTGTGTGAAAGGCTATTTTTTTTATAGGGGTTGTCCAGCCTTTGGGATTTTTTAACTGTCCCCAGCAGCATGTTGTACCTATGAAAAAATCATACCCAACTGTTCCATGCTGCTCCTTTCTAACTCAGTGGCTCTGTTTTACGGTCCCCGGCTTGTAAAGGTCTGAACTAGTGGGGTCAAAGGCACTGCCAATGATGGCCCCAGCAGTGTCATGTCCCCAAACAGCATATCACTGCTGGGTCACATGCCACTTGGGGACATGTCATTGCTGACGTCATTCATTGGCTGCAATGGCGCATGTAACTCCGTCCATGTGGAAATTTACACACTGAGGACTGGGAAGACTGTTGAACAGTTGGAGGCAAGGGAAAGAAGTGTGGAAAAGTTGAGTATGATTTTTTTACAGGTACAACATGCTGCTGGGGACAATTAAGATAGGCTACTATTAAAGCATGTGTCACTTCCACTCTCTACATTCATGCAACAGCTAAACTGGGAAATTATTTTAACACCTAGTATTTGCATGATGTTGGACCTAACAATAATTTTGATTACTTATATAACAGCCTCTATAAAGAGCATCTGTCAGCTCTCCTGTCATGTCTGCTTTAGAAAATAAATGTATTCCCCACAATTACAACACAATTTCCTACTAGAAATATATTAATAAATTAACTACTGCCGGAACGTCCCTAAACAGTCTGATACTGTCTAGTGAGTACTGACAGTGCCACAACAGTTAGGCCGTTTTCACACAATATTTAGTCAGTGATTGTAGGCCAAAACCAGGTGCAGGTGTAAAACAGAACAGGTGCAAATCTTTCCAAATCTTATCTTATCATCTCTCTGAGGCTCCAATCCTGGTTTTGGTCACAGTCACTGATCACGGATCAAACACTGACTGTGTGAAAGTGACCATTTGTCAATGTATTCATACAATTCTAGGAAGAATGATTGAGGAACATCACAATGCAGAACTCTACGGAAAAGATGCTCCACAATTGTTATTCCAGAGGGAAGCAATTATTTACTAAAAAAGTCAGGAAAGCTAAGGCTACTTTCAGCCTCAGACGTTCATAGCTGGAGTCCATTGACTATAATGGGAGCCAATGGAGATCTGGCCACTTCCCAGCATAAATGTCAGGAGTCAGCCAGACAAAAACAGTTTTGTGCGGCGATTCTTGTCCAGCCAAATCCCGGCATTTATGCTAAGAAGTGGATGGATCCCGGCCAGATCCCATTATAGTCTATGGAATCCAGCAGGCATGCCGCACTATTCAGCTATGACGGATCCGGAGAACTCCAGAGGGCTTCCAGGTTGCTTTAGTGCTAGTTCTTATCTTCAGTGTCGCGATCACAATGTAACATGAACTGATACGGCATAACAACTGGAGTTGTGGATAAATTATCTACAGTGACATTACATTGAACATTCTCCCTTCTCAAAACTTATTGGTATACTACAGTTGACACTGTGATTTATTACAATTTGGTCGCTCTTCATATTTTTGCTATGATGCCATTGATACAAATGGCCTTCCTTTTTGACGTCTCAGGATCATTGTAACTTTATACTCTAGTACATGGAAGATTACTCTCCATTAAACACTATGACAGATATGGAAACTGTCATCTGCCCTTGTATGCTTCTGTATCTCCCATAGAAGAATATCTTTGTAAGGCCTCATACACACAACCATATCCAAATGTCCAGATAACTACAGATACTTTCCGTGTGAATTTTGTATTTTTCTTACTCTCCTCAATAGAAAAGACTATTCTTGTCCACAAAGCGGACAGAATAGAACATGTTCATGGATCCGCAAAAAATACAGATGTGTGCATGAATCCATAGAAATGAATGGGTCAGTGTGCTATCCACAAAAAATGCAGATTTTAAATAATACAGGAGGCTCCTATTATATGCAATCTCTTTCAGTTAATTTTGCCACAGCAGTAAGGGTTAACAACCATAGAGAACGAAAAAAATAAAAAAGTTGAACAGACAGTCCCATATGCAAATGACGACATAGCCAATCAGGTGAGATCAGAGTCTATAAATGTCTGTGTAATCACTTCCAATTCCTCTTTTTTCGGCCTCATGCACACGACCGTGCTGTTTTTTGTGGACCGCAAACCACGGATCCGCAAAAAACGGAAGCCGCCCGTGTGCCTTCCGCAATTTGCGGAACGGAACGGGCGGCCCATTGTAGACATGCCTTTTCTTGTCCGCAAAACGGACAAGAATAGGACGTGCTATATTTTTTTTGCGGGGCCTCGGAACGGAGCAACGGATGCGGACAGCACACGGAGTGCTGTCCGCATCTTTTACGGCCCCATTGAAGTGAATGGATCCGCACCCGAGCCGCAAAAACTGTGGCTCGGATGTGGAACCGAAAAACGGTCGTGTGCATGAGGCCTTACTGCTGGCCACAGATGAAAAAATTTTAGTATTTAGTTACTGTATACTATATTGTTTGTTGGTTCATATATATATATATATATATATATATATATATATTTTTTTTTTTTTTTGGGGTTAGTTTTCCACTGTTCACCGCACCCTCACTGCATGTATTCCTAACTTTTCAAAATATGTATTACTTAATTCTTTTAGTCTGTCTAATCCTTCTGTTATCTAATCTTACCTCCTTAGGCCGCTTGCAGACGAGCGTGTCCGGATAATGGCCGGATGTGTTGCGGCAAATCAGCGCGAGTAGGTACCCAATTGCAGTCAGTTTTGACTGCGATTGCGTTCCGTTGTTCAGTTTTTATCACGCGGGTGAAATGTGTTTTGCACGAGCGTGATAAAAAAACTGAATGTGGTACCCAGACCCGAACTTCTTCACAGAAGTTCAGGTTTGGGTTCAAGGTTGTGTAGATTGTATTATTTCACCTTATAACATGGTTATAAGGGAAAATAATAGCATTCTGAATACAGAATGCATAGTACAATAGGGCTGGAGGGGTTAAAAAAAAAAGATTTAACTCACCTTAATCCACTTGTTCGCATCTCTTCTGTCTTCTTCTTTGAGGAATAGGACCTTTGATGACCTCACTGCGCTCATCACATGGTCCGTCACATGATCCACCACCATGGTGATGGATCATGTGACGGACCATGTGACGAGCGTAGTGACGTCATCAAAGGTCCTTTTCCTGTGCACAGCAAAGAAGAAGAAAGAAGAGAAGCCGGGCTGCGCGATCAAGTGGATTTAGGGGAGTTAGATTATTTTTAATTTTTTTTTAACCCCTCCAGCCCTATTGTACTATGCATTCTGTATTAAGAATGCTATTATTTTCCCTTATAACCATGTTATAAGGGAAAATAATAATGATCGGTTCCCCATCCCGATCGTCTCCTAGCAACCGTGCGTGAAAATCGCACCGCATCCGCCCTTGCTTGCGATTTTCACGCAGCCCCATTCACTTCTATGGGGTCTGCGTTGCGTGAAAAACGCTGAATATAGAACATGCTGCGATTTTCACGCAAAGCACAAGTGATGCGTGAAAATCACTGCTCGTGTGCACAGCCCCATAGAAATGAATGGGTCCGGATTCAGTGCGGGTGCAATGCGTTCACGTCACACATTGCACCCGCGCGGAAAACTCGCTCATGTGAAAGGGGCCTTACTGTGTTCTCCTCAGTAGCTATTTTTAGCATGGTTACCAGGGTCCCAGGTATCTCGGCAGATTGTTAGTAGTTGGTAATCAGTTACAGTCACCCCCCTTTACCTCAGAAGTACTATGTTTCTTCTCACCTCACACGCTCTGCTGCTCCGTCCTGCGACAGTCTCAGAATTATATATTATCCAGTTTTGCCCCTATTGGTTACTTCTGCTTACCACAATATATTCTATATACTTACCAGACAGGTTAACATTTCGGCTCTATAGTAGCCAGTTTAAATTTTGTGCAGTTCCCTGCTGCTATTCATTACATCATTCCTGTCAGTTTTTTCTCACCGCTATTTTGTTCAGTATACCCTCTTCATTATGTCTAATGAGGAACATGTTACACCTATGGAGGTTCCTGAAGCCTCAGGTTTATTATCCGAAGAGCATATTAGGTCTCTGGTTAATCTAGCAGTACAAAAGTCTGTTCAGTCAGCTTTTCACTCAGTTATGACTGGCATGCAAGATTCAATTGCTAAGACTGTATCCCTGGCTATATCCCAGGCAAAACCAATCCTGTCACCTGCAGTCATTCCCTTTACCCCATGTGGCGAAACCAACCTCGCCACTGGGTTTTGGAGGGGCCTGTTTGCCAGCCTCTTGCCCCAGGATTATGGGCCCTCTCATCAGCCCATGCTAAACTTTTGAACCCCTGGTCTAATTCGTGCCATTTTGGGATATGTTAAAAGTCTATATGTACTGTAAAGGGTGGGACATTGTATATTTGAATAGTGATGACTGTCCTATTGTCTCCACGTGTGTATTGGCGATTTCCCTTTGTCCTGAGAGATAATTTAATTACTCCTCGGTTGTCTCCAGGACAAAAGACATTGTGTATTCTCCTGCCTGTGATGATTACATTAACCCATTGTGCAAGGTAATTGTATCACAGGCAGAGGGGAGGATTTTGTGTGGGAGTGTTTTACTGTATTGTACATGTTTATTGGTTGTTTTTACAAAACTCTCTGGGTGGTAACCTTGTTAGAAAATGTGTATAAGTCAATGCTTGTGTGTTCAATAAAGAGTTCCTGTTTTACCCTTCATCATGTTGAGGCTGGTGTTTGGGTAACTGATCGACACTGGGGATTGCTATACGCTGAAGATTTGCTATACTCCCCTGGCTATAACTACTAGCTCTTGTAAGAGCTGTTACTGCTCTCTGGATTTAGGAGAGGTTCACCCACTGGAGCCTGGAGCCTTGTCGTAGGTCCAGGGTGGGTAGGAGACGGAGAGACCTCAATCAAGCTTCGGTGGTTCGTGGGGTCTGTGGCGGTTATGGTGTCAAGTGGAGTGCTTGGATTTCTTGGGAAGCACTAGGAGCATCCATCGACGGAGGTACCCGGTCGGGGTGCTAGGAGATCCGTTACACCCCGTCCGATAATTTTTGGTCGGCGGAGGACTCGACCTCAAACATGGTCCAGGGTTTGAAGAAGTCCGGAAAAATTTCGCAAAAGAGGCATATTCCTCAGACCGATCCCTCACTCTCCAAAAAGAATAAAATGTCAGTCAGCCGGAGGGATCAGGTGGCTGTTGATGGCTCGCTATTACAAAGCAGCACTAATACTGGTGTTTCTCACATACACCCCAGACCCTCTACCCGTGAGGAAGGAACATAGTAAACAAGTTTCTAAGTCCTCACGTCGGGAAAAAACGGATTTATATGGAATCTCTTCCGGTAATTCTTCTTCTGACAAAGATGAGTCATCTTCTCTGAAGTAGATTCCGACTACCAAGATTTTTCTGAGAATGACGGTGACAATGAGCCTTATACTGTAAATGAGTCAGGTTCAATCCTGTTAGATTCTACCGGGCAACCATATTTTGACCCAGGTTCAATAAAACATCCCCGGTCTGGGGAGTAGCTCCCATGCCCTCAAATCTCAAATTTTATAAGCTCCTGGATTAAGAAACCACTTGACAAGGCGGACAATAAAAAACTGAAGGCCGAATGTCCCAGGCCTACCCTCACTAACCATCTCGCTGATACACCCGAGATCGACCCTACACTCATTACGTTTTTGATGAAAACTGGGAAGAAGCCCAAAAAGGTGATTGATCGCAGTTTTCGGTTTTGTCAAGATAAGCTCCTTGACATGTTAGGTCTCATAGCAAAAATTTTGGAGCTATCTGAGCAGGCCGCGGGTCAGCCGGTAGACACCTCGATTCTACGAGGTTGGGCACAGAGATCTACGTGCCTCCTGGGCAACGCAAATGCGGCCTTATGTGCCGAAAGGAGGAGGTCCTTGCTTTTAAGACTGGACCCTCAACTGATCCAACACCGAGCCTTCGGTGTCCCATAACGGTCTCCTGTTTGGGGAATCGTTCATAAAAGAGATCAACCAATATGTAGGACTTTTTTCCACTTTAGAGAGAGCTCAGACATCTCTGAAAAACGTTTTCCACTCCAGAGTTTTTGGCAGGGCTTGGAAACGGAGGGGACGGTTTTCCAGCCGCCAATCCCTTTGAGGGATCCCAATTTAGAGGCCCCCCATACAGAAGCCACCCAACATACCTCCACTGCTTTCCAGCCGTCCCCGTTCTTCCCCACCAGAGGATGACCGTGGAGGGCAAGAGGATATAGAGGCTACCCGCGCTCCAGGCCATCTACAGGTAAGCCCAACGCTTCAACATTCTTCCCAGCTACCATTGGGAGGAAGGATAATGCTTTTTTTTCCATGCTTGGAGCCTCATAACTTCAGACGCTTGGATACTAAATACCATCCTGGGATATCAGATAGAGTTCATCTCTACCCCAATTCAGTCAATATTTCCTCAACCTATGGTATTCTGCAAAAAAGATTACGATCTTATATCTCAAGAGGTCATGGAACTCTGTTCCAAGGGTGCCATAATACCAATCGCTCCCACAGATATGGTTTTTCTCAGCAATCTATTCATTGTGAGCAAGAAAGACGGTGGCCACAGGCCAGTCATAAATCTGAAAACACTGAACAAATATGTCACCTACTAACATTTCAAAACGGAGGGCTTGCACTTATTAAGAGACCTCCTTTTACAGGGTGATTGGCTTGTGAAGATAGACTTAAAAGACGCATATCTCACAGTCCCTATACACCCTTTGTCACAACCTTATCTTCAGTTTTCATGGGAAGACCAACTATGGCAATTTACCAGTCTCCCATTCGGACTCTCCTCAGCCCCATGGTGTTTCACCAAACTGTTGAAACCCGTGGTAGCCGCATTACGGAGCCAAAGTGTACAACTTATTATATACCTGGAAGATATTCTAATCATGGCCCAGTCTCTGCCTTTCATTCATCTACACATGCAATGGACATTATCCCTTCTGTCAGATCTTGGTTTTCTGATCAACGATCAGAAGTCGATTCTGACTCCTACAAAAGAGATAGAATATCCGGGTTTTCTAATCAATTCCGAATCTGCTATCTTAAGTCTCCCTACCAGGAAATTGAAAATGATTCGGAAGGAGATTCGTTCAATATTGAACAAAAGTTTAATATTGTTATGGACTATTGCCAGAGTCGTGGGTCTACTCTCGGCCTCCATACAGGCTCGCCTACATGGATGAAATATCCTTTACACCAGAGACCAAGGAAGAACTTCTCTAGTGGTGGCATCATATTCAGGAATGGAATGGGAAAGCAATTTTCCACTCCATTCCGGATTTAGTATTAGAATCATATGCAAGCTGTCTGGGTTGGGGAGCCCGTTGCGGTTTTCTCTCTACTGGAGGTCCCTGGAAGAAACCTTATTTCACATCAATTGTTTAGAGCTTCTAGCGGGGGGTTTTCGCACTCAAGAGTTTTGCAAAAGACAAATCACATTGTTGCATGTTATTACGCATGGACAATATTTCAGCAGTCCAATAAGTGAACTGCTTAGGAGGAACCGAATCGAAACTCTTAGCAGACATTGCAAAAGATTTCTGGCATTTTTGCTTGGATCGCAACATCGTCTTGACAGCGGAATATATTCCGGGTCTTTCCAATTCTAGCAGATTGGAATTCCCGCTATCTTTCGGATTCCAGCGACTGGACTCTGGATCCTCATGTCTTAACAAATCAATTCACTTTGGGGTCCTCTCCAACTCGATCTTTTAGCCTCTCGACTCAACCGACGACTAACAACATTTTTTAGTTGGCGCCTGGACCCCGAGGCCATAGGCGTAGATGCCTTGCTACAACCCGGGTCCTCTATACGCGTTTCCTCCTTTCAACCTCATTTCGAGAGTCCTTTTCCTTTGTCGTCTTCAGAAATCAACACTAGTTCTGATCACCCCGTGGTGGCCTTCCCAAATCTGGTTTCCACAAATCTTGAAACTTGCAATCGATTATCCTAGCTTCCTACCGTCTTTTCCATCCATCCTCCTGAATCCTTCTGGAGATTGTCACCCTCTAATCCTATCGGAAACCCTGACACTAGTAGCATGGTTGATTTCGGGTCACCAGAATTTAATTCAGAACTTTCAGGTACAGCTAATTAAATCCTTGCAGCAGCCTGGGCTCAAGGTACCAGGTCCGCTTACAGATCAGCCTGGAAGATTTGGGCTGATTGATGCTTACTACGGGATTTGGATCCCATACAAGCACCTCTCTCTATCATCATAAATTTTCTTTCAGAATCTTTCGATCTGAGCAAGGCTTATAGGAATATCAATGTATATCGCTCTGCTATATCTTTTTATCATGCTCCTATCAATTCTTTACCGATAGGGAAACATCCCTTGGTTTGTAGACTTATGAGAGGTATTAGATTCCAGAGACCTCCTGTTCCCAAATACCACTCCACTTGGGACGTATCAATCCTACTTAATTTCCTAATGTCTTGGGGCGATAACGAGTCTTTATCTCTTAAATTTCTATCCTTCAAGCTTACAGTTCTTCTATGTCTTATCTCTCTCAAGAGAGTATCAGGCTTTAGACGTTTCCCGCAAACAATTACTTCCTCATGGGGTTCGTTTTACTGTTTACAGACGCACAAAAACTAATCTACAATCAGTATTTTATCCTGCTGTCACGGATGGTGTACAGGAAACAAGATAAAACAATACAAACAATGACACACTGGATCCACAACTAAGGAACAAAAGGGAGACCCCTGCAATCGACCTGCCGCTCTCCCTTATTGCTCAGCCTATGCGACCACCCCAAAGGTGGATGGGCGCATATCCACGTGCCTCGGCTATCTTTAGACCTGAAGGCCCTACAATAGTGAGGGGACACGACCACCGGCTCCCTACACAGACACGGAGGGAGTCAGGGTCACCTGGATCCAGAAAACAGAAAATCATAAATACATAAACAGAACTTATCTTGCAAACGACTGTAGACAGGGAACAGGGAGCTGGGAGCTGGAAACTGGGAACAGCATGCACACACACTCCAGGAAGTTGTATCAGCCGCACCCTACTGCCTTATGGGGAGGAATTTAAAGGGAGGTAATGAGTCTGACTGCATGACAGCTGAGATAGCCTAACGAGGTGAGGAACAGAAACCAAAACAAAGAAACTCAAGGAGGAGGATCTGGACGGCTCCTGTCAGAGCTTCTCAGCTGTCTGGTTGTGACAGTACCCCTCCCTCTAGGAGTGGACTCCGGACACTCAGGGCCCACCTTCTCAGGATGGGACCTATGGAAAGCCCTGATGAGACGAGAGGCCTTAATGTCCGTCACTGGGAGCCACATCCTCTCCTCAGGACCATAACCCTCCCAATGAACGAGGTACTGGAGGGAACCGCGGACAAGACGAGAATCCACAATCCTAGAGACCTGAAATTCAAGATTTCCATCAACAATAATCGGAGGAGGAGGCAAAGGCGAGGGTACAATAGGTTGAACATAAGGTTTCAATAAGGACTTATGGAAAACATTATGGATCTTCCAAGTCTGAGGAAGATCAAGACGGTAGGCAACAGGATTGATGACAGACAGGATCTTGTAAGGCCCAATAAACCTAGGACCCAACTTCCAGGAGGGAACCTTCAATTTGATATTCTTGGTAGACAGCCACACCAAATCACCAACATTCAGGTCCGGACCAGGCACACGTCTCTTATCCGCCACACGCTTATATCTCTCACTCATGTTCTTTAGATTATCCTGAATCTTTTGCCAAATAGATGACAAAGACGAGGAGAATCTGTCCTCATCAGGCAAACCAGAAGAGCCCTCTCCAGAGAAAGTCCCAAACTGCGGATGAAACCCATATGCACCAAAAAATGGTGACTTATCAGAGGACTCCTGACGACGGTTATTTAACCACCTCAGCCCCCAGTGCTTAAACACCCTGAAAGACCAGGCCACTTTTTACACTTCTGACCTACACTACTTTCACCGTTTATTGCTCGGTCATGCAACTTACCACCCAAATGAATTTTACCTCCTTTTCTTCTCACTAATAGAGCTTTCATTTGGTGGTATTTCATTGCTGCTGACATTTTTACTTTTTTTGTTATTAATCGAAATTTAACGATTCTTTTGCAAAAAAATGACATTTTTCACTTTCAGTTGTAAAATTTTGCAAAAAAAAACGACATCCATATAGAAATTTTGCTCTAAATTTATAGTTCTACATGTCTTTGATAAAAAAAAAATGTTTGGGTAAAAAAAAAATGGTTTGGGTAAAAGTTATAGCGTTTACAAACTATGGTACAAAAATGTGAATTTCCGCTTTTTGAAGCAGCTCTGACTTTCTGAGCACCTGTCATGTTTCCTGAGGTTCTACAATGCCCAGACAGTACAAACACCCCACAAATGACCCCATTTCTGAAAGTACACACCCTAAGGTATTCGCTGATGGGCATAGTGAGTTCATAGAACTTTTTATTTTTTGTCACAAGTTAGCGGAAAATGATGATTTTTTTTTTTTTTTTTCTTACAAAGTCTCATATTCCACTAACTTGTGACAAAAAATAAAAAGTTCTATGAACTCACTATGCCCATCAGCGAATACCTTGGGGTCTCTTCTTTCCAAAATGGGGTCACTTGTGGGGTAGTTATACTGCCCTGGCATTCTAGGGGCCCAAATGTGTGGTAAGGAGTTTGAAATCAAATTCTGTAAAAAATGACCTGTGAAATCCGAAAGGTGCTCTTTGGAATATGGGCCCCTTTGCCCACCTAGGCTGCAAAAAAGTGTCACACATCTGGTATCTCCGTACTCAGGAGAAGGTGGGGAATGTGTTTTGGGGTGTCATTTTATATATACCCATGCTGGGTGAGAGAAATATCTTGGCAAAAGACAACTTTTCCCATTTTTTTATACAAAGTTGTCATTTGACCAAGATATTTATCTCACCCAGCATGGGTATATGTAAAAAGACACCCCAAAACACATTCCTCAACTTCTCCTGAGTACGGGGATACCAGATGTGTGACACTTTTTTGCAGCCTAGGTGGGCAAAGGGGCCCATATTCCAAAGAGCACCTTTCGGATTTCACTCCTCATTTTTTCCTGAATTTGATTTCAAACTCCTTACCACACATTTGGGCCCCTAGAATACCAGGGCAGTATAACTACCCCACAAGTGACCCCATTTTGGAAAGAAGACACCCCAAGGTATTCCGTGAGGGGCATGGCGAGTTCCTAGAATTTTTTATTTTTTGTCACAAGTTAGTGGAAAATGATGATTTTTTTTTTTTTTTTTTTTTTCCATACAAAGTCTCATATTCCACAAACTTGTGACAAAAAATAAAAACTTCCATGAACTCACTATGCCCATCAGCGAATACCTTGGGGTCTCTTCTTTCCAAAATGGGCGTCACTTGTGGGGTAGTTATACTGCCCTGGCATTCTAGGGGCCCAAATGTGTGGTAAGTAGGTAAATGACCTGTGAAATCCGAAAGGTGCTCTTTGGAATGTGGGCCCCTTTGCCCACCTAGGCTGCAAAAAAGTGTCACACATCTGGTATCTCTGTATTCAGGAGAAGTTGAGGAATGTGTTTTGGGGTGTCTTTTTACATATACCCATGCTGGGTGAGATAAATATCTTGGTCAAATGACAACTTTGTATAAAAAAATGGGAAAAGTTGTCTTTTGCCAAGATATTTCTCTCACCCAGCATGGGTATATGTAAAATGACACCCCAAAACACATTCCCCAACTTCTCCCGATTACGGAGATACCAGATGTGTGACACTTTTTTGCAGCCGAGGTGGGCAAAGGGGCCCATATTCAAAAGAGCACCTTTCGGATTTCACAGGTCATTTTTTACAGAATTTGATTTCAAACTCCTTACCACACATTTGGGCCCCTAGAATGCCAGGGCAGTATAACTACCCCACAAGTGACCCCATTTTGGAAAGAAGAGACCCCAAGGTATTCGCTGATGGGCAAAGTGAGTTCATGGAAGTTTTTATTTTTTGTCACAAGTTAGTGGAATATGAGACTTTGTATGAAAAAAAAAAAAAAAAAAAAAAATAAGCATTTTCCACTAACTTGTGACAAAAAATAAAAAATTCTAGGAACTCGCCATGCCCCTCACGGAATACCTTGGGGTGTCTTCTTTCCAAAATGGGGTCACTTGTGGGGTAGTTATACTGCCCTGGCATTTTCCAGGGGCCCTAATGTGTGGTAAGTAGGTAAATGACCTGTGAAATCCTAAAGGTGCTCTTTGGAATATGGGCCCCTTTGCCCACCTAGGCTGCAAAAAAGTGTCACACATGTGGTATCGCCGTATTCAGGAGAAGTTGGGGAATGTGTTTTGGGGTGTCATTTTACATATACCCATGCTGGGTGAGAGAAATATCTTGGCAAAAGACAACTTTTCCCATTTTTTTATACAAAGTTGGCATTTGACCAAGATATTTCTCTCACCCAGCATGGGTATATGTAAAATGACACCCCAAAACACATTCCCCAACTTCTCCTGAGTACGGCGATACCAGATGTGTGACACTTTTTTGCAGCCTAGATGCGCAAAGGTGCCCAAATTCCTTTTAGGAGGGCATTTTTAGACATTTGGATACCAGACTTCTTCTCACGCTTTGGGGCCCCTAGAATGCCAGGGCAGTATAAATACCCCACATGTGACCCCATTTTGGAAAGAAGACACCCCAAGGTATTCAATGAGGGGCATGGCGAGTTCATAGAAATTTTTTTTTTTTGGCACAAGTTAGCGGAAATTGATATTTTTAATTTTTTTCTCACAAAGTCTCCCGTTCCGCTAACTTGGGACAAAAATTTCAATCTTTCATGGACTCAATATGCCCCTCACGGAATACCTGGGGGTGTCTTCTTTCCGAAATGGGGTCACATGTGGGGTATTTATACTGCCCTGGCATTCTAGGGGCCCTAAAGCGTGAGAAGAAGTCTGGAATATAAATGTCTAAAAAATTTTACGCATTTGGATTCCGTGAGGGGTATGGTGAGTTCATGTGAGATTTTATTTTTTGACACAAGTTAGTGGAATATGAGACTTTGTAAGAAAAAAAAAAAAAAATTCTGCTAACTTGGGCCAAAAAAATATCTGAATGGAGCCTTACAGAGGGGTGCTAAATGACAGGGGGGTGATAAATGACAGGGGGGTGATCAATGACAGGGGGGTGATCAATGACAGGGGGGTGATCAATGACAGGGGGGTGATCAATGACAGGGGGGTGATCAATGACAGGGGGGTGATCAGGGAGTCTATATGGGGTGATAACCACAGTCATTGATCACGCCCGTGTAAGGCTTCATTCAGACGTCCGGATGCGTTTTGCGGATCCGATCCATCTATCAGTGCATCCGTAAAAATCATGCGGACATCTGAATGGAGCTTTACAGGGGGGTAATCAATGACAGGGGGGTGATCAATGACAGGGGGGTGATCAGGGAGTCTATATGGGGTGATCACCACAGTCATTGATCACGCCCCTGTAAGGCTTCATTCAGACGTCCGGATGCGTTTTGCGGATCCGATCCATCTATCAGTGCATCCGTAAAAATCATGCGGACATCTGAATGGAGCTTTACAGGGGGGTAATCAATGACAGGGGGGTGATCAATGACAGGGGGGTGATCAGGGAGTCTATATGGGGTGATCACCACAGTCATTGATCATGCCCCTGTAAGGCTTCATTCAGACGTCCGGATGCGTTTTGCGGATCGGATCCATCTATCAGTGCATCCGTAAAAATCATGCGGACATCTGAATGGAGCTTTACAGGGGGGTAATCAATGACAGGGGGGTGATCACCACAGTCATTGATCATGCCCCTGTAAGGCTTCATTCAGACGACCGGATGCGTTTTGCGGATCCGATCCATGTATCAGTGCATCCGTAAAAATCATGCGGACATCTGAATGGAGCTTTACAGGGGGGTGATCAGGGAGTCTATATGGGGTGATCACCACAGTCATTGATCATGCCCCTGTAAGGCTTCATTCAGACGTCCGGATGCGTTTTGCGGATCCGATCCATCTATCAGTGCATCCGTAAAAATCATGCGGACATCTGAATGGAGCTTTACAGGGGGGTAATCAATGACAGGGGGGTAATCAATGACAGGGGGGTGATCAGGGAGTCTATATGGGGTGATCACCACAGTCATTGATCATGCCCCTGTAAGGCTTCATTCAGACGTCCGGATGCGTTTTGCGGATCCGATCCATCTATCAGTGCATCCGTAAAAATCATGCGGACATCTGAATGGAGCTTTACAGGGGGGTAATCAATGACAGGGGGGTGATCACCACAGTCATTGATCATGCCCCTGTAAGGCTTCATTCAGACGACCGGATGCGTTTTGCGGATCCGATCCATGTATCAGTGCATCCGTAAAAATCATGCGGACATCTGAATGGAGCTTTACAGGGGGGTAATCAATGACAGGGGGGTAATCAATGACAGGGGGGTGATCAGGGAGTCTATATGGGGTGATCACCACAGTCATTGATCATGCCCCTGTAAGGCTTCATTCAGACGTCCGGATGCGTTTTGCGGATCCGATCCATCTATCAGTGGATCCGTAAAAATCATGCGGACGTCTGAATGGAGCTTTACAGGGGGTTGATCAATGACAGGGGGGTAATCAATGACAGGGGGGTGATCAGGGAGTCTATATGGGGTGATCAGGGGTGATTAGGGGTGATCAGGGGCTAATAAGGGGTTAATAAGTGATGGGGGGGGGGGTGTAGTGTAGTGTAGTGGTGCTTGGTGCTACTTTACTGAGCTACCTGTGTCCTCTGGTGGTCGATCCAAACAAAGGGGACCACCAGAGGACCAGGTAGCAGGTATATTAGACGCTGTTATCAAAACAGCGTCTAATATACCTGTTAGGGGTTAAAAAAAACACATCTCCAGCCTGCCAGCGAACGATCGCCGCTGGCAGGCTGGAGATCAACTCTCTTACCTTCCGTTCCTGTGAGCGCGCGCGCCTGTGTGCGCGCGTTCACAGGAAATCTCGCGTCTCGCGAGATGACGCGTATATGCGTGACTGTGCGCAGCGCTGCCACCTCCGGAACGCGATTCTGCGTTAGGCGGTCCGGAGGTGGTTAAAGCAAACTCAGCAAGGGACAAAAAAGAACACCAATCCTCCTGATTCTCCGCCACAAAACAGCGCAGATATGTCTCCAGATTCTGATTGACACGCTCTGTCTGACCATTCGACTGCGGATGGAAAGCAGAAGAGAATGACAAGCGAACCCCTAAGCGAGAACAGAAGGCCTTCCAGAATCTGGAAACAAACTGCGTGCCCCTATCAGAGACTATGTCTGAAGGAATCCCATGCAATTTGACAATGTGGTCAACAAATGCCTGCGCCAGCGTCTTAGCATTGGGCAAACCAGGAAAAGGGATAAAATGCACCATTTTGCTAAAACGGTCCACCACCACCAGAATCACAGACTTCCCCGAGGAACGAGGCAAGTCCGTTATGAAGTCCATGGACAGATGTGTCCAAGGACGGGAAGGAATGGGCAAAGGAAGGAGAGGACCTGATGGCCGTGAATGAGGGACCTTGGCACGAGCGCAAGTCTCGCAAGCTGCCACAAAACCCTCAACCGACTTACGAAGCGCAGGCCACCAGAATCTCCAAGCAATGAGATCCAGTGTGGCTCTTGTCCCCGGGTGCCCAGCAAGGACCGTATCGTGGTGTTCTTTAAAAATCTTGTGTCTCAAAGCGAGAGGCACAAACAACCTCCCAGGAGGACAAAGATCAGGAGCTTCTGACTGGGCTGCCTGCACCTCTGCCTCCAATTCAGGAAAAAGAGCAGAGACCACCACACCTTCAGCCAAAATGGGACCCGGGTCTTCAAAATTCCCACCTCCCGGGAAACAACGTGATAGGGCATCTGCCTTCACATTCTTAACCCCAGGGCGGAACGTAACAACAAAATTAAACCTTGAAAAGAACAAAGACCATCTGGCCTGTCTCGGGTTCAGACGCTTGGCTGACTCCAAGTAGGCCAGATTTTTATGGTCAGTAAACACGGTAATAGGGTGTCTGGCTCCCTCTAGCCAATGGCGCCATTCTTCAAAAGCCAACTTGATGGCCAACAATTCCCTATCTCCCACATCATAATTTCTCTCTGCGGAGGAGAGCTTCTTTGAGAAAAAGGCACACGGTTGCCATTTGGCAGGAGAGGAACCCTGAGACAAGACGGCACCCACCCCAACCTCAGAAGCATCAACCTCAACTATGAAGGGTAACGAAACATCAGGTTGTACTAGGCTGGGAGCGGAAGCAAAACTCTCCTTGATATTAGAAAAGGCCTTACGCGCCTCTACCGACCAGGAAGAAAAATCTACCCCCTTTCTGGTCATATCAGTGAGTGGTTTAACAACAGAGGAATAATTCAAAATAAATTTCCTGTAATAATTAGCAAAGCCCAAAAAACACATCAGCGCCTTCTGATTCTCAGGAAGCTCCCACTCAAGCACAGCGCGAACCTTCTCGGGGTCCATGCGAAAACCAGAAGCGGAGACAAGAAACCCCAGAAATTGGATCTCTGGAACCGCAAACACACATTTTTCCAGTTTCGCGTATAATTTATTCTCCCGCAGGATGAGTAAGACCTGACGTAGGTGTTCCTTATGAGTCTTGAAATCAGGAGAAAAAATCAAAATGTCATCCAAATACACTAATACAAATTTTCCCATCAAATGATAAAAAATGCTGTTTACGAAATGCTGAAAAACGGCTGGGGCATTCATCAAACCAAAAGGCATAACCAAATTCTCAAAATGGCCCTCAGGGGTATTGAAAGCCGTCTTCCATTCGTCTCCTTCTCTGACCCTGACCAGGTTGTATGCCCCTCTTAGGTCTAATTTGGAAAAGACTTTCGCCCCAACAACCTGGTTAAACAAGTCCGGGATCAGAGGAAGTGGATAAGGATCACGAATAGTGATACTGTTCAGCTCCCTGAAATCCAGACAAGGTCTTAAAGAACCATCTTTTTTCTTAACAAAGAAAAAACCAGCGGCAACAGGTGACTTCGAGGGTCGTATGTGTCCTTTTCTCAGACTCTCAGAGATATAAGCCCGCATAGCGACCCTCTCAGGTTGGGAAAGATTGTATAAACGAGATTTAGGCAGCTTGGCGCCTGGGATGAGATCAATAGGGCAATCATACTCCTTGTGCGGAGGTAAACCCTGAACTCCACTTTCAGAGAAAACATCCAAAAATTCAGAGAGGAAAGGTGGTACAGTTTTAGTAGAAACCTCAGAAATAGATGTTATGAGGCAATTCTCTCTGCAAAAGTTACTCCAACCATTTATTTGCCTCGCTTGCCAATGAAATGGTGGGGTTATGTTTAGTGAGCCAGGGTAGCCCCAACACTAGAGGAGTAGGCAAACCGCTAAGGACGAAACATGACACATCCTCAACATGAGCATCATTCACAATTAAACGGATATTGTGAACTATGCCCTTTAATGATCTCTGAGAAAGTGGAGCTGAATCAATAGCAAAAACAGGAATATCTCTTCCCAAAGTGCATACCTGGAAACCATGAGTTATTGCAAATTGATTATCAATGAGGTTGACAGCTGCTCCACTATCCACAAAAATCTCACAAAAAATGCTCTTGCTCTCTAGCGCCACCCTAGCAGGCAGGACAAAACGGGAACTACAAGCAAAAGGAAAACCTTCAATTTCCGCCTCAACCCTGCCAATAGTAACAGACGGAACATTCTTAAAAGATTTCTTCCTTTTTGTCTCTTTATTACTCCCAGAAAACTGCCTGAATCTCCTAGAGGGACAAACATTTGCCAGATGATTTATACCTCCACAACAAAAGCAAACCCTCCCCTGCGGGCTGAATCTTCTATTGTCAGAGGCAATCAACCCCAGCTGCATGGGCTCCTGCTCAGAAGGGGCTGACAGCGACTGAGACCCCTGTGCACAGAATGACACTGCTGCACTGTCCCGGGACTGAGTATGACAGGAAGGAGAGATCTCTCCTCTCTCTCTAAGACGCCTGTCAATACGAACAGCCTGAGACATAGCAGAATTCAAGGAGGTAGGTCTTTCATGAAAAGCAAATGCATCTCTCAATCCCTCTGAAAGACCATAGCAAAATTGACTTCGGAGTGCAGCATCATTCCAACCCGTATCTGCTGCCCATCTCCGAAATTCTGAGCAGTAAATCTCTGCGGATTGTTTACCCTGGCATAACAGACGTAGTTTAGACTCAGCCAGAGCAATACGATCCGGATCATCATATATCTGACCCAGGGCTAAAAAGAATTCATCCACTGAACGGAGGGGCGGTGCCCCCTCCGGCAGCGAAAAGGCCCAGGACTGAGCGTTACCCCTGAGCAGCGATATAATGATACCCACTCTTCGTTCTTCATTACCAGAAGAATGGGGAAGAAGGCGAAAATGGAGTTTGCAAGCCTCTCTAAAACGTACAAAATTCTCACTACCCCCGGAAAACGTATCCGGGAGCGAAATCTTAGGCTCAGCACAAACTCCATGAACGCAAGCTGAACCGGTCACTTGAAACTGAGAAAAAAATCTTACGGAGGTCAGCTACCTCCAAAGCAAGACCCTGAAAGCGTTCAGCCAAAAGTGTAACCGGATCCATGCTTGAGACGGTTTTGGCGGCTGATAATGTCACGGATGGTGTACAGGAAACAAGATAAAACTATACAAACAATGACACACTGGATCCACAACTAAGGAACAAAAGGGAGACCCCTGCAATCGACCTGCCGCTCTCCCTTATTGCTCAGCCTATGCGACCACCCCAAAGGTGGATGGGCGCATATCCACGTGCCTCGGCTATCTTTAGACCTGAAGGCCCTACAATAGTGAGGGGACACGACCACCGGCTCCCTACACAGACACGGAGGGAGTCAGGGTCACCTGGATCCAGAAAACAGAAAATCATAAATACATAAACAGAACTTATCTTGCAAACGACTGTAGACAGGGAACAGGGAGCTGGGAGCTGGGAACTGGGAACAGCATGCACACACACTCCAGGAAGTTGTATCAGCCGCACCCTACTGCCTTATGGGGAGGAATTTAAAGGGAGGTAATGAGTCTGACTGCATGACAGCTGAGATAGCCTAACGAGGTGAGGAACAGAAACCAAAACAAAGAAACTCAAGGAGGAGGATCTGGACGGCTCCTGTCAGAGCTTCTCAGCTGTCTGGTTGTGACACCTGCTTTCCCACATAACCAAGATCTTTGTGTGGTAAAATGCCTTGAATCTTATGAACGTAGAACTTCCTCTCTTCGAGACCCTTTATCTTCACAACTCCTCATATCCTATTGTACTCCATTTCGTCCGGTTTCTTCACCCACCCTGGCTAGGTGGGTTAAGCAAACCATGTCTTTGGCTGGTATTGACATTTCCACTTTTAGAGTCCACTCCATTAGAGGTGCAATGTCAACCAAGGTATTTGATTCCCTTTCAGATATATTGAGAGCAGCCAACTGGTCTTCCGAGTCCACTTTTAGGGATTTTTATTTTAAACCTGATACTCACATGTCTATGTTAATACTTAAGTAATCTGTTTAACATATTGTGTTATTTACTGTTTATATATATATACATTGACATAATTCTAACATTTTTGGCTCTATACACCACCACAATAGATTTGAAATGAAACAAACAAGATGTGCTTTAACTGCAGACTGTCAGCTTTAATGTGAGGGTATTTACATCCAAATCAGGTGAATTGTGTAGGAATTTACAACAGTTTGCATATGTGCCTCCCACTTGTTAAGGAACCAAAAGTAATGGGACAATTGGCTGCTCAGCTGTTCCATGGCCAGGTGTGTGTTATTCCCTCATTATCTCAATTACAATGAGCAGATAAAAGGTCCAGAGTTCATTTCAAGTGTGCAATTTGCATTTGGAATCTGTTGCTGTCAGCTCTCAAGATGAGATCCAAAGAGCTGTCACTATCAGTGAAGCAAGCCATCATCAGGCTGAAAAAACAAAACAAACCCATCAGAGAGATAGCAAAAACATTAGGCGTGGCCAAAACAACTGTTTGGAACATTCTTAAAAAGAAGGAACGCATCTGTGAGCTAAGCAACACCAAAAGACCCAGAAGACCACAGAAAACAATTGTGGTGGATGACCGAATAATTTTTTCCCTGGTGAAGAAAACACCCTTCACAACAGTTGGCCAGATCAAAAACACTCTCCAGGAGGTAGGTGTATGTGTGTCAAAGTCAACAATCAAGAGAAGACTTTACCAGAGTGAATACAGTGGGTTCACCACAAGATGTAAACCATTGGTGAGCCTCAAAAACAGGAAGGCCAGATTAGAGTTTGCCAAACGACATCTAAAAAAGCCTTCATAGTTCTGGAACAACATCCTATGGACAGATGAGACCAAGATCAACTTGTACCAGAGTAATGGGAAGAGAAGAGTATGTAGAAGGAAAGGAACTGCTCATGATCCTAAGCATACCACCTCATCAGTGAAGCATGGTGGTGGTAGTGTCATGGCGTGGGCATGTATGGCTGCCAATAGAACTGGTTCTCTTGTATTTATTGATGATGTGACTGCTGAAAAAAGCAGCAGGATGAATTCTGAAGTGTTTCGGGCAATATTATCTGCTCATATTCAGCGAAATGCTTCAGAAAGCTTCACAGTGCAGATGGACAATGACCCAAAGCATACTGCAAAACCAATCAAAGTGTTTTAAAGGGACAGAAGTGGAATGTTATGCAATGGCCAAGTCAATCACCTGACCTGAATCCGATTGAGCATGCATTTCACTTGCTGAAGACAAAATTTAAGGGAAAATGCCCCAAGAACAAGCAGGAACTGAAGACAGTTGCAGTAGAGGCCTGGCAGAGCATCACCAGGGATGAAACCCAGCGTCTGGTGATGTTTATGCGTTCCAGACTTCAGGCTGTAATTGACTGCAAAGGATTTGCAACCAAGTATTAAAAAGTGAAAGTTTGATTTATGATTATTATTCGGTCCCATTACTTTTGGTTCCTTAACAAGTGGGAGGCACATATGCAAACTGTTGTAATTCCTACACCGTTCACCTGATTTGGATGTAAATACCCTCACATTTAGGCCTCATGCACACGACAGTATTTTTTCACGGTCCGCAAAACGGGGTTCCGTTGGTCCGTGATCCGTGACCGTTTTTTCGTCCATGGGTCTTCCTTGATTTTTGGAGGATCCACGGACATGAAAAATATTGACTTACAATGCAAGTCAATAGGGACGGATCCGTTTGACGTTGACACAATATGGTGCAATTGCAAACGGATCCGTCCCCCATTTGACTTTCAATGTATAGTCAGGAGTCCCTATTATACCATCGGATCAGAGTTTTCTCCAATCCGATGTTATATTTTAACTTGAAGCGTCCCTATCACCATGGAAACGCCTCTATGTTAGAATATACTGTCGGATATGAGTTAGATCGTGAAACTCAGATCCGACAGTATATTCTAACACAGAGGCGTTCCCATGGTGATGGGGACGCTTCAAGTTAGAATATACTAAGAACTGTGTACATGACTGCCCCCTGCTGCCTGGCAGCACTCGATCTCTTACAGGGGGCTGTGATCCGCACAATTAACCCCTCAGGTGCCGCAACTGAGGGGGGTTAATTGTGTGTATTATAGTCCCCTGTAAGAGATCAGGGGCTGCCAGGCAGCAGGGGGCAGACCCCCTCGGCCCCCCCTCCCTCCCTCTATTGTAGTAATTTCATTGGTGGCCAGTGTGCGGCCCCCCCCGGCCCCCCTCCCTCCCTCTATTGTATTATTTTCATTGGTGGCACAGTGTGCGGCCCCCCCCTCCCTCCATTGTATTATTTTCATTGGTGGCCAGTGTGCGGCCCCCCCTCTATTGTATTATTTTCATTGGTGGCACAATGTGCGGCCCCCCCCGGCCCCCCCTCCCTCCCTCTATTGTATTATTTTCATTGGTGGCACAGTGTACGGCCTCCCCTCTCCCCCCCCCCCCCCCCCCCGATCATTGGTGGCAGCGGAAAGTTCCGATTGGAGTCCCAGTTTAATCGCTGGGGCTCCGATCGGTAACCATGGCAACCAGGATGCTACTGCAGTCCTGGTTGCCATGGTTACTTAGCAATATTAGAAGCATCATACTTACCTGCTGCGCTGTCTGTGACCGGCCGGGAGCTCCTCCTACTGGTAAGTGACAGGTCTGTGCGGGTGCTGCCAGGCAGCAGGGGGCAGTCATATACACAGTTCGTAGTATATTCTAACTAGAAGCGTCCCCATCACTATGGGAACGCCTCTGTGTTAGAATATACTGTCGGATATGAGTTTTCACGAAGTGAAAACTCAGCTCTGAAAAAGCTTTTATGCAGACGGATCTTCGGATCCGTCTGTATGAAAATAACCTACGGCCACGGATCACGGACGCGGATGCCAATCTTGTGTGCATCCGTGTTCTTTCACGGACCCATTGACTTGAATGGGTTCGTGAACCGTTGTCTGTCCAAAAAATAGGACAGGTCATATTTTTTTGACGGACAGGAAACACGGATCACGGATGCGGCTGCAAAACCGTGCATTTTCCGATTTTTCCACGGACCCATTGAAAGTCAATGGGTCCGCGAAAAAAAACTGAAAACGGCACAACGGCCACGGATGCACATAACGGTCGTGTGCATGAGGCCTAAAGCTGACAGTCTGCAGTTAAAACACATATTGTTCATTTCATTTCAAATCCATTGTGGTGGTGTATAGAGCCAGAAATGGTAGAATTGTGTCGGTGTCCCAATATTTACGGACCTGACTGTATATATTAGCTTTGAACTTGCATATAATAGGAGCCTCCCGTATTATTTAAAATTGAAGATTTTCCTAACTTTAGTGACGGAAAATATAGATTTTAATAATGACGGGAGGCGAGTATTATCCCACCTCTCAGCCACCCTATTTGTATATTTCTAATTATGTTTTTTAGCTTGATCTTCACTCGCATGAAACATTTTTCCTCCTAAGTCTGGATCCTTCTACACTGATTCTACATTACCTACGTTACTTTAACCACATTGTTATTTGATCTATGTTTGCTGTTTAAAGAGGACCTTTCACCGATTCTTACCCTATGAACTAACTATACCGACATGTGGAGCGGCGCCCGGGGATCTCTCTGCACTTACTATTATCCCCGGGCGCCGCTCCGTTCTCCTGCTATGCCCTCCGGTATCTCCGCTCACTAAGTTATAGTAGGCGGAGATACCAGTCCCTAAGTTATAGTAGGCGGAGTCTGCCCTAGCGCTGGCCAATCGCAGCGCAGAGCTCACAGCCTGGGAGGTTATTTTCTCCCAGGCTGTGAGCTCTGCAATGCGATTGGCCAGCGCTAGGGCAGACTCCGCCTACCATAACTTAGGGAACGGAGATACCGGAGGGCATAGCAGGAGAACGGAGCGGCGCCCGGGGATAATAGTAAGTGCAGTGAGATCCCCGGGCGCCGCTCCACATGTCTGTATACTTAGTTCATAGGGTAAGAATCGGTGAAAGGTCCTCTTTAAGAAAGAGGAATTGGAAGTGATTACACAGACATTTACACCTGATTGGCTATGTCGTCAAATGTATATGGGACTGTCTGTTCAACTTTTTAATTTTTTTTCCGTTCTCTATGGTTGTTAACCCTTACTGCTGTGGCAAAATTAAATGAAGGAGATTGCATATAATACTCGTCTCCTGTCATTATTAAAATTTATATTTTCTGTCACTAAAGGTAGGAAAATCTTCAATTTTATTACACGACACGGAGGCTCCTATTGCTATCTCTTTCTTTACTCAAACTTATAGCAGCAAAGAAAAAAGCATCAATCAAACTGATAACCATGGCAACCAACTCCTCCCCACTGTGCCAGTATAATAGTCTCTGACTCTGCTAATTCCTCCTCTTTCTTTGCTGCTCCCTCACAGATAAGTACTTCAACCTTATGTCTGTGGGTAGTCGTATGATTTTATGCCTTAGTATATATTTAGGGTATTAATCACTGTTTATTGGGGTATTTTCTCTTAGTTTTTCTAAGATTTGTCCTCTGGTCTGTTTTAGTCAGTGTTTTATTTGAGCATTGCCCTCCTTTATCCATATCTTCCATTCCGGTTTTCCCTCCTTCTATTACTTATACCCCTAATAGTTTATTTTACCCGGTACCTTCCCTCAGTTCTCTGTCCGGTCATTCGATTCGGTCCGCGGCACTTTTCCTGGCTGGCCGTTTCCTCACTGCGCTTCATCTTGCGGCCGAGATCTCGCGAGATCTCGGCCGCCGTCTTCTTCCCCTCTGCAGCTGGTTTTCGCGCTCCCCGCTGTGTTATCGCGGGAGCGCGCAAGACTTCCGCGTTTTTCTCTGCTGGCTACGTCCAGATTACTGCATTGCAGCCCCGTTCAGGTCACCTCGTTTTATTACAGATTTGTCCCATTAATCCCCATATTCTCTGCCTCCAGGGGGATTGCGTTCTACCCAGAGTTATATTGCCTCTTAGGTCTGCCACCTTGACATTTACTGCTATTTTAAAATCAGTTTATAGCACTATCTGGCATTATACAGGCACATCATGTCCAGGGTGCCTTTACATGTACCTAGCCCTGTCCCTGAGGGCATGGATTCTATGCCTCTCATACAGGATTTAAACACTGTTTCTCCGGACACACAGTCCTTAGCATTGCAGCGCTCTGTGACTGCTGCTATACAGGCAGCCATGGGCTCCATGTCCTCGGCCATTTCGACTTCTATTGCTGAGGCCCTTATGGCCGGCCCTTCCTCCTCTGCACCGGTGGGGCCCTCACCACCTGCAATACCGTTACTTGCCTCCAGAAACAATATGACTGGTGGAAATGTAGCCACCCTTGATGGCGCGCATCGTTCGCGCAAAAGAGCCTACGCCCGCCAGGCAGAAAAGGCGAGGCAATGGAAATGCGCCAGAGCGCAGCATGATACCGAATCGGTTTCTGATCCCGATTCTGATGAGGAGGCTCAGTACCAGTCTTTAGACTTAGTGGAAATAGAGGAGGAAGATCCCTTGGATTCGGACCTGCCAGGTCCGTCATCGGGGTCAGTAGCGCCCAATGAGGTTCCTTTTGACGCCTCAGCAATTTTGGATCCCGCTGGGGAACCACTGTTTGACCCGGATGCTCTCCACCATCCGAGGTCGGCGGAATGGCTTCCGTCCTCACATATTGCCAAATATTTGGAGGCCCGTATACGCCAACCTCTTTCTAAAGAGGCGCGTAATAAACTAAAGGCTGAATGTCCCAGACCTATTGTACCTAACAAAGTCTGCGAAACGCCCGTAGTTGACCCAAAAATGTGTCAATTTTTGGCTAAATCGGGCTGGAACCACAGGAAGGGTCTTGAATCAGCCCTAAAGTCCTGTCAGGACAAATTGTTGGACCTTTTAGGCCCATTAACAAAAATCTTTGAATTGGCTGAGTCAGCCAGAACCCAGAACACTCTGGTAGACCCGGAAGAACTCCGGGGATGGGTACAACGTGCCGTGTGCCTCACGGGCAATGTTAATGCTTCGCTCTCGATTGAGCGTCGTAAAGCAATCCTATTTAAAATAGAACCTAAATTATCCAATTTAGCCCTGACGGAGACAGGCAAAGAGGCTCAAGGATTGCTCTTTGGGGATTCCTTCATTAAGGATCTCTCCCGATTTGTGGGAGCCTTCACGGCCCTCGATAAGGCTCAAACTTCCATGAAGAGAGTATTCCATGGACGGGTCTCTAACAGGGCCGGCAGCTCCAGGGGCCGCCTGTCCGGCCGTTCATCATACCAGACCCGCGGGTCCGGCAGAGGCTCCTTCTCTTATCGTCCCTCCAACCAGGAGTTCCGTCAACCGCCTGCTTTCTTCCCCTCCCGAGGTTCGTCTTGGCGTTCACGTGGAGCCAGAGGTTCATCTTCCAGACGTCCTTTCGGTAAGTCTAATGTCACCGTCTTCTTTGACTCCTTGTGTAGGGGGCAGGCTCCGTCTTTTTTCCCATGTGTGGAAAACCATCACAACAGACCCTTGGGTCCTTTCGACTGTCCGGGGGTTTCACATAGAGTTAGTTTGCCCCCACATCCAGATTCCACACCCGTATCCTACGGTTCTCCCAACCTCATCACAACTGCTTTTACATCAGGAACTGTCAGCCCTGTGTCAGAAGGGCGCCATAGAGCGGGCCCCTCCTTCCTCGGAAGGCGTTATCAGCAGTGTGTTTCTAGTGGCCAAAAAAGGAGGCCAGATGAGACCCGTGATCAATCTCAGGGCACTAAACGATTTTGTAAAATATCGGCACTTCAAAATGGAGGGTATCCATCTTCTCAAGGATTTGCTCCTCCAAGGGGATTGGATGGTCAAGTTAGACTTGAAGGACGCCTACCTAACGGTTCCGGTGGCCGAAACATCCAGGGATCATTTTCTCTGGGATTCGGAGATTTGGAGATTCACCTGTCTTCCCTTCGGTCTCTCGTCCGCCCCTTGGTGTTTCACCAAGCTCCTTCGCCCGGTAATTTCCTGCCTCCGCAGTCAAGGAATTCGTCTGATTATTTATCTGGACGATATCCTTATATTGGCTCAGGATCCTTCTGTTCTTTTGACCCATCTACAGTGGTCCATGGACCTGTTATCCCGGCTAGGATTCCTCCTGAATTTGGAGAAGTCGTCACTTACCCCGTCCCAGTCCATAGAATTTTTGGGATTTACCATCGATTCTTCCACAATGTCTCTCAGCCTTCCGCCTGCCAAGGTTCGTTCCATTCGCAAGGAACTTCTTCATACTTTGTCTCTCCAACAGGTTCCCTTACGTCATCTTGCCCGAGTCATAGGTCTCCTCTCCTCGTCCATTCAGGCTGTGTTTCCGGCCCCCTTACACTACCGCGGCATGCAGCGTCTCAAGATTGCTCACCTCCATGCGGGAGCATCTTACGCGGATTTAGTCACCCTGGACGAGGACACCAGAGAAGAAATGATGTGGTGGATCCACAACTTGGAGACCTGGAATGGGAAGGCCATAGTTGGTCCACGCCCGGATTTTACGATAGACTCAGATGCCAGCCTTCTCGGCTGGGGTGCTTACTGCGACGGTGTGATGACAGGAGGTCCCTGGTCTCCGGTGGAATCCAGGCTCCACATCAACGCCTTGGAACTTCTGGCGGGTTCCTTTGCAGTTCGCAGTTTTGCGAGCGGCTTGTCCAAAATTTGCATCAGACTACAGACTATTTGACCATGAAGGAGAGTGATGGGGTGCTGCGCCAGATGACCTGGCCTCCACAGTCACCGGACCTGAACCCAATCAAGATGGTTTGGGGTGAGCTGGACCGCAGAGTGAAGGCAAAAGGGCCAACAAGTGCTAAGCATCTCTGGGAACTCCTTTAAGACTGTTGGAAGACCATTTCAGGGGACTACCTGTTGAAGCTCATCAAGAGAATGCCAAGAGTGTGCAAAGCAGTAATCAAAGCAAAAGGTGGCTACTTTGAAGAACCTAGAATATGACATATTTTCAGTTGTTTCACACTTGTTTGTTATGTATATAATTCCACATGTGTTAATTCATAGTTTTGATGCCTTCGTAGTCATGAAAATAAAGAAAACTCTTTGAATGAGAAGGTGTGTCCAAACTTTTGGTCTGTACTGTATATATATATATATATATATAAAATATTATTACAAAAACATATATTTGTATATAAAAGTAGGGCTTAGCCGTACCAGTAATTGGTTTTCCAGGAGTCCGACATGACAGCACCACATGTTAAAAGCTCCCCCCCACCCCACCCCACCAATGTATTTTTAAATTATCACACAAGGATTTTATTCTGCTTCACAAATAATACAGTAAGTTTAACACATCAAAAAGGGTGGGAAATCAGGGTGCTGTCATGTCGGAATCCTGGAAAACCAATTACCGTTAGGTCTAATTCCTACTTTCCAGGACATCCTCCATGATAGCACCACATAGAGATATACCAGATAAGTAGCCCGATTAGGGTGGAACTATAGCTTGAAGGACTTTGCGCCCAAACCCCTGATCTTGGCTGTTTGCAATGTCTAATTTATAATGTCTATCTGATCTTGACCAAGTCGCCACTTAGCAAATTTGGTCCATTGAAGCTTCTGCATATTCCGCCCATGAAGGTGCCACTGCTCTAGTGGAATGGGCTTTAATACTCTGTGGACATGGAATTCCTTGGAGATTGTATGTCTCTATAATGGCTATATTTACCCATCTGGCCGAAGCCGCCTTAGAAGCTTTCTTCCCCTTGTTCCGTGTTCCGGCCTGAAAATTGAACGAAATTTTGAAATTGTTTGTAGTTTCTATATAGGCTAGAAGAGATCTTTTGACATCTAGCATGTGAAATATCCTTTTTTTGTATTCTTTGGATCCACACAAAAAGATGGTAATACTATTTCTTGGTTTAGATGAAAAGAGACTACTTTGGGAAGGAATGTTTGTTCTAATTTTAGGATGACTCTTTCCTCTAGTATTTTAAGATATAGTTCCCTAGTTGTTAAAGGGAACCTATCAGCGGCAAAAGCCATCCCACACTGCCAGCAGTACCTTCAAGTAGCCGGCAGTGAGTTTCTAATGATGATTTTCTTACTGCATTGAAATGAGGCAGAAGTATGAAAAACATTATTTTATCTTCCGTCCGTGCTATTTTCCAGTCAGGCCTGAAGTCAAGGGGGCAGCGGCCTCCTTGCTTCAAGTCAAGGTAACCGCGCCCCCTTCCCTGCCCCTTCTCCTGTGACTGACAGCCGGCTGTTCGGCAAAGCCAGCTGAACTCTCTGCATAAGCGCTGTCAGTCGCAAGTGAAGGGACAGCGAAGGGGGCGCGGTTACCTTACCTTGACTTGAAGCAAGGAGGACGCTGCCCCCTTGACTTCAAGCCTGACTGGAAAATAGCACGGACGGAGGATAAAAGAACATTTTTCATACTTCTGCCTCATCTAAAATCAGTAAGAGAATCATCATTAGAAACTCACTGCCAGCTACTTGAAGGTACTGCTGGTGGTGTGGGATGGCTTTTGCCGCTGACAAGTTCCCTTTAAAACCTGCATTTCTCCTATTCTGCAGGCTGATGCTATCACCACTAAGACTGCCATTTTTAGAAATAGATGCTTTATAGAAATATTTTGTATTGGTTCAAAGGGTTCATTAGCTAAACCATTTAGCACTACCATTAAGCCCCAAGGAGGGACTGATTGTTTCAAAGTTTGTCTAATCCTTATAGTTGCTTTTATGAACCTATTTACCCACCTGTTTTCTGCTAGGGAGCAATTTAGGAACCCACTTAATGCTGCCACCTGTACTTTCAGGGTACTGGATCTGAGCCCCTTGTCAAACCCATCTTGAAGAAAATCTAAAATCTCAGCAGTTTGGGGGATAATGGATTCCCTTTTTTGTTATTATCCAGGAACAGAATTTTTTACCTTGATATTAGGGGTGGGCGATATGGCCTAAAATCTATATTGCGATATAATTTTAAGCATGTGCGATATGCGATATATATTGCGATATATTGTTTTCTATATTTGGGGGGGCGTGTTTAAACTTTTTTTTACTTTTTATTTAATAACGATTAGTCTCCTTAAGGGCTAGAACGTAGAACCCTTGTCATATTCACCCTAACAGAGCTCTATTAGGGTGAATAGGACTTTACACTCTCCCTGCTGCCCTGTGCTTTGTGCACACAGCAGCAGGGAGCTGATCCCCCTCCCCTAAACGGTGCCATCCCCAGATCCACCCCCCCTCCACTAAACGGTGCCATCCCCAGATCCACCCCCCCTCCCCTAAACGGTGCCATCCCCAGATCCACCCCCCCTCCCCTAAACGGTGCCATCCCCAGATCCACCCCCCCTCCCCTAAACGGTGCCATCCCCAGATCCACCCCCCCTCCCCTAAACGGTGCCATCCCCAGATCCACCCCCCCTCCCCTAAACGGTGCCATCCACAGATCCACCCCCCCTCCCCTCCCCTAAACGGTGCCATCCACAGATCCACCCCCCCTCCCCTAAACGGTGCTATCCACAGATCCACCCCCCCTCCCCTAAACGGTGCCATCCACAGATCCTCCCCCCCTCCCCTAAACGGTGCCATCCACAGATCCCCCCCCTCCCCTAAACGGTGCCATCCACAGATCCCCCCCTCCCCTAAACGGTGCCATCCACAGATCCCCCCCCTCCCCTAAACGGTGCCATCCACAGACCCCCCCCCCTCCCCTAAACGGTGCCATCCACAGATCCCCCCCCTCTCCTAAACGGTGCCATCCACAGATCCCCCCCCTCTCCTAAACGGTGCCATCCACAGATCCCCCCCCCTCCCCTAAACGGTGCCATCCACAGATCCCCCCCCCCTCCCCTAAACGGTGCCCTCCACAGATCCCCCCCCTCCCCTAAACGGTGCCATCCACAGATCCCCCCCCCCTCCCCTAAACGGTGCCATCCACAGATCCCCCCCCTCTCCTAAACGGTGCCATCCACAGATCCCCCCCCTCCCCTAAACGGTGCCATCCACAGATCCCCCCCCCTCCCCTAAACGGTGCCATCCACAGATCCCCCCCCTCTCCTAAACGGTGCCATCCACAGATCCCCCCCCCCCTCCCCTAAACGGTGCCATCCACAGATCCCCCCCCCCCCCCCCCTAAACTGTGCCATCCACAGATCCCCCCCCCCCCCCTCCCCTAAACGGTGCCATCCACAGATCCCACAAATCAAATTGGCTTCTCAGGAGATATACATGTTAAAGGCATCTCATTCAGTAGTACTGCCTATATATGCCTTTAACATATATATCTCCTGAGAAGCCAATTTGATTCTAAAGGGTTAATTTAATTCATCCTGTAATCTAAACTCTGTGTCATCTGTCCCTTCTCTTATCTCTCTGCTCCTTATCACTGCTGCCCCGAGAGCTGACAGCCTCAGTGTAATGTAACCTGTTCTACAGTCTGACTCGCGGCTCTTCTAACTCAATGAATCGAATGAGTCACTGACTGAGTCGGATCTTTAGATTCTTGTGACTCATTCGATTCATTTAGACTCCCTGACCCTGCACTACTCCGAGGACTGGAGTCAGAGCTGCTACTGTGCTGTGCTGGCCTCGCCCCCTCAGCTCTGGTCGGTGATTGGTTGGTGGGCGGGGAGGGGTGGGGCTGGCAGAAGCAGCTCTTCCACTCTAAGATCATATTACTGACTCCTCCCCAGTCCCTCCCTCAGGCTCCTGCTGCCAGCGTGAGGTGAGGTGAGCTGAGCGTCTCTGTCTGCAGTGTCTGTGTGCTGGGACTGAGAGCCGATTCAAACAGATCGGATCATTCAAGTGAATCGACTCCTCCGGTTCACTGAACTGAATCGATTCAAATGAACGATTCGTTCATGAACCGGACATCACTAGTTACCGGAGCTAAGACCTAGTAAGGTATACAGTAAAGAGATCACCAATTAATAAAGTTACTGATTAGTTTTTAAATGTTCTACTGTCAGCGGCGTGGCCCTGTATGTTCTAACCCCCAGGCAAGCGTCCCTGTCACCATGGGAACGCCTGGGGGTTAGAATATACCATCGGATTTGAGTTTTCAAGCGCTCACAGAGATCGTGAAAACTCAATGATTTACAGTCAGTCCCTCCCCTCCTCCTCTTGTCATTGGTGGTCAGCGGCAGCCGCGCACAGTGGGGAGGGAGGGACTCTCTCCTTCTCCACGAGTCCACTGTGCCGGCTCAGGATCATATCGCGGTCCGGCGATATAGGCGATATGCTCAAAATCCATATCGTGGCACAAATTTATATCGCATATCGCCTATATCGTCTATATCGCCCACCCCTACTTGATATTACCTTGTCTGATTGACCTTGTAGTCTAAGGCCTCTTTCACACTTGCGTTGTTGGGATCCGGCATGCACTTCCGTTGCCGGAGGTGCCTGCCGGATCCGTAACAACGCAAGTGTACTGAAAGCATTTGAAGACGGAACCGTCTTCCAAATGCTTTCAGTGTTACTATGGCACCCAGGACGCTATTAAAGTCCTGGTTGCCATAGTAGGAGCGGGGAGCGGGGGAGCGGTATACTTACAGTCCGTGCGGCTCCCCGGGCGCTCCAGAATGACGTCAGAGCGCCCCATGCGCATGGATGACGTGATCCATGTGATCACGTGATCCATGCGCTTGGGGCGCCCTGACGTCACTCTGGAGCGCCCGGGGAGCCGCACGGACGGTAAGTATGCTGCTCTCCCGCTCCCCGCTACACTTACCATGGCTGTCAGGACTTTAGCGTCCCGGTAGCCATGGTAACTATTCAGAAAAAGCTAAACGTCGGGTCCGGCAATGCGCCGAAACGACGTTTAGCTTAAGGCCGGATCCGGATCAATGCCTTTCAATGGGCATTGATCCCGGATCCGGCGTTGCGGCAAGTCTTCAGGATTTTTGGCCGGAGCAAAAAGCGCAGCATGCTGCGGTATTTTCTCCGGCCAAAAAACGTTCCGTACCGGAACTGAAGACATCCTGATGCATCCTGAACGGATTACTCTCCATTCAGAATGCATTAGGATAATCCTGATCAGTATTCTTCCGGCATAGAGTCCCGACGACGGAACTCTATGCCGGAAGACAATAACGCAAGTGTGAAAGAGCCCTAAGGCTACTTTCATATTAGTGTTTTTCTTTTCCGGCATAGAGATCCGTCACAGGGGCTCTATACCGGAAAATAACTGATCAGTTTTATCCCCATGCATTCTGAATGCAGAGTAATCCGTTCAGGATGCATCAGGATGTCTTCAGTTCAGTCGTTTTGACTGATCAGGCAAAAGATAAAACCGCAGCATGCTACGGTTTTATCTCCGGCAAAAAAAACTGAAGACTTGCCTAAATGCCGGATCCGGCATTTCTTCCCATAGGAATGTATTAGTGCCGGATCCAGCATTCAGAATACCGGAATGCCGGATCCGTCCTTCCGGTCTGCGCATGTGCAGACTGAAAAAAAGGTGAAAAAAATAAATGCCGGATCCGTTTTGCCGGATGACACCGGAAAGACGGATCCGGCATTTCAATGCATTTTTTCGACTGATCAGGCATTTTTAAGACTGATAAGGATCCTGATCAGTCTTACTAATGCCATCAGTTGGCATACGCTTTGCCTGATCCGGCAGGCAGTTTTCCGGCGACGGAACTGCTTGCCGGATCTCTCTGCCGCAAGTGTGAAAGTACCCTTAACAAGTCCCTTTCAGGATCCACGCTGTCAACTTCAGCTTGTTGATATCTGGATTCCAGATGGGGCCTTGAGTCAAGAGATCTGGCCTCTGAGGTAAAGTTACAGGCTGTTCCAAATACATGGATTTCAGAGTTGGAAACCAGGCTTGTTTTGGCCAGAATGGGGCTATGAAAATTACTCTTGTTGATGCCAACTGGATCTTCCTGAGGAACACTGGAATTAAAATGAATGGTGGAAAGGCCTATGCCAGCTCCATTTCCCAAGCTTGGGACAGGGCATCCATTGCACATGGATGATCGTTGCGATTTAGAGAGAAAAAAAAATTATTTGAGTGTTCGTCCTTGTAGCGAATATGTCTATTTGGGCATACCCTCATTTATCTGTTAATTCCTGAAAGACCTGTTTGTTCGGAGACCATTCGCTTGGGTCTAAACGATGTCTCCTTAAGAAGTTTGTGGCTTGGTTTTCCGACCACTTGAGATGAACTGCCGATATCGACAGGACTTCCTCTTCTGCCCAAGTAAAAATTTGTTGGGAGAGATGTTGAAGTAGAGGGTACCTCGTCCCCCCTTGGTGTTTAAGAAAAGCAACAGTTGTCATGTTGTCTGATAGGACTCTTAAATGTTGTCCCCTAAAGAGATCCCTCCCCCCTTTAGGGTCTACCATACTGCTCAGATTTCCCCATAATTCGAGGATCTTATTTTTGTCTCCTGATTCCAACATCGCTGAAAAGATTGGTCTGCTATCCTGGCTCCCCAGCCCCCCTGGCTGGCATCTGTAGTTATAATGATGCAGGGATTTAGGTTCCAATGGAGTCCTTTCATGATGTTCTCTGATCTTTTCCACCATCCCAGAGACAGTATAGCTTCCTCCTGGATCTGGATTTTGTGATTCAAGGACTGATAGTCACTGTTCCATATTGAGAGGATCGTTTTCTGTAAAGGCCTTGAATGGAATTGACTCCAGGGGACTGTCACGATACAGGCTGTCATTAAACCTAAAATACTCATTGCTTCCATTATTGTGCATACTGATTTTCTCTGAAAGGCACAAATCTTTTCCCACAGGTTTTCCTGTCTGTTTTGTGGTAGGATGGATCTTTGAGCTGTGAAATCCAATAAGGTCCTTAAAAATATCCTCTTGGTATCGGTTATTAGGTCTGATTTTGCCACATTTAGTATCCACCCTAGATCTGGCAGGAGGGAGATAACAGTCTGTCTTTGATAGATTTTTTTGATAATCTAGGTAGATTGGCACATGGTAATAAGCGTCCTTTAGGTCTAGGGTACAGATTACTGCCCCTGGAGAAATTAGGCATCATGGACTTGATGGATTCCATCTTGAAACAACAGTACTTTATCCACTTGTTCAACAGTTTTAGGTTTATTATAGATCTGAATGTTCCATCCAGTTTTTTTTATTTATTACAAAAAGCTTTGAATAATATCCTCTGCCTTCTTGGTCCCATGGTACTAGGATTATTGCTTCAATTTTTTTTAACTTTACTACGTAGTTAGTTTTGATGAATTATGCCCTCAAGGTTCGTCAATGTATATTTCTCTTGAGGTATCGACAGAAATTCTATTCTGCAACCTTCCTGTATGCTCTGAAGGACCCACTGATTTTGTTATCTGGTACCAAGATGGAAGGAAGAACCTCAGCCTTCCTCTTTCAGGCCTGGCGTCATAGTTTAGTTTGGGTACTACTGGGGTTAAGCAGGAATCCTTTCCCTCCTTTAGGGTATGACCATCTTCCAGAATTCCCTTTGACTTTAGACATTTGGTTTTTTCCTTGGTATCTCCTGTGAAAAAACTGAGTTTTCCTGGGACTTTCCTCCCTGAAGCCTTTCTTTTTATCCAAAGCCTTCTCAAGTATCTTGTCCAGGACTGGACCAAAAACATAGGCTTCTCAAAAGGGAATTGCACATAATTTTTTTGATGGGATGTCCCCTGACCAATTTTTGAGCCAGAGGGCCCTTCTAGTCCTCTTCCTTCAATATGTCTTTGATACATTCAATGCACAATTGTTTTGTATATGAATCTTGTAGCTTCTTATTGCATGTAGCACATCTGTCAGGCTTCTTTTTGGGTTCCACTTTATGGGTGTTTTCTTTCTCCCCCCAGGAAGATATGACGGATATGCCCTTAAGTATGTAAGCATGTCATTTACTTACATGTCATTGAAAAAGAGGCTCTGAGGACTGCTCTCTGCGACCAGAGTTAGGGGCATCCATGGTAGAGGAACACTGCCTGGTGTATGTAGCCCTGTTTAAATACCCCCGGTTCACTTACCCCTCATGTTGCCATGTTGCTCCTCCTCTCTACTTCCAAGACTCCTCACTGCATGCTATGGAAGTGACGTCAGAACCACGCACGCATGCTTCTCGCCCCAAACCGTCTGCAGAATGCAGGACCCAGAGCAGCCGAAGAATCCATGGAGGTGGAAACCGGTACCCAAAGCCCTACAGGGATGTGGCAACCAGCTTCACCGACTGCTGTGAATTTTGATAGGATCCGGCCCTTTCTTCAGCCCCTGGCCAACAGGTAACTGGAGGGTCTGGGGAAAAGGACCCCCCCCTCCCCCTTTGAAGGTTTTAGCTGTGGCCATTCCAGGGAGTGGAAGGAGAGGCCTGCACCCCCCGATCCAACCCCAGCCACATTACTCATTTTCAGAGATACTCTCTGTACCCGTCCGCTGCTGGGACAGGAAAAAACACTGGTGGGTGGGGGGGAGCGTTTAAACTAGCAGTGGTTGGGGAGACATCCTTCATGTGGTGCTCAATCAATGAAAAAGACCGGCACTCGCTGTTGATAATTCTTTCTTTGTATTTATTCAGTCACATGTACAGGCAATAAGTGACGCGTGCGTTTCGGTGCTGCCGCACGCGTCACTTATTGCCTGTACATGTGACTGAATAAATACAAAGAAAGAATTATCAACAGCGAGTGCCGGTCTTTTTCATTGATTCTACATTGGGACGCCATCCCATAGACTCGTGCACCGTGACCATATACAGCAGTGCCGACCTGTGATTATTATACTTCATGTGGTGCTGTCATGGAGGACGTCCTGGAAAATATATTTAAGCAAATGCTTTGGTCAGGTCAGTGTTTTCCGCTGTTCAGCTAGGGTATCAGCAAAGGTGACAGCAACAGACACTAAGCCCAGATTACACATCCAGTGGAGGTCATAATACAGCATTTCAATAAGTGATCTGACAGACAGCTCTCATTACTAAAATGCCCTGGGGGTGACATAAAAAATTAATAACCTGAAAACAAAGAAAAAACAAAGGTTGTTGGAGTTATTTGCACCAAATTTTATAAAATCTCTTAATACTTTTGTTGCATTTTCAACTGCCCTAATAATGAAATATACGCAAATCTATTTGTCCTGTTTTCTGGCTTTAGTTATAATAAATCTAAAATTTGTACATCACAACCAGTTACAGTTTTCCAACTTTTGGCAAGTGCAAGTGCAGAACAAAAACTGAAAATGTTTTACTCAAATTGTGACTTTTGGTATGCTAAAAGCTAGGATAAAACGACTAATAGATTTGGGCCATTGTCTTCTAGCTGATATGTAAAGAAAGCGGTCCAGCTCCCCTGTCACTGTACTCTGGATGCATGGAAGTGCAAGGCAGCACACAGATTAAGAGGAATATATTATTTTATTATGTAAAAAAAAGTAAAATAAATCACACTGCTAATGCGTTTCAGACTGCCTTTGATCCTACTATAGCATAGTAGTGCAAATCAGTGACAGCAAACAGGCAATGCTTACACCTCGTGTGAACATGCCCTTAAAGGGAATCTGTCACCCTAATTTAGGACCATTATCTACAGGAATACATGAGTAGTACTACAGATATTGAGTCCAGATCACTATTTTTTATTTTCCTACTGTCACTCATCCCCCTGCTGTTAGAGCACAGAGCTGCATTGAAATGCATTGTCAGGACTGCTTTGCATGCAGTACGGCTCATTATTGTAAATAATAGTACAAAATCATGGTGACAGATTCCCTTTAATGTTCTAGAAAAGGCAATATGACTTTGTAAATTCTTAAAATACATTGGATTTATTAACCGCGTGCACCACATTTTTTGGCAAAAAATAATGGAGTTGGCATAAAAAAACAGGAGTAAAAGATGTGCCAAGTCGATTATACATACTGCCATATCTAAGTTTATGATCTCTAAATTTTACATAGCATAATAACAATAACTTAATGGAAGAGCATAATAATATCTTAAGGAGCATTTCTGTCTGAAATAAATGGAGGTCCTGCTGTGTGAAGTCTTTAATATTCTATTCAGCCTCGGTTATAAATGGATACCAGATGCTGGCAGCTGTTAGTGTCCACACAGGTTGCTAGCCTGCTTTTCCACTCTTACCTACCTACATTTACATCCACCCTATTTCCTTTATAGTTCTGGCATTTTATTCACAATCAGGGAAACTCTATAGGTATAGGGAAACGGAAGAGAATGCCGTATGTCCTAAAAATATATAAGCTCTTTGAAAGGTGAAGGAAATACATAAGTGAAAATGTTTCCCGTTCCATTATGTATAACCATTCACGCACATCCATCTTGACAAGAGACTTAAAGGGGTTCTGCAGCTTGTTTTAAGTGATGATCTATCCTCTGGATAGATCCTCAGCATCTGATCAGCGGGGGTCCGACACCTGCGACCCCCGCCGATCAGTACTTTGAGAAGGCAGCGGCTCTCCAGCAGCACCGCGGCCTTCTCACTGTTTACCGCTGGCCGAGTGACGTCACGACTAGTATCAACTGGCCTGGGCACGGCTAAGCTCCATTCAAATGAACAGAGCTTAGCCCCGTCCAGGCCAATTGATACTAGTCGTGACGTCACTGGGCCAGCGGCAAACAGCTGATCGGCAGGTGTGGGACCCTCGCCGATCAGATGCTGATGATCCATCCAGAGGATAGATCATCAGTTAAAACAAACTACAGAACCCCTTTAAAAGCTATGGCATTTTTTATCATTGCATTTTACTCAATTTAAGCTGCTCTGACAGCTCGATCTGTATCCCTTAAGTCTTAAATCCTGACACCTAGATAAACAATATGGATTAAATAAGTGCTTAGGAGCTGTCAGAAGCTCAGAGATAAGGGCTACACATTGAGCTGTCAGATCAGCTCCCTCATAGATTCAGTGTGAGGCTGAGAGCAATTGTCTGTAGATGCACTGAAACAAAGTTGTATAGGAAAAACAGTTCAAAACTTTTAATAATGACCAATTGAAAAAAAATATATAGATTTTTAGTCCAAAATGAGTAAAATGCAATGATAAAAAACCGGTGTTGTTAAGTACATTCTGCCAAACACTTAAAGGGGTTGTCTGGGTTCAGGGCTGAACCCGGACATACCCATATTTTCACCCAGACAACCCCCCTGAGGCTAGCATCGGAGCATCTCATGCTCCGATGCGCTCCCTTGCCCTGTGCTGGATCACGCAGGGCACGGGATCTTTTGTTTACAACAACACACTGCCGGTGCGGAAGCTTCCGCTCGGTAGTGTGTTCGGTGACATCACCGGCTCTGATGGGCGTGCTTTAGTGCTACCCTAGCCGTTTTACTGGCTAGGGCAGCGCTACAGCCCGCCCATCAGTGCCGGTGACATCACCGGGCTTCCTGGCAGCCCCATGGAGAGCCTGATTCGTCATCGGAACTCCTGAAAATGCCTTTGCCCTGCGCAATTTAGCGCAGGGCAAAGGAGAGCATCGGAGCATGAACTGCTCTGATGCTCAAGTCAGGTGGGCTGCCGGGGTGAAAATGGAGGTATGTCCGGGTTCAGCTCTGAACCCAGACAACCCCTTTAAGGTAGTCCCACCTCTGGGTGGGAAGATGCACCTGGGACTCGCATGCCCGGTCACCCTCCATTCATTTCTATGTGAGTATCGAAAGTAACCGAGTGGCATGCTCAGCTATTTTCTGAAGTCCCCCCTCCATTCACTTCCATGGGGCTGATGGTAATACCCTAGCCAGCGCTCAGTTATATTCGGCAGTCCCATAGAAATGAATAGAGGGCAGCTGCACATGTGTAGTCCGCTCTCCTTCTCTTTGCGGGCTCCATTTTATAAATAGGTGGGGGTCCCACCACCTATCAGACAATGGGTGTATGTCCTAGCAATACCCCCAATATATGAGATGGTACAGCCCTTTTAAAAAGCGCATTCTGCTTTCTAAAACTTTTTCAGCCTATCCTCAGGACAGGGAATCAATAGCAGATCAGTGGGGGTATGCCTCTTGGCACATCCACTGATCTGAGGGGGCAGCAAAGCTCATGTGAGCACTTTATATAATTCTGTATGAGGTTTGTGCTCAGAACACAGTGAGGTGCATTTATTAAAAGTGTTTTCCCAGTATTGTGGCCTAAAAAAGTGGAAAATTATGGAGCGCCATATCTGCACCTTAATTTGGGGCACAGCTGAAAGGGCTGGGCTTCACATGGCCCGCCGAATTTACTGGATATTGGTGTAACTTATAGCCGAAGTCTACGCCAGCCAGGAGTTCAGTTTCTGGCACATAGACTGCCAAAGATGCAACTGATTTATTAAGTGGCACCTGCCTTGTAATAAATCCGGCGCACAGGTATAGGTAACGCCAGTCTTGATAAATGTCCCGCAGCAATTTTCATAGTAGCCGCTCTGAGTATTGCAGCCTTTGTTTTATTCACTTGAAACAACTGATGTTTAACCAATTGGGGCCCCAACACTGGGACTAGAAAAAAAGTCTGAACAGCCTATTTCAATTGAGTCAATTGTGGAGCAGAAGGGCATGTTCAACAGCTACTTTAATGAAAGCTATCCTCACTGCTGTAGTACAACAGGAACATGGAACCCCCATTCTAGCAATCGGTGGAGGTCCTAAAGGTGGTGCCCAAGCACTCGAGACATTCATCAACTATACTGTGGATGAATGTACAGTCGTGGCCAAAAGTTTTGAGAATGACACAAATATTTGTTTTCACAAAGTTTGCTGCTTTGTTTCAGTTGTTTCTGTGATGTAGTGAAATATAATTACACGCACTTCATACGTTTCAAAGGCTTTTATCGACAATTACATGACATTTATGTAAAGAGTCAGTATTTGCAGTGTTGGCCCTTCTTTTTCAGGACCTCTGCAATTCGACTGGGCATGCTCTCAATCAACTTCTGGGCCAATTCCTGACTGATAGCAACGCATTCTTTCATAATCATTTCTTGAAGTTTGTCAGAATTAGTGGGTTTTTGTTTGTCCACCCGCCTCTTGAGGATTGACCACAAGTTCTCAATGGGATTAAGATCTGGGGAGTTTCCAGGCCATGGACCCAAAATGTCAACGTTTTGGTCCCCGAGCCACTTAGTTATCACTTTTGCCTTATGGCACGGTGCTCCATCGTGCTGGAAAATGCATTGTTCTTCACCAAACTGTTGTTGGAAGAAGTTGCTGTTGGAGGGTATTTTGGTACTATTCTTTATCCATGGATGTGTTTTTGGGCAAAATTGTGAGTGAGCCCACTCCCTTGGATGAGAAGCAACCCCACACATGAATGGTCTCAGGATGCTTTACTGTTGGCATGACACAGGACTGATGGTAGCGCTCACCTTTTCTTCTCCGGACAAGCCTTTTTCCAGATGCCCCAAACAATCGGAAAGAGGCTTCATCGGAGAATATGACTTTGCCCCAGTCCTCAGCAGTCCATTCACCATACTTTCTGCAGAAGATCAATCTGTCCCTGATGTTTTTTTTGGAGAGAAGTGGCTTCTTTGCTGCCCTTCTTGACACCAGGCCATCTTACAAAAGTCTTCGCCTCACTGTGCGTGCAGATGCGCTCACACCTGCCTGCTGCCATTCCTGAGCAAGCTCTGCACCGGTGGCACTCCGATCCCGCAGCTGAATCCTCTTTAGGAGACAATCCTGGCGCTTGCTGGACTTTCTTGGAAGCCCTGAAGCCTTCTTAACAAGAATTGAACCTCTTTCCTTGAAGTTCTTGATGATCCTATAAATTGTTGATTGAGGTGCAATCTTAGTAGCCACAATATCCTTGCCTGTGAAGCCATTTTTATGCAACGCAATGATGGCTGCACGCGTTTCTTTGCAGGTCACCATGGTTAACAATGGAAGAACAATGATTTCAAGCATCACCCTCCTTTTAACATGTCAAGTCTGCCATTTTAACCCAATCAGCCTGACATAATGATCTCCAGCCTTGTGCTCGTCAACATTCTCACCTGAGTTAACAAGACGATTACTGAAATGATCTCAGCAGGTCCTTTAATGACAGCAATGAAATGCAGCGGAAAGTTTTTTTGGGGATTAAGTTAATTTTCATGGCAAAGAAGGACTATGCAATTCATCTGATCACTCTTCATAACATTCTGGAGTATATGCAAATTGCTATTATAAAAACTTAAGCAGCAACTTTTTCAACTTTTAATATTTATGTAATTCTCAAAACTTTTGGCCACGACTGTAGATTGTGGGACAAACCCTTTAAGGTTATGGCTATACATGTTATATATTTATTACACATTTTATCCACTGCACATGAAATTTATGTATGTTCTGAATGAAATCTGCCGCCTATGTACATAGCCTAAAACGTACACAATGTAAAGAGACATGGATTGGACAAGGTTATATAATATAAATGGGATGCAAGGTGTGAAGGACACATTCATAGGCTAGAGCTGGCCATAGACAGATGACAGCAGAAGACAAAAGCCAGAACATGTCCAACATGACAGATCAATGTATGAAACTGGGCAATCGCACACAAATGAATGGCCGATAATGGGGCACACGAAAAACTGGACTCACATATCATTTCCAATCATGATCAGTGACATTTGGAGGAAGACTGACATTTCCACAGCGCTAAACAATCTGACACCCTAAAAGCCACCGCTCATTATTTCCCTAGAAGGGACTTGACCTCAAGACACACAGAGAATCCAAAGGGCATAAGGGTAAATGGCAGCGGTCCCACGCGCCTCATTTATGAATGAATCTAGCCAGACCACTGCCACTGGTCAGGTTTGGGGAATCAGGTAAGACCACCTAGCTAGCAAACACTGGCATTTCTTTTCACCCTTTCAGTCTGCCAGTGCTCTGCCATGCTTAGTGTACTACACACCCACCACTTCCAATATGGGCAAGGGACAGCATCCAGCACCAGGCTGACATGTGGGACAAGTCTATTTCTGAAGTCCTATGCCTCGTGCACTGCCATGCCCATGTTCTCCCCTCTATATACACCCAAGGACATAGTCGGCAGTGCCCCCCACTCATTGCACTGGGGTCCCCTGCATGCTACATTACCTTGCTTGGGGTGAAGCCGGTTCTCCAAGGAGCGTATGTGCAGAACCCAGAGGTGACAGATGAGCCCGGCCAGCCAGCGTGCGCCCGGCATGTTCCCGCGGAGGTCCTCTGCTCGCCTCCCTCGGTCGCTCTCCCCCAGCCTGCGCCCTCCGGCTTCCCCTCACAAGTGACTCTTTGCCCCTCACAGAAGTGTCACCAGAGCTGCCGCCACCCTCCCATCGCTTCGTCCTTGTCCGCTCCTTGTGGTGTCTTCAGCTACCACAGCTGGGACTGAGGACATGTGTGTGAACCAGCGGCTCCGTGCCAGCAACTCTACTCCTCCGTCTTCTCTGACCATCCCAGGACCCGACATCAAAGAGCAGAGCCCGCCTTCTGGCCGGCCCCTGACACAAGCCGAGGCTGGAAGGGAGCCTATCTGTGCCTCTACACGGTGACACCCTATACAGCGGGCATGGCCGCTTTATACCGTGCCCTATGGGTGGCACAACGGTGACATGTCAGGACTGCACCCTATACAGCGGGCATGGCCGCTTTATACCGTGCCCTGTGGGTGGCACAACGGTGACATGTCAGGACTGCACCCTATACAGCGGGCATGGCCGCTTTATACTGTGCCCTATGGGTAGCGTAAAGAAGTATAGAGGAGCCCTGCTGAGGCTGGAAGGGAGCCTATCTCTGCCTCTACACGGTGACATGTCAGGACTGCACCCTATACAGCAGGCATGGCCGCTTTATACTGTGCCCTATGGGTGGCACAACGGTGACATGTCAGGACTGCACCCTATACAGCAGGCATGGCCGCTTTATGGGTGGCATAAAGAAGTATAGAGGAGCCCTGCTCTATAGCCAGAGAGTGGCACCTTGGCAGACCCTACTAAACATGTAGTCCATAGTTGCCTTTTCTTTTTAGGAGGTGCCCTGTAATACTACAATTCCCCACAAAAAGGGGCACCTGGCTTTTCCCCGTGATAAAAGATGTTTTTGAAAGGATGGCAGGAAAAAGTGCTTATGCCCATTACAGAAATACTACACCCAAAAACCTTGCGGCACCAGAAATAATGTTTTTTTTTTTGTTAATAATGCTTTTCTTCTCATCTGGGTTTCAAGGGTTAAACTGTGACTGGTTAGTGTTTAGTCTGGAAGAGTTTGCCTGCACTGAACCCTATGCGGATTGGCTGATGAACCTGGAGCCCGGGAATGTGGGCTATAAAAGATCGAGACAAGCTGCCTCAGGTTCTGGTTGCAGTGGGAAACTGAAGACCACTGAGCTAGGAATCAGTTGCAGAAAAAAGCAGCTATCCTCCTCGCTGCAACCAGTGCTCCACCATGGAAGAACTACAGCGACTCACCAGAGCAGGAGGTGAAGAGCCAGGTCACCCTCCTGAGGCCACCTGTGAAGCAGCCCTGCAATCCCTGTCTACCCCCTCGGATGGATGCCATTCCTCAAGAAGCCGGCGTCCTCCTGTCACCTTCTCTCCACCCCTGGCGGAGGGCACAGGAGAAAGTGCCTTGTACGGAGGTCTCCTCATGACTTGTATTCCAGGCCTGCTGCTCAGTGAAGTGGCGTTTTCTCCCTCAACACAGCAAACGGGCGAGCTCCAGAGCCCCCTGCCCAGCCACAGGACCCTCCACACCTACTCCTCTGGTGTGTGGCTCTGACCCTGCACACACATCACATGGACCTACCTGAGTGCCAGCCGTTTGGGACAAGGATTTTGGTGACAGAACCCCCTGCCGCTCCTTTATTGTTCCTGGATCTGTAGTGAATGCTGTTCCTGACACCAGTTCACTGTGAGCAGATAGGGTTAATGTTTCTCCTGCTGCTGTTTCTAATGCTCATCCTTCAGACCCTCTGCTGTTTGGCCCCTTTCACACAAGCCAGTTTTCCGCGTGGGTGAGATGCGTGAAGTGAACGCATAGCACCCGCACTGAATCCTGACCCATTCATTTCTATGGGTCTGTGTACATGAGCGTTTTTTTTTATTTCTTTTTTCACGCATCAGTTCTTCGTTGCGTGAAAAACGCAGCATGTTCTATAGTGCGTATGCAATGTGTTTTTCACTGATTGTTGCTAACAGATGTTATTTGTAAACGTTCAGTTTTTTTATCACGCGCGTGAAAAACGCATTGCACCCGTGCAGAAAAACTGAACAATTGAACGCAATCGCAGACAAAACCGAACTTGCTTGCAAAATGGTGCGAGTTTCACTGAATGCATCCGGAGCCAATCCGTCACGCTTGTGTGAAAGGAGGGTCAGACCCCTTTCACACGGGCAAGAATTCCATGCGGATGCAATGCGTGAGGTGAACGCATTGCACCCGCACTGAATCAGGACCCATTCACTCCAATGGGGTTGTGCACATGAGCGGTGATTTTCACGCGTCACTTGTGCGTTGCGTGAAAATCGCAGCATGCTTTATATTGTACGTTTTTCACGCAGGCCCTATAGAAGTGTACGGGGCTGCGTAAAAATCGCAAGCAAGTGCGGATGCGGTGCGATTTTCACGCACGGTTCCTAGGAGACGATCGGAATAGGGACCCGATCATTATTATTTTCCCTTATAACATGGTTATAAGAGAAAATAATAGCATTCTTAATACAGAATGCATAGTAAAATAGCGCTGGAGGGGTTAAAAAAATAAAATTGAACTCACCTCATCCATTTGTTCGCGCAGCCCGACTTCTCTTCTGTCTTCTTCTTTAATGACCTGGGAGGAAAAGGACCTTTGGTGACGTCACTGCGCTCATCAGATGGTCCGTACCCAAGTGGATGAGGTGAGTTTAATTATTATAATTATTATTATTTTTTAACCCCTCCATCCCTATTTTACTTAGCATTCTGTATTAAGAATGCTATTTTCCCTTATAACCATGTTATAAGGGAAAATAATAAAATCTACAAAACACCTAACCCGAACTTCTGTGAAGAAGTTTGGGTCTGGGTACCAAACATGCTGATTTTTCTCACCTGTGTGCAAAACGCATTAAAACGCTTTGCACTCGCGGGGAAAAATCGCGCATTTTCCCGCAACACACCAGCCTCTTTTCCTGCACCTCACCCCCAACGCCCGTGTGAACCCAGCCTTAGTGAGACTTGTTTAAAGGAAGCTCTTTCTTGTGAGTTGTTCCCCCTTAGGCCTCTTTCACACGAGCGTCCCGGATTTGCTCTGGATGTTCCGCATGTGCATTGCTGGAAGCCCGCCCGAGTAGGCACGCAATTGCAGTCAGTTTTGACTGCGGTTGCGTTCTGATGTTCAGTTTTTTACGCGCGAGTGCAATGCGTTTTGCACGCTCGTGAGAAAAAAACTGACTGGTGTACCCAGACCCGAATTTGGACTTCTTCACTGAAGTTCAGGTTTGGGTTAGGTGTTCTATTTATTTTATTATTTTCCCTTATAACATGGTTATAAAGGAAAATAATAGCATTCTTAATACAGAATGCTTACTAAAATGTGGCTTTAGGGGTTAAAAAAATAAATAAAAAATTAACTTGCCTCATCCATTTGTTCGTTCAGCTTGCATAGTCTTCTTTCAGGACCTGCAAAAGGACCTTTGACGTAATCGCGCTCACCGTGTGGTGACGTCAGCGCAGGTCCTGCTGAATGAAGATTAATATAAACACAAGACCAAAGCTGGCCCACATGCCAGAACTACAGTTAGTATATGCAATGCATATTGCGGCAGATACAGGGGGCCAACAACTGAAAAAATAAGAGTACCAGCTACTACAACAAAACTACAAAGATTGGAGCTCACAAAGTACCAATACAAAAATATACTTTATTGAAATTACAATAGTACATATTGTAAGGGATCATCTCTCTTTCAGGGGGTCACACGCACAGACATCTTCACAGATACCAGGATTTAAGGGCCACAACTGTGTTTTATTGCGGCACGTCCGGGTAAACATAAACAGTTGTACAAAATAAACTCCTGCCCGTCTGGGCTCTACCTAAACACATAGGTTTCCCTGACTCACCTCTAAGTACCGCTTAGTGTCAGGGTCTCAGGCTCCAAGCCTTAGCAGGTTCCACTCATCAAGCGTCAGTCCACACAGGGGAGAGATCAGGCTTCACATAGCCTTGTAGCCCCTCAGTCTTCCTGACTGAGACCACACACAGAGCCTCTGCTCCAGTATCACAGACACTTCTCCCTCCTCAGACTGACCTACTCTGAGGCGCATTATGCCAGTCTGATTACAGCAGGCCTCACCTGCGATCACCCCAGGTAGAAAGGAAAACCCGTACTGGATGGGTGTGGACTGGGAACTCACTCTACCAAGTCTAGCCACCAGTCCCAGTAAAATCCAGCCCAACAAATGTATACAGAAATGTCTCAGCATACTATGCTTTGCTGAGACTACTGCCACTCTCTGGATTTTATCTGTCTCACTCATCTGAGGTACCTGAAGAGGGACAACACACCTTCCAGCACTGTTCACATTACCACGTTGTAGCTAAAAAGGTAGCAGGAAAGAAAAACACCATCCTAGTGGGACACTGGCTATATATTTGTATTATAATAAACAGCAATTTGTTATCATATATCCGTACGGCTGAGTCTCATATATTGCAGCAATATATGCATAAGGGACAAAAGTCTCCAAAATGTTCCCAGCAGTCCTAGATATCAATATCAAGACTAGATGTACTGCCCATAAAACAGGGACAAAAGCATGTGGACTGCTGAAGGCAAAAAGATAGTACCCAGGAACCAGATAAAAAAAGAGACTCGCCTACAAAGCCCAGTGTACCCAAACCAGGATAGCGCTACCCCGACACGCGTTTCGGCGTGCCTTCGTCAGGGGGTAACGCCATCACCGTGGATCATGTGATTATAAAGCCCTTCTGTCACGAGGGTATCGAGAACCACGCCTGACTCCGTTATACCCGGGGTCAGGAAGTCGCAGCGGTTGGCTGCACGCTCTATTTAAGATAGGGCTGTTTTCCTTATGGTAGTTTTCTGGGTTTGCTTTGCAAACCCTTTTGGCTCACTCAGGGATCCGTAGCTCCTTCTCCTCAGCTGTTCCTTGTCCAGCACTCCCAAACCTCCTTATATTCCTCTCTCACACTTCTCTGGTTGCCAGAGATAGAACTTCCTGCCTGGACATCTATTCTGACCTTCTGGAGCTGTGTTGCTGCGTTCTCTGGTAGTTGGTCCAGAACGCTACCCTCCGGATCCCTGTTGGACCTTTGTGGTCTATTGTGATCGCCCACCTGGGTGTATGTGTTTGTCTGTTTTGTCTGTCCTCTCCCTGGTGTTTCCCTCTTAGTGACAGTGGTGCGGACTAGCGATCCCACCGGCCCGTTTACTATCTAGGGCTCATTTTAAGGAAAGCCAGGGTTTAGGCATGTGATCGCCGCACGGGTGAGGAACCCGTCTAGGGACGTCAGGGCAGTCAGGTGCCAGCCGCAAGGTGAGTTAGGGGTCACCACCTTTCCCTCTCCCTTGGGCAGGGCTTTCCCTTTTATCCTCCTTGTGCGTGACGTCGGTCATTACACCTTCCCACGAATCGGATTGCATTTCCAGTGTAGATCAGTAATTTCAATCACCTGGATGTACGGCAGCTAGACACGGTACGGTGAGCGGGATACAGCGTGTGGTCCTCCCCCCAGCCGGGCGTCACATCGTACCGCCCCTCTTCACGTGACGTGTCACATTACGCAACGGGCCGACGTAAAGACGCCAGGTGGGAGGTGCCCCGCGCATCACGTGCACAAATCACAGGAGAAGAAAAGCAGGCAGAGCGTAGCTCCCTCTACTGACTATATTCGGCTTATCTCACAGATTAGCCGTCTGTGTATATTGGTTCCTTCTCCTGAACACCTCCCATCTATAAAATACTAAGACAGCATATTCTTAGGACCAACCATTGTAAAGTATAGACATGCATTATGCACAGCAAATATTATTATTATACTAATACAACAGTATACAATAAGGTACATGATTAATTATAATTCATGATAAAACAAAAAAACTGATTTGAGAAAATGGGGGGACACACCTAATTGATCATCCTTCATAATAAATAATAAACAATTCATCTCAATACATATTGTAAATATGATATAAAAATTATATCCATATATTATCTACATAGTGAAGTGATAGTGAATTAAAAAATAAAAATTCATAAATAGTGTGTATGACATCTAGATGCATATAGATGACCCAGAATACATTAAAAATTACATGAAAATAAGTGTGAATAATAAGTATAATGACAATTATATATAAAAAAAAACACCCTCACACTCCATTGTGTGGGGAACCACAAATATATATGTACCGTATACAAAAGTGCGTGAACCATAAAGGAATGTGTAGTGTGAGTGTGGGAATAATTGGTGACTGTGCTTATGACTGGTGATCACAAAATATCTGTAGGAGAGGGGAGGGAAATGGGGAGGGGAAAGGAAATTTTATGTGTGAATATAACCAAAGAAGGAGGCAACAGGTGTTGACTCAAAAACCTAATGCATAAACGGTGTACCATAGAGTGTAATGCACAAGTAAATAAGCATATAAAATGCTTGACCCATAGTGAGAAAAATAGAATAGGAAGGGGGGGAAGGAAGAGTGTGGTGGAAGAAGGGTAGATGGCTATAGCGTGTATTTCCATGGGCAACCGACAAGGCAAGATAGACGAGTCATCCCTCCACCCTGCGCCAACGCACGCCATAACTCATGTACGTACCCCAAAGAGCCCAAATTTTGAAGGTATGACATTTAATAATAGATTCACGAGAAGCAGCGGCTCTTTCTGAGCTAATTTCTTAGATATATCCCCTGCTCTAAAGATCTGTTCTAATGCAGTCACCTTCTAATTCCCCTCACCTTCAAAAATCTAGGATTGCACGCATGGCAATTCCTAAAATGTTTTGCAATAGGTTTTAGATCTTCCCAATTATCTGTTCTCTGCAGCGATGATGGCTCTTACATGCTCTCGCACCTGGATTTTAAGTTCACGGGTCGTCAGTCCAATATAAATCTTTGGACACGGACATGTAGCGTAGTAGATCACTGTCTGGAGGTCGAACAGGTAATATGGTGTGTAATTTTAAATGTTTTCGTACCTCCAGAATCCGTAATTCACTTGCTTGTTCCATATTGGGGCATGCTACACATTTCCCGCAGGGTTTAAAACCGCATTGTGGACCCCTATCACCAGGAATAATCTGTCGGGGCTTAGGTTCCAAATAGCTCCTTACCAAATTCGTACGTAGCGTATCCGGTCTGCGAGCGGCGATGGAAGGATATATTGGTAGAAGTTTCTCCAGAACTGAATCCGTTCGAAGAACATGCCAATGTCTGGCCACAATAGCTTTCAATTCTTCCCAGCGGGAATGATACGTGGTCACATACCTGATTTTTGGTGTCTGTGCCTTTTGTGTTTTTCCACTTGTAGAAGATCGGATTGTTTCCGTGATTTTGCTCTATAGTACGCCTTCTTGATAGATCTTCGGCTGTATCCTCTTTTCAGGAACTGATTCATCAGCCTGTGCCAGTCACTTCACTGGTTGCCCATCCACCACAGAATACAGTTCAAACTTCTCCCCCACAAAGCTCTCCACAGTGCTGCACCTCCATTCATCTCCTCCCTCATCTCCATCTACCACCCTACTCGTGCTCTCTGTTCTGTTAGCGACCTAAGATTAATAACCTCCATAATTCGTACCTCTCACTCCCGTCTTCAAGACTTTTCTCGAGCTGCACCTACTCTCTGGAATACTCTGCCCCGGAATACTAGGTCAATCCACAACTTCTCCACCTTCAAACGTGCCTTAAAAACACATCTTTTCAGGCAGGCTTATCAAGCTACCTAAACGGACTATTCCCGGACCCCGACTAAACCTCCCCCCCCTGGCCTAAACTCGATCCTCTAGTAGTCCCAAACCCAAAGCAGATTGGCCGGAACCACTCCTGTCAGTTCAATAATGGCTCAAATCCTACTTATCACAAACAACTACCTTATGTGTCACCCCCAATTCCTCATAGATTGTAAGCTCTTGCGAGCAGGGCCCTGACTCCTAGTGTTTCAGTTACATATTATCCAGTTATTTTTGTTTTGTATATGAACCCTATGAACTTGTAAAGCGCTGCGGAATATTGTGGCGCTATATAATTTTTTTTATTATTATTATCAGACTAGTTGCCTGTTTTTAAAAAGTGTTATCGTCTGAACAGATCCTCTGTATACGTAGGAATTGTCCAGTGGGAATGGCCTTGATGGTATTTCTGGGGTGCAAAGAAGAGGCATGTAAATAAGAATTGACTGAAGTGTCTTTTCGGTAGACATTCGTTTGTATGTATCCTCTTCTGTCTTTAAATATTGTCACATCCAGGAAGTCAATCTTGTTACGATGGCATACGTAGGTAAGTTTAATATTCCGGGAGTTTTTGTTAAGGGCCATAAAAAAGTTTTGTAACTGTCCCTCAGTTCTCTGCCAGAAGAGAAAGACGTCATCAATGTACCGTGCCCAAAAGATGGCGCGGTCCATGATGACGTGTCCTTCTGACCTGAACAGGTCCCTGTCCCACAGCCCCAGGAACAAATTTGCGTATAAGGGTGCACAAACCGCCCCCATCGCAGTTCCCTGGAGCTGTAGGAAGAAGGACCCATTGAACGTGAAAAAATTCTTGGTTAGTACAAAATTCAATAACTGTAATAAAAAAGTCATATCATTGTTTGTATTACTTGCCCTCAGAAAAAACTCGACTGCCTGGAGTCCATCTGAATGCCTAATACCGGTGTACAAGGACTCTACATCGCATGTTACTAACAGGGTGTCTTTCTCAAGACATATCCCTTGTAGTTTCTGCAATAGGTCAGAGGTGTCCCTGATATATGACGGTAGACTTGACACTAACGGCTTCAAATTAAAGTCTAGGAATCTACAGATGTTCTCTAATACACTGCCTTGGCCAGATATAATAGGCCTACCTGGGGGAACTGCTGCATCCTTATGGATTTTCGGTAGTAGGTACAGTGTGGGTATCGTTGGTTCCTGGACAGTCAAAGCTTTATGTAATTGTTTGGATATGATGTCCGCTTCCAAAGCCATGTCCAGGATTTTCAACAGATCATTTCTAAAGGAAGATAGTGGATTGAAGGTTAGTTTTTTATAGCACGTCTTGTTCTTTAATTACCTATATGCTTCCTTTAGATACATCTCCCTTGGCCAAACTAACAAATTTCCCCCCTTGTCCGCTGGTTTGTATACTACATCTGTCAGACTTTTTAACTCCCTAAGACTTTTTCGTTGTCCTTGTGTAAGGTTGTCATGATAGACCGACATAGGTATATCTTTGATGTCTCTGGTAACCAATTTTACAAACAAATCCACTGCCAGGCACAATGACAACAGCGTAAATTTTGTCAAGGCACATCATTTATAGTCGGATCCTCCTGTTCCCGTAACAGGTCTTCCAAAATTTGGAGAGCCTGTTCACTACTGGTCTCAAAAATGTCTGCCTCTGTTTCTTTGTAGTGCCAGCGCTTCATCATCAGGGACCATCCAAACATATGTAGGTCCTTGGTGGCAATAAAAGGGTCAAAACGGGAACTGGGTGCATGGGACAGGCCTCGCTCTAAAAGTGAAATGTCAACATCTGAGAAGCTATGAGTTGAGATTAATTACCTTCAGGTCTTTCTCGTGTTGTCGACTGTTGGTAGCTGGGGCCTGTCCCTCTTCTGTCCAGGTCCCTGTCCATGGTCTATTTTTCTCTTGCTCCGACCCAGACGTGTAGACTGGGATACATTTAGTTGAAAATCATTCTGTGAAGATACAGAGGAGTACCTACTCTGCGGTCTACCTATGTTTCTACCTCTCCATCTGTATACTCTCTTCTGTTGTGCATCACTCTGATCACAGGTGAATTTCTTTCTCTTGAACGCTTTTATCTCCTTTTCCCATTCAGAATATTTAAGTTCCATCTAGTTCTGAAATTGTTTCAACATCTCAGGGTTCCCATCATTAGAAAGGCGTGTCTGTAATTGTTCGACCTCTTGGTCTATTTTATTCCAGACTCTTCTTATTAAATCCTTTTAAAAGCTCCATAAATTTGAAGGAACTGTTATTACATATGTCCTCCCACTGAGAGGTGAAACTTTCATCCTCAATGGGAAAAGAGGTGAACACCTGTATGCGCAAGCCTCTTGGGATGAGGCTCCTCTGGGGATATTTTTCCAGGAAAGCCTTATTCCACCATATACGTGTTCTTTTATATAGTAGCTGCTGCAATGACTGCTGGGTTTCTCTGAACGTCTCCCCACCATCTAGACCACCAACTGCACCCTCATCTCTAAAAACAGCGTCCAGTTGTGAAAGCCAGGACTGTTCCCTGGCTTTATAGTCCAAAGTGGCCATTGGTCAAAAATCTGTGTAAAAAGCACAGTAAACAACATGGGTTAATATAAACACAAGACCAAAGCTGGCCCACATGCCAGAACTACAGTTAGTATACAGGGAGTGCAGAATTATTCAGCAAGTTGTATTTTTGAGGATTAATTTTATTATTGAACAACAACCATGTTCTCAATGAACCCAAAAAACTCATTAACCCTTTCATGACCAAGGGTCATTGATGCCTCAGTGTCCAGGTCAAAATTTACAAATCTGACATGCGTCACTTTATGTGGTAATAGCTTTGGAACACTTTTACTTATCCACGCCATTCTGAGATTGTTTTCTCGTGACACATTGTACTTCATGATAGTCATATATTTGAGTCAATATATTTCACCTTTATTTATGAAAAAATCCTAAATTTACCAAAAATTTTGAAAAATTCACAATTTTCCAAATTTAAATTTCTCTGCTTCTAAAACAGAAAGTCATACCTAATAAAATATTTATTACTTAACATTCCCCATATGTCTACTTTATGTTGGCATCATTTTGGAAATGTCATTTTATTTTTTTAGGACGTTAGAAGGCTTAGAAGTTTAGAAGCAATTCTTACAATTTTTAAGAAAATTTCCAAAACCCAGTTTTTAAGGACCAGTTCAGGTCTGAAGTCACTTTGTGGGGCCTACATAGTGGATACCCCCATAAATGACCCCATTGTAGAAACTACACCCCTCAAGTTACTCAAAACTGATTTTACAAACTTTGTTAACCCTTTAGGCGTTCCACAAGAATTAAAGGAAAATGGAGATGAAATTTCTAAATTTCACTTTTTTGGCAGATTTTCCATTTTATAATTTTTTTTTCTTTAACACATTGAGAGTTAACAGCCAAACAAAACTCAATATTTATTACCCTGATTCCGCAGTTTACAGAAACACCCCACATGTGGTCGTAAACTGCTGTACAGGCACACGGCAGGGCGCAGAAGGAAAGGAATGCCATACGGTTTTTGGAAGGTAGATTGTGCTGGATTGGTTTTCTGAACGCCATATGTTTTTTATTTTTGTGCCGATCGTCTTGTGCAGGGGCTCGTTTTTTGCAGAAAGTGTTGAGGTTTTTATTGGTACCATTTTTGGGTACATAGGATTTTTTGATCATTCATTATTACACTTTATGGGGCAAGGTGACCCAAAAATTGGCTGTTTTTGAACAGTTTTCATTTATTTATTTTTGCAGCGTTCATCTGAGGAGTTAGGTCATGTGATAGTTTTATAGAGAAGATCGTTACAGACGTGGCAATACCTAATATGTATACTTTTTCTTATTTATTTAAGTTTTACACAATAATAGCATTTTTGAAACCCAAAAAATGATGTTTTAGTGTCTTTATAGTCTGAGAGCCATAGCTTTTTTATTTTTTGGGCGATTGTCTTAAATAGGGTATCATTTTTTGCGGGACGAGATGACGGTTTGATTGGTACTATTTTGGGGGTCATAAGCCTTTTTGATCGCTTGCTGTTGCACTTTTTGTGATGTAAGGTGACAAAAATAGCTTTTTGGGCACTGTTTTTTTAATTTTATTTTTATGGTGTTTATCGGACGGGGTCTATCATGTGATATATTTATAGAGATGGTCGTTACGGACGCGGTGACACCTAATATGTGTATTTTATTTTTTCATTTTTTATAGGAAAAGGCAATTTTCTTTTTTCAAATTTTACATTTTTATTTATTTATTTTTACTTTTATTATTTTCACTTTTTTTATCAGTTCCCTCTTGGATCTTGAAGATCCAGTGGGGCTGATAGTTGTACTATACTTTGCAATGCTCTTGCATTCCAAAGTATAGTACTTACAGATTGCCTGTAGGTGGCAGCACTGGACGCCTTTGCCATGGCAACTGGACGCTTTTGCAAAGCGTCCGGTTGCCATGGCAACCATCGGGTGCTGCAATTACAGCGCTGCAGACCCGATGGTGGAGAGAGGGAGCTCCCTCCCTCTGTTAACCCCATGGATGCCGCAACCGCGGCATCTATAGGGGTTACAGGAGAGTGTCAGCATAGAGCTGACACTCTCTGCTGATGGCGACGGCTCAGTAATGGAGACGCCGCCATCGCACACAGCAGGGGGATGGGGGGGCAGCGCTGGAAAGGGGGGGTTCGGGAGGCTGCCCACAATATCGAGGAAGGCTGGGGCAGGAGGGGCGGCTAGAAAATTAATGCAGGGGGCGGACCGCATGCCATCAGCGCAGGAGAGGAGCACAGATGGGGGGGCACGGAGGGGCACAGATCGGGGGGCATGAGGAACACTATCGGCTTTCAGGCTCTGATCTGCAGAGCGCAGATCAGAGCCTGAAACCGGCATTTTAACACTGCCGCGATCCGATTGGTTAGTCTGCACAGACTGACCAATTGGATCGATTGCCGGCAAGGGGCCACTCTGATTGGCCCCTTGCCGGCATTACTAGACTGTATGCTGTCCGTGACAGCAGCAGGGCAGGGGCAGAAGCTTTAATCCAAGCGCTTTGCAGCGCTTGGATTAAAGAGCTGCCATGACGTCTATACACGTGATAGCTGCACGGGGTATGTGCAGCTATCACGTATATATACAGATTGCGGTCGTGAAGAGGTTAATATCAAAGCTGAATATTTTTGGAAGTAGTTTTTAGTTTGTTTTTAGTTTTAGCTACTTTATGGGGATATCTGTGTGTGCAGGTGACTATTACTGTGCATAATTATTAGGCAACTTAACAAAAAACAAATATATACCCATTTCAATTATTTATTTTTACCAGTGAAACCAATATAACATCTCAACATTCACAAATATACATTTCTGACATTCAAAAACAAAACAAAAAAAAACAGTGACCAATATAGCCACCTTTCTTTGCAAGGACACTCAAAAGCCTGCCATCCATGGATCTGTTCACCATCAACATTGCGTGCAGCAGCAACCACAGCCTCCCAGACACTGTTCAGAGAGGTGTACTGTTTTCCCTCCTTGTAAATCTCACATTTGATGATGGACCACAGGTTCTCAATGGGGTTCAGATCAGGTGAACAAGGAGGCCATGTCATTAGATTTTCTTCTTTTATACCCTTTCTTGCCAGCCACGCTGTGGAGTACTTGGACGCGTGTGATGGAGCATTGTCCTGCATGAAAATCATGTTTTTCTTGAAGGATGCAGACTTCTTCCTGTACCACTGCTTGAAGAAGGTGTCTTCCAGAAACTGGCAGTAGGACTGGGAGTTGAGCTTGACTCCATCCTCAACCCGAAAAGGCCCCACAAGCTCATCTTTGATGATACCAGCCCAAACCAGTACTCCACCTCCGCCTTGCTGGCGTCTGAGTCGGACTGGAGCTCTCTGCCCTTTACCAATCCAGCCACGGGCCCATCCATCTGGCCCATCAAGACTCACTGTCATTTCATCAGTCCATAAAACCTTAGAAAAATCAGTCTTGAGATATTTCTTAGCCCAGTCTTGAAGTTTCAGCTTGTGTGTCTTGTTCAGTGGTGGTCATCTTTCAGCCCTTCTTACCTTGGCCATGTCTCTGAGTATTGCACACCTTGTGCTTTTGGGCACTCCAGTGATGTTGCAGCTCTGAAATATGGCCAAACTGGTGGCAAGTGGCATCTTGGCAGCTGCACGCTTGACTTTTCTCAGTTCATGGGCAGTTATTTTGCGCCTTGGTTTTTCCACACGCTTCTTGCGACCCTGTTGACTATTTTGAATGAAACGCTTGATTGTTCGATGATCACGCTTCAGAAGCTTTGCAATTTTAAGAGTGCTGCATCCCTCTGCAAGATTTCTCACTATTTTTGACTTTTCTGAGCCTGTCAAGTCCTTCTTTTGACCCATTTTGCCAAAGGAAAGGAAGTTGCCTAATAATTATGCACACCTAATATAGGGTGTTGATGTCATTAGACCACACCCCTTCTCATTACAGAGATGCACATCACCTAATATGCTTAATTGGTAGTAGGCTTTCGAGCCTATACAGCTTGGAGTAAGACAACATGCATAAAGAGGATGATGTGGTCAAAATACTCATTTGCCTAATAATTCTGCACGCAGTGTATGCAATGCATATTGCGGCAGATTAGAAACATAGAATGCGTCGGCAGATAAGAACCATTTGGCCCATCTAGTCTACCCAATATACTGAATACTATAAATAGCCCCTGGCCCTATCTTATATGAAGGATGGCCTTATTCCTATCCCATGCATGCTTAAACTCTTCCACTGTATTTTCAGCTACCACTTCTGCAGGAAGGCTATTCCATGCATCCACTACTCTCAGTAAAGTAATACTTCCTGATATTACTTTTAAACCTTTGCTCTTCTAATTTAAAACTATGTCCTCTTGTAGCATTTTTTCTTCTTTTAAATATTTTCTCCTCTTTTTACCTTGTTGATTCCCTTTATGTATTTAAAAGTTTCTATCATATCCCCTCTGTCTCGTCTTTCTTCCAAGTTATACATTTTAAGGTCCTTTAATCTTTCCTGATAAGTTTTATCCTGCAATCCATGTACTAGTTTAGGATAAAACTTACCAGGGGGCCAACAATTGAAAATAATAAGAGTACCAGCTCCTACAACAAAACACAAAACCTACAAAGATTGGAGCTCACAAAGTACCAATACAAAAATATACTTTTTGTGCGACTGTCATGTCGCAGTCTGAGGCTACTTTCACACTAGCGTTTTTGCTGGATCCGGCAGGGTTGAGCAAAAACGCTTCCGTTACTGATAATACAACCATCTGCATCCTTTTATGAACAGATCCGATTGTATTATCTTTAACATTGCCAAGACGGATCCGTCATGAACTCCATTGGAAGTCAGTGGGGGAGGAATCCGTTTTCTATTGTGTCAGAGAAAAATGATCCATCCCCATTGACTTGCATTAGGGGTCATGCCTGATCCATCTTGCTCTGCATCCCAGACGGAAAGCAATCCGCAGCGTGTTGCGGTTTGCTCTCCGGTATGAGAACAGAACGGAATGCATTTTGGAGCATTCCGTTCTGTTCAGTTATGTTTTGTCCCCATTAACAATGAATGGGGACAAAACGGAAGCGTTTTTTTCCGGTATTGAGACCCTATGATGGATCTCAATACCGGAAAACATTAACTCTAGTGTGAAAGTAGCCTTAGTATGTCGCAGTGCTACACCATAGACTAGCATTACAAAATATGTCGTGTGACATTGGTGTGACATGAATGTCGCCTGACACATGTTGCAGTGCAGTTATACCCTATATGACGCGCGACACATGTCGTCGTGTATCCCTACTCCTCGGAGGTTTGGCTTGGTTCACTTATGATGAACAGTTTCGTCAAAAGTTATCTGTCCATAAGCAATTGAAATGGGGATTTAAAGATGTTGGCCTTTAGCTCAACCTCATGCTCCCTCAGAGACCATTTGCAACTACAACGCAGTCTACTGCATCCAATTCCACCATTCGCAATTTGTTTTACGTATAACGAGTCCGTTTGCAAATGGCAGAATAGCTGTCGCTACAACATTGAATGAGCTTTCTGCGCAGGTTCTCACCCCCCTTTTTCTCTGCTTTAAAAAAGCCAACCAGGCCGTACCTTCTCAGGCAGGAATACATTCACAAAAGCACTGACCAGCAAAGAATGCTATCATTGCTAGAAGCATTTCCAAACCTGGTGACCGCCTCAGTGGTTATTGACGGTTTTTCTGCAGGTTTTTTTATCCCCCTTTCTCTGGTGAGGGTTGCCAATGGGTTGATAACATGCCATCTGTCAAGACTCATATTCCTATTGTAAGGGATAAGCTCCTTATTGAATTGCAAGAAGGGCTTATTAATGGGCCTTTTGACAACCCCCCCCCCCCCCCCCCCTTTTGAATTTTAGACTTTCCCCAACTAGGAATTATTCCAAAAAAGGAACCTAACAGTTTTCATATAATCAATCACCTTTCCTTTCCTAAAGGTTCCTCCCTCTGAGCTGTCCACAGTGAAGCAGGCATTCTTTGAGGATGCCATTGTTTTACTTCGCAAATTCAACACTGGTGCACCTATGGCCAAGTTGGACATCAAGTCAGCCTTTCGCCTTCTTCCAGTTGACCCAGATGGTTTTTCATCTTTGGGATTTCAATTTGACGGATCCTTATGACAAATGCCTCCCTATGGGTTTTCTCTTTCTCCCTACTACTTTGAAGCAGCAGCTACATTTTTACACTGGGTGGCATAAAGGGATGAACCAGAGGGAGGCATTGTCCACTACCTGGATGATTTCCTTTAATCGGTTCTGCTGCTTGTGCTAGATTCTTGCATACATTTCTCAGTATTGCTGATTATTTCGGTTTCCCTCTAGCCTGTGACAGTATTGCCTTGTTGTGTTATGTTATTTAGCTATGGATTTCAGATTGCCAGCCGATAAGATTAACAGGACTAAACGCTTAAAGTGGTTATCCAACCTCTATAATGCCAACCCCCCCCCAATGCCCGGGCCCCTCATACTGGTCATACATACCCCACTTATAACAATTATGAAGGGCCCGGGCATTTTGGGGGGCATTATAGGGGTTGGATAACCCCTTTAATCTGTGTCATGCTCCACAGAAAGAAAGTTCTTTTGAAGCCATGACCATCTTAGTTGGGTTTATTAGCTTTTTCCCTACATATTATATCCAGGGTGGATAAAAATCGATGGTTTTGATTTAAATCAGATTTTTTTTTATATAAAATGCTTTTTGAGGAAAATATATTACCAATTGACACAACCAAGATAAGGGTTTTGGTCAGACCAATACTATTAAAGTGGGCTAGACCCTAAAGTCCAAAAGAATATTCACAAAAATGGGTAGCTTTATTAATACTTAACATTTAATTATTTAAAAGTTAAAATAATAGGCCCTTGATGTATAGAAAAAAATCTAGACTGAGTGTAATTGGGATATTGCATACAACTCTCCATTGGCATGCCAATATAGAGAGAGGAAAAATGGACCAAAAAGGAGGAAGGGACAGATATAATGATAGGTTGAGAAGAGAGGATACGTAGTAAGAGGGACACACTGCTGAGTCACAGACCTAGATGTCCCTTATCCTAACTCCTCAACACACTATAAATCTATCACTAGCCCTAGTTAGCCCTACCTAGACCTGGACTGCCCAGCTTTGTCCGAAAGATAGAATGTGGTCCCTATTTCTAGAGAATAGCATACCAGATCAGAAAAAGGAGGGCAGTATATAAGAGACTGACAAACAAAAAATATATATATGTGTGGCGAAACTAACCTCGCCACTGGGCTTTGGAGAGGACTGGCTGCTGGCCTCTTGCCCCTGGATTATGGGCCATATACTAACTTTTGAACCCCTGGTCTGATTCATGCCATTTTTTAATATGTTGTTCCCCTGAATGGATTGATTGCGAATATGTAATTTTTATGTGAATGTGATGTATGGTTTTAGAGTTATGAAAGTTGGGTAGAAAGTATGTTTAACTGTATGTATAATTGAGTCTCCTCTCAGGATAAGGGGAGGGAATATGCTGGGTGTGTTTCTATTGTGCCATTGTCCCATTGTGTGTTTAAAGGGTGATGTCTGTCCTGTTGTCTGCGCATGTGTATTGGTGACTTCTCTTTGTCTTGAGAGATAATTGGATTGCTCTTCAGGTTGTCTGGACAGAGAGGAGGAAACCATGATGCATTGTGGGGATATGTTGTCCTATGTTACAGTCTTCATTCTGGTCCTCTGGGGGCGTGAACGATTGGTTGCTGTAGTTACATTTTATGTCTTGTAATATACTGATTGGTTGTATTTCAAACCCCTGTAGGCAGTACTATGTTTGTTTTTTGTGAATAAAAGAGGCTGTACGTGAAGTACAGTCAGACCACTGCTTGACCTTCAACACGGAGCCTTGTCTCGTTATTGGGGGGATTCGCTGTATGCTGTTAGAAGACCGATTGCCAGGATTGTAGTCTTTTCCTGTTCGTCTGCTAGCAGCTATTCGTGAGGTTCCAGTTTGGAGTGCTACTTTGTATCCAGTTCGGGAGTTTGGTGTATCCTGCAGTAGCTGTGCCTGTCTCTCAGAAAGGGGCACATCGCCTAAACGGATTTTAACCCCTTGTCTGCTGAAACGGACCGTTACATTGGTGGCAAGCAGCGGGATCGTTCCTACAGCCAGAAGGACAGCTACAGGAGACACCATTTCTGTGGATTCTACAATTTAAGGACAACGCATGTCCCAGTACAGCGTCCCTGACAGCAGCAGGATGGAACCAGCAGTGTTATATGAGGAGGAGGACCTGGATGGCCGGGATGCATTAAGGAAAGGCATCTGGTACCAGGCCCTGGATAATCTACAATACCAGCGGGGTGAGAGTCTCCCCAGTGAAGAGCAGCGGTTGCAGAAGCAAATGGCCCTGCGGATGCCCTTCCTGGGAGAGCAGCCCCTGGAGGAATGGGTGAAGGAACTAGAGCACCGGGTATGGCAGGAGCTATGGCTGAAGGATGCCTACCAGGCGCTTTGGTGGTATATGGCACAGTATATACCCTGGACAGCCGAACATGACAAGCCAGAGGGAGAGGAGTTTTATGGTCCTGGCTTGTTATGGGAGTCCTTTGCAGAGCCTGACTTCGGGAGCCCTGTACAGTCCAGACTTCAGGACATTTTCTATGAGAGGGAGGCTAGGCATGAGTGGGATGACCCCCATGAGGTAGAGCAAGACCTGGCTCACCTAGCAACCCTGGAGTGGGAACTGGAGCAGGACTACCGAGATCTCTTCCACTCCATTGAGAAGGCTCAGCAGGACGGTAAGGTGACAGACCCAGATCCAGAACCATTCAGCTGGGCAGATATTGTAGAGTGTTACTGGGAAGGACCCCAGGTGGCCGGTAGAGATGGGACCGAGGTCTCTCCACCGGTCCTGCAGGGAATTGGGAGCCCAGTCTCCATTCCCCAGCGGCAGTGTGAAGTGCAGGGAGAGGAGAGCAGCGTCCTCCCTCTCCAGCAGCAGGCTGAGTTACAGGGGGCAGAGGTAGTTGTTCCTGCCCCCCAGCAGCAGCATGATTTTTTGGGAATAGAGAGCCCAGTCTCCTTTCCCCAGCAGCAGGACACTGTATTGGGAGCAGAGACAGTCGGTCCTGTCCCCCAGCAGCAGCATGATTTTTTGGGAATAGAGAGCCCAGTCTCCTTTCCCCAGCAGCAGGACACTGTATTGGGAGCAGAGACAGTCGGTCCTGTCCCCCAGCAGCAGCATGATTTTTTGGGAATAGAGAGCCCAGTCTCCTTTCCCCAGCAGCAGGACACTGTATTGGGAGCGGAGACGGTCGGTCGCCCTCCCCAGCGGCTGGAAGTATGTATGGGAGAGGAGCTTGTTACCCCCTCTCCCCAGCGGCAGCTTAACGCACCAGGGGGAGACAGTAAGCCCCACAACAGTGCGGATGGGACCGTGGTCTCTGCACTTACAGCACAGGGGGTAGAGACAGTCGGTCTCCCCCTCCAACAACCAGGCTCCAACCAGGCTTCTTCCGTGGTAGCGCTGGCACCAGGGCAGAGTACCGCTGATACCTGCCCACAAAGCAACCTCCACTCCAAGCCAGGGAGCAACACAGAGACCGGGAGTACCAGCTTCCAACATAACCTTGGTGGACTCACTGGACAGAGACAGGCTACTGAAGTCAACAGGTCCAGTATTTGGTTGTGGGTGGGCTGCCAGACTAACTCAGGTACCGACCGGCGTGAGGTCAGGTATCTGATTAGTCTTCCCTGGGGGGGGGAGATGTGTGGCGAAACTAACCTCGCCACTGGGCTTTGGAGAGGACTGGCTGCTGGCCTCTTGCCCCTGGATTATGGGCCATATACTAACTTTTGAACCCCTGGTCTGATTCATGCCATTTTTTAATATGTTGTTCCCCTGAATGGATTGATTGCGAATATGTAATTTTTATGTGAATGTGATGTATGGTTTTAGAGTTATGAAAGTTGGGTAGAAAGTATGTTTAACTGTATGTATAATTGAGTCTCCTCTCAGGATAAGGGGAGGGAATATGCTGGGTGTGTTTCTATTGTGCCATTGTCCCATTGTGTGTTTAAAGGGTGATGTCTGTCCTGTTGTCTGCGCATGTATATTGGTGACTTCTCTTTGTCTTGAGAGATAATTGGATTGCTCTTCAGGTTGTCTGGACAGAGAGGAGGAAACCATGATGCATTGTGGGGATATGTTGTCCTATGTTACAGTCTTCATTCTGGTCCTCTGGGGGCGTGAACGATTGGTTGCTGTAGTTACATTTTATGTCTTGTAATATACTGATTGGTTGTATTTCAAACCCCTGTAGGCAGTACTATGTTTGTTTTTTGTGAATAAAAGAGGCTGTACGTGAAGTACAGTCAGACCACTGCTTGACCTTCAACACGGAGCCTTGTCTCGTTATTGGGGGGATTCGCTGTATGCTGTTAGAAGACCGATTGCCAGGATTGTAGTCTTTTCCTGTTCGTCTGCTAGCAGCTATTCGTGAGGTTCCAGTTTGGAGTGCTACTTTGTATCCAGTTCGGGAGTTTGGTGTATCCTGCAGTAGCTGTGCCTGTCTCTCAGAAAGGGGCACATCGCCTAAACGGATTTTAACCCCTTGTCTGCTGAAACGGACCGTTACAATATGTATATGAGACAACCTATATAAATTGCGATGAATAAGCTATATAGGTACAATGCTCAGGGATCAATAGTGGGTCCCAAGTTGATAAAGAACGTCCCATATATATATATATATGACACATCCTATATAATTTGCGATGAATAAACTCAATAGGTACAGTGCTCAGGGATCAATAGTGGGTCCCAAGTTGATAAAGAACGTCCCGACGCGTTTCCTTGAAGGTTAGCAAATCTTCAGGGGACTACGACCTTTAAATGTATTGGTCACAGAATTTGACTGAATTGTAAGTGTCACAAGTTCAGTCCAATATTTCAATTTCTGCAAAAGGTAGCTCTCAAGTATCCAGAGCAATAGCCACACTAATGATACACAGAAATATTGTCATTTCACCAGAAAGGACTCAGAGAACCCCCCTATGACCACCTGTGTTCAGGGTCATAGACTCAAAAGTTATCAAGTAGCTGGGTCTAGAGTCATTTTGGTTAAAAAGCATTCAAACTAACACGTGACCACCTGTTTGAGGGTCGCTAGTTTGATTCATCAATCAGCAAAAATAATAAAGTGACTATCTGTTCAAAAGTCAATCATAAAGCATGGTATAACAGATAGACCACCAGTTTAAATAAAATCCAGGTATAAGACAATACAAATGACCTGAATTGCACTCAGAGAAACTAAAGAAGCTGTCTCTCAAGCATTGAATCAGCTTTGCTGGTGTATTATCACCCACCAGATGATATTCAAAAAGCCGTTCAATGCTATGTGCCAGAAAGCGCTTGTACAGCGATAAGATTTGAGCACATGCAGTCAGCAAGGTACTTATCTGTACAGTCGTGATACACCAACTGTTCACAGAGGGGTGCGGGTGTCACGCCTCGGCATTCCGCGTATGGCAGCTGCAACGAGGGTGAGTTCGCGGCTCGTTTAAAAAGCCGTCCAGTTCCGCCCATTGACGTCATCTCATCAGCTGATCGGGTCACGTGACAACAGCACGTGATAGTTTCCCGATCAGATGACCCGGCCGGGATGGGAGGCGCTCGGCGAGTCATGCTGTCATAGCAACCGCATACAAAACAGCCTTTACCTCGGAGTAAAGACCTAGGCAAATCAGCTGTCAGTCCAGCGGCCGCAATGGCCATAACGCCGCCCCAAACCGCACAGGATTGACGTTACAACAGAGCAGATTTGTTTCAATGTGTCAGTGAAGTAAGTAGGCAAGACATCTCCACATGACACATTAAACAATAAGTTCATGCATCAGAGATCGATGATTCCTTGATCTCCGAATAATGTGTTTATTTAGAGCTCATATAGTTAGGTTTCATAATAACTGTTTTGATTTAAACTATAAAATGCTTCCACCACAGAAAGCAACAGCAATTGCAGAAGACAAGAGGAAGAAAAGAGACAGGTAAGGATTAAAGGATGTACAGATTTAGGGGTACACATAGATGAGTGGATCAATGGACTTAAGGATCTATGTAACTGTTGAATGACAACTGTTCATTCAACCCCAAAGGAGCCACAGTTTGCAATTGGAAGATCCACCACGTCTCTCTCTGTAGAATCCTCCTGTCCCAGTCGCCCCCTCGTCTTGGTTTTTGAACAATTTCAATTCCCATGAATTTTAGGCCAGATATATCACCTCCATGTACAGTATTGATATGTGTGGCTAGGGGTGTGTCCCTATCATTCCTGACATCACCCAGATGTTCCCCAACCCGACGACGTAATTCACGGGTGGTCTTGCCCACATACTCAAGGCCACAGATACAGTTTGCTTTATATATCACGCCCCTTGAGCGGCAGTTAACAAATTGTCTAATCTGGTACGTCTTTCCAGTGACACTACCGCAAAATGTGCGTCCCTGTGTAATGTGAGGGCACGCTACACAGCCACTGCAGCGAAAACTACCAACAGGTCGTCGGAGCCAGGTTTCTCTGCCCTCCTGGTTTTCGCTGAAGTGGCTGTGGACCAATCGGTCCTTGAGGCTCAAACCCCTGCGATATGTGACCTGTACTGTCTCGGAGATGGCATTTCTGATATCAGGGTCTAGTAGGAGGACCTCCCAGTGGTTCCTGAGTATCTGTTTTACTTCATCCGAGGCACCATCAAATGTGCCTATCAGACGTATCGGTCCACTGGTTGTTATTTTTGGTTTAGGGTATAGTAATTCATCCCTCTTGCTGTTACAAACCCTCCTATAGGCTGATCTCAAAACAGCATCTGGATACCCCCTCTCATGAAACCTGCGCCGTAGATCTTGAGCCTGTTTTTTAAAATCATACCAGGTGGAACAGTTCCTCCTAATGCGCAGGTACTGTCCCACCGGTATCCCTCTTTTAAGGGGTTGTGGATGATGACTCGTCCAATGTAGCAGCGCATTCGTGGAGGTAGGTTTCCTAAATGTTTTAGTTTGTAGCATATTATCCTTGTCCCTTGATATCTCTATATATATATCTTATATACTGCCCTCCTTTTTCTGATCTGGTATGCTATTCTCTAGAAATAGGGACCACATTCTATCTTTCGGACAAAGCTGGGCAGTCCAGGTCTAGGTAGGGCTAACTAGGGCTAGTGATAGATTTATAGTGTGTTGAGGAGTTAGGATAAGGGACATCTAGGGCTGTGACTCAGCAGTGTGTCCCTCTTACTACGTATCCTCTCTTCTCAACCTATCATTATATCTGTCCCTTCCTCCTTTTTGGTCCATTTTTCCTCTCTCTATATTGGCATGCCAATGGAGAGTTGTATGCAATATCCCAATTGCACTCAGTCTAGATTTTTTTCTATACATCAAGGGCCTATTATTTTAACTTTTAAATAATTAAATGTTAAGTATTAATAAAGCTACCCATTTTTGTGAAAATATATTACCATCCAAAGGTTATTCCATCATGAAATAAAGATTTGTTTTTTAATTATGTAGAATAAGGCTGTACGTGGACTCCCATATTGTTGAATGGATTAGGCAGTGGCTGAGGGACAGACAACAGAGGGTTGTAGTCAATGGAGTATATTCAGACCAAGGTCTTGTTACCAGTGGGGTACCTCAAGGATCTGTTCTGGGACCCATATAGTTTAATATCTTTATCAGCGAAATTGCAGAAGGCCTCGATGGTAAGGTGTTGTCACGGCTGTATGTGAGCAACAAGAGCATACACAGTAAATAGAGCTACTGACCGGACCCAAACTAGGGAGGATAAAGGGTGACCCCTGTCAGACCCTCAAAGCTCTCCCTATGCTGCTAAGCACATGCCCGGATCCAAATGGTGGAATGAGGCATGCCCGCCTACCTAAGACTGATGACCACTGTAACCCCTACAATAGTGGAAGGGGCACGGCCACCAGTGCCCTGCTCAGTATATGGACGGAACCGGGTCGCCTCGGATCCAGTCAGAAAACAAACAAACGCTACAATGTCTGCACACTTAACTGAAGGAGCTGCAGCAGCAGTGAAGACAGATCCAAAGACAGCTGGCAATATCCAGAGTACTTGCTGCAGCAGAACACAGGTCCAGTGAAATGATAGCACACAAGTGAAGATACTCAAGCAAGAGATACAACTCAAATGAGAAAGATAATCCGCACCCTACAAAGGAGGAGGGGTGATTTAAAGGCAGAGAAATCAAACACAGGAGGAACAGCTGGGAGGAAGGAAACAGAAAGTAAAGACCTCATCACAGGGGCGGAGAAACAGAGCAGAGAGAACTCCTCCAAGCTCTAGTAGTGACATCATCACAGGGGTGGAGAAACAGAGCTGTGAGAACGTCTCAAAGCTCTGGTAGTGACAGTACCCCCCCCCCCCCCCTCTACGGGTGGACTCCGGACACCCAGGACCCACCTTCTCAGGATGAGCCCTATGAAATGCCCTGATGAGGCGAGTGGCTTTAACCACCTCCGGACCGCTGTACGCACAGACGCGTCCTGGAGGTGGTTGATTGATTCCGAATGGACGCGCCGGCGCGTCCTCTCGCGAGACGCGAGATTTCCTGTGGGCGCGCGCGCTCACAGGAACGGAAGGTAAGAAAGTGGATCTCCAGCCTGCCAGCGGCGATCGTTCGCTGGCAGGCTGGAGATGTGATTTTTTTAACCCCTAACAGGGATATTAGACGCTGTTTTGATAACAGCGTCTAATATACCTGCTACCTGGTCCTCTGGTGGTCCCCTTTGTTTGGATCGACCACCAGAGGACACAGGTAGCTCAGTAATATGTTGCACCACACTACACTACACCCCCCCCCCCCCGTCACTTATTAACCCCTTATTCACCCTTGATCACCCCATATAGACTCCCTGATTACCCCCCTGTCATTGATTACCCCCCTGTCATTGATCACACCCCTGTAAAGCTCCATTCAGACGTCCGCATGATTTTTACGGATCCACTGATAGATGGATCGGATCCGCAAAACGCACACGGACGTCTGAATGGAGCCTTACAGGGGCATGATCAATGACTGTGGTGATCACCCCATATAGACTCCCTGATCACCCCCCTGTCATTGATCACACCCCTGTAAAGCTCCATTCAGACGTCCGCATGATTTTTACGGATCCACTGATAGATGGATCGGATCCGCAAAACGCACACGGACGTCTGAATGGAGCCTTACAGGGGCGTGATCAATGACTGTGGTGATCACCCCATATAGACTCCCTGATCACCCCCCTGTCATTGATTACCCCCCTGTCATTGATCACCCCCCTGTAAAGCTCCATTCAGACGTCCGCATGATTTTTACGGATCCACTGATAGATGGATCGGATCCGCAAAACGCACACGGACGTCTGAATGGAGCCTTACAGGGGCATGATCAATGACTGTGGTGATCACCCCATATAGACTCCCTGATCACCCCCCTGTCATTGATCACACCCCTGTAAGGCTCCATTCAGACGTCCGCATGATTTTTACGGATCCACTGATAGATGGATCGGATCCGCAAAACGCACACGGACGTCTGAATGAAGCCTTACAGGGGCGTGATCAATGACTGTGGGTATTACCCCATATAGACTCCCTGATCACCCCCCTGTCATTGATTACCCCCCTGTCATTGATCACACCCCTGTAAAGCTCCATTCAGACGTCCGCATGATTTTTACGGATCCACTGATAGATGGATCGGATCCGCAAAACGCACACGGACGTCTGAATGGAGCCTTACAGGGGCATGATCAATGACTGTGGTGATCACCCCATATAGACTCCCTGATCACCCCCCTGTCATTGATTACCCCCCTGTCATTGATCACACCCCTGTAAAGCTCCATTCAGACGTCCGCATGATTTTTACGGATCCACTGATAGATGGATCGGATCCGCAAAACGCACACGGACGTCTGAATAGGGCCTTACAGGGGCATGATCAATGACTGTGGTGATCACCCCATATAGACTCCCTGATCACCCCCCCTGTCATTGATTACCCCCCTGTCATTGATCACCCCCCTGTAAAGCTCCATTCAGACGTCCGCATGATTTTTACGGATCCACTGATAGATGGATCGGATCCGCAAAACGCACACGGACGTCTGAATAGGGCCTTACAGGGGCATGATCAATGACTGTGGTGATCACCCCATATAGACTCCCTGATCACCCCCCTGTCATTGATCACCCCCCTGTAAAGCTCCATTCAGATGTCCGCATGATTTTTACGGATCCACTGATAGATGGATCGGATCCGCAAAACGCACACGGACGTCTGAATGGAGCCTTACAGGGTCATGATCAATGACTGTGGTGATCACCCCATATAGACTCCCTGATCACCCCCCTGTCATTGATCACCCCCCTGTAAAGCTCCATTCAGATGTCCGCATGATTTTTACGGATCCACTGATAGATGGATCGGATCCGCAAAACGCACACGGACGTCTGAATGGAGCCTTACAGGGGCGTGATCAATGACTGTGGTGATCACCCCATATAGACTCCCTGATCACCCCCCTGTCATTGATCACCCCCCTGTCATTGATCACCCCCCTGTCATTGATCACCCCCCTGTCATTGATCACCCCTCTGTAGGGCTCCATTCAGACATTTTTTTGGCCCAAGTTAGCGGAAATTATTATTTTTTTCTTACAAAGTCTCATATTCCACTAACTTGTGTCAAAAAATTAAATCTCACATGAACTCACCATACCCCTCACGGAATCCAAATGCGTAAAAAATTTTAGACATTTATATTCCAGACTTCTTCTCACGCTTTAGGGCCCCTAGAATGCCAGGGCAGTATAAATACCCGACATGTGACCCCATTTCGGAAAGAAGACACCCCCAGGTATTCCGTGAGGGGCATATTGAGTCCATGAAAGATTGAAATTTTTGTCCCAAGTTAGCGGAAAGGGAGACTTTGTGAGAAAAAAATAAATAAAATCAATTTCCGCTAACTTGTGCCAAAAAAAAAAAATTTCTATGAACTCGCCATGCCCCTCATTGAATACCTTGGGGTGTCTTCTTTCCAAAATGGGGTCACATGTGGGGTATTTATACTGCCCTGGCATTCTAGGGGCCCTAAAGCGTGAGAAGAAGTCTGGGATCCAAATGTCTAAAAATGCCCTCATAAAAGGAATGTAGGCCCCTTTGCGCATTTAGGCTGCAAAAAAGTGTCACACATGTGGTATCGCCGTACTCAGGAGAAGTTGGGGAATGTGTTTTGGGGTGTCATTTTACATATACCCATGCTGGGTGAGAGAAATATCTTGGCAAAAGACAACTTTTCCTATTTTTTTATACAAAGTTGGCATTTGACCAAGATATTTATCTCACCCAGCATGGGTATATGTAAAATGACACCCCAAAACACATTCCCCAACTTCTCCCGAGTACGGCGATACCACATGTGTGGCACTTTTTTGCAGCCTAGGTGGGCAAAGGGGCCCACATTCCAAAGAGCACCTTTCGGATTTCACAGGTCATTTACCTACTTACCACACATTAGAGACCCTGGAAAATGCCAGGGCAGTATAACTACCCCACAAGTGACCCCATTTTGGAAAGAAGACACCCCAAGGTATTCCGTGAGGGGCATGGCGAGTTCCTCGAATTTTTTATTTTTTGTCACAAGTTAGTGGAAAATGATGATTTTTTATTTTATTTTTTTTCTTACAAAGTCTCATATTCCACTAACTTGTGACAAAAAATAAAAACTTCCATGAACTCACTATGCCCATCAGCGAATACCTTGGGGTGTCTTCTTTCCAAAATGGGGTCACTTGTGGGGTAGTTATACTGCCCTGGCATTCTAGGGGCCCAAATGTGTGGTAAGGAGTTTCAAATCAAATTCTGTAAAAAATGACCAGTGAAATCCGAAAGGTGCTCTTTGGAATGTGGGCCCCTTTGCCCACCTAGGCTGCAAAAAAGTGTCACACATTTGGTATCTCCGTATTCAGGAGAAGTTGGGGAATGTGTTTTGGGGTGTCATTTTACATATACCCATGCTGGGTGAGAGAAATATCTTGGCAAAAGACAACTTTTCCCATTTTTTTATACAAAGTTGGCATTTGGCCAAGATATTTATCTCACCCAGCATGGGTATATGTAAAATGACACCCCAAAACACATTCCCCAACTTCTCCCGAGTACGGCGATACCACATGTGTGGCACTTTTTTGCAGCCTAGGTGGGCAAAGGGGCCCACATTCCAAAGAGCACCTTTCGGATTTCACAGGTCATTTACCTACTTACCACACATTAGAGACCCTGGAAAATGCCAGGGCAGTATAACTACCCCACAAGTGACCCCATTTTGGAAAGAAGACACCCCAAGGTATTCCGTGAGGGGCATGGCGAGTTCCTCGAATTTTTTATTTTTTGTCACAAGTTAGTGGAAAATGATGATTTTTTATTTTATTTTTTTTCTTACAAAGTCTCATATTCCACTAACTTGTGACAAAAAATAAAAACTTCCATGAACTCACTATGCCCATCAGCGAATACCTTGGGGTGTCTTCTTTCCAAAATGGGGTCACTTGTGGGGTAGTTATACTGCCCTGGCATTCTAGGGGCCCAAATGTGTGGTAAGGAGTTTCAAATCAAATTCTGTAAAAAATGACCAGTGAAATCCGAAAGGTGCTCTTTGGAATGTGGGCCCCTTTGCCCACCTAGGCTGCAAAAAAGTGTCACACATTTGGTATCTCCGTATTCAGGAGAAGTTGGGGAATGTGTTTTGGGGTGTCATTTTACATATACCCATGCTGGGTGAGAGAAATATCTTGGCAAAAGACAACTTTTCCCATTTTTTTATACAAAGTTGGCATTTGGCCAAGATATTTCTCTCACCCAGCATGGGTATATGTAAAATGACACCCCAAAACACATTCCCCAACTTCTCCTGAGTACGGAGATACCAGATGTGTGACACTTTTTTGCAGCCTAGGTGGGCAAAGGGGCCCATATTCCAAAGAGCACCTTTCGGATTTCACTGGTCATTTTTTACAGAATTTGATTTCAAACTCCTTACCACACATTTGGGCCCCTAGAATGCCAGGGCAGTATAACTACCCCACAAGTGACCCCATTTTGGAAAAAAGACACCCCAAGGTATTCTGTGAGGGGCATGGCGAGTTCCTAGAATTTTTTATTTTTTGTCACAAGTTAGTGGAAAATGATGATTTTTTTATTTTTTTTCCATACAAAGTCTCATATTCCACTAACTTGTGACAAAAAATAAAAACTTCCATGAACTCACTATGCCCATCAGCGAATACCTGATGGGCAACGGTGAAAGTAGTGTAGGTCAGAAGTGTAAAAAGTGGCCTGGTCTTTCAGGGTGTTTAAGCACTGGGGGCTGAGGTGGTTAATGTCCGACACCGGAACCCACATCCTCTCCTCAGGACCATAACCCTTCCAATGAACGAGGTACTGAAGAGAACCGCGGACAATGCGAGAGTCCACAATTCTGGAATCCTCAAACTCCAGATTGCCATCAACCAAAATCGGAGGAGGAGGCAAAGAGGAGGGTACCGTGGGCTGGACATATGGTTTTAAGAGAGATCTGTGAAATACATTATGTATCTTCCAAACCCATGGAAGATCAAGACGGAAGGCAACAGGATTGACGACTGACAAGATTTTATAAGGCCCAATAAACTTGGGACCCAATTTCCAGGAGGGAACCTTCAGTTTAATATTTCTTGTCGACAACCACACCAGATCACCCACATTCAGGTCCGGACCAGGCACACGTCTCTTATCAGCCACACGCTTATACTTCTCACTCATCTTTCTAAGATTACTCTGAATCTTTTGCCAAATGGTAGACAAAGACGAGGAAAATCTCTCCTCCTCAGGTAAACCAGAAGGAGCCCCTCCCGAGAATGTCCCAAACTGCGGATGGAACCCATATGCACCAAAGAATGGTGACTTATCAGAAGTTTCCTGACGACGGTTGTTCAGAGCAAACTCAGCAAGAGGGAGAAATGAACACCAATCCTCCTGGTTCTCTGCCACAAAACAGCGCAAATATGTCTCCAGATTCTGATTGAGGCGCTCAGTCTGACCATTCGACTGCGGGTGAAAAGCAGAAGAGAAGGACAGCTGAACCCCCAGGCGAGAACAGAAAGCCTTCCAGAATCTGGACACAAACTGCGTGCCTCTATCGGAAACAATATCAGAGGGAATGCCATGCAATTTAACAATATGGTCGACAAAAGCTTGCGCCAATGTTTTAGCATTGGGAAAACCAGGGAAAGGTACGAAATGAGCCATCTTGCTAAAACGGTCCACCACCACCAGGATCACCGACTTCCCTGAGGAACGAGGAAGATCCGTGATAAAGTCCATGGACAGGTGTGTCCAAGGACTGGAACGTATGGGTAACGGGAGAAGGGAACCTGAAGGCCGTGAACAAGGGACCTTAGCGCGAGCGCACGTCTCACAAGCAGCCACAAAACCCTCCACCGACTTACGAAGAGCCGGCCACCAAAATCTCTGAGCAATGAGATCTACCGTGGCTCTACTCCCGGGGTGACCAGCAAGAACAGTATCATGATGCTCCTTGAAGAGTTTGTGACGTAGCTCAGGAGGCACAAACAACTTCCCAGAAGGACAACGGGCAGGTGCCTTAGTCTGGGCAGCCTGGACCTCGGCCTCCAAATCAGAATATAGAGCAGAAACAACTACCCCCTCCGCCAAAATGGGACCCGGGTCCTCGGAGTTTCCTCCTCCCGGAAAACAGCGAGAGAGAGCATCAGCCTTCACATTTTTGATCCCAGGGCGGAATGTAACGACAAAATTTAATCTGGAGAAGAACAGAGACCATCTGGCCTGTCTCGGATTCATACGCCTGGCCGACTCCAAGTATGCCAGATTCTTATGGTCGGTAAAAACGGTGATAGGGTGCCTGGCCCCCTCCAACCAATGGCGCCATTCCTCGAAAGCCAACTTGATGGCCAACAACTCCCTATCTCCCACATCATAGTTTTTCTCTGCCGGGGAGAGTTTTTTAGAGAAAAAGGCACAGGGTCGCCATTTGGCAGGAGAAGGGCCCTGGGACAAAACCGCACCCACACCCACCTCGGAAGCATCCACCTCAACAATAAAAGGTAAGGAAACATCGGGATGCACCAAGACGGGAGCAGACGCAAAACTCTCTTTAATCTTAGAAAAAGCTGCAAGCGCCTCCTCCGACCAAGAGGAAAAATCCACCCCCTTTTTTGTCATGTCAGTGAGGGGTTTGACAACAGAGGAATAATTCAAAATGAACTTTCTGTAATAGTTTGCAAAACCCAGAAAGCGCATCAATGCCTTCTGATTCTCAGGAAGCTCCCACTCAAGTACAGCACGGACCTTTTCCGGATCCATGCGAAAACCAGAAGCAGAGAGGAGAAAACCCAGAAATTGAATCTCCGATACCATAAAAAGACATTTCTCCAGCTTGGTGTACAATTTATTTTCCCTCAGAATCTGCAGAACCTGAAAAAGATGATCCTGATGGGTCTGAACATCAGGGGAAAAAATCAAAATATCATCAAGATACACCAATACAAATTTCCCCATTAAATGGTAGAAAATACTGTTAACAAAATGCTGAAAGACGGCCGGAGCATTCATCAGGCCGAAAGGCATAACGAGATTTTCGAAATGCCCGTTAGGGGTATTAAAGGCTGTTTTCCATTCATCCCCCTCTCTGACCCTGACCAGGTTGTACGCGCCTCTCAAATCCAATTTGGAAAAAACCTTGGCCCCAACAATTTGGTTGAAGAGGTCCGGGATCAGAGGAAAGGGATAGGGATCGCGAATCGTGATACGGTTCAGCTCCCTAAAATCTAGGCAAGGTCTCAGAGAGCCATCATTTTTTTAACAAAAAAAAAACCAGCGGAAACAGGTGATTTTGAGGGACGAATATGCCCCTTATCGAGACTCTCGGAGATATAGGTTCGCATTGGGATTCTTTCCGGTTGTGAGAGATTGTAGAGGCGTGCTTTTGGCAGCTTGGCGGTTAATGGGACAGTCAAACTCCCGGTGAGGAGGTAGCTCCTGAACACCGCTCTCGGAAAACACGTCCGAGAAATCAGAGAGAAATGATGGCACAGTTTTAGTAGACACCTCTGCAAAAGTCGCTGTGAGACAATTCTCTCTACAAAAGTCACTCCACTCATTTATTTGCCTTCCTTGCCAATCAATAGTGGGGTTATGTCTAGTGAGCCAGGGTAACCCCAAAACTAGAGGAGAAGGCAATCCATTAAGGACAAAACAAATATATCCTCCACATGAGTGTCACCTACAGCTAACCGGATATTGTGAACAATGCCCTTCAGAGATCTCTGTGAGAGTGGAGCAGAGTCAATAGCAAAAACAGGTATATCCTTTTCTAATGTGCAAACCTGAAAACCATGCATGGCTACAAATTGAGTGTCAATAAGATTGACGGCCGCTCCACTATCGACAAAAATCTCACAAGAAATGACTTTGCTCTCTAGCGCCACCCTGGCAGACAGGAGAAAACTGGAACTGCAGGTCAGAGGAAAAGCATCAATTCCTACATCAACTTTGCCCAAAGTAGCAGATGAAGCAGAGTTTGATGATTTACCTTTTGAGGTTTTTCTCTTATTATCGCTCTTAGTACAGTTCAAGAATCTCCTAGACGGACAAACATTTGCCAAATGACCTATGCCCCCACAACAAAAACACACCATACTCTGAGGACTAAATCCTCTTTTATCAGGGGCAAGTCGACCTAGCTGCATGGGCTCCTCCTCAGAGGGGACCGAGACAGGATGAGGCCCCTGCACACTGAATGAGTCCGCACCACTGCCCCTAGACTGACAATGGCTGGACAGAGAGGTCTCGTTTCTTTCTCTTAGACGCCTGTCAAGGCGTACCGCCAATGACATGGCAGACTCTAAGGACGTTGGTCTCTCATCTAAAGCAAACGCATCTTTGAATCTCTCTGAAAGACCATGACAGAACTGACTCCGGAGTGCAGCATCATTCCAACCTGAATCAGCTGCCCATCTCCGAAATTCAGAACAATAAAGCTCCGCAGACAGTTTGTTCTGGCATAAAAAACGTAAGTTAGATTCGGCCAGAGCAACACGATCCGGGTCATCATATATCTGCCCCAGGGCCACAAAAAATCTTTCCACGGATCGAAGGGAGGGATCCCCTGATGGCAGCGAAAAAGCCCAAGTCTGAGCATTACCCCTAAGCAGGGAGATGACAATCCTCACCCTCTGCTCCTCATTACCAGAGGAATAGGGACACAAGCAAAAATGGAGTTTGCATACCTCTCTAAAGCGAACAAAATTCTCACTGCGCCCGGAGAACGTTTCCGGAAGTGAGACCTTTGGCTCGCAACATACTCCATGGGCCGGAGCATAGCCCAATGCATGAAGCTGAGTCATAGATTGACGGAGATCCCCTACGTCCAAAGAAAGACCCTGCATGCGGTCAACCAGGCCAGAAAGCGGATCCATGTCAAAAGGACGGCTTTGGCGGATTATAATGTCACGGCTGTATGTGAGCAACAAGAGCATACACAGTAAATAGAGCTACTGACCGGACCCAAACTAGGGAGGATAAAGGGTGACCCCTGTCAGACCCTCAAAGCTCTCCCTATGCTGCTAAGCACATGCCCGGATCCAAATGGTGGAACGAGGCATGCCCGCGTACCTAAGACTGATGACCACTGTAACCCCTACAATAGTGGAAGGGGCACGGCCACCGGTGCCCTGCTCAGTATATGGACGGAACCGGGGTCGCCTTGGATCCAGTCAGAAAGCAAACAGAAACACTACAATGTCTGCACACTTAACTGAAGGAGCTGCAGCAGCAGTGAAGACAGATCCAAAGACAGCTGGCAATTTCCGGAGTACTTGCTGCAGCAGAACACAGGTCCAGTGAAATGATAGCACACAAGTGAAGATACTCAAGCAAGAGATACAACTCAAATGAGAAATATAATCCGCACCCTACAAAGGAGGAGGGGTGATTTAAAGGCAGAGAAATCAAACACAGGAGGAACAGCTGGGAGGAAGGAAACAGAAAGTAAAGACCTCATCACAGGGGCGGAGAAACAGAGCAGAGAGAACTCCTCCAAGCTCTAGTAGTGACATCATCACAGGGGTGGAGAAACAGAGCTGTGAGAACGTCTCAAAGCTCTGGTAGTGACAGGTGTGTCTTTTTGCTGATGACACAAAGATTTGTAACAGGGTTGATGTTCATGGAGGGATACACCAAATGGAAAAGGATTTAGGAAAACTAGAGGAATGGTCAAAAATCTGGCAACTAAAATTTTATGTTGATAAAAACCCAAGAGCAGAATATAAAATCAGTAATACAGTCCTAACCTTAGTATCTGAGGAAAGGGATTTAGGTTCATTATTTCAGAAGACTTAAAGGTAGGCAGACAATGTCATAGAGCAGCAGGAAATGCTAGCAGAATGCTTGGGTGTATAGGGAGAGGAATTACCAGTAGAAAGAGGGAGGCGCTCATGCCGCTCTACAGAGCACTAGTAATACCTCATTTGGAGTATTGTGCTCAGTACTGGAGACCATATCTCCAGAAAGATATTGATACTTTGGAGAGAGTTCAGAGAAGAGCTACTAAACTAGTACATGGATTGCAGGATAAAACTTACTAGGAAAGATTAAAGGACCTTAACATGTATAGCTTGGAAGAAAGACAAGACAGAGGGGATATGATAGAAACTTTTAAATACATAAAGGGAATCAACAAGGTAAAAGAGGAGAGAATATTTAAAAGAAGAAAAACTGCTACAAGAGGACATAGTTTTAAATTAGAGGGGCAAAGGTTTAAAAGTAATATCAGGAAGTATTACTTTACTGAGAGATTAGTGGATGCATGGAATAGCCTTCCTGCAGAAGTGGTAGCTGCAAATACAGTGAAGGAGTTTAAGCATGCATGGGATAGGCATAAGGCCATCCTTCATATAAGATAGGGCCAGGGGCTATTCATAGTATTCAGTATATTGGGCAGACTAGATGGGCCAAATGGTTCTTATCTGCCGACACATTCTATGTTTCTAGATGTGTAATTTTTTGGGTAAATAAATTCCATTAATCCATTCACAATGTCATGCTCTTCCAGAGGTTTTTGTAAGATTATTGGGCAGTTTCTCTGCCTACAAGATATTATCACAGATGTTTGGTTTACTTTTTCAGTTCTCAAAACTGAATTTGACTCCGCAGAGATTACATGCCTCTTCTTCACAGCAAAAATGTTATAACATGAACAGAGTTGAGAAAATACCTTAATCCTAACTTCTACAAACCTATGAATGCAGAATCAAACTAATATGAAAAGTTGAGGTTCTAAAAATCTTCATCTACTTTCAAATTATAAGTTATACCAGCAAGAATTAGTCTTTATGTAGGAAACTATGATTTAAATCAAGCCTTACTGACTAGTGATTTAAATCGTGATTTAAATCATTTTGATTTAAATCAAATCCACCCTGATTATATCCATGGGTAAGATATTTTCCAGACGTTTATACCTAGCCTCAAGGGGGTTAAAGTCACTGGGTGCGCATATCTGCTTACCGGCCAGCTCAAGGATGACTTATCTATGTGGTTTGATTTTCTGTGCAATTTCAATTCCAAGTGCACCCGCTGTCAGGGGGGTACAAGAGCCCAGAAGCAATGAGCGCTTCCTTCAATACATTGCTGGAGCGCCGGGAACTGCAGTCCTGTCACTCGGCTCCCAGCGCTTTGTCTCTCTCGCACTGAATGATGAAGCAGGGAGCCTGCAGGCACAGATCGCGCTGCCGGCCTGCCTGTGCTCCTCCCACATAGTGCTGCAGAGTGATCTGTGTCTGCAGGGGAGAGCTGGATGTGAGCTTCAGGAATGGGAAAAGGTGAGTAGCTTCTGTGTTTTTGTTTTGTTTTTTTTAACACAGAGGGGGCACAATAGGCATTTCTACCATGGATGGGGCACAATAGGCATTTCTACTACAAAAGGCACAGAGGGGATTACTACTACAAAGGGGCACAATGGGCAGTACTGTTATGCAGGGGGGCACAATGGGCATTATTACCTTGAAGGGGGCACAATGAGCATTACTACTGTGAAGGGTGCACAGAGGGCAATACTCCTGTGAGGGGGTGGACATAACTGTTATAGGGCACAGAGTGGGCATTACTACTGTTATGTGGGCACAGTGATGGCATAACTACTCTGAAGGGGCACAGAGAGCATTACAACTGTGAAGGGGGCACATATAGGGCATTACTACTGTGAAAGGGGCACAGAGGGCATCCTGCATGTTGATGGATCCCTGGTCACTATCAATCAGTTTAATAGTGCATTTAAGAAATGCCTTGCCATGTTACATTTAGCAGATTATAAATTCTCATCTCGTTCTTTTCGGATTGGTACAGCAACTGAGGCTGCCAGAATGGGGCTTAGTACTAGATCCGTTAGGCAGGTGGGCATCTTCTAGGTACAATCTATATGTCAGTCCTAATCTTATCTTGCATTATTTTTTTCTCATTTCAGGTCACAAGGTTTACTCTATTTGGATAGTGGGACATTCCTTTATCCACTGGGCTAGAATGAAAGCTCTGGCCGCATTTACTCCTTAAATCTGGGTATGGATTCAGATTCTGTTCAATTGTTCTGGTTGGGAGTTTGCGTTCTGAGGTGGCGCAAACTACAGGACCATATAATGACAGCGAAGGGTCTGTTGCCTGAACCAGACTTGCTCATTCTGCATGCAGGAGGTAACAACATTGGAAAAATCAAAACACTTGAATTGATTGCTGACATTAAATGTGGTTTTTCAGAGATTCCACAAAGCATTTGATCTTTTGCAGGTAATGCATTTTTGGACAAAATTAGGAAGCAGGTAAATCGTCAGTTGAAGAAATTTATGCCCACAGTAAGCGGTTTCTCTTACCGCCATTTGGAATTGGAAGGCTTCCTTCTGGGTTTGTTTAGGTGCAATACTGTCCACTTATCTGACATCGGTCAGGATATTTGTAACTCTGGTTTACAGTCTATTATTAAGGCCGCAGTGTGAGGGAGCAGGCGGTCTTAATGGCCGCCCTGGCGGGTGGATGGGTCCGCCAGCCGTAGGGTTGATGGGTAGGTTTATTAGTTCAGATTATTGGATATTATGCTCGAGTCAAGATGGCTGAGCTATGTTAATGGTTGTATCATTATAGGCCCCTAAAGGGGTTATCCCATGAATAGTGTAAAAATATAAAAATCGGACATCATATAATACACGACAATACCTTTCTAACAAAGCTAGAACCAGTCCTGTACCTCACATGGATCCAGAGATCTCCCCCTTCATTGCTCTACTAGATTTACATCAAGCTGACAGCTCAAGGGGAGTATCTTCTCTGCTGCAGCTCAGGGTGTGTGTCCATGCTCTCCCTATCACAGCTCAGGGGGCGTGTCCATGCTCTCCCTGTCACAGCTCAGGAGGCAGTTGAAGGATGAAACTGAGCATGTGCGGCCTTTTCCGTGAGCCTAAGAAATTAAGTGGCGCTATACAGATACATTTTATTGAATAACTCAGTAGCTATACAAAACTTTTAATTACATGTAATCACAAAAGTATTCAGATCCAGGTGCTGGTTTGAAAACCAGAATATCTTTCCCTTCACCCACAACAGCACCACGAGAGAGGATCCGCCCCCATAGATAGGAAACCTGCAGAATAAAAGGACGGACAGTCCTTCCAATTCTGTGTGGTTTCCTGTCTCTGGTGAAGCCTGCAATTTTCTTTTAATATCCGTACTGTTGTAGAAATATTATCTGTTGTAGAAATATTAATAGTTGTAATCCGCTCGCATCAAACTTTGTGTAAGGAAATGTAAACCCCTATTCCCTCAACCGCAGTCAGAGTCAGACACAGGTGTTCCCATCTTGAATTCTGAGTAACAACTCCCCTTCCCCCTGCCCAGTCTCTTTTATTTACTCACAAAAGGTGTAAAAGGGGCTGGCCCAAGACAAGGATACAGGAAGTGATGACATACAGGAAGTGATGACATAGGAAGATGAGAACATAGCCAGCTAACAAACACATGTATACAATAACCACTGGAGCGAACTTTATCCATCCTTGCTCAGTGATCAATGCCAGATAAAGTTACTATGATCCTCATGCATGGTTTATTTACAGGACAACGTCATTATCTCCAGCAGCTGATCAGGCGCACTAGAGACAACAAACGCACGTTCCTTTCATATATTATTCTCTTAACAAATGCATCCACGCCAAGCCAATAAATCTGCATCTTGCGCGGGGGCCCTAGCCGGCGTCCATACATCAGCCAACAAAACACTGCTCTGCTGAACACATCAGTCTCCCCCGGCCCACAGCCCAGTGCTTAGCACATGGATTATTCGCCAACAGAGACCTCTGCGCCCAGCAGCTGTGAGACAACATACACAGGAAGATATCCACTCCAATGGTTTACCCTGACACTGAGAGACATGATGACAATACACAATATATTAAATACACATCCTAATAAAATTTCCACAATAGTTTTGGCGAGCACAGGTAGGGAGATAATTTTTTTCCCGTTATCAGCAGAACTTAAAGGAGACACAGCTTAATTTTCAAAAAGCAAAAAAGGCCGGCATAAGGTAATATCCTTTTCCTTACTCTCATTTTTGAGAAAGTTTTGCTCTTTGTGAACTGAAATCTGTGTACTCCAATCTGCTGATATCAGAAAAAAAATCTACTTAAAGAACCTTTTGGTGTATGTGGTTATCTGCTGCGTCAAGGGGTGTAAGGATAAGGTAAGCGCTTTTCCGTTGTGTTGATTGTACAGAGGTTGTATGATGAGATAGTGTGCTGAGCAGTACAGGGTATAATTTGGATTTTCTATTGCTGGATTTTGTAGATACTATCTTGATTTCCTTTGTGAAGGCCATGTGCTTTTGTCGGCCATCTTTAATTTCCATTGTGTGGTGTGAAGAACATGTGCTTTGGCAGACATCTTGGTGAGTTGGTGCTGCAGGTTTTAACAAGGAATTTATTTAGTTTTGGTGTCTATGGAAAGCAATTTGGTTGTTTTTGCCTCAAATGTCAGTTTTGTCCAGAATAGTTATCTTGTCTTTTTGTAACCTTCTATGTACAGTTTGATTTTGTTTTGATAAGTTTTGTGCTGGATATCAGTTGAGTGTTCGGTTATGGTATAGCTCAGTGACCAGTCTGATACAGGAATCATTGTGTGAGCATTAGTGGCAGTTTAGCGGTGAAATCGTCCTATAGTTGATGATTCTGCTTAATGTTTGTATATCTGTGGCTGTTACACTGAATTGTAGAATTGTTTGGCATAATTAATACGGGTACTACATTGTAGAAAGGAGGTGCCTGTTGTTCTGTGCCAAAAGTATTGGGACAACTCCTAGAGATCGATAGCAGTGTATTTTTTGTTGCAACCATTGTAGTGTTTGTTTTGCTGTGCAATGGAAAGTATTTTTAAAGAAGTTGCAAAGTTGAAGGACACAGCGGCCATTCTTCAGGCTATGCAGAGATCTGCTGATCTATGGCTGTAGGCTCAGAATTGTGTAGCAAACCTGATCGGTACCAAAAAATGGCGCAAAAAGAAAGGCAAGTATGCTCTGATTTTTGCTGCTGGGTGGATAGCGGATAAATATCAGGAGTCTTGTAGGCTGAAGCTGAGTTTGGAAGGAGAAGTGGAAGATTTAAAAGTGGAAATTGTTAAATTGAGAACTCTTGTCCAGAAGGCAGCTGAAGCTAGCGCTAATTATGAATGTACTGTGAGGCGTAATATTGAGCTGCGCAAGGAAAATGAATGTTTATCTGAAAGCCTGACGCATGCACAGGATGCTGTAAGGGAATTGTCTGCTCTCTGCAGGAAGACAGAGGGTGAGCATTCTCGGTGCTTAGTGCAGCCAGAGTTATTGAAACAACCGTTAGAGTTATGTGTCTAGGATTAGAGGAAATGTATGGGCTGTAAGCATAGAGAAGTCTGAGGACTGTGGTTCAGATAGTGGAACTGACTCAGGGATGGAGATGGACAATGTGTCTGACCCTGGAGTTGGAAGTATTAACACAAGGCCAGGAGATTCCTCAGATGAGTCCGTGGTAAGTAAACTCAATACAGATAGTAGTGTGGGATCTAGTCATGCTAGGATGGTTAATGTTGTGTGCCAAGTCAAATCACCATGTGCCCAGACAAGGTATTGTGCAGGGAGGCAAGCTATTCGTTGTTTTGCATGCAGGGAATACGGCAACATTGCACGATATTGTGACGCTGCTGAGGGCAACAGACACAGGTATGTTAAGTACCCCAGAACCACACCTACAAGTAAAGTGGTTTATTCAGCAAGGTGGGGTAATGGTCCCAGACATGCTTCTTTGCAAAGGCAGAGAACCCAGGGACAGCCAAGGTCTTTGATCAATGAAGCAGATTTTAAATCACAATATGAACGGTTACAATGTGAAAATTTGAAATTAAGGTCTTTATCTAAGACCTAATTTAAATAGATTTTTCCCTTCCCCTAGAAAAAAACGGTTTTGGGACCTTGTAATGTTAAATCCTGCTTCTCTGGTAAAAATGACTCTGAAGCTGGTTTGGGGCTGGGCAAATTAACATTTCAATGACTGGGTGGGTAAAAATTCTCCTGTACGGTTTCAGGTGAACCCTCCAAGACATTGATTTGTTAATTCAGTCCTATACAGTTGTATGTAGGTCTTCTTTTACTAATCCATTTTTATTTTTAGTTTTTTATTGATGTAATCAAGTTATTTTCAGTTTTTCCTTATTTACCAACCCATTTTTATTTTTAATCTATTATAAATTAAATGAATTTAAGGGTTGCTGCTGAGCGAGAGGTTTTTGATCAGTCACTGCAAAAAGGGCTTCGTGTGCTGTTCAGCTTGACTATATAGAATCATATCAGCAAAGGAAAGTGAGTTGATGAGCTTTTTTTAAGGAGACAAGGTGATATATATCACCCGGGCATACCAATAGCTGTGTGAGTAACCCCTTTCCCCACAGGAGTACTGTGTGTTTGTTTCCTGTGCGCCCTTTTTTCCACTCCAGGTCAATTGGAAGCCCTATCCTGTGGTCAGGTCACTATTCAGAGCCAAAACCAAGGCTGGTATATCTCATTAGGAGACTCAGAGGGCCGCCGTGTGTCGGCGAGAGCCCTTTTCCTCACACTGATTACTTGTTTTCCTGAGGTCTAACTAGGGTGAACAGAGTCCGTGTGTCGGTGCCAGAAACCCTAGGGCAACTCAGAGGAGAACGAAGGGGAGTAGCAGCCGTCCAAGCGTATGTCGCGGGACACTGGAGGTGGACGCACCTACTTTTAGAAGGATCGAGCATGGGTTTAGGGAACAGAAGGGTACCACTTCTGACTATAGGACAGCCAAGCAGTACATGAAATCCATCTATGGAGGAGGAGTTGTTAAGCTCCTCAAAGATTGGCACCAAGGGACTGTAGGTTCAGAGTGGACCATCCCCAAAGAAGGGACCTTTGAGGTCTGGATTGGGAAAAAATTTGGCCGTAAATTCCCCACTAGACTCTAAAGTGCCGGCTGTACATACATCGTGGTCCTCAGAGTGCCTGATGAAGGGCGAATGTTAGCCTGAAAAGTTGCATGCAACTGATATACCACTAACTCCGGCTGAAATAATATGAAATTAAATAAAATCACTATTTATCATCAAGGAGTGCTGTCTAAATATTTGTGTCACCACTAAACTCCAAATTCATGGTTCCCTCCAGAAAGCAGAACTGTGGCTGCACGAATCCATCGATCTCCAGCAACAGGGCATTCAAAAGACCCAGACAGTGCGAACTAACACTGTCATGTACTCCAGTCCCGCTAAGGGTACTTTCACACTAGCGTTCAGAGCGGATCCGTCTGGGGTCTGCCCAGACGGATCCGCTCATATAATGCAGACTTTGGATCCGTTCAGAACGGATCCGTCTGCATTATATTGTAGAAAAAATTCTAAGTGTGAAAGTAGCTTCAGACGGATCCGTCCAGACTTTACATTGAAAGTCAATGGGGGACGGATCCGTTTGAAAATTGAGCCATATAGTGTCAAATTCAAACGGATCCGTCGCCATTGACTTACATTGTAAGTCTGGACGGATCAGTTTGCCTCCGCACGGCCAGGCGGACACCCGAACGCTGTAAGCAGCGTTCAGGTGTCCGCTTGCTGAGCGGAGCGGAGGCTGAACGCTGCCAGACTGATGCATTCTGAGCGGATCCGCATCCACTCAGAATGCATTAGGGCAGTACGGATGCGTTCGGGGCCGCTTGTGAGCCCCTTCAAACGGAGCTCACAAGCGGAGCCCCGAACGCTAGTGTGAAAGTAGCCTAAGACTGCAGAGTCCAAGAGAAGCGCTTTTCTCTTTCTCTCGATCTCTCCCTCATCTCTCCATCTAACCTTGAGACGATGCACCATGTTTAATCCAGCTTCTCTTCATCCTGGTTTTAAGGACGATGAAAAGGGGGAAAAGTGGTGCCGAAAACAACGATCTTCAAACTTTTTACTAACCTCTCAAATGTCAATCAATTTCTAACCTAGTAGGGAATTACGTTGAGAACCATCACGACTGCCTTTTCTTTGATGGTACTTGGGTCAGATTTTTGCAAAGAAGGTAAAAATCACGGCCGATCCATGGCCTGAATGTTCCGCTGTAACCCTTATATTCCATCAGGTATGCCCCCAGGCAGCCCCACGGGTTATCACCCGATGTCCACCACTGGGTTCGGGAGTTTCTCCCGGACCCAGACTCAATAACCAGTGTTCATTCTAGTCAACCAGGTGATTGGGTCGTGCTAAAGAAACATCCGAGTACGGGACTAGAGCCAAGATATCGTGGGCCATTCCAGGTGCTGCTGATGACGCCAACCTCTCTGAAGTTCGAGGGACGAGACAACTGGATCCACATGAGTCATTGCAAGAAGCTGCTCAACTAAGTCAAAGAATGAAGAGTATCACTTTTGTTTATTTGTTACAAGGAGACATTTGTTGATAGCATATAACGATACATTCCTAGAGGGTAATATCAGCTATAGGTTTAATAATAGCTCTGGCTCCTGCTCCTCGCTTGTTAATCCTGTATGGGTGTCCGGGCAGCTAGGCGGCCCGTAGATGTGGTAAAGGGCATAAGTTTGTGGGATCCTCCAGTTGTGAGGAAGGTATAATGGTCAATCTTACTAATGAAACCCCCGATCTCTTTAATAACACCCATAGACCAGATTATATCTGCTGGAAAGAAGGGTGTGACGTTCAGACTCAGGGAGCGATCCCTCAGTCTATTCAGTTATTACTGGAAGCCCGTGACCGTCAGAAGTTCTTGTGTGGAGTTGACAGGTCCGTACTATTTCCTATGCGGTTTAGCCGCTTATAAGGTAATTCCCCCTAATGCCAGAGGTTCATGTGTCCTGGTGAAGCTTGTCCCTGTATCTTACGTTGCAGCCGATTGGGAGAAACTGATGGTGTGGAAGGAGGTAAAAAGGGCAGGGAGAGCTGGAAGGGATTTGTTTTCTGGCTGGACGGGATGGGGAGTTGGATTTATGAAGCGATTGAACAATTTCTCATCCATAGTGGATGAAATGTTCAATGAAACCGTTGAGGCAGTGAGAGAGATCACCCAGAAACATCAGTAGAGCGTCCAGAGGAGGGTTTCTGTGAATTAGATGACGGTTATGCCTGGCTAGCAGACACCATTGACAAGGGTCAGGCCCATACTGACAGGAGCAGGGCAGAGGCGGAGCTATGACTAGTGAGGGTTGGAATCCTTTTTAAAGCTTTGGGAGGTCTTGGGGCTCACTGGTTTTCCATTGGATCCGGGCGAAAGGAAATAGGACATGTACTTATGTTTTTTGTTTCCATTCCTTCTATATGCCGGAGTGAGATGTTCCTGATGTCTAATCGACTGAGTTACCGAAGCCCGAACAGACAAGATGCCCTGAAGACCAAACCATGGACCAGATGCAGAGGATTCCAAACCAGCCGACGACCAGCACGAAACACCACCTCCTGAGTCAGCTCCCGAAGAAAAGAATCTCCGAGTCAAGATTTGTTTTAAGCTACGTGTCAAGATTGACTTTCTGTTTTCCATCATCTGTTTTGTTTTATGGACTCAGGACTTTCATAGACAGTTTTTTTTCAAAGAAGAAGATCGAGATTTGTCGAGGGACACTGGGGAGCATATGACAAAGAGGAGGGACTGTTGTGGAAATTTTATTAAGATGTGTATTTAATATATTGTGTATTGTCATCATGTCTCCCAAAGCCGCGTATTCTCGACCGTAGATGTTGCTAACAGGTTAAATTTGCCTTTACAGTGGGGGACAAACAGTACATGTTTGCTGTACTGCCCCAGGGGTTCCACAGCAGCCCCACGTATTTTCATCAGGCATTGGCAGCCGTACTGAGTGTGTTCTCACGGCCAGAATGCCTTTTACAATACGTGGATGACCTGCTGTTGCATACAGAAACCATGGAGGAACATTTGGTTCTGTTGAGAGAGCTGCTGGGACTCTTGGCAAAGTTAGGACTCAAGCTGAGTCCCCATAAGGCAAATTTGGCCAAAGCGGAGGTAACCTTCCTTGGGGTCCAAATTTCCTTTGGAACCAAAGGAATCATGACAGCCTGTGTGGAAGCCATGGTGAAGTTACCCAGGCCCGGCACTCTTCAGGATTTGAGGAAATTCCTGGGGGTGGCCAACTTCATGAGGGAATTCATAGAGGATTTCGCTGCCAAAGCGAAACCTCTCTATGAGCTCGTTCGAGGAGAAGAACCCTCAATCAAAGGTTGGTCCGATGCGCAGGAGGAGGCCTTTTCAACTTTGAAAAGGGATCTCTCCTCGGCGCCTGTGTTGGCCACTCCACATCCAGATGGGGAAATGGCCATACAGGCGCATGCAGGGATGGAGTTTATCGCAGTGGTCCTTTTACAGAAAGTAAGGTATGAGACCAGACCGCTGGGATATTTCTCCAGGCATACCGTTCCGAGTTGGGTGAAGGGGGAAAAAGGTGGGTCGATGGCGAATCCATTACACTTATCACACTCCATCTAATTACAGAACACAAGAGGGAGATGCGCCATGGGACCACATGGCCAGGGAAGAGCTAGGCGTCCTCAGAACGGGATACGTCTCCAGCTTGTGACACTGGTGGTAAGCATGTTGATGGCAGGATCGGCTTCTTCAGGGGAGGGCCTGGGGCCTAACATTGATATGGCTAACATATCACTTAATGGACCCGGCCTTTTAATGGTGGAATGTTTGGGTGCCAAAATCCAGAAACCATACGAGAACTTTACCTTTACATCGGGTCAGTAGTATCTGTATGGTTTCCAGAGAGAGGGTTTTGCCAACGGTGTAATTCAGCATTATACCCCGGTGGAAAATGTGTCTGCCATACAACATGACTTACACGCCCTCTGTCTCAAGGAATTCAGACATTTTCAGGACTCGGACCCTACACCTATCAAATCCTTAAGATGGGTGTCTAGGGACCCACACTTGCACCCGTACCAGCAAGTGAGAGCCAACACTACTACGGTGTTGTGCACCAAGGAGGGAATGCTGAGTCCTGAAGATGTCACTGGGGCAGAGTACAGCGGTTGGTACATCCTGAAGGCTACCTTCCTGGGGAAGGATAGCCAGGACAGGTTAAAGGTTAGGACGTATTTTGATAGGCCCATTCCAGTAAAAGGCACCCTGAAGGCTTATTGCATGTTGAGGGATTCCCAGATGATTATCACCAGGGAATCCAGTTATGTTCAGGGACATGTGTCCACTGATTACTTACGAACTAGTATAATGATGTTGAAGTTAAACTGCAGTGACTCTGGTCAGATCATTTGGAACAATCAGAGTGGTCCGGTAAAACTGGAAGGTTTATATCGAGCCACAGTTTTAAAGGTACAGACCGATGCCAAGGACCCTAGGTATGTTCAGTTAAAGGGATCTCCATCCATACGGTCTTTCATGATCACGATCATGAGAGACAACTGTGTTCCTGAGGTGACAGGATACTATTTTGTCACCTATGCCCACTGGGAGCAAGAAACCCAGATGGTGATGTTGGTCACTAATCCCTGGGATTTGGTGTGCAACAGGGTAGATACCCCTACGGTGGATGTATGGATGGATGGTACCCCTATGACTGAAGAATACCGGGGTAGGTATGTGTCTTCCGATTGGAAAGACCCCAGGCGCAGGGATATTAACTTTGACATCAATATAGATGGTTCGTTTAAGTGGCCTTTTTGCGAGGCAGTAGACGAAGGATGCTGGACCTTTACTCAGTGGGTCTATCTGTCCCAAACCAGACCTGTAGGGAAGCTAGTGTTACAGGCTGGAGAAAACGATCAGTGGTATCCGTTCAAAGGAAGGGGGCAGATCTGTGCAACAGTGGTGAGGGTCCCCTACGATACAGAAGATCTCCAACCGGTAAAACCGCATTTGGACTCTTGCATCGCCCCCTATCCATCAATTGGCAGATCCTGTAGCTCCTCAACTGTCATCCCCCTGGAAGATTATCACGGATGCCAAATTCATCCTGTTTACCTGGAGAATTTCCGTAGATTACTTCTGAGTTGACCATTGGGATCACAGGTGTGAGGAGTTTGTTAGGAACCAAATTGACATGGTAAGAGGTTGGATAGAGGCGGGGCAAGAGGTAAGAAAAGACGACTCCCGACATAGGAAGAACAGGGGGAGGAGAGATCTAGTGGCTATGGGACTTGGAGGAGGTGCTTTGGGAGTGGGCGCCCTGAACACTATGGATATGGAAATCCTGAGAAGTAACCTTAGGGAGGTTGCGCGACACGCCGGGGAAGGATTCAAGACCCAGCTTGATGTAAACCACGTCTTAGAGGGTTTACAGCATTTGCACATAGATGCCACTACCTCTCTATCTTCTGCTATACGTGAGAAGTTTAGGAGGTTAGTTGTGGGTCTCTTGTAGGAGCAGGATCGGGCTCAGGTTGCTCTGGCGTGTACGCAGGTCCAAAGCGAACTCTCGGACAACCTTAAACATATTGTCTCAGCGTTACACAGCGGCCACTTCCCATTCAACCTCCGTCAGCGAATAAGTCCACTGATCTCTCCTTTCGCCATCAATCATACCAACTGGTGGGTGGTTCAGTGGCATGGATGTCAAAATTTAACCTGTACTGCTTTGTCCTTGGCACCTGTGTCCGGTCACCTCAGACAGGGATACAGTGCCATCAATCTAGGAACGGTGATGAACAACCGAACGGTACTTCATCCCCAGCTCCCCTCGAGCGTTCTAACCTATGAAGAAGGCCATCCTTCTTTGTTTGACACTGAGGGATGTTGGTTGAGAGAGGATGCCATCCTCAGTCAGGGTAGTCGAGATCGGATGCTTAGGCACCAGTGTTGGAATACCGAGGGGACCTGTGAGATAAAGGCCAACCCAATACCCTCGTCCTCTTTAAAATACTTGGGACAGGGGTATTGGTGTTGTACCAAGGGAATAATGGATCGTATACAATTTATGGACATAATTGTACCGAGCGAGGAGTACTCCTCCCCGGAGCGTACTGTACCCTTAGTCCCGTTCTAGGTCTGGACGTCGCAGAGCAGCAAGGAAGAACCCCAATTACCCCAGAAAGAAGACTCGACATTCGCCCCGATGTGCCTATGAGACTCCAAAAGATTCCTCTTGGTTTCGGCAAAGAACTTAAACAGCTCCTGTTGGACTCCAGCCAAGAGGAAGAAATTATACAACATCTTCGGGAGACGGAGAAACAGGCCACCATCCGACTTACCCATGACCGGACTAAAATTGCCGCGGTTGCCACAGCATTGAACAAGGACTCAAAGATTTCATGGTGGGAGAGTCTTTTTGGATACATTCCTAAGGCAACCTCATTTTTCAATTTATTGATACACCCGGTGATAGTGCTTCTGGTTCTGGTTGGACTTATGTACCTAGGACTGTGGTGGATGCACCGGTGGGTCAAGAGACTAGCGGACCAACTAAGCCAGAACCAGACAGCACTTCACGAACACAACCGCCGGAGGCTCAGGACTTGATTTACAATTCGTGTGGGGGGGGGGGGGGGGTTCAGGATGGAAAATCTCCAATTATCCTGAGACCCCATGGAATGGAAATTGAACTGGCTTGTATGAGGTTTTGGGAGGTACACCCTGTGCCCTCCTGAGACGTCATAGTATTGTATATAAATGTCCTTGGGTTAAGGTGGTTTGGGGGAGGGGAAGGGCAACTGTGTAAATAAATATATATTTTGTGTGAATGGGGATAAGATTAGGGCATGATAGGGACAGGCCCCCTCTGTTTGCCATTTGCCACCTTGAACCCTGGAATGGTGAAGTTCATAAGGGATGGGCTGGATGTGTAGTGTGGCGGAGGGTTCCCCGCAGTTAGAATTTAGGTACCATGACATCACCTCGCTCAATGAAAAATCTGACCTGCCTTGTAAAGACCTATTAATCTGTCCATGGGAGAACCGCACCCATCAAGATGGAACAAGAGATGTTGGACGAAAGTCGTGCTTGAAGAAAGTTGGCGCAGTCAGAGACTGAGGTTGTGAGGGTGAACCCGCTCCAGATTCCTTGGGGACGGGCCATACCTGAAGATTGGCAGCATTACCGAGAGATAGTGAGGGTGTGGTCACCCCAAACTTACCAGGGATGGCTAACACCGGAAGACGGTTACCTGTAAGGAAGGCCAGTCAAAAACTGCGAGGGTCAAGCCGCTCCGGAAGTCAAGAAAAATGACAGTAGGATGGGCTGATACCGAAACGATCAAAGCAAAAGATGTCAAGAAAGTTCCCGCAAGAAGAAGACGGTGTATCCTGTGGATGGAGGAGTGGGTTACGGTGAAGGGCAGGTCGGAAGAAGCTGGATGAGGGATGTCTAGATACCTAAAGATCAGTGTGCACTACAGTTCTTACTGAACTTCCACCAAGGATGGGGTTGAGGGGGACAAATATGTCTCAACCCTTTCCCCCAAAATATTGTTGTGTTTCCGACAACAGGGGGATTGTTGAGGAAGGGTTGAGACGTATGCATATATATATATACACTGCGTGCAGAATTATTAGGCAAATTAGTATTTTGACCACATCATCCTCTTTATGCATGTTGTCTTACTCCAAGCTGTATAGGCTCGAAAGCCTACTACCAATTAAGCATATTAGGTGATGTGCATCTCTGTAATGAGAAGGGGTGTGGTCTAATGACATCAACACCCTATATTAGGTGTGCATAATTATTAGGCAACTTCCTTTCCTTTGGCAAAATGGGTCAAAAGAAGGACTTGACAGGCTGAGAAAAGTCAAAAATAGTGAGATATCTTGCAGAGGGATGCAGCACTCTTAAAATTGCAAAGCTTCTGAAGCGTGATCATTGAACAATCAAGCGTTTCATTCAAAATAGTCAACAGGGTCGCAAGAAGCGTGTGGAAAAACCAAGGTGCAAAATAACTGCCCATGAACTGAGAAAAGTCAAGCGTGCAGCTGCCAAGATGCCACTTGCCACCAGTTTGGCCATATTTCAGAGCTGCAACATCACTGGAGTGCCCAAAAGCACAAGGTGTGCAATACTCAGAGACATGGCCAAGGTAAGAAAGGCTGAAAGACGACCACCACTGAACAAGACACACAAGCTGAAACGTCAAGACTGGGCCAAGAAATATCTCAAGACTGATTTTTCTAAGGTTTTATGGACTGATGAAATGAGAGTGAGTCTTGATGGGCCAGATGGATGGGCCCGTGGCTGGATTGGTAAAGGGCAGAGAGCTCCAGTCCAACTCAGACGCCAGCAAGGTGGAGGTGGAGTACTGGTTTGGGCTGGTATCATCAAAGATGAGCTTGTGGGGCCTTTTCGGGTTGAGGATGGAGTCAAGCTCAACTCCCAGTCCTACTGCCAGTTTTTGGAAGACACCTTCTTCAAGCAGTGGTACAGGAACAAGTCTGCATCCTTCAATAAAAACATGATTTTCATGCAGGACAATGCTCCATCACACGCGTCCAAGTACTCCACAGCGTGGCTGGCAAGAAAGGGTATAAAAGAAGAAAATCTAATGACATGGCCTCCTTGTTCACCTGATCTGAACTCCATTGAGAACCTGTGGTCCATCATCAAATGTGAGATTTACAAGGAGGGAAAACAGTACACCTCTCTGAACAGTGTCTGGGAGGCTGTGGTTGCTGCTGCACGCAATCTTGATGGTGAACAGATCAAAACACTGACAGAATCCATGGATGGCAGGCTTTTGAGTGTCCTTGCAAAGAAAGGTGGCTATATTGGTCACTGATTAGTTTTTGTTTTGTTTTTGAATGTCAGAAATGTATATTTGTGAATGTTGAGATGTTATATTGGTTTCACTGGTAAAAATAAATAATTGAAATGGGTATATATTTGTTTTTTGTTAAGTTGCCTAATAATTATGCACAGTAATAGTCACCTGCACACACAGATATCCCCCTAAAATAGCTAAAACTAAAAACAAACTAAAAACTACTTCCAAAAATATTCAGCTTTGATATTAATGAGTTTTTCGGGTTCATTGAGAACATGGTTGTTGTTCAATAATAAAATTAATCCTCAAAAATACAACTTGCCTAATAATTCTGCACTCCCTGTATATATATATGCATGCATTAACAGCCACATTATAGGATGATGTGCCCAGCATCTGCGCACATCTGCCCTTAGTGGTCCACAGGGGCTCATTGTGACCCCTGTGGGGAATATGTGCCCCCTTATATGTCCCTTTTTATATATATATATATATATATATATATATATATGTGTGCCCCCTTATATGTCCCTTTTTATATATATATATATATGTGTCCCTTTATAGCAGGCATGGCCAACCTGTGGCTCTCCAGCTGTTGTAACGATATTAACGATACCACCAACGATATTAACCCCTACCTACCCTATCCCACCAACGAATACCTACCCTATCCCACCAACGGATCACCCTGATTAACCCCTACCAACCCTATCCCACCAACGGATCCCCCTGATTAACCCTTACCAACCCTATCCCACCAACGTACCCCTCCATATAACCTTCACCAACCCCTATCCCTGACACCTGTACCCCTGCTATCATTAACCCCTATCCCATTGCCATAAACCCCTATCCACTGCTACTATAGTCATCTCCCTGTAGGGATAGTTTTAGTCCAGGTTGGGTGGGCTGTTAATGTATGTGTGTGTACTGTATAGTTAGTTTGTCGGTGGAATTTGGGATTGTGTAGTGTAGTTTAGTACTGTATTTTTAGTACTGTATTGTTAGTGCATTGCGTGCGTTGTGTACTGTAGGTGTTAATAAATACTGTGTTATTTATACCTACTGTGTAACGTGTGGTTACTAGCGGTAGTTAGTAAGGCGCATGCAGCTAGTTTAGTAATTAGCGTAAGGTAAAGTGAAAGTATTATTCTTTATTTCAGGTATAAATAGGCGGAGTCATCCCTAGACGACTCCTCCTATTTATGAATATTAATTATTGATATTTGCATAAATATTGGTAATTAATATTCCCCCTTTACAAAAGGAATGTCTATCTTGGGATCCCTTACGTCATGTATTCCGGAGGTAAGATGGGCACAGCTTCACTCAAGGGTTCTCCAGTGGGAAATCCATTCTTTCTGGGAAAAGAACAACTCCCTAGATTCCAAAATAACAATCTCGGACCAAACACTCCTCAGCTTAGGATGGTGATTAGATAAAAAATTTAATTCAGGGAGTTCCATGGAGGTCAGAAGACCTGGTATGTCTAACCACGGATGCAAGTTCCAGGGGGTGGGGGGCTCACATTCAGGAAATCTCCCTACAAGGTCTTTGGGGGGGAGGGGGAACAAAAAGGGAGCTCCTCCAACCTAAAAGAACTTGCAGCAGTAGGTCTGGCAATGAGGTCGGTCCTTCTGAGAATAAGAGGAAAGAATCTCAGAATTATGACGGACAACAAAACGGTGGTCTCTTATCTGAACAGTCAAGGGGGTACAAAATGCAATACTCTGATGCAGCAAGCTCAGAAAATCCTCTTGTTAGCAGAAAAACAGTGTGCTTCAATCTCAGTCGCCATTTTTCAGAGTGAATAGAATCTGAACCAGTCCATTTTCGAGAAAATAACGGTTCTCTGGGGTTATCCAGTAATAGACCTTTTTGCCACGTTTAAGTACAGGAAGGTTCAGAATTTCTTTTTTAACTGTCAAATTTTTTATTTTTTTTGGAGCATAGGATGTGGCTTATTAATATCACCTCGGTGCCCCTGTTTAAACTTTTAACTGTGTATTCAATAACTCTCAATTTCTGCATTTTTGTTCCTCTCCTGGCTATTAATACCTGCGCTGAAAATCCTGTTGCTATGTGTCCTCCGTCTCCCTGTTTCCTTATAGAGAAGACTGAGGCCGTACAAGCAGGCATTGCATGTGCGCTCCCTTTAGATCCTGTACAGCCAGGGCTTGAAGTTAGAATATACCATCGGATTGGAGAAAACTCTGATCCGATGGTATATTCTAAACCCGAGGTGTTCCCATGGTGATGGGGACGCACCTCTGACAGGGCGCTTCCACCCGCGGCACCTTAATTGCGCGGACGGCAGCTCCCTGTCAGAGGTCGGGTGCCTTCTACAATGTTTCCCCCTCCAGTATTAAAATCAGTCGGTCAGTATTAAAGGGACACTGACAGGCCGTTAGAGCATATAAAGTGACATATATTCTTCTATTGGTCTTAATATGCTTCATTATACTATACCATTATCACCCCTCGCTGCCTTTCCTTTACTTATAAAAAGTGTTTTTATCAATATGCACATTATCTTACTTTGTTCCGAAGGGGCTGTCCCTCATTCAGTTGTGTGCCCAGCCGCGCCCCAACTGCTGTCTCCTAGTGCCGCCCAGCTCATTAGTATTTACTGCACTGGGCGGCTTTTTTTTTTCTCCCGACGCAGTGAAATCCCACGCATGCCCAGTACTATCTTCTACTGGAGCTGGAGGGTGCCGGGGACCTTATCCAGCGCAGGCACGGAGCGACAAGATGAGGCTGATGCCAGGAAGATAGTACTGGGCATGCGCGGGATTTCACCGCGTCGGGAGAAAAAAAAGCCGCCAGTGCAGTGAATACTAATGAGCTGGGCGGCACTAGGAGACGGCAGTTGGGGCGCGGCTGGGCACACAACTGAATGAGGGACAGCCCCTTGGGCACAAAGTAAGATAATGTGCATATTGATAAAAACACTTTTTATAAGTAAAGGAAAGGCAGCGAGGGGTGATAATGGTATAGTTTAATTAAGCATATTAAGACCAATAGAAGAATATGTCACTTTATATGCTCTAACGGCCTGTCAGTGTCCCTTTAAAGGGTTTCTACCACCACATTTTGACCTAATTAGCTGTCAGACACTAGCGATCTGCTAGTGTCTGCTCTACCTAACCATGCTATTGTAATTCCTTTCTCTGCAGCGGTTACCCTAAAAAACGTAGTTTTATTGGTATGCAAATGAGCCTCTAGGTGCTATGGGGGCGTCTTTTCAGCACCTAGAGGCTCCGTCCACTCACCATTTCTGCCGCCCAGCGCGCTCCAGCCCGCCCCTCTCCTCTAGATTGACAGCCTACTCGTGCCTGCGCCGTGTGCTTCTGTATTCGGCGCAGTGACTGTTGGACTGCTCCCTGCGCCATAATCGGCGCAGGCGCAGTGAAGATTCTGGCGCAGGGAGACAGTCACTGCGCCTGCGCCGAATACAGAAGCACACGGCGCAGGCGCGAGTAGGCTGACAGCTAATTAGGTCAAAATGTGGTGGTAGAAACCCTTTAATACTGGGAGGGCGCACTGCCCGCCAATGATTTTAATACTTGGGGGGGGGGCGCACTGCCCACCAATGTAAATACTGTAGAAGGCACCCGACCTCTGACAGGGAGCTGCCGTCGCATAATTAACCCCTCGGGTGCCGCGGATGAAAGCGCCCTGTCAGAGGTGCGTCCCCATCACCATGGGAACGCCTCCGGCTTAGAATATACCATCAGATCGGAGTGTATGTGATGGAAGGAGGAGGGGGGCGTGTTTAAGTGGGGAGAGCTCCGATTGGTTGAGGTGCAGAAGCTCGTTCATGAGAGGAGCTGAATGCATTGTGGGTAGTGAGGGCAGGCTAGCTTAGTCTCAGGGTGAGGGCATCGGCGGCCATCTCAACAAGAGTGAGACTTGTAGTTTTGTGCAGACTGGTTGCTAAGGGCTGAATCTTATTAAATATGGGGTAAGTAAGTCTAATAGTTATTGATTCGGGAATATCCTGTTATTAGTAACTACATATCTGAAAATTTTAATTTTGGTCTAAATGTGACAGTTATCCTTTAAATGCCTTGACACAGCCACCATTTGAACTGTTGGATGTCAGCTCCATTAAATATATTACCTTGAAAGAAATTATGTCTTCTAGTAGCAGTAACTTCAGCTCGTTAGTGAAATACAAGCCATATCCATTAACCCCCCAGGCACCACTATTTTGGAAGACAAGGTGTTGATTCGTCCTGATCCAGATTTTCTTCCAAAAGTGGCTTCCAGTTTCCATAGATTCCAGGAAATTTTCCTTCCTACCCTTGCTTGGATGTAAGAAGATATTATTAACCTACAAAAAGGCAGCTCTGTCAACTTAGACAGCTATAATGACCACTTGTACCACATCCAGAGTATGGATGTAAGAAGAGCCTTGATTATTTATCTGTCTCACACTGAAAGCTGGCGAAAATCTTCTTCACTCTTTGTCCTCTTCCAAGGAGTGAATAAGGGAAAAGTTACCACCAAAGGTTCCATTGCTAGATGGATTGTTTCTGCCATTTCTTTGGCCTATTCTTCATCTGGTTTATCTCCTCCGGTGGGTCTAAAAGCACATTCTACCAGGTCAGTGTCTACCTCCTGGGCAGAAAGATCCTCGGTTTCCATAGAGGATATTTGCAGGGCGGCTACCTGGTCTTCTCCTTCAACTTTTTTTAAGCACTATCAGCTTCATTTGGACTCATCATTTTTCCTTTGGGGAAAAGGTGCTTCTTTTGGCTCTTCCACCCTAAAATTGGTGCTGTCGTGGGTGAAGGGGAAAAATGATTACTCACCGGTAATTGAATTTTCCAGAGCCCACGACAGCACCCTTAATTTCCCTCCCTCCCACGGGTGTAGCATGAAGAAAAAAATCATATGTATATTAAGTTAAATATTATTGTCTGTTATCTAAACATTATGTGGGTGGACTTCCTCCGATGCTTAGATATCTCACTGAATTGGGAGGAGAGTGTCCGCCCTTTTAGTCTGCAGGTTTCCTGTCTATGGGGGCGGATCCTCTCTCGCGGTGCTGTTATGGGCTCTGGAAAATCCAATTTCCGGTGAGTAATCATCATTTTTCGTGGGACAACGCCTTTAATAAAGCACTGCGGCCTGTTTGTCCAAGCCTTTTTCTTCTTCATTTATGGTTATTTTTAAGCTTATGTGTCTGTTAATGGCGTTTGCAGTCTTACGGGAGGTCCTAGGGCCTTTAGGCTTAAGAAACCAGAAATGTTTTTTATTAATATTGGTTATTAATGCTTTTCTCTCATATGGGTTTCAAGGGTTAAACTGTGACTGGTTAACAGAGCTCACCACAAGTGTTTTGTCTGGAAGAGTTTGCCTACACTGAACCCTATGCGGATTGGCTGATGGACCTGGAGCCCGGGAATTTGAGCTATAAAAGATCAAGACAAGCTGGCTCAGGTTTTGGTTGCAGTGGGAAACTGAAGATTCCTCCCCCCTCCCTACTTTGCATTGTCACATGCTTCAATAGAGGGATGGGTCTCCCAACTGTAAGGCTGGGGTTAGGTTTAATTTTCTTTTCTTTACAGATAATATGGAGTACGGTGGCTCTACTATTAGTCGTATAGAGTAAGGTGCACTTGTACAGATAGACTCACCCTGTCTATAATAGGTTATTCATAGGATTATATAGAAGATTGGACAGGCACTCTTGCATTTGAAAGCATATGGGTGCAAAAAATGTATTTATCCTAATACAATAAGCTAAAAAAACTTATATTAAAATAAAAAATGATACTGGAACACTGGAGGTTCAATCCCTCCACCACTATAATATGTAGATTATCAATTAATGCGTTTGCCACCGAGGTAGAATGTTGCATTAATATTCATATATATCTGAGAAACCGCATGGTATTACATCTATCTACATCATATGTGAATTGTTCCGTATAGAGGCTCAAATATATTTCAAAAGTTGGATATACTGCAAAAAAATTCTGTCAGCCTCTTTTCAATGAGATCATGAACTGGTCTTATATCATATGTTACATAGCATCAACTGGCATGTATCCTCAGCCGGCACTGATTTCCCCTACTCTTTAGATCACGTGGGACGCTGTAATCCTGACCGACAATCAGGACAGCTGACCAAACGCCACACTCACAGCCCGTACAGCGAAGCGCAGAGAAGCTGAGATCATGTGGGACGCTGCAATTCTGACCGGCAAATACGACATCTGACTGAACGCCGCACTCATAGTCCGCATAGCGGAGTGCAGAGAAGCGGAGGTAAGATACACCGGTGCCGGTGACCACATGGGATGCCACGTTGAGGCACAGTACCCCCCGCTCCTCACCATAAACCAACGAACTGTGAGTAACGTATTTTGTACATTAGAGCCACCCAGCTGAAGATACATGCCAGTTGATGATATAAGACTAGTTCATGATCTCATTAAACACAGGCTGATGGAATGTTTTTGCAGTATATCCAACTTTTGCAATATATTTGAACCTCTATACGGAACAATTCACATATGATGTGGATAGATGCAATACCATGCGGTTTCTCAGATATATATGAATATTAATGCAACATTCTACCACAATGGCATCCATTGATAATCTACATATTATAGTGGTGGAGGGATTGAACCTCCAGTGTCTGCATTAATATAATACCTCCTACTGACAAAGTATTTCTATCATTTTTTATTTTCTTATTTTAATATAAGTTTTTTTAGCTTATTGTATTAGGATTAATACATTTTTGCACCCATATGCTTTCAAATGCAAGAGTGCCTGTCCAGTCTTCTATATAATCCTATTATTTTATTTTAGCTTATTGGTTATTTAGCTTGAGTCAAGATGGCTGAGCTATGTTAATGGTGGTATCATTATAAGCCCTTAATAAAGCAATGCGGCCTGTTCTTCCAAGCCTTTGTCTTCTTCAATTATGGTTGTGACGAATACCGCACCTCACGGCCTCGTCTGCCGTCAACTACGTCGAGCTCACGAGATATGGTAGTCACTGGTTACCAAGACATGACATTCCTGCTCTCTCTGCCCACCTGCTGATGATTGACAGTCTTCTACCTAGTTTTTGCCCTTTCTCTCTAGGAGAGAACTGCCAGTCATCAGCAGATGGGTGAAAGAGCAGGAGATTATGAATAACCATGACTCTTCTCAGGTAGATTTGACTCTTTTCAAGGCCTGTGCTTCAATGATTAAGATGCTGGTTCTCGGCAACCACTTACTTTTAACTCATGAGTGACACATCGCTGAAATCAGCATTTCTGTCACTAATTTATGCTGTCCTCAGTGATTTCAGCATAAAGTTGATGACAGGTTCTCTTTAAAAGAATTTAAATTTGCTTCTAAACTTCTAAGCCTTCTAACCTCCTGAAAAAATAAAATGACATTTACAGAATGATGCAAACATAAAGTAGACATATGGGGAATGTAAAGTAATAACTATTTTATGAAGCATCTTTTTCTGTCTTAAAAGGGAGAAATTCAAATTTCTAAATTTTTTGCTAATTTTGGATTTGTTTTTTATACATAAAGGTAAAATGTCTAAACTCAAATTCACCACTAACATGAAGTATGATTTGTCAAGATAAAACATTCTCAGAATGGCTTGGATAAGTAAGCATTCTAAAGTTATTACCAGATAAACTGACACATGTCAGATTTGAAAAATGGGGCTCCGGCATTTTGTCCAAACAGAGAATCCTCCACCTACCTGGTTTAAAGTTATCCCCAAAAATAAATTCGAACACATTAGATGCAATGAACCAAGAAAAATGTATGAGAGAAATGAATCTAACAAATTGATTTGTCTCATTAACTAGACTTTTTCTCCTGTGGAGGGCTGTCCCCACAGATGAAGAAGTGTCCACCTGCCATATGATTGACAGGGCCGGACATCCGATCCTGTCAATGTCCTGGTTGCGCAGCTGCTTATGCTCAAATCCAGCTTCAGGGTCAACTACTGCACAAGCGCCGCTACCCGTTGCTCCCAAAGGTGAATCGAGTCGCTAATCTCCAGTATAAATCAATGTCTTACACTTAGAAAGCAGTTTCTTCAAAAAGACTGTAAAGAACAATTAAACCTTTTTAACCCCTTTAAGACACAGCCATTTTTCACCTTAAGGACCGGGCCATTTTTTTGCAAATCTGACCAGTGTCACTTTAAGTGGTTATAACTTTAAAACGCTTTTACTTATCCAGGCCATTCTGAGATTGTTTTTTCGTCACATATTGTACTTCATGACACTGGTAAAATTAAGTTAAAAAAAATCATTTTTATTTATAAAAAAAATACCAAATTTACAAAACAATTTGTAAAAATTGCAAATTTCCAAGTTTCAATTTCTCTACTTCTATAATGCATAGTAATACCTACAAAAATAGTTATTACTTTACATTCCCCATATGTCTACTTCATGTTTGGATCATTTTGGGAATAACATTTTCGTTTTTGGGGACGTTACAAGGCTTAGAAGTTTAGAAGCAAATCTTGAAATTTTTCAGAAATTTTCAAAAACCCAATTTTTAGGGACCAGTTCAGGTCTGAAGTCACTTTGTGAGGCTTACATAATAGAAACCACCCAAAAATGACCCCATTCTAGAAACTACACCCCTCAAGGTATTCAAAACTGTTTTACAAACGTCGTTAACCCTTTAGGTGTTCCACAAGAGTTAATGGCAAATGGAGATAAAATTTCAGAATTTAGATTTTTGGGCAAATTTTTCATTTTAATCCATTTTTTCCAGTAACAAAGCAAGGGTTAACAGCTAAACAAAATGCTATATTTATTGCCCCGATTCTGTAGTTTGCAGAAACACCCCATATGTGGCCGTAAACTACTGTATGGGCACACAGTAGGGCGTAGAGGGAAAGGTACGCCGTATGGTTTTTGGAAGGCAGATTTTGCTGGACTGGTTTTCTTTGACACCATGTCCCATTTGAAGCCCCCCTGATGAACCCCTAGAGTAGAAACTCCATAAAAGTGACCCCATCTAAGAAACTACACCCCTCAAGGTATTCAAAACTGATTTTACAAACGTTGTTAACCCTTTAGGTTATTGGCAAATGGGGATGACATTTTCTAATTTACATTTTTGGACAAATTTTCTAATTTAATCCATTTTTTCCAGTAACAAAGCAAAGCTTAACAGCCAAACAAAATGCTATATTTATTGCCCCGATTCTTTAGTTTGCAAAAACACTCCATATGTGGCCATAAACTACTGTACGGGCACACAGTAGGGCATAGAGGGAAAGGTATGCCGTATGGTTTTTGGAAGGCAGATTTTGCTGGACTGGTTTATTTACACCATGTCCCATTTGAAGCCCCCCTGATGCACCCCTAGAGTAGAAACTCCATAAAAGTGACCTCATTTTGGAAACTACGGGATAAGGTGGCAGTTTTGTATGGACTATTTTTAGGGTACATATAATTTTTGGTTTATCTATATTACATTTTTGTGAGGCAAGGTTACCAGAAATAGAAATTCTTAAATTTCATCTCCATTTGCCAATAACGCTTGTGGAACACCTAACACCTGGAGTTTTTACTGTAAGGGGGCTTCAAAAGGGACATGGTGCAAAAAAAAAAAAGGCCATCAAAATCTGCCTTCCAGAAACCATACGTCGTTCCTTTCCTTTTGCGCCCTGCCGTTTGGTCATACAGCAGTTTACGACCACATATGGGGTGTTTCTGTAAACTGCAGTATGAGGGTAATAAATATAAAGTTTTGTTTGGCTGTTAACCCTTGCTTTGTTTTTGGAAAAAAAAGGATTAAAATAGAAAATTTGCCCAAAAATTGCTTTTTTGGCACCGTTTTAATTTTATTTTTTTGGCACCGTTTTTAACTGAGGGGTTAGAGTGGGGGTATTTTTATAGAGCAGATTCTTACGGATGCGTCGATACCTAATATGTCTATATTTTTTGTTTATTTATTTATGTTTTACACTATATTATCTTTTTATAAACAAAAAAAAAAACATTTTAGTATCTCCACAGTCTAAGAGTCATTTTTTATTTTTTTTGCCGATTATCTTAGGTAGGGGCTCATTTTTTGCGGGATGAGAGGACGGTTTTATTGGCACTATTTTGGGGGGCATATGACTTTTTTTATCGCTTGCTATTACAATATTTGTGATGTAAGGTGACAAAAAAATATATATTTTTGCACCGTTTTTATTTTATTTTTTTGACTGTGTTTATCTGAGGGGTTGGGGGCGTATTTATATAGAGCAGATTATTACGGACGCGGCCATACCTAATATGTCTACTTTTTATTTTATTTTAGTTTTACAAAATAATATTTTTTAAAAAAAATTTTTTGTTTTAATGTCTCAAGTCTGAGAACCAGAGTTTTTTTTTAATCCGATTGTCAGTGGCTAAATTGGGATATAAATTTAGTACTCCATAGAAGTGTGGTACTCCCTGAAGCAACCAATAAGCAACCAATAATGCAGAGGCCCAGATGATCGGGGCACGTGTCACACTGAGTAGTGGTGTCCTTCCGTATCCCCCTCCTGTGACACACTCTGCACTTTTTTTTTTGTTCAATGATTTGAGCAGGCACCGGGCTCCGATCACCGCCCGCCGGGCGTCGGTGATCGGAACAACACATGACGTACCGGTACGTCATGTGTCCTTAAGGACTGGGGAAACATGCCATACCGGTACGTCATGTGTCCTTAAGGGGTTAAATGGGGCCTTTCACTGGTCCTAACATTACAATATTATTACCTGACAGAGTATGGCTTCATTAGGAGATGTCAGGGCATTTTTTCTTTTTCACATTGGCTGCTCCGTTGCACCCCTGTGCCCCCCGTTCACTTTTGCTGCCCTGTATACTAATTAGCAGCATCGGTACAGGGAGGAAGAGACAGCCTGGTTCATCAACGGGTGTCTCCTTCTCCCTGGCTGTGAGCTTTTTTTTCTCCCTGGCTGTGATGCTCTCCGCTGCAATTTGGCAGCTCACAGCCATTAAGAAACCCGGCCGTCTCCTCCTCCCTGTACCAATGCTGCTAATTAGCATACGGGGTGGCAAAAGTGAACGAGGGCACAGCGGGGGAACGGAGCAGCCAATGTGAAAATAAAAAGGCGCCCTGACCTCTCCTAATGAAGCCCCACACTGTCAGGTAATAATATGTTAGGACCAGTGAAAGGTTCTCTTTAAAGGGATTCTGTCATGAGATTTTAGCCCTATAAGCTAAACATATGCCCATGTCCATATTAATAACATCAATTCTAAACTGGCCTTATTAAACCTGCTTGTGGCTCTATTAGCCCAAAAAACTGGTTTTTATAACCTGTCAATCACCTACCTAAGGTGCCCAAGGGGACGTCCGTTAATACAGGGTGCCCGGCCGTCTGGTGCCCAGCGCCTCCTTCCCAGTCTTAATCGCCGCCCTCCCTGTCTACAGTGCCACCTTCCTCACCTCAGCGCCGCCCCCGCAATCCTCCCGTCCCTCTGCGAGATCTGGCGCTTGCGCACTAGGCTCAGCCTAATGCGGCGCGGACTCCTGGCAGCGGCTTCGTTGAGCCTAGTGCGTAGGCGCCGGATCTGGCAGAGAGACGGGAGGATTGCAGAGGCGGCGCTGAGGTGAGGAAGGCGGCACTGTAGACAGGGAGGGCGGTGATTAAGACTGGGAAGGCGGCGCTGGGCACCAGACGGCGATGGGTGCGGCCAGGCACCCGGTATTAACGGAAAACCCCTTGGGCACCTTAGGTAGGTGATTGACAGGTTATAAAAAACAGTTTTTTGGGCTAATAAAGCCACAAGCAGGTTTAATAAAGCCAGTTTAATAAGGTAATGTTATTAGTACGGACATGGGCATATGTTTAGTTTATCGAGCTAAAATCTCATGACAGAATCCCTTTAAGCTACCATTGTAGTAATTTTAACATCAAGGTCATATGATTTACCACTGTATTTAGCATCTTCTGTAATATTGTAGAACTTGTTATGAGTTATAATTGGATTTTTCCATTGCCTTATGCACCAATTTCATAAAGCAAATAATCATCTGTGACATGAACTTTTATGCACACTTCTTTATTAAATTCATTGCATGTTTTATTATGAATGTAAGTTTTATGCAAAATGCACCCTGTGGATTTCCAGGTAAGTGTAAGACTTTTATTAACTTTACAAATTATACAGTTACATAGAAATGAACTGGATGAAGGCCAGCAATAAAGATAAAACGGCCTTCATCCTGACGGCTTACCATTCCTTATACAACAATGTACGCATATATGAAAATCACCTTTAGTTATTTATGGACCACTGGATGACTCTAAACATCCAACAGGTCCACATGTATCTCTGCAAGGGCGTTTCTGAATGGCTTTGCAGTTGCACAGAGATCATGCATCTGCAGCAGTGGGGAGCAGATTGTCAGTGACAACTAAACTCCCCATAGAGAAGGCAGACATGATTTATTACCTGCCTTCCCCATCACTATACAGATCAGGGGGTGGCTAGGACACGTTTTCCTCACCTCCCAGCAATCATGTGATTGCCAGGTGACTGCAGGAGCTGCCAATAAACAAAGGGGACAGAGTTTAAAAAAATAATTTTAGCTGAACCGTCTGCTATAAAAAAAAATTAAATAGTAAAAAACATTTTTCTTCCTTTAGATTTTTTTCTGTCCGCATCCATATGTCCGTTCCATAGCCCCGCAAAAATATAGAGCATATCCTATTCTTCAAGTATAGGCATTGTTACAATGGATCCGCGAAAAAAAAAAAATGATGCAATACGGGTGCCAAAATGACGTCATCCGTATTTTTTGCAGACCGCAAAACACATACGGCCGTGTGAATGTAGCCTAACACTTATATTAATGAGCTGTGGCAGCTTCTAGCTGGACTCATAAAATGCTCATTTAAATATCAAACTAAGATGGAGGTTTATCAAAACTGGTGTAAAGGAAAACTGGCTTAGTTGCCCATAGCAACCAATCAGATTTCATTTTTCAGAGGTCCTTTGGAAAATGAATGGTGGAATCTGACTGGTTGCTATGGACAACTAAGCCACTTTTTCTTTATGCCAATTTTGATAAATCTTCCCCTAAGACTTTCATTAATGATTATACAGCCATTCTGACATGGATTTTCAAAGTAAGTACACTAGCAAAATCAGGACAAAGAAATCTGTTTAACCCGTAGAGGACCCGCGCCGTACATGTACGGCGCAGATGTCTGTGACTTAAGGACCAGCGTAGTACATGTACGGCACTGTGATCGGGCGGGTGCACGAGATGCGCCCGCCCGATCCGTGGCAGGGGTCCAGCAGTCACAGATAGCCTGACCCCTGCTGCATGCGCCGGCATCAGTGAAATCACCGATGGCGGTGCATTAACCCTTGATGTGCTGCGGTCAGCGCTGACCGTGGCACATGCAATGTCCTCAGGAGCTGCCATCGGGTCCCTGTGCTGCTGTGACGGGGATCCGATGGCATGAAAGGCAGCACGATGCCTTCCTTAGGCATCGTGGCTGCCATCCGGGAGAGCCTGTGAGATCCAGCCCCCTGGATCTTACAGTCAGGAAGCTGTAAGTGTATTACACTGTGTAATACACTTACAGCCAATGCATGACAATACAGAAGAATTGTCCCGCATTGTAAAGGGGATCATACCCCAAAAGTTGAAGTCCCAGAGTGGGACAAAAAATAAAGTGAAAAAAAAGTTTAAAAAATAAAGTTTTAAAAAAAGAAATTTAAGTTTCAAGTAAAAAAAATTATATATATCCTTTTGCCATAAAAAAATTAAAACGGTGTCAAAAAAGCAATTTTTTGTCACCTTACATCACAAAAGGTGTAATAGCAGGCAATCAAAAAGTCATGTGCACCCCAATATAGTGCCAATAAAACCGTCATTGCATCCCGCAAAAAATCATACCCTACCTAAGACAATCGCCCAAAAGCAGAAAAAAACTATGGCTCTCAAAACATGGAGACACTAAAACATGATTTATTTTTTAACAATAGAAGATTGGCACACTGGCACATACGGAGCGACACGGGATACACTTCACAATTTATTACAGCTATATTTGCTAATTAAAATGAAATATAATAAAATACACATAAAAAATTAATATAAACAATATAAAATGCAGTATTCCCAATATGCACTATGAATTTGATTGATGTCTCGCAATGTCATTGGTCACCTGATACTATCAACATAGAATCCACCGCTAATTGATGTCCACAAATTATGCAGATACCCTATGGTCTTTCTTTGGTGTAAGTCCTACTTTGTTGTTATGCAAAAAAATCTTTTTTTGGTTTGTGTCACAAAAATAGCGCATAAGTTGTGGATCCTACTTTAGTAGATGGCAAAAATGTTCATATGGCTGATGGCGCATGTAGCGATAATTTGATCCGCAGTAGCAATGCACAAAGTCCACAGATATAGCAGGATGGTAATTAGGACTTTTTTAGTGGACGAAGGTATAGCTTGGCAGCAAACCGGTGCTTTCATCCACTTCTAAATACGGCCAGCCCACTTTTCCAACACACAGATGCGATATTTTGAAAGTGAAAATATTCACACAATTCGCATGAAAGATCAATACTGAAGATATTCACAAGGTGTGCATAAAAGTCAATACTAGTAACCCACGTTCGTGGGCTTACCTCCCTTTGATCCCCGCTGGTCTTTAGTTTCTTATGTTGATTATTGTGTCTCGCTAAAGACCGGCTTCTGTTTCGTCGGCGTCTCAAAGGTGAATCAGTTTGTCACGTGGGTTATACTCACAGTACTGATATTGCAGCGGGTTGAAGCGAATTTTGCGATGCGTCTTTCTTTTGATGTCCTCCAGGTAATTGTAGGTAACAGTGCACTGTTAAATCGCGGCTCAGGTTCTTGTGGGGTGAGATACTGTATTTACCAGACGCGTTTCGGGGATAGCTTTCCCCTTCTTCAGTGGCAACATCCTTTGCAAGTGGATTATGGGTTTTTATACCCTTCCATGGTCATATGTAAAAAAGGATATGGATTCCTTAAATGTGGATTTTTCGCATATGCGGTTTTTCTGTTGATCTTATAAAGTTCTCTATTGCTATCACAACATACGTTAGCTTGTATTCTTCATAATCAATGAAGTTTTACTAAATTTTCCGTATATTTTTGTACATGCGATTTTAGTGCGGTTATTGTGTGTTTTTTTCTTCCAGGATGCGTTTTTTCTTTCATGGTGCGTTTTTTTCATATTTTTTTCATTTCTCAATATTGGACTTGCTGCCTATCATATTTTGTTAAAATTACATCCCTAACCCCATTTTTAGACAAATTCACACATATGTTTCACAATTGTGAATTGTTCTTTGTCAGGAAACACATGTGTGTTCTCTTTATACATCTTATTCAAATAATTATTGTGTGGCGAAACCAACCCCGCCACTGGGTTTTGGAGAGGCCTGTTTATCAGCCTCTTGCCTCAGGATTATGGCCCATACTAACTTTTAAACCCCTGAACCTATTCAAGTGAATTTTGGATAGGTTTGTCCCCAAGTTATACTGTTTAAATTGATATTAGTTATATGTATGGCCAATGTAAACTCACAAAGTTGTAACAACTTATAATAAGTGTAACTTGTCAGCTTGGGAGGAATATGCTAGGTGTGTTTCTATTGTGCCATTGTCCCATTGTGTGTTTAAATGGTGATGTCTGTCCTGTTGTCCTGCAGTAGCTGTGCCTGTCTCTCAGAAAGGGGCATATCGCCTAAACGGATTTTCACCCCTTGTCTGCTGAAACGGTCCGTTACATTGGTGGCAAGCAGCGGGATCGTTCCTACAGCCAGAAGGACAGCTACAGGAGACACCATTTCTTTGGATTTTATAACTTAAGGGCAACGCATTTCTCAGTACAGCGACCCTAAAAGCACCAGGATGGAACCAGCAGTGGAGTACAGATACTCTGTGGAGGAATTTGACCGTATGATGTGGTTGCGGCTGAACTTCTTCGGACCCAATCCAGCTGAGAAATACGTGAAGTTCGTGAGGAGTCTAGTGTTCAAGACCCTACTATACCAGGCAGAAGGTGACGATCAGCTGCCACGTTTGGTGGACCTCCACCGGAAGTTACAGTTGCGGGACAGAGAGAGCTCAGTCTCCCCTCCCCAGCGGCAGAGTGTCCAGCAGGGAATAGGGAGCCCAGTCTCCATTCCCCAGCGGCAGTGTGAATTGCAGGGAATTGGGAGCCCAGTCTCCATTCCCCAGCGGCAGTGTGAAGTGCAGGGAGAGGAGAGCAGCGTCCTCCCTCCCCAGCGGCAGGCTGAGTTACAGGGGGCAGAGGTAGTTGTTCCTGCCCCCCAGCAGCAGAGTGATATGCCGGGAAGGCAGTGTGAAATGCAGGGAGAGGAGAGCAGCGTCCTCCCTCCCCAGCGGCAGGCTGAGTTACAGGGGGCAGAGGTAGTTGTTCCTGCCCCCCAGCAGCAGCATGATTTTTTGGGAATTGGGAGCCCAGTCTCCATTCCCCAGCGGCAGGCGGAGTTACAGGGGGCAGAGACAGTCGGTCCTGTCCCCCAGCGGCAGAGTGTCCAGCAGGGAATAGAGAGCCCAGTCTCCTTTCCCCAGCAGCAGGACACTATATTGGGAGCGGAGGCGGTCGGTCGCCCTCCCCAGCGGCTGGAAGTATGTATGGGAGAGGAGCTCGTTACCCCCTCTCCCCAGCGGCAGCTTAACGCACCAGGGGGAGACAGTAAGCCCCACAACAGTGCAGATGGGACCGTGGTCTCTGCACTTACAGCACAGGGGGTAGAGACAGTCGGTCTCCCCTCTAACAACTAGACTCTACGCCAGGGAGCAACACAGAGACCGGGAGTACCAGCTTCCAACATAACCTTGGTGGACTCACTGGACAGAGACAGGCTACCCAATGCAGCAGGTCCAGTATTGGGTTGTGGGTGGACTGCCAGACTAACTCAGGTACCGACCGGCGTGAGGTCAGGTATCTGGTTAGTCTTCCCTGGGGGGGGGGGGGGGTGTGTGGCGAAACCAACCTCGCCACTGGGTTTTGGAGAGGCCTGTTTATCAGCCTCTTGCCTCAGGATTATGGCCCATACTAACTTTTAAACCCCTGAACCTATTCAAGTGAATTTTGGATAGGTTTGTCCCCAAGTTATACTGTTTGAATCGATGTTAGTTATATGTATGGCCAATGTAAACTCACAAAGTTGTAACAATTTATAATAAGTGTAACTTGTCAGCTTAGGAGGAATATGCTGGGTGTGTTTCTATTGTGCCATTGTCCCATTGTGTGTTTAAATTGTGATGTCTGTCCTGTTGTCCCGCAGTAGCTGTGCCTGTCTCTCAGAAAGGGGCATATCGCCTAAACGGATTTTAACCCCTTGTCTGCTGAAACGGTCCGTTACAATTATCTTCACAACTTTCAAGTGTATTATGCCGTCTTGTGTCCATATTATTAATCTGACATATTCATGGACGCAATCGCCAAAGTTGCTGCATAGGGAGATATATGTGTTATTCACAGCATCTAGATACGGTCCATCAAGCAATTTTTCATCAGTGTATCCATTAGTGGCCTACATTTTCCATCTACTAAAGTAGGATCCACAACTTATGCGCTATTTTTGAGACACAAACCAAAAAAATAATTTTTGCATAAATTTTTTTACATCACAACAAAGTAGGACTTACACCAAAGAAAGACCATAGGGTATCTGCATAATTTGTGGACATCAATTAGCGGTGGATTCTATGTTGATGGTATCAGGTGACCAATGACATTGCAAGACATCAATCGAATTCATAGTGCATATTGGGAATACTGCATTTTATATTGTTTATATAAATTATTTATGTGTATTTTATTATATTTCATTTTAATTTGCATATATAGCTGTAATAAATTGTGAAGTGTATCCTGTGTCGCTCCGTATGTGCCAGTGTGCCAATCTTCTATTGTTACTACAGTGAGTGCTGAATTATTAGGCAAATGAGTATTTTGACCACATCATCCTCTTTATGCATGTTGTCTTACTCCAAGCTGTATAGGCTCGAAAGCCTACTACCAATTAAGCATATTAGGTGATGTGCATCTCTGTAATGAGAAGGGGTGTGGTCTAATGACATCAACACCCTATATCAGGTGTGCATAATAATTAGGCAACTTCCTTTCCTTTGGCAAAATGGGTCAAAAGAAGGACTTGACAGGCTCAGAAAAGTCAAAAATAGTGAGATATCTTGCAGAGGGATGCAGCACTCTTAAAATTGCAAAGCTTCTGAAGCGTGATCATCGAACAATCAAGCGTTTCATTCAAAATAGTCAACAGGGTCGCAAGAAGCGTGTGGAAAAAACAAGGCGCAAAATAACTGCCCATGAACTGAGAAAAGTCAAGCGTGCAGCTGTCAAGATGCCACTTGCCACCAGTTTGGCCATATTTCAGAGCTGCAACATCACTGGAGTGCCCAAAAGCACAAGGTGTGCAATACTCAGAGACATGGCCAAGGTAAGAAAGGCTGAAAGACGACCACCACTGAACAAGACACACAAGCTGAAACGTCAAGACTGGGCCAAGAAATATCTCAAGACTGATTTTTCTAAGGTTTTATGGACTGATGAAATGAGAGTGAGTCTTGATGGGCCAGATGGATGGGCCCGTGGCTGGATTGGTAAAGGGCAGAGAGCTCCAGTCCGACTCAGACGCCAGCAAGGTGGAGGTGGAGTACTGGTTTGGGCTGTATCATCAAAGATGAGCTTGTGGGGTCTTTTCGGGTTGAGGATGGAGTCAAGATCAACTCCCAGTCCTACTGCCAGTTTCTGGAAGACACCTTCTTCAAGCAGTGGTACAGGAAGAAGTCTGCATCCTTCAAGAAAAACATGATTTTCATGCAGGACAATGCTCCATCACACGCGTCCAAGTACTCCACAGCGTGGCTGGCAAGAAAGGGTATAAAAGAAGAAAATCTAATGACATGGCCTCCTTGTTCACCTGATCTGAACCCCATTGAGAACCTGTGGTCCATCATCAAATGTGAGATTTACAAGGAGGGAAAACAGTACACCTCTCTGAACAGTGGGAGGCTGTGGTTGCTGCTGCACGCAATGTTGATGGTGAACAGATCAAAACACTGACAGAATCCATGGATGGCAGGCTTTTGAGTGTCCTTGCAAAGAAAGGTGGCTATATTGGTCACTGATTTGTTTTTGTTTTGTTTTTGAATGTCAGAAATGTATATTTGTGAATGTTGAGATGTTATATTGGTTTCACTGGTAAAAATAAATAATTGAAATGGGTATATATTTGTTTTTTGTTAATTTGCCTAATAATTATGCACAGTAATAGTCACCTGCACACACAGATATCCCCCTAAAATAGCTAAAACTAAAAACAAACTAAAAACTACTTCCAAAAATATTCAGCTTTGATATGGTTGTTGTTCAATAATAAAATTAATCCTCAAAAATACAACTTGCCTAATAATTCTGCACTCCCTGTAGTTTAATTTGAAGGGTGAATCAACTTAGATTGTGCACCTTCCATGTGTGTGAGGCTAGTGAGCTATTTCCATCAACTTATTGAAAAATGATTTATTTTTTGTTTCAAAAATGATATTATTGTGTAAAACTTAGATAAAAAAAAGTTGACATATTAGGTATTGCCGCGTCCGTAATAACCTGCTCTATAAAAATATCACATGACCTAACCCCTCTGGTGAATACCGTAAAAACGCCATTTTTTGTCACCTTACATCACAAAAAGTGTAATAGCAAGCGATCAAAAAGTCATATGCACCCCAAAATAGTGCCAATCAAACCGTTATCTCAGCCCAAAAAAAAATTAGCCCCTACATAAGACAGTCACCCAAAACATAAATAAAACTACGGATTTCAGAATGTGGAGACACTAAAAAATCATTTTCTTTTCAAAAATGCTTTGTTATGTGAAACTTAAACAAACAACCAAAAAAAGTAGTCATATTTGGTATTGTCGCATCCGTAACAACCTGCTCTAAAAAATACCACATGATCTAACCTGTCAGATGAATGTTGTAAATAACAAAAAATAAAAACGGTCCCAAAAAGTGTAATATATAGAGCAACCAAAAATCATATGTACACAGCCCAATGCCGTGTGCATGTACGGCAATTTACGACCACATAGGGGGTGTTTCTGTAAACTACAGAATCAGGGCTATAAATATTGAGTTTTGTTTGGCTGTTAATCCTTGCTTTGTTAGTGGATAAAAATTGAAAATCTGCCAAAAAAGTGAAATTCTGAAATGTTATCTCTATTTTCCATCAATTCTCGTGGAACACCTAAAGGGTTAAAAAAGTTTGTAAAATCAGTTTTGTATACCTTGAGGGGTGTAGTTTCTAAAATGGGGTCACTTTTTTGGAGTTTCTACTCTAGGGGTGCATCAGGGGTCTTCAAATGTGACATGGTAGCTTAAAATTATCCCAGTGAAATCAGCTTTCCAAAACCCATATGGGGTTCCTATCCTTCTGCGCAATACCGTGTACCCGTACAGCAGTTTACGACCACATGTGGGGTGTTTCTGTAAACTACAGAATCAGGGCCATAAATATTGAGTTGTGTTTGGCTGTTAACCCTTGCTTTGTAACTGTAAAAAATGAATTCAAATGGTAAATCTGCCAAAAAAGTGAAATTTTGTAATTTTATCTTTATTTTCCATTAATTCTTGTGGAACACCTAAGGGGTTTACAAAGTTTGTAAAATCAGTTTTGAATAGGTCCTGAAGGGGTTAATGATGATGTATGCAGTTTGTATTGTGAAATCCGGTAACAAATCCTTTTTAAAAATTTCATGACATTTTAGAATTATGGATTTTTTATTGTGATATTTATTTTCTAAGAAATATAATAAATACAATATTGCTGCTCCAGGAAGAAACCTATTAAGCTCATCCTCCATATCTATAAGGCTTTGTTATACAGTCGTGGCCAAAAGTTTGGAGAATTACATAAATATTGGAAATTGGAAAAGTTGCTGCTTAAGTTTTTATAATAGCAATTTGTATATACTCCAGAATGTTATGAAGAATGATCAGGTGAATTGCATAGTCCTTCTTTGCCATGAAAATTAACTTAATCCCAAAAAAACCTTTCCACTGCATTTCATTGCTGTCATTAAAGGACTTGCTGAGATCATTTCAGTAATCGTCTTGTGAACTCAGGTGAGAATGTTGATGAGCACAAGGCTGAAGATCATTATGTCAGGCTGATTGGGTTAAAATGGCAGACTTGACATGTTAAAGGAGGGTGATGCTTGAAATCATTGTTCTTCCATTGGTAACCATGGTGACCTGCAAAGAAACACGTGCAGCCATCATTGCGTTGCATAAAAATGGCTTCACAGGCAAGGATATTGTGGCTACTAAGATTGCACCTCAATCAACAATTTATAGGATCATCAAGAACTTCAAGGAAAGAGGTTCAATTCTTGTTAAGAAGGCTTCAGGGCGTCCAAGAAAGTCCAGCAAGCGCCAGGATCGTCTCCTAAAGAGGATTCAGCTGCGGGATCGGAGTGCCACCAGTGCAGATCTTGCTCAGGAATGGCAGCAGGCAGGTGTGAGCGCATCTGCACGCACAGTGAGGCGAAGACTTTTGAAAGATGGCCTGGTGTCAAGAAGGGCAGCAAAGAAGCCACTTCTCTCCAAAAAAAACATCAGGAACAGATTGATTTTCTGCAGAAAGTATGGTGAATGGGCTGCTGAGGACTGGGGCAATATTCTCAGATGAAGCCTCTTTCCAATTTTTTGGGGCATCTGGAAAAAGGCTTGTCCGGAGAAGAAAAGGTGAGCGCTACCATCAGTCCTGGGTCATGCCAACAGTAAAGCATCCTGAGACCATTCATGTGTGGGGTTGCTTCTCATCCAAGGGAGTGGGCTCACTCACAATTTTGCCCAAAAACACAGCCATGAATAAAGAATGGTACCAAAACACCCTCCAACAGCAACTTCTTCCAACAGTCCAACAACAGTTTGGTGAAGAACAATGCAATTTCCAGCACGATGGAGCACCGTGCCATAAGGCAAAAGTGATAACTAAGTGGCTCGGGCACCAAAACGTTGACATTTTGGGTCCATGGCCTGGAAACTCCCCAGATCTTAATCCCATTGAGAACTTGTGGACAAACAAAAACCCACTAATCCTGACAAACTTCAAGAAGTGATTATGAAAGAATGGGTTGCTATCAGTCAGGAATTGGCCCAGAAGTTGATTGAGAGCATGCCCTGTCGAATTGCAGAGGCCCTGAAAAAGAAGGGCTAACACTGCAAATACTGACTATTTGCATAAATGTCATGTAATTGTCGATAAAAGCCTTTGAAACGTATAAAGTGCGTGTAATTATATTTCACTACATCACAGAAACAACTGAAACAAAAATCTAAAAGCAGTTTAGCAGCAAACTTTGTGAAAACTAATATTTGTGTCATTCTCAAAACTTTTGGCCACGACTGTATACCCCAGGTTCCAGTTGCATGAACTGGCCATACTTTGCCGAGAAAATCCATCCCACCTCATAGGTGTGGCATATCAAGGTGCTTATTAGACAGCATGAATATTGCACAGGTGTGCCTTAGACTTCCCACAATAAAAGACCACTCTGAAATGTGCAGTTTGATCACACAGCACAATGCCACAGATGTTGCAACGTTTGAGGGAGAGTGTAATTGGCATGCTGACTGCAGGAATGTCTACCAGAGCTGTTGCCCATGCAATGAATGTTCATTTCTCTACCATAAGCCGTTTCCAAAGGCATTTCAGAGAATTTGGCAGTACATCCAACCGGCCTCACAACCGCAGACCAGTGACCACGGGTAACCACATCAGCCCAGGACCTCCACATCCAGCATGATAATGCACAGCCCCATATTGCAAGGATCTGTACACAATTCCTGGAAGCTGAAAACATCCCAGTTCTTGCATGGCCAGCATACTCACCGGACATGTCACCCATTGAGTATGTTTGGGATGCTCTGGATCGGCGTATACGACAGCATGTTCCAGTTCCTGCCAATATTCTGCAACTTCGCACAGCTATTGAAGAGAAGTGGACCAACATTTCACAGGCCACAATCAACAACCTGATCAATTCTATGCAACGGAGATGTGTTGCACTGCGTGAGGCAAATGGTGGCCACACCAGATACTGACTGGTTTTCTGGACACCCCTATCCCAGTAAGGCAAAACTGTGCACATTTCAGAGTGGCCTTTTATTGTGTAAAGTCTAAGGCACACCTGTGCAATATTCATGCTGTCTAATCAGCACCTTGATATGCCACACCTGTTAGGTGGGATGGATTATCTCAGCAAAGGAGAAGTGCTTACTAACACAGATTTAGACAGATTTGTGAACAATACTTAGAGTAATGGGTCTTTTGTGTATGTAGAAAATGTTTCAGATCTTTGAGTTCAGCTCATGCAAAATGGGAGCAAAACCGAAAGTGTTGCGTTTATATTTTTGCTCAGTGTAATAGATTTGAGATGGTATCCATGAAATTTAGATATTATTATTTGAAAAGGATTCTCTGACACAATACATTAAAGATTCAATAATACATATGTGCACCTTAAATGTTTAAAAACAATAAAAGTTCATAAGACAAGTACAATCGTGGCCAAAAGTTTTGAGAATGACACAAATATTAGTTTTCACAAAGTTTGCTGCTAAACTGCTTTTAGATCTTTGTTTCAGTTGTTTCTGTGATGTAGTGAAATATAATTACACGCACTTCACACGTTTCAAAGGCTTTTATCGACAATTACATGACATTTATGCAAAGAGTCAGTATTTGCAGTTTTGGCCCTTCTTTTTCAGGACCTCTGCAATTCGACTGGGCATGCTCTCAATCAACTTCTGGGCCAATTCCTGACTGATAGCAACCCATTCTTTCATAATCACTTCTTGGAGTTTGTCAGAATTAGTGGGTTTTTGTTTGTCCACAAGTTCTCAATGGGATTAAGATCTGGGGAGTTTCCAAGCCATGGACCCAAAATGTCAACGTTTTGGTCCCCAAGCCACTTAGGTATCACTTTTGCCTTATGGCACGGTGCTCCATCGTGCTGGAAAATGCATTTTTCTTCACCAAACTGTTGTTGGACTGTTGGAAGAAGTTGCTGTTGGAGGGTGTTTTGGTACCATTCTTTATTCATGGCTGTGTTTTTGGGAAAAATTGTGAGTGAGCCCACTCCCTTGGATGAGAAGCAACCCCACACATGAATGGTCTCAGGATGCTTTACTGTTGGCATGACACAGGACTGATGGTAGCGCTCACCTTTTCTTCTCCGGACAAGCCTTTTTCCAGATGCCCCAAACAATCGGAAAGAGGCTTCATCGGGGAATATGACTTTGCCCCAGTCCTCAGCAGTCCATTCACCATACTTTCTGCAGAAGATCAATCTGTCCCTGATGTTTTTTTTGGAGAGAAGTGTGGCTTCTTTGCTGCCCTTCTTGACACCAGGCCATCTTCCAAAAGTTTTCACCTCACTGTGCGTGCAGATGCACTCACACCTGCCTGCTGCCATTCCTGAGCAAGCTCTGCACTGGTGGCACTCCGATCCCGCAGCTGAATCCTCTTTAGGAGACGATCCTAGCGCTTGCTGGACTTTCTTGGACACCCTGAAGCCTTCTTAACAAGAATTGAACCTCTTTCCTTGAAGTTCTTGATGATCCTATAAATTGTTGATTGAGGTGCAATCTTAGTAGCCACAATATCCTTGCCTGTGAAGCCATTTTTATGCAACGCAATGATGGCTGCACGCGTTTCTTTGCAGGTCACCATGGTTAACAATGGAAGAACAATGATTTCAAGCATCACCCTCCTTTTAACATGTCAAGTCTGCCATTTTAACCCAATCAGCCTGACATAATGATCTCCAGCCTTGTGCTCGTCAACATTCTCACCTGAGTTAACAAGACGATTCCTGAAATGATCTCAGCAGGTCCTTTAATGACAGCAATGAAATGGAGTGGAAAGGTTTTTTTGGGATTAAGTTAATTTTCATGGCAAAGAAGGACTATGCAATTCATCTGATCACTCTTCATAACATTCTGGAGTATATGCAAATTGCTATTATAAAAACTTAAGCAGCAACTTTTCCAATTTCCAATATTTATGTAATTCTCAAAACTTTTGGCCACGACTGTATAATTCCTTCAGTTAAAGAGATTCTGTCACCAGGATTAACGATATGTAGATATTTATATGTGCCCATTAGTCTTCATGCAGTGTTTACAATGATCCCTGTGTTTATGCTCTGTGTGCCTTATATTCTTATAAAAATCGATCTTATTCATATGTCAATCACCTCTGTCAGGAGCCCAAGAGGTTGTCCCACGATCTCCTGGAGCCCAGCACCGCCATCGATCCGGAGCCCAGCACCGCCTACTACTTAATTTATTCACTGCACTATCCTGACGTCATGTAATCTCTGCTCCGTAGTCTCGCGCAGGCGCAGTGGACAATGTAGTCTGCGCCCTTGCACGCAGTGGCATGCAGAGCATAAACACAGGTATCATTGTAAACACTGCATGAAGACTAATGGGCACATATAAATATCTACATATCGTTAAGCCTGGTGACAGAATCCCTTTAGCTACTAATAGCTTTATTGGCAAGAAACACGCTGGAAGCGCATCAATAACGCAGCTGCATTTTTTAAAAAGATTAGACTCTTTTGCATGACAATACCCTCTTGTAAACCATATCCCTGGATTTTACATGGTGAAATGTATTGAAGATACAGTGGAACATATGTGTGCTTCAAGAATATTTTTTGTCTATTAGGAAATTACAATTAGTATTTTAAAATGTGAGACTTTTTTTTTTTATAAATTCATTATGTGTAAGAAAGTCTATAGAATTGGTATAATCCATCAAGTTAGTTAACACTGAAAACGTGTTAACGCAGTTGCGTTTTTTTTTTTTCTGATTTTCGATGATTCTGCTCTTTTGTTGGTCATATCACCTTATAAAACTTAGAGATGTGTATATTATATATTTATATATATATTAGAGACTTTAATTGAACATGACCTTTGACTCTTCTCTATATGTAACAATATATTACCAAGCTTCTTTTAGCCTGTTATATAGGGCTTTTGATTAGGGAAATCCAGTCCACATTTTTATCTGAACATGGACCATGATAGATACCTCCCCCTAATGAATGAAATACCCTTTAAAATGATTCATCAAGTTATTCACTGTTGACCACTGAAGAAGAAGCACGAGGCACCGAAACGCGTCTGAGGTAAATCATATAGACAGTGAATATAAGATTGACCCCATTACTGTTCGCCATATTTGTGGAGCCTTTGGCTTGTAAGGTTCGAGCAGACGAGAAAATTAGGGGGTTTGGGGGAAAGGGCGCATCAGATAAAATATATATTTTCGCGGATGATATCCTATTTTTTCTGGAAGGGGGGGTATCAACGGTACCCTACCTGATGTAGATAGTAAACCAGTTTGGCCAAGTCTCGGGCTTTAGAGTGAACTGGTCAAAATCGACACTGCTCCCAATTGGTCATGAAATAATGCAAAAGGATATCAAGGTTAAAATACTGAAACCCACGGAGTCATTTGAATACCTTGGCATAAAAGTTAGTTCAAGGATTCAGGAGTATGTAGAACTTAACATTCTCCCTCTGCTCAAAAGGGTTAAAGAGAAAATAAGCACCTGGCAAAAACTGTTAATTCGACAGGCGGATCGAATCGCTATAATAAAGATTGTCTTACTACCGCAGATTCTTTATGTTATCTCCTCGTGCCCTGTATGGATAGGGGATCATTTTTTCAATGCATTAGAAGGTGTGCTAAATGATCTCATTTGGGGGAGAAAAAAGGGTTAGGTTGAAACAAAAGTATCTATGGTTAGACAAAGAAGATGGCGGCCTGTCCTTCCCCTGTTTCCGAGGCTACTATTATGCATCCCAGCTTCAGTGGTTAATAACGGAGGATGACAAATTGCGTCGCTTTTTGGAAAGGGAATTTGAAGGTCTCCAATACAACATGGTTAGTGCCCTAGAAACTGGAATCTTAAAAATAAAGGGCAGGAAGTGCCCAATTAGTAACATGAGACACTTAATATGGGTTAATGTGAAAAAATTATTGGGTATAAATTATACATTAAGGTTCACCCCTATCTGGGGAAATTTAAATTTAAGTGAGTTTTGTAAGTTAGATGATTTTGTATTCTGGGAGAGAAATGGTATTAGGTTTGTATCACAGATAGAGGTGGATGGAAAATTGAAGACACTGGAGGAAATGGGGCTCAGTATAGATTTAGACAATCTCACGTGGTTTAGATATCTTAGACTAAAGCATGCATTTGACACGACCAAGATTAGAGAATATTTAGTCACCAAACATTCAGAATTTGTAGAATTCTGTTATCACAGTATGGGGATTAAATTATAAATTTCACAGATATACAAAAAAATAAAGATGGGTTAGGTGGTGTGATCAAATTTAAAAGCGAAAATAAATGGGAACTAGAGGTGGAGCCTGATATTTTAGATTGGAAATGCATCTATAAAAGTATAAAAAGGAGCACTATTTCGAGTAATTTCCGGTTGACGCAGTTTTTCATCCTCCATCAGACCTATATAACCCCCTGGGCGTTGAGCAAGATGTATAAAACAAAGGATACAAGATGTTGGAAGTGTAGAGGGGATGGGGCGGACTTCGCCCATTTGATCTGGTATTGTCCTCATATGCAGGATTATTGGACCCAGGTTTTCCAGGATCTTACCAGCGCAACTGGGTGTCAAGTCCCACTGGAGATTACGACAGCGGTGCTTGGATATATAAGAAAAATTGGGATGGATAGACAAAGCGAAAGGAAATGGGTAAAAGGATTAATGCTTGCTCGGGTGGTGGTGACTAGAGGGTGGGGATTGGACAGACCGCCAAGGGTTGCAGAATGGAAAAATTTATGTGAGAGGGTGCAGAGATATGATCAGGCTTGTAGGTTAAAATGAAATAGGGAATGTTAATTTAATAAGGGGAAATGGGGGTAATAAGGAGTTCAGTATATTAAATAAATGAATAAAGGACGATTGCACCCCACGAAAAGTGATCAAGGTAGTAAATTGTCCTGCTGAAACTCCCAAGACAACCGAAGGGGAGGGTGGGGGGTATGGTGGGGCATACTGTTCTTTTTCTGCTGTTTTGTATTTTTCTTTTGTGAAGTGAAATGTAACAAGATAAGGATAGAAATTTGATGTTATTAGTAAGTATACAACATACGTACGTACACATTTGGGTGTTTTGCAATGCCTATCCTTTTGAGTTCTTGTGTTTTTTTTTCTTGTCATTTATGAAGAAAATGAAAATAAAAAATAAAAAGAATATAAGATTGACCAAAATTGTCCACAATAGAGTTGAGCGGACACCTGGATGTTCGGGTTCGACGGGTTCGGCTGAACTTCACAAAAAAGTTCGAGTTCGGGATCCTTGACCTCAAACCCCATTGAAGTCAATGGGGACCCGAACTTTTGAGCACTAAAATAGCTGTAAAAATGTCATGGAAAGGGCTAGAGGGCATCAAAATGTGGTTAAGAGCATGGCAAGTGCTCTGCAAACAAATGTGGATAGGGAAATGACTTTAAATTGCATAAAATACGTAAAAATAAAAAAATTATCTTGATCTAGGAGGACGAGGTCCATATAGAGTAGAAGGTTGAGGAGGCGGTATACGTGGAAGCGGCGGTGGAGGAGGTAGCCTACACTGCTTTTTGGTTTTAAATTTATTTTTATTTTTTAAAATTAGGGTACACCCATAAAACATTGGGAAATTTAACCTGTGATAACCCCCTCCAGTCGTGCTAAACACACGTTCAGACAATACACTGGCTGCAGGGCAGGCCAGCACCTCCAAGAGGTAAAGGGCAAGCTCAGGCCATGTACCCAATTTGGAGACCCAGAAGTTGCAGGGGCTGACCCCTGTCAGTCAGTTCGTGTAGGCGTGTGCACACTTACTGCCCAACCATGTTGCACTTTCCCGTGATGTTCACGTTCCAATTTGATATCTGCACTATCAACTTTCGATGTTCTTTTATGCGCCTACCATGGTGATCATGGGTGGCTGGGAATCAGGGTTCCACGCCGGAGAGGGAGCGTGAGAAAGAGAGACCACATCAAAGGGAGGATACATTTTTTCAAATTTAAAATTATAGAGCTGAATTATGGGACAAATTAATAAAGCGTAAAAGTGGGACAACTTTTTAAAGTTTAAGCATTGAATGAAAGGATGTGGGGCGCATTAATTAATGAAGAATTTATAAAATTTTATTCCCTGTCAACTATGCAGAGCAGGGGTTTCTATCGCGCAAAATTTGAAAAATGTCACCTGACAATGTAATTGACGATTTTATTTTGTGTTCCTGTCACCTATGTAGAGGTGCCCCAGTGACCATCAACTTTCGATGTTCTTTTCTGAGCCTACCATGTTGATCACGGTTATCGGTGAATCAGGGTTCCACGCCGGAGAGGGAGTGTGAGAAAAAGAGACTAAATTTATGGGAGATAAATTCATAAATTTTTTTGGGGATCGAGCGGAAATGTGAGAAAAGCTGTTAAAACGCAAATGTGGAACAAATTACAGAAGCCCAAATGTGGGACAAAAAAGTAAAGTGGAAATATGGGAAAAGTTATTGAGGCACAAATGTGGGACAAATTACAGAAGCCCAAATGTGGGCCAAAAGACTAAAGCAGAAATGTGGGACAAAAGAGTAAAGCGGAAATATGGGAAAAGCTGTTAATGCGCAAATGTGGGACAAATTACAGAAGCCCAAATGTGGGCCAAAAGAGTAAAGCGGAAATATGGGAAAAGTTATTGAGGCGCAAATGTGGGACAAATTACAGAAGCCCAAATGTGGGCCAAAAGACTAAAGCAGAAATGTGGGACAAAGTATTGAAGCGCAAATGTTGGCCAAAAGAGTAAAGCGGAAATGTGGGACAAATTATTGAAGCGCAAATGTGGTACAACTTGTTAAAATTTAAGCATTGAATCAAAGGAGGTGGCGCGCATCAATTAAAGAAGAATTTCTGAAATTTTATTCCCTGTCACCTATGCAGAGCAGGTGTTTATTCACATCTAAAATTGTATAATATCAACCCAAGAATGTAACAGAAAAATTACAGAAATTTATTAACCTGTCTACTTGGTAGAGCAGGGGTCTATGACAGAAAAAAATTGTTTATTGTCACCCGAAAATGTAAAAGAAAAATTATTGAAATTTATTAAGCTGTCAACTAGGTAGAGGAGGGGTATATTACACCCAGCAAATTTGTGAATTTCACCCAAAAATGTAACTGACAATTTATTTATTTTTTTACCGATCTACTAGGTATAGCAGTGGTACATCACACCCAAAAATTGGTGAGTTTTGTAACTGACAAATAATTTTTTTTTGCCGGTCTACTGGGTATAGTAGTGGTACATCACACCCAAAAATTTGTGAATTTCATCCGAAAATGTAACTGACAATTATTTTTTTTTACACCTGTCTACTAGTTATAGCAGTGGTACTTCACACCCAAAAATTGGTGAATTTCACCAGAAAATGTAACTGACAAATTTTTATTTTATTTTTACCAGTCTACTTGGTATAGCAGTGGTACATCACACCCAAAAATTGGTGAATTTCACCCGAAAATGTAAATGACAATTATTTTTTGTTAAACCTGTCTACTAGGTATAGCAGTGGTACTTCACATTCACACCCAAAAATTGGTGAATTTCACCAGAAAATGTAACTGACAAATTTTTTATTTTTTTTTCCGGTATACTAGGTATAGCAGTGGTACATCACACCCAAAAATTTGTGAATTTCACCCGAAAATGTAACTGACAAAGTAGTGAAATGACATAAAATAAAATACGTACAAATAAAATAAATTTGATTTATGAGGTGGAGTTCCATATGGAGTAGGAGTTTGAGGAGGCGGTGGACGTAGCGGTGTAGGTGGAAGCGGCGGTGGAGGAGGACAAGGTAGCCAACACAGGTTTTTGGTTTTAATTTAATTTTTTTAAATTAGGGTACACTCCAAAAGAGTGTGAAATATCCAAAATACAAGAATGAGCAATTGCGCTGCAGTATAACAATGGCTGGTTAGTGCCGGTATACATATCTATTCTGCACAAGGTACGGACAAGTCCTGTGGGATCCATGCCTGGTTCATTTTAATGAACGTGAGCTTGTCCACATTGGCTGTGGACAGGCGGCTGTGATGACGCCCCCTGCCGTGCTACACGTTCAGATAATACACTGGCTGCAGGGCAGGCCAGCACCTCCAAGTCGTAAAGGGCAAGCTGGAGACCCAGAAGTTGAAGGGGGCAGACCCGTCATTCAGTACGTGTAGGAGTGTGCACACATACTGCTCCACCATGTTGGTGAAATGCTGCCTCCTGCTAAGACGTTCTATATCAGCTGTTGGTACTGGTTGTTGTGGCGTGCTGACAAAGCTTTTCCACATTTCGGCCATGCTAACCCTGCCTTCTTAGGTGCTGACGGTGCCCCAGCTGCATTGGCGACCTCTTCCTCATCCTCTGCCTTTGCCTTGTGCTTCCACTGTGCCCCCGCTGTCAGGTGGGAATGCCACCAGCAGCGCGTCTACCAGCGTGCGCTTGTACTCGTGCATCTTACAATCACGCTCCAGTGACGGAATTAAGGACGGTACGTTGTCCTTGTAACGGGAATCCAGCAGCGTGGCCACCCAGTAATCAGCACAAGTTAGAATGTGGGCAACTCAGCGGTCGTTGCGGAGACACTGCAGCATGTAATCGCTCATGTGTGCCAGGCTGCCCAGAGGCAACGAAAAGCTGTCCTCTGTGGGAGGTGTATCATCTGTGTCCTCTGTATCACCCCAGCCACGCACCAGTGATGGCCATGAGCTGATCTGCGTGCCACCCTGCTGTGAACATGGTTCCTCCTCCATCTCCTAATCCTCCACCTCTTCATCCTCCAGAACTGTGCCCTGGTTGGACAATTGTGTACCTGGCGTTTGTGTGTGTGTAGGAACCCACCCTCAGAGCCACTTGTGAATGACTGGCGGAAACCCTACGAAATGATCCCTCTTCCTCCTCCTGTGCCACATCCTCTTCCATCATCGCCAGCAGCGTTTTTTCAAGGAGGCATAGAAGTGGGATAGTTACGCTGAGAACGGCGTTATCGGCACTGGCCATGTTGGTGGAGTACTCGAAACAGCGCAACAAGGAATACAGGTCTCGCATGGAGTCCTAGTCATTGGTGGTGAAGTGGTGCTGTTCCGCAGAGCGACTCATCCGTGCATGCTGCAGCTGAAACTCCACTATCGCCTGCTGCTGCTCGCACAGTCTGGCCAGCATGTGTAAAGTGGACTGGGCATGTCGCATATGAGGCGGTGAGCGGCAAGGCCGAAGTTACACTGCAGAGCTGACAGGCGAGCAGTAGCAGGGTGAGAACGCCGAAAAGCGCGCACAGACGTACCGTCTGTAGGGGGGTACTTCCTCTTCCTCTCCAGTGTTTGGGAGATGGAGAGCTGAACGCTTCCGTGGGACATTGTGGAGATGCTTGGTCACCCAGGTGGTGGTGTTGCTGGAAGATCCTCTGTTTGCGGGGTGGCAGGTGGCACTGTCACTCCAGAGGTGGATGAAGAGGCCGAGACTGCAGCAGAAGAGGAAGCAGGAGGAGCCAGAGACCTTTCTTGGTTTTTGAGGTGTCTATTCCACTGCAGCTCGTGCTTAGCACTTAAATGCCTGGTCATGCAGGTTGTGCTCAGGTTGAGAACGTTTATGCCTCTCTTCATGCTCTGATTGCACAGCGTGCAAACCACTCATGTCTTGTCGTCAGCACATTGTCTGAAGAACTGCCACGCCAGGGAACTCCTTGGAGCTGGATTTGGTGTGCTTGGTCCCTTGCTGCGGTGGGCAGTAGCAGGCGTACTGTCAAGAGGACGGCTGCTCTGCTTTTGCTTCTGCTGTGCTAGTGGCTCTGTGCGACCACCGCCTCTTCCTCCGAACTACATAGGTCACTCCCATGACCTTGATTCCATGTGGGATCGAGGACCTCATCGTCCTCCACATCATCTTCCACCCAGTCTTCACCCCTGCCCTCCTTGTCGGTCTGCACACTTTCGAAAGCCCCAGCAGTTGGCACCTGTGTTTCGTCATCATCCGAGACATGCTGCGATGGTCCTCCCATGTACTCATCTTGAAACATAAGTGGTTGGGCATCGGTCCACTCAATCTCTTCCACTTCTGGGGCAGGGCTAGGTGGATGGCCCTGGGAAACCCTGCTAACAGAGTCATCAAAAAGCAGAAGAGACTGCTGCATGATTTGGGGCTCAGACTGCTTGGCTGATTTGCAAGGGGGTGAGGTGAAAGACTGATGGACATGAGCTGCAGGTGCCAACTCTGATCTTTCAGCATGAGACTGGGTAGGAGACAATGTGAAGGAACTGGAGGCACTGTCAGCAACCCAATCTACTATCGCCTGTACTTGTTCAGGCCTCACCATTCGCAGAGCCGCATTAGGCCCGACCAAATACCGCTGCAGGTTCTGTTGCCTACTCGCACCTGAGGAATGGGGTTTCACTTGTGCGTGTAGCTGGCACAGATCGACCACGTCCTCTCCCTGCAACAGGAGCTCCACCAGCAGCACCACGACCTGGGCCAAGTCCATTATTTGACGCTCTCCTCATATTTCTTGAATTTAGGATCTTGCCCTAAATGGGTGTTTAATTAATAGTAGAATAGGATGACAGTATGTACAGGGAGTATCTCACACGCCCTGAACCAGACTAGGCCTCAATTAAATTTGTTTGCTCAAAATGGCTGTATTTCAAATATCTGAATATAACCCAAATATATAAAGGTTGTATCTCACAATGATATCTGCAGCAAAGGCTGACAAATATATATATTTTTTTGCCAAAACGGGTTAGTTTAATAACTGAATATGACAGCATTATATAACCCTGGAATTTCAAACGTCTTGATGCTGCAAGGCCTAAAAAATTGTGTATTTTGCACAAAAAAAGGTGTTTTATTAATAAAAGAATAAAACCCCTGTATATAAAGGGTGTATCTCACACGCCCTGACCCACACTAGGCCGACAATTAAAGATTTGTGCACTAAATGGCTGTATTTCAAATACCTGAATAGAACCCCTGTATTTAAAGGGTGTATCTCACATGCCCTGGCCCACACTAGACCGCAATTGAAGATTTGTGCACAAAATGGCACAAATAACTGAATATGACAGCAGTATATAACCCTGGAATTTCAAACGTCTTAATGCTGCAAGGGTGAAAAAATTATGTATTTTGCCCAAAATGGCTGTATTTCAAATAACTGTATATAACCCCTGTATATAAAGGGTGTACCTCACACGCCCTGAACCAGACTAAGCCTCAATTAAATTTGTTTGCCCAAAATGGCTGTATTTCCAATACCTGAATAGAACCCCTGTATTAAAAGGGTGTATCTTACAACGACATCTGCAGCAAAGGTTGCCAAATAAACTTTTTTTGCCCAAACGTGTGTTTGTTTAATAACTGAATATGACAGCAGTATATAACCCTGGAATTTCACACTTGCTGATGCTGCCAGGGCTGTAAAATTGTGTCTTTTGGGAAAAAAGGGTGTTTTTTTTAAAACCCTGAAAATTATGGCTGTATTTCTATCTTAAATTGCACACTGACTAATCCAGATGTTGTATCTTGCCAAAAAAGTGAGTTTTTTTTACTAACAGAATATGAAAGCTGTATATAACGGGTGAATTTCACACGTCCAGATGCAGCTAGGGATGTGGCAAAAAAGTGTGTTTTGAAAAACCCAGAAAATTATGGCTGTATTTCTAGCTTAAATTGCACACTGACTAATCCTGCAAATGCACCAGATGTTGTATATTGCCAAAAAAGGGTGATTTTTTACAACCAGATTATTAGTGCTGTTTTTCAAGATTGGATTTCAATGTCACAAAAGCTCAGATGCAGTGCTGGTGCACTGAGCTTGCATAAAATGGCCGCCGCCCACCTAACTGACTTATAAAAGTTATTTTTTTAGGTCACTGGGCTCAGGGCAGGATAAAAAGATTGTGCCCTGCACCCACACAACGCAATGTATGTATGTATGTAGATCGCTGAGTTAGATTAACGTTTTGAACAAAGATTCAGTCCTATTCTCTCCCTGAAATCACCAGCCGCATCCTCTCCCTACACTAGTAACAGCAGAGTGACGTGCAGTGCTACGTGACTCCAGCTTATATAGGGTCACATGCTACACTGGCCAATCACAGCAATGCAATTAGTGATGGCTTCTAAGGGCACACAGTTAAACGCTTGTTGATTGGCTGCTCTGCAGCCTTTCAAAAAGTGCAGAGAAATCACCGAACCCGAACTTTTACTGAAATGTTCGGGTTCAAGTCCTGGGTCCAAAAATCCTAAAGTTCGGTACGAACTCGAACTTTACAGTTCGGGTTCGCTCTTCCCTAGTCCACAAGCTTTTTTCATTAAGATGGACTGTCTGCTTCTAAATATTCCAGCACGATAAAAGTGCTCCACGCCAAGTACCTACGTGCAGGTTTTCTGCGGCCGATCAAAGATACAGCTCCCGATCACATGGGATGCTGGAAGAGCACAGCCGGCAAAGCTCAGCGACCGCAATAACACAGCACCATTCCTGACGCAAAGGCTGCCTGCTACAAACAGGATTGGTAACGTAGCTGACTGTTACAAAATAATAACATGCGATCAAATATTTAATGTATGAACAATCGCTACAATAATATAAAGAACACAACGTTGCTGCTATTGAAAGGATACTAATCATTTTTAACACAGTATTTAAAGGGTTTCTGTCACCCCACTAAAGTGTTTTTTTTTTTTTGGGCTAGTTAAATTAGTTATATAGCGATATATTAAAATATAATAGTGTTCCTTACTTTGATCCAGCAGTTTAGTCAAAAAACGAAGTTTTATCATATGCAAATTCGGTCTCTACCAGCAAGTAGGGCGTCTACTTGCTGGTAGCTGCTGCAGAAATCCGCCCCCTCCTTTTGTTGATTGACAGGGCCAGCCGGGATCTCCTCCTCCGGCCAGCCCTGTCGGCATTTCAAAAATCGCGCGCCCGTGTTGAATCTTTTGACATCATCGAATATTTTGACATCATCGAAATAGAAGACGTCATCGGCGCAGGCGCACTGAGGGAGTTCTGAGGAGACGAGCCTCCTCATCTCAGAGCGCCTGCGCAGATTCAACACGGGCGCGCGATTTTTGAAATGCCGACAGGGCTGGCCGGAGGAGGAGATCCCGGCTGGCCCTGTCAATCAACAAGAGGAGGGGGCGGATTTCTGCAGCAGCTACCAGCAAGTAGCCGCCCTACTTGCTGGTAGAGACCGAATTTGCATATGATAAAACTTCGTTTTTTGACTAAACTGCTGGATCAAAGTAAGGAACACTATTATATTTTAATATATCGCTATATAACTAATTTAACTAGCCCAAAAAAAAAAAATCACTTTAGTGGGGTGACAGAAACCCTTTAATATATCTACACAAGCGCAATTGGACAACTATAAGGGGCAGTAAATGTGTTTAATTCGATATCTATATATCACTATCCCTTCATGCCAGCTGCCCATTTACAAGAATATCAATTGAAATGTTTTTTACACAATAATTTTACCTATTTATTTTTATAACATCGGTTGATTAATCATGGACACTTGATTCGCCATATATTTGTTTTTTCAAATATTTGCTAATATTAACTGGTATAACATCATGAAATTGCGAATTATGTGATTTATGAACCTATTAACTATGTGGTGACCATATATTTTTGGATTTAACAGACATTCTAACTATAAGGCTACTTTCACACTAGCGTCGGGGCTCCGCTTGTGAGCTCCGTTTAAAGAGTCTCACAAGCGGCCCCGAACGCATCCGTCCAGCTACCAATGCATTCTGAGTGGAGGCGGATCCGCTCAGAATGCATCAGTCTGGCAGCGTTCAGCCTCCGCTCAGCAAGCGGACACCTGAACGCTGCTTGCAGCGTTCGGGTGTCCGCCTGGCCGTGCGGAGGCAAACGGATCCGTCCAGACTTACAATATAAGTCAATAGGGACGGATCCGTTTGAATTTGACACTATATGGCTCAATTTTCAAACGGATCCATCCCCCATTGACTTTCAATGTAAAGTCTGGACGGATCCGTCTGAAGCTACTTTCACACTTAGAATTTTTTCTACAATATAATGCAGATGGATCCGTTCTGAACGGATCCAAAGTCTGCATTATATGAGCGGATCCGTCTGGGCAGACCCCAGACGGATCCGCTCTGAACGCAAGTGTGAAAGTAGCCTAAGAATGACATTTGAATATCTATAGGCATTTATTTTTATCTTTAGTTTTATTTTTATCTTTTTTGCATGCATTTTATGGATGTTTTTAATTATTTTATAATATACGATTGGAATAAATGACATGTATATTCATGCTTTTGATGATTCTATGCAACACCAGATAGTTGAGTGCCCTCCAAATTATTGATATTTTCATGGTTGGAATCCTGTTAATTATCTCTTCCAAACTCTTTGGATGACTTGGACATTATCCATGACACAAACAGCCAGTGGTTTTGAATTTCTTCACCCAACGAGAAATGCATCCCCTGTGCAGAGCACATTTACTAAATTTATTCTGAAAACTTCACTTTACTGTCACAACAGCCCCCGTTAAAAATTCCAACACGTAAAAAACCTTTTTCTTGTTGCGATGCCACCACCTTAAACCTACCCCTTTGTGTACAGGTTTAAACTTACCTGTACACAAAGGGGCAGATTCATGAAAACTGTCTATAAAACAAAACTGACTTTGTTGCCCCTAGCAACCAATCACAGCACAGCTTTCATTTTCCAAAAGAAGAATTTAACTACAGGCCTTTAAGTTTTCACCATCCTTTTTTAATCAATATGCTGTGTGTATATATATATATATATATATATATATATATTTGTGGTCATGGCTACGGCCAAGAGGTATCCGAAGAACCCTAGGGAGAGAAACAACGGGAACAACCTAACCCAGCTAGGCGTGTCTTAGCTGACCTGACTAAATGGCTTGTTGTGTGCCCTAAGCCATGATCGTGGGTAGGCCTATAAGTGGGCATACCCTGTGGAAATGAGAAGATAAGGGAGGGAGGGTGGGGCACCTGAAAACACACGCCTGGAAGTGAAGGTGTGGCTCGTATATGAAGAGCCTCCGCCCCTCCCACAAATGCAGGCTGACTAATCAGCCTTACCAACTTGTGGTCATGGCTACGGCCAAGAGGTATCCGAAGAACCCTAGGGAGAGAAACAACGGGAACAACCTAACCCAGCTAGGCGTGTCTTAGCTGACCTGACTAAATGGCTTGTTGTGTGCCCTAAGCCATGATCGTGGGTAGGCCTATAAGTGGGCAAAAACCAAGCCAAGTAGGGTAGACAAGGAATTCGAATGGCATGTGCAAACTAATCCCCAAGCCAACTGCAAGGCGTCAGGGATCTAGAGCGAAAATTCGGAGTATATGAGGCAAGACCAGTAGGAGACCTACAAGCCATCTTGTGGATGACAAGGCCAGAGACATGATGCTCAATATTGCGGATACTGTCCCAAAGTGGAATGGAGGACCAGTAATACGTTGTGAAATGGATCATAAAAACCAACTGAAACTTGTAAAGTTTGGTTCTAGTGCGAGTACTGGCAATGTCCTAGCCCCAGGAGATCATGGGACCGAAACCTAACTGCCTAGACTATGCAGGAATGAGGGCCAAAAAGAACCATGTAGATAGGAAGAGAATCCTTGAATAGTTCCCCAGACAACAGCTATCTGCTAGCCGTGGTCCGCGCGTTGTTCTACTGTGTGCCCCTGAGAATTGTTTTTACGCTTGCGACGTGAAGACCGACCTACTATCTGAAAATTAATTCCTGGTCGTGGTAAAAAGGCAAAGACTTTGCGCGGGGACCTGGTTGACAAGATATAATCGACTACGATCAGAGACTGAAATGTTAGAGGGAATTGCCCTACTTGTTCTTCCTCTGGCAGGACCTGAACGAAAGCATGAACAATTAAAGAAAGACAAAATATCTGCGTAAGACATGACAATTATGCTGTAGGGCGAACCGGACCAGTTTGCGGTCAAAACATAAAGTTAACAATCAACATGGATTATTAGGAAATTAGGGAAGCAGGTATGTATGCGATACATAGGGGCCAAATCAGCCCAGATGCACATATGGACAACCAACCAGGCAATCAGCCCAGCAGGACTGAAAACAGTCATCGGGCCCCCGAAGCCATGGGGCCGAAGCTGTCATCGGGCCCCCGAAGCCATGGGGCCGAAGCTGTCATCGGGCCCCCGAAGCCATGGGGCCGAAGCTGTCATCGGGCCCCCGAAGCCATGGGGCCGAAGCTGTCATCGGGCCCCCGAAGCCATGGGGCCGAAGCTGTCATCGGGCCCCCGAAGCCATGGGGCCGAAGCTGTCATCGGGCCCCCGAAGCCATGGGGCCGAAGCTGTCATCGGGCCCCCGAAGCCATGGGGCCGAAGCTGTCATCGGGCCCCCGAAGCCATGGGGCCGAAGCTGTCATCGGGCCCCCGAAGCCATGGGGCCGAAGCTGTCATCGGGCCCCCGAAGCCATGGGGCCGAAGCTGTCATCGGGCCCCCGAAGCCATGGGGCCGAAGCTGTCATCGGGCCCCCGAAGCCATGGGGCCGAAGCTGTCATCGGGCCCCCGAAGCCATGGGGCCGAAGCTGTCATCGGGCCCCCGAAGCCATGGGGCCGAAGCTGTCATCGGGCCCCCGAAGCCATGGGGCCGAAGCTGTCATCGGGCCCCCGATGAATAACATGCAAGGCGAAATATAGTTAGGAACGAGACCTGACCGACGTGGAAGGTGACCCCAATATGAGTTCAACTGCATGACCTGAAAAGACGAAGGGAAAGGTGACAGAAAATTGAGATAATAACAGACAAACTAAAATTAAACCTGAATAAAATAAGCTGGCAAGCAGGTAAAGATATGTCATTCAAAAGCATAGCTGCACAGGTGGACTGACAACCATTGGTCGGACCCCTGACGCCATGGGGCCGAAGCAACCACCAGGGGCCCATGGGGCCGGGATGCGAACCTTAGAATTAAGGACGGCTGTGGAAAAGATTTGGGCTTAACCCAACGGGTTTAGTAATCAACCGGGACTCGATAACCTAGAAAGACAAAAAGACATGGGGTAAAGCTTCTTAATGAAATGAGGCTGAAATGAACCGCAAGTACCAATCTGTAAAATATAAATGAACAAAAGAAAACTTCTGAAAGGTGTGCCATGGAAAATAGTATCAGATGGCCGTATGACATACCAATGTCGATGACAATTGTGAAATCCTCTAAGCCAAGAGCCATGCGTGAGAGTCCCCCTATGGCGGGAGCCATGCGTGAGGGTCCCCCTATGGCGGGAGCCATGCGTGAGAGTCCCCCTATGGCGGGAGCCATGCGTGAGAGTCCCCCTATGGCGGGAGCCATGCGTGAGAGTCCCCCTATGGCGGGAGCCATGCGTGAGAGTCCCCCTATGGCGGGAGCCATGCGTGAGAGTCCCCCTATGGCGGAACAAGTATCAGATGACCGTGCGAACTACGAATGACGATGCCAGTCGTGAGGTCCTATAAGGGAAGAGCCACTCGTGCGAGTCTCTTATGAATTTTTTATTTTTTTTTAATAAACCACTTATGCAGCACCAGAATGCCTGGGGACTCGCATAACCATGACCCCCTCCAACAGCAAACCTGGAACACTAATCAGCCTACAACCATGTCGTACCCCTAACAAACAAAACATGAAAAAACGGTCATGGGGCCCCCGGAACCATGAGGCCGGATCAGTCAAAGGGCCCCCGAAGACAGAGGGATGACGTTGCAGTGACGATAAGTAATTAAAACGTAAGCCGGACCTGATGGCATATGAAGCGACTTGAATGATTGGATTGGCTAGAAGGTGGCCTAAGGAAGATGACTGCCAACAGGCGTTAAAAATATAGACATTAGTAATCCGAAGCACGTGCATACATAAAACACTAACCACCGCGAACCATAAAGGTAAACATGAAATTGAAACAGAGATGGGAGAAAAAACAAGAGCCTGAGGCATTGCAAGTTCGCTAAGAGAAGTCTCTTATCATGACAGACAAATAAACAGCTTGTGAAAACATAGCAGGAAACTTACTGGCCCACTGACCTCTGCTGAGGAGCTGTTTGGTGAACTGGGACAGGAGACCAAGCTGAGTGAATACGAACCAGAAGTAAAAGGAGACCAGTCTGAGTGAATATGAACCAGGATTAAAACAGAAAGTAGGCCTATGGAATGTAACAGACCACCGAGGAAGGGAACGTAAGCCTGAAAAGAACGCAGTTATGTTTGTCGGGAGAGCGGTACCAGAGCGGTGGGTGCAGACTGCCCCGGTGGGATTGAGCAAAACAATGACGTAGCAATGAACAGGAGAATGCAGCTTTGAGTGTGAGCAGAGTACAACACATGATGTAACAACCAATGGGTGAATGCAGCTTTGGACATGAGTGGTACCTAAAAAACATGGTATGGGCGCAGCTCTGAGTATGGGTAGCGCATGAAAAGCATGGTATAAAGCAGACGTATAAATGCAACCTGAAAGTGAGCAGAGTATTGACGTGATGCGAAAGCAGACACGTGGACGCAGCTCTAGTAGTGAAAGGAGTATAGGACAAGATGTAAAAGCAGACATGCGGACGCAGCTTTGGATGTGAACAGAAAATTAACTTGATGTGGCAGCAGACATGGAAAGCGGCTTTGGTGAGTGGGGTATACGACCTGGTGTAGCAGTAGAAGTGTGAACACAACTTTGGGTATAAGCAGAGCATGAAATTTGGTATAAACGCAGCTCTGGTTGTGAGTGGAGCAAGGTGGGAACACCAGGATGGAGCGTCCAGAGCATGAAAACGGAGTAACAGTAGCAGCCATGGCTGTAAGCCAAGTATACAACATGTAATAACAGGCGTGTAATACGGATCCGGCTGTCGGCTGGGGACGGAATGAGATGTAACAGCCAACAGGTGAATGCAGCTTGAATGAGAGACCAATCTGAGTGAATACGAACCAAGAGTAGAAAAGTGCAGGACAGTAAGGACGTGCGGATGCAGCATAAGACATGAAATAAAAGCCGAAAGTGTAAATGCCGCTCAGGATAACAGCAGAGCATGAAAGTGCAGCAGGGTTTTTAAGTACATGGAGCAGTGAAATACATGAAGTCTAAAGATGGTGGTAGTGGGGGAGGGGGGGGAGACACATGGCAAGGAACAGCTACAGCAAGAGGCCTAAACAATAACAGCTGCGTCCGATCTGCAAACGTGACATCACGTGCAGCCCGGGTAACTATTTTTACAGAAAACCGGCTGAAGTAACTTTACATACGAGACGAACGAAGCAAAGTGAAACTTGTAAGATTTATAGGAACTAACTCCTATTACCAACAAACAAAGTTGAAAAGAAATAAGTATTTAGGCCCAACGAGCAAACCTGAGGTAGCAGATTCTGAGGCAAAGACGGTTCCGACCGGCCAGGAGAGACGGCCTCGGCCCAACCTACTTACATAGTATGGCGCGTGCATACCACGGTAGCAGAGAGCAAAATAACAAGCTCCATGCTGCAAAGAAAGAATCCTACCACCAGAGAAGCTAGTTTGCTAATGACACCCAGCAGCAGCTGTGCACCTGAAAACACACGCCTGGAAGTGAAGGTGTGGCTCGTATATGAAGAGCCTCCGCCCCTCCCACAAATGCAGGCTGACTAATCAGCCTTACCAACATATATATATATATTAAGAATGCTTTCAAAAATAGTCTTAAATGCCATTCTTACCTTCATAAAATTAACCTCTTTGCTTATGACATAACCCACGGTGTTCACTCCCAAAAGTAACAGACACTTTAAACTCACACACCAGAAAATACCCTCCATTACAAATTTATGCTAAGAACCTATAACATTGCCCTCCACTTCGCTAAAGGCCTCATGCACACGACCGTTGTGTGCATCCGCATCCGTTCCGTCATTTTTCACAGTTTAGCGGAGGTCCCATTCATTTCTATGGACCTGTGAAAAAAAACTGATAGTCCTCCGTTTTTTCTCCGCGTCCGTGATCCGTGATTCCAGTCCGTCAAAAAAATATAACCTGTCCTATTCTTGTCAGTGGAAAATGGAGGACGGACCCTCTCAAGTCAATGGGTCCGTCAAAAAAAACGGATGCACAACTGGTATGTCATCCGTGTCCGTGTCCGTTTTTTTCTACAAGACCTTGGTGCAATAAAATTACACTTTTCATTAACCTTCCTTTTTTTCCCCCTGTCAGACAAAAAAAAAGGAAGACACAAGGAAACACAACTGAAGCAAAATCGGACACGGACCACTGAAGCCAAATCACTGACAGTGAAAAAACACTGTCGTGTGCATGAGGCCAAACAGAGATACTTCATCACCCTAATCTCACTGTCCAACAACCCAAAAAAACTCTTTGACACTTTTCATTCCCACCTCAGTCCTAAAGAGCAGGTGCCTATCACAGACCTCTGTGCTGAAGATCTGGCCACCTACTTCACAGAGAAAATAGAAAAAACATCTGACATAAAGTCGGCTCCTAGCCACTAAGTGTCATCGATCCCTGACCATCCCCCCCCCCCCCCCCCCCTCATCTCCTCTGGCTCACTGTGTCCACATTTGACCCAGTCACGGAAGAAGTCTCCAGGCTCTTCTCTTCTTCTCATCCTACCACATTCACTTCTGACCCCATTCCTTCACATCTACTGCAGTCTCTCACTCACCTAACAAAAATCTTCAACCTCTCTCTCTCTTCTGGTATCTTCCCCTCCTCTTTCAAACACTCTATCATTACTCCATTGTTAAAATAAAAAAATTCTCTTGACCTGTCCTGCACAATTAACTACAGACCAGTCTCCAATCTAAAGGGTGGATTAAGGTTAAACTGACGAATATATGTGTGACTAACCAGGGGGTGGAATCGGTTGCTCTGTACCTGAAATGGTGTGGATATTGAATCCTGAGAATCAGACTTATTATGATATCATTATGGTTATGGTTCCAGACCTTTTATTAGCAATGCAGCATTTTTACATTATGTGGGTTATTTTGTATTGATTTTATATGTAATCTATAATACATTTTACGGTATATTTTTCTAGCTTTGGTATTTTTGTAGGCATATATTCTATATATTTGTTTAGAGGTCATGATTTATGGTAATATAGTTAAAACTGAGAAAATGGATTTTCATATATAATCACTCACATGAATCATGGAAATTGGAAATTAGTGATCTGGATTGTTTAATACTTAACTTTTACTTCTTATGATAAAATAGATGGGATATATCCCTCAAAATAGAAATAAGCTGAATACACAAAGCCGTTTTCAATGTCCCACAATCGGGGGGGGGGGGGGGGGGGCTGCTTATTGAAAACGGTAACACTGTGTCCACACTTATTCAGATAGTGTCAGACACAGGAGGTAACAAATGCTGGTATACACTGATACCCAATCAATAGTACGTGACGGCAATAATCGATATATGCTGACACCATGTGGGCATAAAAAAGCTGAATACACAATACCGTTTTCCAATTCCCCGAAAATAGGAGGGGCTGTGAGAAAACGGTAACAGCTGTGTCCACACTTGTTCAAAAATGTGGGACACTGAAGGTAACAAGAACAGATGTGTGCTAGTACCTAAGCCACACAATAGTTAAGGTGACCGCATTGGTATATGCTAACACCTTATACACTGATGGCAAACATATAATGCGGACAGGTATTTCACAACATAGACAATAATGCACAACGACACACAACAAAACAACAGAAAACATATAATGGTATGGGTGCAAAGGGGAGCCGTGCGACACGGTATACACTTGAAAAACCAGGTGTCCTACCCTACAGATAGTGGATACTCCGGACACCTCCTGTTTCGATGTTTCTGGTCAGGGTGGTCGCCTTCGGCGGTTCGGGGGTCAGCACACTGTAAAGGGGATCACAGAGAGATGTTCCTTAATGTCCCTAGTTGGCCCTCGAAGCCGTACAATAGCCCTTAGGTCTAACCACGGGGTATCCCACTAGTTGGGCCCCCGTCCGGAACCTAACCCTGGAATTGCGGTCCCTGTATGGCCCTGAAAGGATCCCTACATGCACGTTTCTGAGGCAAAGAAAAAAAAACTCCTCTCATCAGGGGAATATATATTGAATGGGCCAGGAGATGTAAATCATTCGCTGAAGGTGATGTAATCAGCAGCAAATGCAAAAAAAGCCACCGAGAGCAGTGGCTCTCAGTTGGAATGAAGTGCACAGATGGGTGCACAACAAACAGGGAAGAGGAAAGGGGAGCAGATGAAAGGACCCCCTCCCTTCTTGCGGTACGCAGATTGAGGCCGCGGGCATAAATGTTACCTGGTCTTTACAGGAGCGCGCCTTCTTTTTTAAAGCATCGCGTCGGCATGTCAGCACGACGCGCGTCATGATGACGTCAGCCGTCGCCCAGTATGGCAGTGGCCAGTGATGACGTCTGCCCTCACATTGCGCGATCATTGCATACATCACGCCCCCACACCATGTGAAAACGGCGCGTGCGCATTAGCATCAGCGCATCGCGCAATGTAATGACGTGATGTGATCACGTGAGTGGGTGCAGAGCGTCTAGGCCGCGCATGCGTGAAATGGTTACCAGGGTCCAAGGTGCAGCTTCCGTGGGGCGGTATTTGTGCCTGCGCTATGGCTAAAAAGAAACACTGCGCAGGCGCCTTGCCTCCACTATTTATGCTGCATCCTAGGATGCGCTGCTACTTTACTAGGCATCATTGTTTTTATACTGCCATAGATCACATACAAAAAAGAAAAGAAATCCATAGTGTACACCATATAGATAAGTACATATTGTGTCAGATATACACTGTGGATCTATATAAAACAGAAATACGGACACAATATAGATATACATTTGGTCCGTACATACAGGCATATTGATGTATAAGCACCGTATACAAGTGCATCTGTGGGCAACGGGACATATGTCCAGCAGATGCACATGACAACCCTGATATGGGTATATATTAGTTAGTTGATGGTATTTTTTGCGGTTTTGATATTTCAATTTCCCGGCAATGGCTAACAAAAATGACACAAAACAGGTAGTAGGCACTACATGAGGTATAGCCCATTCTGCCAAATTGAAAAAGGCAGAATGAGAAGACGTTGGGGATTTATTTTATTATATTTTCAAGAAGGACAAAAACTTCATTTGGATTGACATTATAGGAAGCAGCCAAAGTGGAGATGTTCATTCAGGCCTCTAGGGGATACCGTGTCTAGTTGGAAAGTCCAGCGTGCTTCCCGCTGTAGTAGGAGGCGGTCCCAATCACCACCACGTATCGGTGGTGGGATTTTGTCGATGCCTATAGCTCGAATACAATTCGAGTCTCCACCATGGTTGTCATTCACATGTCGGGCCACTGGCGTATCGCGTTCATTCGTGATATCACCCAGGTGCTCTCCGAGGCGCCTGCGCAGCTCTCTTTTGGTCTTTCCAACATATTCAAGTCTGCACACGCATGTGATCTTATAGATCACACCACGTGTGCGGCAATTGATAAAATCCTTGATGGTAAAGGACTTCTGTAGGTTTGAACTAAAGAAAGTCTTGCTGCTTTGTAAAATCTTGCAGGCCACACAGCCGCTACACCTATAGCAGCCATTGATCTTACGGTCCAACCATGTCGCTGCTTGGGTGGCCGGGGTGTAGTGGCTGTGTACCAGCATGTCTTTTAGGCTACTCCCTCTTCTAAAAGTAATCTGTGGTTAACTGAAAATGGTCTTATTGATTTCAGGATCCATCAGTAGGACGGGCCAGTGTTTACGAAGAATGTCCCTAATTTGTCCTGACGCATCATCAAAAGTCGCTATGAGACGGATATTCTTCTCCGTTTCCTCCTTCTTGATTTTAGGTACTAGGAGATCGGACCGCTTTGCTGATAGTGCGGTTCGATATGCCGGTTTGAAGACCTCATTGGGATATCCTCTATCGAGGAACCGATTTTGTAGGACTTTAGCTTGGTCGACGAACTCTGACTTGCTGGAACAGTTGCGTCTGAGGCGCAAATATTGACTTTTTGGTATTCCTCTTTTTTGAGAAAAGGGATGGCCACTGTCCCAGTGCAGTACAGAGTTCGTCGACGTGGGCTTCCTATAAATCGTAGTACCAAGCTCATTTGAAGCGCCTCTGGATATCTTGATATCCAAAAATGCCAAATTATCTCGATTAGCTTCAGATGTGAAGCGTAGTCCCACAGCGCCCACATGAGTATGGGCCCGGTACATGACGACATCGTGTCACCAAAGACCATAGTTGCCTCCCACCAGCCCAGGAGCAGGTTGGCGTAGGACGGCGCACAGGAACATCCCATCGCCGTGCCCCTGAGCTGGTGGTAGATCCTGGTGTTAAAAAGGAAAAAATTGTGTGTCAACAGGAATCTCAGCAATCTAAGCACAAATTGATTGTGTGCCCTATACTGACGGCTTTGTGTATTCAGCTTATTTCTATTTTGAGGGATATATCCCATCTATTTTATCATAAGAAGTAAAAGTTAAGTATTAAACAATCCAGATCACTAATTTCCGATTTCCATAATATAGTTAAAACTGAACAAGATGGAGCAAGTAAATATAATTATTTAGTAAGCCATAAGGATTTGAGCCACAAGATCAAGAGTTGGCACTACTCCCCTACATTCTGTCAGGGCTGAAACACCAACTGCAGCAATGGACTTCACCCTCTCTGGTTCTCTCTCAACACAGTGCAGCTGTTGTACCATCAGTGGACCTGCCAGCTACAGTACAAGTACAACATAGAGGAATCTAGGTCACAGTATTTCAGTAAGTAGTGGAGTACCATTTTACAGTAAAATAGATAGTCGTAACACATGTAACCATTTCTTACAACCATCTGTTGAGCATGTGCATAACAGCATGCATACAAGAGCATATAAAGCTCTAGATACTGCTCTGTATGGAACTCAGTACAATACAGCTATTTACTGTATATGTTAATACAGGCAGCATGCATACTGATGTTCTACGAGCTGCCGTGCCTAATGTTCTTCTTTAGTTAAAGGGTTATTCCAATCTCAAACATGCATGGGAGATTCATTGATAGATCAGCACATACAGTAACTCTACAAGCGGAGGTGGTCGGAACTACAGAAATTGCTGAGTGGGCTTTGCTACGCTGTTTTCATGGCTCCAATGTGAGTGAAGGGGAGTTACAGAATTGCACAGAAAATACTGCTGTTTCAATAACATGTGACTGTAAAAAAAAGAGTAACATACAGGTCTATGTTTCTATAACTCGTATGCACTTGTATAAAAGCTACGAAACAGTGCTGCTTCCGTAGTCCTGACCGCCTCTATCTACCACTTCCAGTCCGGCACAATTTGAGATGGGAACATACCTTTGGCAAACTTTTGAATATGGTTTTGAACATTTATACAGATATCACAGCCCAGATTTACTAATGTGCCTTTGTCAAAAATCTGTATAAAAAGTGGAGAAAATTGGCACATCTAAGGTTTCTACACTTTTTTCCAGACATGTTCAAAAAGGGAATGGGGCTTAGAAAAAGGGGTGGAGCTTTGTAGGGAAAAGGGTGTATCAAAGACATACCATTTTGCACCTAAATTGCACCACAATTCTGACATAAAAATCTGCCTCAAAGGAAACCTAACCAATAGTTGGTATAGTGTGAGAGAAAAGTGTCCAACCCTGCATCACATTTCTTATCCAGCCTGAGCCACTGTGATAGATCTGCTGCAGGTCTAGCATTAGTAAATATGGGCCATTATGTGTTTCTTTTCTGGGACTACAGATTAAGGCCTCTTTCACACGGGTGAGTTTTCCGTGCAGGTGCAATGCATGAGGTGAACGCATTGCACCCACACTAAATCCGGACGCATTCATTTCTATGGGGCTGTTCACATGAGTGGTGATTTTCACGCATCACTTGTGCGTTGCGTGGAAATCGCAGCATGCTCTATATTGTATGTTTTTCACGCAAAGCAGGCCCCATAGAAGTGAATGGGGTTGCGTGAAAATCGCAAGCATCCGCAAGCAAGTGCGGATGCGGTGCGATTTTCACACACGGTTGCTAGGTGACGATCGGGATGGAGACCCGATCATTATTATTTTCCCTTATGACATGGTAATAAGGGAAAATAATAGCATTCTTAATGCAGAATGTTAAGTAAATTAGGGATGGAGGGGTTAAGAAAATATATATAATTAAACTCACCTCATCATTCTTTCTTCTTTGATGACCTGGGAGGATAAGGACCTTTGGTCCGCACCCATTCTGAAAAATTGCACATGCGGACCCATTTTGCAGACGTGTGAATGGACCCTTACAGTATATTTCTAACAATATATTCAGACCCCTTCACTTTTTTCCCAGTTTGTTAGGAGAGTATAAGTTATTTTGTTTTTTTCAGGGGTGCACAAAAGAGATATTGGGAGCATAAAAGGGATCATTACTATGGCAGGGGAACAAAGCATGGCTTTACTGTGTAGGTGGCATAAAAAGGGGCAGTAGTATACTATGAGGAACGCCGGAGCACTATTACTGTGTGGAGCTTAAAGGGAATCTGTCAGCTCAGAAACACCCTGTACATTAGACTAAGCAGTGTATAGTGTGAGTGATGCAGAGTCCAGTTATGTAATTTTTATCTTCATACTCACTTGCGTTCCGACACTGTGCTCTGACAAACCAGCAGTAAAATGCACTGAGAGGACTCCTGAACTCATACACATAACATTTTAAAACCAACTCAGCAACCAGACAAACTTCAGTACTGACACCAATGTAAAACCACAGGCGTGCATGAAGCAACAGAGAAATCCTGTTTTCTTGTAACAAACATAATTAGGAGGAAATAGAGAATAGATAAATTTTTTCATGTGTATATTATGATCACAGTGACCTGTCAATCCTTATTCTGTTAACTGAAAGAAAATATTTATAAGCAGAAATGCAATATGTGGGCATCAGGCCAGAATATAACATTATACTCTCTCACATGCTTCTAAAGCTGTTATTAGATGTGTCAGCAAGTGAGTGGCTATAAAAAATCCATTCAGAGACTTCAAAGTATGCTTATTATACTGTATATTAATATATAATTCTTGAAGTACATGCTACGTGACAAATTATTTCCCCTTCTTTTCTTTTACCTATGTCTTTACAACAAGTTCTTACATGTGCCAGGAAATTTACAGAAAAACGTGTGACTAGTTTTGTACAATAGACTAATCCACTGACCAATCCACATATGATTTTGACACAAATGTTGCATCATCTGACAAGGTCTCTTTTTGATATATTACTGAAATAAATGTATTTATGCACAATACTGCAATGCTTCGATATCAACATCATTAGATATTATCATAACATTCCTAACCTTTTGTGGAGTACATAAAAGTGGTGTCCAGCTTTGGGACATTTTTAACTGTGGGCATTAGCATGTTGTGCCTGTTGAAAAAACCTGCTCCATTACGGCTCCCTTCACTGGTCTGCTGGTCTCCGATCTGTAATATTCCAGACGGACAGGATGACATGTCCCCAAGCTGCATATGACTGAGTAGTGACATGTAAGGCAGAAGTCCTGTCTTTAAAAATGGCGCCCATTGTGAGTGCAGCAGGTGCCATACTCGCTAGGTTTCTGCTGCTTCCTACAGCAGATACCCAGGGCTAATGTCTGCGATCGGCAATAACGCCAATCGCAGGCAGTTAACCCCTCAGACGCCATGGTCAAATATGACCACAGCATCTGAGAGGGCAAAACCCTGAAGTACTGCGTTTCCAGGCCTGAAACAGCTCTCGATGCAGCTTTTGGAGGAGCCATTCATTCTCTGTGAAAGGCCAGAGCTTGCTGGAAGCGCAGATGCCATGCACAGGTATATTCCAATGTTGGCCAGCAGGTGGCAGCACTACATTGGAATATACTGAATCTTGTATCAATGGATTTTATTTCATTGATAAACGGAAGTGGCAATCTGATGATAACATGTTGTTAGGCCCTTGGGGGGCCAAAAAAAAGATAAAAAAAAGTAAAATAAATAATCTCGTGTTACCCCTTGTGAAAATGAAAAAATTGGGGCTATTGCAACATTTTTCTAATGTCCTAAAATATAAAATAACATTTACAAAATAATTCCAACATAAAGTAGACATATGATAAATGTGAGTTAATAACTATTTTGTGAGGCATCTATTTAGCAGAGAAATAAAAATTTTGAAAATTGTGAATTTTTCAAAATTTTCCATAAATAAAGGTACAATATTTTGATCAAAATTTACCACTAACCTGAAGTATGATGAGTCATAAAAAAACAATCGCTTGGATAAGTAAAAGCATTATTACAAGGAAATATTTCTACATCTTATTTGCCCTTGTGCGGTGCAGTTATATGTTCTAAAGCATTTTTGGCTTGTATTAGTGTGGACAAAAAGGGCTTATTAGCCGTTGTCTGGTTGAAGCGAGAAAATGACATCCCTTTTTGGCGTGTATTAGGGCAAAAAATATATATTATTTGCCGTTCAGTAGTGCAGTTATATGTTCTGAAGCCTTTTGTGGCGTGTATAAGTGGAAAAAAATAAGGGCCTATTTGCCGTTCAGCGGTGGAGTTATATGTTCTAAAGCCCTTTTTGGCGTGTATTAGTGGCAAAAATATATATATTATTTGCCATTCAGTGGTGTTTATGTTCTAAAGGCTTTTGTGGTGCGCATCAGTGGAAAATAATAAGGGCCTATTTGCCGTTTTTTATTTATTTGTTTGATCTAACAGTATGTCAAACAGAGAAGTGCCAGGCCCTGCACAGGGGAGTGGCAGAGGCACAGGTTGCAGCAGAGTAAGGGCAGGGCCGGGCCGGTGCAACCATATAGGCTCCCTTTGACTGGGGCTGCAGCCCTGGGCGAGCGGCTCTTGAGCTGCCCCCAGCGCCGTTACAGGGGGGCCAGGAGGTGGAGGTCCTTCTTAAATATGGCAGAGCAGGCATCTGCTTACCCTGATGGCAGGTGCCTGCTCTGCCAGTAAATTACTGGAGGAGAGGAGGCGGGCGGCAAGGGAGGCTGTTCTAGCAGCTCCCCACTCCTCCCTCGTGCACCCTCTGTGATGCCAGAATATGACGTCATTCCGGCCCCGGCATACTAAACGGCGCGCTGGAGGACTGAAGAGCTGCACCACACTGGACCCCAGGGAGGTGAGTGTTTAAGTGTTTGACTGAGTGAGTGTCTGCCTGTGTATTTATGTCAGTGAGTGAGTGTATGTATGTCTGTCTTTCTGTCAGTAAATGTATGTGTGTCTGTTATTGAGTGTCTGTGTGTGTATGTCAGTGAGTGAGTGTATGTCAGTGAGTGTGGATGTCTGTTGGTCAGTAAGTGTCTGTGTGTTTGTCAGTGAGTATATGTGTGTGTTTGTCTGCCAGTGAGTGAGTGTCTGTCAGTGAGTTTCTGTGTGTGTTTCAGTGGGTAGGTGTATGTCTGTCAGTGAGTGTCTGTCAGTGAGTGACTGAGTGTGTGTCTGTCTGTCAGTGAGTGTATGTGTGTCTGTCAGTGAGTATGTCTGTCAGTGAGTGTCTGTGTACGTCATTCAGTGAGTGTCTGAGTGCATGTCTGTCTGTGTGTGTGTCTGTCAGTGACTGTATGTCTGCCTGTCAGTGAGTGTATGTGTGTCTGTCAGTGAGTTTCTGTGTACGTCATTCAGTGAGTGTCTGAGTGCGTGTCTGTCTGTCAGTGTGTGTGTGTGTCTGTCAGTGAGTGAGTGACATGAGGGGGCGTCAAAATGGATCTTTGCCTAGGGCAGCAAAAATCCTTGCACCGGCCCTGAGTAAGGGGGCATAGCAGAAGGAGTCGCAGCAAGAGGCCTGAGCTCCTGGTGTCATCTAGCAGTCGTATCTTGACCAGCAACCCAGCGGTTCTTGAATGGTTGACTTGGTCATCCATTTTGTCCCAAATGACATCAGACACCCCCAGCCAAAAGTCGGTGGGTTCGTCAGACACAACCCTTAGTTGGCATGGCCCGGGAGCAGGCCCTGTGCCCTCACCTGTCCTCAACATGCCTCTGTCCTTTTCTGTTCCCTCAGCCAGTATTATATGCTGTGGGCTCAGCTCCACTATAAAGCGAGGACGAGCTACTAGAGAACAGTCAGCAGCTACTGGCCAGCCAAGGTGTGGAGGAGACATCCGCCGCTTCCTCCGGTAGGCGGGCAAGTAGTGAAGAGAGTGGCGTTGGAGCTGGTGTTGCGAGCGGCCAGACTCCTGACCCAGAGACCGTTGAGAAGGACATCAGTGACGTGCAGATAGTCCTCGATGATGATGATGATGTAGCTGATCGCACTTGGGAGCGGGGTGAATTAGGGTCTTTATCAGCGGGAGAAGAGGCTGGCAGCTTGCCCACAAGGCAGCGGCGGAGCCAGCAAGTCGCTAGCGTGGCCGGGAGTCAGCAGGGTGACAGCAGTGGGAGGTCAGGAGTCAAACGTGCCCGGGGTAGACCACCCGCTTTGCAGGAGCCTACCTGCCCGGAAAGTAGTGGTGCATGGGATCATGGAAGCAGCGGCGGTAGCAGTCAGTCAGTGTGGAGTGTTGGGGGTAAAATCACCTACTGCCAGTTTGTAGAATCTGTGGGCAGATGGTGAAGCGTGGCCAGGGTGCCAATGTTGGCACCACTGCCCTGCGTCAACATATGCAGCGTCACCATACAGTGGCCTGGGAGAACTGTGGCTCCGATGTGGTGGTCCAGCCTGCGGCAACACCCGCTGCATCACCTAGAGGCACGCACCCGATTTCAGGCAGTCAAGGCTCCACCACCTCAGCCGAAGGGAGCTGTCTGTCCTTCATCTGCTGCTTCTGATGCTCCTGCTCTTCCTTCTACTCCTCATCAGTCATTCCGTCAGCAATCGATCACCGAAGCGATTGCAAAGAGACAACAGTATGCGTGCACTCATCCAATGACACAGAAGCTGAATGTGCTCCTGGCCAAGTTGGTGGTGCTGCAGTCCCTCCCTTTCCAAGTGGTGGACTCTGCATCTTTCAGAGAACTGATGGCTTGTGCCGAGCCGTGGTGGAGAGTCCCAAGCCATCATTTATTTGCCAAAAAAACAGTACCAGCCCTTCACATTAATGTAGAACAGAAGGTGGGCCAGTCCTTGAGAGTGTCGGTGTCTGCCAAAGTGCATGGTCAGGGACATTACATGTCCTTTACGGCTCACTGGGGGAATATGGTTCCTGCACAGCCACAGCAGCAACTTGGCCAGGTGACTCCGCCTCCACGTTCTCACGCCATTGGTCCTGCGACAATGTCTGCCTCCTCTTCCTCCACCGTGTCCTCAGCCTCCACTGCAGAAGGAGTGCCCCTCCAGCATACCACATGTGCAGGGCATGGCGGTGTCACTCTGTTCTGCACCTCGTTTGCCTGGGCAAATGGAGTCACACAGGAGAGGAACTGCTTTGTGTCTTTCATCAAGAAATCGAATCCTGGCTTTCTTCGCAACAACTCAAAATCGGAACCATGGTGACCGACAACGGGAATAACATAGTGAGTTGGCCGCTGCCTATCTACACCATCGTCAATCATCTCGCAGGAGGGGGCCTTTGCGCTCACGTTCCTCTGCCATGGCTGCTATTGCAGGGTGGGGGGTAGGAGCAGTTCCAGCTCTATCAGCAGCAACTTGAGTCTAGAGTCACTGATGAGCAGCTTTCTTCACCCGCCTAGTGAAGAAACTACTCACCAGCATCAGCTAGACCTGGAGCAGGACCTGAACCAGCAGCTGGTGGCATACTTGGACAGCACCCTGCCACCCCACATTGAAAATCCGCGAGATAGACGAGGTGGCAAATCATAATGAGGTGGTTATTATGGAAGACTTCAACTACCTAAATATAGATTGGGAAACTGAAAGCTGTACATCTCATAAAGGAAACAGGTTCTTGGCAATAACCAAAGACAATTACCTTTCCCAACTGGTTCAGAACCCGACTAGAGGGACGGCCATACTGGACTTAGTATTAACCAATAGACCTGACAGAACAACAGATGTGCAGGTTGGGGGACACCTGGGAAATAGTGACCATAAAGTAATTATCTTTCAATTATCCTTCAAACGTATGTTTCTACAGGGAGGAACAAAAATACCAAACTTCAATAAAGCTAATTTTAGCCAACTAAGAGAGGCCTAACTGGGAGAAAGTTCTCAAAAATAAAAATACCGCCACAAAATGCGATATTTTTAAAAGTATCCTAAAATATAATTGTGAGAAGTACATACCTTATAGGAATAAAGGGTTAAGGAATAAGAAGAAACCAATGTGGATAAATAGAACTGTAAGGAAAGCAATAAATGACAAAAAGAAAGCATTTATATCACTAAAACAGGAGGGAAGCCAGGAAGCACTAAAAAACAATGAGGTAAAAAAAATTGAATATGTAAAAAACAAATAAAAGCTGCCAAACTAGAGACCGAGAGATTAATTGCCAAAGAGAGCAAAACTAACCCTAAAATGTTCTTCAATTATATAAATGGTAAAAAGTATAAATCTGAAGTTGTTGGCCCTCTACAGAGCAATGAGGGGGGAGTTGAAGAGAGCGACGAGGAGATAGCAAAGCTATTCAATTTTTTTTTCTCCACTGTATTTACTGAGGAAAATAAACTGTCAGATGAAATGCAGAATGTAAAAGTAAATTCCCCATTAAAAGTGCCCTGTCTGACCCAGGAAGAAGTACAACAGCGACTTAAAAAGATTAAAATAGACAAATCGCCAGGACCAGATGGCATACACCCCCGTATCCTAACAGAATTAAGTAATGTCATAGCCAGGCCCTTATTTCTGATATTTACAGACTCTATACTAACAGTGAGTGTTCCACAGGACTGGCGCATAGCAAATGTGGGGCCAATATTCAAAAAGGGTGCAAAAACAGAGCCCGGAAACTATAGGCCGGTAAGTTTATTATTTGTTGTGGGTAAACTGTTTGAAGGTTTTGTAATAGATGCTATCTTGGAGGATCTCAATGAAAATAAGCAAACACCATATTAGCATGGCTTCATAAGGGATCGGTCATGTCAAACTAATTTCATCAGTTTCTATGAGGAGGTAAGTTCTAGACTTGACAGTGGTGAATCAATGGATGTCGTATATCTGGACTTCTCCAAAGCATTTGACACTGTACCACATAAAAGGTTAGTATATATGTCACGGGTGAAGTTTGCAGATAGCTGGAACTTATGAATAAACGAGCGACTGTCTTGATCCCAAACTAAGGAGCTTATAGGTGAGCCCTATAAAACCCTAAGAGCTCTCCCTGACTGCTATGCACATGCAAGGGTCTCGATGGTAGACGATTGCATGCCCAAGTACCTAAGTCTGTGTGACACCTGAAAACCCTATAATAGTGAGGGGACACGACCACCGGCTCCCTGCACTTAATACGGACGGAGTCAGGGTCACCTAGGATCAAGCCAGCAAGAAAACACAATAAAGTAAAGGACTTATCTAAGCAAACAGCAGAAGCAGCCTCCAGCAGTAAACACTTCATCCAGGAAGTAGTATAAACCGCAAGGTGAGGCAGTATGGGAGGGAATATAAAGAAAGACAATTAGTCTAAATAAGTGACACCTGGCAAAAGGAAAGGCGATGAGAAAGTGAAAACAAAACAAAGAACATCATACAAGAGGTAGGGAAGAACGTCTGCCAGACCTTCTCACAAAACTGGCGGTGACAGTACCCCTCCCTCTATGGGTGGACTCCGGACACTCAGAGTCCACCTTCTCAGGATGAGACCTATGGAAAGCCCTGATGAGACGAGTGGCCTTAATGTCCACCACTGGGACCCACATCCTCTCCTCAGGACCATAACCCTTCCAATGAACGAGGTACTGAAGAGAACCGCGGATAATGCGAGAATCCACAATCCTAGAGACCTGAAATTCAAGATTACCATCAACAATAATCGGAGGAGGAGGCAAAGAGGAGGGTACAGTGGGTTGGACATAAGGTTTTAATAGGGACCTGTGAAAAACATTATGGATCTTCCAAGTCTGAGGAAGATCAAGACGGAAGGCAATGGGATTGATGACGGACAAGATCTTGTAAGGCCCAATAAACTTAGGACCCAACTTCCAGGAGGGAACCTTCAGTTTGATATTCTTTGTAGACAACCACACCAGATCACCCACATTCAAGTCCGGACCAGGCACACGTCTCTTATCCGCCACACGCTTATATCTCTCACTCATCCTCTTCAGATTACGCTGAATCTTTTGCCAAATAAATGGCAAAGACGAGGAAAATCTCTCCTCATCAGGTAAACCAGAAGACCCCTCTCCAGAGAATGTCCCAAACTGCGGATGAAACCCATATGCACCAAAAAATGGTGACTTATCAGAGGACTCCTGGCGACGGTTATTTAAAGCAAACTCAGCAAGGGACAAAAAAGAATACCAATCCTCCTGATTCTCCGCACACAAAACAGCACAGATATGTCTCCAGATTCTGATTGACGCGTTCGGTCTGACCATTCGACTGCGGGTAAAAAGCAGAAGAGAACGATAACTGAACCCCCAAGCGAGAACAGAGGGCCTTCCAGAATCTGGAAACAAATTGCGTGCCCCTATTAGAAACGATGTCTGAAGGAATGCCATGCAATTTAACAATATGATCAACAAACGCTTGCGCCAGCGTCTTAGCATTGGGTAACCCAGGAAAGGGAATGAAATGCGCCATTTTGCTAAAACGGTCCACTACCACCAGAATCACAGTCTTCCCCGAGGAACGAGGCAGGTCCGTAATGAAGTCCATGGACAGATGCGTCCAAGGACGGGAAGGAATGGGTAACGGGAGGAGAGAACCCGATGGCCGTGAATGAGGGACCTTGGCACGAGCGCAGGTCTCGCAGGCTGCCACAAAACCCTCAACCGTCTTACGAAGAGCCGGCCACCAGAATCTCCGAGCAATGAGATCCACTGTGGCTCTACTCCCCGGGTGCCCAGCAAGGACAGTGTCGTGGTGCTCCTTAAAAACAACCTCCCAGGGGGACAAAGATCAGGAGCCTCTGCCTGGGCTGCCTGAACCTCTGCCTCCAAATCAGGATAAAGAGCAGAGACGACCACCCCTTCAGCCAAAATGGGACCCGAGTCTTCAAAGTTCCCCCCTCCCGGAAAACAACGTGACAGGGCATTCGCCTTCACATTTTAACCCCAGGGCAGAACGTAACAACAAAATTAAACCTAGAAAAGAACAAAGACCATCTGGCCTGTCTCGGGTTCAGACGCTTGGCCGATTACAAGTAGGCCAGATTCTTATGGTCGGTAAACACAGTAATAGGGTGTCTGGCTCCCTCTAACCAATGGCGCCATTCCTCAAAAGCTAATTTGATGGCCAACAACTCCCCATCGTAATTTCTCTCTGCAGAGAATAGTTTCCTTGAGAAAAAGGCACACGGTCGCCATTTGGCAGAAGAGGGACCCTGAGATAAGACGGCACCCACACCCACCTCAGAAGCATCCACTTCAACATTAAAAGGTAGAGAGACATCAGGTTGTACCAAAATAGGAGCGGAAGCAAAACTCTCTTTAATACTAGAAAAGGCATTAAGCGCATCTACCGACCACGAGGAAAAATCCACCCCCTTTTTAGTCATATCAGTGAGTGGCTTAACAACAGAGGAATAATTCAAAATGAACTTTCTGTAATAATTGGCAAAACCCAAAAACTGCATCAGCACCTTCTGATTCTCTGGAAGCTCCCAATCAAGCACAGAGCGGACCTTCTCAGGGTACATCCGAAAACCAGAAGCGGAGAGAAGAAAACCAAGAAATTGAATCTCCGGAACCGCAAACACACATTTTTCCAGTTTAGCGTACAATTTATTCTCCCGCAGAATATGCAAGACCTGACATAGGTGGTCTTGATGAGTCTTGAAATCAGGAGAAAAAATCTAAATGTCATTTAGATACACCAGTACAAATTTCCCCATTAAATGATAAAAAATGCTGTTCACAAAATGTTGGAAGACAGCTGGAGCATTCATCAAACCAAAGGGCATAACCAAATTCTCGAAATCACCCTCAGGGGTATTGAAGGCCGTCTTCCATTCGTCCCCTTCCCTGACCCTGACTAGGTTGTATGCCCCTCTTAAATCCAACTTAGAAAAAACTTTAGCCCCAACAATCTGGTTAAACAGGTCCGGGATCAGAGGAAGCGGATATGGGTCACGAATCGTGATACGGTTCAGCTCCATGAAATCCAGACAAGGTCTTAAAGAAGCATCTTTTTTCTTGACAAAAAAAAACCCAGCAGCAACAGGTGACTTCGAAGGTCGGATGTGTCCCTTTCTCAGGCTCTCAGAGATATAAGTACGCATAGCGACTCTTTCAGGTTGGGAGAGATTGTATAAACTTGATTTTGGCAGCTTGGCGCCTGGGATGAGATTAATAGGGCAGTCGTACTCCAGGTGAGGGGGCAACTCCTGGACACCACTCTCGGAAAACACATCCGAAAATTCAGAGAGAAAAGATGGTACAGTCTTGGTAGAAACCTCTGAAAGAAACGCCGTGAGGCAATTCTTTCTGCAAAACTCACTCCAACCATTTATTTGCCTTGCTTGCCAATCAATGGTGGGGTTATGTTTAGTGAGCCAGGGTAGCCCCAACACTAGAGGAGTAGGTAATCCGCGTAGGACGAAACATGACATATCCTCAACATGAGCGTCACCCACAGTCAAACGGATATTGTGAACTATGCCCTTTAACGATCTTTGAGAAAGTGGAGCGGAATCGATAGCAAAAACAGGTATATCCTTTTCCAAAGTACATACCTGGAAACCATGCGTTATTGCAAATTTATTATCAATGAGATTGACAGCTGCTCCACTATCTACAAAAATCTCACAAACAATGTTCTTGCTGTCTAGCAACACCCTGGCAGATAGGAGAAAACGGGAACTACAAGCAAACGGCAAACCTTCAATTTCAGCATCAACCTTGCCAATAGTAGCAAATGGAAAGTTTTTAGAGGGTTTTTCTCTTTTTTTTTTTTTTTTTTATTACTCAGAAAACTCCATGAATCTCCTAGAGGGGCAAACATTAGCCAAATGATTTATACCCCCACAACAGAAACAAACCCTCCCCTGAGAGCTGAATCCTCTACTATCAGAGGCAAGCAAACCCAGCTGCATGGCCTCCTCCTCAGAGGGGATTGAGAGAGACTGAGACCCCTGCGCACTGAATGAGACAGCCCTACTGTCCTTGGGGTGAATATGACAGGAAAGAGTAGTCTCCTCTCTCTCTCTAAGATGCCTGTCAATACAAACAGCTAGAGACATGGCAGATTCTAACGAGGCTGGTCTCTCATGAAAAGCAAATGCATCTTTCAATCTTTCCGAAAGACCATGGCAAAATTGACTTCGGAGTGCAGCATCATTCCAACCAGTATTAGCTGCCCATCTCCGAAATTCAGAACAATATATCTCTGTGGACTGTTTACCCTGGCATAAAAGACACAGTTTAGATTCAGCCAGAGCAATACGATCCGGGTCATCATATATCTGCCCCAGGGCTACAAAAAATTCATCCACCGATCGGAGGGGCCGTGCCCCCACCGGCAGCAAAAAGGCCCAAGACTGAGCATTATCCCTGAGTAGCGAGATGATGATCCCCACCCTCTGCTCCTCATCACCAGAGGAATGGGGAAGTAGGCGAAAATGGAGTTTGCAAGCCTCTCTAAAGCGAACAAAATTCTCACTACCCCCGGAGAACGTATCCGGAAGCGAGATCTTAGGTTCGGAACAAACTCCATGAACACCAGCAGAACTGGTCACCTGAAACTGAGACACAGTTTTACGGAGATCTGCTACCTCCAGCGAAAGACCTTGCATGCGGTCAATCAAGGCTGAAACCGGATCCATGCTTAAGACGGTTATGGCGGTTTATAATGTCACGGATGATGTTGCAGTTAGCTGGAACTTATGAATAAACGTCCGACTGGCTTGATCCCAAACTAAGGAGCATATATGTGAGCCCTATAAAACCCTAAGAGTTCTCCCTGACTGCTATGCCCATGAAAGGGTCTCAATGGTAGACGATTGCATGCCCACGTACCTAGACTGTGTGACACCTGAAAACCCTATAATAGTGAGGGGACATGACCACCGGCTCCCTGCACTTAATACGGACGGAGTCAGGGTCACCTAGAATCAAGCCAGCAAGGAAACACAATATATGAAAAGACTTATCTGAGTAAACAGCAGCAGCAGCCTCCAGCAGTGAACACTTTCTCCAGAAAGTAGTATGAACCGCAAAGTGAGGCAGTATGGGAGGGAATATAAAAGGGAGACAATTAGTCTAAATAGGTGACACCTGGGAGAAGGAAAGGAGATGACAAAGTGAAACCAAAACAAAGAACATCATGCAAGAGGTAGAGAAGGACGTCTGCCAGACCTTCTCACAGAACTGGCGGTGACAGTTCTACTCCTAAAACAGGCGTAGAGAATGGTAAATGAGGCGGGCCTGCTGGCTTGTCCCCCTCCACACCCACTTTTTTAGACCTGGCATGAGGGGGGAGAAGTCACAGATTGTGGTGCAAAGGACCTTTGAGCCACAATCTGCACCAGAAATACGCCTAATTTTTATTTAATAAATGACCCCCTAAATATTTGTCATTTAATTTACTGAGGGAAATGATCTAAGGTCTGTGAGTGGCAAAAGTATGTGAACCTTTAGGATTGGCAGATAATTAGAAGGTGAAATTAGGTGTTTCTATTAAAAGGATGACAATCAGGTGTGAGTCGGCGACCTGTTTTATTTAAAGGGCAGGGATCTATCAATGTCTGATCTTCACAACACGCTTGTGGAAGTGTATCATTGTTACCAATAAAGGAGATGTCCGAGGATCTGAGAGGAAGAGTTTTGATTTTTGTCAGGCTGTAAAAGGTCACAAATGCAGACATGTGCTCCTTGGAACCAGTGGCGTCGCCAGGGGGGGCAAAGGGGGCCACGGCCCCCCCTACATCACGCTGTGCCCCTCCATGTGCCCCCCCAACTAAAATGCCCCCCCTCCCAAGTGAGCCGCCGCAGCCGGGTACAGGGAGATGAGCGCTTCCATTGCGCTCATCTCCATAGTAATCTGCCTGTGGTGCAGGGGAGGGAGAGGCGTGTCCCTTCCCCTTCCTCTGATAGGCTGCCGGCCTAGTGCCTGCAGCCTATCAGAGGCCGGCGCAGGCAGCGCGATGACGTCATCGCGCCGCCTGAGCCATACAGCGCGGGACACAGGCTGGAAGAGGCCTGCATCGCATCGCTGACATGGAGGTAAGTATAAGTGTTTTTTTTTTTACAATCTTGTTACTGGCACAATAAGGGGGCCTTGTTACTGGCACAATAAGGGGGTCCTTGTTACTGGCACAATAAAGGGGGCCTTGTTACTGGCACAATAAGGGGGGCCTTGTTACTGGCACAATAAGAGGGGCCTTGTTACTGGCACAATAAGGGGAGCCTTGTTACTGGTACACGATGGGGGGCTTATTACTGGCACATGATGGGGGGCTTATTACTGGCACATGATGGGAGGCTCATTACTGGCACATGATGGGGGGCTCATTACTGGCACATGATGGGGGGCTCATTACTGGCACATGATGGGGGGCTCTTGTTACTGGCACGTGATGGGGGGCTCTTGTTACTGGCATGTTATTGAGGGCACTTGTTACTGGCACATTATTAGTGGGCACTATAGGGGCATCTACTGAGGCCACAAAGAAGAGGTATTTTATATGGGGGGTTCTGTACAGTAGCATTTTATACTGGGACACATGGTGGGTACTATGGGGAAGGGGGAGAGGAGTACTATGGAGTCATCTACGGGGGGCACTAAGAAGGGGTATTTTATACTTGCAAATTATGGGGGACACTGAGGGCATCTACTGGGGCACGATATATGGGGCATTTTATACTAGTACATTATGGGGGGCACTAGGAGGAAAGGGGAGAGGAGCACTATGGGGGCATTTACTGGGGGCACTATATAGGGGTATTTTATACTGGCACATTATGGGGGCACTATGGGGACATTAGCTCAACTGGGGGCATTACAAGGGGGTATTTTTTGCATTGTCACATTATAAGGAGAATTATTTCTACTGGGAGGGGGGGGCATTATGGTGGGCTTTATTACTCCCCCATGGTATGACCCCCTAGTAGCAGCACCAGCCTCTCTCTGCTCTGCTATCCCTCTGCCCCTTCTCCAAATCTTTATTATGAAATCTTTCTCATTAGGATAAAACACAACATCAGCTCCACCGAGCCCCCGGCCAAAGTGTTGAAGTGGCGTCCGAGATCCTCAAGGACCAAGCCAAGTTACTGTAAGTTTTCTTGTGAAATATGTTTATGTTATACACATATAGCATACACTGTGCCACACAATGTACAGTATACCGCTACACTGTGCCACACAATGTACAGTATACCTCTACACTGTGCCACACAATGTACAGTATACCTCTACACTGTGCCACCTCTACACTGTGTAGTCTGTTCTATAAGCACCCTTGTTCTGTGGCGGCGGACAGAAAATAATCTGGAAGTGCCCCTCCCGAGACCAGGCTCTAGATCCGCCACAGTTTAGAAATGTCAAATGTACACTCCTGTGAGAGGCGGGGAAGGAGATCTGTGGATGACACTGTTATGGAGGGGGAAATGGGGATGACACTGTCATGGGGTGGATCTGTGGATGACACATATAGCATAAGATGCTATATACGGCATGTGGCATCAACAGATCCCCCCCATAGCAGTGTCATCCACAGATCCCCCTCCCTATAAAAGTGTCATCCACAGGTAACTAGGACATGTTGAAATCTGAGTGATTATTTTTTTTTTAAACCACAGACAGCAGGACTTTTCTTCCCTGTTGCGGTTTTAGGTATTGGGTAAAGTATCGCAGCATTTCTAAGCGTATTTGTGTAAATGTATCGTAGTTATAGCTGCCCCCCTACTTTTGTCCTGGCCACAAGTGTGCCCCCCCAAAAATTTGAACGCCACTGCTTGGAACAGGTAGCTTCTCTTTCTCAACAAGGACTACGCCCCCCAGGGACGTTGTAATCCTCTTCTTCGGAAGATTTCTTCCTACGACCAACCTGTTTAGAGATGGCTTGCACTCACAAATGGCAGAGACCTCCGTGCCATTTATGCTTTTTTTTTTAGGATGAAATGCACAGACATCTCGGCCATTTGTGAGTGCAAGCCATCTCTAAACAGGTTGGTGGTAGGAAGAAATCTTCAGAAGAAGAGGATTACAACGTCTGTGGAGCCAGTGTCGGACTGGGGTGCCTAGGGCCCACCAGTAAAATTTATTTTGGGGCCCACTGTACTGATACATTCAAATATTACCTGCTCACACAGCAGCAAGATGCTTCCAGATGATTGAATATGGGGTTCCCTGCAGCAACTTTGAGAAGGTAGGACCTGGGGAGAGAAGGGCACTGGTAGCTTTCCTCTATACCTAGGAGTCTTCTCAGCTCTATAATAATAAACTGGGGAGTTTCTTTAATAATCTATCACGTTTTTTTATATAAACATAAGCTGGTTGAGGTGCTGTATATTCAATATACGTATGTAGGGCAGTAAGTCTACTGTGTTATGTACCACTTGTGCAGGGGGTGGGAGACTAGGGGCCCACCTTGGTCAGGGGCCCACCGGGGAATTCAACTGTACCCCTGTGGGTCAGTCCGAGCCTGTGTGGAGAGCATAGTCCTTGTTGAAAAAGAGAAACTACTAGTGTTGATCGAGGACCATAGTGCTCAGATGCTCAGGCCAAACACATCGGGATGCTCAGGTGCTCTACCGAGCACCCAAGTATAATGGAATTCAATGGGAGAGCCCGAGCATTAAACCAGGCCCCCCACTGCTCTGAAGAGGGGAAGGTGCCGGCTTCATAGGACTGGTCTGAAATTGATGTAAAAACCACCTAAATGGTTCTGGAACAGCATGGGGAGGATGTCTGGATGCATCTTGGACTCCGAGGTCGCTGCTGGGAACGATGTTGTCTGTTTTTTTGAAGCACACACGTTACACTGCAGATGTGGCCCTGGTAAGGTCACTGTCAGATGCGGGCACCGAGTACAGAAAAAATACATTCTATGTCACAGATAAATTTTTGAAGCGCACACATTACACTGCAGATGCGGCCCTAGTATGGTCACTGTCAGAAGCGGACACCGTCTACGGAAAAATTACACTGTATGTAACAGATACATTTTTGAAGCACACATTACACTGCAGATGTGACCCTAGTATCGTCACTGTCAGAAGCGGACACTGTCTACGAAAAAATTATATTGTATGTCACAGATAAATTTTTTAAGTGCACACGTTACACTGCAGATGTGGTATTGTGACTGTCAGAAGCGGACACCGTCTACGAAAAATTTCTATGTATGTCACAGAATTTTTTTTTAAAGCGCACACGTTACACTGCAGATGTGGCCCTGGTAAGGTCACTGTCAGAAGTGTACACCATCTACGGAAAAATTACAATGTATGTCACAGATACATTTTTGAAGCACACACGTTACACTGCAGATGTGGCCCTGGCAAGGTCACTGTTAGAAGCGGACACCGTCTACAGAAAAATTACAATGTATGTCACATAAATTTTTGAAGCGCACACGTTACACTGCAGATGTGGCCCCGGTAAGGTCACTGTCAGAAGCGGACACCATCTACGGAAAAATTACAGTGTATGTCACAGATAAATTTTTGAAGCACACACGTTACACTGCACATGTGGCCCTGGTATGGTCACTGTCAGAAGCGGACACCATCTACGAAAAATTACAATGTATGTCACAGGAATTTTTTTGAAGCGCACACGTTACACTGCACATGTGGCCCTGGTATGGTCACTGTCAGAAGCGGACACCGTCTACGGAAAAATTATATTGTATGTCACAGATAAATTTTTGAAGTGCACACGTTACACTGCAGATGTGGCCCTGGCCCTGGTCTACGTGAAAATTACAATGTATGTCACAGATACATTTTTGAAGCACACACGTTACACTGCAGATGTGGCCCTGGCAAGGTCACTGTCAGAAGCGGACACCGTCTACGGAAAAATTACAATGTATGTCGCATAAATTTTTAAAGCGCACACGTTACACTGCAGATGTGGCCCTGGTATAGTGACTGTCAGAAGCGGACACCGTTTGCGAAAAATTGCAATGTATGTCACAGATACATTTTTGAAACACACACGTTACACTGCAGATGTGGCCCTGGTATGGTCACTGTCAGAAGCGGACACCGTCTACGGAAAAATTACACTGTATGTAACAGATACATTTTTGAAGCGCACACATTACTCTGCAGATGTGGCCCTAGTATCGTCACTGTCAGAAGCGGACACCGTCTACGAAAAAATTACAATGTATGTCACAGATACATTTTTGAAACACACACGTTACACTGCAGATGTGGCCCTGGTATGGTCACTGTCAGAAGCGGACACCGTCTACGGAAAAATTACACTGTATGTAACAGATACATTTTTGAAGCGCACACATTACTCTGCAGATGTGGTCCTGGTATGGTCACTGTCAGAAGCGGACACCGTGTAAGGAAAAATTACAATGTATGTCACAGAATTTTTTTTGAAGCGCACACAATACACTGCAGATATGGCCCTGGTATCGTCACTGTCAGAAGCGGACACCGTCTATGGAAATATTACAATGTATGTCACAGAAAAATGTTTGAAGCGCACACGGTACACTGCAGATGTGGCCCTGCTATGGTCACTGTCAGAAGCGGACACTGTCTATGGAAAAATGACATTGTATGTCACAGATAAATTTTTGAAGCGCACACGTTACACTGCAGATCTGGAACCTGGTATGGTCACTGTCAGAAGCGGACACCGTCTACGGAAAAATTACACTGTATGTAACAGATACATTTTTGAAGCGCACACATTACTCTGCAGATGTGGCCCTAGTATCGTCACTGTCAGAAGCGGACACCGTCTACGAAAAAATTACAATGTATGTCACAGATACATTTTTGAAACACACACGTTACACTGCAGATGTGGCCCTGGTATGGTCACTGTCAGAAGCGGACACCGTCTACGGAAAAATTACACTGTATGTAACAGATACATTTTTGAAGCGCACACATTACTCTGCAGATGTGGTCCTGGTATGGTCACTGTCAGAAGCAGACACCGTGTAAGGAAAAATTACAATGTATGTCACAGAATTTTTTTTGAAGCGCACACAATACACTGCAGATATGGCCCTGGTATCGTCACTGTCAGAAGCGGACACCGTCTATGGAAATATTACAATGTATGTCACAGAAAAATGTTTGAAGCGCACACGGTACACTGCAGATGTGGCCCTGCTATGGTCACTGTCAGAAGCGGACACTGTCTATGGAAAAATGACATTGTATGTCACAGATAAATTTTTGAAGCGCACGCGTTACACTGCAGATCTGGAACCTGGTATGGTCACTGTCAGAAGCGGACACCGTCTCCGAAAAATTACAATGTATGTCACAGAATTTTTTTTGAAGAGCACACGTTACACTGCAGATGTGGCCCTGGTATGGTCACTGTCAGAAGCGGACACCGTCTACGGAAAAATTATATTGTATGTCACAGATAAATTTTTGAAGTGCACACGTTACACTGCAGATGTGGCCCTGGCCCTGGTCTACGTGAAAATTACAATGTATGTCACAGATACATTTTTGAAGCACACACGTTACACTGCAGATGTGGCCCTGGCAAGGTCACTGTCAGAAGCGGACACCGTCTACGGAAAAATTACAATGTATGTCGCATAAATTTTTAAAGCGCACACGTTACACTGCAGATGTGGCCCTGGTATAGTGACTGTCAGAAGCGGACACCGTTTGCGAAAAATTGCAATGTATGTCACAGATACATTTTTGAAACACACACGTTACACTGCAGATGTGGCCCTGGTATGGTCACTGTCAGAAGCGGACACCGTCTACGGAAAAATTACACTGTATGTAACAGATACATTTTTGAAGCGCACACATTACTCTGCAGATGTGGCCCTAGTATCGTCACTGTCAGAAGCGGACACCGTCTACGAAAAAATTACAATGTATGTCACAGATACATTTTTGAAACACACACGTTACACTGCAGATGTGGCCCTGGTATGGTCACTGTCAGAAGCGGACACCGTCTACGGAAAAATTACACTGTATGTAACAGATACATTTTTGAAGCGCACACATTACTCTGCAGATGTGGTCCTGGTATGGTCACTGTCAGAAGCGGACACCGTGTAAGGAAAAATTACAATGTATGTCACAGAATTTTTTTTGAAGCGCACACAATACACTGCAGATATGGCCCTGGTATCGTCACTGTCAGAAGCGGACACCGTCTATGGAAATATTACAATGTATGTCACAGAAAAATGTTTGAAGCGCACACGGTACACTGCAGATGTGGCCCTGCTATGGTCACTGTCAGAAGCGGACACTGTCTATGGAAAAATGACATTGTATGTCACAGATAAATTTTTGAAGCGCACACGTTACACTGCAGATCTGGAACCTGGTATGGTCACTGTCAGAAGCGGACACCGTCTACGGAAAAATTACACTGTATGTAACAGATACATTTTTGAAGCGCACACATTACTCTGCAGATGTGGCCCTAGTATCGTCACTGTCAGAAGCGGACACCGTCTACGAAAAAATTACAATGTATGTCACAGATACATTTTTGAAACACACACGTTACACTGCAGATGTGGCCCTGGTATGGTCACTGTCAGAAGCGGACACCGTCTACGGAAAAATTACACTGTATGTAACAGATACATTTTTGAAGCGCACACATTACTCTGCAGATGTGGTCCTGGTATGGTCACTGTCAGAAGCAGACACCGTGTAAGGAAAAATTACAATGTATGTCACAGAATTTTTTTTGAAGCGCACACAATACACTGCAGATATGGCCCTGGTATCGTCACTGTCAGAAGCGGACACCGTCTATGGAAATATTACAATGTATGTCACAGAAAAATGTTTGAAGCGCACACGGTACACTGCAGATGTGGCCCTGCTATGGTCACTGTCAGAAGCGGACACTGTCTATGGAAAAATGACATTGTATGTCACAGATAAATTTTTGAAGCGCACGCGTTACACTGCAGATCTGGAACCTGGTATGGTCACTGTCAGAAGCGGACACCGTCTCCGAAAAATTACAATGTATGTCACAGAATTTTTTTTGAAGAGCACACGTTACACTGCAGATGTGGCCCTGGTATGGTCACTGTCAGAAGCGGACACCGTCAATGGAAAAAGTACAATGTATGTCACAGAAAATGTTTTGAAGCGCACACGTTACACTGCAGATGTGGCCCTGGTATGGTCACTGTCAGAAGCTGACACCGTGTATGGAAAAATTACAATGTATGTCACAGAATTTTTTTTGAAGGGCACACGTCACACTGCAGATGTGGCCCTGGTATCATCACTGTCAGAAGCGGACAACGTCTACGGAAAAAATACACTGGATGTCACTGATATTTTAGGGATGCGCACACTTTACGCAGGAGAGGTGGTGCAGCTAATCTCACTGTCCGCAGCGTACACCGTCTATTGAAAAAATACACTGGATGTCACAGATACTTTTTGGATGCGCATTCTTTACACAGGAGATGTAGCACAGATAAGTTAACTGTCCGCAGCGGACACCGTCTATGGAAAAAGTACACTTGATGTCACTGATGTTTTAGGGATGCGCACACTTTAAGGCCTCATGCACACGACCGTTCCGTTTTTTTGTGGTCCGCAATTTGCGGAACGGAACAGGCGGCCCATTGTAGAAATGCCTATTCTTGTCCGCAAAACGTAAAAGAATAGGACATGTTATATTTTTTTTGCGGGGCCGCGGAACGGAGCAACGGATGCGGACAGCGCATGGAGTGCTGTCCGCATCTTTTGCGGCCCCATTGAAGTGAATGGGTCCGCAACCGAGCCGCAAAAACTGCGGCTCGGATGCGAAACAGAACAGCGGTCGTGTGCATGAGGCCTAAACAGGAGATGTGGCGCCGATTATTTAACTGTCCGCAGCAGACATTATCTACGGAAAAAGTACACTGGATGTCACTGATATTTTAGGGATGCGCACACATTAAACAGGAGATGTGGCGCGGATAATTTAACTGTCCACAGCGGACATGTCTACGGAAAAAGTACACTGGATGTCACTGATATTTTAGGGATGCGCACACTTTACACAGGAGATTTGGCGCGAATAATTTAACTGTCCGCAGCAGCCTATTACACGGTATTTAGCGCAGGATGCGCTAAAAATATATATTGCTGCTGTCACACACAATAGTCCTTAAAAGGAATTTTGGGTCTCTGAAAAGTTTTTTGTTTAAAAATCTTCCTATTACGCTGCCTACACTGTCTGTCCCTTCCTATGCACAGCTCTCCCTAACACTGAGCAATTTACCGCAGGTTGCGCTACAAACATATATTGCTGCTGTCACACACAATAGTCCTTTCAAGGATTTTTGGGTCTCTGAAAAGTTTTTTTACCAAAAAAATATTCAATTACACTCCCTACTCTCTCTGTCCCTTCCTATGCTCAGCTCTCCCTGACAACAAATGAGCCGAACATGCGTCAGCGGGTGCTATATAGCACCCGATGATGCGTTCCAGCTAGCCAATCACTGTAATGCCAGTAGCCAACATGGCTACTGGCATTACAGTAAGGGCAGTACTTACCTGCATGTTTATTGGCTGCGTAGCAGCCAAGAAACGTGCGGGGAGGAGACTCGAGCATGGCGGTCGAGCACATGCGGTACTCAGCCGAGTACTGCCATGTGCCGAGAATCGAGATGCTCGAGCCGAACAGGTGTTCGGCTGAGCATGCTCGATCATCACTAGAAACTTCCTGTTCTAAGGAGCACAGGTCTGTGTATACCATACAACTGAAATCGGGAAAAGACCCATTCCCATACTTTTTGACCTACAGTCGTGTGTGTAGACAGCCCTACAGTAACAAACGTATTTTATTTCTATTTGTAAAAGGTTACAAAACTATCTCTAAAGTGTCTGGACTCTGATAATCCACAGTCAGACAGATTAAGTACAAATGGATGAAATTCAAGATCATTATTATTTTATATAGGAGTGGTCAACCAACAAAGATCTTGCCAAGAACGAAGGCATGTAATAGGAACCCAAGATAACTGCTAAGCAACTAAAGGCCTTTCTAGATAGTATTAATGTTCGTAAGTCCACCATCAGGACAACACAACAATGGTGTACATGGCAGAGTTTCAAGGAGAAAGCCGCTACTCTCCAAAAAGAACATTGCTGCACATCTGCAGTTTGCTAAAGATCATCAGGACAAGCCAGAAGGATATTGGAACAATGGTTTGTGGACAGATCAGACAAAAATAGATTTTTTGGTTTAAATGAGAAGCGTTATGTTAGGACATCGGAAAACCCTGCATTAAAACCTCATTCCATCTGTGAAAAACAGTGGTGTTAGTATCATGGTTTGGAGCTGTTTTGCTGCATTGGGGTCAGCACATCTGTCCACGAGCTGAATCTCAACAGAACATGGATCATGCAGCAAGACAACAACCCTAAGAAGACAAGTCATTCTGCCAAAGAGTGGTTAAAGAAGAATAAAGTAAAGTCTTGGAATGACCAAGTCAAAGTCCTGTCCTTTACACCTTCATGACCCAGGCAGTTTTCACCTTCACGATTTTGAAAATCTGATGTGTCACTTTATGTGGTAATAACTAAAGATGAGCGAATTTCTCAAAGATTCAATTCGGCCGGTTCGTTGAATAAAAAAAAAAAAATTGGTTCAATCCGAATTTATTCGTGGCGAATTGCGTTAAAAAATGGATATTTCCTGGCTGCTAAGAGCCTTTATAGTGGTGTAGAGCACTGTGCCTTGCAGTAACACGCATAGGGAGTCTGCTGTGGTAGTGAAACAATAACGTGAGTCAGTATGACATGTAGATGACAGGCGTCGCTCTTAGAATCACTGTACACTTCACTTATTTGGGCAGTTACGGGGCCAAAACTGACCAAATAACCCAAGTGGGAACTCAGCCTTACAGCATCAAGAATAAGCACGCTCATTTTACACCGTCGGCAGCTGATTTCACATAGATGTCTACAGAACCTGTTCTATTATACGCTTATACAAGTAGAGCCCCCTCCCCCCCCCCCCCCCGACAGAGTGGAGTGGGTGTCAGCAGTAAGTTTGTGTTGATGTCACTGATTATTTTGCCCTTCTTCTGATCCGTCAGAACAATAACCCCCAAAAAACGGATCCTGTCTGTGGAGCATCCCCCTTCACTTGGTCAGCATTTGGTCAGTAATCCATCAGTATTGCTAAAGCCAAACAAAACAGGAGTGGATCCAAAACAGAGATGACACGTGAATGGAATATTTGCATATCTTCTGTGTTTTGTACCCACTCCTGCTTTTGGCTACTAAATCATAAGCCAATTCTGATGCAAAATAGGGACCATGTCATGCAGGCCTTACAGCTGTTACATAGACATGATCCATTGTGCGTCTCATTTTTCCTTCCTTCTGACAGATCAGAAGAAGGGTCAAATAAATGAAGATGTCAGCCAGGCCGAAACGCAAAATAGTGGCCCAGTCATGAAGTGCGGAGGGTGGCGAACAGCATGAGAAGTCTACAGAGTGGCCCTATGACATAGTGGTAAAGTGGAAACAGCATGAGGAGACCACAAAATGAGTCTGGAGATGTCAGCAGCATAGATCAGACAGATCAGAAGAAGGGTCAAATAAATGAAGATGTCAGCCAGGCCGAAACGCAAAATAGTGGCCCAGTCATGAAGTGCGGAGGGTGGCGAACAGCATGAGAAGTCTACAGAGTGGCCCTATGACATAGTGGTAAAGTGGAAACAGCATGAGGAGACCACAAAATGAGTCTGGAGATGTCAGCAGCATAAGGAGGAGCCCACAGAGTGGCACAATGACAGTGTGGAGGTGGCAGCAGCAGCATCAGGAGGCAACAGGGTGGCACAATGACAGTGTGGAGGTGGCAGCAGAATCAGGAGACCACAGAGTAGCACAATCACAGAGTGTGGAGGTGGCGGCAGCATCAGGCGGCCACAGAGTGGCACAATGACAGAGTGTGGAAGTGGGGGGAGTAGCAGCATCAGGAGGAGGCCACAGGGTGGCACAATGACAGTGTGGAGGTGGCAGCAGCATCAGGGGGCAACAGAGTGGCACAATGACAAAGTGAGGAGGTGACGGCGGCAGCAGCATCTGGAGGAGGCCACAGGATGGCACAATTACAGTGTTGAGGTGGCAGCTCAGCAGCATCAGGAGGAAGCCACAGGGTGTCACCGCCAGTTCTGTGAGAAGGTCTTACAGACGTCCTTCTCTACCTCTTGCATGATGTTCGTTGTTTTGGTTTCACTTTCTCATCTCATTTCCTTCTACCAGGTGTCACCTATTTAGACATCCTCTTTCCTTTATATTCCCTCCCATACTGCCTCACTTTGCGGTTTATACTACTTCCTGGTTTGAAGTGTTCACTGCTGGAGGCTTCTGCTGCTGCTTGTTCAGATAAGTCCTTTCATGTATTGTGTTTCCTTGCTGGCTTGATTCTAGGTGACCCTGACTCCCTCTGTATGAAGTGCAGGGAGCCGGTGGTCGTGTCCCCTCACTATTATAGGGTTTTCAGGTGTCACACAGTCTTAGGTACGAGGGCATACAATCGTCTACCTCTGAGACCCTTGTATGTGCTTAGCAGTCAGGGTGAGCTCTTAGGGTTTTATAGGGGTCACCTATATGCTCCTTAGTTTGGGATCAAGCCAGTCGGACGTTTATTCATAACTTCCAGCTATCTGCAACATCATCCGTGACATTAGAAACCGGCGAAGGCGGATGCCCTGTCACGTTGTTTTCCAGGAGGGGGGAACTTTGAAGACCCGGGTCCCATTTTGGCTGAAGGGGTGGTCGTCTCTGCTCTTTATCCTGATTTGGAGGCAGAGGTTCAGGCAGCCCAGGCAGAGGCTCCTGATCTTTGTCCTCCTGGGAGGTTGTTTGTGCCTCTCGCTTAAGGAGAGCCACGATATTGTCCTTGCTGGGCACCCGGGGAGTAGAGCCACAGTAGATATCATTGCTCGGAGATTCTGGTGGCCGGCTCTTCGTAAGACGGTTGAGGGTTTTGTGGCAGCCTGCGAGACTTGCGCTCGTGCCAAGGTCCCTCATTCACGGCCATCGGGTTCTCTCCTCCCGTTACCCATTCCTTCCCATCCTTGGACGCATCTGTCCATGGACTTCATTACGGACCTGCCTCGTTCCTCGGGGAAGACTGTTATTCTGGTGGTAGTGGACCGTTTTAGCAAAATGGCGCATTTCATTCCCTTTCCTGGGTTACCCAATGCTAAGACGTTGGCGCAAGCGTTTGTTGATCACATTGTTAAATTGCATGGCATTCCTTCAGACATTGTTTCTGATAGGGGCACGCAATTTGTTTCCAGATTCTGGAGGGCCTTCTGTTCTTGCTTGGGGATTCAGTTGTCATTTTCTTCTGCTTTTCACCCGCAGTCGAATGGTCAGACCGAACGCGTCAATCAGAATCTGGAGACATATCTGCGCTGTTTTGTGGCGGAGAATTCAGGAGGATTGGTATTCTTTTTTGTCCCTTGCTGAGTTCGCTTTAAATAACCGTCGCCAGGAGTCCTCTGATAAGTCACCATTTTTTGGTGCATATGGGTTTCATCCACAGTTTGGGACATTCTCTGGAGAGGGGTCTTCTGGTTTACCTGATGAGGAGAGATTTTCCTCGTCTTTGTCATTTATTTGGCAAAAGATTCAGGGTAATCTGAAGAAGATGAGTGAGAGATATAAGCGTGTGGCGGATAAGAGACGTGTGTCTGGTCCGGACCTGAATGTGGGTGATCTGGTGTGGTTGTCTACAAAGAATATCAAACTGAAGGTTCCCTCCTGGAAGTTGGGTCCTAAGTTTATTGGGCCTTACAAGATCTTGTCCGTCATCAATCCCGTTGCCTTCCGTCTTAATCTTCCTCAGACTTGGAAGATCCATAATGTTTTTCACAGGTCCCTATTAAAACCTTATGTCCAACCCACTGTACCTTCCTCTTTGCCTCCTCCTCCGATTTTTGTTGATGGTAATCTTGAATTCCAGGTCTCTAGGATTGTGGATTCTCGCATTATCCGCGGTTCTCTCCAATACCTTGTTCATTGGGAGGGTTATGGTCCTGAGGAGAGGATGTGGGTCCCAGTGGCGGACATTAAGGCCACTCGTCTCATCAAGGCTCTCCATAGGTCTCATCCTGAGAAGGTGGGTTCTGAGAGTCCGGAGTCCACCCGTAGAGGGAGGGGTACTGTCACCGCCAGTTCTGTGAGAAGGTCGGACAGACGTCCTTCTCTACCTCTTGCATGATGTTCTTTGTTTTGGTTTCACTTTCTCATCGCCTTTCCTTCTCCCAGGTGTCACCTATTTAGACTAATCCTCTTTCCTTTATATTCCCTCCCATACTGCCTCACTTTGCGGTTTATACTACTTCCTGGATTGAAGTGTTCACTGCTGGAGGCTTCTGCTGCTGCTTGTTCAGATAAGTCCTTTCATGTATTGTGTTTCCTTGCTGGCTTGATTCTAGGTGACCCTGACTCCCTCCGTATGAAGTGCAGGGAGCCGGTGGTCGTTTCCCCTCACTATTATAGGGTTTTCAGGTGTCACACAGTCTAGGTACGTGGGCATGCAATCGTCTACCATAGAGACCCTTTCATGGGCATAGCAGTCAGGGAGAGCTCTTAGGGTTTTATAGGGCTCACCTATATGCTCCTTAGTTTGGGATCAAGCCAGTCGGACGTTTATTCATAACTTCCAGCTATCTGCAACATCATCCATGACAAGAACATGGTTTAAATGTAAGACAGCTAGGAAGCTGTCTTATATTTAGAAGTGGCGGTCAATCTGCCGAAGTTATGTAGAGGCCGGCACCTCTACATAACGGCCGTGGATTCACCGCCAGTGCAGGGCTTTATTAAAATGTTGGTCTTAATAAATTTGCCCTTTAGTGTAAAATTTTTTAATCATTTGTATGAATTGGTTATTTTTATCTAATTATCTAAAGTGAAAATATGATGCGATTCTAGGTAAAATTTTTGCAGAAATATAGAAAATTCTGAAGGGTTCACAGCCTTTCAAGCACCACCACTTGAATGTTGTTTCCTACAGGTCCTTTGATATTTTGATTCATATATAGTTTATGTCTCACTTGCACTGCATGTCACTGTTTTGCACTTGCTCTTTACACCTCATCGTTCACTTTGTCTAATATTCACGTATGGAGTTTATTTATTTATCATTTTTGGTTTCACTGTTTTGTGTTGTGATTATGAACTACTTTTTATGACGCAACATGTATTGCTTTTTAGTATTGTAATTTATACAATGTAACTTTATGAATTGCCAAAATTATGGATTTTTAAACTATATATGCACTTTATTTTGATGTCGCATAGTATTGTTGTAAATGATCTGATTGATCATTTACTATATGCACTTTATCATTATGGATTGGAACGGTTTTTAGATATAACAATTATGCCCCTGTTTTGATTATGAGCTCATTGGACCATGTAACAGGTCTGTTATAGTAGTATGATAGATGAATTTTATGGAGCCTTGCAACACATCGATATCCTCCTACTTGTAGGTGTCCGCGTAGAAGACAAGTTTTGCCCATAACCAAGATGGCGCCGGTGGTATCTCCTGCCCGCTCACCAACTCCCTCCTCCTGTCGATTGTGTGTGGTCGCCTGTCCCCTTACGTACTTCTTGGGGCATGTGCCGTTGGTCACGGCGCATTGTCCATACGTAGTGGGAGGAGTGGTCACATGACTACAGTCACATGACCTCATGGGATCTCGTGGGACTAAGGGCGCGTCATTGCTCCTTGATGGGCGGTTGCAGGAGAGTGGTGTGGCGCGACTGTGTCACATCAAAAATCCCGGGAGACTCTGACGGCCATCTTGGTATGCTTTTTGTGCACGTATAGGAGAGAATGTTGTGTAGGGTATTGAAGGCCCCACTAATTCAACCAAATATGTGTATTTTTGGGGGTATATATATGACTGTTAGGTGAGGTTGAGGGACAAGCCCCCTGAAGAAGCGAGGCGAAACGCGCGTCGGGTTGGTGTCATTATCCCCTCTCCATTCCGGGTCAGTATTTGCTTAGTTCATGCCTACCATCGTTAATTAGCCACTCTTGCATCTAGGTCTGCACATACAGTTGCAAGAAAAAGTATGTGAACCCTTTGGAATGATATGGATTTCTGCACAAATTGGTCATAAAATGTGATCTGATCTTCATCTAAGTCACAACAATAGACAATCACAGTCTGCTTAAACTAATAACACACAAAGAATTAAATGTTACCATGTTTTTATTGAACACACCATATAAACATTTACAGTGCAGGTGGAAAAAGTATGTAAACACTTGCATTTAATAACTGGTTGAACCTCCTTTGGCAGCAATAACTTCAGATCAGGCACAACGGTCAGGAGTAATTCTTGACCATTTCTCTTTACAGAACTGTTTCAGTTCAGCAATATTCTTGGGATGTCTGGTGTGAAACGCTTTCTTTAGGTCATGCCACAGCATCTCAATCGGGTTGAGGTCAGGACTCTGACTGGGCCACTCCAGAAGGCGTATTTTCTTCTGTTTAAGCCATTCAGTTGTTGATTTACTTCTATGCTTTGGGTCGTTGTCCTATTGCAACACCCATCTTCTGTTGAGCTTCAGCTGGTGGACAGATGGCCTTAAGTTCTCCTGCAAAATGTCTTGATAAACTTGGGAGTTCATTTTTCCTTCGATAATAGCAATCCGTCCAGGCCCTGATGCAGCAAAGCAGCCCCAAACCATGATGCCCCCACCACCATACTTCACAGTTGGGATGAGGTTTTGATGTTGGTGTGCTGTGCCTCTTTTTCTCCACACATAGTGTAGTGTGTTACTTCCAAACAACTCAACTTTGGTTTCATTTGTCCACAGAATATTTTGCCAGTACTGCTGTGGAACATCCAGGTGCTCTTGTGGAAACTGTAAACGTGCAGCAATGTTTTTTTTGGACAGCAGTGGCTTCCTTTGTGGTATCCTCCCATGAAATCCATTATTGTTTAGTGTTTTACGTATCGTAGATTCACTAACAGGGATGTTAGCATATGCCAGAGACTGTTGTAAGTCTTTAGCTGACACTCTAGGATTCTTCGTCACCTTATTGAGCAGTCTGCGCTGTGCTCTTGCAGTCATCTTTACAGGACGATAAATAGCACTCTGATTGGAAACAATTTAGAATAAGAAGGGCATATTAAATATATAAACATGCAGTAAAATTACATCAAGAGATATAAAAAAGGGAAGTGCTATGACAGATTCCAATGGTATATGCAACTTTAAATGGATAAAAATCTATTGATATTCGATATTCAGTGTTTATTCGAATAGAAATCTGGACAAAGTTCGATAAATTCTATTCGATTATTTCAATATATTTCAATAACTTTCGATTGCCGTCTGACTAGAGCACACGGTGGCGTCCCATGTGGCTAACAATGTCAGATCCGGCGGTACCTTGTAATGGTGGAACAGCTGGAGCGGTTTAAGCAGTTTTGCAGTCCCCAATATAGATATTCTCCAGTGGTCTTCCCAACCTCTTCACATATAGCGGATGTGTAGGTAAAAGTATCGCATTCAGTAGGACTCGGTTGGTTTTGAGTCAAAGTATTCACTGTATACCAGAAAGTCGAAAGTTCAACATGGTAAAGATCCAATTTCAGGATGTGGTCAAAATATATTCATCAGCTGATGTGCGGGTCTTTGGCATAACCAAACGCGTTTCGGGGTCTTTTCCTAGCCCCTTCCTCAGTGGTAGCCCGCAAAGGGAATCTGCCCCTTTTTATACGCAGCATCCTTTAAAATCCAGTGGAACAAAAGTATGGAATGGATCTGGTCGAATATAAATTCAGATATGGAGTAATCGAGATAGCAACTCATATGAGAGAAAGAGCACATTCAAAATATATCTTTATATAACAGTTTTCAGCAATGATCTTATTCTAGTATTTGCCATTAGATACTGCCATTGTACTATATAAATTCTCAGATACGGTTTTCGTGCGGTTTATAAAACGCAGATGCGGTTTTAGTGTGGTTTATAAAACGCAGATGCGATTTTTTCAAATAAGGTGCATTTTGTTACCCTAGCTGCTATATACCGTACATACATTATGTAGATTTATGTTCTATAACTCTTAAAATATTAAATCCAAAACATTCAAAAATACATATCATAAAAGAACATTTAAAAAAACCTTATACAAGGTAAATGAGGTGTTAAATATTGTTATGCTGTTATAACTGCATTGCCATTTCCAGCAATAGTCTTATTTTAATAATTACCATTCAAATCAATCATTATCCTATGTAAATTTTCCAATGCGGTTTTGATGCGGTTTATAAAACCGCAGGTGCGTTTTTTTCTGGGAAGGTATATTTCATTGTCCCTCACTGCTATATTGCTGGAAATGGCAATGTACACACCTCCCCCTGAAGAAGCCTTGCGTGAAACGTACGTCGGGGTTGCTAGGAGCACTACACAGGTATTTTTGTCTATGGCTGTATTATGATTTATCCAGCTTTCGCTATCCATGTACTTTGATGTTTGCACTATGCACTTTATATGCACATCCTTGTCATTTCATGTGATACCTTTATTCAGTTTCCATAGCCTTGCCTGATTATATGTATTTCTGATACTCTATTTTTGGCCCATATGCACATTAGTGCTATATTCTATATACCCACTGTGGATGTTTCCATTTGCCATTTTAGATATTAGCTGTGCTCCGTGTCATTCTGTGTGCTCATTTTTCACCATCTACTGTTTTGTATGTGTTTTTATTGCGATTTGTCTCATATGGAGACACTAATAAAAATTTATATATTCATTATATTATTGAGTGCGAGCCCTATCTCTCTTTTTTGGCGTTCTACCATACGTGCTGGCTCTGCACGGGTACTCACTTTTGTGAGTCATTTATTTTTGGTGTAAATTTTTGAAGTGATAAACAATAACGGCGGAGGTTGGATTTCTGTTTTGGGGGGGTTTAGTTTTTTTTTGGAGGTGTGGTCCTAAACTTTTGATCAGCTGAAAAACAGCCTGTTTCAGTTTATTCGTTGTTTTCATTAAATTGAATGCTCAAAAAATGTTTTGTTTCACTCTCATTTCTTCTTGTTGCATGTTGAAGCTCTACTTGGAACCTTGTTAAGATCCAGCCATGATAAATATAATTTTTTGTCATTTTTCAAGTGGTCTTAAACTTTTGATCAGGACTGTATCTTTACAGGACGGCCACTCCTAGGGAGAGTAGCAGCAGTGCTGAACCTTCTCCATTTATAGACAATTTGTCTTACCGTGGACTGATGAACAGCAAGGCTTTTGGAGATACTTTTATAACCCTTTCCAGCTTTATGCAAGTCAACAATTCTTAATCGTAGGTCTTCTGAGAGCTCTTTTGTGCGAGGCATTATTCACATCAGGCAATGCTTCTTGTGAAAAGCAAACCCAGAAATGGTGTGTGTTTTTTAAAGGGCAGAGCAGCTGTAATTAACACCTCCAATCTCATCTCATTGATTGGACTCCAGTTGGCTGACACCTCACTCCAATTAGCTCATGGAGATGTCATTAGTCTAGGGGTTCACATACTTTTTCCACCTGCACTGTGAATGTTTACATGGTGTGTTCAATAAAAACATGGTAACATTTAATTCTTTGTGTGTTATTAGTTTAAGCAGACTCTGATTGTCTATTGTTGTGACTTAAATGAAGATCAGATGACATTTTATGACCAATTTGTGCAGAAATCCATATCATTCCAAAGGGTTCACATACTTTTTCTTGCAACTGTATATGGTTGCACTTGGAGTATGCCTTTGGAGACTTCATGTCTAGTTAACAAGCAATGATATTTAATGTAACAATATAACAAAAAAATAGCAAAGACAGGTGCACTCTGCGGTCTTACTAAACCCTCAAACTGATTTTAAAATTGAGAGATTAGCCAACATGTCCTACGGTGTAGGACATGTCTGAGCCCAAGCACCGCGCCAAGGTTTCTCAAGTAGCTCGGGGCCTAACACTCACCTACCTGTGCCTATGTATGCAATACCAGAAGCCAGTGGGCAAATTACAGGAGCATGAGGCTGATTAACAAACAACTCACCAGTTACCTCCAGCATGTAACCATGCTAGCAATGGGAGGAGGGAGGAGTCTGCGAGTCCCACTCAAGACTGGCTGCACAGGTGCACCTAAATGTAGCCTGTAGATGGAAAACAGGCACATTTATATTGGAGTTTATACACCTCCAGGCATCTCTATATATACAAACTGAAAATAATGGCATGGTATTAAACAGGCAGGAAGTGCTCAAACCCACATGCAGATGTGCATATATATACAGGGGAGCAAATCCTGCACTTGGGGCCCGTTGCGAATGACGATCCCCAGCAAAAATGCATACAGTGGAGGATGACCGCAGGGAACCACAAGTACCACAATAGACATCCTACATAAGATAGCAATTATGTGGATGTGATAATCAATATAGCAATATAACAAAATAATAGCAAAGACAGGTGCACTCTGCGGTCTTACTAAACCCAGGTAGGTGAGTGTTAGGCACAGGTAGGTGAGTGTTAGGTCCCGAGCTACTTGAGAAACCTTGGCGCGGTGCTCGGTCTCAGACATGTCCTACATCGTAGGACATGTTGGCTAATCTCTCAATTTTAAAATCCATTTGAGGGTTTAGTAAGACCGCAGAGTGCACCTGTCTTTGCTATTATTTTGTTATATTGATTATCACATCCACATAATTGCTATCTTATGTAGGATGTCTATTGTGGTACTTGTGATTCGCTGCGGGAATCCTCCACTGTATGCATTTTTGCTGGGGATCGTCATTAGCAACGGGCCACAAGTGCAGGATTTGCTCCCCTGTATATATATACACATCTGCATGTGGGTTTGAGCACTTCCTGCTTGTTTAATACCACGCCATTCTTTTCAGTTTGTATATAATGATATTTAATGGGTATGGTAATATGTTATGGCATGAGGTCAAGGTATGAGATATGTGAGCTATTCATACTCTTATATGTGGTTGGTACACAATATTTGTATTAAAGGGTTTCTATCACTTTGTATCACATAATTAGCTGTCAGACACTAGCGATCTGCTAGTGTCTGCTCTGGCCAATCATCCTACTATAATCGCTTGTGGGGCAGCGGTTTTGCTAAAAAACTTTAATAAATATGCTAATGAGCCTCTAGGTGCTATGGGGGCGTCATTAGCACCTAGAGGCTCCGTCTACCTTCATAAACAGTCGCCGCCCAGCGCGTCCCTCCAGCCCGCCCATGTCCTGCTGAATGCGATCCTCCGTGTGACGCAGCGGACGAATTCTCGCGCATGCGCCGTGCGCGGCTGTATTCGGCCCATTTGAGATGTCTGAGCTAGCGGACGAATTCTCGCGCATGTGCCGTGCGCGGCTGTATTCGGCGCATTTGAGACGTCTGAGCTGGGAGCAGACATTCAATGCGCATGCGCCGAATACAGCCACGCACGGCGCATGCGCGAGAATTCGTCCGCTGCGTCACACAGAGGATCGCATTCAGCAGGACATGGGCGGGCTGGAGGGACGCGCTGGGTGGCGACTGTTTATGAAGGTAGACTGAGCCTCTAGGTGCTAATGACGCCCACATAGCACCTAGAGGCTCATTAGCATATTTATTAAAGTTCGTTTTTTAGCAAAACCGCTGCCCCACAAGCGATTATAGTAGGATGGTTGGCCACAGCAGACACTAGCAGATCGCTAGTGTCTGACAGCTAATTATGTCATACGAAGTGATAGAAACCCTTTAAGACTTTGGCTTGTAATCTCCTATTTGACTGTGCAAAACGAACCATAGGAGTTATTGGTGTTGGAGGGATGGTGGTCTTATACTTGTCGCAGTATTTTCATGCACTGCTACCACTATATGCATTTTTGCTGTAATATGTATTTCATTTTTCTTTTTAAACAATAAAGATTGAGTTTATGCTCTATGTGTGTATTAGCATTTTTGGTTATCTGTTTAGTGACACACATATTCAACTATTGGTATTCGTATCGGTTGTTAAGCACCACTATAAGTCTTTAATCCATGTTTTTTTTTATAAAGTAGATTGTTTTATATTTTACCAGAGTGCTGGCCTCTCTTTAGGACTCTTTCACACAAATGATATGGACTGTGTCAGGATCTGTTCAGGAAAAAACGGATGGTTTTGCACGCAAGTTAAGTCAGTGTTGTGTGCGATTGCATTCAGTGTTTCAGTTTTTTCTGCGTGGGTGTAATCAGTTTAGGATGCGTTTTTCACGTGCGTGAAAAATAACTGAAGAATAATAATCTACATTTACTAGCAACCATCGGTGAAAACGCATTGCATCCGGATTGTATCCGATGGAATGCGTTTTTCACGCAAGCCACAATCATTTCTATGGGACCAGTGCTCCGTGAAAACCGAAGAATATAGAACACACTGCGATTTTTCCTGAACACAGAAATTATGCGTGAAAAACGTTTAGTCATGTACACAGACTCATTAAAATAAATGGGTCAGGATTCAGTTTAGATGCTATGCGTCTGCCTGATGCATTGCATCTGGATGGAAAACTTGCTTGTGTGAAAGAGATGTTAAGCTTCGGCATTGTGAGCTGACTCCTTTCTTGCATGTACTGTATTCAGACTGGAATCCATATTTATCAAGCCTGGCACTTTTTGGATTTGAAAAGGCTACAAAAAGAATTGGTGGCTTCCTAGTCATTGTGGGATTTTTTTACAAAAAAATAAACAAGAAAACTGCGACCTTTCCCTCATGGAACAGTGGTATGATCTATGCCAGGTACAAGCAGGTATACACATTGACCCTGATTTATCATACCTTCACTCCAGAATTTGACTGGAGGAGGCATCACATAGAAGTGATTTGTTTGGTCACATGACCCTCTATCAGCAGCCATTTTATGGACAGGACCTCTGTGTGGACTGCACTAAAGACTTTGTAAACAAGGGAGCATACCTTATCAAATATAGAAAATGGTGCAGAATTTTGACAAAGGTTATATTAGTAAGTTCCATGTAATCATCTTATATACACATTGATCAACAGTACCCAGAAAGTTACCAAAGCCTTTAAAGCTACTTTCACACTTGCGGCAGAGTGATCCGGCAAGCAGTTCCGTCGCCGAAACTGCCTGCTGAATCCGGCAAAACGTATGCCAACTGATGGCATTTGTAAGACTGATCAGGATGCTGATCAGTCTTAAAAATGCCTGATCAGTCAGAAAAATGCATTGAAATGCCGGATCTGTCTTTCCTGTGTCATCTGTAAAAACGGATCCGGCATTTATTTTTTTCACCTTTTTTCGGTCTGCGCATGATCCGGCATTCCGGTATTTTGAATACATTCACTAATACATTGCTATGGAAAAAAATGTCGGATCCGGCATTCAGGCAAGTCTTCAGTTTTTTTCAACGGAGATAAAACCGTAGCATGTTGCGGTTTTATCTTTTGTCTGATCAGTCAAAAAGACTGAACTAAAGACATCCTGATGCATCCTGAACGGATTGCTCTCCATTCAGAATGCATTAGGATATAACTGATCAGTTCTTTTCCGGTATTGAGCCCCTAGGACGGAACTCTATGCCGGAAAAGAATAACGCAAGTGTGAAAGTACCTTTATAAACATAGTTCATTGATTCTCTGCCATAGTACCATCTGCCATTTTTCAGTCTTCAGTATGCCATTTATCTGCAAGCCTCAAATACAGATATCACAAATATGAAACAAATGTGTCAGTAAATTTATCATTTTTATATAGTATGTCTACATAGTAATGGAATTAGAATGGAGTCTGTTAACATTTATAACTGAGTTGCTCCAGTGATGATTTTCATTTTCTTCTCTCTTCTCCTAGACAACCTTAAGATGGCATCTGTTTGTTATAAGAAGTTCCACTGTAATGATTGATTGTGAATAGTTATCAGATTTTACTTCTCCACAATGTAGTCAAAAATCACATAGGGGGGCACATGATATTTGAGAAACAATGTATTATTTATTACTGGGTGATAAGGTAGTTTATGAGATCTTTGGTAAAAGATAACTTGTTTTTTGCTTAAACTGTGTGTAAAACTGCTGGGCATAAATGTGTTTGATGGTTAAAGGGGTTGTCCCACAAAAATTTGTTTTTACAGTTTTCAAACCAGGACCTGGATCTGAATACTTTTGAAAATGTAATTAAGAATTTTGTATAGTCTGAGTTATTCAATGAAATCTATCTATTTAGCGCCACCTGCTACTTGATCTTTTTCTAATTTCTCTATTCCCCTGAGGTGGACACATATGCTCAGTTCTATCCTTCAACTGCCACCAGCTGCAGCAGAAAGGACATGCCCCCTGAGGAAGGATGCACCCCTGATCTGCCAGCTTGACATAAATCTAGCAGAGCAATTAGAGCAATGAATGGGGAGATCTCTGGATCCATGTGAGGTACAGGTCTGGTTCTAGCTTTGTTAGAAAGATGTTGTCATGTACTATATGATATCTGATTTATTTGTTTACATTAATCATGGGATAACCCCTTTAACTCTTTCAGCCCCGGAGGGCTTTTCGTGTTTGTGTTTTTCACTCCATGCTTTTCCAGGGCCATAACTTTTTTATTTTTCCATTCACATAGCCGTATGAGGGCTTGTTTTTTTTGCCTAACAAGTTGCAATTTCTAATTTCACCATTTAATATTGCATAGGATGTAGAACGGAGCTGTAAAAAAAAAAATGTGGGGAAAAAATTCTGCAACAGTTTTATGGGTTGTTTTTATGGGTGTTCCCTATACGGTAAAACTGACCTGTTACTTTCATTCTCCAGGTCAGTACGATTACACTGATACCACATATGTATAGTTTTTCTTTCACTGTAATACTGAATAAATAAAAACTTATTTTTTTCATCACCATATTCAGACCCCTATAATTTTTTTGGTAGTTATGTGTATGAAGCTGTGTGAGGGCTCACTTTTTATAAAAATTTTTTTATGGAAGGTGAAGCGACCCCAAAAAAAAAAAAAAGTGAATCTGCCAGTTTCTTTGTTTGCCATAGGGAAAAAATACTTTAATATTAGTTCGTGGAATGCCCAGGATGTGTTTTTTTTATTGTTTATATATCTTTATTTACATTTTGGGGATTTGAATTTTTATATATATATATTTTTTTTTACACTTTTTATAGTTCCCATAGGGAGCTATAACAAGCAATCATTAGATTGTTTCTCTCATACACTCCAAAGCATTAGCAGTGGAGTGTATGAGAAATGCACAATGCCACAGGCAGGGGCTCCTTAGGAACTAATGTGCGTCAGCTTCTATTCATTCAGGAGGACAGAAGCTGCCGGAGAGGATTGGGGGGACCCAGAGCACACCTGCGTCCAGATGCCGTTGTCACGTTTGACCACGGCATCTAAAGGGTTTAAAGGGAGTCTGTCACCTACATAACATGTTTTAAACTGATGATATAGCTCTGTGGGAGGTAGATCCATAACACTGATGGTACCCATGTTTAGTTTTTCAGAGCCTCCAAAATACCTAAAATGAAGTTTTAAAAATATGCAAATTACCTATCACAAGTGCCCAGGGGCGGAGAGTGTGCTGCAAGTGGCCAGTGCTCCCCGCCTTACTTGCTCCTGACTCCTCCCCTCTGTATCGTCCGGCCAGCCCTGTATCCTTGCTGGGTCATTTTCGTCTTCCTTCATAATCCAGAGCCTGTGCGCTTTACCGCCGGTGTACGTAACTGGCGCATGCGCACGGCATATCAGTATGCCTCTGCCCACAGTGGGCAATGTACTGCCCGGACCCGGCGGTGAAGCGAACAGGCACTAGATTATGAATGGAGATGAGAATGACGCCGCAAGGATACAGGGCTGGCCGGACGATACAGAGGGGAGGAGTCAGGCACAAATAAGGCGGGGAGCACTGGGCACTTGCAGCACACTCTCCGCCCCTGGGCACTTGCGATAGGTAATTAGCATATTTTTAAAACTTCATTTTAGGTACTTTGGAGGCTCTGAAAAACTAAACCCGAGTACCATCAGTGTTATGGATCTGCCTCCCACAGAGCTATATCATCAGTTTAAAACATGTTATGTAGGTGACAGCAGTCACCTGGTGGCTATGGCTTGTGAGCGGGCGCCATGTACATGTACAGCGCTGGTCAGAAAACGGTTAATAGGCATAACTTTTAACAGAACTTCTACAAGATCAATATTAAACATAAATGCAATTAAATTACCCCAGGCTTTAAGAGTTGGGACTTGATGTCATCCAGAGAACCAGTAATTTAGCCACAAGTAATGCCTACAATGTAGCACTTATTATATTCCTTAGACCCTTAAAGAGGTTGTCTCACGAAGACGACCCCTGTCCATATGCCCTGTGGTATACTGACCTTATTGTAGGGGGTCCCCAATGTAAGAGAGACTATTGCTCTGTAAGACCCAGTACATACATGCATTACACGAATGGCTATTCATTTGATTCAACAACAACCAGACGTGGCTCCCCATGGTGATACGAGCTCATTGCCGGAGAATAGAAAAACAAGACCGGTATGGCTACTTTTTTCTTTAGAAGGTAGTCTTGATGTGACGTCCCCTTTATTTTGATTCATTACATCTGGAACACACAACACTAGGCATATAGCTCTTTAGACCAAATATAAAATAACCTTCTAATAGACGTGTGAAGTTTGTCAGCAACGCATGTAAAACATAACCGTAAAGCACATTTTCCCATCTTGTTTTCTAAGGAGCCTATGGACTGTGAGCCATTTACAAGCATTCCAGGGTGCATTAAATTAAATTTTTGGTGCATCTTCGTTAAGGTGAAAGGTGCCATTCAGGGCCCCTTTTGCAGATTTTGTTAAAAAGAGGAGAAAAAAAAAGGCATACATATAGAATTTTTTTCTTTGGTGAAAAAGTGTTATCCCAAACGGAAACAAAACAGCCCCGATTAATAACATTTCAAAAATTTCTGACTCCATTTGGTAATTAATATTGTGAATGAATAAACCTAATTATCTTTCACAGAAGTAAAAAAAAAATGTTGTAATAGAATGAAGTCTATGGAATATCGTGCCTTCTGAATCAAATGCTTGTTCCTACCAAGATAAATCCAACATTTCTCCAAAAGGGGTCTGACTAACAATCCCACACTTCAGAGGAAAATAGAAAGACGAGCAGCACTCCAAACTCAGTCCAATGGAGTTTTATTCACCCAGCGTCCACACTGCTGAAGGAAAATGGCTCCATTGAGCAGTTGAAACGTTGCACTGTGGACGCTGGATGAATAAAACATCATTGGACTGAGTTTGAAATGCTGCTCTTCTTTGTACTTTCCTATTATATTTAATATTTATTCATGGAAGTGGAGTTGCCTTAGTAAGTCCTGGGTTCCAGAGGACTCTCTGACCACGCAACAATCTCTATGCCGCAAGCTATAAGTAGGAAGATCTTCAATTTATTGTATTAAAAACAGACATGTTAAACCTACTGATCTCCTTATTTATATTGTTTGCATTAAAAAAATGCAATCAATTTCTCAACTGTTATAAAAAAATTCTCGATACACTATCCAAACGGGGCGATTTCCAAATATACAGTATATAGCATTTGGGTACCATTACCATTTTAAACGAGTTCTCTGGAACTAGAACATCAATGACTTACATTAGAAGTTCTATCCCAGTTTGAACTGTTTCAGTGAGGCAAACAAAACAAAAAACAATACCTTAGGCCTCTTTCACACGGGCGTTGCGGGAAAATGTGCGGGTGCGTTACAGGAACACCCGCGATTTTTCTGCACGAGTGCAAAACATTGTAATGCGTTTTGCACTCGCGTGAGAAAAATCGTGCGTGTTTGGTACCCAAACCCGAACTTCTTCACAGAAGTTCGGTTTTGGGATCGGTGTTCTGTAGATTGTATTATTTTCCCTTATAACATGGTTATAAGGGAAAATAATAGTATTCTGAATACAGAATGCATAGTAAAACATCGCTGGATGGGTTAAAAAAAAAAATTTTGTTCGTGGCCCGGCATCTCCTTCTGGCTTCATCTGATCTCTGTGCAGCAACAGGACCTTTGGTGACGTCATTACGGTCATCACATGATCCATCACATGATCTTTTACCATGGTGATGGATCATGTGATGACCAGAATGACGTCACCAAAGGTCCTGTTGCTGCACAGAGATCAGATGAAGCCAGAAGGAGATGCCGGCTACGCGAACAAGTGGACTAAGGTGAGTTAAATTTTTATTTTATTTTTTTAACCCCTCCAGCGATGTTTTACTATGCATTCTGTATTCAGAATGCTATTATTTTCCCTTATAACCATGTTATAAGGGAAAATAATAATGATCGGGTCTCCATCCCGATCGTCTCCTAGCAACCGTGCGTGGAAATCGCACCGCATCCGCACTTGCTTGCGATTTTCACACAGCCCCATTCACTTCTATGGGGCCTGCATTGCGTGAAAAACGCAGAATATAGAGCATGCTGCGATTTTCACGCAACGCACAAGTGATGCGTGAAAATCACCGCTCGTGTGCACAGCCCCATAGAAATGAATGGGTCGGTATTCAGTGCGGGTGCAATGCGTTCACCTCCCGCATCGCATCCGCGCAGAATACTCGCTCGTGTGAAAGGGGCCTTACAGTGCCTAATGGAAAGATAAATGGGTTGCTTTATATGTGGAAATCAAAAATATGACATTGACCCTAAATGTGAATGAATAAAAATTGTTGCCATCTGTCAGGTCTGTATGATCAAAGATGACCCCCAAAGTGCTCCAGATGTTTTAAGGTATTTTTCTACTATCTTTTTGATACCTTATTGCAGCTGTTCTTACTGACTTGTATCTATACTATATGTATTATATTTTGGCAATAGTTTGCACCCAAAAGTATCATTATTTAAATGTATACATTTCTTCCTACTACACTCACAGAGACTTCACAAATTATATACAATGAAACTTCTCATAAAGACCACATCTATAAGACTACCCTTTTACCAAAACATTAACTATTGTGACAGATTTTCATTTCTATCATATACTTTACATACTGGCCATCATTTTTGAGAGGACCGCTACTCTGAAAGACCATTTTCTAATGCAATTTTGGGTGATCATCTGAAAGATTATATACTATAATTAATATGCTTTTATGATCACTAAAATATAGAGAATATCTTGCTATCTTATGGAATTGCTGTTGTACTACTAAAAAGATGATTCACGTGCAACAAAAGAAAATAATCCAGTGGTACTCACCAATCGTTTTCATTTGCTTTATTAACCACGGGTCACAGCTCGGCCGTCGCTGCTTACTGTTTGTTTGGTTGCACTATATCGTGTCTGCTCCTGACCCGTGGTTAATAAAGCAAATGAAAACGTTGATTGGTGAGTGCCACTGGATTATTTTCTTTTGTTGCACGTGAATTATTAATGCCTGACACCAGCTGAGCACCGCCTGACCAGGGGATACGCTGAACAGTGTCCGTAGCTGTACTTGCAGGAGGAAGCGGGGTTATGTGCAGTGCCATCGGATCTGTTGTCTAACTCCATTGATTTTCTACTAAAAAGATGACTTGAAACATGAGTAAGGGCTCATGCACATGGCCGTAGCCAATTTTGCTGTCCGGAAAGTTAGAATCTGCTAAACACCGATATTGGCCATGTGCATTCCACATTTTGCGGAACTGAACGTCTGTCCCATAATAGAACAGTCCTATCCTTGTCTGTAATGTGGACAAGAATAGGACATGTTCTATATTTGTGCGGATGCCATGGAACGGACATACGGATGCGGACAGTACATGGTGAATGGGCTCGCATCCAACCCGCAAATAATGCGGATCAGATGCAGACAAAAAATACATCCGTGTGCATGAGACCTAAGAATGGACTTTATTAGAACTGGCAAAAAGATAGTACTGGGCTACAGGATATATTTTTATACAGACTACTGTGCATACCTATTTGTCCTATTTATATACTTGTTAGGCTAGTTTCACATTTGTGGCACAGCTCTCCGGCAGGCTGTTCCAGCAGAGAACAGCCTGTTGGAACAGTGGCGTACATAGAGAAGTAAGGGCCCCATTGCAAGGATTAAACCAGGACCCCCACACAGGACAGAAGGGTTTCTGCCTAAACCCTTTTCAATGACCCTTGGGCCATTTTTCCACGGCCTCATTTGCTAAAAGTTGTTCCTTTAGAGTAGAGATACCCAACCTGCGGCTCTCCAGCTGTTGCAAAACTACTACCCCCAGCATGCCTGGACAGCCTACAGCTATTAGGGCATTCTGGGAGTTGTAGTTTTGCAACAGCTGGAGGGCTGTCCAGGCATGGGGGGCCTGGTTTGATCCTTGCTATGGGGCCCTTACTTCTCTGTGAGCATCCCTGCTTTAGAGGAAAGAGTCCTGACCAAGTTTTTATATCTTTATAGTGGCTCTCCGTTCCTACTGTCGTGGAGCTGGTGCACTGCCTGTTGTGACTCACCCAGTCACTAATGGTTCAAAAGATTAGTATCATATGAAAAAACAGTAGACAGGCACTCAGCATCTGGTCCAACATATAAAATGTAAACAGTTAATAAAAGTCATTAATAAAATCCATATTTATTCAAATATATGTTATGTTAAAAAAAGTCACCTGAAAACCTAAAACAAGAAATGTATATAAAAGATAAAAAAATAAATAAAACAAAGAGAAAATGAAAAAATATATAATTGAGCAAAAAAAGAAGAAAACACAGCCGGCACTACTAAGCGGTACGGTGCAGATGGCTTGCTCTCAGCGACCATGCAAAAAATCGAGTGGTGCTCTGCCTGAGTAAGTAGCTAAATGTCATCAACGGTAGAAGAAAAAGAGAAAAAAAATGCGGCACTCACCGAATCTTCATTAAATCGTAGCTTTATTCGGTTAGAAACATAGCGGGTGCGGGTCACATGTCACAGAAGGAAAGGCAACAGCCGTTTCGCGCAACAATCGCGCTTTGTCGAGCCTACTGTGACGTGAAAGGGGAGCGCCATATATACCTGTCTCCTTCCTGCACGTCACTGCTAAACAGGTGCATCAATAAGTCAAATATTCGGATCACCTTCGTATACAAATAAAATATTAAAATCATACAAAGACAGCAAGATCATTTTTGTCATTGAAGCCTAAACCTCCCATGGCATTACTTTTAATAATCCATTGTGCTTCTCGTTGCAATAAAATACGCTTTCTATCCCCACCTCTAGCTGGTAGATTAACTCTCTCAATACCTGCACATTTTATCACTTCTTTATTACCCTGATGTTCATCTTTAATATGTTCTATGAGGCGTGTAGCTCCAATACCTGTGACGATCGATCTTTTGTGCTCTCTAAATCGCACATACAGGGGTCTATGGGTCTTGCCAATATAAAATCTTTTGCATGGGCAGAAAATCGCATACACCACATAAGCCGACTTGCAGTTAATAAATTGCTTGATAGTGTGTGTTATATGTCCTATCTGAACCTGTTTCCCCATGCGCATTACATTACACATTGCGCAGTGTCCACATTTGAAGTTTTCCCTGGGACTCCATCTATCCAACCAAGTGTGGCATGTGTCTGGAAGATTGGTGCTAGTCACAATATCTCCTATAGTTTTCGCTCGCTTAAAGCTAACAATCGGTTTATTTATCACTTTATCAATTAATTGCTCATCTCGTTGGAGCATATGCCAATTGTTTAAAATGGCATTTTTGATGGTTTGGGCCATGGGAGAGTATTCAAATGTGAACACTGCCTTAGTGTCCTGCGGTATTTCACCATGATGCGTTTTTTTCTTTTTTTTCCATATATTCTTACTTAGCCTACGTGCATATGCTTTATTATAAGCCTTATCGATTAAGAGAAGCGTATATCCACGTTGTATAAATCTACTCTTGAGATCTCTACTCCGATTCTCAAACTCTATATCCTTGCAAGTCTGACAAATTGACCATACGGGACAGCTGCAGCTACATGTGGCGGGTGAAAGCTGTCATAATGCAAAAGAGAGTTCGTCGAGCTGGGTTTTCTATATATAGTAGTATCAATTTCCTCATTGATGATCCTGACTTGGACATCTAGGAATTTGATAGCCTGTTCTTCTATCTTACTAGTAAAACTCATGTTCATATTATTGTCATTTAAATACTGAACAAACAGACTAAATTGATCTCGATCTCCTTCCCAAATGATAAATACATCGTCGATGTATCTAAAAAAACTTTTGATGTGTTGTACAAAGGGGTTCTTAATGGTAAATATGTATCTCTCTTAAAATTGGGCTAAGAATAAGTTTGCAAAAGTGCAGGAGACTGGTGTCCCCATGGCAGTTCCGGATGTCTGACTATACCACTGTTTGTTAAACATGAACGTGTTATTTTTTAACACAAAGGACAATGCTTCAGTGACAAACTCAGTGTAAGATCTATCTCTTCCTACTTTGGTCAATAAATCTCCAACAATTGCTACACCTAGATCTTGGGGAATTTTAGTGTATAGACTCTCAACGTCGATTGTTGCAAGTAAATAACCCTTTTGCCATGTAGTCTCTCTAAGTGCTTCCAGAAAATCATTGGTATCCTCTAAAAAGGAAGGGACGCCTAACAATAAAGGGAGCAATAGCCAGTCCAAGTACTGGGATAGAGGTTCGGTAAGAGACCCGATACCTGCAATTATCGGTCGCCCAGGTGGATCTACCAATGATTTGTGGATTTTAGGCCTGTAATACCAGACTGGTTTTACTGGATATAAAGGGAACAATTTTTCTGCTGTTTTTTTCGGACAACACTTGGAATGCAACATATTTCCACAACAATGAACGCAGAGACTGCTGCAGTTTAAATGTTGGATCCATTTTAAGGGGAGAGTAAATAGTTCTATCACTGAGCTGTCTTTCGGCTTCCCTCATATTTTTCACCCTTAGTTATATTCGATGGCGCTTTGGGATATTGCAAAGCTTTAATGTCTTTAATGACTTGCCTTTGAAAAAGATCTAAGCTACTTTCAGCTGACAAGGGTGGAGTATAAGCAGACTTTATGCCTCGGGTGAAGTTATCCTGTTCAAAAGTGTTAACTGGTACTGTATCCATATCACAACCTTGCAACTCAAGAAGTGCCATAACTATTTCTTGATCAAGGGGTTCAATATCTTTATTAAAGTGAAAGCCCAAAGGGCCTATTCTACTAGGATTCTCTGCTACTATAGATTTCTTAGCAGAAACAGGTATATTCTTAAAGTGCCTATAGAGATTCAACTTCCTGACCCCTTTGAATAAATCCACTTCAAACTGTGATGCATCAAAATCATTAACTAAACTGTAATTGAGTCCTTTCGACAGAACTGACAATCACTGTCTAGATTTCGATCACTGAGATTCACGACGTTGAAGCCTAAGGGGAGGCCCAAATGGGAGCCTCCCTCTGGCTTCAATGCCGCCATCCCACTTGCTTCTTCTTGTAATTGCTTCTTAAAGGCATTCTTGGCTGTCCGGCCTCTTCTGATCCGCCTTCTAAAGGGGCGGTACTGGAATCTAGATTACGTTCTGTCGATGTAAAGTTATCGCCACTGTGCGATTTATTGGTAGCATCCTCAGGAGCACTCGAATCAGTCTGTTGTCCAGCCTTCTTGATTTTTCTTCTTATATGCTCGTTTTTTTCTGAATGATCGCTTCTGTGTTTTCCAATTGAAGATTTTGCCATTTTCGTAGGTAGTCGATTTCGGCTTGAACTGGAATCAACCGTTTCTCCAATTTGTTTAAAAAAATCTGAAATTGGTTATCCATTTTCCGAACTTGCTTGTGGATGCGATTTTCACGCAGCCCCATTCACTTCTATAGGGTCAGCGTTGCGTGAAAAACGCAGAATATAGAACCTGCTGCGATTTTCATGCAATGCACAAATATTGCGTGAAAACCAATGCTCATGTACACAGACCCATTGAAATGAATGGGTCCGGATTCAGTGCGGGCACAGTGCGTTCGCATCACGCATTGAACCCGCGCGGAATACTCGCTCGTGTGAAAGGGGCCTTAGACTGACGCTGGGTATGATGGCGTCTCTACATTACGTCGACGGATCCACCTCCAGCACAGGGGCTTATTAAGACCTGCGTCTAGAATGCCAGTCTTAATAAATGACCCCCATAGTTTTAAAATGGGCAAGTTTAATCAACAGGTTGCAGCGTTTTAGAATAAAACATATGGGGAGATATATTAATATTGGTGTATCGTACACAGTAACCTGGAGTAAAATGCATTTATTACGAGGTGCACGGACACATCTTTTGTTTGTCCATGTGTGCTTTTTATTTGTTCTAATTTTAGGCTGACTTAGGAAATTCTCACATACCGTATTTTCTGTAAAAATACTTGCTTGTAAAATCCTATTACTTATGCCCTCAATAATACTACAGTGTCGATTTGCACGTGATTGCAACAGTGGCATCATTCAGGGATTCTCTCCATAACCCAGGCTAAAGTAATCCAAGTGCCAATGCTAAACTGCACTATAGTCCAAAAAATCTCATTTTTTCATAGTGACTTTAGTGACTAATTGAATGATTTAGAATTGTTCAGCAATACATAACCATTCTTGCACATACAATGAGACTGTGATATAAAAGAGCAACGACACAAGTTCTTTGTTTTGGAGGAATTCATGACTTACAGGGGTTGGCAGGCAATGTCCGTTAGTAAATCTTTCCATGTTCACAAAATAGCCACTGTGTATGCAATCATTTGTATTCATAACTAGTGGTGTTAGAATTTCTAAATTGTTCCATCAGCCTCTTATTTGGAGCAGTCTAATTTTCTACAAAATATGGTATCAAGTGTAAGAAGCTGGAGAATGGAAACCTAGTTTTGTATGCTGAAGGGGTTCCACACATCTGAATTGTATTATAAAGTGTGAATTACATTACATACAATGTATCTATTTGGGCAATGTATGCTTAATGTGCCATAAATGTGCCATCTGTATATCTTGGGTATACGTATTTTCTCCCGTATATAATTTTTCTCTCCATGCCTGCTAAAGTGAACAGGCTCTTCCTGGCATGTTATCAGAGGTGGGCTGCATGCTCTGAACCACTCAGATTCCCCTTCTGCTGCACCTTTCCAATCTCACAGCATGCGGCCTCACATAGACCTAAGTAGAAAGAAACTACAGCTGCATACACATCCTCTTCCTACCTCCATGTCCTCTAGGTCATCAATAATAAAATCCCGGAAAACCCCTTTAATCTGCAGGTTTAAAGGGGCATCTGTCAGCAGATTTGTACCTATGAATCTGGCTGATCTATTACATGTGCACTTGGCAGCTGAAGGCATCTGCGTTGGTCCCATGTTTATATGTGCTAGCATTTCTGATAAAAATTAAGTTTTTATATATGCAAATTAGCCTCTAGGAGCAACAGGGGAGTTGCTGTTACACCTAGAGGCTCTGCTTTCTCTGAAACTGCTGCGCCCTCTGCACTTTAATTGATTGGACCAGGCAGTGAAAATGTCATCACTCCTGGCCCTATCAATCAAAGTGGAGAGGATGCGGCAGTTACAGAGAAAGCAGAGCCTCTAGGTGTAACAGCAACGCCCCCGTTGCTCCTAGAGGTTAATTTGCAAATATTTAAAGAGAACCTGTCATCAACTTTATGCTGTCCATACTAACGGCAGAATAAAGTAGAGACAGGTGAGTTGATTTCACCAGTCTGTCATTTATAAGTTAAAAGTAAGTGGTTGCCGAGAACCAACATCACAATCATTGCAGACTGGGTGTTAGCCCAGCGGTCCGTGCCGGTGCTGCTGCCTCTAACCACGGGCAGGGGCGCCGGGCTCCATCGTTCCCTCCTGCGTGCCGTGCTGACAAGCGCAGGCAGCAAGTAACTTAAATATGGTGTCTGTGATCCATGCCAGAGTTTCCTTCCTGCTGGAGACTTGTACTGGTGTTTGGGTGTGTCTCTCTTCACCTATGAAGCAGCACATACACGCCCTCTGTCTCACTAGCCTATGGCTGTGTTGCAGCAGGTATTTAAAGGTGCTTCCTACCACAGGAAGAAGCTTGAGCAACCTCATGGTTTTACAGTGCTAAGGTATCTCTCTTGTTTGCTTTGCTGTGTACCGGACCTTGCTTATTGAACTACTGGACTTTGCCTGTTTGCCACCTTCCCTGACCTCGGATCTCGTTTATGGACTTTGTTTGTTTACCGCTTGCCTCTGACTTCGCTTACTGACTTCGGTTGATTGCCGCCTGTCCAGACCCGGAACCTCCTGGCCATGCAAGTCCCCTCGGTGCTTGCACCGAGTACTCTGACCCCCTGGTCAGCTGCCACTGACTCAGGGACTGCTCTGTAGTAGCCCCTGGCAACTACCCTAATGGCCCAAGCCTATCCTCACCATCAGAGGCTCTAGTGAAGACCAGGTAGTGGCTTAGTTATGCCCCTCCAGAATATACCCAGTCAGTGGCGCAGTGGGTCCACACCTGCTTGCATAACAGTTTGCTCAGGCCATGGACCCCGCTGATCCGAACCCTCCCAGTTTCCCCAAGTTACACCAGGAGTTGGCCCAACAGCGTGAGAGACAGGATCAAATACTGTCCTATTTACGTAATGTGAATATGCGTCTAAATGACCTGACATCTGCTAACCCAGTGTTATCGGGCTCCTCTGCCCCGGTTAATTCGGCTCCTGCTCCACCATATTCCTACGTACCAGGATCTGGACCTCATCTCTCAACTCCTCCATGCTTCAATGGTGATCCTAAGCAGTGTCGGGGGTTCATAAATCAATGCACCCTTCATTTTGAACTCTTGCCCCACCAATTTTCCTCAGACTGAGCCAAAGTGGCTTTTCTTATGTCACACCTTACTGGGGAGGCACTGACCTGGATCAACCCTCTCTGGGAAAGGAAGGACCCAGTCATAATGAATCTACAGGCCTTCTTAGAAGCCTTCCGCAGGGTGTTCAACGAGCCCGGACGCACCACCTCAGCCACATCCTCCCTACTGTGGTTGCTTCAAGGGAACTAATCCATGGGCCAGTATGCAGTCCAGTTCCATACGCTAGCCTCTGAACTTGGCTTGAATAATGAGGCACTTGTGGCTACCTTTTGTTAGGGTCTCTATGGGAGAATTAAAGATGAGCTGGCCGAACGGGATGTTCCGTCCACCTTGGATGACCTCATCTCCCTGGCTACTCAAATTGATTTATGGTTCCAGGAACGTGCCAGAGAAGTGGCACGTGAGGGGAGACCTTTTCGCCTGGCGTCTTCTTCTCAGCAAGCTCCTAAACCTCTGCCTTCCCTGTTGTCTGCAGTTCCTGAGCCCATGCAGGTCGACCAAGTTAGGCTGACTGAACAGGAACGTGATCACCGCCGTGCCAAAGGACTTTGTTTCTATTGTGGTGGTTCTGATCATGTGCTCCGTGCTTGTTCCCTGAAGCTGGGAAACTCCCGGGCCTAGGGTCCGTTGGAAAGGCGGCCCTAGGTGAAGATAATTCCTCTTCACCCCTGACTCTGCCGGCAACATTGTCGTTTGGAGATAAACGGTTCACGGAGACCCCTCATCTGGATTCTGGATTGGCAGGAAACTTCCTGCAGCAAGCCATAGTGGATCGACATCGTATTCCAGTCCGACGCCTGCAGAGACCATTAATGGTGTCATCTGTCGATGGAAGGGCTCTATCTGAGTCTGTACAATTTTCTACTGAACCTGTGAAACTACATGTAGAAGCTCTTCATTCAGGAGAAATTTCGTTCTTGATTCTTCGAAGTCTCTCTCATCCTCTCCTTTTGGGGCTACCATGGCTCCATACCCATAGACCTGCTGCTCGGTCACCCTGGGTACCACCAAATCTTGAAAATCTGCCTGCAGCATACCATGCCTATGCCGACATCTTCAATAAGAAGGAGGCTGAGACATTACCTCCACACAGGCCCTATGATTGTCCTATTGATCTGGTTCCTGGATCTTCACCTCCCCGTGGTCCCATTTATCCTCTGTCACCAGCAGAGACACAAGCCATGTCTGACTATATCAAAGAAAATCTTGACAGATGACTTATCCGGAAATCATCCTCTCCGACTGGCGCTGGCTTCTTCTTTGTAAAGAAAAAAGACGGTTCTCTCCGGCCATGCATTGATTATAGGGGCCTAAATAAAATCACTATCAAGAACAAATACCCTCTTCCCCTTATTCCAGAGTTCTTTGACCGTCTCAGAGAAGCTAAGATCTTCTCCAAATTATATCTGCGTGGTGCCTACAACTTGATCCGAATTCATCAAGGGGACGAGTGGAAGACCGCCTTTAACACCCGTGACGGTCACTATGAATATCTGGTGTTGCTTTTGGACGAAGCAATGCCCCTTTAGTGTTCCAAGAATTCATTAACGATATCTTTAGAGACTTGTTATACTCTTGTGTTGTGGTCTATCTCGAGGATATCCTTGTCTTGTCTCCAGATTTGGCTACTCACCAGAAGCAGGTTCGTCTGGTCCTACAAAGGCTAAGAAAAAATCGTCTGTATGACAAGTTTGAAAAATGCATCTTCGAACAATCCTCGCTTCCATTTTTAGGGTACATAATATCTGATACTGGCCTGCAGATGGATCCTGAGAAGCTGTCTGCAATTTTGAAGTGGCCTCGTCCTTCTGGTTTAAAGGCAATTTAACGTTTCCTGGGGTTCGCCAACTACTACCGCCAATTTGTACCACACTTATCTTCTTTGACAGCCAACATCTCTGCCTTGATGCATAAAGGGGCGAATCACAAAAATTGGTCTGCTGAGGCTAAATTAGCCTTTCAAGCCTTGAAGCAGGCCTTCTCTGTGGCTCCAGTACTCCATCATCCTGATGCCAGTAAGACATTTTTCATGGAGGTGGATGCATCGTCTATCGGAGCTGGGGCGGTGCTTTCACAAACATCGCCTTCAGTAAAGATGAAAATCTGTGGCTTCTTTTCCAGGGCCTTCGCCGCTCCTGAGCACAACTACTCGATTGGGGACAGAGAGTTGTTGGCCATCAAGATGGCATTGGAGGAATGGCATTACCTTTTGGAAGGATCCAGTCATCCTGTAGTGATCTATACTGACCACAAGAACCTCACCTACCTACAGTCTGCACAAAGACTTAATCCTCGACAAGCTCGATGGTCCCTGTTCTTTGCGCGTTTTGATTTTGTTCTTTATTTTCGTGCTGCCGATAAGATCATCAAAGCAGATGCTCTTTCAAGATTCTTTGATTGAACTGACTAGGAGGAGGAGCCCCAATTCATCATTGATCCCGCTACAATCTCGGCCTGTCCTGTCAAGCTATCCGAAATCCCTCCTGGAAAGACCTTTAATGCATAGTCTCTCAGAAAGCAAATCTTACTATGGGACCATTCATCTAAAGTGGCGGGTCATGCTGGTCAGCGAAAGACCTTCAGGATCATTGCGCAGCGGTACTGGTGACCATCCATGCGACAAGATATCCAAGAATTTGTAGCTGCCTGTCCATCCTGTGTGCAAAATAAGACTTCTAAACAACGTCCAGCCAGCCTTCTGTTTCCTGTTACTGAGGTTCGCTGGCAGCAAATAGCTATGGACTTTATCACGGATCTACTGACTTCCTCCAGGTGTTCCGTAATTTGGGTAGTGGTTGACCGCTTCTCTAAAATGACACATTTGTCCCTCTGCCTGGACTTCCTTCTGCTCCCCAACTGGCCAAGAAAGGCGTACAGTTGACGTCAAAATTCTGGAGAGCTCTCTGCAAGCTATTAAATCTATCTCTGGACCTCGTCAGCTTATCATCCTCAGTCCAACAGTCAGGTGGAGCGTGTCAACCAAATTCTTACAAACTTTTTGCGCCACTTCACTAACAGTCATCACGACAACTGGGTCAAACTATTGCCTTGGGCTGAGTTACAACAATCATGTCAGCGAGTCTTCCAAAAAAATCTAAATTTTTTGTTGTTTATGGCCAACAACCGAATATCCCACTCCCGGTGTCTTCTTCTTCCGGTATCCCTGCTGCAGATGCCACATCAAGAGACTTCTCTAAAATCTGGGAGGAGACCAGGGGAGATCTGAAAGTGGCTTCTGTGCGCATGAAGGAGGCTGCTGATAAAAGACGTAGGGATTCGCCTGAGTTCCGTCCTGGTGTTAAAGTGTGGCTTGCCTCCAAATATATCCGGCTCAAAATACCCTCTTACAAATTGGGCCCACGCTTCATCGGTCCATTTGAAATTCTGGAGCAAATCAATAATGTTTCCTACAAACTTAAGCTGCTGGCCTCTCTCTGGGTACGCTTCATCAGTCCATTTGAAATTCTGGAGCAAATCAATAATGTTTCCTACAAACTTAAGCTGCTGGCCTCTCTCTGGGTACAGAATTCCTTCCACGTTTTCCTGCTGAAGCCTGTCTTCCTGAATAGTTTTTTCAAGAAACCTGTCTCAGGTCCTGTTGTGGTCAGTGATGAGAACGTCTATGAGGTAAAAGCTATTCTGGATATGAAGAAGAGTAGAGGGAAAACCCTGTTTCTGGTGGATTGGAAGGGATTTGACCCTGAGGAAAGATCTTGGGAACCTAGAGAAAACATCAACACACCTCTTCTTCTTCTGAAAAAATTATTGTCCAGGAACAGGCCTGAGGAGAGGGGGCGTAAGAGGGGGGTACTACGTTTCCCGTTTGCCGCCTACCCTGACATCAGATCTCGTTTATGGACTTTGTTTGTTTACCGCCTGCCTCTGACCTCGGACTTCGCTTACTGACTTCAGTTGATTGTCGCCTGTCCAGACCCGGAACCTCCTGGCTACGCAAGTCCCCTCGATGCTTGCACCGAGTACTCTGACCCCCTGGTCAGCTGCCACTGACTTGGGGACTGCTCTGGAGTAGCCCTGGCAACTACCCTAAAGGCCCAAGCCTATCCTCACCATCAGAGGCTCTAGTAAAGACCAGGTAGTGGCTTAGTTACGCCCCTCCAGAGTATACCCAGTCAGTGGTGCAGTGGGTCCACACCAGCTTGCATAACACTGTGCCTGGAAAAGAGTCATGGCCACATGAGAAGAGTCATGGTTATTCATAAATTCATGATCCACCTGCCCACCTGCTGATGATTGACAGTCTTCTACCTAGTTTTCTCCCTTTCTTTTTAGGAGAGAACTGCCATTCATCAGCAGGTGGACGGGGAGAGCAGGAGCTTATAAATAACTCGAAGAAACATAGTTCCCTTGAAAAGGACTTTGTAGTTTTAAACAGTCATGCAGGAAAGGGCATCCATTTGTGGGTAGGAGGGAGAAGATATTTGTGATATAAATGCTATGGTGATCGTAACATACTGAGAGCAATAATATCACCATAACATTTCCATCAGTGATTGTAAGCCAAAACCATGATTGGAGCCTCCACAGACATAAGGTATAAGGGAAAGATCTGTACCTGTTCTGTATTTAGAGCCGCACCTGGTTTTGGGTGTACAATCACTGATGGAAATCACTGACCGTGTGACTCAGGTCTTATGCAACAAAGACCTGCACAAGAACGAAAAACTGCATGTTTGTGGGGGACTGGAATGTGACAATCATAGGACAGTAATCAGATTTTTTACTGAGATATACTTCAGTTAGACTGAAGTTAGAGAAAGCCTTCAGCAATTCAGAGTGATAAATGATCCCACAGACACTCTCTGACTGTTTAATATCAGCAGATGAATTATTCATTGCCGGAGTTGGCTTAATGCATTGTGTTCTCATTCATGGCTCGTAATTGAATGCTCGCCAAGTTATAAAAAATTCATTGTTCTGCTGAATTAAACGTTTATTTTTTAAGATGGGGGAACTCCAGGGCATCTTTTTATTGTTGGAAAATCCCTTTCAAAAGGCCAAGGCTACTAGTGTGTGGCCCGGGCCATATTTTGCATATTCAGAATGCAATACTCAAGGCATATTTTTGGTGCATTGTATGCAATTTTAAGAAAGAATCTGTTATAATGTACAGCAAAAAAAATTGTAGCACCATGTTAGCCAGAAAAATCAATGCAATATTAACTAATTTTGTGTAAAAAAAAAAATGTAAAGAGGTATTCCAATCGGGATGATACGCCATCAGTGTCAGACACGTTTGGGTCCCACCTCTGGGACCAACTCCTATCTCCAGAACGTGGCCCCTGAAGTGAAGAAGAGCACACCATGCACGCTTAGCTTGTTCTCCATTCCTTGCTATGGGATTTCTGAAAATAGCCAAGCAAGCACCAGCAGCTATTTTTGGAAGTCTCATAGCAGTGAATAAAACTACTTATTCTGGGGCAACCCCTTTAATGCACGTTGTGCTTCAAGAAACAAAATTCACATTAAGGGCTCATGCACACGAACATATTTTGTTTCTGGAATCATTCACTTCAATGGGAATCATTCACTCTAATGGGACCACAAAAAAAAAGGAAATTATTTTGTGTGCATTCCGTTTCAATATGTCACATAGTTGCTCCATAAAAGGGATAGAACAAAACCTATTCTTCTCCATTTTGCCGACAATGGATCCGCAAAAAAAACAGATGCAATACAGACGTCATCCTTATTTTTTGTGGATCCGTGTTTTTCGGACCCCAAAAAAAACACAATTGGCCGTGTGCATGAGCCCTAACTGAGTGACGAACTGAGCACTTACATGTTGCCCTGCTATTCTACCATCCAAGATGGACGTATTCTTATACTATCTGATGCGCACTGTGCATTTGTAGCCCAAAGAACTTTCTACAGCCCTGCTCTAAGATTGGTCAGCACTGTTCACATGAGCATTGCTGGCCAATCCAAGAGCAGCAGAAAGCAGGTAGTCAGAGAAGGAGGCATAATGTAATTGTAAATTAAATTGCAAAAATCGGCCTGGGATTTAAGGTGAAAAGTCGCTGGGTACTGAAGGGGTTAAAGTGACCCCATACATCTAGCTATTTTTAATCCAGAGCAACATATGGAGAATCTGCTACATTTGGATTACACTACATGGGTCTTTTTAGAGAACCTTTAATCACAAAATGTGTATGCCTTTTTTTCTTTTTCTTTTTTTATACTGTGATGCATAATTGCATGAAGACACCCCTGAGTAAAATTTGCTAGGTGGCATTGTGGCAACACATCTACTTTCAGGCAATTTATGGAAGGTATAGTATGATTTCCTTTAAGGCCTCATGCACACGACCGTATGTATTTTGCGATCCGCAAAAAATATGGATGACGTCCGTGTGCATTCCGGATTTTCGGCCCCAAATACAACAGTCCTATCCTTGTCCGTAATGCGTACAATAATAGAACATGTTCTATTTTTTTGCGACACGGAAATACAGACATACGGACATGGAATGCACACGGAGTAACTTCTGGATTTTTTTGCAGACCCATTGAAAAAAAACGGGACAGACATGGAAAGAAAATACGTTCATGTGCATGAGGCCTAATGGTGCAGTTTAGGTTTCCTGTACAGGACAGAAGAACTCGCCTCTGTTTTCACACTATGTGTTCAATTGATTGGTTTTACTGGTAAATACAAGTGTGTGGGAGTCTTTGTAATTTCTCTGTGGATTACGTATGTCAAGTAGACAGAAGACACAGTGCTCTTAAATAATGATGGGCTCACCTTACTTTGTCCTTGAAAGACATCTTTGGCAAATATACTTTTTGATTGCTAACATGTGCTGGAGTATAGAACAGAGTAATGTGATTAAATGGGATATACCATAAATGTTAATTCAATCTCAACAGTATTCCTAATAAAGCTTACATTTCAGCATTGTCGTACAGTGGCATTTACATAATACAATTATGTCTGTTAATGGCTTTATTATAAGATGCTGAATTTTATTAGGGGTGATAAAGCAACCCCCCTGACCTTAGGTGAACAGTTATATCCGCTGTTTAATGGCAGTGCAGAAAGGTAAAATCACCAACAGACATGGGATAAGATGAGTCATCAGTTCTCTACAATGGAAACTAGGGGATTAATTAGGAGGCCTTCCTATATCAAATAACATATGGTTCTCTTCCTGCGGCTAATTTTTGGCAGGTAATAGGTGTACTCTTTGCTGAAGACACTGGGGGGACATTTATCAATCATGGCAAAAAAATACTAACGTTACAAATCAAAAGTGGGGATTTGTTTTACCTCATATTAAAAGGTGCACACCACTTGTAAAATGGGACTTTTTAAAATATAAACTTGATTATATGCTATTTCTCTTGATTTGCAAAATTTTAACACCAATAGCACTAAAATGCAACTTTTTTAAACTGAAATGTACCATTTCACACATGACTTTTGAAACATATTTGCGACTTTTGAGGCATATTTGCAACATTTTCAGCAGTAAATTGCGATTTTTGTATCAGACTTGGGACGTTTTTGTTATTGTTTTGTTGGTTGTCAGTTTACTGGCAATACCCTGTTAAGCTCATTTATATTAGATAAAATACATCCTGTTTTAATACGTACCTAGCACTTGTTCCCATGAGGAGTTGTTTTTTCTTTTCATAAATGCAACTTTTTCTAAAAAGTGGCATCTTAATGCCATAAATGCAGCTTTTTAGACAAAACACCACCACATAAGCTGCCCTAATTGGAGCCATTACTGACGATAAGAGGATGATAAATGAGGTGTAATAGCCCCGCCACTTTGACATTTAGAACTCATTTCTGGCGTGATGCATTCTTTCGGTGAAAATTCTGGAGAAAAAAGTTGATATGTTTGGCGCAAATCAAAATGCCATTCTTTTTGGCTCATTTTACGCCATAATTCTGGTGCAACATGCTTAGTAAATGTCTCCCGTTGGTTCCATTTTGAAATCATCTACAAAATGATCAAAATGGGATCAATGCTGTGTCTACTTGAAGCTGTAGTTTACAGCAACTTGCCATATGGCACATAGATACTTTACAGTGTACCCGTAAAAAAAACAGCCACAAGACATTAGAGGGTTCGATCAGTGGGGGTCCAGGCACGTAGAAGAAGAGTTTAGCTGAATGAAGTGCCCCATTGGTTCCAATTTGCATTTACAGGTTTATGCGCTATATACTTTCTTCAGTTGAACATGTATCTATGAAGATGGCCAAAACAATCAAGATCCAATCAAGATCATTTTGATTGGATTTTTCCTACTAAACTGATAAAGTTCTATCTAGCTGCAGCAGCCACCAAGGGGAACTAACTGCGTATGGATTTTTTAATTGAACCCGTCACCATGAAAATGCAAAAAATAATCTGCAGGCAGCAGACTGTAATATAGTTTTGTAGGAAGACATGTATGACATGTAAAACTTGTATTTTATACATTTATATTCCTGCTCATTCTGAGCTTTGAAGACAAGGTGGTGGTCCTATCAGTGATTGACAGCTCTCTGTATACACAGAGGGAAGGCGGTCAGTCATTGATAGGGCCGTCTCCTTGTCTTCAGTCAGTGATTGACAGCTCTCTGTATACACAGTCATAGAGGGGAGGCTGTCAGTCACTGATAGGACCGTCTCCTTGTCTTCAGTCAGTGACTGACAGCTATCTCTGTATACACAGTCATAGAGGGAAGGCTGTCAGTCACTGATAGGACCAAATCCTTGTCTTCAGTCAGTGACTGACAGCTATTTCTGTATACACAGTCATAGAGGGAAGGCTGGCAGTCACTGATAGGACTGTCTCCTTGTCTTCAGTCAGTGACTGACAGCTATTTCTGTATACACAGTCATAGAGGGAAGGCTGTCAGTCACTGATAGGACCGTTTTCTTGTCTTTAGTCAGTGACTGACAGCTCTCTCTGTATACACAGTCATAGAGGGAAGGCGGTCAGTCACTGATAGGACCGTCTCCTTGTCTTCAGTCAGTGACTGACAGCTCTCTCTGTATACACAGTCATAGAGGGAAGGCTGTCAGTCACTGATAGGACCATCTCCTTGTCTTCAGTCAGTGACTGACAGCTATCTCTGTATACACAGTCATAGAGGGAAGGCTGTCAGTCACTGATAGGACCGTCTCCTTGTCTTCAGTCAGTGACTGACAGATATCTCTGTATACACAGTCATAGAGGGAAGACTGTCAGTCACTGAGAGCACCATCTCCTTGTCTTCAGTCAGTGACTGACAGCTTTCTCTGTATACACAGTCATAGAGGGAAGGCAGTCATCACTGATAGGACCGTCTCCTTGTCTTCAGTAAGTGACTGACAGCTATCTCTGTATACACAGTCACAGAAGGAAGGCTGTCAGTCACTGATTGGACCGTCTCCTTGTCTTCAGTCAGTGACTGACAGCTATCTCTGTATACACAGTCATAGAGGGAAGGCTGTCAGTCATTGATAGGACCGTCTCCTTGTCTTCAGTCAGTGACTGACAGCTATCTCTGTATACACAGTCATAGAGAGAAGGCTGTCAGTCACTGATAGGACCGTCTCCTTGTCTTCAGTCAGTGACTGACAGCTATCTCTGTATACACAGCCATAGAGGGAAGGCTGTCAGTCACTGATAGGACGTCTCCTTGTCTTCAGTCAGTGACTGACAGCTATCTCTGTATACACAGTCATAGAGGGAAGGCTGTCATCACTGATAGGACCGTCTCCTTGTCTTCAGTCAGTGACTGACAGCTATCTCTGTATACACAGTCATAGAGGGGAGGCTGTCAGTCACTGATAGGACGTCTCCTTGTCTTCAGTCAGTGACTGACAGCTATCTCTGTATACACAGTCATAGAGGGAAGGCTCTCAGTCACTGATAGGACCATCTCCTTGTCTTCAGTCAGTGATTGACAGCTCTCTGTATACACAGTCATAGAGGGGAGGCTGTCAGTCATTGATAGGACCGTCTCCTTGTCTTCAGTCAGTGACTGACAGCTATCTCTGTATACACAGTCATAGAGGGAAGGCTGTCAATCACTGATAGGACCGTCTCCTTGTCTTCAGTCAGTGACTGACAGCTATCTCTGTATACACAGTCATAGAGGGAATGCTGTCAGTCACTGATAGGACCGTCTCCTTGTCTTCAGTCAGTGACTGACAGCTATCTCTGTATACACAGTCATAGAGGGAAGGCTGCGGGTCACTGATAGGACCATCTCCTTGTCTTCAGTCAGTGACTGACAGCTATCTCTGTATACACAGTCATAGAGGGGAGGCTGTCAGTCACTGATAGGACCTCCTCCTTGTCTTCAGTCAGTGACTGACAGCTATCTCTGTATACACAGTCATAGAGGGAATGCTGTCATCACTGATAGGACCGTCTCCTTGTCTTCAGTCAGTGACTGACAGCTATCTCTGTATACACAGTCATAGAGGGAAGGCTGTCATCACTGATAGGACTGTCTCCTTGTCTTCAGTCAGTGACTGACGGCTCTCTGTATACACAGTCATAGAGGGGAGGATGTCATCACTGATAGGACCTCCTCCTTGTCTTCAGTCAGTGACTGACAGCTATCTCTGTATACACAGTCATAGAGGGAAGGCTGTCAGTCACTGATAGGACCTCCTCCTTGTCTTCAAAACCCAGAAGGAGAACATAAATGGATAAAATACAAGTTTTACTAAATCTTTTCCTCTAAAATTATATATGTGCTCAGCTCCTCCTGCTCTATATCAGGCTGCCTTCAGCTCAGACACGATGTTCCAGGTGACAGGTTTCCTTTAACCCCTTCCTGACCGCCCAATGTAAATTACGTTGGGAGTCGGGTATTTAAATATGGTGCCGCTCACGAGCGCAGCGTACACCATAGCCGTCAAGTCCATGCTGTTTTTAAATAAAAAATGAGCCCTCACACAGCTCCGTACACTTAAATGGCGATAAGAAAAAAATCCTTTTTTCTCTAGTTTTTAATTGGATCTGCAAATTACGGATGCGGTCCAGATGCCATCCATTTTAGTTTTTTTGCGGAATCACTGACTCCAGACATGGTCCACATTTTGCAGACATATTCATTTTGCAGAACGGATATACGGATGCAGACAGCACATGGAGTCTCTGTCTGTTCCCCAAAAAAGATAGAACATGTCCTATAATTGGATGTAAAATGCAGTCAACAAGTCTGCAAAAAATGCAGATGCAATACAAACAGTATCCATATTTTGCAGATCTGCAACTTGAGCGCAAAATACATACGGTCGTGTGCATGAGGCCTTAAAGAGACATACCCTTAAAGGGAATTCGTCATTATGGCATTTGTCATATGTACTAAATGTACTCACCTTTTAGTGGAGTATTTTCTTTGCTAACAGCCAGATCTACAGGATATACTCCAAGAACATGACCTGGGGATTTACTGCGCAAGTACAAAACCACATGAGGGGCTTTTTAAGTGAAAAGCCCAACATCCCTGAGCAGTTTCGCCACAAGCCTAACCTAATAGTGACACAGTGGGTCCACTCTCCTGTCCTGACCATGGCACTTGCATAGGAAAGTGTTGCGGGATGCTCTGTGGCATGTGCAGAGGTCACTGTGCCAGCTTATTGAGGTGCCTCACTATCCAATGTGAAACCTGCAAGATTTCGTTCTAATATAGACAATAGCTTAAGTGTAACCATACTGAAACTGTAATTTTCCAAATTTTAACAGGTTTGTCCCATATGTGTAACCCTTTTTTTTTTTTTACATGCAGCCGGTCAACCAATCTGTGCTTCTCAACTAGATTTACAATTGCTGAACTCAATCTGGGAGAAGCTGCAGGAGAAGTCCTTTGCTGTGGCCTCTCTGGCTATGTGATTGAGAAATGGGCTCTGTGATAGTAGGATAACACATGGCTATTTCTTGATTATGTGTATTTTAGACCACCAGCAACTTGAGTATGATGTTAATGGGTAAATTATGGGAACACAGGAAATATAGTAGAATTAGTACATGCATCAGTACAGCACAGTAAAATACAGGATGTAGTTTATCAGTACCCTTATTAGTGACATGGTTGCAATTAACCGTCACTTCAATAGCGGTCTAGGAATTTCACATAATGTATTATCAAACAGTCAGAGATCAATTAAGTAGATTTTTTGCAATAAATGTTACTGGGGTTTCAAGTCACATTTGAAAAAAAGCACAATTTAAGGTCTGCATAATAAAGTAATATTATAAAGTAATAAAATAAATATTATAAGTAAACTAACTTATAGTATATGTGTTACACTGGCGGTCCATGCCTGCCACTGCTCCGCCCCTTCCCTGTATGCACAAACACCACGCTACTACGGTGGCCACTGGCTTCACCCAAGAAAGCCGAACCTCACCGGCCACGCCCCCAAACTGATACACCACGCCCACCTCAGTGAAGACACCCCCCCGTCCGGTGAAGCCACACCCCTCATCACCGAAAGGGGGGGGAAATGGGGGAGGAGCAGGAAGAAGTTTCTGTGGGGAATATGAGCTGGGGGCAGCCAGGGTGCTTCTCTCCCCCTCAGTCAGCCACAGGGAGCCATGTCTGCGGCTCTAGTGATTGACTGGAGGTGAGAGAAGCCTCAGTCAGTTGCTGCAACTCACGTTCACAATGCTGCAGTCTGAGTGTGAGCTACTGAAAGGGTGGACATCCTTGTGTCCGTCCAGGCCCTGAGCCGGACAGGGAGCCAGAAAACCGGACTGTCCGGCCTAAAACCGGACGTCTGGCCACGCTACTCACCTTGTGCCCGACGCTATCCTACTCTCCCACCGTCCTCGTTAGTTCATGCATGCTGTGGCTTGCAATTTTGATAGGCCTCCTGACTTGTGCTATAGGGCGCTCCAGACCACCGGCGTTCTTGTTAGTTCTTGCAAGCTGCAGCCTGCGAGTTCCTGTTAGGCCACCTAACTTGTGCTATAGGGCGCTCCAGGCCACCGGCATCCTTGTAAGGTACTGCAGGCTGCAAATGTAATGAATCTAAAGCACTTATGAGAGCCCAAGTTCAGCCACCTACTTATTTAGTAAAAAAAGCTAAATCAATTAATAAAGTATATTAGAACATTTCCAACATTTTAAATGTATAAAGTTGCTTAAAAGTTTAGTTACTCTTTAATGACTAATTGTTATTGGAAACTTGATATTGTGACCAGACTGAAAGATCATACCTTGGCCTTGAGAAATGTGTTGAAGATGACAGGGACTTTAATTTAACCAACTACAGTATTTTCTTTCTGCAGAAGTGGCCAAACTTTTTCAGTATGGTGTTTACTTTTTGTGGTGCTTAAGTTGTCTGTTTTCTCTATAAATTTCAGAAAAGGCATACACTGACGTGCCATCACAACAGGACTTATTGCAACCCTTTCAAGATCAGGTGATTTTCCTTTGTTTCTTTTTCATTTTTTACTCCCAGCACTCCTAAAGCCATAACTTTTTTTTTTTTTTTCATTCACATATCCATATGCGGACTTGTTTTTTGCAGGAAAAGAGGCACTTTTTAGGCGCTATTTACAGTTGCATACAATATGGTGGAGGGCGGGAAAAAACTAAAAATGAGATCAAATTGGAAAGAAAAACCCAATCCTGCAACAGTTTTTTGGGTTTTGTTTTAACGGCGTTCACTATACGGTAAAGCTGACCATATGTATATTTTTTCTTTTGTTTTTATACTGTTGCCATATTCTAACTATATCCTTATAACCTTTTTGTAGTAATGTGTAAGGAGCTGTGTGAGGGCTTATTTTTTGCAGGCTAATCTGTACTTTTCAGTGATACCATGTTGGGGTGAGTTAGAATTTTTGATAATTTTTCATCTTATTTTTTGTGGGAGAATAAGTGACCAAAAAACAGCAAATCGGCCATTTAGACTTTTTATTTCTTTCTGTTTCACCGTATGGGATAAATATTTTTTTATATTTTAATAGTACAAGTGTTTTTGCAATTGATGTGCATTAGCATCGGAGACTATGGGGGACATTTACTAAGCATGTTGTGCCAGAATTATGGTGTAAAATGTGCCAAAAAGAATAGCATTTTAATTTGCACCAAATATATCAACAGTTTTCTCCAGAATTTTCACCATAAAGAATGCATCATGCCAGAAATTAGTTATAAATGTCAAAATGGGAGGGGCTATCAAATTGGCGCATATTACACCTCATTTATCATCCTCTTATGGGTGGAAATGGCTCAAATTGTTGCAGACAATTAAGCCAGCTTATGTGGTGGTGTTTTGTGAAAACAGTCGCATTTATGGCATAAAGATGCGACTTTTTTGTCAAAAAGTCGCATTTATGAAAAGAAAAACCAACTCCTCATGGGAACAAGTGATAAGTAAGTATTAAAACCGGATGATATAAATGAGCCAAACAGCTGGGTTTTGTCAGAAAATTGTCATTCAACAAAAACAAAACAATAACAAAAAAGTCCAGAGTCTAAGACAAAAGTCGCATTTTACCACTGGAAATGTCGCAAATATGCTTCAAAAGTCGCAAATATGTTTCAAAAGTCGCAAATGCTGTCTGGAGAGGGGTGGCTGAAAAGGAGCATTTCTGTTTAAAAAAGTCTCAGTTTAGTGTTATTGGTGTTAAAATGTTGCAAATCGAGAGAAATAGGTGGATAATCAAGTTGATAAAGTATTTAAAAAAGTCGCATTGTACAAGCAGCGTACTCCTCTTCATATCTAATATGAAACAAATCACCACTTTTGATTTGTAACGTTTGAGTCCTGTTACGATTGGTTTCAGTTTCAATTTTGCAAAGAGGAATAGAAGATAGCACAATCTTCAGCTTCCTCCTTCCCAAGTGCGCTGCTCCGGCCGGTAGCTTGCGCGCATGAATAGAAGCCACACTGCTGTTTACCCGCTTTCACGACATTACAGAGAAAAACATGGAGGGAAGTTTGGGGGTTCTACTTTTAGGGTTATTGCACAAATAAAACCAGATCCAAGAGGGTGGGATTATATCAAACTCATGTCTAGAAACGAGAGTAAATGGATTTTCAATTTGAACAGTCTTGCACCTACAGGACTGAACCAGGAGATAGAACTATTTGCTTTTCAGTGAATATACACTCACCTAAAAAATTATTAGGAACACCATACTAATACGGTGTTGGACCCCCTTTTGCCTTCAGAACTGCCTTAATTCTACGTGGCATTGATTCAACAAGGTGCTGATAGCATTCTTTAGAAATGTTGGCCCATATTGATAGGATAGCATCTTGCAGTTGATGGAGATTTGAGGGATGCACATCCAGGGCACGAAGCTCCCGTTCCACCACATCTCAAAGATGCTCTATTGGGTTGAGATCTGGTGACTGTGGGCGCCATTTTAGTACAGTGAACTCATTGTCATGTTCAAGAAACCAATTTGAAATGATTCGAGCTTTGTGACATGGTGCATTATCCTGCTGGAAGTAGCCATCAGGGGATGGATACATGTTCTCATTCTGTTTACGCCAAATTCGGACTCTACCATTTGAATGTCTCAACAGAAATCGAGACTCATCAGACCAGGCAACATTTTTCCAGTCTTCAACAGTTCAATTTTGGTGAGCTCGTGCAAATTGTAGCCTCTTTTTCCTATTTGTAGTGGAGATGAGTGGTACCCGGTGGGGTCTTCTGCTGTTGTAGCCCATCCGCCTCAAGGTTGTGCATGTTGTGGCTTCACAAATGCTTTGCTGCATACCTCGGTTGTAACGAGTGGTTATTTCAGTCAACGTTGCTCTTCTATCAGCTTGAATCAGTCGGCCCATTCTCCTCTGACCTCTAGCATCCACAAGGCATTTTTGCCCACAGGACTGCCGCATACTGGATGTTTTTCCCTTTTCATACCAATCTTTGTAAACCCTAGAAATGGTTGTGCGTGAAAATCCCAGTAACTGAGCAGATTGTGAAATACTCAGACCGGCCCGTCTGGCACCAACAACCATGCCACGCTCAAAATTGCTTAAATCACCTTTCTTTCCCATTCTGACATTCAGTTTGGAGTTCTGGAGATTGTCTTGACCAGAACCACACCCCTAAATGCATTGAAGCAACTGCCATGTGATTGGTTGACTAGATAATTGCATTAATGAGAAATAGAACAGGTGTTCCTAATAATTCTTTAGGTGAGTGTATATTAGGATAGGTAATAACTAGTGATGATCGAGCATGCTTGGCCAAACATCAGTTCGGCACATCGCGGTGTTCGTCCGAATACCACATGTGCTCGAGAGCCATGCTCGAATCTCCTCCCTGCACATTTGTTGGCTGCTATGCAGCCAATAAACGTGCCGGTAAGTACTGCCACTCAATGTAATGCCATAGCCATGTTGGTTACTGCCATTCCAGTGATTTGCTGGCCGGAACGTGTCATTGGGTGCTATAAAGCACCCGATGATACGTGGTTCGGCCAATCTTAGTCAGCGAAAGCTGTGCTGTAGAAGGGACAGATAGTGTAGGGAATTGAATGTTATTTTTTGGTTAGGCTGGGTTGGTGTTAGCGACCCAAAAGTCCTTTTAAGGACTATTGTATCTGGCAGCAATATATATTATTAGCGCAACCTGCGCTGAATTGCGTGCAATTGTTAGAGACCCAAAAGTCCTTTTAAGGACTATTGTTGTATCTGACAGCAATATATATTTTTAGCGCAACCTGCGCTAAATAGCTTGCAATTATTTGGCCGCTGCAGACAGCGACATTATCTGCTCTACATTTCCTGTGTAACGTGTGCGCCGCCTAAAAAAGGACGTCCCATGGTCTGTTTCCCCCAATGGAATGTACGAGAAAAGGAGATTTTTTGTGAAACTCACCTGTAAAATCTTTTTCTCGTCTTTTCCATTGGGGGACACAGACCATGGGTATAGCTTAGAGGTATTAGTAGGAGGGACACTATGCAAATACAAAAGAGAGCTCCTCCTCCTTGGGCTATACCCCCAGGCTCCACCAGGAGAAACTCAGGCGTTGCAAAAGCAGTAGGAGAAGGAGAAAGAAAAAATAATGGAAGCCACCGGACCAAAACCCGTGAGGTCCAACCACAAACAGAACTGAACTGAACCCCTCCTGCAACAGGTAGAATGGGTGGGAGCTGTGTCCCCCAATGGAAAAGACGAGAAAAAGATTTTACAGGTGAGTTTCACAAAAAATCTCCTTTTCTCGTACATTCCATTGGGGGAAACAGACCATGGGACGTCCCAAAGCAGTCCATGGGGTGGGAAAAACACATCAGCACCACCAGGAGGAACGTCCAACGGTCAAACAGGAACCACAGCCTGCAAAACCCTGCGGCCAAAGACAGCATCAGCCGAAGACAGAGTATGCAACTGATAAAACTTTGTAAAAGTATGTAAGGACGACCAGGTGGCCGCCTTACACAGCTGATACCCAGTGGCACGATTACGCCTTGCCCAGGAAGCTCCCACTGCCCTAGTGGAGTGAGCGGTAATCCGAGCCGGGGGAACCTTACCATGAGCGCGATAAGCCGTGGAGATAGTCGAGCGGATCTATCGCGCCACAGTGACCTTGGAGGCCACCAGACCCTTATGAGGTCCCACGGGGATCACAAAGAGAGAGTCTGAACGGCGGACTGAGGCGGTAGCCGACAGATACACCTTCAGGGTCCGGACAACATCCAGGGAATGGAGAGCGCGTTCCTTGGGGTTTGCCGGAGAGGGACAAAAGGAAGGCAGGACAAGATCCTCGTTAAGGTGGAAGGGAGAGACCACCTTGGGCAAAAAGGAGGGGACTGGACGGGGCACCACCTTATCCTGGTGAAAAACCAGAAAAGACTCCTGGCAGTAAAGTGCGGCCAGCTCCGATACCCACCTGATGGAAGTTATGGCCACAAGGAAGACCACTTTCCAGGTGAGAATGAGGGAGGTCTCACTGACCCGAGGCTCGAAGTGGGCCGTCTGGAGGGCGCGCAGGACCAAATTGAGATCCCAAGGAGGTAAAGGGGGGACGTACGGAGGGACCGAATGCGCCACCCCCTGAAGAAAGGTCCTCACAGGACCCAGGAGAGCAAGGGACTTCTGAAAAAAGACAGCCAGAGCCGAAACCTGACCCTTCAGGGAGCTCAGCGACAGTCCCATCTCGAGTCTGGACTGAAGAAACGAGAGTACCATCGGAATGGAAAAACGAAGGGGAGGGAAACCAGAGTCCTCACAAAAGGCAAGGAAGGCCTTCCAGGTACGATAGTAAATCCGGGAGGAAGCCGGCTTCCTTGCTCTGATCATGGTTCTAACCACTGAATCCAAGAACCCCCTCTTCTTCAGGATGGCGGTTTCAACAGCCACGCCGTTAAACTAAGTGACTGTAAATTCCGGTGGAAGAGCGGGCCCTGAGACAGTAGATCTTCTCTGTCGGGAAAAGGCCATGGGGCGTCCACCAGCATCCGAGCCACGTCCGAGAACATGCGCGGCGAGGCCAATCCGGGGCGATGAGAACGGTCGGGATCCCTTCCACATCGATCTTGCGTAGAACCTTCGGCAGCAGAGGAAGTGGGGGGAAGACATAGAGGAGGCTGAAGTCCTGCCACGGAGACACCAGCGCGTCCACCCTGTATGCCTTCGGATCCCGGGCGCGAGCCAGGAACACCGGGAGCTTGTTGTTGAGTCTGGATGCCATCAAGTCGACATCCGGACAGCCCCACTGGTGGCAGACGTCTTCGAATACATCCGGATGCAGAGACCACTCGCCTGGATCTACCTTGTTGCGGCTTAGAAAGTCCGCTGTCTAGTTGTCTACTCCTGGAATGTATACTGCTGACAGCACCGGGAACGTGCGACTCCGCCCACAGTAAAATTCCCCTCACCTCCTGCATCACCGCCCGGCTGCGGGTCCCGCCTTGATGGTTGATGCCCGACTGAATCCTCACTGGGGGGTCGGCAAGGAGAGGAGTCCAATGGGAGAGGGAGTGGAAAATCGCTCTCAGCTCCAGGATGTTGATCGGGAGGCGAGATTCCGCCGCCGACCAAACCCCCTGAACGGTGCGGGACAGGAGAACTCTGCCCCAACCCAGGAGGCTGGCATTGGTGGTGACGATCGTCCAGGAGAACGGTAGGAAAGATCTTCCCGACGTCAGGGTCATAGGGGGCAGCCACCAAGGAAGAGCTGCCCGAACCCGCAGAGACAGGCGGATGCGAGCGTCCAGACCACGAGAGGTCTTGTCCCAGAGGGAAAGGATCTCCTGTTGCAGCGAACGAGTGTGAAACTGGGCATATGGTACGGCCTCGAAAGAGGCCACCATAAGATCCAGGACCCGCATGCACTCCCGGATGGAGAGACACGGGAAGCGCAGCAGGTGCAACACTGCCCCCTGGATCTGGGAGGACTTGGAGACTGGAAGAAACACTTTGGCAGCCGAGGTATCCAAAACCATCCCCGGGAAGGAGAGCTTCTGGGACGGGAGGAGAGAGGATTTTGGGAAGTTGATCAGCCAGTCGAACTGTTCCAGAGTCTGAACATTGATCCGGACGCTGTCCTCGGCCTGCGGAAGCGAGGGGGCCTTTATCAGGATGTCGTCCAGGTAGGGCAGCAACGGAATGCCCCTGGTGCAAAGAAGCGCCATGAGCGGCGCTAGGACCTTGGTAAAGACCCGAGGGGCAGTCGCTAACCCGAAAGGAAGGGCGACAAACTAATAGTGCCCGCCACCAATGGTGAAGCGCAGGAATCGTTGGTGAGATTCTGCGATAGGAACATGCAGATAGGCGTCCTGGATGTCTACGGACGCGAGGAACTCCCCTGGAAGAAGAGAAACAATAACGGAGTGGAGGGATTCCATTTGAAACCTCCGCACCCGCAGAAACTTGTTAAGCAGTTTCAGATCCAGGATCGGACGCACGACTCCTCTTTCTTTGGGACCACGAACAGGTTTGAATAGAAACCTGTGCCCTGTTCCTCTGGGAGAACTGGGGTAATAACCCCCCGGTCCAGAAGGGAAGAAACCGCCATCAAGAAATCCGAGGCTCGGGACGGATCCCCCGGAACTCGAGAAGGGAAAAAAACTTTTCGGCGGTCTAGACGCAAATTCTATCTTGTAACCTGACGTTACAATTTCTAGAGCCCAGGCGTCTTGAACATGAGCCCTCCAAACCCGCTGATAAGAGAGCAGGCGGCCCCCCACCACGAGGGGTGGGGGCGTCCCTTCATGCGGAAAACTGCTTGGGAGCAGCAGGGCGGGCCGACTGTGCCCTCGGGCGCCAAGAAGGCTGGGGCTTAAAGGAGGGCTTCTTGCAGGAGTCCTGTGACCCCCCTGCGGAGGAAGCAGACGACGTCCTGCTAGAAGAGAAGCGGCGAAAGGACTGGTATCGGGAACCGGAAGACCTGGTCCGAAAGGGGCGCTTGGACCTGGGTTGGGGAAGATGAGTGCTCTTGCCCCCAGTAGCGACAGAGATTAACTCATCCAGCTGAGCCCCAAAAAGTCTGGAACCCTCAAAAGGGGAGGTTAGCAAGGGAACGCTTAGGAGAAGCGTCGGCATCCCACACCTTCAACCAGACCTCTCTGCGCTGAATAACCAAGAGGGCTGAAATGCGGGCAAAGAGGGAACCAATGTCCATGGAAGCCTTGCAAAGGAACTTTGAAGCCTGAGACATCTGGAGAACCAAATCCAGTGTGTCAGCAGACGAATCTTGTTCCGCCAGGTCTTGGTGGTGGCGCTGCAACCACACCAAGAGGGCTCTAGCCACCCATGCCGAGGCTTGGATTTGGAAAGAGAATCTAGGCGCCTGTCCACAGCGTCCTGCAGAGAGGAGCCGTCTAAGACAGGGAGGGCCGTGTTTTGGGCTAACCTGGCCACCAGGGGATCCACCTTAGGGGGAGAAGACCACTTTTCCACACTGTCAGCCAGAAAAGGGTAAAGCGTATCCATGCGCTTGGTGGCAGAGAACTTTTGATTAGGACGGTCCCAGGCCCTGGATATGACTGCGGAAAATTCCTCATGGGCAGGAAACACGGCAGCCTCCGGCTTCTTGGGCGGGAGAAGGGCAAACTCCTGACTAGTGGAAGGAGGAGAATCCCCTTGGAGATTAAAGGTGTCATGGACAGCCGCCACTAAGTCAGCCACCATGGTGGAGAGCTTAGGCGGGGGGTCTCGCTCCATGACCTCGTCCGAGCCGGACAATTCCCCTTCAGACCTGCGCTCCCTAGGAGGAAGAAAGTCATCCGAACGCGCCTCTAGACGCGGGGGGGGAAGCGGAGTCATCCGAGGAGGGATGCTGCCGCTCACGCTGCCTCTTAGCGATCAAGCGTCCTCTGTGGGAACCACTGAGAGGAGACTAAGCAAAGACTGAGTTTCTCCTTGTGGAGCCTGGGGGTATAGCCCGAGGAGGAGGAGCTCTCTTTTGTATTTGCATAGTGTCCCTCCTACTAATACCTCTAAGCTATACCCATGGTCTGTGTCCCCCAATGGAATGTACAAGAAATATCTGTGACATCCAGTGTACTTTTTCCGTAGATGCTGCGAACAACGACATTATCTGCACTACATCTCCTGTTTAACGTGTGCGCATACTAAAATATCTGTGACATCCAGTGTACTTTTCCTGTAGACACTGCGGACAGCAACATTATCTACACTTACAAAAAATGCGCTACTGTACGTGTGACATACTTGCAAGCATATATACTATTTAATATGCGGAAGGCAAGCAGTAAGGGACGGGGAAGTGGCCGTGCTGCTGATGGTGCACGCAGAGGCCGAAGACCCTGGGCGCGGTGAAACTGTGCCTGCTGCCAGAGCACAAGAAACATGCTCATCCACGATACCTAGCTTCATGTCCCAGTTTGCAGGGCGGCGAAGGACACCACTCTCGAAGTCACACCAGTGCGACCAGGTGGTCGGTTGGATTGCAGCAGATAATGCTTCCAGTTGGTTAAGCACCACCCTGTCTTCCACAAAGTCCAGTCTCAGTAGCCAAGAGTCTGGCCAACAGAATCCTCACCCTGATCCTCCTTCCTCCCACCATGGAGAGTCTTGGCAAACAAGTGATCCCACACTTGGATATTCCGAGGAGCTCTTTTTATTGCATTTCCTTGATTTGGGCCTCTTGCCAAGCACGCTTAAAGAGGGACATGAGGAGATCGTGTGCACTGATGTCCAAACTCTTGAGCATCCACAGTCACAAGATGACTGTGGGGAACGGCAATTAGTGTTTTACGAGGTGGATGATGATGATGATGATGATGATAAGACACAGTTGACAATAAGTCAACGGCAATTAGTGTCTCAAGAGGTTGATGATGAGGATGAGACACAGTTGTCAAAAAGAGGAGTTGTTGTTAGGTCAACAAGTCAGGAGGATGACCAGAGTGAGGAAGTGGAAGAGGAGGTGGTGGACGATGAAATCATTGACCCTACCTGGGAAGGTGGCAAGCCGAGTGAGGACAGCAGTACAGAGGGGGAGGGATACGCAGCACCGCAACAGGCTGGAAGAGGCAGTGGGGTGGCAAAGCCACACCAAACAGGCTCGCAACTGTTCCCCAAAGCACCTCTTTTCGGAAATCTCCCTTGCCAAGGGCTAGGTGTTCCGCAGTCTGGTGCTTTTTTGAGGAAAGTGCGGACGATAAAAGAATGGTCATTTGCAACCTGTGCCGTACCAAAATGAGCAGGGGCGTGAACTCTAGAAACCTCACCACCACCAGCATGATCCGCCACATGGCATCAGAGCACCCTAATAGGTGGGCGAACGCCTGGGTCCACAATCAGTGTCTGCGGGTCACACCACTGCCTCCTCTTCCCCTGTGTTACGTGCTGACTTATCCCCTGTCCAAGAAGCAGGCCCGGATGCTTCCCACCCTGCACCTGGACCTTCGCAAGCACCATCAGCTACCACATCCACTTCTGCGTCCCAGCGCAGTGTACAGATGTCCATACCCCAGGCCTTTGAACGAAAGCGCAAATACCCAGCCACCCACCCACGGGCCATAGCACTAAATGTGCACCTTTACAAATTGCTGGCCCTGGAAATGTTGACATTTAGGCTTGTGGACACTAATGCTTTCCATAGCCTGATGGTGGCGGCGGTCCCTCGATACTCAGTCCCCAGCCGCCATTATTTTTCCCGGTGTGCCATCCCCGCCTTACACCAGCATGTGTCCCGTAACATCACTCGTGCCCTGACCAACGCAGTTATTGGGAAGGTCCACTTAACGACTGACACATGGACAAGTGTTTGTGACCAGGGACGCTACATTTCCCTGACGGCACACTGGATGAACGTTGTGGAGGCCGGAAGCGAGTCGTACCCTGGGATAGAACATGTGCTACCGACGCCAAGGATTGCGGGCCCTACTTCCATCAGGATTTTTGCCACCACCTACATTAGTGGCTGCAACCCCCCCTCCTTCTCCTCCTCCTCCACTTCCACCTCTGAATTAATATCTTGCAGCACCAGTCAGCCATCAGTCAGTAGCTGGAAGCAGTGTAGCAGTGGGGAAGCAGCAACAGGCCGTGCTTAAACTAATATGTTTAGGTGACAAACAGCACACCGCCGCAGAGCTGTGGCAGGGTATAAGGGACCAGACTGAGCTGTGTCTCTCGCCACTCAAGCTACAACCAGGCATGGTTGTGTCTGATAATGGCTGTAACTTGGTGGTGGCTTTGTAGCTTGACAAGCTCACACACATCCCATGCCTAGCCCACGTGTTCAACTTAGTGGTTCAGCGGTTTCTCAAAACCTACCCAAATTTGAGCTACTGGTGAAGGTGCGCCACTTGTGTGCCCATTTCCGATAGTCATCTACAGCTGCCGCCAGTCTGTCAACGCTGCAGCAGCACTTGCAATTGCCAGCTCACCGACTATTGTGCAACGTGAGCACGTGCTGGAACTCCACGTTATATATTTTGGCCAGGCTTTGTGAGCAGCAGAGGGCAGTAGTGGAATATCAGCTGCCCCATGGTCATCGCCTTTCCAGTCAGGTTCCGCTCTTCACAAGCAACAAGTGGGCATGGATTTCTGACCTCTGAGGTTTTACGCAACTTTGAGGAATCAACACAGATGGTGAGAAGCGATGCCGCTATTATCAGAGTAACTATCCCACTTCTGTGTCTACTGAAACGCTCGCTGCTCACAATAAAGGAGGACGCTTTGCATGTGGAAGAGGTGGAAATGGGGGAAGACAGTACACAGGGTTATAGCCAGACCACCCTCCGTTCGTCTTCTCAGCGTGAATTGGATGATGATGAGGAGGAATAGGAGACGGTTGCCTCCGATACAGAGGGTAGTACCCACAGCAGGTTTATTCCATCTGTTCAGCGTGGATGGGCCGAAGAGGAGGAGGAGGAGATTGAGAGTCATCCTCCTGATGAGGACAGCGAAGTCTTGTCTGTTGGGACTCTGGCACACATGGCTGACTTTATGTTATGCTGCCTTTCCCATGATCCTCACGTTATACGCATTTTGGCCAACACTGATTACTGGTTGTTCAACCTTCTGATCTCTCATTCCTGTGGTGGAGAGGACTAGCAAAATGGTGCAATACCAGAAGGTCCTTGTGGAAAAATTGCTCCAAAAATTTCCATCTGACAACGGTGGCAGCAGAGTACATAGTTCCTTGGGCAACCGAGGAGGGGAGATGAGGGGAACACACAGCAGTTCCAACAGAGGCAAGGCAACACTCTCCAAAGCCTGGGACAGTTTCTTGACCCCCGCCAGCAACCTCACCATGATGCACGGCCTAGTGTCACAAGCAGAGAAAAGTTTTGGAAGATGGTGAAGGAGTACGTAGCAGACCGTGTCAGCGTCCTCAATGATCCCTCTGTGCCTCACAACTATTGGGTGTCCAAGCTGGACACGTGGCACGAACTGGCACTCTACGCCTTAGAAGTGCTGGCCTGCCCTGCCCTGACTGTCAACTGAAAATGCTGACAGGTTGACTCTTATCAAAATGAACAAGGCCTGGATTGCCCCTGACTTTTCTACTCCACTAAAGGAAAGCGGCTGAACATAAAGGCACTTTAAATGTGGCTTTTATGGTGTATTGAATACACTGTATTCCTATTCACCCCTTCCACCACAAAAAAGGGTATATGGTTCAATCTTCCTTTTCTCCTCCTCCTCCTCCATCATATCAACATGCTTATTAGGCTGCCCTCGCTCCTAATATTTTAGAGGGTCAGCTCAGCAGCAGGCCCTCAACCATAATTTTTTCCATGCTCAGCTCAGCAGCAGGCCCTCAACCATAATTTTTTCCATGGTCAGATCAGCAGCAGGCCCTCAACCATAATTTTTTCGATGGTCAGTTCAGCAGCAGGCCCTCGCCCATAATGTTTTAGATGGTCAGATCAGCAGCAGGCACTAGCCGCTAATGTTTTAGAGCAGCAGATCCTCACTCCTGATGTTTTAGATGGTCAGCTCAGCAGAAGACCCTCACCCCTAATGTTTTAGATGGTCAGCTCGACAGCAGGCCTTCGCCCCTAATGTTTTAGATAGGCAGCTCAGCAGCAGGCCCTCGCCCATAATGTTTTAGATGGTCAGCTCAGCAACAGGCCCTCGTCCATAATTTTTTAGAGAGTCAGGTCACCAGCAGACCCTCAACCATAATTTTTTAGATGGTCAGTTACAAGGAACCATCGATGGTCAGCTCAGCAGTAGACCCTCACCCCTAATTTTTTAGATGGTCAGATCAGCAGCAGTCCCTTACCCCTAATGTTTTTGAGGGTCACCAGTAGGCCATTAATCATAATTTTTCAAGTGTGTGTATGATGCCCTCCTTTATGTGTAATAAAGGGTGTATTGGAGTGCCGGTTCCTTGTAATTTTTAGTAGCCCTTTCACTTAGTGCATAGGCTTTATGAGTGTAAGAGTCCCACTACCTGAACATTTGTACCACAATGTGAATGAGGCCCTCCTTTATGTGATATACAGGTTGTATCGGAGTGCCTCGTCCTTGTAATTTTGGCAGCACTTGCACTTAATATACAAGTAAATATACAGGAAAGAATGTTTCCAAACAATTTTTCCTCTAAAATCAATTTTATCTTTGGTTTTGTGCGTATTATTGTCAGTCTGTAAAATTGGCGTACTATTTGGACCTGGGAGTCCAAGATGCATGCAGACATCCTTCCCATGCTGTTCCCGAATCATTTCAGTGGTGTTTCCATCAATTTCTGACCTTTTCATGTGAACCAGACACCCTCCCCTCTTCAGAGCAGGGGGTGCCTGGTTTAATGCTGGTTCTCCCATTGACTTCCATTGTGCTCGGTAGAGAAAGATAAATCATTTCAGAACTTTTTCCACCTTTAGGCCTCATGCACACGACCGTTGTTTTGGTCCGCATCCGAGCCGCAGTTTTTTCAGCTCAGATGCGGACCCATTCACTTGAATGGGCCGCAAAAGATGCGGAGAGCACTCCATGTGCTGTCCGCATCCGTTGCTCCGTTCCGTAGCCCCGCAAAAAAAATACAACATGTCCTATTCTTGTCCGTTTTGCGGACAAGAATAGGCATTTCTACAATGGGCCGCCCGTTCCGCAAATTGCAGAAGGCACACAGGCGGCTTCCGTTTTTTGCGGATCCGTGGTTTGCAGACCGCAAAAAAACAGAACGGTCATGTGCATGTAGCCTTAATGTGACCTATAAACTGTACAACTCAATTGAAAAACAAACTGAAATCTTTTAGGTGGAGGGAGGGAAAAATATAAAAATAAAATAATATGGTTGCATAAGTGTTCCCACCCTTAAACTAATACTTTGTTGAAGCACCTTTTGATTTTATTACAGCACTCAGTCTTTTTGGGTATGAGTCTATCAGCATGGCAGATTTTGACTTGTTTCGTTGAAGAAAAATATTTAAGGGGTAGTTGCAGAGTCAAAACCACTATCACTGAAAACAACTACCTAAAACTTAACTTTTATTAAAGATTATTAAATATGTATCCCTTACAGGGGACCAATGGACACATGGACAAACACAGAAAGAGCTATTGTCAACTAGGCAGACGGCTAATGCTGTAAGATAGAGGTACAGGGCAGCACGTATATGTTCCTGATGTCTGTCCCTCAATTGCCCTCAAACTATCCTCAGCCTAGAAGTGCACCTGAGTGGTAGGAGCACTCTGTCCACGTGCCGTGACTGCCTGTCCTTAGAAAAGCCCTTACTAATGATAAAATATACAATACATCATCTACCAAATACCAAAGAGAGGATACATGGTTTTTAGTTTACACTTAGTATGATACACACCTCGTACATATCGAGAACAGTATAGATTTACGGTCCCGATCAAAAACAATATTAAATTACTCGTCCCAAAAACAATATTAAATTACTCCCGACGCATTTCCCCTTGTAATGTTAAAGGTTCGTCAGGGGACACAGGTATCAAATGATGCCAGTCAGATATCATAGCATGTGTGTCACAAATACACAGCAAAAGCAAAACAAAAAACAAAAACAAAAACTAAACCAAAAAACTGGGGCACCCTCAAACCAGCACTGGTCTATGAGCGTAATTAGACACAAAATATGTACAAAAAGGAAAAATATATACGCATTTCACTTCTGCAGTTATATATGGTAAAGCGTTCAGGGTCCTATTTCAGTACAAAAAGGAAAAAAAATATACGCATCTCACTGTTGCATTTATTTGTGGTGAAAGACTTTAGGGGCCTATTTCAGTACAAAACGAAAAATATATATGCATTTCACTTCTGCAGTTATTAATATTTCAGTACAAAAACTAAATATATTCAGCGTTCACTGTTGCAGTTATATGTGGCAAAACCTTTAGTGACGTATTTCGGTCAAAAAACAAAATACCTCAGCATTCAGCGCTGCAGTAATATTTGTGATAAAACCTTTAGTGATGTATTTTGGTAGAAAACGAAAAATATATTCTTATAAAAATTTTGCCTTATTAACCCCTTAAGGAAAAAAAAGGTCATATTTCACCTTAAGGACCAGGCCATTTTTTGCAAATCTGACCAGTGTCACTTTATGTGTGAATAACTTTAAAACGCTTTTACTTATCCAGGCCATTCTGAGATAGTTTTTTCGTCACATATTGTACTTCATGACACTGGTAAAATGGAGTAAAAAAAATTCATTTTTATATATAAAAAATACCAAATTTACCAAAAATTAGCAAATTTCCAAGTTTAAATTTCTCTACTTCTAAAATACATAGTAATACCTACAAAAATAGTTATTAATTTACATTCCCCATATGTCTACTTTATGTTTAGATCATTTTGGGAATGCCATTTTATTTTTTGGGGACGTTACAAGGCTTAGAAGTTTAGACGCAAATCTTGAAATTTTTCAGAAAATTTCTAAAACCCACTTTTTTAGGACCAGTTCAGCTCTGAAGTCACTTTGTGAGGCTTACATAATACTAACCACCTAAAAATGACCCCATTCATCAAGGTATTCAAAACTGATTTGACAAACTTTGTTAACCCTTTAGGTGTTCCACATGAATTAATAGAAAATAGAGATAAAATTTCACTTTTTGGGTAGATTTTCCATTTGAATAAATTTTTTCCATTTACAAAGCAAGGGTTAACAGCCAAACAAACTCAATATTTATGGCCCTGAATCTGTAGTTTACAGAAACACCCCATATGTGGTTGTAAACTTCTGTACGGGCACACGGCAGGGTGCAGAAAGAAAGGAATGCCATACGGTTTTTGGAAGGCAGATTTTGCTGGACTGGTTTTTTGACACCATGTCCCATTTGAAGCCCCCCTGATGCACCCCTAGAGTAGAAACTCCAAAAAAGTGACCCATTTTGGAAACTACGGGATAGGGTGGCAGTTTTTTTGGTACTATTTTAGGGTACATATTTTTTGTTGCTTTATATTACACTTTTTGTGAGGCAAGGTACCAAGAAATAGCTGTTTTGGCACAGTTTTTATTTTTTGTTACTTACAAAATTAATATGACAGGTTAGATCATGTGGTATTTTTATAGACCAGGTTATTACCGACGCGGTCATTGTACCACTCGGCGGCCTCCTCATACTGCTGCCACCTCCAGACTCTGTCATTGTGCCACTCTATGGCCTCCTACTGATGCTGCTGCCACCACCTTCAAACTTTGTGCCAATCGGTGGCCTTCTCCTGATGCTGCTACTACTACTGCTGCCGTCACCTCCAGACTCTGTCATTGTGCCACTCTGTGACTTCCTTATGATGCTGCCACCTCCACACTCCAGGAACTCTCCCCTCCCCTGCTGGAGGGGGGACAGAGCTCATATGCTCCAATCCTCTACCTGGGCATTCGTTAACCTCTTATTTGTTTCTCATGTGTGTTAAAACCACCACACCCTATGAGAAAATCACCTAACACAGTATAAAATCGCTCAGGATGTATAGTGTAAACAGAGTCTGTCATTGTGCCACTCGGTGGCCTCCTCATACTGCTGCAAACTCCAGACTTTTTCATAGTGCCACTCGGTGGCCATCTCCTGATGCTGCTACTGCTGCTGCCGCCACCTCCAGACTCTGTCATTGTGCCAAAATGAAAAAATAGGAAGTTACAGCACTCACTTTCAAGAGGTTTCTTTTTGTCTTTATTCATTGCTTCAATACATCAGACAAGGACAATCCATCCACCTTACGACCATTGTTTATGCGTTTCGAACAAACAGTTCTTAATTGTAACAAAGAAGTATGCCTAAATGAGGAAATTTAAAGTCCAGGCAGAGCTCATATGCTCCAATCCTCTACCTGGGTGTCACGGGGTAGCATCACGGGTATAAAGATAGAGCGGAGGTGAACCCCCTGAGCTGCCCACCCGCCCTAGGTGACAAGGCGCAACTGGGAGACAGTCCCTGACCTGAGTAAGTGCAAGCAGAGAGATAGAGACAGCAGGGAAGCGGACAGCAGACAGAGAGGTGGAACAAGCAAGGTACCACCAAAAAGGAAAGGCAAGGCGGGTCAACTAGCTGGGGTCAGTCCAGGAGGTCACGTCAGTACGAGGGAGGAGACAGACAGATCAGAAAGCGGGCTGATGTCAAAATCCGGGAGGTCACGCCAGTACAAGAGAAGAAGCAAAGACTAAATCCAAAAGCAAGCCGAGGTCAAAATCCGAGAGGTAGCGTCAAGGTTCAGGGAGCAGCAGAAGAGGTGTCAGGAAGCAGATCAAGGGTCAAATCCAAAGGTAAGCTTAATAACAATAATAATACACAGCCTAAGGGACCAAAATCACAGGCAACCTGTAGCCAGCAGGTTGCCTGTATTTATAGTGGGGAGTCAGAGGCATGTGACGTGGCCAGCGTCACATGACCGTCAGACAGACAAGTCGAGCACCGAGTGATCAGCTCGGCGCTCAAGGCAGACCTAGGAGCAGGGAGCCTCCCAGCTAGCAAAAGCCGCCCTGGGAACGAGGCCGAACACAGATCCTCACTCCCGAAGCTAAGCAGCAGGTCTGCGGCTGATGGGAGACCGAGTGCGCCTTCGGCGCCCCGTTACAGTACCCCCCCTTTTACGAGGGGCCACCGGACCCAAGCCCTTGGGTACAAATCTCCCAGGATGCTCATCATGAAATTTCTTGATGAGCCTCGGGGCGTGGATCTCAGTAGCTGGGACCCAAGATCTCTCCTCGGGTCCATAGCCCTTCCAGTGGACCAGGTATTGAAAGGAGTTCCTAACCTTTCTAACATCAATAATTCTAGAGATGATGAATTCCTCCTGACCTTCAACCTCCACAGGTTGAGGAGGTTTTTTAACCGGAACCACTAGTGACACATATCTCTTAAGCAACGACTTATGAAACACATCATGTATACGAAAGGAGTCGGGTAGCTTAAGTCTAAAGGACACTGGGTTAACAACCTCAATAATATTGTATGGTCCAATGAAACGCAGAGAGAATTTCCTAGAACACTGTTTCAAAGTAAGATTCTTAGTCGACAACCACACCTTATCGCCGAGTACAAAATTTACCCCCTTGGAACGTCTTATTGGCATGTTTACACTGGGTTTCCTGGGCCTTTTCCAGGTTCGTTTGAACCTGTGCCCAGACTGTGCACAGTCTAGAGGTAAAAAAATCTGCCTGCGGGTTGTGTGAGGATACAATGGGACTAGAACAAAAGCGAGGATGCTTTTGTTCTAGTCCCATTGTATTGTTACAAAAAAAAAAGGAGACACCTCCGTGGAAGAATTAACTTGATTGTTAATAGCGAATTCTGCCAACGGGAGGTATCTCACCCATAAGAGTTGATTATGTGATATATAGCACCTTAGAAAAAGCTCCACTTCCTGATTTAACCATTCCATCTGCCCATTGGACTGTGGATGGAAAGCAGACGAAAAGAATAAAGAGATGTCGCATCTTCGACAAAAAGACCTCCAAGAACCAGAAACAAACTGAACGCCTCTATCAGAGATGATATTCTCAGGGACACCATGCAGACGTACCACATGTTCAATGAACAAGGATGCTAAGGTCTTCGCATCAGGGAGCTTACTTTAAAAGGAACAAAGTGCACCATCTTGCTAAAACAATCAACCACTACCCACACCACTGATTTCCCCTCAGAAGGGGGCAGATCAGAAATAAAATCCATGGAAATGTGAGACCATGGCTTACAGGGAATGGGTAGTGGTTGTAGTTCACCAGCGGAAAACATAAAACCGTACATCCTTAGACAAAGTGGGCCACCAGAAAGACCTCAGCACCAATTCCTTAGTGGCAGCAATACCTGGATGACCAGAGAGCACAGAGTCATGACATTCACCCAATAATTGAAAACGAAAGCACTCAGGAACAAATAATTTATCTGCCTGTGTTTGTGGAAGAGCAAGTTGCTGAGCCCGTTGAATCTCAGGAAAAATGCGCAGAAACTGCTGCCACAAAGATGCTTGCCGGCAAGATGGGTTCCGGGGAAGAGTCAGGAGGTTGGACGGCATTAAAACTCCGGGACAAGGTATCTGCCTTAATATTTTTACTTCCTGGTCTGAAAGTAACAGAAAAATTAAAATGAGTAAAAAACAGGGGCCATCTGGCTTGTCTAGGATTAGGCTTTTGGCCGCCTCAAAAAAACACTAAGTTCTTATGATCGGTGAAGACAGTAATACGGTGTCTAGCCCCTTCTAAAAAATGCCTCCATTCCTCAAATGCCCATTTTATGGCCAGTAATTTGCGGTTTCCAATATCGTAATTTCTCTCCGAAGGAGAGAACTTACTAGAGAAGAAGGCGCATGGCCTTAAATTAGTGAGGTTAGAAGACCCCTGAGAAAGGATGGCCCCCACACCATCCTCTGAGGCATCAACCTCCACCACAAAAGGTTCCTCGGTTTCGGGCTGAACCAAGACTGGAGCCATCTAAAAAAATTTTAAGGGTATCAAAGGCCCGACAGGCCTCCAACGACTAGTTAACCAGATCAGAACCTTTTTTAGTTAAGTCAGTAAGGGGCTTGGCAATAACAGAAAAATTCTTTATGAATTTACGGTAAAAATTGGCAAATCCAAAAAAGCGTTGGAGTGCCTTTAAGGAGGATGGTCTTACCCAGTCTTGGATAGCCTAAACCTTACTGGGTTCTATTTTAAATGAATGAGGAGTAAGAATATAGCCGAGATAAGAAATCACTTGAACGCCAAAACACACATTAGAGAATTTAACGGACAGATGATTCTCCCTGAGGATTTTAAGAACCAATCTGCTATGAGACACATGATAATCCCAGTCAGGTGAAAAGACAAGAATATCATCGAGATAAACAATCATAACTTTGCCGATGAGTTCTCTAAAAATGTCATTCATGAAATTCTGAAACACAGCTGGGGCACTGCAAAGACCGAATGGCATAACAAGATACTCATGTCCCTCTGGAGTATTAAAAGCAGTTTTCCACTCATCTCCCTCCTTAATACGAACTAGGTTATACGCTCCTTTCAAATATCCGTAAAGAATAAATCAAGGCAACTGGACTTACTGTAGATTTCTTGAAAACGTTTCACTCGTTCTTCCAACGAGCTTTCTCAATTCTGAATGACTGTACAATAATTCTCTGGGAATAAATATGTAACTGAATCAACATCTGGTAATTATACCCAGCATGGGGTCAGAGGTCATTATACCCAGCATAGGGTCAAAGGTGTTGATTCCATTATCCTAATTGGAGTCAGTAGGTGATAATGACCTCCCAGAAAAGGTTGTCAAGACAGCATTGTATGTGGCAGACAATAGATGTCTAACCCCCCGCTTCTACAAGCAAAAACATGGCTGTGCCATGGGATCGCCAGTCTCACCTATTGTAGCGAACCTGTATATGGAGGAAGTAGAAAGGAAAGCCCTGACCACTTTCATGGGAATTACAATGAGTTATTGGTTCAGATATGTGGATGACACTTGGGTTAAAATTCATAAACAAGAGTTACAGGCTTTCACTGACCACATCAACTCAGTGGATCATAACATCAATTTCACGCGGGAAGATATGCTGAACAAACAACTGGCATTTCTGGACTGTCTTATAACAGTGGAAGAGGGAAGGAAGCTGGGAATAGAGGTCTATCGAAAACCAACACACACAGACCAGTACCTGCTATTTGATTCCCACCATCCTCTAGACCACAAACTGGGAGTCACCCAGACTCTACACCACCAGGCAGAGAAAATCCCCACCAGCACAGAGGCCAAGGCAAAGGAATTCAAACACCTCAGAGGGGCACTTAAAACTTGTGGGTATCCAGATTGGGCCTTTGTCAAAACAGAAGGAAGGAGAAGAAAGAGCACCAAGACTACCAGTGAGTGCGAGAAGCATGACAGCCGCAAGAATATGGTTATCCCATATGTAGCTGGGGTGTCTGAGAAACTCAAAAGGATTTTTAATAAACATCACATCCCTGTCTGCTTTAAACCCAGCAACACACTGAGGCAACAACTGGTTCACCCAAAAGACCCAACGCCTAAACACAATATGGACAACATTGTGTACGCAGTCCAGTGCAATGAGGAATGCTCATCAGAACTGTATATCGGCGAAACAAAACAACAACTACATCAGCGTATGGCTCAGCATAGAAGAGCCAAAACCTCTGGTCAAGATTCAGCCGTGTACTTACATCTAAAAGAAACAGGTCACACCTTTGAAGACAGTCAAGTACGTTTTTGGATAAGGAGGCCGATTGGTACAAACGAAGTGTGAAGGAGGCCATCTATGTAAAAATGGAGAAGCCAAGCTTGAATAGAGGCGGGGGGGGGGGGGGGGGGGGGGGGGGAGGGGGGGGGGTTAGACATCTATTGTCTGCCACATACAATGCTGTCTTGACACCTTTTTCTGGGAGGTCATTATCACCTACTGACTCCAATTAGGATAATGGACTCAACACCTTTGACCCTATGCTGGGTATAATGACCTTTGACCCCATGCTGGGTATAATTACCAGATGTTGATTCAGTTACATATTTATTCCCAGAGAATTCTTGTACAGTCACTCAGAATTGAGAAAGCTCATTGGAGGAGCGAGTGAAACGTTTTCAAGAAATCTACAGTAAGTCCAGTTGCCTTGATTTATTCTTTACGGATATACCATGACCTGGATAAATGAGAACCTTCACAGCTCCTCTCAAATCAAATTTAGAAAAACCACGAAGCACCCAAAATCTGGTTAAACAAATCAGGAATCAACGGGATGGAATACTGATTCCTAATAGTGATTTTATTCAAATTTCTATAGTCAATGCAGGGCCTGAGACCACCATCCTTTTTAACGAAAAAGAATCCTGCTCCCAGGGGAGAGGTGGAGCGCCTAATATGTCCCTTCTTGAGACTCTCCTGGATATAGTCATTCATGGCCCTGCGCTCAGGACCGGAAAGATTATAAATCCTTTAGGAAATTTGGACTCGGGTACCAAGTCGATAACACAGTCATAAGACCTATGGGGAGGTAGAGTATCTGTCTCAGTGGTGGAAAAAACATTTGAATAATTAGAAATAAAATGAGGAATAATATCTGATGAAACCCCAGCTTGAACTACGGTTAAGCAAGAACTACAGTTTTCTAACTTTCCCGAACTCCAGTTAATGACCGGATTGTGTTGCTAAAGCCAGGGCATACCAAGGACTACCCGAACAGGAAGATTCTCTAAAACAAAGAAAGAGCATTTTTCGGAGTGGCAGACCCCCACAGACAGGGTAACCTCCGGAGTACGGAGTTTTACCGTGCCCCCTAGCAGGGGGGTAGAATCGATGGCGACAACCTGGATTGGGGTTGACAATTCTAGTATAGGAATTCCCATTTGTTCAACAAATTTGCAATCAATAAAACTAAAAGCTGACCCTGAATCCACAAAGGCATTTCCTGACCCCTTTAAGACTCCAAAGGCAATAGAAACCAGCAACAATAATTTACTTCTTACCACCTCCGGGAGTACCTTGTCCTTGGATGACTTTCCAGAAGGAGGAGTTTTAGGACACTGACTGATCCAGTGGTCGGGATCCCCACAATAAAAACAAGAGCCCCGGCGACGGCGTAGCTCTCTTCGCGTCATCCCAAGTTGCATGGGCTCGTCCGAGTGGGCCTCCATCTTCAGTTCAATGGGGGAAACCTCAGGTTGAAGAAGGGTATGAGGAGAAAACAAATGCTATCGCTGTCTCTCTCTGATCAGTCCATCTAGTCTGATGGCTAGCGTCATGGTCTCCTCTAAAGAGTCAGGACAGGGATGACAAACCAACATGTCTTTTAACTTCTCAGTCAAGCCTGCCCTAAATTGACATTTGAGCGCTGGTTCGTTCCAACCCGAGGGAACACACCACTTGCGGAACTGCGTACAATAATCCTCCATGGGACGATTCCCCTGAGGGCCTTTAGATTGGATTCTGCTACAGAGGCTCGGTCTGGTTCATCATAAAGAACCCCTAACGCCTGGAAAAAGAGGTCCACAGAATTAAGACAAGGGGAATCCGGAGGCAAAGAAAAGGCCCATTCCTAGGGGTCCCCTTGAAGCAGGGAGATGATAATACCAACCCTCTGTGGATCAGGACCAGAAGAGTGAGGACGTAGTCGAAAATAAAGTTTACAGCTTTCCTTGAAAGCTAAAAAAAACTTCGGCAGTCACCCGAAAACCGATCGGGTAATTTAATGTGTGGTTCCACCTGAAAGGTGGCGGGGGCAAGAATGGGGGGAGTTCGGACGGTCTCCTGAACCTGTAGTCTCTCTCCAAGTTTCTGTACTATTTGAGCAAGACCCTGCACATGTTCGGTGAGGCTCTGTAGAGGGTCCATGCTAAATTAAGGCCTGTGATTCTGTCACGGGGTAGCGTCACGGGTATAAAGATAGAGCGGAGGTGCACCCCCTGAGCTGCCACCCGGTCCCCTGTCCCTGCCTACTTGCACCACCTGCCCTAGGTGACGGGGCGCAACTGGGCGACAGTCCCTGACCTGAGTAAGTGCAAGCAGAGAGATAGAGACAGCAGGGAAGCGGACAGCCAATGAGAGGTAGCACTCGATCGGACAGAGAGGTGGAACAAGCAAGGTACCACCAAAAACACAAGGGCGAGACGGGTCAACTAGCCGGGGTCAGTCCAGGAGGTCACGTCAGTACGAGGGAGGAGACAGAGACAGATCCGAGAGCGGGCAGAGGTCAAAATCCGGGAGGTCACGCCAGTACAAGAGAAGAGGCAAAGACAAAATCCAAAAGCAAGCAGAGGTCAAAATCCGAGAGGTAGCGTCAAGGTTCAGGGAGCAGGCAGAAGAGGTGTCAGGAAGCAGATCAAGGGTCAAATCCAAAAGGTAAGCTAAATAACAATAATAATACACAGCCTAAGGGACCAAAATCACAGGGAACTTGTAGCCAGCAGGTTGCCTGTATTTCTAGTGGGGAGTGGGGGTCATGTGACGTGGCCAGAGTCACATGACCGACAGACAGACAAGTCGAGCACCGAGTGATCAGCTCGGCGCTCAAGGCAGACCTAGGAGCAGGGAGCCTCCCAGCTAGCAGAAGCCGCCCTGGGAACGAGGTCAAACACAGATCCTCACTCCCGAAGCTAAGCAGCAGGTCTGCGGCTGATGGGAGACAGAGTGCGCATTCGGCGCCCCGTTACATCGGAGCATTCGTTAACCTCTTTTTTGTTTCTCATGTGTGTTAAAACCACCACACCCTATGAAAAAAATCACCTAACAGTATAAAATCGCTCAGGATGTTTAGTGTGAACAGAGTCACTATACACATCCTGTTTTTTACCTTCTTCTGTATAGAGTGAAAATATATATACACAAACAAAATAATGATAGCTTAATACTCTCCAGTATATAAAAATTAGCAAGCAATATATCAAGTATACATTTTTTCAATAAAAGTGCATAATCTCCTTTTTCAGGTTCAAGCCTGAGGGATCTCGTATTTAATCTAAAAATCCAAAAGGCTTATCTCAAGAGGATGCACTTTTTATGATCCCCTCCTCTCGAGGGAAGCCTCACCTTTTCTATTCCAAATGCCTGAAAAGTTACCACTGCACGATTATGTATTTGAATGAAGTGTTTCGCTGCATTAGAAATATTAGTGAGAGAGGATTTGGCAATATAATTGAGATGCTCCAAAATCCTATTTTTAAACTTTCTCGATGTGCTGCCCACATACATTAGATCACATACAACACACTGAATGATATAATAGTGTTGCAGTTGATGTAAGTTTTGATGGGAAAAAAAGCAGAGTGGTCCGCATTATGAAAAGTTTTAGTACACAACACATAGCCACAGGCTTTACACGGGTGACCACCACACCTTGTGAAGCCTTGATATCTGAGCCATGTGTTGTGTATTTTTTCTCTTTGACATGTGTACAGTGAAGGTGACAGGATATTTCCCAGAGTGGCCGGTCTCCTGGATGCAATCCTGCATCCATCTCTAAGTATAGAGAGCACAATCTCATCTTCATATAATAAAAGGTAAATATTTTTTAATTGTTTTCTATATTTGGTCAAATTGTCGACTATATGTTAAAACCAGAGTTGGCAATCCTCTGTCTGCCACCCTGAATCTAACCCTTCCCTTTGGGACAACTTGTCTGGGTGGCTCCACATCTGTATGTTCACATGATTTTTCTCTAGAACCTTGCATGTCGCGAGCAAATCCCGGAATAATTCCTCTATCATGTATACTTTTCCTAAATAATAAATCCTTCTGGGATTTGTTTGACGCTATATGCAAGGCTCTACAAAGCATCCAATGGGGATAACCTTTATTATGGAGTCGTGTTTGAATAATCTGACTCTCTCTCTTAAACGCAGCTAACGTGCTGCAGTTTCTGCATGCCCGTATGAATTCACCCACAGGTATCGCTTTAATAGTGTGAATGAGGTGATGACTGTTTGCACATAGAATGGTGTTACCCGTGACCTCTTTACGATAGGTTCCAGTCAGAATCAATTGATCAGGAAACCCTGTTAGTTTAAGATCAAGAAAACTGATGTTATGTTAATCCTGGGACAAAGTGAAATGCAAATGATATGAATTGTCATTAATATAATGCTGTAAATCGTGTATGGCAGATACATCGCCACTCCAAATAAGGAGCAAATCGTCGATGTACCTGCCATACCAATATATGCACTATTGAAAAGGATTATGACTAAAAATGTAACGCTCCTCCCAGTACGACATCGTAAGGTTTGCCAATGAGGGCGAAAATTTTTGGGAGTCGAACAAAAAATTATTGTGCGTCATCAAAAACGACGTCACCTCCACAATATAATCAATAAATTCAGGTTCATAATTGCTATACTTGTTTAGGTGAAATACTAAAGCTAATAAGGCCACTTCATGTGGAAAGGAGGTGTACAGTGAAACAACATGAATAGTTATCCAAGTGTACTCCTTCTTCCACATCACATTATACATAGATCTTACATAGATCTTAGCACATCTGATGTATCCTCAATGTAGCCCAATCTCTGCGTAAGGGAACCTACGTCAGAAACTATAGGGCGTAAAGGCAGAGGATATAAACCCTTATGGACCTTGGGTAAAGCATGCATTATGGGAGTGACCGGTGTTTCGACGTTCAGAAAGCCGAATTGTTTGTCATTAAGGAATCCAAATTGGTTGCCCTTGCATAATAATCGGGCATATTCCTGTTTGTATTGTACAATTTAATCCTTTTCCAGCTTTCTGTAGGTGAAAACATCGGTAAGAATATCTAACATCTGCTGACAATACATGTTACTATCTAAAACAACCACTGATCCCACTTTGTCAGCCATCTTGATTACTACTTCACTTAACTTTTCCAATTCCCCTAGTGTTTTTTTTTTGGGTGAATGTAAGATAATCGGTTTTCATATCATGTGATTTATATATGGCTGCTAATTCTTTTTCTATTACCTCTTGAAATACATCAATACCTTTTGTACGAGACATAATGGGATAGAATTGTGGATTTGGAGTTTTAAAATTCTGATTTCTCATAGTACCCAAAGTTTTATTAGTCCCCAGCTGAAGGTCTGTGAGACAAATGAGAGACAATTGTTCATTAAATAACATATTAATATAATTATTATCAGTCAACTCACCTGTCCCACTCTGACATGCAGCTTCTTCTTCCACACTATAAAAATGTCTAATGACAGTAAGATTTCTAATGAACTCATTTATATCAAGAATTGTTTTAAATAAATTAAAATCAACAGATGGTACAAAATTGAGACGCAATGACAATACATCTATTTGGTCCTTAGTCAGAGACACTTTGGAAAAATTCAGGACATCCAATGGTGTTTGTCCCAATGAAGTTACTTCTTCTGTAAGCACGTGGACATCATGTGCGGTCTTCCGATGTTTGCGTCCTGCTCGCTTGACTAGTGTTTTGTGACAGTTCCAGTGCTAAAATTATTTTTGTTTTTCTTGTAGTATGAAGCTTTCGGTGTCATGTTCACTTGTTCTGATTCTCTTTTGGGTAAATACTGTACAGGGTCCTGAGAAACCTCAATCGGATCCAGGGTATCCAATTCGCACGAGAAACTTACTCGTTGCGATTTATATGTTTTATGTCTCTTTTGGGATTTTCTGTCACCTTTCAGAATTGACTTTGGAGTAGATTGGAGATTGTCTCTTCTCATGCACTCATAAACCTGTTATTGGCATAATCATGTAAGTCCCTTTGAAATTTCATGTGCTTAACATCCACAATATTCTCCTCCAGTTGCTTAACTGATGCTGTAATTTTCTGCTCCATGTCAGCATATCCTGGAGCTGTCTCATAAATTTTTAAAGAGGTTTTGCACGTTTGTATTTCTGTCTGAGTTGAAATGAGTTTTTCATGTTCATATTTGATGATGAGAGACATTAGTTGTAAGGAACAATGCAATAAAATGTCATTCCACTGTGAAACAAATGTGTCCTAAAACACTGTGGTAGGGATCTTTTTAATTCTAAGTCCCCGTGGGATCATCGATTTTTCCACATATTTAATCAATGTGGTATGGTCCCACCACACTCTCATCTCCTATGACATGAGTTTCTCTAATTCAAACATTTTGTTTTTCATGCCCAGAGTATCTTGAGATTGCGGATCACATATAGAAAATACTTGATCTGCTTTTGAAGTAAATGATTATAGAGGCTCACCCACATGCGAGTAGGGATAGGTGCTCTTGTCGGATTTGACACACCCAGTCAAAAAACAAATGAACGGAACAATGGATAAAGAGCGACAGGCACTCAACTTCTGGAACCACACCAAACGAATGTGTATGAATATATATTTATTAAATGGTATATCCTAAAAGATCTCTTATGACTAGGTAAAACAATGTATCGAAATCAAGTATAAACGTGGAGTAAAAACAATGTATCAAAATCAATTAAAAACTTAATCTATGAGTATAGATTGGTGGATGGACTAAGTACAGTACACCTATATTGTTCCTGCAACGTAAAACAGTATAAGTGCCCCTGCAACATATAAGGTGGAATCATAGACGTGGTTTCAATTGTTCAAAAAACAGTGCAGTGCGCATAAGAATATTCCTATATTGTAAGGTATAAATCCACACAGTAGGTTCCCCTTTGCAAAAGGTTGCTTTATATCAACCTATCTTCCGGAGGACATAATATCATCCGGATAGGTGTGGAGTAGTTTATATACGTCAGTGCTAATACACACTTGCAGTCAACTGTATGCCAATACTTCTTAGGATATATACAGTACAGACCAAAAGTTTGGACACACCTTGTCGTTCAAAGAGTTTTCTTTATTTTCATGACTATGAAGGCATCAAAACTATGAATTAACACATGTGGAATTATATACATAACAAACAAGTGTGAAACAACTGAAAATATGTCATATTCTAGGTTCTTCAAAGTAGCCACCTTTTGCTTTGATTACTGCTTTGCACACTCTTGGCATTCTCTTGATGAGCTTCAAGAGGTAGTCCCCTGAAATGGTCTTCCAACAGTCTTGAAGGAGTTCCCAGAGATGCTTAGCACTTGTTGGCCCTTTTGCCTTCACTCTGCGGTCCAGCTCACCCCAAACCATCTCGATTGGGTTCAGGTCCGGTGACTGTGGAGGCCAGGTCATCTGGCGCAGCACCCCATCACTCTCCTTCATGGTCAAATAGCCCTTACTTTCAACGTTTTCCCAATTTTTCGGCTGACTGACTGACCTTCATTTCTTAAAGTAATGATGGCCACTCATTTTTCTTTACTTAGAATTTGTATTATGGCAAGAAAAAAGCAGCTAACAGTCTATTCAGTAGGACTATCAGCTGTGTATCCACCTGACTTCTCCTCAACGCAACTGATGGTCCCAACCCCATTTATAAGGCAAGAAATCCCACTTATTAAACCTGACAGGGCACACCTGTGAAGTGAAAACCATTTCAGGGGACTACCTCTTGAAGCTCATCAAGAGAATGCCAAGAGTGTGCAAAGCAGTAATCAAAGCAAAAGATGGCTACTTTGAAGAACCTAGAATGTGACATATTTTCAGTTGTTTCACACTTGTTTGTTATGTATATAATTCCACATGTGTTAATTCATAGTTTTGATGCCTTCATAGTCATGAAAATAAAGAAAACTCTTTGAATGACAAGGTGTGTCCAAACTTTTGGTCTGTACTGTATATATACATATACAGTACAGACCAAAAGTTTGGACACACCTTCTCATTCAAAGAGTTTTCTTTATTTTCATGACTATGAAGGCATCAAAACTATGAATTAACACATGCAGAATTATATTCATAACAAACAAGTGTGAAACAACTGAAAATATGTCATATTCTAGGTTCTTCAAAGTAGCCACCTTTTGCTTTGATTACTGCTTTGCACACTCTTGGCATTTTCTTGATGAGCTACAAGAGGTAGTCCCCTGAAATGGTCTTACAACAGTCTTGAAGGAGTTCCCAGAGATGCTTAGCACTTGTTGGCCCTTTTGCCTTCACTCTGCGGTCCAGCTCACACCAAACCATCTCGATTGGGTTCAGGTCCGGTGACCGTGGAGGCCAGGTCATCTGGCGCAGCACCCCATCACTCTCCTTCATGGTCAAATAGCCCTTACTTTCAAAGTTTTTCCAATTTTTCGGCTGACTGACTGACCTTCATTTCTTAAAGTAATGATGGCCACTCGTTTTTCTTTACTTAGAATTTGTATTATGGCAAGAAAAAAGCAGCTAAGTAAAGAAAAACGAGTGGCCATCATTACTTTAAGAAATGAAGGTCAGTCAGTCAGCCGAAAAATTGGAAAAACTTTGAAAGTAAGGGCTATTTGACCATGAAGGAGAGTGATGGGGTGCTGCGCCAGATGACCTGGCCTCCACGGTCACCGGACCTGAACCCAATCGAGATGGTTTGGTGTGAGCTGGACCGCAGAGTGAAGGCAAAAGGGCCAACAAGTGCTAAGCATCTCTGGGAACTCCTTCAAGACTGTTGTAAGACCATTTCAGGGGACTACCTCTTGTAGCTCATCAAGAAAATGCCAAGAGTGTGCAAAGCAGTAATCAAAGCAAAAGGTGGCTACTTTGAAGAACCTAGAATATGACATATTTTCAGTTGTTTCACACTTGTTTGTTATGAATATAATTCCACATGTGTTAATTCATAGTTTTGATGCCTTCATAGTCATGAAAATAAAGAAAACTCTTTGAATGAGAAGGTGTGTCCAAACTTTTGGTCTGTACTGTATATGTATATATACAGTACAGACCAAAAGTTTGGACACACCTTGTCATTCAAAGAGTTTTCTTTATTTTCATGACTATGAAGGCATCAAAACTATGAATTAACACATGTGGAATTATATTCATAACAAACAAGTGTGAAACAACTGAAAATATGTCATATTCTAGGTTCTTCAAAGTAGCCACCTTTTGCTTTGATTACTGCTTTGCACACTCTTGGCATTCTCTTGATGAGCTTCAAGAGGTAGTCCCCTGAAATGGTTTTCACTTCACAGGTGTGCCCTGTCATGTTTAATAAGTGGGATTTCTTGCCTTATAAATGGGGTTGGGACCATCAGTTGCGTTGAGGAGAAGTCAGGTGGATACACAGCTGATAGTCCTACTGAATAGACTGTTAGAATTTGTATTATGGCAAGAAAAAAGCAGCTAACAGTCTATTCAGTAGGACTATCAGCTGTGTATCCACCTGACTTCTCCTCAACGCAACTGATGGTCCCAACCCCATTTATAAGGCAAGAAATCCCACTTATTAAACATGACAGGGCACACCTGTGAAGTGAAAACCATTTCAGGGGACTACCTCTTGAAGCTCATCAAGAGAATGCCAAGAGTGTGCAAAGCAGTAATCAAAGCAAAAGGTGGCTACTTTGAAGAACCTAGAATATGACATATTTTCAGTTGTTTCACACTTGTTTGTTATGTATATAATTCCACATGTGTTAATTCATAGTTTTGATGCCTTCAGTGTGAATCTACAATTTTCATAGTCATGAAAATAAAGAAAACTCTTTGAATGAGAAGGTGTGTCCAAACTTTTGGTCTGTACTGTATATATATATATAGTACACCTTGACTGATTGCAGGTAAGTTGGTTCAACCTGGCTAAAGATGACGGACGGCTGGAAACAGCGGTGCCTGTTCAATTGAGGCACAATCTCCTTAAATAAATTGCCTTGTATTGGTATAACACATATCCCTTTGTATCTTAGGGGAAATTGTCATATAGTACCACTGCTGTGTGTTAACCACTGAGGAAGGAGTGAGTTGACACTCCGAAACGCGTATGGTTAAGAAGCCTTACACCTATGCACCCCAAGTCCCACAACCTGATATCCATGGATATGAACTAGAAGAGCGTCCTACTAAGAAGTAGAAGATTTGCTCTGATGGACAAGCACCATACGAACCTCCCCCTCACACTGAGGATAAGACAGCACCGGAGACTGATTCATCAAACACGTGGGACGCCAAACCCCAACCACGTGGGACGCCAGTCACTGCTCTCCGACTAGTGTAATCAGCGCAGACGGGAGGTGAACTACCTCATTCGGAACGGGCTTCAGGAAGGAGGTAATAAACAACCAGATACTGACTGCTGCGTAGGACGCCACACAGCAGCGGTACTATATGACATTTTCCTGATGCTGCTACTGCTGCTGCCACCATCTCCAGACTCTGTCATTGTGCCACTATGTGGCCTCCTGATGCTGCCGCAACCTCCAGACCCTGTCATAGGGCCACTCTGTGGTCTCCTCATGCTGTTCCCACCCTCCCCACTTCATGACTGGGCCTCTATTTTGCCTTTCGGCCTGGCTGACATCATCATTTGTTTGACCCTTCTTCTGATCTGTCAGAAGGAAGGAAAAATGAGACGTACAACGGATCCTGTCTGTGTAGCAGCTGTAAGCCTGTATGGTCCCATCAGAATTGGCTTATGATTTGGTAGCCAAAAGCAGGAGTAGGTACAAAACACAAAAGACATGCAAATATTCTGTTCACGTGTCATGTGTGTTTTAGATCCAGTCCTGTTTTTTTTTTTGGCATTAGCAATACTGATGGATTAGCAAATGTTGACCAAGTGAAGGTGGATGCTCCACAGACAGGATCCGTTTTTTGCGGGTTATTGTTCTGACGGATCAGAGGAAGGGCAAAATAATTAGTGACGTCAACACAAACTTACTGCTGACACCCTCTCCACTCTGTCGGCTAAGGGGGGGGCTCTACTTGTATAAGCGTTTAATAGAACAGGTTCTATGTGGAATCAGCTGACGACGGTGTAAAAGGAGTGCTCTTCTTGGCGCCAACATCAACCTGTAAGGCTGAATTCATACTTGAGTTATTTGGTCAGTTTTGGCCCCGTGACTGCCCAAATAAGTGAAGTGTGCAGTGATTCTAAGAGCGACGCCTGTCATCTGCATGTCATACGAACTCAGTTTTATTTTACTACCAAAGCAGACTCCCTATGTGTGTTACTGCAAGGTACAGTGTTCTACACCACTATAAAGGCTCTCTGCAGCCAGGAAATAGCCGTTTTTTTTAACGTAATTCGCTGCAAAGTCAAGTTTTTGAAAAATTCGCTCATCTCTAACTATAATGATACTCATACTACTTTACCTCATAATAAACATGTTACATAGTGAGGGACAGCATATGTTGATATAGATAAGAGGAGAGATGGAAAGCGATCATGGGATGCTTATGTCAGAATGATATTAGTTTCCTATTCCAAAGGGCTGGTTACTATGGAGATGGACGCCTATAAAATCACACTTATCCGAGTATTCCGAAACGTGTTGGAAGTGTGAACTCAGGAGGCATCCGTAGGTACAAGCGTGTGACGTCACACTGAAGGCCTGTTCTCCATTAAACTGCAGTGCGGCTTCTCCTCGTGCGCGGAAGCTACCGGCCGGAGCAGCGCACTTGGGAAGGAAGAAGCTGAAGATTGTGCTATCTTCTATTCCTCTTTGCAAAATTGAAACTGAAACCAATCGGAACAGGACTCAGACCATATCACCAACGGCAAGTACCGGTTGTGTTTAGTTTATTCTTTGGATTTGTTTTATGTCAGTGCGGGTTCGGTTTCTTTGACTATTAGTTTCTTGTAACATATAGGGTATTGGCAGTTAACCCTTGTAATTACGAACCAAGCAGCAACACAACTAAAACAGCGTGGATGTAATGCTGCAGAACCCCAAGCAACCAGGCAAAGACCTGAACAAACGTGGATTTATTGAAAACACAGCAGTAAAGTCCAAGCCAGAAATCATACAGAAATAACGTAGTCCAAATAATAACCTCTGTGAGAAAACGTCAGAAAAGCCAGACCAGGCTGAAGTTCATACAGAAGAGTCAGTGAAACCAAATACCTAAGGATGAGACGGTGAAGTATCCAAGGTCCGATCCGAGGCCACACACGGTGCAACTGTAGAGCAGAGACGAGGTTTCCAGAGTCATTCACTAGATGGAGACCCACAGAGTTCATGCATGGAACAAACTTAGTGAATCTGAACCAGCATACTCCCAGGTTGTAGAGACAACAGTGAGCACTGATCAGCCAGGGAGATGCTTTACCTGCCAGTGGCCGACGTAGCGCATAAGATGCACGCACACTCAGCCGCGCATTTGTGAATCACCCTTCGGGCGTGCACGCGGACGCCCAACAGACTCGGTACGGGCACGGGATTGTGCCAGCATGGACGCCGGAATGGAACCCGCAGGAGACAAGGGAGGCAGGACCGGCCACGACGTATTGCCATCAGCCCGGCAATTCTGCCTCAGAGATCCCCGCTGCCCTCCCCTCCGGCGCCCATGCGGACGCCCCACCGTATCTGCCCACAAGGGAACCAAAACCGCAGACTCCCTTACAGTGGACTTTGTGGTGACAGCACTGGTATTAATTAACCATTTATAGTAAGATACCCATGTAAAAACAACTATGGAGCATCTACTTTTATGACCCTTTGGTGTGCTATTTCTCTATTGTTCCTACTATAAATGTATAAAAGAATTGCCAGAAGTATGCAATAAAAGCAATGTTACTAGTGTTGGGAAAAGAACAAATCATAAGGATTACTGCTACATTTAGACACATATTAAGCAGTGTTCCTAATATTTAACCCCTTAAGGCCCGGAGTTTTGTTTAGTTTTTTTGCGTTTTCGTTTTGCGCTCCCTGTCATACTATGCAGCAGCCTCCTGTCATTCATAAAGACTGGGGCTGCTGCATAAACGCTCCGGCTCCTCTGATCGCCACACGGGGAAGTCGGAGCACATTTCGGTTTCAGCACGCTCAGATGCCGTGGTCAGGATTGACCGCGGCATCTGAGGGGTTAAATGGGACGTAGCGAGAAGGGGTTAAAGGCTTATCCCGTGACTAATGTAAAAAATGAAAATCAGACATCATATAGAACATGACAATTTCTTCCTAACAAAGCCAGAACCAGCCCTGTACCTCTCATGGATCCAGGAATCTCCCCATTCCTTGTTCTGCTAGATTTATATCAAGCTGAAAGCTCAAGGGGAGTGTATTTTCTGCTGTAGCTCAGAAGGCGTGTTCATGCTCTACCTATCACAGCTCAGGAGGCAGTTGAAGGATGAAACTGAGCATGTGCGGCCTTCTCAGAGAGCACGTCAAAGATATAAGAAAAATTACAAACAGCAGGTGACACTGTACAGATAAAAAAATTTGATAACTCAGTGGCTATTGTAAATTATTAATTACCGTACATGCAATTACAAAAGTATTCAGATCCAGGTGCTGGTCTGAAAACTGTTGAATATTTTTCATGGGACAATCCCTTTAACTGAATCAGTGACTAAGGCCTCATGCACACGACCGTTGTGTGCATCCGTGGCCGTTGTGCTGTTTTCCTTTTTTTTTCGCGGACCCATTCACTTTCAATGGGTCCGTGGAAAAATCGGAAAATGCACCGTTTTGCAGCCGAGACCGTGATCCGTGTATCCTGTCCGTCAAAAAAATATGACCTGTCCTATTTTTTTGACAGACAACGGTTCACGGACCCATTCAAGTCAATGGGTCCGTGAAAGAACACGGATGCACACAAGATTGGCATTCGTGTCCGTGATCCGTGGCCATAGGTTACTTTAATACAGACGGATCCGAAGATCCGTCTTCATAAAAGCTTTTTCAGAGCTGAGTTTTCACTTCGTGAAAACTCAGATCCGACAGCCTTGGTTACCGATCGGAGCCCCAGCGATTAAACTGGGACTCCGATCGGTACTCTCCGCTGCCACCAATGATAGGGGGGGAGATTTTAATTAGGAGGGGGAGGGAGGGGAGAGGGCCCACTGGCCACCAACGAGTTAACTACAGGGGAGGGAGGGGGGGGCCCACTGGCCACCAACGAGTTAACTACAGGGGAGGGAGGGGGGCCCACTGGCCATCAACGAATTAACTACAGGGGAGGGAGGGGGGGGCCTACTGGCCACCAACGAGTTAACTACAGGGGAGGGAGGGGGGGCCCACTGGCCACCAACGAGTTAACTACAGGGGAGGGATGGGGGGGCCCACTGGCCACCAACGAGTTAACTACAGGGGAGGGAGGGGGGGGCCCACTGGCCACCAACGAGTTAACTACAGGGGAGGGAGGGGGGGGGCCCACTAGCCACCAACGAGTTAACTACAGGGGAGGGAGGGGGGCCGGCCGCACTGGCCACCAATGTGTTAACTACAGGGGGGGGGCTGCCCCCTGCTGCCTGGCAGCACCTGCCAGGCAGCAGGGGGCAGTCATGTACACAGTTCTTTTAGTATATTCTAACCTGAAGCGTCCCCATCACCATGGGAACGCCTCTGTGTTAGAATATACTGTCGGATTTGAGTTTCACGATCTAACTCATATCCGACAGTATATTCTAACATAGAGGCGTTCCCATGGTGATGGGGACGATTAAAGTTAAAATATACCATCGGATTGGAGAAAACTCCGATCCTATGGTATATTAACTCCTGACTTTACATTGAAAGTCAATGGGGGACGGATCCGTTTGAAATTGCACCATATTGTGTCAACGTCAAACGGATCCGTCCCCATTGACTTGCATTGTAATTCAGGACGGATCCGTTTGGCTCCGCACGGCCAGGCGGACACCAAAACGACTTTTTTTTCATGTCCGTGGATCCTCCAAAAATCAAGGAAGACCCACGGACGAAAAAACGGTCACGGATCACGGAAAAACGGAACCCGTTTTTGCGGACCGCAAAAAAATACGGTCGTGTGCATGAGGCCTAATGCTGAGTTCAGTTATTTCCATCAGTTATTGTGAACCAAGACTAGGTGTGGGGCAAAAACACAGAACAGGGGCAGATCTTTCCATTATACCTGATCTCTGAGTAGGCTTCAATACTGGTTTTGGCTCACAATAACTGATGGAAATAACTGACCAAATAAATGAAGTGTAAACTCAGCCTTACAGAGTACCGATGTAAGTTTTGTCTACAGCTTTCAATGAGTGGCTGTACTTGTCAAGAGGTTAAATAAAGTTTGAAATCAAGCTGCATGACTTACACCGTCTTACAGTCTAAACATCTGGTCAAAGATAAAAATCACTATTGCATGAGATCATTACAAGACATGAGGCTACACTACACATAAAAGTACTAAAGGAGGGATTCGGCACCACAGGTAGCACTGGATAAACTTGTAATTTCCTTTCAGAGATACATAGAATGTGCAAAAGGTTAGCAAATGCTTTGAGATTAGTAAAGAGACGGTGGGAATTTCATGATGTGCTGTGATAAGAATAAAGGGTTAATGCAGGATAAACGATATTTCCTTTTTTTTAAAGTTTTACAAACAATTTATTGGATCCTCAGGCTTCACTCTGGAACTGTGCTCACCACTGCTCATGCAGGCTATGAAAATAATGTAATTTCTGGCCAGTTGTGTGTGCCTATCAAGTGTTTATCAGAAATAGTGCATTTGGCATTTCTGGGAATTTTTCAGAATTTGATAAAGTCGACATCACACTGGACTTTATACCCGGTAAACTAACAGGTACTTCGCTACATCCAATCTCATATTAGCAAATTTTGTATGAACATTACAGCTAAGGCTCTGTTCAGACCTTATTTTTACACTATATATATACAGTGGATATAAAAAGTCTACACACCCCTGTTAAAATGTCAGGTTTCTGTGATGTAAAAAAAATGAGACAAAGATAAATCATTTCAGAACTTTTTCCACCTTTAATGTGACCTAAAAACTGTACAACTCAATTGAAAAACAAACTGAAATCTTTTAGGTAGAGGGAAGAAAAAATCTAAAAATAAAATAATATGGTTGCATAAGTGTGCACACCCTTAAACTAATACTTTGTTGAAGCACCTTTTGATTTTATTACAGCACTCAGTCTTTTTGGGTATGAATCTATCAGCATGGCACATTTTGACTTGGCAAGATTTGCCCACTCTTCTTTGCAAAAAACGCTCCAAATCTGTCAGATTGCGAGGGCATCTCCTGTGCACAGCCCTCTTCAGATCACCCCACAGATTTTCAATCGGATTCAGGTCTGGGCTCTGGCTGGGCCATTCCAAAACTTTAATCTTCTTCGTGTGAAGCCATTCCTTTGTTGATTTGGATGCATGCTTTGGGTCGTTGTCATGCTGAAAGATGAAGTTCCTCTTCATGTTCAGCTTTCTAGCAGAAGTCTGAAGGTTTTGTGCCAATATTGACTAGTATTTGGAACTGTTCATAATTCCCTCTAGCTTAATTAAGGCCCCAAATCCAGCTGAAGAAAAACAGCCCCAAAGAATGATGCTGCCACCACCAGGCTTCACTGTGGGTATGGTGTTCTTTTGGTGATGTGCAGTGTTGTTTTTGGCCAAACATTTTGGAATTATGGCCAAAAAGTTCAACCTTGGTTTCATCAGACCATAACACCTTTTCCCACATACTTTTGGGAGACTTCAGATGTGTTTTTGCAAAATGTAGCCTGGCTTGGATGTTTTTCTTTGTAAGAAAAGGTTTTCGTCTTGCCACTCTACCCCATAGCCCAGACATATTAAGAATAAGGGAGATTGTTGTCACATGTACCACACAGCCAGTACTTACCAGATATTCCTGCAGCTCCTTTAATCTTGCTGTAGGCCTCTTGGTAGCCTCCCAGACCAGTTTTCTTCTCGTCTTTTCATCAATTTTGGAGGGACGTCCAGTTCTTGGTAATGTCACTGTTGTGCCATATTTTCTCCACTTGATGATGACTGTCTTCCCTGTGTTTCATGGTATATGTAATGCCTTGGAAATTCTTTTTAACCTTCTCCTGCTTGATACCTTTTAACAATGAGATCCCTCTGATGCTTTGGAAGCTCTCTGTGGATCATGGCTTTTGCTGTGGGATGCGACTAAGAAAATTTCAGGAAAGACCAACTAGAGCAGCTGAACTTTATTTGGGGTTAATCAGAGGCACTTTAAATGATGGCAGGTATATGCTGACTCCTATGTAACATGATTTTGAATGTGATTGCTTAATTCTGAACACAGCTACATCCCCAGTTATAAGAGGGTGTGCACACTTATGCAACCACATTATTTTTATTATTTTCTTTCTTCCCTCCACCTAATAGATTTCAGTTTGTTTTTCAATTCAGTGGTACAGTTTATAGGTCACATTAAAGGTAGAAAAAGTTCCAAAACGATTTATCTTTGTCTCATTTTTTTACATCACAGAAACCTGACATTTTAACAGGGGTGTGTAGACTTTTTATATCCACTGTATATACAGGTGAAACTCAAAAAATTTGAATATCGTGCAAAGTTCATTTATTTCAGTAATGCAACTTAAAAGGTGAAACTAACATATGAGACTCATTACATGCAAAGCGAGATATTTCAAGCATTTATTTGTTATAATTTGGATGATTATGGCTTACACCTTATGAAACCCCAAAGTCACAATTTTGAGGTACCCTTTGCTCAGGGGGTATGGATTAATTAGCTGACTAGAGTGTGACACTTTGAGCCTAGACTATTGAACCTTTTCACAATATTCTAATTTTAAGTTGCATAAATGCAACTCCTTTTAAATTGCATTACTGAAATACAGTAAATGAAATTTTGCACGATATTCAAATTTTTCGAGTTTCACCTGTATATGTATATATATATATATATATATATATATATATATATGAAAAAAATCACCAGCAGCACCATCCAAAAAAGGGGGAAACGGGTGCAGAGCCCAAGTATGGGAATAGGTGCTTACCCACTAGTATAGAAAGAAAAATAGGACTGTACTCCTGTAGACTTTCAAAATTGTCAGTGAAGAAACTTTATTCACCCATAAAGTGGCACGGAGCGACGTTTCGGCTCATACATGAGCCTTTCTCTCATGTATGAGCCGAAACGTCGCTCCGTGCCACTTTATGGGTGAATAAAGTTTCTTCACTGACAATTTTGAAAGTCTACAGGAGTGCAGTCCAATTTTTCTATATATATATATATATATATATATATATATATATATATATATATATCTACACACACACCAGTAGGGTCTCCATATTCAAAGGAAATTGAGCCCAATGTATGCAACTGTATGCTAAACAAGTCCAACAAGAAGGCGTTTCTGAATATCTTGTTGCTTTATTGGAACATAATAAAATCCATAGAGCACATGTCCACACTACCATCCTATGCATTTTGAACCTCAGGGTTCTTAGCCATGGCCTATCACATATTTACAAGTTTCTCCTTTTAAAATCCCACACAGTCACATGATCAAATTGTTTCACCCCTAATCACCAGCTGGCATTAATGCTCTCAGTATCCAGATTTATATAATGTTCCATTATATCAGGTCAATTATTGCTATCCAACCTATTCAGCCTTTGAAGGAGTGTTAATAGCCAAGCTTCTGAGGGGGCATGAAATAATGATCTTAGAAATAAAGATCACTGATCTAGCAGATGTTGCCACTGCCTTTTACTTAAGATCCTGAGACCATGCTGCTCTTTTTGTCTTCCTGATTAGCTGGTAGAAAGCTAAGGAAACGCGTTCTATTAAGTTCTATTCTACAGGGTGGGCCATTTATATGGATACACCTTAATAAAATGGGAATGGTTGGTGATATTAACTTCCTGTTTGTGGCACATTAGTATATGTGAGGGGGGAAACTTTTTAAGATGGGTGGTGACCATGGCGGCCATTTTGAATCCAACTTTTGTTTTTTCAATAGGAAGAGGGTCATGTGACACATCAAACTTATTGGGAATTTCACACGAAAAATAATGGTGTGCTTGGTTTTAACGTAACTTTATTCTTTCATGAGTTATTTACAAGTTTCTGACCACTTATAAAATGTGTTCAATGTGCTGCCCATTGTGTTGGATTGTCAATGCAACCCTCTTCTCCCACTCTTCACACACTGATAGCAACACCGCAGGAGAAATGCTAGCACAGGCTTCCAGTATCCGTAGTTTCAGGTGCTGCACATCTCGTATCTTCACAGCATAGACAATTGCCTTCAGATGACCCCAAAGATAAAAGTCTAAGGGGGTCAGATCGGGAGACCTTGGGGGCCATTCAACTTGTCTATGCTGTGAAGATACGAGATGTGCAGCACCTGAAACTACGGATACTGGAAGCCTGTGCTAGCGTTTCCCCTGCGGTGTTGCTATCAGTGTGTGAAGAGTGGGAGAAGAGGGTTGCATTGACAATCCAACACAATGGGCAGCACATTGAACACATTTTATAAGTGGTCAGAAACTTGTAAATAACTCATGAAAGAATAAAGTTACGTTAAAACCAAGCACACCATTGTTTTTCTTGTGAATTCCCAATAAGTTTGATGTGTCACATGACCCTCTTCCTATTGAAAAAACAAAAGTTGGATTCAAAATGGCCAACTTCAAAATGGCCGCCATGGTCACCACCCATCTTGAAAAGTTTCCCCCCTCACATATACTAATGTGCCACAAACAGGAAATTAATATCACCAACCATTCCCATTTTATTAAGGTGTATCAATATAAATGGCCCACCCTGTATTCTAAGTTCTATTCTAAGGATATTTTGTTAGGACAATGGGTCACTCTTTTTGAGGTGTTTGCCTCATTCAATTTTCCACTCTTAAAGGGGTTATCCAAGTTCACAAACTGCCCCCCCCCTTATGCCGGGCCCCTCACAGGTAATATACTTACCCCGCTTCCTGCGCCGCTCCTGGTCCCCACACCTCCGTTGCTTCTTCTCCCTGTACACGGATGAAAACATCTGTTGTCAGGGGGGGGGGGGTAGCCAATGGCAGGCAGGGACGATCCTCCCTAGCGTCAACCGCGATGCTAGGGAGAATCGTCCCCGCCTGCCATTGGCTGCTTCGACCCGACACCGGATGTTTTCATCCGTGTACAGGGAGAAGCAGCAACGGTGGTGCGTGCGGAGACCAGGAGCGGAGCAGGGAGCGGGGTAAGTATATTTCCTGTGAGGGGCCTGGCACATGGGGGGGGGGGGGCTGTTTGTGAAATTGGATAACCCCTTTAAGCTATGGCCACACATGCAGATTTTTTTTTTAATACAGTTTTAAAAGCCAAAATCAGAAGTGGATTCAAAAAAGAAGTAGTAGCTTAATACTTTCTCTTTCTTTATGAGTGTTTTCAAGCACTTCATCAAAAAACCTTCCCATATGGCCATACCCTAAGAAGTAAGTTGGAATTGAACTACCAGTATTATAATTATAGGGCTATGCAGGCACAACTGCCCTGCTACAATTCAGCTAACACAAGTAAACCACTGTCTAACTGGTCAATTATAACCCTTGTCCAAAATGTCACTAAACAGGGGCATAACGACCACCGTAGCAGCCATAACCTTACTGACCAGGACCTGATCTGTATCTACACTGCAAGAGCTGAAGGACTTGTGATGATGTCAACATCATGTGTTCAGTGCAGGAGGGGGCAGAGCTTAGCAGTGGAGAGGAAAAGTGGTGGTGATGGACCCGTGATGACATCACCATCATGTGATCAGTGCAAAAGGGGACTGAGCTCAGCTGTGTGGAGAAAAAGTGGTCGTTAAGGACCTGTGATGATGTCATGTGACACAAAGAGAGCTTTCTGTGGAGAAAAGAAAGTGGAAAAACGATGGATTCAATATAAGCCAGATAAATGCTGGGAGTTGTAGTTTACTTCATTTATACTTTCTACCTGTAATGTCCTCTGATATTATATAATGGCCTGGACATGCTGGGAGTTGCAGTCATCTCCTCATATATCTCATTCCGGTATTATCACAAAATAATGGCCTTGGCATGCTGGGAGTTACAGTTCTCTCCTCCCTGTAATATTATTTGATATTACATAACAACCTGACATGGTGGGAGTTGTGGTCTTCTCTTATAACTCATCCCTATAATGTCCTCTAATATCATATAATTACGGCTTGGACATGCTAGAAGTTGTAGTCCTCTCCTCTTATACCTCATCCCTGTAGTGCCCAAATTCCTGGAGGCAGCGAGAAAAGTTAAATATCGGAGTAGGCTCCAAGTTTGGTGAGTAAAACAATGAATTATGTGGTTTTGTTCTAGCTTAATTTGGCTGACACTGTTATATAGATTACATATACCCCACAGTGGCACTGGTAGACAGACTCCAACGCTGTGCTAGTAAGCGTCAGGACTCAGGAGGAACTGGCACTGATAAAGAACATCATGATGCTAGCCAGCAAGTTCTTTACCTGCCCGCCATGCTCAGAAACAGTTTAGGACCAAAGCGGAGTGCAGTGGTAGCATGTGGTCATCCTAAATAAAGTGCGGAGTCTATGCATCAGGGGGCTGAGTCTCTGAGGACTGAAGGGACTGTGTAAGTCAGGGCAGCGTTTCACTGTCAGTCACCGACTTGTACACAGGAGCGGGAGGGGGCTCAGGAGATGATAGGGGACACTGGTGTGTATGGGCTCATGAATAATGGTAATACATTGTGAATCAGACATTTTAGATATTTATAATTAAAAGTGAAGTTTTAACAGAACCCCCTCCATGCAACCGATAACATTAAAACTAACTCTTATTTCTAGTTGCTTTCTAAATTTCTACTGCCACCTGCTGGATAAAAAAAATGCAACTTAAGTGGCACAAACACAAGTATCATAAAGCACTCCATAAATCAAAGTATCTTAAAGCACTTTATAAATCAAACTATAGATTTTCTTAACTATTTTGACCAATGTAGCCCTTAATCAGAAGATGATTATAAGTAATATCTACAAGGCCCGAAACTCCTGTGAAGTGTGTAGTCTCCCCATAAGGAAATGGTAAAGGTTATCCTTACTCAAGGCCAAGAGAGGGTGTCTTGGTCTTTGAAATGCTGTCTGATGGTATAGCTTGGGTCAAATCTCACATTATTAAAGTATGACAGATGATAGCAGAGCTGGAGAGGGTCCAGAGGAGGGCAACTAAAGTAATAACTGGAATGGGGCAACTACAGTACCCTGAAAGATTATCAAAATTAGGGTTATTCACGTTAGAAAAAAGACGACTGAGGGGAGATCTAATTACTATGTATAAATATATCAGGGGTCAGTATAGAGATCTATCCCATCATCTATTTATCCCCAGGACTGTGACTGTGACGAGGGGACATCCTCTGCGTCTGGAGGAAAGAAGGTTTGTACACAAATATAGAAGAGGATTCTTTACGGTAAGAGCAGTGAGACTATGGAACTCTCTGCCTGAGGAGGTGGTGATGGTGAGTACAATAAAAGAGTTCAAGAGGGGCCTGGATGTATTTCTGGAGCGTAATAATATTACAGGCTATAGCTACTAGAGAGGGGTCGTTGATCCAGGGAGTTATTCTGATTGCCTGATTGGAGTCAGGAAGGAATTTTTTATTCCCCAAAAGTGGGTAAAATTGGCTTCTACCTCACAGGGTTTTTTTTTTTGCCTTCCTCTGGATCAACTTGCAGGATAACAGGCCGAACTAGATGGACAAATGTCTTTTTTCGGCCTTATGTACTATGTTACTATGATGTAGGCAATTTTTTTTTTTTGCAATTTTGCAATGTAATTTTCATAGAGATATATATATCATATATTTTATTTTTAAAGGTACACTGTCAAGACAGCTTGTGGTAATAAAAATAGGTTGAATGGGGGTACTGTTTCCCCTTGTGAAGACTGCTAGTTGTTGTAAGGAGTCTTATAAGCTCTTGGGAAAATGCTTTAGCGCCATATATTGGAAGTCGTAATGTCTGAGCCTTTACCAGGCTTTGTAACATGATTAGGGATATAAGCCAAATCACAATCTTCTCCATATTTAAAATACACCATGCTGCAGAAATCTGTTTCAGGGTTCTTGCCCCTCATCAGTGACACTGAAGAGGCAGGCTTTCTCCTCCCGGGTGACAGCCAATTTACATACCCTCTGCTCCCAGAGCACTGCCTGGTCTATAATGCAACCTACACTACCTGCTAGTCTCCACAATGAGAAACAGTAGCCCCGTAAACCTACATCACTAGCCGCCCACCTAGCCAACTGGTAACCTGCACTGCACTGATGAGGGGCAAAATCCCCAAACAGCTGTCTGCAGACAGGTAACTTTTACTGATGGAAAAGATTCTGGTTTGACTTACCTCCCAAGTCATGCTGCAAGACCTGTTAAAGGGTCAGACATTAATAGGTCGCAATACAGAGACAGCTTTCTTTCTTCCATTGCTCTCTATTTCCTCTCCAGGTTCAACACACCGGAAATGTCAGGAAAGGCTGCTCATCCAGTTAATGTACTTTGCAGTGACCTGGCTCATCAGTGATTGGCTGACCAGGCCTTTCCAGCTTATTAAAGAGGACCTTTCACCAGTCCTGACATGTAAATACCTGGCATTGTAGGGCGTATTGATGAGATGCGATATTGCAAAAAAATAATCCGATGTGCCCCCCCGTTCTGGTTTCCCACCCTGTATGCTAATCCATACTATCGATACAGGGAGGAGGAGATGGCTGTGTTTCTCAGTGGAGACGCCCCCTGAGAAACACGTGAGTCTCCTCCTCCCTGTACCGATGGTATGGATTAGCATACAGGGCGGGGAACCAAAAGGGGGTCACAGTGGGGGAACAGAGCAGCACATAGAAAAAAAAATAAGCAATATCACAACTCCTCAATATGTCCTACACTGCCAGGTACTTATATTGTAATGTCAGGACTGGTGAAAGGTCCTCTTTAGGCCATGACAGGAGGTGGAAGTTGGCTGAAGCCACAATTGAACAGCAGCAGTGTGGGACTGGTAAGATTATGTGTGTTTATTGCTCCTCAGTTCCAGAATAAGAATGCTCCTAGCACTGCGCTTGGCTAATAATGCATGCTATTAGATGATCTTTTATTTCTTTAGAGCTATAAGCAAAGTATAAAGAAAATTGAAAAACTTGTTTATTTGACATATAATATTAGTTATAATCACAGATTATGGAGCATTAAAAGTTACACTTCATCATCTCTCGGAGACAAACAGTAGCATAACAGGAAGAATCTAACTGAAATGACAACTTTAATGTTATTTTCTTAGTATGTTTGGAATCTGTTTCCTGACTTTGCTTATCAATCTCTACCACAAGTTCATAAATCAAATGATGTGGATATTTTATTATATGCCTGTAACAGCCAGGAATGTTCAACTGTAATGTGCCAACTCGAAATTTACAGGACTGCAGCCCAGCACTCGCAAGAGCTTCTTTATACCACTCTCCAACCTGATTAGTAGGGTATTTGATGCTGTGTCCTGGCATTGGAAGAACTACCTAGAATAAAAAGATAGATCAGACATAAAAAGACAAATCTACAGCAGCAGCTAAGAATGCTTAATCAAAATGTTATACCAGAAACATCCTGGCATCCCTGCAGATCAGTTGCTTGAAGAGGCCGGGGCCTCCTGCTTGGCATTGCCGCTCAGCCCTATTCACCTGAATGGAATTGAGCAAATCTAGGTCATGTGACCGATGAACGTGACGTCACTGGCCTAGGAAGAGACTGGAGCACCGTGGTCTCTTCAAACATCTGATCAACGGGAGGTGCTTGGGGAAGACAGATCCCGCTGATCTGATATTGAGGGCCTATCCTGAGGATAGATCATCAATATTAAAGACTTGGAAAACGTCTTTAACCCCTTCAGGACACAGTCACTTTCTGACATGATTAAATTTTGCAAATCTGACATGTCACTGTAATAACTTTGGCATGCTTCTACTTATCCAAGCAATTCTAAGATTATTTTGCCGTGACACATCATACTTGATGTTAGGGGTAAATTTGGGTCGGTTATTTTTCACCTTCAGTTATAAAAAAAAATATCAAAAATTTATGGAAAATGTTGAAGAATTTGCTATTTTCAAAATTTTAATTTCTCTGCTTTTAAGACTGGATAGTAAAATTTTGAAAATTGCGAATTTTTTCAAAATTTTTGGTAAATTTGGGATTTTTTTCATAAATGAAGGTGAAATATATTGACTCAAATTTATGACTATCATGAAGTACAATGTGTCACGAGAAAACAATCTCAGAATGGCCTGGATAAATAAAAGTGTTCCAAAGTTATTACCACATAAAATGTAGGACTTGCAAAAAATGGCCTGGGCAGGAAGGTGAAAACTGGCCCGGGGTAGAAAGGGTTAACGGAAAATGGAGGTGAAATTTCAAAATTTCACTTGTTTTTGCCGATTTTACATTTTAATCCATTTTCTCCTGTGAGGGCAGCAAGGGTTAGAAGCAGAAGACCCTCAATATTTATTACTCTGTTTATGGAGTTTACAGAAAGACCCCATATGTGTTCGTAAACTGCTGTATGGGCAAACGGCAGTGCTCAGAAGGCAAGGAGCACCATATTGTATTTGGAGGGCAGATTTTGTGGAAAAGCTTTTGGGTCTCATGTCCCTAAGGTACCACTACAGTGGAAACCCCTTATAAGTGACCTTATTTTGGAAACTACACCCTTCAAAGAATTTATTGAGGGGTGTACTGACTGCTTTGACCCCACAGGCATTTAATAGAATTTGGAAATACTTGGCTGTGAAAATGAAAAATATCATTTCTTCCTATAAAATGATGCATAAGCCCCCAATTTTCATTTTCACAAGGGGTAACAAGAAAAAGCACCCCCATTTTGTAAAGCATTTTCTCCTGAACACAGCAATACCCCATATGTGGTTGTAAACTGCTGTTTGAGCACATAGCAGGGATCAGAAAAGAAAGAGCGCCATATAATTTTTGGAGGGCAGATTTTGGTGGAATTCGGCAAAATGTAGATTTCAAAGAAACCCTGAGGTACCCAGACAGTGGAAACTCCCAAAAAATGTGTAGTGAGTGCTTTTACTCCATAGGCTTTACATAGACTTTAGAAACACTTGGGTGTAAAAAATTATTATTTTTTATTTTTTCTCAATAAAATGTTGCTTTAGCCTCAGATTTTTCACTTTCACAAGGAGTAACATGAGAAAAAAGACCCTACCATTTGTTACGCAATTTCCACTGAATATGGAAAAACCTTATATGTGGTGGTAAACTGCTGTATGGGAACACCGCAGGACTCATAAAGGAAGGAGCGCCATATGCAGGGCAGATTGTGCTGGAATGGTTTTCCGGTGCCATATTGCATTTGAAGAGACCCCGAGGTACCCCTACATAAGAAACCCCCTGAAAGTGACCCCGATTTTTAAAATTACACCCTCAATGAATTTTTCAAGGGGTGTAGTGAGCACTCTGACCCAACAGGTGTTGCATGCAGTTTAGAAACATTTGGCTGTGAACATGAAATATTAAATTTTTTTACAACAAAATGTCGCTTTAGGCCCAGATTTTCAATTTTTTAAGGGATCACAGGAGAAAAATGTTACCCATTTTCTCCTGAATACAACACCCCATATGTGGTCGTAAACTGCTGTATGGGTACCAACAGACGGTTAACATATATGGGAATATAAATATTCCATCTACAATATCCCTTTTAAGGATACCCATAAATTATGCCCCCAGTAATACGTTGACTCGCATATATCATGTAAACGTAAAGGAAAACAAATAAGTCTATAGCTATAGCCCAAGTATATAAATAATGTATAGCACTTTATTAACACAAAAATACATAAAAATTTTAAAAAGATGAATCACATCAACAAGGATTTTTTTCCTATAGGTTTACATGCTATATGGGCACACTGCAGGGCTCAGAAGAGAAAGAGCACCATGTGCATTTGAGGTCTGAATTGGTGATTTATACAGCACTGGCTGACAACTGCAGAGGCTCAGAGGTTAAATAAAAAAAGAAACTCCCAAAAAGTGACCCCATTATAGAAACCACACCACTCACAAAATTTACCAAGGGGTATAGTGAGCATTTTGACCACACAGGTATTTTGCACAAATTAATTCACAGCAGACGGTGCAAAGCAAAAACTGCAATTTCCACAGATATACATTTCAGTGCCCAATATGTTGTGCCCATTGTGAAAAGTCAGCACTCCTATTATCATGCTGTGCTTCCTGGTTTTGGAACCACCCTACATGTGGCCTTAATCCTTTGCCTGGACATACAGGTGAAACTTGAAAAATTAGAATATCGTGCAAAGTTCATTTATTTCAGTAATGCAACTTAAAAGGTGAAACTAATATATGAGATAGACTCATTACATGCAAAGCGAGATATTTTAAGCCTTTATTTGTTATAATTTGGATGATTATGGCTTACAGCTTATGAAACCCCAAAGTCTCAATTTTGAAGTACCCTTTGCTCAGGGGGTTGGGATTAATTAGCTGACTAGAGTGTGACACTTTGAGCCTAGAATATTGAACCATTTCACAAAATTCTAATTTTAAGCTGCATTAATGCAATTCCTTTTAATTTGCATTACTGAAATAAATGGACTTTTGCACGATATTCACCTGTACAGCAGTGCTGAGGAGTAAAAGAGCACCATGTGCATTAGAGGCCCAATCTGGTGATAATTTACACTGCTTGTGCTGACAATTTTAGAGGCTCTGGGGTAAAATAATAAATGGAACACCTGAGAAGTGACCCAATTTCAGAAACTATACCACTCAAGGTATTTATTGAGGAGTGGAGTGAGCATGTGCAGCGGACCGTACAAAGTGAAAAATGCTATTTTTCCACACATATGGCATTCAGTGCCCAATATGCTGTGCTCAGCTGGTGACATCTGAGACTCATATCTCACCCTTTAATTGTTAGGTAGATACTGCTGGGTATTGAAATTTCATAATTGTGGACATAAACTGTGGTTATGATCAGGGTTCAGAAGGGAAGTATCACCTTGTCACGGTGCGGTTCACTATGACAGTTGTGACCGTGTAGGCTGGCTGCAGGCCCTCTTGCGTACTGACTGCTGGCTGTTTCCTGTGTATGCTGGTTGCTTGGGGCTGCGTGCTGGCTGTGGTGTGTGTGTGTGAACTATTCCCATGAATGTGTGTACTTCCCGTGTCTCTGCAGTTTCTGTCTCTGGTGCCGTGTAGGCTGGCTGCAGGCTCCCTCGCGTACTGGCTGCAGGCTGACACCTGTGTATGCTGGTTGCTTGGGACTGCGTGCTGGCTGCGGTGTAGTGTGTGAACTGTGGCCTGTGTTTGTGGCTTCCTATGTCTGCATCTCTGTGGCTCCTGTCTCTGATGCCGTGCAGGCTGGCTGCATACGCTTTGTGTACTGGCTGTGGGTGTTCCCATGCATGCTGGTTCTGCTGCATGCGCTTTGTGTACTGGCTGTGGGTGTTCCCATGCATGCTGGTTCTGCGATGCGTGCTGGCTGCGGCCTTGAGTGTGAACAGGGACTGAGTTTGAATACACTTATAATTGTATGTTCTATGGTTCTGGTACTCATGGTTCTGATGGGGTTAACTTTCCCTGGTCTGTTTCTGGGTGTGGCTTATCAGGTGCCCTCGTTATGCAGCTATATCCATCTGTGAGCTGTGGGGCATATGTCAGCCTATCTTCTGCCTTGCTGGGTGTTGCACCTTGCTGCTCACTCAGGGGGTCAGTCTGTCTTGTGCCTTACTGGGTGTAGCCCCTTGCTGCTGACCTAGAGGGTTTTGTCATCTTCCCTTGTTTGTGGTGTCACCTGGTAATGCATTGTTATTATTCCCTTGCCTGATCTTTTGTACCTGTTCTGTATTGATGTTGTTATTCTTGTCCATGCCTTGCCTGATCTCCTGTACCTGTTCTCTGTCTGGATCCACTTTATTCCATGTCTAGCCTAGCATAGCTCTAACTGCATCGGATAGCTTGGCAGTGCTAAACTGCTTCTGATCTAGTCTGTCCTGCAGTCCCTTACTGCTTCTGTTGCTGTGTTTGTCCTGCCTTCGTGAGAGGGTCCCTGGGTTCTCCGGAGGGAGGATCTCTTGTCTGTGTGCAGCTCTGCCTGAGACTGCCCTGCTTTCATTCTGCATGGGGTCCAGGCATCTGCTTCTTTGCTGGTTCCAGTTTGTCTTGTTGTCTGATCCATGTCCTGTGTTTGCTTGGGTTCCAGTTCTGTTGTCTGTTCTGCTGGTGCTTGCACCAGTGTGGTTCTTTGCAGGTAGGGGCCAAGTGAAGCGGGACCTTCCTGGAGGTGCGACCAGTGAGCCCTCGGCCCAGTTCATCCCCACCACCAGGGGCTCTGTGAAGAACGGGGCTCACTGGCTCTCCGCCCTCTGGATTTTGCCTCTGGTCTGCCGATGCACTTGGTTCTGTGGTAGTTCTACCTCTATTGCCTAACCTGCATATCTCACCGTCAAGTTCCTTTATTATATGTGTAATAAATGACTCTGTTGGTCCCTGGTCTGTATCTTGCCTGTGTCCTGTTTGAAAGACGTCCCGGAGGTCTGCCTTGGGCCTCCAGCACGTGACACACCTTTTGGCTTTTGTAGCACAGATTTTGATGGATTGGGGTACCAGTACAATCAGTTTCTGACCACCATACATTTTATTATTCTGTCAACAGAGCTGTGTGAGGACTTATTCTTTGCGGATGAGTTGCCATAATCATTAGTACTATTTTGGGATACGTATGACTTTTTGATCACTTTTTATTTAGCTTTTTGGGAAGCAGGATAAAGAAAAGGCGGCAACTCTGCCATTGCTTTTTGGGTTTTGCTATTGGGGCGAACACGATATGGGAAAAATGACACATTATCATTATTCTGCTGGTCAGTATGATTACAGAGATACAAATTTTATGTTTTTTTTTAGTTTTACCACTTTTACACAAAGCATTTAAAAAAAAAAAAAAAGAACTTTATGTTTTACACTTTTTTGCCAATCGTCTTGTGTAAGGACTCATTTTTTGTGGGATGAGTTGACGTTTTTATTGGTACAATTTTGGGGTACATATTACTTTTTGATTGTTCACTATTATGCTTTTTGTAAGACAAGGTGACAATAAATGGTTTTCTACACAGTTTTCTTTTTTTTACGCCGTTCATCTGACAAGGTAGATCATGTGATATTTTTATATAGCCGGAAGTTATGGACGCTTGTGATATATGATATGTCTATTTTTTTATGTTTATTTTTTTACACAATAAAAGCATTTTGGAAAAAAAAAATCCTATCTTGGTGTCTGCATTTTCTGAGAGCCATATTTTTGAGGTGAGGTGAAGTTTTCATTGGTACCATTTTGTAGTACATACTACTTTTTGATGGCTTGCTACTACACTTTTTGTAAGGCAAAGTGACCAGAACATGGCTACTTTGGAACCGTTCATCTGACGGGCTAGATCATGTGATTTTTTTATAGAGCTGGTCGTTAAGGATGCTGCAATACCCAATATTACGGATGATTTCATAGTTTGAACTTTGAGTTCGGGTTCTAGTATAAGCTGAATTGCGTTATGGATTCCGATACCATGGACAATAACGCAATTCCTTGATGGAATGCATAAAGGAATGCATTTAGAGGCATTCCGTTATTCATTCCGTAATAATAGAAGTCAATGGCCTGCATAACGGATCCGTCCGGTTTCCGTTATGCTCGAAGTTCAAAATATGAAATTCGCTCATCCCTACCTAATATATATATTTTTTAAATTGTATATTGCTTGATGAGGGGAAAGGGCGATTTATTTTTTTGTTACTTGAAACTTTTATATTTTAGAAACACTTTTTCATTTTTTTACTTTATATTTTTGTCCCAGTATGGGATTTCAACTTTTGGGGGTCTGATCTCCTCTGCAGTGCATTACGATACACTGTGTATTGTAATGCATTGCCTGTCAGTGTATTACTTCCGTAGCTGGCAGGCTCAGATGCCTGTGTAAGGATGCAGGGTGGGGACCGAATGGGATGAGAGAGGGAGCCCCCTCTCCTCGATCACCATAGATGTTGCGGTCTGGTTTGACCGAGGCATCTAATGGGTCAATCCGTCAGAATTGGTGTTTCCAGCAGGGGCTCGGCTACTCTCGTGTTTGTAAGGAATTGGATGAAATTAGAAAGGGATGGCTACTTTCTCTCTGAAACAGAGCCACTGTTGTCTATAGGCCGTGCCTTGTACTACAGCTCAGAAGTCAGAAACTTTTAGGGTGCACTACTACATACAAGTCCATGGACAAGAGTGGGTCTTTTTCTGAAAAAAAGCAGCCATACTTTAGTAATCTTATACAAGTCATTCAGTGTAACTGATATGTACTGCAACAGTTTAATCTCATCTGATTACATGCAAACAGTAAATTAGCTAAATGTGGAAATGATAACTGTGGCAGGCAGCCAGTTTAGAAATGTATTATGTGGAGGGAGGCCGTGATTTACAGCTGTATAGGGAAATTTATCAGTGTAGTTAGGACGGTTGTCTAGAGGAAATACATTGGGAAATATTCTGTTCAGAACATGCACCATATTTTTGTAGCACTTGTTCCATTTTTTACTAAATAGAAATTTGATAAAGTGGGTCAACTTTTTTAAATTTCTTATGCTTGAAGATACTTGTGTCCAGTGTGTATATAAGATGATTATCTGGCAGTTACTAATATAGTCTTTGTTGAAATTTTGCGCCATTTTCTATATTTCATAAGGTACTGTATGCCTCCTTGTTTGCCAAGTCTTTTGTGCTGTCCACACAGAGGTCTTGGCCAAAGGATGACCGCTGATGGACGGTCATGTGACCAGACAGATCACTATTATGTGATGTCTCATTATAACACACTGTATCTGAACTAAACTCCCAACAGTGCAAGTGCAGATGGCATCACATGGAGTTTGCTTGGTCACATGACCCTGTATCAGCGGCCTGTATGGACATGACCTCTGTGTGGACAGTACAAAGGACTTGACAAACAATGGGGTATACCTTATATAATATATAAAATGGTGCAGAACTTTAACAAAGGTATAATAGTAAGGGTTCATTCAGATGGCCGTATGCTGTCCGCAAAAATGCGGATCAGTTTTTTTGCGGAATAGATGCAGATCCATTCACTTCTATGGGGCCTTTTTCTTCCGCTCTGTGACGCCGCAAAACAAATTAAACATGTCCTATACTTGTCAGTGAAAATCAAGACGTGACCCCATTGAAGTCTATGGGTTTGCAAAAATGCGGAATGCAATCAATTTTTTTGCGGACATGCTGAGCGGTCTGCAAAAAAACAGATCCGCATTTTTGCGGACAGCGTACAGCCGTCTGAATGAGCGCTAAGTGCTATATAATGATCTTATATACACATTGGACACAAGTATCCAGAGTGTGGCCAACCCTTTTAAAGGGCATCTATCGGGCAGATTTGTACCTATGACACTGGCTGACCTGTTGCATGTGCTCTTGGCAGCTGAAGACATCTGTGTGGGTCCCATGTTTATATGTGCCTGCATTGCTGAGAAAAATGATGTTTTAATATATGCAAAAGAGCCACAACGGGGGTGTTGCCATTATAACTAGAGGCTCTGCTCCCTCTGCAGCTGATGTGCCCTCTACACTGTCATCACTATTACACTGCCTGGACCTGTCAGTCAAAGTGGAAAGGATGCAGCAGTTGCAGAGAAAGCAGTGCCTCTAGGTGTAATGGCAACTCCCCCATTGCTCCTAGCGGCTCATTTGCATATATTAAAACTTCATTTTTCTCAGCAATGCTAGCACATATAAACATGGGACCAACACAGATGTCTTCAGCTGCCAAGTGCACATGTAACAGGTCAGTCAGTTTTATAAGTACAAATCCGCTGACAGATGCTGTTTAATAAACAAACAAAAACATTTATAAATTTATCAGAAATCTGAGACATTGCACTTTGCGTTGCCTGGGAGAGATCTACGCATGCATACTGGGAACCTGAGTGGGGTAGAGGGGCCCATACTAAGTTTACTTACTTGATGCATAGAATATGCTTCTACTTCCTCTTCTGCAGCCGTGACAATATGAACCTGTATAAAAGCAATCATTTGTCAGGGCTGACACAGAATACATAAATCTGTAAAGAGTCTACTTACACAATATTCTAAGCAGAAATTGCTTTAAACTCACCCTGTCACTCAATGAAGTTATTTCAATGGCATTGTGGTTGTGAAGTACCAAGTCCCCTTCTACAACTCTTGAGCCAAAGGTTGCTATTCTATAAGATGCAGCTTCATTCCAGACCTTACTGCAATACGCGTGGATATAGAAGATGCGCATTGAATGTGGAATACTGAGCCATCCTCGTATACATCCCTCATCACTCATCCCATAACGATTCAGTGCCCGCAGCAGCATTCTCTCACGGACTTTATAGGCTGGCATTAGGGGAAGGGTACCTTTAATATCCCCTGAAATAAGAAGGGTAAATCGTGACAGAAATGTAGATTTGTTAAAGTTGAAAACTATCTATGAACATCAGATGTTGGAAGTAAGACATTTTACCATTTCATGAAAAACATTAAATCATTTACTTATTGGCAGCAACATATCTCAAAGTTGGGAAAGGGCAACAAAAGGCTGGAAAAGTAAGTGATACTAATAAAAATCACTGGTAGGGCAATTTGCTACGAAGTCACATGACTGTTACATGTTACAGAGGCAGAATCTGAAAAAAAAGAAAAAGTCTAAAAACAGAAAAATGTTCCTCAATGTAAAATTACGAATACTTGGAAAAATCCAAAAATGTGGAGAATTTGGAGAAATCCATGTGTGCAAAGGACAAGGCCAACGGTCAGTATTACATGCTTATGATATACCGGACTTCAGATGGCACTACACTAAAAACACTGGAAATCACTGCATGGGCTCAGGAGCGCTCCCAGAAATCATGGTCTGAGAACACAGTTCTCCATGTAATCCACAAATACAAGCTATATGACAACACAATCTAGAAACAATGCTGTCTTCTCTGGGCCAAAGCTCATTTAAAATGAACTGAGGCAAAATGGAAAACTGTTCTGTGGTCATATGAATCAAAATTTGAAATTATTTTTGGAAACCATGGACACCGTGTGCTATGGGCTGAAGAGGAGAGGGACCATCATCACACAGTTTTAAAAGCCTGCCTCTCTGATGGTATGGGGCTGCATTAGTCAGGGCTCCAGACCTAACCTGAGAAATTTAGGAGCCAAATTTAAAATACATATAATTACGGTATAATAAAAACAAACAAAAAAAAAACACAGATGTCTTACCTAGGGTTGTCATGATACCAAAATTTGGTCGGGACAAGGTGACTAAAAAATTGCAAATTGCAAGTTCTTTTTTTTTTTTTCTGTTACGGCGTTCACTGCATAGGAGATATTTTTAAATATTTTAATAGTTCGCACTTTTTCGGGCGTGGCGATATGTATTTTTTTTTATTGTTTATATATTTTATATGTAAAATTGGGTGATTTAAACTTAATATTTTGGTGTTTGTTTTTTTTTTACTTTTTATTTCCCCCTTAGGGGCTAGAACCTGGGATCTTTCATCCCTTGTCCTATTCACCCTGATAGATCTCTATCAGGGTGAATAGGACTTTACACTCTCCCTGCTGCTCTGTGCTTTGCCGACTATGGCAGCCAGGGCTTCAGTAGCGTGCTGGCTGCCATGGTAACCGATTGGAGCCCCAGGCTTACACTGCCTGGATTCTGATCGTAACTGCCACTGCCACCAATGATTCTGCTTTATAATATTGGGGTTGGTGGGGGGGGGGGGGGGATGCGGGTTGGGGGCGCACTGTGCCACAAATGATTCTGCTTTATAATACTGGGGTTGGGAGGGGGGGATGCGGGTTGGGGGCGCACTGCGCCACCAATGATTCTGCTTTAAAATACTGGGGTTGTCATAGAGGCTGGGTGCCGGGTATGGGATATAGCCGGCACCCGCAGCGCAGCCTGCGTTTGTATTAAGCATAAACTATATTCATTGGTGGCACAGTGGCCACAGCCCCTCCCCTCCTCCCTGCTATCAGCCCGTTGGTGGCAGCAGCAGTACAGGGGGGAGGGACTGCCTCCTTCTCCCCTGTGCTGTTGAGAAGAACATGGCACGCGCTGACAGCAGCGTGTGCCATGTCAGTTTAATGTGAAAGCGGCAGAGCAGCGGAAGGTCTAAGCTCAAATGGCCATTTAGCAATTTTAAAGAGGACCTTTCACCTGGAAAAACATTGTGAACTAAGTATGCTGACATGTAGAGCGGCGCCAGGGGATCTCACTGCACTTACTATTATCCCCGGGCGCCGCTGCGTTCTCCCGTTATGCCCTCCGGTACCTTTGCTCTTTAAGTTATAGTAGGCGGTGTCTGCCCTTGTCCTGTGGGCGTCTCCTTCTCCTAGGCTGCAGCGCTGGCCAATCGCAGCGCACAGCTCACAGCCTGGGAGAAAAAACCTCCCAGGCTGTGAGCTGCGATTGGCCAGCGCTGCAGCCTAGGAGAAGGAGACGCCCACAGGACAAGGGAAGACACCGCCTACTATAACTTAGTGAGAGAACATACCGGAGGGCATAACGGGAGAACGGAGCTGCGCCCGGGGATAATAGTAAGTGCAGTGAGATCCCCGGGCGCCGCTCTACATGTCAGCATACTTAGGTCACAATGTTTTTCCAGGTGAAAGGTCCTCTTTAAGTCGCGACTTGATTTATTGGCGACCAAAAATCTGGAGCCCTGTTAGTGCCTATGGCGTGGGCAGCTTACACATCTGGAAAGGCACTATAAATGCTGAACAGTATATAGAGGTTTTAGAACGACATATGCTCCCTTCCAGAGTTTTTTTCTTCAGGGAAGGCCTTGCATATTTCTGCAAGACAATGCTAAACCACATACTGCATCCATCACAACAACATGGCTTCAAAAAAGAAGAGTCTGGGTGCTGAACTGGTCCACATGCAGTCCAGACCATTCACCAATAGAATAAATTTGGCTCATCATGAAACTAAAAATCCAACAAAAAAGACCCAGGACTGTTGAGCAGCTAGAATCCTACATCAGACAAGAATGGGATAACATTCCTCTCCCAAAACTCCAACAATTGGCCTCCTCACTTCCAGACATTTACAAACTGTTGTTAAAAGAAGAGGGGATGCTACACAATGGGAGACATGGCCCTGTCCCAACTTTTTACAGATGTGTTGCTGCCATCAAAATCTAAATGAGTTGTCTTATCTAATATGTGTCCTGTGATCTACTGTGAATAAAATACGTGTCTATGAGATTTGCAAATCATTGCATTCTGTTTTTTTTTTTACATTTTACACAGTCACAACTTTTGTATATCTTTATAGGTGTTGGAGCGCAGTGTTCTTTTCTAAATCCCCTCTTTCCCTTTACACAGTCGCACAAGTAAAGGTGGGAAAGGTTGAAAGCTAAGTTTTATTTGATTTTCCAAATAATAACCATATATAGCACATAATAAAAGTGGTAAGCCAACAAACATGTTCAGTTAATGTAATCGTGTTTGTGTCTTTTTTTACATCATGGGTGATAACACTGATGCCAGCGTATTAACCCCTTGTATGCCGCGGTCAAAGCTGACTGCGGCATGCAGAGGGTCTGGGTGCCCTCCACTTCCCCATCAGGCAGCCTGATGCCTTCCATAGGCATCAGGGCTTGCCTTCTACGGAAGCTGGGTCTCACAGGCAGGCTATCAGCATAAAGGCCGACAGCCAGAAAGCCAATGCATTACAATACAGGTTGTATTGTAATGCATTGCAGAGGAGATCAGATCCCAGAAGTTGAAGTCCCAGAGTGGGACAAAAAAAAAAAAAAGTAAAAAAAAAAAAATGTTCATGTGACCGCCGAGGCCGAAGAGTGCAGGAGCTGTTGGGTCTCTCACAGACCTCGATCAGCCCTGCACTGAGGCTGTACAGCATTGTATTGCGCTGTACAGGCTCTCTGGGTCTTGTATGACCTTATGGGGGCCGAAAAGTGTAAAATAAAATAAAATAAAAAAATAAAGTGCTAAAATAAATAAAAATAAATAAAAAAAAAAGGTTTCACATGTAAAAAAAAAAAAATTCCCCAAGTAACGAATTAAAAAAAAATGTTAAAGATAGAAAAAATAAAATAGACATATTTGGTATTGCCGCGTCCGTGACGGTCGGCTCTATAAATATATCACATGATCCACCCAGTCCGATAAACACCAAAAAAAAATATAAAAACTGTGTAAAAAAAATCAATTTTTGTCACCTTACATCACAAAAAGTACAACACCAAGTGTTTGAAAAAGGCGTATGTCCCACAAAATGGTACCAATAAAACCGTCACCTTATTCCGCAAAAAATGAGTCCCTACATAAGAAAATCGCTCAAAAAAATAATAAAATATATAGCTCTCAGAACATGGACACATTAAAACATAATTTTTGTGTTTCAAAAGTGCTATTATTGTGTAAAACTTAAATAAGAAAAAGTATACATATTTGGTATCGCCACATCCGTAACGATCTGCTCTATAAAAATGTCACATGACCTAACCCCTGTAAAAATAAATAAATAAAAACTGTGCTAAAACAACCAATTTTTTGGTCACCCTGCACCATAAAGTGTTATAATGAATGATCAAAAAATCATATGTACCCAAAAATAGTACCAATAAAACTGGCACCTTATCCCCTAGTTTCCAAAATGGGGTAATTTTTTGGGAGTTTCTACTGTAAGGGTGCATCAGGGTGGCTTCAAATGGGACATGGCATCTAAAAACCAGTTCAGCAAAATCTGCCTTCCAAAAACCATGTGGCGCTCCTTTTCTTCTGCGCCCTGCCGAGTGCCCATACAGCAGTTTATGACCACATATGGGGTGTTTCTGTAAACCGCAGAATCAGGGTAATAAATATTGAGTTTTGTTTGGCTGTTAACCCTCGATGTGTTAAAGAAAAAAACTGATTAAAATGGAAAATCTGCCAAAAAAGTGAAATTTAAAAATTTGATCTCCATTTTCCTTTAATTCTTGTGGAACGCCTAAAGGGTTAAAAAAGTTAGTAAAATCAGTTTTAAGTAACTTGGGTGTAGTTTCTACAAAGGGGTCATTTATGGGGGTATCCACTATGTAAGCCCCACAAAGTGACTTCAGACCTGAACTGGTCCTTAAAAAGTGGGTTTTGGAAATTTTCTTAAGAATTTTAAGAATTACTTCTAAAATTCTAAGCCTTCTAACGTCCTAAAAAAATAAAATGACATTTCCAAAATGATGCCAACATAAAGTAGACATATGGGGAATGTTAAGTAATAAATATTTTATGAGGTATCACTTTATGTTTTAAAATTAGAGAAATAGAAATTTAGAAAATTGCGAATTTTTCAATTTTTGGGGTAAATTTGGGATTTTTTCATAAATAAAGGTGAAATATACTAACTCAAATTTATGACTGTCATAAAATACAATGTGTCACGAGAAAACAATCTGTGAATGGCTTGGATGTAAAAGTGTTCCAAAGTTATTACCACATAAAGTGAGATATGTCAGATTTGTAAAATTAAGCCTGGTCAGGAAGGGGGCAAATGGCCCGGATGTGAAGTGGTTAAAAAATAAAAATGAAAAATATTGACTGAAATTTACCACTATCATGAAGTACAATGTGTCACGAGAAAAAAATCTCAGAATAGCTTGGATAAGTAAAAGTGTTCCAAAGTTATTACACATAAAGTGACACATGTCAAATTTCCAAATAACAGGCTTTAAGGTGAAAAATGGCAGGGTCCTGAATGGGTTAGGCCTCTTTCACACGGGCGATTTTTCAGCGTGGGTGAATCCGGACCTATTCATTTCTATGGGGCTGTGCACATGAGCAGTGATTTTCACGCATCACCTGTGCGTTGTGTGAAAAATCGCAGCATGCTCTATATTGTGCGTTTTTCACGCAACGCAGACCCCATAGAAGTGAATAGGGCTGCGTGAAAATCGCAAGCATCCGCAAGCAAGTGCAGATGCGGTGCGATTTTCACGCATGGTTGCTAGGTGACTATCGGGATCTTTATTATTTTCTCTTATAACATGGTTATAAGGGAAAATAATAGCATTCTTAATACAGAATGCAAAGTAAATTAGGGATGCAGGGGTTAAAAAAAAATATTAAACTCACCTCATCCACTTGTTCGCGCAGCCCGGCTTCTTTTCTTTCTTCTTCTTTGAGGACCTGGGAGAAAAGGACCTTTGGTGACGTCACTGCACTCATCATAGTCCATCACCATGGTGATGGACCATGTGATGAGTGCGGAGGCATCACATGGCCATCACCATGGTGATGGATCATCTGATGGACCATGTGATGAGCGCAGTGACGTCACCAAAGGTCCTTTTCTCCCAGGTCCTCAAAGAAGAAGAAAGAAGAGAAGCCGGGCTGCGCGAACAAGTGGATGAGGGGAGTTAAATTTTATTACATTTTTTTTAACCCCTCCATCCCTAATTTACTTTGCATTCTGTATTAAGAATGCTATTATTTTCTCTTATAACCATGTTATAAGGGAAAATAATAAAATCTAAACAACACCGATCCCAAACCCAAACCCGAACTTCTGTGAAGAAGTCCGGGTTCGGGTCTGGGTACCAAACATGCCGATTTTTCTCACGCGCGTGCAAAACGCATGACAAACGCTATGCACTCGCGCGGAAAAATCGCACATTTTCCCGCGACGCACCCGCATCCTATCCGGCCCTCACACGCGAAAATAACCTATTGTTTAAATCATGTTTTTATGGGTTTTTTTTAAACTCGTTTTATTGAAAAAGAGTAACAAGGCATATACGTGGTACAGTCTTACAGGCAAAATACAAAGACATATTACAGGTCAGATCACGTTGAGTGGTGGTGGTACATACATAAACAATTCGAAGGAGAGAAGAGACAGCTTTTCCATTGCGTATACATTAATGATACAATAAACTGAGTTATACAAGGTGGAGCACAAGACTCGGAATGTGTTAGTCCTATCAAGGGCCTAAAGAAACCGCTGACCTCTCCGAAGTCGTTAAATGTGACTCACACCATAGACCCCACACCTTCTGGAATTTATCAGGGCACTTTCTGTTGACATATAACACCTTCTCAAAAGGGATCACTTGATTAACCAGCCTCTTCCATATCCCCAGAGTCGGTAAATCATCCGCCATCCATTTAAGAGCAATAACTTTGCGGGCTAAAAATAGAGATTCGCTTAAAAATATCTTATTATAGTGGGTCCAGCTATCATCATCCAGGATCCCTAGGAGACATACCTTGGGGCAAAGTGGGATAGGACCTAAGCCCAGTGATGAGAGTACCCCCAGTACCGTTTGCCAGTATGACTTGATGTACTCACACTCCCACATCATATGCCAGAAGTCTGCATTATTATGTGCACATCTTAAGCAATTGGATTGGGGAATCCTTCCCATCCTGTGTAACCTAGTGGGGGTTAGATAGCTGCGATGCAGCATAAATAACTGGATCAATCTATTGTTAATCGAAGGAGATACCTTAGTGACTGCTTCTAACGCCTCTGTCCAATCCTCCGCTGAGAGATGCGGAATGTTCCCTCTCCATCTGGCCTCAGCTAATATGGGTTGTGCTGACATGTGATTATCCAAGAGATGAGTATATAGCACAGACACTATGCCTCGGGGTCCTTGCGATTTGATAACTCCAATAAGGGGATAAGAAGAGATGGCCTTATTTCCATCTCCAAACTGTTCCTGAAAGGCGTGTCTAATCTGTAGATATTTAAAGAATTGGGTACGTACTATTCCAAATCGTTCTTGAATTTGAGAGAAGGAGCGTAGGACACCTTCGCTATATAAATCCCGCAAGACCACAATCCCGGACGTTGCCCATGTATGTGTTCCTTCTATCCCTTGCAAATGGGGGAATAAAGGGTTATCCCATAAAGGTATGGTGTCGGCCCAATCCTGATATTGTCTCAGTTTAGCGTCCCTCCAAACCTGCTGTGCCAGCCTATGCACCGGTAGCATATGTCTCGACAAGGAACCTACCCTCTCCAGTACAGGCCACAAGTTAGATAAACCCAGGTGCTGTTGCAAATAATATTCCATATTCTGCAGGGGCTCACCATTAACCCAGCTAGCTAAGAATCTTATTTGTCCTGCCAAAAAGTACAAATGGAAATTTGGTAGCGACGCCCCCCCCTGCACTCTGGATCTCTGCAATGTATTCATAGCGAGTTTGTGTCTGGCCCTACCCCAAATGAATTGAATCATTAAGGAGTGTAGGCGGTCCAAGAGATTCCGTGGTATTGGGGTGCAAGCATGTTCCAGTATATATAATCCTTTAGGCAGTAGGACCATTTTGATTAGATTGATCCTGCCCATGACAGACAGAGGGAGGGTCTTCCATACCTTGAACTTCTCAGTGAATAAGGCTTCTAGAGGGGCAACGTTTCTGGAGTAAGAGTCTCCCGGTACTCTGGTAATGACTATCCCCAGGTATTTAAAGTGGTCCACTACTCTAAGGGTATGATAGACTTCGGGCCAATCAGATCGCCACAGCGGCATCAAGGCAGACTTAGCCCAGTTAATGTGCAGTCCTGAAAAATGGCTAAATTGCTCTATGATCGTGATCGCCTGTGATAAGGAAGTATCCACATCACTCATATACAATATGAGGTCGTCTGCATATAGGCCTACTCTGTCCTCTCTCCCCCCCAATCCAACTCCTCTGAATATTGAGTCGTGGCGAATGCGCAGAGCTAGATGCTCTATGGCAATTGCAAACAAAAGGGGAGAGAGAGGACAACCCTGCCTCGTACCTCTCTGCAAAGGGAAGTAGGAGGAGGCAGTACCGTTAATCGAGATATTAGCCTTCGGATTTTTGTATAGTACCCGGATCCATTGTAGGAATCTAGGACCAAAGCCAAATCTCCCCAACACTCTCAGCAGGTATGGCCACTCTAGCGAATCGAAGGCTTTGGCCGTATCTAATGAGGCCATCGCCCACTGCCTACCTTGACAGGTCCCAATTTGGGCTATGATTTGTGCTCTGCGGATGTTACTGGAAGTTGATCTTCCCGGTATAAACCCAGTCTGATCGCAATGGATTATGCTAGACACTATTTTGTTTAACCTATTGGCCAAAACCTTCGTAAGGATTTTGTAATCCAGGTTTAGCAAAGATATTGGCCGATAGGAGGAACAATCCAACGGGTCCTTGTCAGGTTTAAGAATCACTACTATGGATGCTTCATATAGGGAGTCTGGAAGCCTACCGAGACGCCACGCTTCCCTAAACATCTCTCTCAATTGGGGCCCAAGAGCGTCAACATACTTGGAGTATACCTCCAGTGGCAACCCGTCGGGGCCCGGGGACTTCCCGTTTGACAGTCCGGCAATTTTGTATCTCTTCCAGAGTAATATCTTCCTCCATTAGGTTGCTGTCCTCCAATGAGAGTGATGGGCAAGATATTCCATCTAAGTAATTCTCAAGTTCAATCTCTGAGTATGACACTCGTGTTTGATATAACTCTCGATAGAAGTCAGCAAAACATGCTACTATATCCGGGACAGATTCTTTGACCTCCCCTTCCATGTCCCGGATACGTAGAACCGGCGGAGCAGAGGTATTTCTATGTACTATATGAGCTAGTAGTCTCTCTGCCTTGTCACCCATCTCAAAGGCCTGCTGTTTATAGAAGAATAGTTTGCGGTCACTTTTTTCATGCAAGTGGACTAAATACATCCTACCTTCCAACAACCAGTCCTGCCTATGTGTCTCCGATGGGTCTGCCAGGAACCTAGCTTCAGCTTCCCTAACACTAGAATTAAGGGAGTCCTCCTTTCTCCTGGTGTCCCTCTTAATATAAGAAATCGATGACTTAAGACACCCCCTTAGATATGCCTTTAGTGTTTCCCAAAGGAGGAGGGCATTCGTATCAGCGTCATGTACTTCAAGGAAAACCTGTAATTGATCTGGGATCCTATCCTGCTCCTTCAGTAAGGTAAGCCAAAATGGATGAATCCTCGTTTTCAAACAAGGGTTCAACCCCTGAGTAACATTAAATTGTGCAATCAAAGGCGCATGATCAGAGACACTTTGAGGGCCATAGAGAATAGTGGACAGGTCCAAGTAGGCATCAGAGGATCCAAATATGTAGTCTATCCTAGATAGAGCTCCGTGGGAAGGAGTAAAGCAAGAGTACTCTATTGCATCTGGATGTTTCTCCCTCCAAAAATCTAGCCATCCCACCTCACCAGTCCAAGCCCCCAGCAATGTAGAGTGGTTGCGAGTCGAGGAGGCGGGATGAGCACAGAAGCGGTGCCTCTGCGAGTCCATGACCATATTAATGTCCCCCACACATAGAAATCTCGCTTGTGGGTATTGAGCTGCAAATATGGTTGCAGTTTGTAGAATGGTTTTGTAGAATGGTTAAATCAGCAGGAGGGGGACAGTAAACGCTCAGGATCACATATGGAGTGCCATTCACGTGTGCATAGACAAAAACATATCTGCCCTCCAGGTCGCTCTCAGTCGTATGTAACTCCCATCTGATAGAGCGATTAATTAGCAGAGATACACCCCTGGAATGGGAGGTACCGTACGAGTGATACGCATATTGAACCCATGGCTTCCTGAGTCTACCAGCAGTGTCAGACGTCAAATGGGTCTCCTGCAAACTGAGCATGTGAGGAGTATATCTGCGGACATGCGTAAAAACAGACATTCTTTTACTCGCATCTCCAAGTCCCCTCACATTCCAGGACATTAAAACTAAGGCGGCCATAGCATTCGCACCTCACTTATCCACACGAGTCTACACTCCTGCTGCAATGTCGAATAGACTCCTCCCACCACATCATTCCACATATTCACACAACTACCTGTACTAAGTGGCGTACCATATAATGCCCAAACAGAGTATACAAACTTAAGGCAAAACAAAACATGCCATAAACAAATGGTGCAATAGCGTGCATTTTGCCCAGAATGGGAAAATGATTTCCCTGTGGCAACAGTGTCAGAGACCTGCATATTACAAGGTGGTGTCTCAACTATGCAGGTAGCTGAGCAGCTCCCATGATATTGTATAGCATACTGACATATAACAAATAATATACCAACGTATCAGCAAAACCCTTTCGGAGGTGGAGGTCGCAAGCACTACAAAGTCCAGAATTGAACATGTCCAGATGATGTAGATAGCCATTCTCCTCCCCCAGATAAGGCCTCATGCACACGAACGTTTTTTTTCACGGTCCGCAAAAACGGGGTCCGTAGGTCCGTGATCCGTGACCGTTTTTTCGTCCGTGGGTCTTCCATGATTTCTGGAGGATCCACGGGCATGAAAAAAAAGTCGTTTTGGTGTCCGCCTGGCCGTGCGGAGCCAAACGGATCCGTCCTGAATTACAATGCAAGTCAATGGGGACGGATCCGTTTGACGTTGACACAATATGGTGCCATTTCAAACGGATCCGTCCCCATTGACTTTCAATGTAAAGTCTGGAGTCCCTTTTATACCATCAGATCGGAGTTTTCTCCAATCCGATGGTATATTTTAACTTGAAGCGTCCCCATCACCATGGGAACGCCTCTATGTTAGAATATACTGTCGGATATGAGTTAGATCGTGAAACCTCATTTCCGACAGTATATTCTAACACAGAGGCGTTCCCATGGTGATGGGGACGCTTCTAGTTAGAATATACTACAAACTGTGTACATGACTGCCCCCTGCTGCCTAGCAGCACCCGATCTCTTACAGGGGGCCGTGATCAGCACAATTAACCCCTCAGGTGCCGCACCTGAAGGGGTTAATTGTACTATCATATCCCCCTGTAAGAGATCAGGGCTGCCAGGCAGCAGGGGGCAGACCCCCCCCCCCCCCTCCCCAGTTTGAATATCATTGGTGGCCAGTGCGGCCCCCCCCCCCCTTCCTCCCTCTATTGTAATAATTCGTTGGTGGCACAGTGTGCGCCCCCCCCCTTCCTCCCTCTATTGTAATAAATCGTTGGTGGCACAGTGTGCGCCCCCCATCGGCCCCCCCTCCCTCTATAGCATTAACAACATTGGTGGCCAGTGTGCGGCCTCCCATCTCTCCCCCCCGATCATTGGTGGCAGCGGGTTACTAGCAATAGTACAATAGTAAAAGATTCATACTTACCTGGGAGCTGCGATGTTCGTGTCCGGCCGGGAGCTCCTCCTACTGCTAAGTGACAGTTCATTTAGCAATGCGCCGCATAGACCTGTCACTTACCAGTAGGTGGAGCTCCCGGCCGGACACGAACATCGCAGCAGCCAGCAGGTAAGTATGAATCTTCTACTATTGTACTATTGCTAGTAACCCGCTGCCACCAATGATCGGGGGGGGAGATGGGATGCTAAGTAACCATGGCAACCAGGACTGTAGTAGCGTCCTGGTTGCCATGGTTACCGATCGGAGCCCCAGCGATTAAACTGGGACTCCGATCGGAACTCCGCTGCCACCAATGATGGGGGGAGATGGGAGGCCGCACACTGGCCACTAATGTTGTTAATGCTATAGAGGGAGGGGGGCCGATGGGGGGCGCACACTGTGCCACCAACGAATTATTACAATAGAGGGAGGCGGGGGGGGGGGGCGCACACTGTGCCACCAACGAATTATTACAATAGAGGGGGGGGCCGCACTGGCCATCAATGATATTCAAACTGGGGAGGGGGGGGTCTGCCCCCTGCTGCCTGGCAGCCCTGATCTCTTACAGGGGGATATGATAGTACAATTAACCCTTTCAGGTGCCGCACCTGAAGGGGTTAATTGTGCTGATCACGGCCCCCTGTAAGAGATCGGGTGCTGCCAGGCAGCAGGGGGCAGTCTTGTACACAGTTTGTAGTGTATTCTAACTAGAAGCGTCCCCATCACCATGGGAACGCTTCTGTGTTAGAATATACTGTCGGTTCTGAGTTTTCACGAAGTGAAAACTCAGCTTTGAAAAAGCTTTATGCAGACGGATCTTCGGATCCGTCTGTATAAAAACTAACCTACGGCCACGGATCACGGACACGGATGCCAATCTTGTGTGCATCCGTGTTCTTTCACGGACCCATTGACTTGAATGGGTCCGTGAACCGTTGGCCGTGAAAAAAATAGGACAGGTCATATTTTTTTCACAGCCAGGAAACACGGATCACGGATGCGGCTGCAAAACTGTGCATTTTCCGATTTTTCCACGGACCCATTGAAAGTCAATGGGTCCGCGAAAAAAATCGGAAAACGGCACAACGGCCGCGGGTGCACACAACGGTCGTGTGCATGAGGCCTAACAGTGAGTCCCGCTGATAGAGTCCCCAATCAAGGAGAAAAAAAAAGAAAGGGTATCAACGCCATACCGCACCTCAAGATGGCGCCATCCTGCGCGATTTCCTTGCGACCCACTCATCTGCTTCCTTGGGGTCAGTAAAGAAGTGTGATCTTTCTCCATCCACCACCCTTAGCCTAGCAGGGTAAGCCATAGAATAAGGTAAGTTCATGTCCCGCAGCCTTCTCTTGACCGAGACAAAGGTCGCCCGCTTTTTCTGGAGCTCGGCAGAGAAGTCAGGAAACAAAGATACTTTAGCATTCTCATACATAATGGTCTGTTTCCTCCTCGCCTGTGTAAGGGCTCATTCAGACGGCCGTATGCTGTCCGCAAAAATACTGAATGCTATCCGTTTTTTTTGCGGATCCGCAAAAAAAATGAAACATGTCCTATACTTGTCCGTGAAAATCAGGACATGGCCCCATTGAAGTCTATGGGTCTGCAAAAATACTGAATGCTATCCGTTTTTTTGCAGATCCGTTTTTTTGCGGATCCGCAAAAAAACAGATAGCATTCAGTATTTTTGCGGATAGCATACGGCCGTCTGAATGAGCCCTAAGGATGAGGTCTCGATCCTTCCAATTCAGCATGCGTGCTAACAGCGGCCTAGGTGGAGCTCCAGGTGGCGGTGGACGAGCCGGGACCCTGTGGGCCCTCTCCACTGCGTACGCCATGGAAAAGGCTGCTTCCAGGAAGGTAGATCTGAACCAGGCTTCTAGGAAAGAGGCAGGATCCGACCCCTCCGAGCGTTCCGGTAGGCCCAAAATACGCACATTATTCCTCCTGGCCCTGTTTTCCAAGTCGTCACATTTTTGCCTCCAGAGAGACCGAATCCTCCAGGGCATGAATCTTGGCTGGCATGGGGCGAGTGAGATCCTCCAGGTCTGAGATCCTTTCCTCCGCACCCTTCACCCGCTCCCTGAGCTGCTGGACGTCTTGTCTAAGTAGGCCTACATCCACACGTACTTCATCAATCTTGGTAGTGAGTGAAGTTTGACAGGCCAGAATCGCTGACAGGAGTTGTTCATGCGCCTCCTTCGGTGAGAGCTCTGGCGTATCTTCTATATCATTGACCGCCTGCTGGGCCGCCTGGCCACGAGTATGCTGGGTGCGGGGCGTGCTGGTCGTTGCAGTGCCATGTTGGGTGTCCTGGCGCGCATATTCCTTCAGGCGATCAGCCGCCGCCTGACCTTTGCTGGGACCCATGGTGAGGTTCTGTGAGGTCTCGTGGTATCGCTTGTCTATTCCGTTGGTAGATAGACCGTGTCAGTGCTCAGGATTGTTCAGGATTCTATACGGAAGCCGGAGCTCAGCTCAGATGCGGCCGCTCATGTCGGCAGTTAGCCACGCCCCCCCCCCCATGTTTTTATGTTTAACATATTTTTAAAGAATTTTTGATGATGTTATTTTTAATTTTTCATGTCAACATCTATATTTACACAAAAACCATAAAGTCCTGCAGTTTTCCCACTGGCCATTAAGCCTAATAATTGGCACCACTTCTTGGTCTATATCAGGGGTGCTCAACCTGTGGCCCTCAAGATGTTGTAAAACTACAACTCCCATAATACCCTCCTGTAGGCTGATAGCTGTAGGCTGTCCGGGCATGCTGGGAGTTGTAGTTTTGCAACAGCTGGAGGGCCACAGATTGGGCATCCATGGTCTATACAGATCCCTTTACTGCAGTTCCCTGCTTATCTATACACAGAGGTGGTATCATTATAGGCAGGATTATAATGACAGATAATCCAGGATCCACCATATACAGTAGGTCACTGTCAAAGCTGATCTATTCTTTCCTTGTATAATGACCTCTATACAGATCACAGAGTAAGCCTAGAAAACTCTACCATAGAAGTCAATAGGGTCCCCTCCTGTCCATTGTGTCTATGGACCATGGGGCTGCCATATATTAATTCTTTAACTGCTTTCTAAATGCTCAAAACAGCTCAGAGAAGATGACCTACAGATGATCAGAATAATAAATCTACAATCAAAAAATAAAAACAGATTAGAAAAAAAAGCATATGTGTTATTATCTGGTTATAATTTGCAGATCAAATTTTTTGTGATACATTTTCTTTAATATTAGCATATACCCGAACTTGGGACTACTGTGGAGAACAGTAGAACTGTGACCAGGTAGGAACTCACGGCATAATACATCATTATTATACTGTCAGTTTGGGTCAGAGGGACAGTATTTGGTCTGGGAAACGCGTCCGTCACATGGAGCATGTTTCACTTTGGCCCAAGTGATTTTTTTTTTGATTGTTGTATCCAAGTGTCATCACTTTTTTGTTGATATAGAATACTTTCAATTTTCCACATTTTGAGAAAAATAATTTAAGGATCTACTTTGACTTTTTTGGGGGAGAGAATGGAAAAGAAATCTTATTCTGCCATTTTTTTCTTCCCCGCCATGGACCGTTCAGTATAGATAATATGTCAACTTTATTCTATAGGTTGGGATGATTACAACAAAACCAAATGTATGGGTTATTTTTGTCGTCACTGCTGAGGCCCCAGATTGGTTGCAGCAGTGACCTGTGTGCATGGAATGTCACCACTGCAGCCAGGAGGATGACATATGTAGCGGGGAGGACTGGGAAGCCCCCCATTAAATGCTAACTGTATAACAGGATTGTGTGTTTAATAACGGTATTAAATAACCACTCTGTGAAAGGTTTTTAAGTACTGAATGGCAATATTAAACTCTGTACTTAGGTATAAATGGGGTAATGATTATGTTCTGAATAGTGCAATTGAGTACTGGATGTGGGTATTAATTGGACACTCTGGCACTCTGAATTAACACTCGTTAACGTATAAATTCACATTACCGGATGCATCACAAAGTAATATGTGTTAACTGAACAATTTTGTTCAGAATCACAATGGAATGCATCCTTGGTGTACTAATAAATCAGCACACCATGGCAGGAACTGGCAAACTGGAATCTATTGCTCAGGCACCTTCCCACAGGAAAATACCCCTGTGTGACCAGTCATTGGCTGGGAAAGATTAGGGCACACAAACAGTGGCATTTTGGAGCTGGAGGCAGTGTGCCGCACGTCATATGGACAGAAAGAGGTAGTGCTGGAAGAAGTCGGGCAAATCCGTGCCGCCGCTCTGACAACTACAAATGTGTCTGAAAATGTATATTTAGCTGCGTTGCATTTTGTCTTACTTTTAAAATTCTTTTGTTTCATAAAGTATTATTTTCATACCTATAATCAATAATTTAATGCTTACCGGTTTGGTAAAAATATTGTTTTGCTTTATTTACAGGATCATCACCTTCTTCAGGGGTGAAAAACAATTTGATGGCCAGTGCCTGTGGATGAAAGACTGGTACATTAGCATCAACTTTATACTGCACCAGAATAAAATGCAAGTACTAGAAGAATAAGATTAAAACCTATTGTGGTACATTCCAGGTATGTATCACATACACTCTGATACATACCAGTGGAGGACTGGGAATTTGAAGTGGCACTGGAAAAAAAAATAAAAGAGGCACCATGTTGTAAGTGGGCCCAGACTGACAGACTGGGGCCAACGTGAGTAGGTGGCGGTACACTCAAATGGGTAGAACCAGCAATACTGTAGGAGGGCAGTGTATTGTGCTGCACTTTGGTATCTGGTTCCACAGTAAAACCAAATGCCACAGTAATACACAACATACTGTCCCCAGCAGAACCAAATACCACAGTGTAGCACAATATACTGCGCCAGCAGAACCAAATACCACAGTGCAGCACAAAATACTGCCCTAGCAGAACCAAATACCACAGTGCAGCACAAAATACTGCCCTAGCAGAACCAAATACCACAGTGCAGCACAAAATACTGCCCTAGCAGAACCAAATACCACAGTGCAGCACAAAATACTGCCCTAGCAGAACCAAATACCACAGTGCAGCACAAAATACTGCCCTAGCAGAACCAAATACCACAGTGCAGTACAAAATACTGCCCTAGCAGAACCAAATACCACAGTGTAGCACAATATACTGCGCCAGCAGAACCAAATACCACAGTCCAGCACAAATTACTGTCCCAGCAGAAACAAATACCACAGTGCAGCACAATATACTGCCCCAGCAGAACCAAATACCACAGTGCAGTACAAAATACTGCCCTAGCAGAACCAAATACCACAGTGTAGCACAATATACTGCCCCAGCAGAACCAAATACCACAGTGCAGCACAAATTACTGTCCCAGCAGAAACAAATACCACAGTGCAGCACAAAATACTGTCCCAGCAGAAACAAATACCACAGTGCAGCACAATATACTGTCCCAGCAGAACCAAATACCACAGTGCAGCACAAAATACTGCCCTAGCAGAACCAAATACCACAGTGTAGCACAATATACTGCGCCAGCAGAACCAAATACCACAGTCCAGCACAAATTACTGTCCCAGCAGAAACAAATACCACAGTGCAGCACAAAATACTGTCCCAGCAGAACCAAATACCACAGTGCAGCACAATATACTGCCCCAGCAGAACCAAATACCACAGTGCAGCACAAAATACTGTCCCAGCAGAACCAAATACCACAGTGCAGCACAATATACTGCCCCAGCAGAAACAAATGCCACAGTGCAGCACAAAATACTGTCCCAGCAGAACCAAATACCACAGTGCAGCACAATATACTGCCCCAGCAGAACCAAATACCACAGTGCAGCACAAAATACTGTCCCAGCAGAACCAAATACCACAGTGCAGCACAAAATACTGCCCCAGCAGAACTAAATACCACAGTGCAGTACAAAATACTGTCCCAGCAGAACCAAATACCACAGTGCAGCACAAAATACTGTCCCAGCAGAACCAAATACCACAGTGCAGCACAAAATACTGCCCCAGCAGAACCAAATACCACAGTGCAGCACAAAATACTGTCCCAGCAGAACCAAATGCCACAGCACAAAACAAAATATTACTCCAGCAGATCCAAATAACACAGTAATCTGGCTGCATGCGGTTGCCGTAGAGAGCCGGGTAGTGTTTCTTACCTGCTGGACCCTATTGACTATAATGGGAATCGAGGTTCAGCCAGAAATTTTTTTTGGCGTGCAGCAATTTTTGATCAGCCGAAACCCGGCATCTATGCCGGGGAGCGGCCAGAGCCCCAACAGTTCCCATTATAGTCAATTGGGTCCAGAGGGTACACGGCAGTATCAGGCTATTCATTGTAAACACAGCATTCATATATTGTGTGACACATCACAGAAGTAAACATAAAACAATAGTTGGGGTCCATTAGTTCCAAGTCAGGAAGTCTATCTGATATGATGTACACTCATTGACAAAAAAACATAACGCACCAAGAAGGAGTTATTGGAATCGAATGAAACTTTGCAGGTGTAAAGGTGATCTATGTAGGTGATTACAATATTATGCCTAAGGCCTCATGCACACGACCGTTGTGTGCATCCGTGGCCGTTGTGCCATTTTTTTTCGCGGACCCATTGACTTTCAATGGGTCCGTGGAAAAATCAGAAAATGCACCGTTTTGGAGCCGCATCCGTGATCCGTGTTTCCTGTCCGTCAAAAAAATAGGACCTGTCCTATTTTTTTGATGGACAACAGTTCACGGACCCATTCAAGTCAATGGGTCCGTGAAAAAACACGGATGCACACAAGATTGGCATCCGTGTCCGTAGGCTACTTTCACACAGACGGATCCGCAGATCCGTCTGCATAAAAGCTTTTTCCGAGTAAGTGACAGGTCTGTGCTATAAACAATGCGCCGGACCCCGTTTTTGCGGACCTTAAAAAAAAAACGGTCGTGTGCATGAGGACTTATTCACACATCAGTGTTTGGTCAGTGATTTCCATCTGTGATTGTGAGCTAAAAACAGGATTGAAGTCTCCACAGAGATAAGGTGAAGATCTGCACCTCTTCTGTGTTTAGAGCCGCACCTAGTTTGGGCTCAAAATCACTGATGAAAATTTTCTGTCTGAACACTGACTGTGTGAATAAGGCCTCCTGCACACGACCGTTGTGTGCACCCGTGGCCGTTGTGCCGTCTTCCGTTTTTTTTCGCGGACCCATTGACTTTCAATGGGTCCGTGGAAAAATTGTAAAATGCACCGTTTGGCAGTCGCATCCGTGATCCGTGTTTCCTGGCTGTGAAAAAAATATGACCTGTCCTATTTTTTTCACGGCCAACCGTTCACGGACCCATTCAAGTCAATGGGTCCATGAAAAAACACGGATGCACACAAGATTGGCATCCGTGTCCGTGGCCGTAGGCTACTTTCATGCAGACGGATCCGAAGATCCGTGAAAACTCAAATCCGACAGTATATTCTAACACAGAGGCGTTCCCATAGTGATGGGGACGCTTCTAGTTAGAATATACTACGAACTGGGTACATGACTGCCCCCTGCTGCCTGGCAGCACCTGATCTCTTACAGGGGGCTAAGATACGCACAATTAACCCCTCAGGTGTGTAACCTGAGGGGTTAATTGTGCGTATCTTAGCCCCCTGTAAGAGATCAGGTGCTGCCAGGCAGGAGGGGGCAGACCCCCCTCCCCAGTTTTAATTTCATTGGTGGCCAGTGTGGCCCCCCCCGGCCCCCCCTCCCTCTATTGTAATATCATTGGTGGCACAGTGTGCGGCCAGCCCCCCCTCTATTGTGTTAATATCATTGGTGGCCAGTGTGCGGCCTCCCCTCTCCCCCCCCCCCCATCATTGGTGGCAGCGGAGAGTTCCGATCGGAGTCCCAGTTTAATCGCTGGGGCTCCGATCGGTAACCATGGCGCTACTGCAGGCCTGGTTGCCATGGTTACTTAGCAATATTACAATATTAGAAGCATCATACTTACCTGCTGCGCTGTCTGTGACCGGCCGGGAACTCCTCCTACTGGTAAGTGACAGATCATTAAGCAATGCGCCGCACAGACCTGTCACTTACCAGTAGGAGGAGCTCCCGGCCGGACACAGACAGCGCAGCAGGTAAGTATGATGCTTCTAATATTGTAATATTGCTAAGTAACCATGGCAACCACGCCTGCAGTAGCGTCCTGGTTGCCATGGTTACCGATCGGAGCCCCAGCGATTAAACTGGGACTCCGATCGGAACTCTCCGCTGCCACCAATGATCGGGGGAGGGGAGGCCGCACACTGGCCACCAATGATATTAACACAATAGAGGGGGGGCCGGCGCACACTGGCCACCAATGATATGAATACAATAGAGGGGGGGCCGCACACTGGCCACCAATGATAATACAATAGAGGAAGGGAGGGGGGCCGCACACCAATGATATTCAAACTGGGGAGGGAGGGGGGTCTGCCCCCTGCTGCCTGGCAGCCCCTGATCTCTTACAGGGGGCTATGATACGCACAATTAACCCCTTCAGGTGCGGCACCTGAGGGGTTAATTGTGCTGATCACAGCCCCCTGTAAGGGATCGGATGCTGCCAGGCAGCAGGGGGCAGTCATGTACACAGTTCGTAGTATATTCTAACTTGAAGCGTCCCCATCACGATGGGAACGCCTGTGTTAGAATATACTGTCGTATATAAGTTTCACGATGTAACTCAAATCCGATGGTATATTCTAACATAGAGGCGTTCCCATGGTGATGGGGACGCTTCAAGTTAAAATATACCATCGGATTGGAGAAAACTCTGATCCTATGGTATATAAACTCCTGAATTTACATTGAAAGTCAATGGGGGACGGATCCGTTTGCAATTGCACCATATTGTGTCAACATTAAACGGATCCGTCCCCATTGACTTGCATTGTAAGTCAGAACGGATCCGTTTGGCTCCGCACGGCCAGGCGGACACCAAAACGATTTTTTTTTTCATGTCCGTGGTTCCTCCAAAAATCAAGGAGGACCCACTGACGAAAAAACGGTCACGGATCACAGAAAAACGGAACCCGTTTTTGCGGACCGCAAAAAAAAACGGTCGTGTGCAGGAGGCCTAAGGCATTAAGGATAAGTTTATTAGGGAAAACTGTACAAGTGAAAGGAGGCTCTAGTACCCTGTTGGGCCACCTCTAGCCTGGATATGAGATATGGTTGGGCATGGAGGCATACAGGTTCTGTATAGTATCCTGCTGCAGTTTGCCCACAGATGTTGCAGTTGGGCCTGTAGATCCTGCACGCACATAGGTTGCTGAAGCTGGCGTCCCATCTGGTCCCATAAATGCTCGATTGCCGAGAAATCTAGCAACTGGGCAGGCCATGGAAGTGCTGCAATCTGGCGGAGACATTTCTGGGAAACTACAAACAATGGCGACGATGGCAGTCTGTCAATGGCAGGACAGGTAATGGGCACCAAGGCACCAAATTTCCTTCTGTTAAACACCTGAAAACGGTCTGGGTAGAGATAGGGGTGTGTAATGAAGGAGTCGCCTGTGTCTGGATGATGGACAACAAAATTGTGGGACCTGCTTGTGCTTGTTGGTGGATCGAACGATTGCTCTCACCTCCTAACAGCTAGGCATAAGGCCTACATGGCGTGCAATTCATTGAAAAGTCCATCCTACTTCTCTCAGTCCAGTCTCAAAGTCTGTCAACTGGACAAAATATATTTGAGTGCACCACAGAGGCATGCCTAGCGGTCAACAATCTGTCATCAAGAGGTACACTACCCAGAAGTAGCCTCTGAGAGCCTTTTTTTTTTTTATAGGGTGGCGGGGGAAGCACTTTTATGTGCTATTACTCTTGTGGTAAGACCCCATGTCTAATCAGACCACACCTGTAATCATTTACAGCAATCCTCCAATTCTATCTGGGTGCGTTATTTTGGTCAGTGAGTATATATAGCAGTCTGTTATGTAAGATTAAAATGATCACATCACTTAAACCAACTACACATACCATTTCTCCTTTCAGTAAAGCCAATCCTATTTTATGTGACTGCACATTCTGCCCCTTTCCAAATCTTTGTGGTCCATAATAGTTGATAAAGCCTCTGTTCTGCAATGAGAGATAAAATACAAGCAATAAAAGATACCTTGTAGCATCAACAACTGGAACAGCTTATCAAATGTTTGTGCATGACGAAAAAGAGTTCTAGGTGTCCCCCTTCATGTTCTGGTTCACTATTTGGAGTAAATGTGAAGCCTATGGATACCTCATGTAATATTATGTAAATTATGGCACATACATTAAATGCAACTTTTTATGCATAATAAACTGCAAATCTGGGTATTTTATATTATTTTCTTGATTAAATATTTTATATATTCTAGATTATACATTAATGTAAACTGTTGAATAAAATGTATGCACTAGTTGAAATCGGCTAGAAACCTGATGTTGATGTCAGACTTTAGCTTATTATCTGTTACTTTCTATCAATGTTCTAATTAAAGGGGTTATCTAAGGGTTAAAAGGACCTCAGAGAGTGGCTGACCCATGATGGGGTTCATACTTACCAGATGTCTGGCTGCATTGCTCCCTGGCTGTCTCTGCAGCTTCACGATGCTCTGGCACCAACATCCTGTTGATGGGCGCCACATGACCGCTGCAGCCAATCACTGGCAGCAGTGGTGACCTCTCACCTGTGTGGCACGTGACTCAGTGACATGTACAGCCTCACTGGAGAGCTGATCTGGGTCATATGACCGCTTAGACTAGAAAAGAAAATGGCGTTGCCACTTCCGGATCTCTATACACAACACTTGTTAACCCCTTCCTGACCGGACGATTTTCTATTTTTTAAAATCCCCCCATAGTTTATGGGTTTCGTTTTTACAGCGTTCCCTATGTGGTAAAACTGACCTCTTACCTTCATTCTGCGGGTCAGTATGATTACACCGATACCACATTTATATATTAAAAATAATAAAAACTGATTATTTCTTTGCATTGCCATATTATGAGCAATGCATAGTTTTGTCTACGGAGCTGTGTCAGGGCTAATTTTTTGCTGGGAAATCTGTCGCTGTTATTGATACTATTTTGGGGTGCGTAAGACTATTTGATTACCGTATTTTTCGCTTTATAAGACGCAACAGTGGGGAAAAAATGGCAGTGCATCTTATAAAGCGAATACTAGTGAGTGCTTTCATTATGGAAGTGTTCTTTAGTATGCAGGAGGCACAGGAAGCGGTGAGTGTAGCGCATGCTGTACTCACAGCTCCCTGCTCTTCTTCCGGGCGCCGTGCCGTACAGTGTCCCGACTGCGTGTCGAATCAGGACATAGTACACATAGGCGCGCACTATGATCTGACATTGTGTGATATCATGTCATAGTGCAGGATGGGGCCCAGAAGAAGACCAGGGAGCAGTGAGTGTAGGAAGAGTCTGCTGGAACAGAGTGGCACTACCGTCCGAAGCAGGAGAACCTAGTTAATTTATTTATTTTATGTCTGATCTGAGTTCTGATGAGGATTGGGGATTTGACTGCAGGTCTGATCTAAGATCTGATACATATTGAGAGTTTGAATAGGGGGGGGTTTGATCTGAGGTCTGATAACGTTTGTGGTTCTGATCTGCGGTCCGATAAAATTTGGGTGTCTGATTTGAGTGTCTGATCTGAGGTCTGATAACGTTTGGGGTTCTGACACAGATTTGCGATCTGATCTGAGGTCTAATAAGGATTAGGGGGGGTCTGATGAAAAATAGTTTTTTTCTGATTTTCTTTTATAAAACCTAGGTGCGGATTATAATCAGGTATGTCTTATAAAGCAAAAAAAATATTTTGGTAGGTGAAGAGACAAAAAAAAAAAAGTCAAATTAGCCATTTTGATTTTTCCAGTTACAGCGTTGTATGAGATAAATATACTTATATTTTTATAATACAGGCATTTTGGGAAATGGTGACGTCTATTATCTTTACTTTTTGTTGTATTTATATTTATTATAGGAGAAAAAAAAGGGTGATTTAAATTTTTTTTTTTACTTTTCTTTCTACATTTTTCCCCCTAGGGGACTTGACCATGCGATGAATTACCATTGCAGTCTATTGGAGATTCGCTATGGTCCTATGGAGCCCTGCTACAGAAACGGGTCCCCCGATCTGAGTGCGATGCTCCTAGGGAAATACTTATTAGATATCATGGTTGCAATTAAACACAGCATCTGAGGGGTGAAAAATCTGTCATTGGTATTATCGCTCATCGCAGACTTTACCACCAGGTGTAAAACAGACCCGGGTTCTACGGCACTTGCTCAGCTTCTGAGTGGGCACCATCTTTAAAGACCCAACATGTGTTGTACATGTACACCCATGTCAGGAAGAGGTTAAGCGCTCTGTATAGATTGATGCGGAAAAAACAATCCCTGCCTTCTCTATGGGGAGCCCTGATGTCACCTCCAGCTACACGATTAGTGTGCAGCTGCGGTCTCGGCAAGGACATTTTAAAATGTCCATGCAGAGATATGTACCGATCACCCGGATACATATAGTCAATGGGTGGTCGGCAAGAGGTTAAAATGTCTAGAATTTTCCCTGGAGCAGTCTCACCCTGACAGTTGATGGACAACATATTAGACCTAAACAGTTCCTTTCGTCAAACTGGTGTTCAGTTTTTCATACAGTACTTCACGTGTCTGATATGAGGAAGTTGACCTACACATACACTCTGCTATAGAAGCAAAACGTGTGTGCATTTAAAGCAATACATGTTTTCCCAGCCGCTGTGAATACAGGATTTTAGCCAATTAAAATACAGACTCAATATTATTATCGGATGTTCTTCCCTCATCTTGTCTCCTAATCTAAGATATCAACATTAGTTACATTTGTTTTAGGATTTTGAAGACTGAACAGTTTAATATACATAACAACAAAAGCAGACTACAATGTAAAAGTCTACAGTGGACAAGGAGGACATTGGACTAGACTTAAAGGGGTTATCCGCCTTTTTCTAACTGCTGATCTATCCTTTGGATAGGTCATCAGCATCTGATCGGCTGGGGCCCCCGCCGATTAGCTTTTTGAAAAGGCAGCGGTGCTCGCAGTAGCAGCGCGGCCTTCTCGCTGCTTCCCGTTGGCCAGGGACATTACGACTATAGGTCATGTGGCCTGGGCACAGCTCAGTCCCATTGAATTGAATGAGGCTGAGCTGCACCCAGGCCACATGACATCGCAGATAGCCCCTTTTAGATGTATGGATATTTAGGTCGATTTGATCAGGGATGAGGGTTTGTATGAACGCCCCCTTTCCAATAATTGGCCTGTATAAAAGATGAGGTCGATCACCTGATGAACGATCAGACACTAATCAGGTGATCTTGTCGTTCTGCTGGCGCCAAAAGTACCTTGATCTTATGTGCTGCCTCATAAACTCTCCTCTCAAGGTCTTCTGATGGATCACCAGTATGACATCTTACATCTCTCACAACCATGCTGAAATGGTTTCCACTTAACTGGCCAAGATGTAAGTGCTGGTTAGTAGGATGTATGTTATATATCTTCAGTCCCTTTTTTTCCAGTAGTCCTTCAGCTCCACGTAACCTAAAGAAAAAGACAGATGAAGCTCTAGAAGCTGTACATTAGAGGTATTATATAATCCAAATCATCTCAGAAGAGAACTATTGCACCTCTCTGGAGTAACTTTCTTCACAACCACAGACTGGTATGTAATGGCTTTCTTATCTTTAATACCAGCATAGCTAAAGTCTGAAGGGAGGACACCAAGCGCAGAAGCCAGGTAACCAATAGCTTCCAGAGTTTCCAGGTTCTTTTTCTCGAGGGTAAAAGCTAGAACAAAGACAAAATATTTCTTGCATTAGAAAATTATCAAAAAAATAAAGAAATCTACCACAGAGTGATCAATGGAGCAGTGACCCTGACCGATGACAATCAGCGCAGTAATTCCTACCTGTAAATATGTCAGGGGTTTCCTCTGATCTCGGTCTTTTTCCAGATGAGCCTCTTCTCTCCCTGAATCTAACAGTTATGCACACCTTCTGCTGTCCATCATTGCATTTCTCAGAAAAGGATTTGGTTTCTACCAGTTTCCCGAATTTCTTACTGATGAAATGGTGTACAGATGTCCTGTGTTCTTTACAGACATCTGGTTGAAATGTAAACCTTGAGTTTTCTACTTTTGCATCTAAAAATGTAAAGAATTTATCTGCTTCCTCTTCAGATGTCAGCAAGGAAAGCTCTTGGTAATCCAGATTTGGTTTAACGAGAAGCTCCGTGCTTCTGGTAAAAGTGAGGAGGAATGGGAATGTCTGTCGCACAGCACCGTGGAGACCGGCTCGAGAATTTTTCTCTGGAAAAAGGCCCAAAGACAGTTCCCGTTGCTCACCTCCGGTTACTTTAGATTCAAAGGCAGATCTTACTGAACATGCAAAGTTAGTTAGGGATTCCACAACATCCAGACACAACAAAGTATTAAGCACATTATACTGGTCTTCCTCGCATTCGGGAACATCTTGGTCCTCAAAAACATGACCAGTCTTCGCAACCAAAGCCTCACATATATCTCCATCAAGGGTGTCTTTAATCTCAACGGCACCTGGGCATAGTTTCGGCTTTTTGATGTTTCGGTCATTACTCTGTTGTGTTTGTAATTCTTCATTTACTTCTTTGTAGACTTTTGTAACCAGCTGCCCATTGACATCAATCTCTGTTACAACAAAGTCATCTGGAGAATTTTTCATGGTTCCATAAAAGCCAATATGATCATTTATATAAGAAAGAGAGCCAAGATCTAGAGGTTTTTCTTCCATCTTATTAATGAACAGTCTAAAAACAGAAAAAAAGTTAACATGAAATGATTACTATAAATAGCAATATATATATATATATATATACCTCTCGCACTAGATGAGTTGTAACGTCCTCATTGCCACAAGTGTCTGAAAAGAGTTAGTCACACTCCAAATGAAGCCTGTATAACAAAAACACTATAGAAAAACCATAGACAGCAGTAGCGGACAGGAAGAGAGGAGACAGAACGCGCGCACTGCGCGCCCTGTCTCCTCATACAGCTGATCGGTGGAGTTGCCGGGTGTTGGACCCCCACCGATCTGATATTGATGACCTATCCTGAGGATTGGTCATTGGACAACCCCTTTAAAGCCCTATTACAGACGAGATTTGGGACAATTATTGGGAACAAGCGTTCATAGTAACATTTGTTCCTGATAATTGACTGTGCAGCTTCTTCTCGGCCGAGTTGCATCTTTCATCAGGATCCTCCCACATTCTGTGCATCGGCCAAAATGAGCAAGGATGGATGTGTTGATCATTTATAGGCGCTCGTCCTGCCCAAACATCAGGCAGTGTAATAGGGCCCTTAGAATGGGGCTCCCATTTCTCCTCACTGTGGTGGTGAATTGTGCATGGAGCAGTGGTCACACATGTGCCCTGAAGCTTATTTTAATGTCTATAGGGCCAATGGAAACAGTCAAGTACAGCTCCTAGTAACAGGTGGCCACGCTACATCTCTTGTAGAAACAAGTGTAGTCACCTTTCATGCTACCAGGACAGCACAATGGCTCAGCCATCAATTTTTAAACTTTAAATCCAAACCTCGGTACCGAAGCCGACTTCAGATCCATGTTTTAAAGTTGAAAAATCAAGTCCCACGAGATTTTGGAAATAACGAATTTCCCTTGCCGGAGCCCATACATTCGAATACTGTATGGAGACGGGTCTCCGTACAGCATTCAAACGAAGTCTGGAGCGAATCGACTTCAGATCCCAAGCTTGATTTGCTCAACACTAAAAGCCATTTCTGCCAGAATTCTGGAGTGCAGCGCTTAATAAATTCCCCCCACAGTTCTTTAGACCCATATCACACGAGCGAGTTTTCCACGCAAGTGAGATGCGTGATGTGAACGCATAGTACCCGCACTGAATCCTGACCCATTCATTCCAATGGGTCTGTGTACATAAGCGTTTTTTTCATGCATCAGTTCTGCGTTGTGAGAATCGGAGCATGTTCTATATGCTGCGTTTTTCACGCAGCCCTGGCCCTATAGAAGTGGATGGGGCTTCAGTGTAAAACGCATTGTAAGGCCTCATGCACACGACTGTTGTTTTGGTCCACATCCGAGCTGCAGTTTTTGCAGCTCGGATGCGGACCCATTCACTTCAATAGGGCCGCTAAAGATGTGGACAGCACTCCGTGTGCTGTCCGCATCCGTTGCTCTGTTCCGTGGTGCGCAAAAAAAAATATAGCATGTCCTATTCTTGTCCGTTTTAAGGTCAAGAATAGGCAGTTATATAAATGGCTGTCCATGCCGTTCCGCGGAACGCAAATGGACGCCATCCGTGTTTTGCGGACCGCAAAACACACAGCGGTCGTGTGCATGTAGCCTAATCTGGATGCAATGCATTTTTCACTGAAGGTTGCGAGGAGATGTTGTTTGTACGTCTTCCGTTTTTTTTTCACTCGTGTGAAAAACGCAACAAAACTGATTACACTCGCGCGGAAAAAAACTGAAACACTGAGCGCAAATGCAGACAAAACTGACGGAACTTGTTTACGAAATGGTGCGAGCTTCACTGAACGCACCCTGACACAATCCGTATCGTCTCGGAATCCTGAGTTTTACTATGCGGCATCCTTTTTTTACCAGATAACGCTGCATAGAATAGCAGTCTGGTGCACAATCGGAAATGCCGCCAGAGGCCAAAGTGGTGTACTAGAGGCCTGTGGGGCACTTCACAGATGTGTCAGACGCCTTCTAGGTACACAGGGCTAGGTTCACATCGGCAGCAGCCTCCGTCACAGATTCATGAAAATATATATATATATATATATAAAAAGAGCCTGGATTCACGCTGGAACAGAAAGTCTCCGCCTTTCTGTTCCTATGCCAGAAACTTACTGCACATGTGCATTTAGCTGGAGGTAACGCGGCAGAAAAGACGCGGCAGTCTGAATAGAGCCTAGCATTCCCCTCACCTCTATGGCTCCATATGGAATACCATACACTTAGTATACAGTATTATGGGTAGCCAACCTGAAATGGTCTCTGCAGCCTGTGCTACTGCAGTAACCTGCTCATGTACATCATGTGGTAAACAGCATGGAGGGAGACTCAGGGACCGCACAGCGCTGGACGCTACAACCACCCGTGCAATTCACACGCTAGTCAATAAAGTTTATTGCGTTACAATATTTGTCATGTGGCTCCCTAGACGCGATGCATGCTGTGACTTGTAGTCCACACATGACTGTAACCTAACCTGAGTGCGATACGAATCCTCAGCGCTCCTCAGTTTCCTGTCTGCTGACCACGCCCCGTTTTGATTTCAATAACCAATCACAGCAACCGGATGGTAAACGTCACCCGGAGCCCCTTAAAGGCACACGGCCAGTGCAGGACATAGTAACATAACTGTGTGTAAAGCTTTTCCCCTTCCATATCTATGGCTGCATGTCCTGGACCATGTTCTGGTGTGACTGTATATACACGGCCCGTATGTACCACGTGACATGTGTGGCTAGAGCTGCTGGGCGCAGCACTGAAGGGGTGCCCTCTGCTGGAGTTTCCAGTATTGTGAAAGCGGAGAGGATGCGGAAATCTCCAGCTCTCACATCCCTGTATCCGTGATCGGTGCGGGTGTCAGGACCTCAGCTGGTGAGTGGCATTGCCAGTAGCTGCTCAGGGAGAGTGGCAGTGCATGGCAGCAGCTTGATATGTGCTGGTTTGGGGAATAAGGCGGCGCAGGGTTGCAATTATTAATGTAACTGCCCCGCCCCCATGCCAATCTCAGGGGTTTTTCTTTATCTTAGTTTTTAAGTCGCTTTTTTGTGCTACATGTCATTGAAGTCAACAGCCCAAAAAATCCTACGTGCCACTAGCGTTGGGTCACCTGGTGGTTTCAAGTTCGGGGTATAAGGTTTGGGTTATCTAAGAATTCCGTTATGGATTCCACTATCACGGACCATAAGTTATGATCCATGGTGGCGGAATCCATAACGGAATTCTTAGATAACCCAAACACAACTTTGTACGTCGAAACCACAAGTTGGCACAACACTACATACCACATGCCCCCAAACTTTAGAAAATTGCAAAGAGGGAAAATATGTGCGGCAATTTTTTTCATGCTAGACCACACCTCTAAGGGTCCATTCACACGTCCGCAAAATGGGTCCGAATCCGTTGCGGAACGGACCCGGACCCATTCATTTTCAATGGGGCCTCAAAAGATGCAGACAGCACACAGTGTTCTGTCCGCATCCGCACTTCCATTCCGCCAAAAATAGAACATGTCCTATTCTTGTCCGCAGACACGGAAAAGAAAAGGGCTTTCTATTTAAAGTGCCGGCCACGTGTCCGTGTTTTGTGGATCTGCAACACTTGTGGACGTGTGCCCTAACTACACCCAAAGCATAACTATACACACACGGTCCCCTTAATACCCCCACATAGTAATTATTCCCCCTTAGGCCTCTTTCACACGGGCGTTGCGGGAAAAGGTGCGGGTGCGTTGCGGGAACACCTGTGATTTTTCCGCGCGAGTGCAAAACATTGTAATGCGTTTTGCACTCGCGTGAGAAAAATCGCGCATGTTTGGTACCCAAACCCGAACTTCTTCACAGAAGTTTGGGCTTGGGATCGGTGTTGTGTGGATTGTATTATTTTCCCTTATAACATGGTTATAAGGGAAAATAATAGCATTCTGAATACAGAATACATAGTAAAACATCGCTGGAGGGGTTACAAAAAAATAAATAAAAATTTAACTCACCTTAGTCCACTTGATCGCGTAGCCCGGCATCTCCTTCTGTCTCCTTTGTTGAACAGGACCTGTGGTGAGCATTAATTACAGGTAAAGGACCTTTGATGACGTCACTCCGGTCATCACATGATCCATCACCATGGTAAAAGGTCATGTGACGTACCATGTGATGACTGGAGTGACGTCACCAAAGGTCCTGTTCAGCAAAGGAGACAGAAGGAGATGCCGGGCATCGCGATCAAGTGGACTAAGGTGAGTTAAATTATTATTTATTTATTTTTTAACCCCTCCAGCGCTGTTTTATTATGCATTCTGTATTCAGAATGCTATTATTTTCCCTTATAACCATGTTATAAGGGAAAATAATAATGATCGGGTCTCCATCCCGATCGTCTCCTAGCAACCGTGCGTGAAAATCGCACCGCATCCGCACTTGCTTGCGGATGCTTGCGATTTTCACGCAACCCCCTTCACTTCTATGGGGCCTGCGTTGCATGAAAAATGCAGAATATAGAGCATGCTGCGATTTTCACGCAACGCACAAGTGATGCGTGAAAATTACCGCTCATGTGAACAGCCCCATAGAAGTGAATGGGTCGGTATTCAGTGCGGATGCAATGCGTTCACCTCACGCATCGCATCCGCGCGGAAATCTCGCCCGTGTGAAAGGGGCCTTAGTGCCAGCACACAGGAGTAATACCCACACTGTGCCCCCTTCACTTTAGTAATGCCCACATTGAACCACTCACAGTAGTTAAGCCCACATTGTACCACTCACAGTAGTTAAGCCCACATTGTACCACTCACAGTAGTTATGCCCACATTGTGCCCCTCACAGTAATTATGCCAACATTGTGCCCCCTTCACAGTAGTAATGCTCACATATGCCTCTTCACAATGATATCCCTCACTGTAGTAATGACTACATTGTGTTCCTTTACAGTAGTTATGCCCACACCGCCCCTTCACAGTAGTTATGCCCAGATGTGCCCCCTTCACAGTAGTTATGCCCAGATGTGCCCCCTTCACAGTAGTTGTGCCCCCTTCACAGTAGTTATTCCCAGATGTGCCCCCTTCACAGTGGCATACCACACAACCTTTTGGATGCCCAAAAAGGGATATTTCCACCTGATTGTGTGATAGATTCAATCACTGGCTGAGGTGGGTCAGTGCTGCAGCCAGCGATTACCCCAGCAGCATTTACCGCCATTTCAAGATAGTATCAGGAAGAGGGGTGCAGTAGGAATATGGCCGGGGATCGGTGAGATGAGTAGAAGTTCTTTTATTTTTTTTACAGCATGTGCAGTCCCTGGGACAACTTTTTTTTTTCTTGCACTTGAATATATTAGCAAATAAACCATCTATTCATGATGAGGCCTAATATACAGGTAGGATCTAGACATGGCTTAGGAGCAATTTAGTAAGTTTATTAAGGCATAGTTATTCCTCAGATCAAAAAGAGGGACATTTTAGGAGCAAAGAGGGACTTGGGTGAAAAAGAGGGACACTTGGGAGGCATGATACCAGGTTTAGTTTCCTAGAACTGCTTCATTAAAAGGGGTTTCCGGGAAAAAAATAACTTTAAGGCTACATGCACACGACCGTATGTGTTTTGCGGTTCGCAAATTGCGGATCCACAAAACAAAAACAGATGACATCCGTATTCCATCCGTTTTTTTTTGTTTTGTTTTTTGCGGATCTATTGTAACAATGCCAAAAATGGACAAGATTTAGGACATGTTCTATTTTTTTTTTGCGGGGCTACGGAGCAGACATACGGATGCGGACAGCACACGGTGTGCTGTCCGCATTTTTTGCAGACCCATTGAAATTAATGGGTCTGCATCCTATCCGCAAAAAAATGGAATGGACACGGAAACAAACCACGTTCGTGTGCATGAGGCATAAAACTGCTGCAGCCGTCACATGTCCTTGTGTCAGGACGTCAGGGGACCAGGAACCCTCTAAATCTCAATCTACTAATTTACCTATTCATGATTTCTCGGAGTGTGTACTGCCATACCTCCTAGGCAGCACACTGCCGTCATGGGTGATGTTCTTTTCTATACACCTTATGCTTAGGTCTAGTGCACACCATTTTTGAAGATCGGATGTACAGTCGTGGCCAAATTTTTGAGAATTACATAAATATTGGAAATTGGAAAAGTTGCTGCTTAAGTTTTTATAATAGCAATTTGCATATACTCCAGAATGTTATGAAGAGTGATCAGATGAATTGCATAGTCCTTCTTTGCCATGAAAATTAACTTAATCCCCAAAAAACCTTTCCACTGCATTTCATTGCTGTCATTAAAGGACCTGCTGAGATCATTTCAGTAATCGTCTTGTTAACGAGCACAAGGCTGGAGATCATTATGTCAGGCTGATTGGGTTAAAATGGCAGACTTGACATGTTAAAAGGAGGGTGATGCTTGAAATCATTGTTCTCCCATTGTTAACCATGGTGACCTGCAAAGAAACGCGTGCAGCCATCATTGCGTTGCATAAAAATGGCTTCACAGGCAAGGATATTGTGGCTACTAAGATTGCACCTCAATCAACAATTTATAGGATCATCAAGAACTTCAAGGAAAGAGGTTCAATTCTTGTTAAGAAGACTTTAGGGTGTCCAAGAAAGTCCAGCAAGCGCCAGGATCGTCTCCTAAAGAGGATTCAGCTGCGGGATCGGAGTGCCACCAGTGCAGAGCTTGCTCAGGAATGGCAGCAGGCAGGTTTGAGCACATCTGCACGCACAGTGAGGCGAAGACTTTTGGAAGATGGCCTGGTGTCAAGAAGGGCAGCAAAGAAGCCACTTCTCTCCAAAAAAAACATCAGGGACAGATTGATCTTCTGCAGAAAGTATGGTGAATGGACTGCTGAGGACTGGGGCAAAGTCATATTCTCCGATGAAGCCTCTTTCTGATTGTTTGGGGCATCTGGAAAAAGGCTTGTCCGGAGAAGAAAAGGTGAGCGCTACCATCAGTCCTGTGTCATGCCAACAGTAAAGCATCCTGAGACCATTCATGTGTGGGGTTGCTTCTCATGCAAGGGAGTGGGCTCACTCACAATTTTGCCCAAAAACACAGCCATGAATAAAGAATGGTACCAAAACACCCTCCAACAGCAACTTCTTCCAACAATCCAACAACAGTTTGGTGAAGAACAATGCATTTTCCAGCACGATGGAGCACCGTGCCATAAGGCAAAAGTGATAACTAAGTGGTTTGGGGATCAAAACGTTGACATTTTGGGTCCATGGCCTGGAAACTCCCCAGATCTTAACCCCATTGAGAACTTGTGGTCAATCCTCAAGAGGCGGGTGGACAAACAAAAACCCACTAATTCTGACAAACTCCAAGAAGTGATTATGAAAGAATGGGTTGCTATCAGTCAGGAATTGGCCCAGAAGTTGATTGAGAGCATGCCCAGTCGAATTGCAGAGGTCCTGAAAAAGAAGGGCCAACACTGCAAATACTGACTCTGTCGTGTAATTGTCGATAAAAGCCTTTGAAACGTATGAAGTGCGTGTAATTATATTTCACTACATCACAGAAACAACTGAAACAAAGATCTAAAAGCAGTTTAGCAGCAAACTTTGTGAAAACTAATATTTGTGTCATTCTCAAAACTTTTGGCCACAACTGTAGACCCATTTACTTAAATGCGGCCGCAAAAGATGCGTACAACACATCGTGTGCTGACCACATCCGTACATCCGTTCTGCTGCCTCACAAAAAAGACAGAACATGTCCTATTCTAGTCCGTTTTGCAGACAAGGATTGGAGAGTTCTACAGAGGGCAGGACGTACTGTTCCGCAGAATGCACACGACCTGTATCCGTATTGAAGGGGTATTCCAAGATTTTTTTTTTTTTTTTTTTTTTCAGTTCTTGTCCTCCTCCCCGCTTCTTGTAGAGACTAGCATCTTTTACCTTGATACTTATTAAAAGTTGCCTACTGGACTAGTGATGACTGACACGTTCATTGTGTGTTGTAACCAAAATGCAAACTACAAATTGGCGCGGTATTAAAAAGCAGGAAGTGCTCAGCCCCGTATGCAGTGGTGCATCTATACCGGGGGGCCACTTGTGGTCCGCTGCTAATGGCAATCCCCAGCAAAAATGCATACAATGGAGGATGCCTGCAGCGGACCACAAGTACCACAATGGACATCCTACACAGGATAGCAAATGTGTGCATGTGATAAACAGTATATATAATATAACAAAGACAGGTGCACTCTGCGGTCTTACTAAGCCCTCAAACTGGTGTTAAAATTGAGAAATTAGCCAACATGTCCTATTATGGAGGACATGTCTGAGCCCGAGCACCACGCCAAGGTTTCTCAAGTAGCTCGGGACAAGTGCAGGATCTGTTTGAGGGCTTAGTAAGACCGCAGAGTGCACCTGTGTTTGTTTTTGTTATATTATGTGTTGTAACCAACCTACGATCACTTGGACAATGCGTGGCATGTGATCCAGGGAGCGCAGTGCTGGCGCAGTAGGCAACTATTAATAAGTAATAGTATCAATGCAAAATCTGTACAAGTAAGGGAACATGAAATAAAAAAAATCTCAAAATTCCCCTTTTATATATTACTTGGCAGCTCATGCCACCTTACTTTCACATCGAAACATCTCCATAATCTGTCCTTTCCTTACCGTGAAAACAGTCTAAACTCTCATTGTAGCCCTCCCTGATCCATTCTCATCTTGATTACAGGATCTCATTTAGGCCTCATGCACACGGCCGTGTTCCGTGGTAACCCGGCCGGGATTCCTTCTCACAGCAGGAGCGCACGGCGTCATTGGTTGCTATGACGCCGTGCGCTTCATGCCGCCGCTGCTGTACAGTGATACTCTGGTATGATCTATACGAGTGTATCACTGTACAGCAGCGGCGGCATGAAGCGCACGGCGTCATAGCAACCAATGACGCTGTGCGCTCCTGCTGTCAGAAGGAATCCCGGCCGGGTTACCACGGACCGCTCTCCGCCGCGGAACACGGCGATGTGCATGAGGCCTAAATCAGTCTTTGACTCACTAAACTCTACCCTCCACCTTGATGCAACCATTTCAACCAATTCGGCAAATGATCTCAGACTTCCATCTTGAAGACTTCTCTGAAGCTGCACCATTACTCAGGAATGCGCTACCCCAGACAATCAAAATAATTTTCCGCATCCACAGTTTAAAGGGGTTGGCCACTATCTCAGTACTTTAAACAACATTGTTGGAGGCAAGGTAAAAAGAGATTCCAAATATACTTTATTTAAAAAAATCTGTCTGATCTTTTTATAGTAAGCCACGGCACCTGAGCCCCGTGCAGCCAGTTCGTCCATGGCTGCACGCGACTTGGAGGAGCTTTAGAGAAAGCTCGTCCATGCCTTTATTGTAACTGTACATGCACTGCTTTTCCTAATCTGCCTAAGAGCAGCGCATGTCCAGTCTGCCTCCCGGCGATCGCTCTGATCGGCTAGTCTGTACAGACTGGTCAATCACAGGATCCTAATGCCGGCTGAAAGGTTCTGATCCTCACAGTCCGTGACTTTGGGGATCAGAACCTTCTAAAATGTGTGTATATATAATATCTCCCCCTTCCCGTGGGCTCCAGCTCCCATTGTGCCCCCCTCCCGCCCCGATCTGTTTCAGGATGGCCGAGCGGTTAGCAGAGTGTCAGCTATAATATGCAGCTCACACTCTTCTTGAAACGGCCAACATCGGTGTTGGCACCGATGTCGGCCGTTTAACCCCTTCCATGCCTCGGTCCATAGGGACCGCTGTATGGAAGGGGTTTAGAGATGGAGGGAGCTCCCTCCCCCATGGGGCTCTGCGCTGTTGTGGCAGCGTCCCGATGGTTACCATGGCAACCGGGCGCCTTCACAGGCATCCGGCTTGCCTTGGTATAGATGATCAGGCTCCTGCTAAAGGTTTACTGTGAGTGACAATGCACTGCAGTACACTATGCAGTGTACTGCACTGTATTGTAAACCATCAGACCCACTGGATCTTCAAGAACCAAGTGGGTCTGGGTCAAAAAAAAAAAAAGGAAAAACAAAATCAGATTTCTTCTTATAGTAACATTTATAATTGATTAAAAAATTTTAAAAATAAAATACACTACACATGTTTGGAATCATCGCGTCGATAACTACCTGATCTATAAAAGGATCAGGTTACTTTCCCCGCACCGTAAACGCCATAAAAAAAATTTGAAAAACTATGATGGAATTGAAATTTTTCCCACCTCACTTCCCAAAAAAGGTATTAAAAGTGATATGCCCCCCAAAATAGTACCAATCAAACCGTCACCTCATCCTGAAAAAATATGAACCACTACATAATACAATCGCCCAAAAAATAAAAACAATATGGCCTTCAGAAAATTGGTGACACAGAAAAAACATGTTTTTTTTGGCCAGGGATGTCATGTGACTGCTCCTCTGAAGATGCTTTCTGTGATGCATGCTGGGATTTTTACTTTCACTTTGAAGCTGCAGCCTCTCGTCTATGGGAGCATGCTATGCTGAACATATTAGAAAAATTATATGTACACAGTATATCTCTCATGATACAAATACCTCGTGGCTTTAGTTATTATCTGGGACCCTTTATTTTTTTGTATGCATTTGGTGGCCAACCCCTTTAAGCATTCCTAAAAACCCATCTTTTTACAGTGGCCTATAACTTCTCATCAGTTGGTACTTGTCCTTCTATTAATACTACTCCTTAAAACCCTTCAACACTGTACCCCAAACTCCTTGCACACTAATGCACTTCATATCTGGTGAGTGGCTCATACAGCTTTAGGCTACATGCACACGACCGTTGTGTGTTTTGCGGTCCGCAAATTTGCGGAACCGCACGGACAGCCATTGATATAACTGCCTATTCTTGTCCGCAAAACGGACAAGAATAGGACAGGTTATATATATATATATATATATTATTATTTTTTGCGGGGCCACGGAACGGAGCAACTTTTGCGGCCCCATTTAAGTGAATGCGGACCAAAACAATGGCCGTGTGCATGAGGCCTTATGTGAGACCTATTTACATGGCAGAACCACTATACACAGCAAGCACTTTTTCCTCTTGAGCGTAGGGCCCTCATTATTATTATTATTATTATTATTATTATTATTATTATTACTTTTCCTTGTCTACATGACCAAGTAGAACACTGTTTATTCTTCTCACAGGACGTGAACATGAGTAAGACTATATCACCATCCACTTATGTCCGTAACCTCAGCCCTGGACTTCTCCGTCAGTTGGCTGATTTTCTTGATCCCCAAGAAGGATGGAAAAGACTGGCTGTTGACATAAAGAAATCTTCAGGAGAGTCTCGTTATACACAGTTTCATATAAGGTTCAAGTCCTTTATATTTTCCTTTTAGCCACCAGTAAATATATGACCTTGAGTTGTCAAAATGTAAAAAAAAAAAAAAATTCTGTTGTTTCTGGATTGAAACTAAAATGGGCACTACTATAGCTCTTACAGGAGTTACTCCAAGGAATTGCCCTACCACAGATTTTTCATATTCGACAATCCAATAAAAAGAAATTACATTTACTTACATAGTATGGTGCCACCTGGTGTTCAAAATGTATAGCAATGTTCCTGGCCATCTACTGAGCTGAGCGCTGCTGGTCACACATGGTCATGCTCTCTCATGAAAGATGTTAAGGTTCTTATTGGTTGCACTTTGACATGGTCAGGTGTGATGATGTTTTCACTGCCTGGCCCTGTCAATCAAAGTGGAGAAGGAGCTGAGCTTCTAGGTGTAACAGCAATGCCCCCATTGCTCCTAGCGGATCATTTGCATATATTAAAACATCATTTTTCTCAGCAATGCGGGCACATAGGAACATAGGACCAACACAGCTGCACATGTAACAGGTCAGCCAGTGTCATAGGTACAGATCTGCTGACAGATGCCCTTTAATGTGATTATTCACACATCAGTGGTTTACCGTGAGTCTGTGATTACACCATGGCAGCTAGTTTGTTTTGTTCTGTGATTACAGATTCATGCATCATCCGTGTTAGGCCTCATGCACACGACCGTGCCGTTTTTTGCGGTCCGCAAAAAACGGATGCCGCAATTTGCAGAACGTAACGGGCGGCCCATTGTAGAAATGCCTATTCTTGTCCGCAAAACAGACAAAACTAGGACATGCTATATTTTTTTGCGGGGCCTCGGAACGGAGCAACGGATGCAGACAGCACACGGAGTGCTGTCCACATCTTTTGCGGCCCCATTGAAGTGAATGGGTCCGCACCCGAGCTGCAAAAAATGCGGCTCTGATACGGACCACAACAACAGTCGTGTGCATGAGGCCTTAGACCGTGGTTTTCATGGATCGATGCTCTGAAAACTAATTTTCAGCCTAGCAGTGTCCATAAAACATGGATGACACTTGGACTAAAAAAATCATAAAACCACGACTCAAACCTGGAGAGGTCATAGACAATGTCATGGATGAAACATGGACCGTGTGGTCATAGACACAGACGTGTGAATGAGGCATTCGGCCCCTTTCAGACAAGCAAGTTCCATACACTGGACTTGCAGCGTGTGTCTGCGGCAGCTCCCATCCTGACCTCTCAGCACTGACGGGGGCGCATAGCATTATATTGATTTATGATGCTATGTAGCCCTTACAGCATTATGTCAGTGTTATCCAATACATTCCATAACTGTAAGGGTTACAGAGCATCATAAATCAATATAATGCTATGCGACCCACTCATTGCTGGGAGGTCAGGACAGGAGCTGCCGCACACCCCGAGTGTTGTCCAGTTTCTTCCTCAATCCGGACAACCCCTTTAATGGAATACTTCCAAAATACAATATATTCAGTATCAGTCTGTATGTTGCCATAGTATATTTGTGTGGATTACTGTATTCATAGTATTTATATCAATGTACACAGTTGATTAGAATTTCATTTATTTTAAAGGCGCTTTGAAGGGGTTATTCAGAAGGGGAAAAGCCCTACACATGAGTTACTTTATGACTGGGGAACAACAAACTGCACGGTGCAAGATCTTGCTGACCTTCTGCGGAGGAATGAATTCTTGACGGCAGCTTCCCTTTTTCCATGTGGTAATTATTATAATCCTTATTACTCTTTGCTTAGTGTCAACATATTTTACTAAGGATTCTTTCACACTTGCGGCAGACGATTCCGGCAGGCAGTTCTGTCGCCGGAACTGCCTTCCGGATACGGCAATCCGGACGCAAACGGATGCATTTGTGAGACGGATTCGGATGCGGATCCGTCTCACAAATGCATTGCAATAACGGATCCGTCTTTCCGGATCCGGTATTTATTTTTTCTTCTCATTTTTAAAGGTCTGCGCATGCGCAGACCGCAAAACCAGATCCGTTTTGCCGGGACACTTGGGGCCGGAATCGGCATTAATGCATTTCAATGGAAATTAATGCCGGATCCGGCACCCCGATAAGTGTTCAGGATTTTTGGCCGGAGAGAAAACTGCAGCATGCTGCGCAGGGCTGTGGAGTCGGAGTCGAGGAGTCGGAGTCGGGGGAAATTTTGGGTACCTGGAGTCGGAGTCGGCAAACAATGCACCGACTCCGACTCCTACTCCTACTAAATTTAGATTGGAATAAAAAAAAAAAAGCAAGTTTAAATGTCCCAATTCACAAAAAGTTATAATTAATGACTTCTCTACTGTAAGAATAAAGACCAATGCATGCAGTGCTTCACGTAACCGCAAAACAAACACGTTAAGTGACCGTGAAGAAGCTTTTCATGTGCTTCACTATATGGCATGCAACGCACAATTAGGAGCTGCAATACTTACACTTTCCATAGTGTTGTGTTCTGCTTTTACAGGGAACGCAGCGTCCATGTGTAACCGAGCCTCTCACTGATAAGGGATTAAATAAATATGTTTTTTGCAGGACTAGAGAGTGAGACACTTGTATAAGTGAAGGGAATGGAGGGCCAATAGCTCAAGACTGAAGCTGTAAACCATTGGAAAAACTGCTGTCATTTAGCTAAGGCTATAAAAACTTGTAAACTCCGATTGTTAGCTTAAACTTTAAACATGACTATGGGATTCTCCTAGGGAAATCATGTTTTAGAATAAATGCCCGTTCCTGGATCCTCCCACTGCCCTATCTTCAGCAGCAGATAAGCACACAAAGGAGAAAGCAGCTTCCCAGCCAGTAGTCCTGTGGTAGGTTGCGTTTCTTTCCCTCAAGGAATGTATAAAATACATTCGCATATTAATACAGAGGAGTCGGGGAGTCGGAGTCGGAAGTACATAAAACTGAGGAGTCGGAGTCGGAAGATTTATCTACCGACTCCACAGCCCTGATGCTGCGGTATTTTCTCATAAGAGGGACTGAACTGATGCATCCTGAACGGAATGCTCTCCATTCAGAATGTATTAGGATAAAACGGATCCGTTTTTTCCGGTATTGAGCCCCTGTGATGGAACTCCATACCGGAAAACAAAAATGCTAGTGTGAAAGTACCCTAAGCTGAACACTAATAGGGTGTAATGTTCTTATAATTGTTATACTGCCAAACAGCATTTATCACCTGTTCACAGGATACCTGATACAAGTATAATTTCTAGAGGTCTGACCGCAGGGAGCCCCAGTGATCCAGAGAATGGAGGGTCCCTAAGCCCCCTGTTTATATGGAGTGTGCATGACATGGTACACGCTTGTCCACCGCTCCTTGTTCCTATATGGGGCCGACGTAAACAGCTTGCTCTCAATCCCATTGAAGTGAATGGAGTGGTGGACAGACATGGACACTACTGCGTAAACAGAATTGGGAATAATATGAATGGGATATCATTTGTTTTAATATAAATGTGACCATTTTTATTTGGCTTCTGTTCATCTTTAAAGGGGTTCTGCAGTTCTTTTAAACTCATGATCTATCCTCTGGGTAGAACATCAGCATCTGATTGGCGGGGGTCCGACACCCGGGACCCCTGTCGATCAGCTGTTTGAGAAGGCAGCAGCGCTCGCACCCCGCTAATCAGACGCTGATATCCCATCCAGAACTGCAGAACCCCTTTAATATATTTAGATTTGTGTATATTAATACCAGTCAATATGTATTAAATGCATATAAACGTGTAACTAAGGTGACGGGTAGAGATTAGCGAATTTTATATTTTGAAATTTGTTCACACTTCGTTTACTGGTAAAAGGGGAATTGCATTATGGATTCCGTTACCATGGACCATAACGCAATTCTATGACGGAATGCCTTTAGAGGACTCTCCTGCATAACGGAAATGGGACAGATCCGTTTTGCAGCCCATAGACTTCTATTATGACTGAATGAATAACGGAATGCCTCTAAAGACATTCCATTATGAATTCCGTCTTAGAATTGCGTTATGTCCACGTGGTAACGGAATCCATAACGCAATTCACCTTTTACCAGTAAACGAGACGTGAACGAATTTCATAACCTGAAATTCGCTCATCTCTAGTATAACGGGTATAACCTTTTTCTTTTTGTTTTAATCCTTTACTCCTGTTTCCCTCCTTCCTGCCTCCATTTCTCTCCTGCTTGTCCATAACTTCACTTAAACTCAAATTGAACTGCTAGTTTAGTCAAGAAACACGAACATATGTCTGTCTTAGGCTGAGTTTACATTTCCGTTATTTCCAGCAGTTATTGTGAGCCAAAACCAATAGTTAAGCTGAATCGGGTATAATGAACAGATTTGTACCTGTTCTGTGTTTTTGACCCGCGCTTGGTTTTGGCTCACTCACAGTAACTGACCAAATAACTGAAGTGTGAATTTAGCCTAACATGCGTGGCTCATAGGTGCCCTCTAGTGCAGGTATTTCGTATTGCCTATGTCACGTTTGCACAGTTCTGTACTCATTATTATTTTGAATTTTTAAGATTCGAAATTGGAGTCCAATAACATTATTATTATTTTTTTTAGTTTAGTATAATTTTTAGTATAGTTATCTCACTTTTTGCATAGACTTGAATTATGTGTTGCAGTTGTCAGTGAACGAGGTTGCAATAAAATGATGTGTTTCTTGATTGTCTTGCGAGCAGAGACAGCCACAAGATCTCGATGTCAAACTCTTCCTATGGATGAATTGCAGGCACCACAGACAACTTTTGAGACGGGTAGCAAAACGGAACATGGAAACCCCGTTTCTGAAAGCACAGAAGCAGAAGAAAATGATGAAGAGACATCAGGTAGGGCATTAATATCATAAACCATTTTCTTTTCATTGTCTCAGTGCACCTAAAATGAGAAATGAAGCAACTCTGCAGTAGGTTGTAATAAAAAAATAAAATATCCAATTTTATTTGTTTCTACAGCTTCTATATAGACCTATGTATCTCAATGGTAACAGCCTTGTATTTTCTCATTCTGCAGCCGATTTCCCTTTCTACCTGTCCTTTATGCATACAGTAGCGGACACAAGGAAGGAAATTGAGCAAAGGTGGTAGCAAAGTAAAAGGACAGCAAATTTAGGTGAACCTGGAGGTGTAACATGGTCAGATTGTATGTGCCATGCGATGAGGTGGGAACAGTAGTGAAATTATTGGACACAAGAGTCCCAATCTACCCAACAATGATTCTTCTGCTTATTTTATCCCAAGGGTTAGTTGTACACGTGAATATTTTCCTGCTTGTTGAACCCTTTGCTGCTGAGACAATGTTCACGCTTTAAAAAAAAAAAAACTAATTCTGAGAAAGAGAAAAAAATCTACATACCCATACATTTTCTGAAAGTGAATGCCTGGCACTATAAATTCCGGCTGCTCAGGGAGCCCGGTGATGTCACCGTTACTGATGGGCGGGCTTTAGCGCTGCTCTAGCTAGTAAAACGGCTAGGGCAGCGCTAAAGCCCGCCCATCAGAGCCGGTCACGTCACCGAACACACTGCCGGGCCGAAGCTTCCGCCCGGCAGTGTGTTGTTGTAAACAAAAGAGCCTTTGGCCTGCACGATTTAGCGCATTTTAGCGCATTGCAAAGGAGAGCATCGGAGCATGAACTGCTCCGATGCTCAAGTCAGGTGGGCTGCTTGGGTGGAAATAGAGGTTTGTCCAGCTGTGAACCCGGACAACCCCTTTAAAATTAGTATAAAAATGTATGCTGAGGGCTAAGTCTGAGCCAAGCAGGGCCTGAGATGCACAACGTCTACTAAAACAAAAAATTCAAGATGTGCAGAGTTCATACATTTCATCCATATATCTTCAGAAATATCACCAGAACTGAAGAGTCAAAAAAAAACCCATGATTCAGATGGCAGTAAACTTATGAGATGACACAGGAGTAGGAGTATGGGGGTGATAAAATGTATGTAACTGCTCATTTTAGAAAGGGGGAGACCGTACATGGGGATAGAGGACAGTAGCAGATGTGATCTTTATTCCTGGTGTTATTTGCAGCTTCCCAATCCCAACCAGTGCTCCTCCCCCCAATTCAGAGGAGTACTGTTCCCTCTATATTGCACCTACAATATTTAGCCATAGTATCAAACTGAGATTTTGTGCTTTAAAGGGTTTCTGTGACCAGATTTAACCCTATTAAGCTAGCTGACAGAAATCTAACTTTTATAATATGCTAATTAGCCTCCAGGAGCAGGAACAACGCCCCCCCCCCTCACTCCTAGAGGCTAATTAGCATATTAGAAAAGTTATCTCTGCCCCCGTTACACCAGAAATCTAAAAGTAGGAATAGGCAAGTTAGGTTTAGCTGACATTAGCACATCGCTAATGTCAGCTAGCTTAATAGGGTTAAATCTGGTGACAGAAACCCTTTAATATATTAAGATTTAAGCGTTTCCACTAATATTCCAGCCACGTTATAGTCAAGACTTTTTACATACTTCCTTGGCACTAATAGGGTTTTAGGTGTTGTCTTACTACTATATCCTCTTTCCATATGCTGTTATAGAACATTTGCCTTTCTAGGCATTGCATGACCACTATTTAAAACAGTCTACTACCTTCAGCAGACAACCCATTTAAGCTCTTTATTGTACCACAGTATTTTTGTTGTAAAGGGAAATTCAACCTAAAACATGATGTACTATTTAATTTTTGACCCCTCTGAATGTTTGTGTGTTTGTCATGTACCTTTACAGGTTTTGGCACTTTTTCCTTTAACCAGCTGAGGAGAATTACAAGAGACTTTGATGATCGACCACTTTCTGATGGAGGATGTAAAATTGGAGAGGGTGGCTTTGGAGTTGTTTTCCAGGGCCACTTGAAGGGTGAAAAAGTGGCAGTGAAAAAACTGACGACTGTAGGTACCAGCCTCATGTTTGCATTGCTTTTAATTCATTAATAAATCGTCCTAATAATCAAATACCCAATAAAATTTCTCAAGGCAAACAATGAATGACACCAGATTAGCAAACCATAATTAAAAGAAATACAAACCCAAATGAAAAAGCATTTTAAACGGAGCCGGAATTACAGCTCCATTCGAAGAGTGGTGGCCATCCTGGGTTACTGCAGCTCAGCTCCCACTGAAGGGGATGTAACCTGGAACAGCCACTACACTTTGAACAGAGCTATGCTTGTGACTCCATTTAAAGTGCTAGTTCCATTGCCGGAGGCTGCAGGGTCAGCTGATGGTGGGCATTTGGGGTCTCTGACTGCCACTGATTGGATATTAAAAAACCTTTCTTGAGGACAGGTCTTCAATATCAGGAGCTTGGAAAACCCCTTTAAAGAACACAGTTACTGTACATAATTGATGTGAAAAAGTAAATGCCCCCAATGCCTTAGTAGTTGGTTATGCCATCTTTTATATGCAGTGGTTTCAACCGAACAAAAATTTTATATGTTTGTGACATTTTTGCCCCACTGTTTAGCACAGCAGGGCTTAGGCCAGAACATCCTCATAAATACACTAAACTATGCGTCTGTACTCTTTAAGAGCTCCTAGTAGCTAAACAGTACAAATTCTTTTTGTGCCATTAGGCTAATAGTAGTATGACCTGTAATATGTACCTACTCAGAGATTGCACTATATTTTTTCCGGAATAATATATCTATAGATACATGTAAAGTTATGCCCCTGGGGGCTAATCATCTGCATGCAGCATATGTCCTAGGGGGGGTAAAACTGGGAGAGTCACTTATTGAGAAGGATCTGGGTGTATTAGTAGATCATAGACTAAATGACAGCATGCAATGCCAGTCAGCTGCTTCTAAGGCCAACAGAATTTTGTCTTGTATTAAAAGAGGAATGGACTCGCGGGACAGGGATGTAATATTGCCACTATACAAAGCGTTGGTGTGGCCTCAACTGGAATACACAGTTCAGTTCTGGGCACCAGTTCATAAAAAGGATGCCCTGGAGTTAGAAAAGTACAGAGAAGAGTAACTAAACTCATAAAGGGCCTGGAAGATCTTTGTTATGAGCAAAGATTAAATGAACTGAATTTGTTTAGAAAAAAGACGTCTAAGGGGGGACATGATTAACCTGTACAAATATATCAAGGGACCATACAAAAAATGTCAAGGGAAGCTATTCTGTGTTAAACCCCCTAAAAAAACAAGCAGCCACTCCCTACACCTGAAGAAAAAAAGATTCAGTCATAAGAGGCGAGAAGCATTCTTTACAGTAAGATCAGTGAATATCTGGAATAGTATGCTGCAGGAGTTGGTCACAGCAAATACAGTAGATGGCTGCAAAAAAGGTTTAAATTCAAAAGAACATTGAGGCTTATGACAATGTATAGAAATCTAGTTCTACACACCCTTTCCCTTTGGCCCAACCCCTTTTTAAAAGGAAGATGGATATTGATCCAGGGATTTGTTTTGTGGATCGATATAGCAGGATTACACGTTGGACTTCATGGACTTTTGTTGTTTTCCAACCTTAACTATGTAAGGCCTCATGCACACGACCGTGCCGTTTTTTGCGGTCCGCGGATCCACAAAAATCGGAAGCGGTCCGCGTTGCCTTCCGCATTTTACGGAACGGGCGCCGGCAATATAAATGCCTATTGTCCGCAAAGCGCGGCCAAGAATAGGACATGTTGTATTTTTTTAGCGGGGCCGCAGAACGGAGCCACGGATGCGGACCCAAACGGCTCGGATGCGGACCCAAACAACGGTCGTGTGCATGAGGCCTAACTATGGAAAAAAAAATACTCCACTTACCATTTTTGAGGAGTATTTTTAGCCGAGGAGGAATGCGAATTTTGCAGTAATTCAAATACATAATACATAGGCCTAAATAATGTTAAGGGATTGTTCACATCTGCATTGGAGGCTCCGCTCAGGCCTCTGTTGCAGATTCTATAAAATGACTGAACGCATGCAGGACGTTTTTGTCTGGTAAAAAGACAGGATCCCGAATGGAAACTGAATGGATGCCATCACAGTTAATGGAGTCTGTTCAGCTCCGTTCCTGTCAGCGGTGGTGTGAACGCACCATAAGAGGTTGGTATTCTTGCAGAGCAACCATTACAAGTCTAAATAACATCTCTCCCCTCAGTACAGCCCCACCTAGTCAGACTCTCTAAAAACTGTATGTGTGGTGGAATGACCACAGGAAGAGAGAAAGCAAGTCACATGCAATACCATGTGCAGTGCTGAAAATCAAATGCAATACACCATTCAAGGAGGGGAAGCAAATATTTATTGTACTAACAAAAGTATCAGTATACAGAAGAGCGAAGTGATTCTAAACTAATTGGATTCATCATGAATTTCACAAAAATTCTTCTGCCAAATGAATCCAAAGTTTTTGGCAATTCACTTTCAAAGAATAGCTCAACAGTGCGATCGTTATTTTACTGTTAAAATGCAAGGGAAATGAGGCAGGTAAGATGAAGATGGGGGATCACATGACCCTGGAAGGACCCTGGCTTGTGGGTGTACCCATAATGCTTTGCAGGCAGCCTGTCTCTAGTCAGGGAGCAGGATATTGGCTGGTCCTTCAGGCTCTGTGCTAGCTCAGAAGAACAGATGCCATTGTGAGTTCAGCCAGTGATAAGTCTGGTTGCTCTGGCAGACACCAATTAGAGACACAAACCAGCAATGCTGCTCCTAAAAAGGAGAATTTTTGGGTGCTTGCTCAGAACAATCCACTGCTTTTTCTATTAATACTATAATGATGATTTGTGTATAAACACCGGCAGGCAATAAGGGGCAATCTATGGAATGTTTTTTAATTTTACAAAAGTATAACACCTCTGAGGGCACAGTGTGTTTTTAAACAGGATGTTTGTTATCGCGTAAACCATGCGCTTTCCCATAGCTATATATGTCAGTGTTGCTCTGAAATTAGTTGCTATTGCCTTCATTGTGTGAAAAAGATTAAAGGGAAGGGGGAGGGAAAAAATTGAAAAAGAGAAAAAATTATTCCTAGGAGAACTCAGTGTAATATGCCAATTGGAGCAATTAATCATCATACTAATGTTAACCAGAAACCCCTAACAGTTTATAGGCTTGAAATTATTTTCTCTATTTTCATATGCATCAATAAATGACCAATCATCTATGTGCATTTGTATAATTTGTATGTATATTCACAAGGACTTTATGTATTCTGATTGTCTCATTTTCATAGATGGCTGATGCTAGTTTACAGGACCTTCAAGATCAGTTTGAACAAGAAATAAAAACAATGGCTCGGTGAGTGTTGATAACAGCGGCTACTGCATTATATGCAGTATAGATCCTATAGGTGATATTATTTATTACAACTTTGCAGTAATGTATATTGTTACTGCTATTACTGTTTTTGCAATTTATGGTTACATTGTAAGAGTGCTTTTCATTGTAAGATGTAGAGTATAACTAAACCATACATAAAGTTATTAAAGCACAAGGCATATTAAAGGGGGGCTGGCAACTTTGCAAAGTTTTTCTGTAGCTCGCTGAATGATAGTCACAGCTGGTGATGTGCTAAGGAACTTCCATCCATATTCTGTTCATCCAGCTCTTTTCGTCCTGGCTGCTGTTCCCATAAACAGTGGCTGTGGTGTGTTGTGGCTTTGCACTCTCCTGTCCTTTCCTGTACTGAGCAGGCACCTCAACAAGTGTTCTGTGCTTGGATGAACTAGGGCTTGGCTTGCACAATGTGCATGCTCCGGACGCTTTAATTGTCAGCTGCGCACAAGAACATGGGACGGGACACTTGAGGTAGACAAGAATGCTTAATCTGCGCAGGTCCTGATCTCTCATTGTGGAGCCTGCACAGTAAAAGAAAGGATGTGAGGGCTCAAAGCTGGATGGACGGGAGGGAACACAACCATACAGTGACATCAGATATAAGAGCCGCGGTGGAAAAACACACCTCAGCCACTTTTTGCAGCAGCGAGAAAGAAAAGAGCTGGATAAACAGAATATGGATGGAAGTTGCTGAGCACATCAGCGGCAGTGACTGTCACACAGTGAGCTACAGAAAAACTTTGCAAAGTGGCCGACCCTTTTAAAGGAAAGAGCCTTGCCTATACAAGCATATAATTTAAAGCAGTATTTTTAGGGCTTTTTCATTCGGTTCTGTAGGAGAAACAGAAAAACAAATCTGATGGATTGAATGACAAACGGATTGAATGGAACACCTTATGTTTCTGTTATTCATTGATTTCAGTGTTAAAAAAATTAAAAGCTCCTTTTTGTCATTTTACCATTATATTTTTATGGAAAAACAGCACAGCAGACTGCACATTAATTCCCGTACAAAAAAACAGAAACCTGATGGACTGGACAGAAACATAGCAAAACAGATGCTGAAAATAACCCATTCAGAAAGTCAGAAATTAAAACTGAGCCGTTATTTTCAGTTTTTCTGTTCCTCTGACTGAACAGAAATACGAAAAACACAGCACTGATGGGAACAAGCCCTTAAATGCCATTTCTATGATATTTCTGTTTGTTTCTGTTACTTCTATTTAATGTTTTTCAATGTATCAAGTTATTGAGTTTATTTTAAAAATATGCATTATACATGTATTTACATGGATATTATATGTTTGATTTAAATCAATGTTCACCATCCTTCTGCGGCGCTACCGCTATACACATATCTTCTCCCTCTTACAACAGACTCAGCTTGTCAAAGATGTTAATTCTGAACGAAACGTTGCAGCCTATGTGAATCGGATACTACACCTACAGTCAGGTCCATAAATATTGGGTCATTAACACAATTCTAACATTTTTGGCTCTATACATCACCACAATGGATTTGAAATGAAACAAACAATATGTGCTTTAACTGCAGACTGTCAGCTTTAATTTGAGGGTATTTACATCCAAATCAGGTGAACGGTGTAGGAATTACAACAGTTTGCATATGTGCCTCCCACTTGTTAAGGAACCAAAAGTAATGGGACAGAATAATAATCATAAATCAAACTTTCACTTTTTATTACTTGGTTGCAAATCCTTTGCCGTCAATTACAGCCTGAAGTATGGAACGCATAGACATCACCAGACGCTGGGTTTCATCCCTGGTGATGCTCTGCCAGGCCTCTACTGCAACTGTCTTCAGTTCCTGCTTGTTCTTGGGGCATTTTCCCTTCAGTTTTGTCTTCAGCAAGTGAAATGCATGCTCAATCGGTTTCACGTCAGGTGATTGACTTGGCCATTGCATAACATTCCACTTCTTTCCCTTAAAAAACTCTTTGGTTGCTTTTGCAGTATGCTTTGGGTCATTGTCCATCTGCACTGTGAAGCGCCGTCCAATGAGTTCTGAAGCATTTGGCTGAATATGAGCAGATAATATCGCCCGAAACACTTCAGAATTCATCCTGCTGTTTTTGGCAGCTGTCACATCATCAATAAATACAAGAGAATCCGTTCCATTGGCGGCCATACATGCCCACGCCATGACACTACCACCACCATGCTTCACTGATGAGGTAGTATGCTTAGGATAATGAGCAGTTCCTTTCCTTCTCCATACTCTTCTCTTCCCATCACTCTGGTACAAGTTGATCTTGGTCTCATCTGTCCATAGGATGTTGTTCCAGAACTGTGAAGGCTTTTTTAGATGTCGTTTGGCAAACTCTAATCTGGCCTTCCTGTTTTTGAGGCTCAGCAATGGTTTACATCTTGTGGTGAACCCTCTGTATTCACTCTGGTGAACTTTTCTCTTGATTGTTGACTTTGACACACATACACCTACCTCCTGGAGAGTGTTCTTGATCTGGCCAACTGTTGTGAAGGGTGTTTTCTTCACCAAGGAAAGAATTCTTCGGTCATCCACCACAGTTGTTTTCCGTGGTCTTGCGGGTCTTTTGGTGTTGCTGAGTTCACCGGTGCGTTCCTTCTTTTTAAGAATGTTCCAAACAGTTGTTTTGGCCACGCCTAATGTTTTTGCTATCTCTTTGGTTTGTTTTAGTTTTTTCAGCCTAATGATGGCTTGCTTCACTGATAGTGACAGCTCTTTGGATCTCATCTTGAGAGTTGACAGATTCCAAATGCAAATAGCACACTTGAAATAAACTCTGGACCTTTTTATCTGCTTATTGTAATTGGGTTAATGAGGGAATAACACACACCTGGCCATGGGACAGCTAAGAAGACAATTGTCCCATTACCTTTGGTCCCTTAACAAGTGGGAGGCACATATACAAACTGTGGTAATTCCTACACCGTTCACCTGATTTGGATGTAAATACCTTCAAATTAAAGCTGACAGTCTGCAGGTAAAGCACATCTTGTTCGTTTCATTTAAAATCCATTGTGGTGGTGTATAGAGCCAAAAATCTTAGAATTGTGTCGGTGTCCCAATATTTATGGACCTGACTGTACCTACCTATGCTGAAAAGAAATAAACGGTCTTTGCATATGATCTACCTGCTCTGAATCTACTTGATTTTTGGAGTTCTCCTTTATCTCAGTTTACTGAAAAGGAACTAATCTGTTTTTTGCACCTTACATTGCAATCTACAATAAGACCGTCTTCACATTAGCACTTGCTAGGAGTGTGCCATGCTTTTTATGTACCAGTTAGCTCATGTTAAAGGGGTATTCCCATCTGATTGATCATATTTTAATTTGTTATTGAAGTGCCTGTGAGCATTTTTCTAATTATGTTCCTTTATCAAATCCCTACCTATCTTGATAAAATTCATTCACTTCTACCCCACTGTTGTCTTCTCGTAACCACTAGATACGGCCACCACTTGTGTGCCGCATCAGTGGGCCGCACCTGCCAGAACACATTGTCTTCCTCCCCGGCTGGGCCACACATCGCTGTCTTGAACGCGCACACCGCCGTGCATGCGCAATGGTGACTTCTTCCTGGCCGAATATAGAACAGAGCAGCGCTGCATACAGAGCATGCGCGGCTCTGTACTATATTCGGCCAGGAAAAAGCCATTGCACGTGCGCGGTGGCGTGCGGGAGCACGGACATCAGCGAGGGATGTGCAGAGAGAGAGAGGCACGAATGAACACGCAAGGACTGAGTTCTCAGTGTGATGTCATAAAGAGACGTGGCAGGCCTTCACTCAAATGGCCTAAGCCCGCCCAGCCTTAGGGTCCATTCACACATCCGCAAAATGGGTCCGCATCCGTTCCACAATTTTGCGGAACAGGCGCGGGCCCATTCATTTTCAATGGGGCCGGAATGTGCTGGCATTTTCTATGAGAGTGCCGGCGATGTGCGGTCCGCAAAATGCGGAACGCACATTGCCAGTGTCTGTGTTTTGCAAAACACATACGGACGTGTGAATGGACCCTTAGAAGCAGGAAACCAGGAAGTGAACAGCAGAGCTGGCTGCAGGTGAGGATGAAATGGCAAGATGGGGAAAACCCCTTTAATCCCTTCCCCCACATAGAAAATAGCCCCTAACATATGGCCCAAGAGATACATGTGGTATGTAATGCCCTCACAATTTCCTTCTCCACTGTCCAGTGAGGGCTATAACTAGATATTTCTGTGAATTTAGAAGTAGATACTAATGAAAGGTATCTGGACCGCTTCAATATGAGATCACTACACTAGCATTGATGGGAGGGGAAGGAAGCAATTAAGGATAAACAGCAGGGGGCGCTACCAAAGAGGAAAATGTAAAAAAAGAACAAAACATTTATTGCATTGTGTATTGCAATACTACTTAGTTTGATATGCCCTATTTATTGCACAGTAATACTTTTAATGAGTAACGCCTTTAAAGGGAACCTGTCCTCAACTTTATGCTGACCGTACTGAGGACAGCATAAAATAGTGACAGAAATGCTGATGTCAGCGGTGTGTCGCACGTCGGCTAAAAGTCAGTGGTTGCCGAGAACCAACATCACAATCATTGCAGACTGGGCCTGGAAAAGAGTCCCGGCCACCTGAGAAGAGTCCTGGTTATTCATGAATTCCTGCTCTCTCTGCCCACCTGCTGATGACTGACAGTCTTCTACCTAGTTTTATCCCTTTCTCTCTAGGAGAGAACTGCCAATCATCAGCAGGTGGGCGGGAGAGCAGGAGATTATGAATAACCAGGACTCTTCTCAGGTAGATATGACTCTTTTCAGGACCTGGGCTGCAATGATTATGATGCTGGTTCTCAGCAACCACTTACTTTTAGCTGACGTGTGACACACCGCTGACATCAGCATTTCTGTCACTATTTTATACTGCCCTCAGTTAGCTAAGCATAACATTGATGACAGGTTCCCTTTTAATAAGCCTGTCAGCCAACAGCGTATTCACAGCAGAACACAGCAAATGCAATGAATGAACTGAAAGGTAACAAGGCAACACATGGGTAAGAAAGGTATATTCTGGAGTTGCTAGCAATGCAAACTATTTATCCAATGCTAGACAAGGGTGCACCCTAATTTTAAAAATATTAATATGTACATTTCATTTCATGTCTTTTTAGATGTCACCATGAAAACATTGTAAAACTACTTGGCTTCTCCAATGATGGTGCCAGTTACTGCCTGGTCTACACATTTATGTCCAATGGATCTTTACTGGACCGGCTGGCTTGTGTGGTCAGTGTCTATGATCTTCTTTGTGAGAAGGAAGTGATGTTCATACAGTTGTAGCTGACATGCATGTAACTCTTTTAGAATAGCACAGCTCCATTGTCCTGGAGTAGGAGATGTAGTATTGTACTGGGAACAGCACATGGCATCAAATATTTGCATGAAAACAACCACGTCCACAGAGACATTAAAAGGTTGGTGATCATCACAGCATTTTTGGCATTTTATTGTGCTGCTTTATGTTGCAATATTTTTTCCATTTAGTGCAAATATCCTTCTGGATGATAGTTTTACTCCTAAAATCTCTGACTTTGGCCTTGCGAGAGCAACTGGGCACCTGGCAAGGACCATGATGACCGAAAGAATTGTAGGCACCACAGCATACATGGCCCCAGAAGCCCTACGGGGGGAAGTCACTATAAAATCTGATATATTCAGCTATGGAGTGGTAAGTAACAGTAGCATTTTGGTTGCATACTTCATTTTTAATGGCCATAGTGGCTACAGAGAGAAATTTTCAAATATGTGACAGTAAACAACCCTCCAAGAAAATAAATATTTTTAACTGGGGAATGAACAGAACACTTTCCTGGTGACCTCCAAGATGGCCGCACCAGCTCTGACCGCCTGGTGCATACTGTGCATTTGGTTACCCAAGACAATTCCTGCTGCCCCTGGACTGCTCCTCACTTCTCACGTGAACAGCAATGGCAGATCCAAGAGCAGGGCTGGACAAGTAGGACGTGTTTTGGGCTACCGATGCACAGTGTTCACCAGATGAGAAGTGGTGTGGAAATCTTGGATGGCAGAAGGAGATCCAGAGAATTAGTGGATGTGTAACTAATAAGATTAAAAGGAGGTCAACATGTCCCGAGTCAATGTGAAATTTTTCCCCTTGAACCAGAAGGTCGCATTAAAGGCAGTTTGCCTCCGCAGTATCTGATACGTATACATTGTATGTATCACTGAATAGTAATAACTGAAAATGTTTCTAAATAATTTTATTCACACCATATTTCTAGGTATTGTTGGAAATAATCTCTGGACTTGCACCATGTGATGAGGATCGGAATCCGGCATTACTGGTAACAATGGTTTCATTTCTTTTTTTTTTTCTTTTTTTAACAGTTTAACAATATTTTGCAAAAGTTAAAGCGATTCTTAACCTTTTCACTGCCAGGGATGTCTGTAATAATCCATCACTGTAAACAGCTGACGTGGGTAGAATATTAGAGCTAGAGTATGGTTTCTTGGTATCATATTATGGCTCAGAATCTTAGCTCGGTGCTGTAGATACAATATTTGGGGTTCCACACTGGTTTAAAGTTGAGCAGCATGAAATCTTTCCTAGTTACCATTGCTCTTGTTGCACCCAAGCTCCACTCCTTTCTGTGACCAGTTCCTCCCTCACTGCTTTGATTGACAGGGCCAAGCAGTGAAGGAGGGGCTGGTCACAGAAAGGAGTGGAGCTTGGGTGCAACAAGAGCAATAGCGAAGTCCTCATTGCACCAAAGGCCTAATTTGCATATTAAGGAAAAATTTGGGAACAGACCCTCAAATCAACAAAAGAAAAACAGCGTTTCAATCAGGTAAACTATAGCTTTGTCTGTGTCTGTGCAAACAGAGGTCGCTGGTAAATATATTCTCATGAATATATTAATAGAGTGGCCCCAAGTCATAAGTATTCTATTAATCTGTACCCTTCAAATTCCGCTGTTTCCATAACCTCCTAAATTTTTCACATTTTAACCTGTACTTAATGGTAATAAGAATTGGTTTCTGCACCCTTTTTATATAGGAATGCAGTGCCACTTGTGTAAAGCATTTCACTTCTTGACCGTTTCACACACAATGAAGGAGATTTGCTAAGCACAAGAAACAGACGCACATTCCTTTGAAATGTCTAGGAAATGGGGGTGTAGCTTAAAGTGCACAAAATCGTGCCAAATTCTTCACGTAAATGTTTTTTTTCAATGTGCCCCCCCATCCAAATATATCTGAGGAAAAATCTATGCTTACCTTCTCCCTACCAATCCATTCCAGTCCTCTGGCTCTCTTCATGGTCTTCCAGTCCCTGACTGTCAAGTTCCAGAGACTGGTTTACTTGCACTGCTGCACCTAATGACTGGCCTCCGTGGTGACATGTCCTCAAACGCCACTTGACCCAGCAGTGATGTGCTGTTTGGGACATGCCACCGCTGAAGCCAGACTGCAGAGTTGCACGTGACCCGGTCTGTGTGGAAATTGGCAGACGGGGATCAAAAGGCCGGTGACGAAATCCAGGGAGTTGGAACATAGTGGAGGGAGGCAGCTATCTGTACCTGTCACCTGAATGATCGTTCGGCCAGCAGCTATATCTCCCGACTCGGCTGAACCTGCGTGTTTATTCTATGGGGAGAGGGGAGAAAGCCACTGCTAGACAATACTGGCGCTGGTTTACCTTCGAGAGAACAAAAAATATTCATTTTGTCCGATTCCCTCTCTCTCCCCTGAATTTTGGGGTACAGTCGGAAGCTCCCCATACACATTAGACCATTGGCTGAACTCACCATTCTTAGCAGGTTTGGCTGACAATAGACTAATGTTTATGGGGACAGTAGTAATAAATCTGTCCCCATGTATCAGATGATAATTCTTAAATTAGTTTACATGCAGTCGATTGTTTTCTTAGCTTGACATCAAAGAAGAAATTGAGGAGGAAGAAAAAACTCTTGAGGAATATGTGGATATAAAGATGGAAGATGCAGAGCTCCACGTCATAGAAAAAATGTACTGCATTTCTAGTCAGTGCTTGAACCAAATAAAAAATAAGAGGCCAAACATTAACACGGTATATAGTCCTCTTATCTATACTATATAATACTTGTGTATTTGACATGACTACACAAAGCTAACTTGTAATATCCTGATTCATTCTACAGGTGCTGCATGACTTGGAAAATATCACCTGCATCCATTCTGGGTCCTGACTTGTGCTACATTTTTTGCATATATATTTTTATTTAAATAGATTGTAATATTTGACTTTTTTTTCCCAAATATATGAAAGCCAAACATTAATAAAGAGGCCTTGGGAAGAAAAGAAAGTGAACGTCTTTGGGGTGTAAGGTTGGAATCACAAATGAAGTCATTCTGACAGTTTTTGGTGCAGTGATTTGAGCCAAAGCCAGAGGTCCTTCCTTTAGATGGTGCATGATTGTTTCAAACCTACAGGAAAATTGGAGCAGTGGCCATAGCTTACATTTCTTTAAGGCACATTTTAAAATGAAAAGTGCAGTGTGATTGTTTGCTATAGGAATATCTCAATTTTTCCTTTGATATAAAATGTAATAAATTAGGCAGCTCACCAATTTATAATTTATGGATTAGGCTACTTTCATACTAGCGTTGGGCTTGTCCGGTAGGCTGTTCCGGCAGGGAAACAGCCTGCTTGATCCCTACTAAGGCTTGCACACGTGTGCTGCCGGAAGTCTAGCTCCTTTCACTATAATGAAATATACATATTTGCTGGGCTGTGGCCAGATTTCTGCTGGTCCCTATTATACTTAATGGGGCAGTTTGGCAACGGTGTAGCTTCTGGCAATGCAGAGAGATCGGGCAGGTTATTCCCTGCCGGGAGTACAAGTGCTGATGTGAAACTAGCCGTACTGTTTTAGATCAGGTAAGTATAGTTTAACATAGTAATGTAAAATGTGTACTTACCTTTCAAATCACTGGCTAAAGTGGTGCCATCATTGAGGTTGAAATGTCACCACTGTGGCCAATGATTTACTGCCATTAAGACAACAGGTCATTGCTGCAGTAGAGTAAAGAAAGACCAGTCGTGTCAGACTGGAGTATTTTGGCCAACTAGAAGGAATCATTCTTCGGACCTACTCCAGTATGTTCCTTCTCTTTTTCAGTTTTTCAGCCCTGGCAGCTATGGTCCGTCCTTATCTTCTTCTAATCCTAATAAGAAGCAGAGGCTGAGGAGAGACTTTGGTGCAAAGCATCAAAGCCAGCCATATTCACTGTGCTCAGGCTCTTTGTATCTCTGTACTGAAGTCTATCCTGGTGTGCTCTACTTCTCTTATGCACTGCTGACTGGCTGCCCCTCATGCTGCTCCCAGGAATAAAATTTAGGAGTGTGCAAAAGACACAGTCAGTGGTATCACACACATTATCAGCCACATAAGTAGAAGGGATCAGCAGAGGCATCACACCCCAGACGAGACCCCAAAATTAAGTTGGACCTCAGACCAGACCTCCTGAATAAATCCAGCTCCTAGACTACAAAATAAACACCGACCAGAGCAAATAAAAATGTGGCACTCCACCAGCCTTAGGCCTCCTTCACATGTCAATGTTTAGCCAGTGGCTTCCATCAGTGACAGCCCAAACCATTGCAGGTCAAAAACACAGAACAGGTTCAGATCTTTCCATTCTACCTTAACACTTGAGTGAGATCTACTGGTTTTGGCTAGAAATCACTATCCATCTTTATAAATCTATCTAATATCTATCTATGATCTGTCCCCTGCCACCACCCAAACAATAGCAACCATATGTTTACCACCATCCATATGCTGGCTGAAGGGGCCCACCTCTGCCTCCTAGATTTACAGAGTCCCCTGCCACCACCACACATACTAAGAGGGCTATCCATGACCCATCAGCCATAAACTGAATGAGTGCCCCTCACCCATAAATTTAGGCTTTGTTTACACAGCACCAGAGCCTTCTGTCAAAGGTTTGCATAACATAGGCCACTGGGTAGGCATAGGGTGGCATGCATTGCAAGTAGCCTATTATTATTTAAAAAAGAAGTATACTTATATATACATATCTAAGTATGCCATGTAATTTTTTTCTCACCCTTTCTGGATTAAATAGCATTGTCGAATGTGCTATTCTATACTTTACTCTAAATTGGCTAGTTACTTATTAACAGAGCTCTCTGTCATAATTGACTAAGGGTACCTGTCCACCACCACCCATTTGCTGACAGTGGTGGGAGATCCCTCTGTAGGTGCATGGATGGTGAGGAAGGTATGGGTGATATGAAATGCTTCTATTACCTTAATTCACCTTTCCTCCCATCCTTTGGTTGTATGCCTTTTTTCAACTGTACTAACTGTGTAACTAAATAAATGTACGGGTGATGGTGGTGCAGGAGAAACATCACACCTCATATACTGGTCTGGGGCAAAAACAAGCATAGTACTAATTGACTGAAGCTCAGCCAACCACTGTCAGGCTTAAATTCAGCACCATTTCCACAGGTTATTCAGTAATCCAGAAAGGAGTGCCAATGAGTGTAAACAGTACAGGCAGTGACAGGCGGTGGTGCAGTGTGGCAGCAACTCCTGGGTCTGGCCAACACTGTTCCCAGTGAGATGCAAGTTGCAGGCTGCAGTTTTATCGTCTACCAAAAGGGAACAACTATTGAATTAAAATTTTCCTACTACCCCAATTCTCAAAGCTGCGCTGAAATACACAGTCCATTGTGCGGTGCTAACATAATGGAGAGGACTCCTATGTAGTTTTCTCCCAAATCCAATACTTTGTACTCTGATAGGGCTCGGTAAATTGAATGCACATTCATAAAGCTGGCGTTTTATGTTTTGGGGCTCAGAAATGATTTCTGATTACTCAAATGATTTAGCAATAAAGAAATAGATTTTCCCAGTTTCCTCTTCTCTAGTAGAGAAGATAACATTTAGACTTCAGTGTTCAGCTACATTTACTTCGTACGGTTATTCAAATATGCTGTATAATAGTTTAAATTAAAAAGTATAGTAAACTAAAAGGGGTTTTGGGGGATTTTAATATTGATGCCCTCTTCTCAGGATAGGTCATCAATATCAGAATGGCTGGGGTCCAACACCCAGAACTCCCGCCGATCAGCTGGTTGAAGAGAAGGCGTGCGCCATGCCAGGACTGCCTTTTCTTTATTGTTTACCTGCTCGCCATCTATATCACAGTGGTGTAACTACAAGAAGCCGTCCCATTCACTTTTATGGGATGGCTCTGTAGTATACAAGTGTATAGGAACGTGCTGTCACATAGACGTGAATAGGACAACTTCTTGTAGTAACACCTACTCACCACTGTGATGCCGATGGCGAGCAGGTAAACAATTAATTGTTCTGAGAAATAAGTGAATATTGTGTTCAGTGTGAGATTGTGAACCACATGCAAACAAGAGAGAATTTGATTGGCTGTCCATCTTTGGTTCTTTGGACATTGTGACATCAGACACATTATATAAGGAGCTGCAGAGCTAACATTCTCTTGAGGGTTGTAGTTGACAGTGGAGTGTTTTCAGTGTCAGAGAGCAGTTTGTACGCATTGAATATGGACAGTGAGGACTACCCAGATGAGAAATGGAGGAAGAAAGTCGAGGAGGCAGAGCCAGCATTCTGGCCTTCTCAATTTGGAGAGGTCTTTTGGCCCAGTCTAGAGATCATTCCTGAAGAGAATGAGAAAGGAGAGTGGATACAGGATGGCGAGGAAGAGAAAGGAGATATGGACAAGCAAGACAACATCATTAGACTAAGAAGATTCCAAAATTGCTTTGACCTTGATAGAATCGGCGAGGAAGAGGAGGAAAGTGAAAAGATCCATAACAGAAGAAAGTGGTGGATTCCAAAACGTCTCAGAAAGAACAACAGCAGAGCAGCAAAGGCCCAGAAATCTGGATTTCTTAGTGTAGTCTTCTGCTGTTGCAACATCAGGACATTGAAATAAAGGACTTAACATCAAAAACAGTTCCACCATGATAACATCAGACGTTCATTATAACATCAGTATTGAATGATAATCTTGGACTTACCATCAGTGACCAGGCACCTGACAGAAGACCTGCAGGGCTGGAGATACCGTGAACATATCATCTGAGAGTTTTCAAGCATTCACGGATTTAATGTTCGTTATTTATTGTTATTATTTTAATTTTATTAACTCTTAAAAAATAAAATCATTTTCTCTCAGCTCATGTGCTTTCTGTCTGGTATATTATGGTCAAATCTTGTTAGTTGTGGAAAGTGGGGAGGGTAGAAGATCTGGGTTACATCCATTGTGGGAGCTGTATTCATGGCTATATTAGCTAGTTAGAGAAAGTATTGACCGTTAGAGAATCTGTCACCAGTTTTATGGGGTCCTAAGGGAAACATATACTAGTGACAGATCCCTACTTTCTTTAGTTGACCCTGCCACTTTACTAAAACCTTGTATTGCATGCCGATGAGTCCCATATTCATAAGCTCCTGGCTTTTTCTGCCCACCTGCTGCTGATTCAGTTGGAAAAAACTGATTAGTCAGTGGCAGGGGGCACAGAAAACCATGAGCTCATGAATATCAGGACTTGTTAGCATATACTGGAGCTGTAAGGGCCCGTTCACACGGCGGTTTTTATCGCATAATGTTGATGTGAACAGCTGCGCCGAAATGTTGCCGAAAACCCATTGGCAGCCGCTTCCTTTCTTCCTCCTATTCACTTGAGAGCCACAGAACGGATCAGAACATAAAGCCGCTAACTAGATGTGGCACTAGTGGATTTGATGCAGGGTAAGGGAATATGCTCAATTTTACCTACACAGGCAGTATTGTAAAAAGAAATGTGGATGATACAGGAAGGGGTTAAATGTTAGTTTTCTGTTCAGGTCAGTATGCGATTTGTGTCTTTATTTAAAGGGATTTTCGGGGATTTAAATATAAGATCAGCGTTGGTCCAACATGAGGCACCCCCGCTGATCAGCTGGTTGAAGAGAAGGCCGCACTTCCTTCATTGTTAACCTGCTCGCTGTCAACAGCTCAGCGGTGAGCAGGTGTAACAGCAAGTCATCCCATTCACTTGAATAGGACTGCTCGTTCTTATACACTTGAATAGGAGCAACCCGTCCAATCAAAATAACGGGGCACCTGCTTACCGATGCGATGTTGACGACAAGCAGGCAGCCCTGGCACAGCGCGTATCCTTCTCTTTAACCAGCTGATGGGCTTGGTTCAACCGATCTGATATTGATGACCTATCCTGAGGATAGGTCATCAATATTAAAATCCCAGAAAACCCCTTTACTTTTGTTTTGTAGGAAGGTATTTATCATGTGCATTACATACGGTATATTTACATTTTATTGCAATAATTGATAGCTCTACTAGGAATAAAGTGTCTCAGATGGGAATCCCTTAGGCTAGATTCACACTAGCGCTTGTATTTTCAGCAGGATTCTAGACATATTTGCTGGGCTGTGGCCAGATTTCTTCTGGTCCCCATTATAGTTAATGGGGCAGTTTGGCAACGGTGTAGCTTCTGGCAATGCAGAGAGATCTGGCAGGTTATGTGAAACTAGCCGTACTGTTTTAGATCAGGTAAGTATGGTGTTACAGTTACACTCTGACTGATACTTTGTTGCAACAATGTACACTGCTCAAAAAAATAAAGGGAACACTTAAACAACACAATGTAACTCCAAGTCAATCACACTTCTGTGAAATCAAACTGTCCACTTAGGAAGCAACACTGAGTGACAATCAATTTTACATGCTGTTGTGCAAATGGGATAGACAACAGGTGGAAATTATAGGCAATTAGCAAGACACCCCCAATAAAGGAGTGGTTCTGCAGGTGGTGACCACAGACTACTTCTCAGTTCCTATGCTTCCTGGCTGATGTTTTGGTCACTTTTGAATGCTGGCGGTGCTTTCACTCTAGTGGTAGCATGAGACGGAGTCTACAACCCACACAAGTGGCTCAGGTAGTGCAGCTTATCCAGGATGGCACATCAATGCGAGCTGTGGCAAGAAGGTTTGCTGTGTCTGTCAGCGTAGTGTCCAGAGCATGGAGGCGCTACCAGGAGACAGGCCAGTACATTAGGAGACGTTGAGGAGGCCGTAGGAGGGCAACAACCCAGAAGCAGGACCGCTACCTCCGCCTTTGTGCAAGGAGGAACAGGAGGAGCACTGCCAGAGCCCTGCAAAATGACCTCCAGCAGGCCACAAATGTGCATGTGTCTGCTCAAACGGTCAGAAACAGACTCCATGAGGGTGATATGAGGGCCCGACGTCCACAGGTGGGGCTTGTGCTTACAGCCCAACACCGTGCAGGACGTTTGGCATTTGCCAGAGAACACCAAGATTGGCAAATTCGCCACTGGCGCCTTGTACTCTTCACAGATGAAAGCAGGTTCACACTGAGCACATGTCACAGACGTGACAGAGTCTTGAGACGCCGTGGAGAACGTTCTGCTGCCTGCAACATCCTCCAGCATGACCGGTTTGGCATTGGGTCAGTAATGGTGTGGGGTGGCATTTCTTTGGAGGGCCGCACAGCCCTCCATGTGCTCGCCAGAGGTAGCCTGACTGCCATTAGGTACCGAGATGAGATCCTCAGACCCCTTGTGAGACCATATGCTGGTGCGGTTGGCCCTGGGTTCCTCCTAATGCAAGACAATGCTAGACCTCATGTGGCTGGAGTGTGTCAGCAGTTCCTGCAAGGCGAAGGCATTGATGCTATGGACTAGCCCGCCCGTTCCCAAGACCTGAATCCAATTGAGCACATCTGGGACATCATGTCTCGCTCTATCCACCAACGTCACGTTGCACCACAGACTGTCCAGGAGTTGGCAGATGCTTTAGTCCAGGTCTGGGAGGAGATCCCTCAGGAGACCGTCCTCCACCTCATCAGGAGCATGCACAGGCGTTGTAGGGAGGTCAAACAGGCACGTGGAGGCCACACACACTACTGAGCCTCATTTTGACTTGTTTTAAGGACATTACATCAAAGTTGGATCAGCCTGTAGTGTGTTTTTCCACTTTAATTTTGAGTGTGACTCCAAATCCAGTCCTCCATAGGTTGAAAAATTTGATTTCCATTTTTTTATTTTTGTGTGATTTTGTTGTCAGCACATTCAACTATGTAAAGAACAAAGTATTTCAGAAGAATATTTAATTAACTCAGATCTAGGATGTGTTATTTTTGTGTTCCCTTTATTTTTTTGAGCAGTGTATTTCGGTTATTTAAGACATGAAAGCCGGGTCATTTGGTACTTGCCCGATTTGAACAGTGATACCCCAGATTGCTATGCCATGGAGCCCATTTGGATAACGAAAGACTATGTGAAAATAAAGACTTTGGCTCCATGGCGATTCTACTGTATTTGTGTAGTCTGAGTGCCATTTACCTAATAATATGAACTCAGACCGGAGCTATCTGGGGATGTGTTACATGTCTATGTTTACTGTAATGGTTGTGACATTGTATGTTTGAGTAGTGATTTCTGTCCTGTTGTCCCCACATGTATAGTGGCGATTTCCCTTTGTCCTCAGAGATAATGGAATTACTCCTCGCTTGTCTCCAAGGTACGTGTCTATGTTTACTGCAAGGGTTGTGACATTATATGTTTGGTGATTTCTGTCCTGTTGTCCCCACGTGTATAGTGGCGATCTCCCTTTGTCCTGAGAGATGATTGAATTACTCCTCGGTTGTTTCCGGGGCACAGTGGAGGAAACCAGGATGCATTGTGGGGATGTATTGTGTCTGTGTGTCCTGAATTGTTGTTTATCTGTCCTGTGTCACAGCCTCCATCTGGTCCCCCTAGGGGAGTGTCCACCAGATGGGGACCTGCATAAATACGGGCAGGTAGCCCTCAGTAAAGAGAGATTCTGCTTCTTACCCTCAATTCGTGCTTTGACTCGTTTTGTAGAGCATCACTAATCACCAGCCCTTGTAAGAGCTCTCTGGATCTCATCTACACTTACAGGAGCATGGATGACTGCTAAAGGAACCTAACAGCGCTCTTTAGAATTCGGGGACAAGGACATCTAAGCGGTCCAACCCTCAGCCAGCCTGAGGCAACCGTAACATATGGTTTAACATAGTAATGTAAAATTTGTACTTTCCTTTCAAATCACTGGCTAAAGTGGTGCCATCATTGAGGTTGAAATGTCACCACTGTGGCCAATGATTTACTGCCATTAAGACAACAGGTCATTGCTGCAGTGGAGTAAAGAAAGACCAGTCGTGTCAGACTGGAGTATTTTGGCCAACCAGAAGGAATCATTCTTCGGACCTACTCCAGTATATTCCTTCCCTTTTTAAGTTTTTCAGCCCTGGTAGCTATGGTCCGTCCATATCTTCTTCTAATCCCAATAAGAAGCGGAGGCTGAGGAGATACTTTGGTGCAAAACATCAAAGCCAGCCATATTCACTGTGCTCAGCCTCTTTGTATCTCTGTACTGAAGTCTATCCTGGTGTGCTCTACTTCTCTTATGCACTGCTGACTGGCTGCCCCTCATGCTGCTCCCAGGAATAAAATTTAGGAGTGTGCAAAAGACACAGTCAGTGGTATCACACACATTATCGGCAACATAAGTAGAAGGGATCAGCAGAGGCATCATACCCCAGACCAGTGAGTACAGTCGTGGCCAAAAGTTTTGAGAATTACATAAATATTGGAAAAGTTGCTGCTTAAGTTTTTACAATAGCAATTTACATATACTCCAGAATGGTATGAAGAGTGATCAGATTAATTGCATAGTCCTTCTTTGCCATGAAAATTAACTTAATCCCCAAAAAAACTTTCCACTGCATTTCATTGCTATCATTAAAGGACCTGCTGAGATCATTTCAGTAATCGTCTTGTTAACTCAGGTGAGAATGTTGACGAGCACAAGGCTGGAGATCATTATGTCAGGCTGATTGGGTTAAAATGGCAGACTTGACATGTTAAAAGGAGGGTGATGCTTGAAATCATTGTTCTTCCATTGTTAACCATGGTGACCTGCAAAGAAACGCGTGCAGCCATCATTGTGTTGCATAAAAATGGCTTCACAGGCAAGGATATTGTGGCTACTAAGATTGCACCTCAATCAACAATTTATAGGATCATCAAGAACTTCAAGGAAAGAGGTTCAATTCTTGTTAAGAAGGCTTCAGGGCGTCCAAGAAAGTCCAGCAAGCGCCAAAATCGTCTACTAAAGAGGATTCAGCTGCGGGATCGGAGTGCCACCAGTGCAGAGCTTGCTCAGGAATGACAGCAGGCAGGTGTGAGCGCATCTGCACGCACAGTGAGGCGAATACTTTTGGAAGATGGCCTGGTGTCAAGAAGGGCAGCAAAGAAGCCACTTCTCTCAAAAAAAACCATCAGGGACAGATTGATCTTCTGCAGAAAGTATGGTGAATGGACTGCTGAAGACTGGGGCAGAGTCATATTCTCTGATGAAGCCTCTTTCCAATTGTTTGGGGCATCTGGAAAAAGGCTTGTCCGGAGAAGAAAAGGTGAGCGCTACCATCAGTCCTGTGTCATGCCAACAGTAAAGCATCCTGAGACCATTCATGTGTGGGGTTGCTTCTCATCCAAGGGAGTGGGCTCACTCACAATTTTCCCCAAAACCACAGCCATGAATAAAGAATGGTACCAAAACACCCTCCAACAGCAACTTCTTCCAACAATCCAACAACAGTTTGGTGTAGAACAATGCATTTTCCAGCACCGTGCCATAAGGCAAAAGTGATAACTAAGTGGCTCGGGGACCAAAACTTTGACATTTTGGGTCCATGGCCTGGAAACTCCCCAGATCTTAATCCCATTGAGAACTTGTGGACAATCAAAACCCACTAATTCTGACAAACTCTAAGAAGTGATTATGAAAGAATGGGTTGCTATCAGTCAGGAATTGGCCCACAAGTTGATTGAGAGCATTCCCAGTCAAATTGCAGAGGTCCTGAAAAAGAAGGGCCAACACTGCAAATACTGACTCTTTGCATAAATGTCATGTAATTGTCGATAAAAGCCTTTGAAACGTATGAAGTGCGTGTAATTATATTTCACTACATCACAGAAAACACTGAAACAAAGATCTAAAAGCAGTTTAGCAGCAAACTTTGTGAAAACTAATATTTGTGTCATTCTCAAAACTTTTGGCCACGACTGTAGGTGTAACTACAAGAATCTGTCCCATTCACTTTTATGGGATGGCTCTATAGTCAGGGGCAGATTAAGTGCATGATAGGCCTGGGGCTGTCCACCAAATTCGGTTTTAGTTTTAGTTTTTTTTCTGTATGAAGAGGCTGCGGTGCTTCGTGAGGGCCAAAGTCTCTTCCGAGGCCATACGACATTGTTCACATGATCTTGGTGCAGCTCTGTCCCATCTGAGTGATTGGGGCTGAGCTGCAGTACCAAGCACAGTGCTATCAAATGGACATCGCTGTGCTTGGTAAGGAGCAAAGAGGGTGCGGTGCTCACTTTAACATCGCGGTCTCCTCAAACAGCTGATTGGTGGGGGTGCCAGGAGTCAGGCCCCCAACAATCTCCTAACTCTCTGTGTACAGATGTCATATATGTTACCTGCAGTCCTATGTAACACCCCACATAACATAGTGAACTATTGTGTTATGTGGGGTGTTACATAGGACTGCATGGAACATCAACTACATTATCTGTACACAGAAAGTTATCACTGTTATCTGGGCTGTTACATAGGACTGCCGGTGAGAAATTAAAATTTTAGTTGCCAAATTTAAAATGCATACGATTATGATAAAAAAAAAGACTTGGAGGAGAAGATGAGACACAGGTCACAGGAGTGAGCCAGCTCTACATATAGGGGAATACAACATCACATATAGTAGAATACAGCACCACATACCTGTTACATCCAGTGACATCTCCTGTCATAAAGATCTTCTCTTTCCTCTTCTCCTCCGTTTGACCCAGACTGCCATGACAAATTCTTTCAGCCGCATCTCGTCTCTACAGAGTTTGTTACACAGACATGTTATAGTTCTCATAATGGGGTCATTTTATCAAACTGGTGTAAAGTAGAACTGGCTTAGGTGCCTATAGCAACCAATCAGATTCCACCTTTCATTTTCCAAAGGAGCTGTCAAAAATGAGTTGCAATGTGTAACTAACCCAGTTCTACTTTACACCAGTTTGATAAATTACCCCAAAGGTCCCTATAGTGTTTACAGCAATTATAATGTCCCATAGAGTGCCCCCAGTAATATGTAACACCCTATATTGTGCTCCAGGTAATAATGCCTGTATAGTCTCCTCAAAAATAATGGCCCAAAATCGAAACACCCCCACACTGCTCCTATATAGTAATTTCCCCCACACTGCTCCTATATAGTAATTTTCCCCACACTGCCCCCATATAGTAATTTCCCCCACACTGCCCCCATATAGTAATTTCCCCCACACTGCCCCCATATAGTAATTTCCCCCACACTGCCCCCATATGGTAATTTCCCCCACACTGCTCCTATATAGTAATTCCCCCCACACTGCCCCATATAGTAAGTTCTCCCCACACTGCCCCATATATTAATTTTCCACACACTACCCCATATGATAATTTTTCCCACACTGCCCCCATATAGTAATTTTTCCCACACTGCCCCCATATACACTGCTCAAAAAAATAAAGGGAACACTTAAACAACACAATGTAACTCCAAGTCAATCACACGTCTGTGAAATCAAACTGTCCACTTAGGAAGCAACACTGAGTGACAATCAATTTCACATGCTGTTGTGCAAATGGGATAGACAACAGGTGGAAATTATAGGCAATTAGCAAGACACCCCCAATAAAGGAGTGGTTCTGCAGGTGGTAACCACAGACCACTTCTCCGTTCCTATGCTTCCTGGCTGATGTTTTGGTCACTTTTGAATGCTGGCCGTGCTTTCACTCTAGTGGTAGCATGAGACGGAGTCTACAACCCACACAAGTGGCTCAGGTAGTGCAGCTTATCCAGGATGGCACATCAATGCGAGCTGTGGCAAGAAGGTTTGCTGTGTCTGTCAGCGTAGTGTCCAGAGCATGGAGGCGCTACCAGGAGACAGGTCAGTACATCAGGAGACGTGGAGGAGGCCGTAGGAGGGCAACAACCCAGCAGCAGGACCGCTACCTCCGCCTTTGTGCAAGGAGGAGCACTGTCAGAGCCCTGCAAAATGACCTCTAGCAAGCCACAAATGTGCATGAGTCTGCTCAAACGGTCAGAAACAGACTCCATGAGGGTGATATGAGGGCTCGACGTCCACAGGTGGCGGTTGTGCTTACAGCCCAACACCGTGCAGGACGTTTGGCATTTGCCAGAGAACACCAAGATTGGCAAATTTGCCACTGGCGCCTTGTGCTCTTCACAGATGAAAGCAGGTTCACACTGAGCACATGTGACAGACGTGACAGAGTCTTGAGACGCCGTGGAGAACGTTCTGCTGTCTGCAACATCCTCCAGCATGACCGGTTTGGCATTGGGTCAGTAATTGTGTGGGGTGGCATTTCTTTGGAGGGCCGCACAGCCCTTCATGTGCTCGCCAGAGGTAGCCTGACTGCCATTAGGTACCGAGATGAGATCCTCAGACCCCTTGTGAGACCATATGCTGGTGCGGTTGGCCCTGGGTTCCTCCTAATGCAAGACAATGCTAGACCTCATGTGGCTGGAGTGTGTCAGCAGTTCCTGCAAGACGAAGGCATTGATGCTATGGACTGGCCCGCCACCTACTCACCACTGCGATGCCGATGGCGAGCAGGTAAACAATTAAGGGAAGGCTGAGCTGACACGTCGCGCCTTCTCTTCAACCAGTTGGTCGGAGGGGGTGCCAAGTGTCTGACCCCCACTGATCTTATATTGATGACCTATCCTGAGAATCCAGCAAAACCTTTTTAAAGTCTGCGGTGTATATTAGCCTGGTGCACCTTCCTTTGCACCCCCACCACCCCCTTACAGTTTCCAGGGATTGAAGGGCACCGATGTATACAGGCATACATCAATGTTGTCAGTCATTTATCACCGTTTTAACTCTTGTTTTTATTAAAACAGCAGAATGGGGCAGATTTACTAAGCCTATAGGTGGCCTAAACTTACGGTGAACAGGCTGTCTGCACTAGATTTATCACAGGGGCTCGGGCTGGTTGATAATTGTGGTGAACAGCTAGACACTTCTCAATGACTCTATAACTACTATAAATTGGCTATGGGCTTGTTCACATTTGCATTGGAGACTTCATTCGGAGCCGTCAAAATTCTAGGTGCAGACACTTAAATCTGGGCAAATATGTTTTCTAGTATACTAACTTGTGGTTATAATTGTTTGCGTATTTATATGGTTTTTGATATTCTGAGAAATAAGTGAATATTGTGTTCAGTGTGAGATTGTGAACCACATGCAAACAAGAGAGAATTTGATTGGCTGTCCATCTTTGGTTCTTTGGACATTGTGACATCAGACACATTATATAGGGAGCTGCAGAGCTAACATTCTCTTGAGGGTTGTAGTTGACAGTGGAGTATTTTCAGTGTCAGTGTGCAGTTTGTACGCATTGAATATGGAAAGTGAGGACTACCCAGATGAGAAATGGAGGACGAAAGTCGAGGAGGCAGAGCCAGCATTCTGGCCTTCTCAATTTGGAGAGGTCTTTTGGCCCAGTCTAGAGACCATTCCTGAAGAGGAAGAGAATGAGGAAGGAGAGTGGATACAGGATGACGAGGAAGAAAATGGAGATATGGACAAGCAAGACAACATCATTGGACTGAGAAGATTCCAAAATTGCTTTGACCTTGATAAAATCGGTGAGGAAGAGGAGGAAAGTGAAAAGATCCATAAGAGAAGAAAGTGGTGGATTCCAAAATGTCTCAGAAAGAACAACAGCAGAGCAGCAAAGGCCCAGAAATCGGGATTTCTTAGTGCAGTCTTCTGCTGTTGCAACATCAGGACATTGAAATAAAGGACTTAACATCAAAAACAGTTCCACCATGATAACATCAGACGTTCATAATAACATCAGTATTGAATGATAATCTTGGACTTACCATCAGTGACCAGGCACCTGACAGAAGACCTGCAGGGCTGGAGATACCGTGAACATATCATCTGAGAGTTTTCAAGCATTCACGGATTTAATGTTCGTTATTTATTGTTATTATTTTTATTTTATTAACTCTTAAAAAATAAAATCATTTTCTCTCAGCTCATGTGCTTTCTGTCTGGGATATTATGGTCAAATCTTGTTAGAATGTGGGGAGGGTAGAAGATCTGGGTTACATCCATTGTGGGAGCTGTATTCATGGCTATATTAGCTAGTTAGAGAAAGTATTGACCGTTAGAGAATCTGTCACCAGTTTTATGGGGTCCTAAGGGAAACATATACTAGTGACAGATACCTACTTTCTTTAGTTGACCCTGCCACTTTACTAAAACCTTGTATTGCATGCCGATGAGTCCCATATTCATACAGTAAGCTCCTGGCTTTTTCTGCCCACCTGCTGCTGATTCAGTTGGAAAAAACGGATTAGTCAGTGGCAGGGGGCACAGAAAGCCAGGAGCTCATGAATATCAGGACTTGTTAGCATATACTGGAGCTGTAAGGGCCTGTTCACACAGCGGTTTTTATCGCATAATGTGAACAGCTGCGCCGAAATGTTGCCGAAAACCCATTGGCAGCCGCTTCCTTTCTTCCTCCTATTCACTTGAGAGCCACAGATGGGATCAGAACATAGAGCCGCTAACTAGATATGGCACTAGTGGATTTGATGCAGGGTAAGGGAATATGCTCAATTTTACCTACACAGGCAGTATTGTAAAAAGAAATGTGGATGATACAGGAAGAGGTTAAATGTTAGTTTTCTGTTCAGGTCAGTATGCGATTTGTGTCTTTATTTAAAGGGATTTTCCGGGATTTTAATATCAGATCAGCATTGGTCCAACATTCATTAGCTGCAAGTACTACCTTCAAGTACTACATTAAGTACAGTTAAGAGATATTGCAGGAGACTGAAGAGATTGAAGAGATACTGCAAGAGATTGGCTTGGAGTTTGCAACTGGCTCATCTGTGTTTTTTGCTGACCATTGCTTGAGAAGAGGTAAGGAATTTGGTCAGGTGTTTGCTATTGTGCGTTTGCTAATGAGCCTAGCTCACTAAGGTGTTACATTTGTTGCTGGGGGAGGAGCTTGTGAAGGAGTGTGTGTATATATAGAGACAGACTCATTAGCTGGCCTAATTCATTAGCTGCAAGTACTACCTTCAAGTACTACATTAAGTACAGTTAAGAGATATTGCAGGAGACTGAAGAGATTGAAGAGATACTGCAAGAGATTGGCTTGGAGTTTGCAACTGGCTCATCTGTGTTTTTTGCTGACCATTGCTTGAGAAGAGGTAAGGAATTTGGTCAGGTGTTTGCTATTGTGCATTTGCTAATGAGCCTAGCTCACTAAGGTGTTACATTTGTTGCTGGGGGAGGAGCTTGTGAAGGAGTGTGTGTATATATAGAGACAGACTCATTAGCTGGCCTAATTCATTAGCTTCAAGTACTACATTAAGTACAGTTAAAAGATATTGCAGGAGATAGTCAGGAGGTAGGCTGGAAGGTGGAAACAATACAAAAAAAAAAAGGTAAGATTTGTTCAATTTAAATTTACAATTTATATTTTTTTTTCCCTCTTTAAAATGGCAGACTTGTTTCAGTGCAGGAATAGTTGTGCATTTATTTCATGTTCCACTCTTTGGAGATTCGGATGCTGTCAGATCTGTAGACCGTTCTCCTTACTGCAGCAGGAAATTGCATTTTTGAAATCAGAGATATTTAAATTATCTGTTAAACAAACTCCAGCTAGGACTGCTGCAATGCCACTGCCACAGAGGACCCCCAGAAATGGCAGATGGGTTACTGTAGGTTCTGGAAGATTTAGAGTGGAGGACAGAAGACATGTCCCACAGTCGGTGCTTCTCCATAATTCATTTGCAGCACTCTCAGAATGTAAGGACAACATGGATATGGACTCAAGCACAGAGGGTGAGAAACCATTGACTCCTATGTCTAATGTATGCAAGACTGCAGCCAAGGACAAAAAAGATAAAGTGAAGTCTCAAAGGAAGCAGCTGTTGCTGGGTGATTCAATCATAAGAAGTGTGGAGCTTAAAGAAAATGGTTTCGTGAGATGTCTCCCTGGGGCTACTGCTAGAAGAGACAGAAGACGTATTATTAATATTGTTAAGCAAGCAAAGCAGGAAGGGGACGTGGATGTTCTTGTCCATCTAGGGACAAATGACCTGGCTTGCAATGAAGTGTCAGAGGTGAAAAAATCTTTTATCACACTTGGTAATGACGTACAGGATTTTGCATCCACCATTTCATTTTCTGAAGTTCTGCCTGTGCATAATGTTCAGAATGATAGGCAGAGGCTCATAAAGGAGTTCAATATATGGCTTGGTAAATGGTGTCAAGACCAAGGATTTGGCTTTGTTTCTCATGATAGCTCTACTTGGAATAGAAAGGAACTGTACAAAAAAGATGGTTTGCATCTTTCTCTCAAAGGAACAAATGTACTTAGTGAACAACTCCAAGAATTTGCGAAAGAGTATTTAAACTAGGAAGGGGGGGCAAAAAAATGAAAATAAAAGAGTCCAATTGCCCCCCGAAACAATGCCAGAACAGGTCAGAAGCACAGAGGTTAAGAAATGATAAGCTCAGAGTCCTGTCTACAAATGCTCGCAGTTTAGGTAAAAAAATCAATGAACTTGGGTCAATAATGGCATCTGAGAATGTAGATTTAGTGGCTGTTATGGAGACATGGTTTAATGAAAGAAATGACTGGGACATAACCATACCAGGGTACTCTTTATACAGAAGAGACAGAGAAGGCAAGAAAGGAGGAGGAGTGGCCCTGTATGTGAAAGATAGCATTAAATCTAACCTAATACAAGTTGGTGAGGCCAACATAGAGTCAGTTTGGGTTACGTTGCAGTTTGCTAACCATGCAGTAACTCGTGTAGGTGTGATATATAGACCACCTGGTCAAGTTAAAGAACTAGATGATCTACTAGTTGAAGAAATAGCTAAAATGACAATGAAAGGAGAAGTTATCATTATGGGAGATTTTAATCTTCCAGATATAAACTGGAAAACTAAAATAGCAAGTTCTACCAGGAGTACAGATATTCTAAATTCCCTACTGGGGTTATCTCTACAACAAGTGGCTGAGGAGCCAACCCGGAGGGAGGCCATTTTGGATTTGGTATTCACAAATGAGGATTCGGTATATGATGTCATTGTAGGCGAAACCTTGGGATCTAGTGATCACCAGTCAGTGTGGTTTAATATAAGAACTGTGAAAGAGTCCCACCACACAAAAACAAAAGTTTTAGATTTTAGAAAAACAGACTTTTCAAAAATTAAATTAGTCATAAATGAGTCCTTATCAGACTGGAACGGATTACATGGAGTCCAGGAGAAATGGGACTACTTAAAAGGTGCATTATTGAAGGCAACAGAAAATTGCATTAGACTTGTCAGTAAAAGCAAAAAAAGGAAGAGACCACTGTGGTACTCAGCAGAAGTGGCCCAAATCATTAAAAATAAAAAGCTAGCATTTTGTAATTATAAAAAAAAACTGAGCAATGAAGATAAGGAAATCTACAAGATTAGACAGAAAGAGGCCAAGCAAGTTATAAGAACTTCTAAAGCGCAGGCAGAAGAAAAACTAGCTCAGTCTATGAAAAAAGATGATAAGACATTCTTCAGATATATAAATGAAAAAAGGAAATTAAAACAAGGAATAACTAAATTAAAAACAAAGGACGGAAGGTATGTAGAAGAGAATAAAGGGCTAGCCGACTGCATTAATGAATACTTCTGTTCAGTTTTTACAAAAGAAAAAGGAGAAGGACCTCCACTAGAAAGGATGACTAATAAATCGTTTGATGCATGTGTCTTTACAGAGGAAGATGTTCTAAGTTTGCTGTCTAAAGTGAAGACAAATAAGTCACAGGGGCCTGATGAGATACACCCAAAATTATTAAAAGAGCTTAGTGGTGAGCTGGCAAAACCGTTAACAGATTTATTTAACCAATCATTAGTAACAGGAGTCGTCCAGGAAGATTGGAGATTGGCAAATGTCGTGCCCATTTACAAGAAAGGTAGTAGGGAGGAATCGAGCAACTATAGACCAGTGAGTCTGACATCAATAGTAGGCAAATTAATGGAAACCCTATTAAAGGATAGGATTGTGGAACATCTAAAATCCCATGGATTGCAAGATGAAAAACAACATGGGTTTACTTCAGGGAGATCATGTCAAACAAATCTTATAGATTTTTTTGACTGGGTGACTAAAATAATAGACTGTGGAGGTGCAGTAGACATCGCATATCTAGATTTTAGTAAGGCTTTTGACACTGTCCCACATAGAAGACTTATCAATAAACTGCAGTCATTGAGCATGGACTCCCATATTGTTGAGTGGATTAGGCAGTGGCTGAGTGACAGACAGCAGAGGGTTGTAGTCAATGGAGAACATTCAAAACAAGGTCATGTTACCAGTGGGGTTCCACAGGGATCTGTACTGGGACCAATTTTGTTTAATATCTTCATAAGTGATATTGCAAAAGGCCTCAATGGTAAGGTTTGTCTTTTTGCTGATGACACAAAGATATGTAACAGGGTTGATGTTCCTGGAGGGAAACGCCAAATGGAAAAGGATTTAGGAAAACTAGAAGAATGGTCAGAACTCTGGCAACTGAAATTTAATGTGGATAAGTGCAAGATAATGCACCTGGGGCGTAAAAACCCAAGGGCAGAATATAGAATATTTGAGACAGTCCTGACCTCAGTATCTGAGGAAAGGGATTTAGGAGTAATTATTTCAGAAGACTTAAAGGTGGGAAGACAATGTAATAGGGCAGCACGAAATGCCAGCAGAATGCTTGGATGTATAGGGAGAGGTATAAGCATTAGAAAGAGTGAAGTGCTTATGCCGCTGTACAGAACACTGGTGAGACCTCACTTGGAGTATTGTGCGCAGTACTGGAGGCCATATCTCGAGAAGGATATAGATACTCTAGAGAGAGTTCAGAGAAGAGCTACTAAACTAGTACATGGATAACAGGATAAAACTTACCAGGAAAGGTTAAAGGACCTTAATATGTATAGCTTGGAAGAAAGAAGAGACAGAGGGGATATGATAGAAACTTTTAAATACATAAAGGGAATCAACTCGGTAAAGGAGGAGAGCATATTTAAAAGAAGAAAAACTACTACAAGAGGACACAGTTTTAAATTAGAGGGGCAAAGGTTTAAAAGTAATATAAGGAAGTATTACTTTACTGAGAGAGTAGTGGATGCATGGAATAGCCTTCCTGCAGAAGTGGTAGCTGCAAATACAGTGAAGGAGTTTAAGCATGCATGGGATAGGCATAAGGCTATCCTTCATATAAGATAGGGCCAGGGACTATTCATAGGATTCAGATATATTGGGCAGACTAGATGGGCCAAATGGTTCTTATCTGCCGACACATTCTATGTTTCTATGAGGCACCCCCGCTGATCAGCTGGTTGAAGAGAAGGCCGCACTTCCTTCATTGTTAACCTGCTCGCTGTCAACAGCTCAGCGGTGAGCAGGTGTAACAGCAAGTCATCCCATTCACTTGAATAGGACTGCTCGTTCTTATACACTTGAATAGGAGCAAACCGTCCAATCAAAATAACGGGGTACCTGCTTACCGATGCGATGTTGACGACAAGCAGGCAGCCCTGGCACAGCGCGTATCCTTCTCTTCAACCAGCTGATGGGCTTGGTTCAACCGATCTGATATTGATGACCTATCCTGAGGATAGGTCATCAATATTAAAATCCCAGAAAACCCCTTTACTTTTGTTTTGTAGGAAGGTATTTATCATGTGCATTACATACGGTATATTTACATTTTATTGCAATAATTGATAGCTCTACTAGGAATAAAGTGTCTCAGATGGGAATCCCTTAGGCTAGATTCACACTAGCGCTTGTATTTTCAGCAGGATTCTAGACATATTTGCTGGGCTGGGGCCAGATTTCTTCTGGTCCCCATTATAGTTAATGGGGCAGTTTGGCAACGGTGTAGCTTCTGGCAATGCAGAGAGATCTGGCAGGTGGGAGTACAAGTGCTAATGTGAAACTAGCCATACTGTTTTAGATCAGGTAAGTATGGTGTTACAGTTACACTCTGGCTGATACTTTGTTGCAACAATGTACACTGCTTAAAAAAATAAAGGGAACACTTAAAGGGCTTCTGTCAGCCCACTAAACCGTTTTTTTTTGTTTTTTTTGTTTACTAATAATCCCTATACTGCGAGCTCTGCATACATAAGTTAAATAATCATTTTGGTTCAGTAGAATTTGATAAAAAGCTATTTTTAAAATATGAAAATTACCTTGCTACCAGCAAGTAGGGCGGCTACTTGCTGGTAGCAGCCGCATCCTCCGATCCTAATGACGCCCCCTCCGCATTGTGATTGACAGGGCCAGGGGACGGAATCGTTCTCTGCTGGCCCTGCCTGTTAGCATTCAAAATCTGGCGCCTGCTCGCTCCTCAATGCGCCTGCGCCGGGTGTAGATGTGACGTCATTGGCGCAGGCGCATTGAGGATGGAGCGGCCGAACGAGTGGCCGCCTCTCAGTGCGCCTGCGCAGATTGAAGATAGGTACGGCCGCGGCGCAGGCGCCAGATTTTGAATGCTAACAGGCAGGGCCAGCAGAAAACGATTCCGTTCCCTGGCCCTGTCAATCACAATGCGGAGGGGGCGTCATTAGGATCGGAGGATGCGGCTGCTACCAGCAAGTAGCCGCCCTACTTGCTGGTAGCAAGGTAATTTGCATATTTTAAAAATAGCTTTTTATCAAATTCTACTGAACCAAGATGATTATTTAACTTATGTATGCAGAGCTCGCAGTATAGGGATTATTAGTAAACAAAAAAAAAAAAAAACGGTTTAGTGGGGTGACAGAAGCCCTTTAACCACCTCAGCCCCCAGTGCTTAAACACCCTGAAAGACCAGGCCACTTTTTACACTTCTGACCTACACTACTTTCACCGTTTATTGCTCGGTCATGCAACTTACCACCCAAATGAATTTTACCTCCTTTTCTTCTCACTAATAGAGCTTTCATTTGGTGGTATTTCATTGCTGCTGACATTTTTACTTTTTTTGTTATTAATTGAAATTTAACGATTTTTTTTGCAAAAAAATGACATTTTTCACTTTCAGTTGTAAAATTTTGCAAAAAAAACTACATCCATATATAAATTTTGCTCTAAATTTATTGTTCTACATGTCTTTGATAAAAAAAAAATGTTTGGGTAAAAAAAAAATGCTTTGGGTAAAAGTTATAGCGTTTACAAACTATGGTACAAAAATGTGAATTTCCGCTTTTTGAAGCAGCTCTGACTTTCTGAGCACCTGTCATGTTTCCTGAGGTTCTACAATGGCCAGACAGTACAAACACCCCACAAATGACCCCATTTCGGAAAGTACACACCCTAAGGTATTCGCTGATGGGCATAGTGAGTTCATAGAACTTTTTATTTTTTGTCACAAGTTAGCGGAAAATGATGATTTTTTTTTTTTTTTTTTCTTACAAAGTCTCATATTCCACTAACTTGTGACAAAAAATAAAAACTTCTATGAACTCACTATGCCCATCACGAAATACCTTGGGGTCTCTTCTTTCCAAAATGGGGTCACTTGTGGGGTAGTTATACTGCCCTGGCATTCTAGGGGCCCAAATGTGTGGTAAGGAGTTTGTAATCAAATTCTGTAAAAAATGACGAGTGAAATCCGAAAGGTGCTCTTTGGAATATGGGCCCCTTTGCCCACCTAGGCTGCAAAAAAGTGTCACACATCTGGTATCTCCGTACTCAGGAGAAGTTGAGGAATGTGTTTTGGGGTGTCATTTTACATATACCGATGCTGGGTGAGATAAATATCTTGGTCAAATGCCAACTTTGTATAAAAAAATGGGAAAAGTTGTCTTTTGCCAAGATATTTCTCTCACCCAGCATGGGTATATGTAAAATGACACCCCAAAACACATTCCCCAACTTCTCCTGAGTACGGAGATACCAGATGTGTGACACTTTTTTGCAGCCTAGGTGGGCAAAGGGGCCCATATTCCAAAGAGCACCTTTCGGATTTCACTGGTCATTTTTTACAGAATTTGATTTCAAACTCCTTACCACACATTTGGGCCCCTAGAATGCCAGGGCAGTATAACTACCCCACAAGTGACCCCATTTTGGAAAGAAGAGACCCCAAGGTATTCGCTGATGGGCATAGTGAGTTCATGGAAGTTTTTATTTTTTGTCACAAGTTAGTGGAATATGAGACTTTGCATGAAAAGAAAAAAAAAAATCAGCATTTTCCACTAACTTGTGAGAAAAAATAAAAATTTCTAGGAACTCGCCATGCCCCTCACGGAATACCTTGGGGTGTCTTCTTTCCAAAATGGGGTCACTTGTGGGGTAGTTATACTGCCCTGGCATTTTCCAGGGGCCCTAATGTGTGGTAAGTAGGTAAATGACCTGTGAAATCCTAAAGGTGCTCTTTGGAATATGGTCCCCTTTGCCCACCTAGGCTGCAAAAAAGTGTCACACATGTGGTATCGCCGTATTCAGGAGAAGTTGGGGAATGTGTTTTGGGGTGTCATTTTACATATACCCATGCTGGGTGAGAGAAATATCTTGGCAAAAGACAACTTTTCCCATTTTTTTATACAAAGTTGGCATTTGACCAAGATATTTCTCTCACCCAGCATGGGTATATGTAAAATGACACCCCAAAACACATTCCTCAACTTCTCCTGAGTACGGCGATACCACATGTGTGACACTTTTTTGCAGCCTAGATGCGCAAAGGTGCCCAAAGTCCTTTTAGGAGGGCATCTTTAGACATTTGGATACCAGACTTCTTCTCACGCTTTGGGGCCCCTAGAATGCCAGGGCAGTATAAATACCCCACATGTGACCCCATTTTGGAAAGAAGACACCCCAAGGTATTCAATGAGGGGCATGGCGAGTTCATAGAAATTTTTTTTTTTTGGCACAAGTTAGCGGAAATTGATATTTTTAATTTTTTTCTCACAAAGTCTCCCGTTCCGCTAACTTGGGACAAAAATTTCAATCTTTCATGGACTCAATATGCCCCTCACGGAATACCTGGGGGTGTCTTCTTTCCGAAATGGGGTCACATGTGGGGTATTTATACTGCCCTGGCATTCTAGGGGCCCTAAAGCGTGAGAAGAAGTCTGGAATATAAATGTCTAAAAAAATTTACGCATTTGGATTCCGTGAGGGGTATGGTGAGTTCATGTGAGATTTTATTTTTTGACACAAGTTAGTGGAATATGAGACTTTGTAAGAAAAAAAATAATAATTCCGCTAACTTGGGCCAAAAAAATGTCTGAATGGAGCCTTACAGGGGGGTGATCAATGACAGGGGGGGTGATCAATGACAGGGGGGGTGATCAATGACAGGGGGGTGATCAATGACAGGGGTGGTGATCAATGACAGGGGTGGTGATCAATGACAGGGGGGTGATCAGGGAGTCTATATGGGGTGATCACCACAGTCATTGATCACCCCCCCTGGAAGGCTCCAGGGAGACGCCTGTATGTGTTTTGCAGATCCGATCCATCTATGAGTGGATCCGTAAAAATCATGCGGACATCTGAATGGAGCTTTACAGGGGGTTGATCAATGACAGGGGTGTAATCAATGACAGGGGGGTGATCAGGGAGTCTATATGGGGTGATAACCACAGTCATTGATCACGCCCCTGTAAGGCTTCATTCAGACGTCCGTATGCGTTTTGCGGATCCGATCCATCTATCAGTGCATCCGTAAAAATCATGCGGACATCTGAATGGAGCTTTACAGGGGGGTAATCAATGACAGGGGGGTGATCAGGGAGTCTATATGGGGTGATAACCACAGTCATTGATCATGCCCCTGTAAGGCTTCATTCAGACGTCCGAATGCGTTTTGCGGATCCGATCCATCTATCAGTGCATCCGTAAAAATCATGCGGACATCTGAATGGAGCTTTACAGGGGGGTAATCAATGACAGGGGGGTGATCAGGGAGTCTATATGGGGTGATAACCACAGTCATTGATCATGCCCCTGTAAGGCTTCATTCAGACGTCCGGATGCGTTTTGCGGATCCGATCCATCTATCAGTGGATCCGTAAAAATCATGCGGACGTCTGAATGGAGCTTTACAGGGGGGTAATCAATGACAGGGGTGTAATCAATGACAGGGGGGTGATCAGGGAGTCTATATGGGGTGATAACCACAGTCATTGATCATGCCCCTGTAAGGTTTCATTCAGACGTCCGGATGCGTTTTGCGGATCCGATCCATCTATCAGTGCATCCGTAAAAATCATGCGGACATCTGAATGGAGCTTTACAGGGGGGTAATCAATGACAGGGGGGTGATCAGGGAGTCTATATGGGGTGATAACCACAGTCATTGATCATGCCCCTGTAAGGCTTCATTCAGACGTCCGGATGCGTTTTGCGGATCCGATCCACCTATCAGTGGATCCGTAAAAATCATGCGGACATCTGAATGGAGCTTTACAGGGGGTTGATCAATGACAGGGGTGTAATCAATGACAGGGGGGTGATCAGGGAGTCTATATGGGGTGATAACCACAGTCATTGATCATGCCCCTGTAAGGCTTCATTCAGACGTCCGGATGCGTTTTGCGGATCCGATCCATCTATCAGTGGATCCGTAAAAATCATGCGGACATCTGAATGGAGCTTTACAGGGGGTTGATCAATGACAGGGGGGTAATCAATGACAGGGGGGTGATCAGGGAGTCTATATGGGGTGATCAGGGGCTAATAAGGGGTTAATAAGTGACGGGGGGGGGTGTAGTGTAGTGTAGTGTAGTGTAGTGGTGCTTGGTGGGACTTTACTGAGCTACCTGTGTCCTCTGGTGGTCGATCCAAACAAAGGGGACCACCAGAGGACCAGGTAGCAGGTATATTAGACGCTGTTATCAAAACAGCGTCTAATATACCTGTTAGGGGTTAAAAAAAAACACATCTCCAGCCTGCCAGCGAACGATCGCCGCTGGCAGGCTGGAGATCCACTCGCTTACCTTCCGTTCCTGTGAGCGCGCGCGCCTGTGTGCGCGCGTTCACAGGAAATCTCGCGTCTCGCGAGATGACGCATATATGCGTGACTGTGCGCAGGGCTGCCACCTCCGGAACGCGATCCTGCGTTAGGCGGTCCGGAGGTGGTTAAACAACACAATGTAACTCCAAGTCAATCACACTTCTGTGAAATCAAACTGTCCACTTAGGAAGCAACACTGAGTGACAATCAATTTTACATGCTGTTGTGCAAATGGAATAGACAACAGGTGGAAATTATAGGCAATTAGCAAGACACCCCCAATAAAGGAGTGGTTCTGCAGGTGGTGACCACAGACCACTTCTCAGTTCCTATGCTTCCTGGCTGATGTTTTGGTCACTTTTGAATGCTGGCGGTGCTTTCACTCTAGTGGTAGCATGAGACGGAGTCTACAACCCACACAAGTGGCTCAGGTAGTGCAGCTTATCCAGGATGGCACATCAATGCGAGCTGTGGCAAGAAGGTTTGCTGTGTCTGTCAGCGTAGTGTCCAGAGCATGGAGGCGCTACCAGGAGACAGGCCAGTACATCAGGAGACGTGGAGGAGGCCTTAGGAGGGCAACAACCCAGCAGCAGGACCGCTACCTCCGCCTTTGTGCAAGGAGGAACAGGAGGAGCACTGCCAGAGCCCTGCAAAATGACCTCCAGCAGGCCACAAATGTGCATGTGTCTGCTCAAACGGTCAGAAACAGACTCCATGAGGGTGATATGAGGGCCCGACGTCCACAGGTGGGGCTTGTGCTTACAGCCCAACACCGTGCAGGACGTTTGGCATTTGCCAGAGAACACCAAGATTGGCAAATTCGCCACTGGCGCCTTGTACTCTTCACAGATGAAAGCAGGTTCACACTGAGCACATGTCACAGACGTGACAGAGTCTTGAGACGCCGTGGAGAACGTTCTGCTGCCTGCAACATCCTCCAGCATGACCGGTTTGGCATTGGGTCAGTAATGGTGTGGGGTGGCATTTCTTTGGAGGGCCGCACAGCCCTCCATGTGCTCGCCAGAGGTAGCCTGACTGCCATTAGGTACCGAGATGAGATCCTCAGACCCCTTGTGAGACCATATGCTGGTGCGGTTGGCCCTGGGTTCCTCCTAATGCAAGACAATGCTAGACCTCATGTGGCTGGAGTGTGTCAGCAGTTCCTGCAAGACGAAGGCATTGATGCTATGGACTGGCCCGCCCGTTCCCCAGACCTGAATCCAATTGAGCACATCTGGGACATCATGTCTCGCTCTATCCACCAACGTCACGTTGCACCACAGACTGTCCAGGAGTTGGCAGATGCTTTAGTCCAGGTCTGGGAGGAGATCCCTCAGGAGACCGTCCGCCACCTCATCAGGAGCATGCACAGGCGTTGTAGGGAGGTCATACAGGCACGTGGAGGCCACACACACTACTGAGCCTCATTTTGACTTGTTTTAAGGACATTACATCAAAGTTGGATCAGCCTGTAGTGTGTTTTTCCACTTTAATTTTGAGTGTGACTCCAAATCCAGTCCTCCATAGGTTGAAAAATTTGATTTCCATTTTTTTATTTTTGTGTGATTTTGTTGTCAGCACATTCAACTATGTAAAGAACAAAGTATTTCAGAAGAATATTTAATTAACTCAGATCTAGGATGTGTTATTTTTGTGTTCCCTTTATTTTTTTGAGCAGTGTATTTCGGTTATTTAAGACATGAAAGCCGGGTCATTTGGTACTTGCCCGATTTGAACAGTGATACCCCAGATTGCTATGCCATGGAGCCCATTTGGATAACGAAAGACTATGTGAAAATAAAGACTTTGGCTCCATGGCGATTCTACTGTATTTGTGTAGTCTGAGTGCCATTTACCTAATAATATGAACTCAGACCGGAGCTATCTGGGGATGTGTTACATGTCTATGTTTACTGTAATGGTTGTGACATTGTATGTTTGAGTAGTGATTTCTGTCCTGTTGTCCCCACATGTATAGTGGCGATTTCCCTTTGTCCTCAGAGATAATGGAATTACTCCTCGCTTGTCTCCAAGGTACGTGTCTATGTTTACTGCAAGGGTTGTGACATTATATGTTTGGTGATTTCTGTCCTGTTGTCCCCACGTGTATAGTGGCGATCTCCCTTTGTCCTGAGAGATCATTGAATTACTCCTCGGTTGTTTCCGGGGCACAGTAGAGGAAACCAGGATGCATTGTGGGAATGTATTGTGTCTGTGTGTCCTGAATTGTTGTTTATCTGTCCTGTGTCACAGCCTCCATCTGGTCCCCCTAGGGGAGTGTCCACCAGATGGGGACCTGCATAAATACGGGCAGGTAGCCCTCAGTAAAGAGAGATTCTGCTTCTTACCCTCAATTCGTGCTTTGACTCGTTTTGTAGAGCATCACTAATCACCAGCCCTTGTAAGAGCTCTCTGGATCTCATCTACACTTACAGGAGCATGGATGACTGCTAAAGGAACCTAACAGCGCTCTCTAGAATTCGGGGACAAGGACATCTAAGCGGTCCAACCCTCAGCCAGCCTGAGGCAACCGTAACATATGGTTTAACATAGTAATGTAAAATTTGTACTTTCCTTTCAAATCACTGGCTAAAGTGGTGCCATCATTGAGGTTGAAATGTCACCACTGTGGCCAATGATTTACTGCCATTAAGACAACAGGTCATTGCTGCAGTGGAGTAAAGAAAGACCAGTCGTGTCAGACTGGAGTATTTTGGCCAACCAGAAGGAATCATTCTTCGGACCTACTCCCAGTATATTCCTTCCCTTTTTAAGTTTTTCAGCCCTGGAAGCTATGGTCCGTCCTTATCCTCTTCTAATCCTAATAAGAAGCGGAGGCTGAGGAGATACTTTGGTGCAAAGCATCAAAGCCAGCCATATTCACTGTGCTCAGCCTCTTTGTATCTCTGTACTGAAGTCTATCCTGGTGTGCTCTACTTCTCTTATGCACTGCTGACTGGCTGCCCCTCATGCTGCTCCCAGGAATAAAATGTAGGAGTGTGCAAAAGACACAGTCAGTGGTATCACACACATTATTGGCAACTTAAGTAGAAGGGATCAGCAGAGGCATCACACCTTTCACGAGTTGGAGGTCCCAGGAGAGACCACCGCGTCGTCAAGCAATAAACGGAAATCAGGTACAGACACATAAGAGTTTATTGCACAAACTAAAACATGAAAGGCAGCACAGAGAAAACATGAGCTCTATGTACCGTCAGCACAGTGGGAGAAAACCCCCACTGCGCCACTGTCTAGTAATACTCCAGAGGGGCGTGACTAAGCAACTCCTGGTTTTCACTAGGGCCTCAGAAGGTAAGGTTAGGCTTTGCCACAGGAAGTTGCCAGGGTCCACTCTGGAGCGTGAACTAGACAGTGACAGCAGGAACGAATGGACAACAGGTACCAGAAGGTACCGACGGCACATAGGCAAACATAACAGACAGGTAAATACAAAACAGGGCAAATAATAACACAAGCAGGAGTTCATGCAAGGGAGCAGGAGTGGCAATGAGCAGAGAAGGACTTGCTCCACCAGTAGTAAACTGCATGGCCTTGTCATGCCACTCTGCTGCAAAGGCTTGCTGAACACAGACATATGAATACAAAACAGGGGAACTAATAATACGAGCAGGAGTTCACGCAAGGGAGCAGGAGTGGCAATGAGCAGAGAAGGACTTGCTCCACCAGTAGTAAACTGCATGTCCTTGTCATGCCACTCTGCTACAAAGGCTTGCTGAACACAAACATCAGAATAAAGACAAAGTAACTAAAACATAACAGGCAGAACAGATAGACAGGAAAGAGGACAGGAAAAAGGACGCAAAGAGGACGTTAATGAACAAGTAGGAAAACCCACAGAGCACAGGCAGACAGACACGGATCCCATGGGTCAGCAGCATGGGAGGGAGAGTACAAACCAGGAGCAGGACAAGACAACACACACCAGGAGAGCTGACCCAGAACTGAGGGAACCTCAGCCTTATATACAGGTTCCATGGGTGCAGCAGAGAGACCACACCCATGGAGCAGACAGAGGATTAACTCCTAATAAGCACACAGGGGAGTTAACCCATAAAGAACCACAAATGACACAGGAACGGAACTTCAGCGAGGAGTGCCGAACAAGCAATGACGGAAGGTCACAGCCAGAGATAGTGGCTGTGACAACACCCCAGACCAGTGAGTAGGTGTAACTACAAGAATCTGTCCTATTCACTTTTATGGGATGGCTCTATAGTCAGGGGCAGATTAAGTGCATGATGGGCCTGGGGCTGTCTACCCAATTCGGTTTTAGTTTTAGTTTTTTTCTGTATGAAGAGGCTGCGGTGCTTCGTAAGGGCCAAAGTCTCTTCCGAGGCCATATGACATTGTTCACATGGTCTTGGTGCAGCTCTGTCCCATCTGAGTGATTGGGGCTGAGCTGCAGTACCAAGCACAGTGCTATCAAATGGACATCGCTGTGCTTGGTAAGGAGCAAAGAGGGTGCGGCGCTCACTGGAACATCGCGGTCTCCTCAAATAGCTGATTGGTGGGGGTGCCAGGAGTCAGGCCCCCAACAATCTCCTAACTCTCTGTGTACAGATGTCATATATGTTACCTGCAGTCCTATGTAACACCCCACATAACACAGTGAACTATTGTGTTATGTGGGGTGTTACATAGGACTGCATGGAACATCTACTACATTATTTGTACACAGAAAGTTATCACTGTTATCTGGGCTGTTACATAGGACTTCCGGTGAGAAATTAAAATTTTTGTTGCCAAATTTAAAATGCATACGATTATGATAAAAAAAAGACTTGGAGGAGAAGATGAGACACAGGTCACAGGAGTGAGCCAGCTCTACATATAGGGGAATACAACATCACATATAGTAGAATACAGCACCACATACCTGTTATATCCAGTGACATCTCCTGTCATGTGGATCTTCTCTTTCCTCTTCTCCTCCGTTTGACCCAGACTGCCATGACAAATTCTTTTAACCGTATCTCGTCTCTACAGAGTTTGTGCTCCAGGTAATAATGCCGATAATGCCTGTATAGTGTCCTCAAAAATAATGTCCCCTAATAGAAACTGCCACTGTGTGGCATCTCCCCTTCTTCTTACAACACTCAACAGACGTCTGGGGACCGAGGAGACCAGTTTCTCAAGTTTAGAAATAGGAATGCTCTCCCATTCTTGTCTAATACAGGCCTCTAACTGTTCAATCGTCTTGGGCCTTCTTTGTTGCACCTTCCTCTTTATGATGCGCCAAATGTTCTCTATATGTGAAAGATCTGGACTGCAGACTGGCCATTTCAGTACCCGGATCCTTCTCCTACGCAGCCATGATGTTGTGATTGATGCAGAATGTGGTCTGGCATTATCTTGTTGAAAAATGCAGGGTCTTCCCTGAAAGAGATGACGTCTGGATGGGAGCATATGTTGTTCTAGAACCTGAATATATTTTTCTGCATTGATGGTGCCTTTCCAGACATGCAAGCTGCCCATGCCACACGCACTTATGCAACCCCATACCATCAGAGATGCAGGCTTCTGAACTGAGCGTTGATAACAACTTGGGTTGTCCTTGTCCTCTTTGGTCCAGATGACATGGCGTCCCAGATTTCCAAAAAGAACTTCGAATCGTGACCACAGAACAGTCTTCCATTTTGCCACACTCCATTTTAAATGATCCCTGGCCCAGTGAAAACGCCTGAGCTTGTGGATCTTGCTTAGAAATGGCTTCTTCTTTGCACTGTAGAGTTTCAGCTGGCAACGGCGGATGGCACGGTGGATTGTGTTCACTGACAATGGTTTCTGGAAGTATTCCTGAGCCCATTCTGTGATTTCCTTTACAGTAGCATTCCTGTTTGTGGTGCATTGTCGTTTAAGGGCCCGGAGATCACGGGCATCCAGTATGGTTTTACGGCCTTGACCCTTATGCACAGAGATTGTTCCAGAAGCTCGGAATCTTCGGATGATGTTATGCACAGTTGATGATGATAGATGCAAAGTCTTTGCAATTTTTCGCTGGGTAATACCTTTCTGATATTGCTCCACTATCTTTCTGCGCAACATTGTGGGAATTGGTGATCCTCTACCCATCTTGGCTTCTGAGAGACACTGCCACTCTGAGAAGCTCTTTTTATACCCAATCCTGTTGCCAATTGACCTAATTAGTGTTAATTGGTCTTCCAGCTCTTCGTTATGCTCAAATTTACTTTTTCCAGCCTCTTATTGCTACTTGTCTCAACTTTTTGGGGATTTGTTGACACAGTGAAATTTTGAATCAACATATTTTTCCTTTAAAATGATACATTTACTCGGATTAAACGTTTGCTCTATCATCTACGTTCTATTCCAAATAAAATATTGACATTTGCCATCTCCACATTGCATTCAGTTTTTATTCACAATTTGTTTAGTGTCCCAACTTTTTTGGAATCCGGTTTGTAGTAATTTCCCCCACTCTGCTCCTATATAGTAATTTCCCCCACTCTGCTCCTATATAGTAATTTCCCCCACACTGCTCCTATATAGTAATTTCCCCCACACTGCTCCTATATAGTAATTTCCCCCCACACTGCTCCTATATAGTAATTTCCCCCCACACTGCTCCTATATAGTAATTTCCCCCACACTGCCCCCATATAGTAATTTTCCCCACACTGCCCCATATAGTAATTTTCCCCACACTGCCCCCATATAGTAATTTTCACCACACTGCCCCATATAGTAATTTTCCCCATACTGCCCCATATAGTAATTATCCCCACACTGCCCCCATATAGTAATTTTCCCCACACTGCCCCCATATAGTAATTTTCCCCACACTGCCCCATATAGTAATTTCCCCCACACTGCCCCATATAGTAAATTTCCCCACACTGCTCCTATATAGTATTTTCCCCCACACTGCTCCTATATAGTATTTTCCCCCACACTGCTCCTATATAGTATTTTCCCCCACACTGCTCCTATATAGTATTTTCCCCCACACTGCTCCTATATAGTATTTTCCCCCACACTGCTCCTATATACAGTTGTGTTCAAAATTATTCAACCCCCACTGAAATTGAGTGTTTTGGCCAGTTTGACATTGATTTTGATCATTTCAGTCATCTTGCTTACAATTAAATCAAAGAGGCACTTGTAAGTCAGACAAATATAACATAACATTTATAATGAAATAACCACAAATGTCTTTTCTGTGCTCACATCATTATCAGTTTTATTCAACCCCCAAGTGACATTCAATCTTAGTACTTAGTACAACATCCTTTTCCAGTTATAACAGCTTTTAAACGTGAAGCATAGCTTGACACAAGTGTCTTGCAGCGATCTACGGGTATCTTCGCCCATTCTTCATGGGCAAAAGTCTCCAGTTCAGTCACATTCTTAGGCTTGCGCGCTGCAACTGCTTTCTTTAAGTCCCACCAGAGGTTCTCAATCGGATTTAAGTCTGGTGACTGCGATGGCCACTTCAAAATGTTCCAGCCTTTAATCTGCAACCATGCTCTAGTGGACTTGGAGGTACGCTTGGGATCATTGTCCTGTTGAAAGGTCCAACGTCTCCCAAGCCTCAGGTTTGTGACGGACTGCATCACATTTTCATCCAATATCTCCTGGTACTGAAGAGAATTCATGGTACCTTGCACACGCTGAAGCTTCCCTGTACCTGTAGAAGCAAAACAGCCCCAAAGCATGATTGACCCCCCACCATGCTTCACAGTAGGCAAGGTGTTCTTTTCTTCATAGGCCTTGTTCTTCCTCCTCCAAACATAGCGTTGATCCATGGGCCCAAACAGTTCTAATTTTGATCCATCAGTCCACAGAACACTATCCCAAAACTTTTGTGGTTTGTCCACATGACTTTTGGCATACTGCAGTCGTCTCTTCTTATTCTATGGAGACAGCAAGGGAGTGCGCCTGGGAGTTCTGGCATGGAGGCCTTCATTACGCAGTGTGCGCCTTATTGTCTGAGCTGAAACTTCAGTACCCACATCTGACAAATCTTTTTTCAGTTCCTCAGCAGTCACATGGGGACTTTTCTCCACTTTGCGCTTCAGGTAGCGCACAGCAGTCGAAGTCAGCATCTTCTTTCTGCCACAACCAGGTAGCGTTTCAACAGTGCCCTTTGCCTTGAATTTGCGAATGATGTTTCCTATGGTGTCTCTTCGCATGTTTAACATCTTTACAGTCTTCTTATAGCCATTGCCCTTCCTGTGAAGAGAAATCACCTCTTCTCTTGTCTTCCTGGACCATTCTCTTGACTTCACCATGTTTGTAAACACACCAGTAAATGTCTAGAAGAAGCTGAGTATCACAGTCCTTTTAAATCTGCCCAATTGGTGCTTATTATGCTTGATTGCTTCTCCTTGACATCCACAGGTGTTTTCAATACCTGATCGAAAACACTTGAATGAACCTCTGTTCTTAAGAGTGGTAGTCTTTAAGGGGTTGAATAATTGTGTCAATAAAGAAATCACAAAAAAAAAATTTAATACTGTATTACAAAAACAATTAATGTCATTTTAGTTGCATTTGGTTCTTTAAAAAGTCCTTGTAAGATTTCATTCTGAACACAATTACAAATGTACACTAAATTCCCTAAAACCCTTTACAGCATTGGGGGTTGAATAATTTTGAACACAACTGTAGTAATTTCCCCCACACTGCTCCTATATAGTAATTCCCCCCACACTGCCCCATATAGTAATTCCCCCCACACTGCTCCCATATAGTAATTTTCCCCACACTGCCCCCATATAGTAATTTTCCCCACACTGCCCCCATATAGTAATTTCCCCCACTCTGCCCCCATATAGTAATTTCCCCCACACTGCTCCTATATAGTAATTTCCCCCACACTGCTCCTATATAGTATTTTCCCCCACACTGCTCCTATATAGTTCCCCACACACTGCCCCCCATTAGATAATTTGCCCTGACACTGCCATCCATTAAGTAATTTGCCCCCACACGGCCATCAATTAGGTAATTTGCCCCCACACTGCCCTTCATTCAGTAATTTGCCCCGACACTGCCATCCATATAGTAATTTGTACCCACACTGCCCCCATCAAGTAATAACCCCCACACTGCCCCCCTGAAGCCTATGGCGGTGATCGGCAGACGGCGGCAGGGCAGGGAACTATGCGCTCCCATGCCCCGCCGTAGTTTGTGGCCATTTAGGTCGGCATTGGGCCCCCCATCGATGCCGGGCCCGGGGCGCTCCCACCCAAACGCCCCAATTATAATCCGCCTGTAGTATTCAAGTGTATAGGAACGTGCTGTCACATAGACGTGAATAGGACAACCTTTTGTAATAACACCTACTCACCACTGCGATGCCGATGGCGAGCAGGTAAACAATTAAGGGAAGGCTGAGCTAACACGTCGCGCCTTCTCTTCAACCAGTTGGTCGGAGGGGGTGCCAAGTGTCTGACCCCCACTGATCTTATATTGATGACCTATCCTGAGAATCCAGCAAAACCTTTTTAAAGTCTGCGGTGTATATTAGCCTGGTGCACCTTCCTTTGCACCCCCACCACCCCCTTACAGTTTCCAGGGATTGAAGGGCACCGATGTATACAGGCATACATCAATGTTGTCAGTCATTTTCCACCGTTTTAACTCTTGTTTTTATTAAAACAGCAGAATGGGGCAGATTTACTAAGCCTGTAGGTGGCCTAAACTTACAGTAAACAGGCTGTCTGCACTAGATTTATCACAGGGGCTCGGGCTGGTTGATAATTGTGGTGAACAGCTAGACACTTCTCAATGACTCTATAACAACTATAAATTGGCTATGGGCTTGTTCACATCTGCATTGGAGACTTCATTCGGAGCCGTCAAAATTCTAGGTGCAGACACTTAAATCTGGGCAAATATGTTTTCTAGTATACTGAACTTGTGGTTATAATTGTTCACGTATTTATATGGTTTTTGATATTCTGAGAAAAAAGGGAATATTGTGTTCAGTGTGAGATTGTGAACCACATGCAAACAAGAGAGAATTTGATTGGCTGTTCATCTTTGGTTCTTTGGACATTGTGACATCAGACACATTATATAGGGAGCTGCAGAGCTAACATTCTCTTGAGGGTTGTAGTTGACAGTGGAGTATTTTTAGTGTCAGTGAGCAGTTTGTACGCATTGAATATGGACAGTGAGGACTACCCAGATGAGAAATGGAGGAAGAAAGTCGAGGAGGCAGAGCCAGCATTCTGGCCTTCTCAATTTGGAGAGCTCTTTTGGCCCAGTCTAGAGACCATTCCTGAAGAGGAAGAGGATGAGGAAGGAGAGTGGATACAGGATGACGAGGAAGAAAATGGAGATATGGACAAGCAAGACAACATCATTGGACTGAGAAGATTCCAAAATTGCTTTGACCTTGATAAAATCGGTGAGGAAGAGGAGGAAAGTGAAAAGATCCATAAGAGAAGAAAGTGGTGGATTCCAAAATGTCTCAGAAAGAACAACAGCAGAGCAGCAAAGGCCCAGAAATCGGGATTTCTTAGTGCAGTCTTCTGCTGTTGCAACATCAGGACATTGAAATAAAGGACTTAACATCAAAAACAGTTCCACCATGATAACATCAGACGTTCATAATAACATCAGTATTGAATGATAATCTTGGACTTACCATCAGTGACCAGGCACCTGACAGAAGACCTGCAGGGCTGGAGATACCGTGAACATATCATCTGAGAGTTTTCAAGCATTCACGGATTTAATGTTCGTTATTTATTGTTATTATTTTTATTTTATTAACTCTTAAAAAATAAAATCATTTTTTTCTCAGCTCATGTGCTTTCTGTCTGGTATATTATGGTCAAATCTTGTTAATTGTGGAATGTGGGGAGAGTAGACAATCTGGGTTACATCCATTGTGGGAGCTGTATTCATGGCTATATTAGCTAGTTAGAGAAAGTATTGACCGTTAGAGGATCTGTCACCAGTTTTATGGGGTCCTAAGGGAAACATATACTAGTGACAGATCCCTACTTTCTTTAGTTGACCCTGCCGCTTTGCTAAAACCTTGTATTGCATGCCGATGAGTCCCATATTCATAAGCTCCTGGCTTTTTCTGCCCACCTGCTGCTGATTCAGTTGGAAAAAACGGATTAGTCAGTGGCAGGGGGCACAGAAAGCCAGGAGCTCATGAATATCAGGACTTGTTAGCATATACTGGAGCTGTAAGGGCCTGTTCACACGGCGGTTTTTATCGCATAATGTGAACAGCTGCGCCGAAATGTTGCCGAAAACCCATTGGCAGCCGCTTCCTTTCTTCCTCCTATTCACTTGAGAGCCACAGATGGGATCAGGACATAGAGCCACTAACTAGATGTGGCACTAGTGGATTTGATGCAGGGTAAGGGAATATGCTCAATTTTACCTACACAGGCAGTATTGTAAAAAGAAATGTGGATGATACAGGAAGGGGTTAAATGTTAGTTTTCTGTTCAGGTCAGTATGTGATTTGTGTCTTTATTTAAAGGGATTTTCCGGGATTTTAATATCAGATCAGCATTGGTCCAACATGAGGCACCCCCGCTGATCAGCTGGTTGAAGAGAAGGCCGCACTTCCTTCATTGTTAACCTGCTCGCTGTCAACAGCTCAGCGGTGAGCAGGTGTAACAGCAAGTCATCCCATTCACTTCAATAGGACTGCTCGTTCTTATACACTTGAATAGGAGCAACCCGTCCAATCAAAATAACGGGGCACCTGCTTACCGATGCGATGTCGGCGACAAGCAGGCAGCCCTGGCACAGCCCGTATTGTTCTCTTCAACCAGCCGATGGGCTTGGTTTAACCGATCTGATATTGATGACCTATCTTGAGGATAGGTCATCAATATTATAATCCCAGAAAACCCCTTTACTTTTGTTTTGTAGGAAGGTATTTATCATGTGCATTACATATGGTATATTTACATTTTATTGCAATAATTGATAGCTCTACTAGGAATAAAGTGTCTCAGATGGGAATCCCTTAGGCTAGATTCACACTAGCGCTTGTATTTTCAGCAGGATTCTAGACATATTTGCTGGGCTGTGGCCAGATTTCTTCTGGTCCCCATTATAGTTAATGGGGCAGTTTGGCAACGGTGTAGCTTCTGGCAATGCAGAGAGATCTGGCAGGTTATCCCCTGCCGGGAGTACAAGTGCTAATGTGAAACTAGCCGTACTGTTTTAGATCAGGTAAGTATGGTGTTACAGTTACATTCTGGCTGATACTTTGTTGCAACAATGTATTTTGGTTATTTAAGACATGAAAGCCGGGTCATTTGGTACTTGCCCGATTTGAACAGTGGTACCCCAGATTGCTATGCCATGGAGCCCATTCGGATAACGAAAGACTATGTGAAAATAAAGACTTTGGCTCCATGGCGATTCTACTGTATTTGTGTAGTCTGAGTGCCATTTACCTAATAATATGAACTCAGACCGGAGCTATCTGGGGATGTGTTACATGTCTATGTTTACTGTAATGGTTGTGACATTGTATGTTTGAGTAGGGATTTCTGTCCTGTTGTCCCCACATGTATAGTGGCGATTTCCCTTTGTCCTCAGAGATAATGGAATTACTCCTCGGTTGTCTCCAGGGTACGTGTCTATGTTTACTGCAGGGGTTGTGACATTATATGTTTGAGTAGTGATTTCTGTCCTGTTGTCCCCACGTGTATAGTGGCGATCTCCCTTTGTCCTGAGAGATAATTGAATTACTCCTCGGTTGTCCCCGGGGCAGAGAGGAGGAAACCAGGATGCATTGTGGGGATGTATTGTGTCTGTGTGTCCTGAATTGTTGTTTATCTGTCCTGTGTCACAGTCTTCCATCTGGTCCCCCTAGGGGAGTGTCCACCAGATGGGGACCTGCATAAATACGGGCAGGTAGCCCTCAATAAAGAGAGATTCTGCTTCTTACCCTCAATTCGTGCTTTGACTTGTTTTGTAGAGCATCACTAATCACCAGCCCTTGTAAGAGCTCTCTGGATTTCATCTACACTTACAGGAGCATGGATGACTGCTAAAGGAACCTAACAGCGCTCTCTAGAATTCGGGGACAAGGACATCTAAGCGGTCCAACCCTCAGCCAGCCTGAGGCAACCGTAACATATGGTTTAACATAGTAATGTAAAATTTGTACTTTCCTTTCAAATCACTGGCTAAAGTGGTGCCATCCTTGAGGTTGAAATGTCACCACTGTGGCCAATGATTTACTGCCATTAAGACAACAGGTCATTGCTGCAGTGGAGTAAAGAAAGACCAGTCGTGTCAGACTGGAGTATTTTGGCCAACCAGAAGGAATCATTCTTCGGACCTACTCCAGTATATTCCTTCCCTTTTTAAGTTTTTCAGCCCTGGCAGCTATGGTCCGTCCTTATCTTCTTCTAATCCTAATAAGAAGCGGAGGCTGAGGAGATACTTTGGTGCAAAGCATCAAAGCCAGCCATATTCACTGTGTTCAGCCTCTTTGTATCTCTGTACTGAAGTCTATCCTGGTGTGCTCTACTTCTCTTATGCACTGCTGACTGGCTGACCCTCGTGCTGCTCCCAGGAATAAAATGTAGGAGTGTGCAAAAGACACAGTCAGTGGTATCACACACATTATCGGCAACATAAGTAGAAGGGATCAGCAGAGGCATCACACCCCAGACCAGTGAGTAGGTGTAACTACAAGAATCTGTCCCATTCACTTTTATGGGATGGCTCTATAGTCAGGGGCAAATTAAATGCATGATAGGCCTGGGGCTGTCCACCCAATTCGGTTTTAGTTTTTTTTTTCTGTATGAGGAGGCTGCGGTGCTTCGTAAGGGCCAAAGTCTCTTCCGAGGCCATATGACATTGTTCACATGGTCTTGGTGCAGCTCTATCCAATCTGAGTGAGCCAGGAGTCAGGCCCCCAACAATCGCCTAACTCTCTGTGTACAGATGTCATATATGTTACCTGCAGTCCTATGTAACACCCCACATAACACAGTGAACTATTGTTTTATGTGGGATGTTACATAGGACTGCATGGAACATCTACTACATTATCTGTACACAGAAAGTTATCACTGTTATCTGGGCTGTTATATAGGACTGCCGGTGAGAAATTAAAGTTTTAGTTGCCAAATTTAAAATGCATACGATTATGATAAAAAAAAAGACTTGGAGGAGAAGATGAGACACAGGTCACAGGAGTGAGCCAGCTCTACATATAGGGGAATACAACATCACATATAGTAGAATACAGTACCACAGAACTGGCTTAGGTGCCTATAGCAACCAATCAGATTCCACCTTTCATTTTCCAAAGGAGCTGTCAAAAATGAGTTGCAATGTGTAACTAACCCAGTTCTACTTTACACCAGTTTGATAAATTACCCCAAAGGTCCCTATATTGTCTACAGCAATTATAATGTCCCCTAGAGTGCCCCCAGTAATAAGAACACCCTATATTGTGCTCCAGGTAATAATGCCTGTATAGTGTCCCCAAAAATAATGTCCCCTAATAGAAACACCCCCACACTGCTCCTATATAGTAATTTCCCTCACACTGCTCCTCTATAGTAATTTCTCCCACACTGCTCCTATATAGTAATTTCCCCCACACTGCTCCTCTATAGTAATTTCTCCCACACTGCTCCTATATAGTAATTCACCCCACACTGCCCCATATAGTAATTCCCCCCACACTGCCCAATATAGTAATTTTCCCCACACTGTCCCATATAATAATTTTCCCCACATTGCCCCCATATAGTAATTTTCCCCACACTGCCCCCATATAGTAATTTTCCCCACACTGCTCCTATATAGTAATTTTCCCCACTCTGTCCCATACAGTAATTTCCCCCACACTGCCCCATACAGTAATTTCCCCCACACTGCCCCATACAGTAATTTCCCCCACACTGCTCCTATATAGTATTTTCCCCCACACTGCACCCATATAGTATTTTCCCCCACACTGCACCCATATAGTAATTTCCCCCACACTGCACCCATATAGTAATTTCCCCCACACTGCACCCATATAGTAATTTCCCCCACACTGCACCCATATAGTAATTTCCCCCACACACTGCTCCATACAGTAATTTCTTCCACACTGTCTCTTATGTAGTAATTTCCCCCACAAAGTAATTTGCCCCCATCAAGTAATAACCCCACACATTGCCCCCCATTAGATAATTTGCCCCCCACACTGTCCCATCAAGGATTAACCACACACACTGCCCCCCATTAGATAATTTGCCCTGACACTGCCATCCATTAAGTAATTTGCCCCCACACGGCCATCCATTAGGTAATTTGCCCCCACACTGCCCTTCATTGTATTACTTTACTGAGAGAGTAGTGGATGCATGGAATAGCCTTCCTGCAGAAGTGGTAGCTGCAAATACAGTGAAGGAGTTTAAGCATGCATGGGATAGGCATAAGGCCATCCTTCATATAAGATAGGGCCAGGGGCTATCCATAGTACTCAGTATATTGGGCAGACTAGATGGGCCAAATGGTTCTTATCTGCCGACACATTCTATGTTTCTATGTTTCTATGTTTCATTCAGTAATTTCCCCGACACTGCCATCCATATAGTAATTTGCCCCCACACTGCCCCCATCAAGTAATAACCCCCACACTGCCCCCATTAGATAATTTGTCCTGACACTGCCATCCATTAAGTAATTTGCCCCCACACAGCCATCCATTAGGTAATTTGCCCCCACACTGCCCTTCATTAAGTAATTTCCCCCCACACTGCCCCCATCAAGTAATAACCCCCCACACTGCCCCCATTAGATAATTTGTCCTGACACTGCCATCCATTAAGTAATTTGCCCCCCCACACTGCCCCCACAGTATTAATTTCTCCACACTGCCCTCACAGTATTAATTCCCCCCATGGTAGTAATTTGCCCCCACAGTATTAATTGTCCCCCACACTGCCCCCAGAGTACTAATTTCCCCCCCACTAGTAATTTGCCCCCACGTAGTATTTTGCTCCCCTCTGTCCCTTCAATAATGTCCCCCAAAGTTGGCAGTTGGCACACAAAATAAATAAAATAAAAGCTAATACCTGTGTCCCAGTCAGTGCTCACTCGTCGAGGGTGCAGGCGCACTGCGCACACACGTCAGTGTGCTGCGTCCAGGCACAGGGGCGGCACGATGACCTCATCACGCCCGCCTGCGCCGGGAATTTACTACCGCATAGGCTTCAGGCCTACTAGGCCTGAAGCCTATAAGGGTGATCGGCGGATGGCGGCGGGGCAGGGAACTATGCGCTCCCATGCCCCGTCGTAGTTTGTGGCCATTTAGGTCGGCATTGGGCCCCCCAGCGAGGCCGGGCCTGGGGCGCTTCCGACCCAAACGCCCCAATTATAATCCGCCTGTAGTATTCAAGTGTATAGGAACGTGCTGTCACAAAGACGTGAATAGGACAACCTCTTGTAATAACACCTACTCACCACTGCGATGCCGATGGCGAGCAGGTAAACAATAAGGGAAGGCTGAGCTGACACATCGCGCCTTCTCTTCAACCAGTTGGTCGGAGGGGGTGCCAAGTGTCTGACCCCCACTGATCTTATATTGATGACCTATCCTGAGAATCCAGCAAAACCTTTTTAAAGTCTGCGGTGTATATTAGCCTGGTGCACCTTCCTTTGCACCCCCACCACCCCCTTACAGTTTCGAGGGATTGAAGGGCACCGATGTATATAGGCATACATCAATGTTGTCAGTCATTTTCCACCGTTTTAACTCTTGTTTTTATTAAAACAGCAGAATGGGGCAGATTTACTAAGCCTGTAGGTGGCCTAAACTTACAGTGAACAGGCTGTCTGCACTAGATTTATCACAGGGGCTCGGGCTGGTTGATAATTGTGGTGAACAGCTAGACACTTCTCAATGACTCTATAACAACTATAAATTGGCTAAGGGCTTGTTCACATCTGCATTGGAGACGTCAAAATTCTAGGTGCAGACACTTAAATCTGGGCAAATATGTTTTCTAGTATACTGAACTTGTGGTTAGAATTGTTCACGTATTTATATGGTTTTTGATATTCTGAGAAATAAGTGAATATTGTGTTCAGTGTGAGATTGTGAACCACATGCAAACAAGAGAGAATTTGATTGGCTGTTCATCTTTGGTTCTTTGGACATTGTGACATCAGACACATTATATAGGGAGCTGCAGAGCTAACATTCTCTTGAGGGTTGTAGTTGACAGTGGAGTATTTTCAGTGTCAGTGAGCAGTTTGTACGCATTGAATATGGACAATGAGGACTACCCAGATGAGAAATGGAGGAAGAAAGTCGAGGAGGCAGAGCCAGCATTCTGGCCTTCTCAATTTGGAGAGGTCTTTTGGCCCAGTCTAGAGACCATTCCTGAAGAGGAAGAGAATGAGGAAGGAGAGTGGATACAGGATGACGAGGAAGAAAATGGAGATATGGACAAGCAAGACAACATCATTGGACTGAGAAGATTCCAAAATTGCTTTGACCTTGATAAAATCGGTGAGGAAGAGGAGAAAAGTGAAAAGATCCATAAGAGAAGAAAGTGGTGGATTCCAAAATGTCTCAGAAAGAACAGCAGCAGAGCAGCAAAGGCCCAGAAATCGGGATTTCTTAGTGCAGTCTTCTGCTGTTGCAACATCAGGACATTGAAATAAAGGACTTAACATGAAAAACAGTTCCACCATGATAACATCAGACGTTCATAATAACATCAGTATTGAATGATAATCTTGGACTTTCCATCAGTGACCAGGCACCTGACAGAAAACCTGCAGGGCTGGAGATACCGTGAACATATCATCTGAGAGTTTTCAAGCATTCACGGATTTAATGTTCGTTATTTATTGTTATTATTTTTATTTCATTAACTCTTAAAAAATAAAATCGTTTTCTCTCATTTCATGTGCTTTCTGTCTGGTATATAATTGTCAAATCTTGTTAGTTGTGGAAAGTGGGGAGGATAGAAGATCTGGGTTACATCCTTTGTGGGAGCTGTATTCATGGCTATATTAGCTAGTTAGAGAAAGTATTGACCGTTAGAGAATCTGTCACCAGTTTTATGGGGTCCTAAGGGAAACATATACTAGTGACAGATCCCTACTTTCTTTAGTTGACCCTGCCGCTTTGCTAAAACCTTGTATTGCATGCCGATGAGTCCCATATTCATAAGCTCCTGGCTTTTTCTGCCCACCTGCTGCTGATTCAGTTGGAAAAAACGGATTAGTCAGTGGCAGGGGGCACAGAAAGCCAGGAGCTCATGAATATCAGGACTTGTTAGCATATACTGGAGCTGTAAGGGCCTGTTCACACAGCGGTTTTTATCGCATAATGTTGATGTGAACAGCTGCGCCGAAATGTTACCGAAAACCCAACGGCAGCCACGTCCTTTCTTCCTCCTATTCACTTGAAAACCACAGCCGCGCCGACACCGGACAAGTCCCTTTCCATATTTAATGTAGGCATACTGATGTCATGGGGTGGGGGGATCAGAACATAGAGCCGCTAACTAGATGTGGCACTAGTGTACTTGCTGCAGGTTAAGGGAATATGCTAAATTTTACCTACACGGGCAGTATTGTAAAAAGAAATGTGGATGATACAGGAAGGGGTTAAATGTTAGTTTTCTGTTCAGGTCAGTATTTGTTTTCTCTTCAGGTCAGCACTTCCTTCATTATTAACCTGCTCGCTGTCAACAGCTCAGCGGTGAGCAGGTGTAACAGCAAGTCATCCCATTCACTTCAATAGGACTGCTCGTTCTTATACACTTGAATAGGAGCAAGCCGTCCAATCAAAATTAACGGGGTACCTGCTTACCGATGCGATGTCGACGACAAGCAGGCAGCCCTGGCACAGCGCGTATCCTTCTCTTCAACCAGCTGATGGGCAGGGGTGCCGGGTATCGGACCCCCAGCGATATGATATTGATGACCTATCCTGAGGATAGGTCATCAATATTAAAATCCCAGAAGACCCCTTTACTTTTGTTTTGTAGGAAGGTATATATAATGTGCATTACATACGGTATATTTACATTTTATTGCAATAATTGATAGCTCTACTAGGATTAAAGTGTCTCAGATGGGAATCCCTTAGGCTAGATTCACACTAGTAGAATCAACGTAGAAAGGAAAATAGACAGCGGCACTCACCCGTGTGTTCACAAAATCGGCAGCTTTATTTTCAAAATAACATCAGGCAGGGGGCAGACAATTCTGAAGCACGCCTTTAAATGCGGCGGCCGTTTTGCGCTACATGCACTTCTTCTGGCTGTGCGTCAATGCGTGCTTGCGCATCGCTCCTTTTAATTGCTGGCGCAGGCCGTTGTCATGGAAATTAACAAGTCAGGCTGCGTCTGCATAAAGGAAAAGACTAGAAAAGATATCTGTTTAAAAACAATACATGTGCAACCATCCAGGATTATAAACAATATGAGCAATACAAAAATGTGTTCATAAATGGAATACTAAAGGAAGGGGCTGAGATCATTCCTATCGTTTAATCCAAGTTCCCCCAGGGCTTGTGTGTGTAGTATCCACCTAGCCTCTCTCTGCAGGAGGAGGCGGTGTCTATCTCCCCCCTGCAGAGGAGTGGATACAGTTTCCAAACCAGAGAAGGAAATACAACCAATGTCACCATCATGGGCTCCTCTTACATGTTCTATAAGCCTCGGACATCCTTTCCCTGTCTTAATGGAGTTGAAATGCTCCCTAACTCGTTCAAAAAGACATCTAATCGTCTTACCGATATAGAAGCGTCCACATGTGCACAGTAATAAGTATACTACGTATGTACTCCGACAGTTAATAAAGGTATTGACTTTATGTTGAATACCAGCAAATTCAATACACTTTTTCTGGGAATTACTAGTGCACAGTGAACAACTGCCACACCGAAGTTGCCTTTAGGTAAGTTACTTTTGAGCCAATTCTTACTCTTATCTGGTTGAAGCCTACTCCTGACGAGTTTATCTTTGACGGTGTGACTCCTTCTAAAGGAAATCAAAGGTTTCTGTCCTGTAAGCTCATTTAGAGTTGCATCTCTCCTTAAAACATCCCAATGTTTGAATATGACTGATCGAATACGCTCAGCCATGGGACTGTATTTAAAGGAGAATGCAAATCTAGCACCCTTGGTCTCCACCTTGCTTTGGCCCTTTTTCTGGTTCCCACTCTTAAGAAGACTATCCTGTGAAAAGTTTTCTTCTACTCTTTTCATATCTCTATTGAGTGCTTCTTCAGGGTAGCCTCTTTTTATTAGTCGCTGTTTTAGATCATCAGCCTGTCTATGATATCCACTGTCTTTGCTGTTAATACGCCTCAATCTAATAAATTGTCCGTAAGGTACGGCTTTTTTGACACTCTGTGGATGGAAGCTATCGTGGTGGAGCAAGGAGTTGGTCGCCGTGGGCTTACGAAAGCCCTCCGTGACCAACTCGTCGCCTTCCACCAGGACAGCCACATCTAGGAATTCCAACCTGTTCCCTCCAAAATTGAGGGTAAAGGTCATTCCCATGTCGTTTTTGTTGAGGTAATTAACAAAATCACGTGATATAGTCAGTAGCCTCCCATTATAATTTAAAATAGAAGTATACCATATATAAGTATGTCATATCATTTTTTTCACCATTTCTGCATAAAATAGCATTGGCTAATGTGCTGTTCTATACTTAAAAAAATGGACTAGCTGACACATACAGGCCAAATGTACATTATGCACAAAGGTACATCCCTTTGGCCTTTGCTGGGTGAAAGGAGGACTATTGATACATTGAGTGTATGCGCAGGAGGCTTTCCGAGTGCATGTACTTAATATAGTGCAAAAATACTATGTGAGAAACCCTTCCCCACATACACACACACAGACATACACTTATACCTTTACTGAGGCGCCCCACTACCACTGACAATACCTTATTAAGGGAGCTCTCTGTATAACCCATAATTGACTAAGGGTACCCGTCCATCACCACCCATTTGCTAACAGTGGTGGGAGATCCCTCTGTTGGTGCATGGATGATGAGGAAGGTTGCCCTCAGTCAGGTATAGGTGATATGAAATGCTTCTATTACCTTAATTCACCTTTCCTCCCATCCTTTGGTTGTATGCCTTTTTTCAACTGTACTAAATAAAAAATAAAAAATAAAAGCAGCCAAACTTAAGACCGAGAGTTTAATTGCCAAAGAGAGCAAAACTAACTCTAAAATGTTCTTCAAATGTATAAATGGTAAAAAGTATAAATCTGAAGGTGTCGGCCCTTTACAGAGTAATGAGGGGGGAGGGGTAGTTGTCAGATGACATGCAGAATGTAAAAGCAAATTTCCCAATAAAAGTGTCCTGTCTGACCCAGGAAGAAGTACATCAGCGACTTAAAAAGATTAAAATAGACAAATCGCCAGGACCGGATGGCATACACCCCCGTATCCTAAAAGAATTAAGTAATGTCATAGGCAGACACTTATTTCTGATATTTAAGGACTTTATACTGACAGGGAGTGTACTACAGGATTGGTGCATAGCAAATGTGGTGCCAATATTCAAAAAGGATCCAAAAACAGAGCCCAGAAACTATAGGCCGTTAAGGATAACATCTGTTGTGGGTAAACTGTTGGAAGGTTTTCTGAGAGATGCTATGTTAGACCATCTCAACGGAAATAAGCAAATAACGCCATATCAGCATGGCTTTGTGAGGGATCGGTCATGTCAAACTAATTTAATCAGTTTCTATGAGGAGGTAAGTTCTAGACTTGACAGCGGCGAATCAATGGATGCCGTATATCTGGACTTCTCCAAAGCATTTGACACTGTACCACATAAAAGGTTAGTATATAAAATGAGAATGCTCGGACTGGGAGAAAACATCTGTATGTGGGTAAGTAACTGGCTGAGTGATAGAAAACAGAGGGTGGTTATTAACGGTACACACTCAGATTGGGTCACTGTCACTAGTGAAGTACCTCAGGGGTCAGTATTGGGCCCTATTTATTAATGATTTTGTAGAAAGCTCGCACAGTAAAATATACATTTTTACAGATGACACTAAACTGTGTACAGTAATTGACATGGAAGAAGACAGTATACTGCTAGAGATGGATCTGGATAGATTGGAGGCTTGGGCAGAGAAGTGGAAGATGAGGTTTAACACTGACAAATGTAAGGTTATGCACATGGGAAGGAATAATGCAAGTCACCAGTACATACTAAATGGTGTAACACTGACCTGGAAAAGAACCTAGGAATTATGGTGAACAGAAAACTAATCTGTAGAAACCAGTGTCAGGAAGCTGTTGCCAAGGCCAATAAGATAATGGGTTGCATCAAAAGGGCCCTAGATGCCTGTGATGAGAACATAGTCCTACCCCTCTACAAATCATTAGTCAGATCACACATGGAGTACTGTGTACAGTTCTGGGCTCCTGTGAACAAGGCAGATATAGCAGAGCTGGATAGGGTTCAGAGGGGGGCAACTAAAGTTAATAACTGGAATAGATGGACTACAGTGCCCCGAAAGATTATCAAAATTAGGGTTATTTACTTTTAAAAAAAAAGATGACTGAGGGGAGATCTAATTACTATGTATAAATATATCAGGGGACAGTACAGAGATCTCTCCCATCATCTATTTATCCCCAGGACTGTGACTGTGACGAGGGGACATCCTCTGCGTCTGGAGGAAAGAAGGTTTGTACACAAACATAGAAGAGGATTCTTTACGGTAAGAGCAGTGAGACTATGGAACTCTCTGCCTGAGGAGGTGGTGATGGTGAGTACAATAAAATAATTCAAGAGGGGCCAGGATGTATTTCTGGAGTGTAATAATATTACAGGCTATAGCTACTAGAGAGGGGTCGTAATCCAGGGAGTTATTCTGATTGCCTGATTGGAGTCGGGAAGGAATTTTTTCCCCCTAAAATGAGGAAAAATGGCTTCTACCTCACACACAGTTTTTTTTTACCTTCCTCTGGATCAACTTGCAGGATAACAGGCTGAACTGGATGGACAGATGACTTTTTTCAGCCTTATAAACTATGTTACTATGTTACTAACTGTACGGGTGATGGTGGTGCAAGAAAAACACCACACCTCATATTCTGGTCTGTGGCAAAAACAAGCATAGTACTAATTGACTGAAGCTCAGCCAACCACTGTTAGGCTTAAATTCAGCACCATTTCCGCAGGTTATTCAGTATTTCAGAATTCAGTGCCAATGAGTGTAGACAGTACAGGCAGTGACAGGCGGTGGTGCAGTGTGGCAGCAACTCCTGGGTCTGGCCAACACTGTTCCCTGTGAGATGCAAGTTGCAGGATGCAGCCACCACCAAGGGAACAACCATTGAATTGGTCAGTGCCTGGACCCACTGGAGGACAGATGATTGGTCCTCCAGTGGGCCAGTCAGATACTGCAAGCAGCGAACTATGGAACAATTGGTGCAAGAATGGTCGGCGGTTTGAAAGATAAGTACAAAATTGTGTATGTTCTGTTCAGTTCACTTTAAAGGGAACTGGACTAATATCTACAGCAATGGATGAGTAGTGCTTTACATAAGGAGTCCAGATCACCATTTTTTTTTTTACTACTACCCGCATTCTCAAAGCTGCACTGAAATACACAGTCCGAACTGTTGTGCTGTGCTAACATAATGGAGAAGACTCGTGTCGTGTGCATGTACAGCAGTTCCGGCAATGTATGTATTTCAGCACAGCTTTAAATGCGTACAGCGGGGGAGCGTAGGGCAGTAGGAAAAAAAAATTGCAATTTTAATTCTTTACCTGTACATCATGGTGACAGATATATGAGACTATATACCCTCTTTGAGTTGAAAATTGGAGACTTAGAGAACACATCTAGAAGGAATCTTTTTGGGCTCCTACTCTCCTGGCTAAGATGAATGACGTAATTATAGATGGCATTAGAGAAACTGTTTTCTTTCTTCTAGGGGAGAGTTAATATGCATAATTATGGTTAAACTTCCAAATGCATTACACTTATAGACCCCTATCAGAGTGGATAGAACTGGATCTTGGGAGACAACTACGTAAAACTACGTATAAGTGAGAAACTAACACAAGTTATTGCCAAAACTTTGGAATATAGAAAGAAAGGAAGACATTTAAATGAGTATTCTGGTTGTAGCAAGTACAGCACCCAGCTATTTCCAGAACACTCATTGAGATGAATTTAGAGGCAGTGCGCATGCCCGACCTGCTGCTCTGTTCATTTGGGGGGCCCTGTGAGGTACAGGGTCCTTGTTCTCATGATCGGTGAGGGTCCCAGCGGTAGGACCTCCTTCAGTCTAATTGTTATTTCCTGTCCTGTGAATAGGGGATCAATTGCTACAACCAGAACAACCATTTAGTAGCCCGTAGCCAAGATGATATGCACCAAACAATTATATTTCAGCAGAGCCACCCAATATTCCCCAGCTGCTACGAGGTCTGCTACACAATATGACCGAGCGTTAAAGCACAAATTCAAGTACCTCAGAGATTGCTAGATACTACATACCGAAGTAGCCCTCCTAATAAGTCATTCAAAAATAGTGCATGGAAGCTCACCCCTCTGTTCACCCCCGTCCCTTCTGATGTCTATATGCTACTTCTCCATCTCATCGTCTTTGGCTTTAGCACTTCAGCTGTGCCTCCAAACTCCTTGTGCTTTTTTATGAATACGCTTTGGCGCTAAGGAATGCTCCCTTCCTTACCCTCACTACAGGTCTCTCCTGTGGTTAATCGATTCACACAGCTCCACCGAGTATCCCTATTGAAAAGGTGAAATATGGTGCATAGAGGCAGAGAACTAGACAAAAAGGCAAAGACTGGGTGGATTCCTATTTTGAAGGTGGCTTTCCTGCTCTCACATCATAAAACCATACAGAATTTGACAATACCCGACTGGCTTCTATCCTCTTTAACCCCACTCAAAATACTTAACCCAATCACCATTGAGGATGTATTACAATTATCACTCACTTTATGCTAAAACTTTTATCGCCTACATTTTCTAGTTCACTGCTTAGTCCCTTTAAGGCCATAGTATCTAATTTAAAAATAATCTCCCCCATGATATTCCCCCTCCAGTGATTTTTTTAAATTTATTTTTTCCTGTGGTCTCTGCAAAAATAGGCCGATACACTTTGGGCCAAAAGACCTTTTTAAATATTATTAAATTCTTCTTTTTGATTTACACCCCGTTTGGCCCACATATCTTATTCCACAAGTACACTCTAACAAATATACCACATAAGTGACACAATCAGTGATCTTATATTCCTCTTCCCCTTCTCCCACAAATAAAGCTACATTTTTCAAACCCAAACTCTGACAAACTATACATATTTTACAGGGGAAGAAAACCACTGGTCCCCTTCGCTCCCTAATAGGTTACTGTGGTAAAGCACTCGTCACTAGACAATATGTGATAGTAGAACTACGTCTATATAAAACCATTGGACTCTCCGAAACAACTTTCCCCACCACCTCATCATCCCTAAGGATGTGTCAATGCTTCTGCATAATTCTTTGATTGCCTCTCCATCCCCCAGAAATATAATGAAAGGTTTTCATTAAACTCCTTTTTCTCAAACTAATCCTATCCCTATTCCAAGCCACTTCTACTGCTTTCCCTACTACCACAGTCGGGAAATTCTGTTCTACAAAACTCTTCTTTAACATCTCACTTTCTTTTACATAATCATCAACATGAGAACAATTCATCCTAAGCCTATACATCAAATTTAGGGCAATATTTCGAATCCATGGATGGAAATGGCAACTACTGTACTCAACAATGCTATTCCGATCTTGAAATGGCTCTTGGTTCTAAATTGCCAGTCCCTCTTAGAAATCACACGGTCCAAAAATAATTCTCAGTTGTACTAATTTCCCACAATAAATGAACTTTACAATTATTTTCCTTCAGGCCATTTAAAAACTCTTTATTGCCTTTCCAAAATAACAATCATTAATATACAGTATCTCCCCAAAAATTTTAGTTCAGGTGGTTTGCTGAGTTAAACCCACCTTTCTTCCCATGCGGTTATAAATACATTTGCTACACCTTTAGCATGCAAGTAAGCTCCCTCCTACCAGAAATAATTCTGGGTTAATGCAAAATTAATACATTCTAAAATAAATTATTTTTGTCGAACCTCAAGCTGACGCCCGAGCCGACTGTATTCTTTTCTCATGCTCAGTATTCATATAACATCTGCAGTACGCATAAAAATAGATTCCCCAGCTTCCAGATCATGCAGGTTTAGAATAATATTAAAATGTATTTATATAGCGTCACCATATTCCGCAGCGCTTCACAAATTCATAGGGTTCATGTACGAAACCAAACTAACTGGCTAATATGCAACTGAAACACTAGGAGTCAGGGCCCTGCTCGCAAGAGCTTACAATCTAGGAGGATCACATCTGTATGTACACTCTTTTATATAGGAAGGCATCATTCTAACATATCTCTGTAAAAAAAAGAAAAATCAACATATGTCCCCACGGTCACTGCCAACGAACCAACCCCCGAGACAATCAGTCTCAGGGGTTGATCTGTTGGGGCTTTTGTGAGCTCTCAGCTGAAAACAAATAACAGGAATCCTGTAATATTCTGCATGCAAAAATTCATACTCCTTTTTATTCAAGATCTCCTCCATTTTACCCTTATCTGAAAAGTGTCCAGTAAGATTCGAATGCATGCCTAACATTTTTATCTCCCAACATCTCATTTATTTTGTTGACAGAAAAATGTATTATAATTACACCCCCCCCCCCCTTCCCTTATGGACTGCCATGATCACAATGTCTTTATTCCTCTCTAGTTCTTTCAAAGCCATACTTTCCTTCCTAGTTTAATTGTAATGGTTTGGTTAGGCAATGGTTTAGTTCTTAAATTCCTAATATCCCTCAGGACTTCTATCTATACATTGGATAAAACACAGAGGTTTTTTTTTTAAAGTGATTATGAATAAACAGTTCCTCTTTTTTTTGTCCCTCATTCCATGTTTCCTGATTTCTCACAATGTGACATTTCAAATTTAAACTTCTTATAAATTTATGCACACCTACAAATGTTGTACATGTATCAATCCTCTTATCTGGCGCAAACTTCAGACCTTCCTCAATAAGTTTTCTATGCTGTCCGGTGAGGGTTACCCCTGCCAGATTAAGTAGCCATTTCCACATCAAAATATATATTTTTTCATTTTGGGAGATTAAACCTTCTACTTCCACTTCAACCTCTTTTTCAAATTCTTTTTTTTCTTGACCCTGCTGATTTCTTCCCCCTACCTTGTATTTCAAAACAGTAGTGTAACTAGAAATGACTGGGCAAATTTTTGATTGACTGGGGGGCAAATTTCTGAATGAACCCCCATCCCCCAGCAACTCCTGCAGCTGGTCAAGATCTCTGTCTCAGACCAGGCCAGCCAGCCACTCCATCCGTTTCCTACACCTATATACTGTATGTCACTGTATATAATATCATTGCATCATACTGTTGAGAGGACACTGACAATAAAATATTTTAGTCCTCCTCCTGGGTGGGCGCCTTCTGAGTTTGGGGCCTGTAGCAGCCGCTTCCCCTGCTTCCACTATAGCCTCGCCTCTGTTCCAAAACCTTCTTTCCTGAAAACTCTCCTTTTGTTCATTAACCCCTAACATAGAGAATCGATTGTAAGGTGAGACATTTATGCAATCAATGAGTTTTTGTCCTCCTTCATTTTCTCTATATATGTGTTCAACCTTGTAAGCCTTTATTTTATGCACCTCCTCAAATTTATTATAATGACTCTTGTGATGAGTGCATTGGTCCTATGTGGTATATTACCCTGTCTGGAAAGTCCATAAGTTCACAAAATATTAAGGGAGTATTGTATATCACGCTGCCTCATAGATGCTACATATAGCATGAAAACTGCCTAGCACTGGCTAGATAAGAATGGCCATGGTAGACAAGAACTTATATCCAAGATTAATTGGTTAGTTACAGTTTAAGGTGGGTATACATGACGAGGGGAGCTCTTTCTAAGTTTGATAAGGTATGGGTTCTCTGGATCCGTTCCTTGGGTCAGGCCTCCAGAGAATTGTAGAGATATTGTTCAGGTTTAATATAATTTTCCGGTGACATTTAAACTCCTTTTTGTCCCATTGGTGGGATGGGTATGGAGTTTGGTGTATGGCAGATCGAAATATCTTCTGTAACAGTGTAATTTATATGTTATTTCAGTGGCATTTTTAGCCCTTGAAATTTGAGCCATTATGGCATGATTTGATTGTTTTGTATCTTTAAAAAATGCATAAATATATATATATTTTTTAAACTTGTCCCATTTATCATATAAAGATGTAAAGGTAGTCTGTCAGCAGTTTCAGTCATGCTGACTGTTGACAACAATAGATAGGGGCTGGGGCAAGCAGGACAAATAGAGCTTTTGTCAAGCTTTTAGCATCAGGAGTGGTGAGAATATGAGCTTTTATTCTACTAGATTATGCTCTTGCAAGTGCCCATGGTGGATCTTCACTGCTCTCAAGTGCTCCCTGCATTGAATTGCTCTGTAGCCAGTTATAATAATTTTGGTAAAAGTAAAACCCAAAACAATGGCATAATCATATTTTATTTTCCATTCCACCCGTCAAATAATGTTTTAGAAAATAAAACTTGTGCCACAAAAAACAAGCCCTCATGTGGCTATATTGACTAAAAAGTAAATTATGGCTCTTGGAAGCTAGGGAGGAAAAACTAAAATGTCGCTGTCAAAATTTGCTTGGTCCTAAAGGGTTAGCAGAGCTGCTACTGCTGTTGCCAAAGATATCTTGGAATGTTCATGATTGTTAGCTTTGCTTGGACATTGTGACATCAGACACCTTATATAAGGAGCTGCAGAGCTAACATTCTCTTGAGGGTTGTAGTTGACAGTAAAGTATTTTCAGTGTCAGTGAGCAGTTTGTAGGGAGTCAGTATGGAGAGTGAGGAGTACCCAGATGAAATATGGAGGAAAAAAGTCGAGGAGGCAGAGCCAGCATTCTAGCCTTGTCAGTTGTCAGAGAGGTCTTTTGGCCCAGTCTGGAGACCATTCCTGAGGAGGAAGATGTGGTGAATGAGGAAGGAGAGTGGATAGACGATGAAGAGGAGGACATTGGATATTATAGACAAGCAAGAGAACATCATTGGATTAAGAAGATTCCATAATTGCTTTGATCTTGATAAAGTCAATGAGGAAGAGGAGGGAAGTGAAAAGAGAAGAAAGTGGTGGATTCCAAAATGTCTCAGGCAAAACATCAACAGCAGGGAAGCAAAGGCCCAGAAATCAGGATTTCTTAGGACATTTTTCTGTTGCTGCAACATCAAGACATTGGAATAAAGGATTTAACATAAAAAAACAGTTCATGATAAAACCAGAACTTCATAATAATGTAAGAAGTACCACCTTTGCCAGATTTCCATCATCTGAAGCATTATAAAAACTAACATTAACCAGGCACCTGACATAAGATCTGCAGGCTGGAGATACCATGAAGATAGCATCTGAGAGTTTTCTAGCATTCATGGATTTAATTTTTATTATTTATTGTTATTATTTTGTTTTATTTACCCCATAAGGACCCTGCCATTTTTCACCTTAAGGACCAGGCCATTTTTAGCAAATCTGACATGTGTCACTTTATGTGGTAATAACTAGAGATGAGCGAATATTTCAAAAATTCAATTTGCCGGTTCGATACGAATATATTCACGGCGAATTTAGGGAGTCTGCTTTGGTAGTATAATTTAGGGAGTCTGCTTTGGTAGTATAATAAAACTGTGTGTCCGTATGACATGCAGGTGACAGGCGTCGCTCTTAGAATCACTGCACACTTCACTTATTTGGGCAGTCACGGGGCCAAAACTGACCAAATAACTCAAGCATGAACTCAGCCTCACAGGTTGATGTTAGCGCCAATCAGAAGCGGACTCCTTTTACACCGTCGTCCGCAGATTCCACATAGATGTCTACAGAATCTGTTCTATTAAACGCTTATACAAGTAGAGCCCCCCGACAGAGTGGAGAGGGTGTCAGCAGTAAGTTTGTGTTGACGTCACTGATTATTCTGCTTTTCCTCTGATTTATTAGAACAATAACCCCCAAAAAAACGGATCCTGTCTGTTGAGCAACCGCCTTCACTCAGTCAGCATTTGGTCAGTAATCCATCAGTATTGCTAATGCCGGAAAAAAAAAACAGGAGTGGATCCAAAACAGAGATGACACGTGAACGGAATATTTGCATGACTTCTGTGTTTTGTACCCACTCCTGCTTTTGGCTACCAAATCATAAGCAAATTCTGATGGGACCATAAAGGCCTTACAGCTGCTATATCTAGAGAATCCATTGTGCGTCTCATTTTTCCTTCCTTCTGACAGATCAGAAGGGTCAAATAAATGATGATGTCAGCCAAGCCAAAAAGGATAAATAGTGGCCCAGTCATGAAGTGGGGAGGGTGGGAACAGCATGAGAAGTCCACAGAGTGGCCCAATAACAGAGTGTAGAGGTGGCGGAAGCATCAGGAGGCCACAGAGTGGCACAATGACAGAGTGTGGAGGTGGAAACAGCATCAGGAGACCACAGAGTGGCAAGGTGACATAGTGTGGAGGTGGTGGTAGCATCAGGAGGCCACAAAGTGGCAAGGTGACATATTGTGGAGGTAGCAGCAGCATCAGGAGACCACAGAGTGGCAAGGTGGCAGCAGCAGCATAATGAGGCCACAGAGTGGCAAGGTGACATAGTGTTGAAGTAGCAGCAGCATCAGGACACCACAGAGTGGCAAGGTGATATATTGTGGAGGTAGAAGCAGCATCAGGAGACCACAGAGTGGCAAGGTGACATATTGTGGAGGTAGCAGCAGCATCAGGAAACCACAGAGTGACCCAGTGACAGGAGGTGGAGGTCGGTGGCAATAACAGTACCCATTGACGATGGTGGGTGTAAAAAAGAAGCACTTGGCATTAGATGTATGGCATCAGGCAGGTGGCAGCGTCAGAATAGTAGCTAAGGCAGGTAGCCAGAAGAAACCGGTCTCTCTTGTCAAGGTTTGGGTGAGGCAGCATGGATGATCTAATCTGATGCATCAGGCATTGGTGGTTGGAAATCCTGGCTGATCCACTCCTGATTCATCTTGACAAAGGTCAGTCTCTGCATATTTAGGGTGGACAGGTGAGTTCTCCTTGGGGTAACTATGGCCTCTGCCGCACTAAACACCCGCAGTGATGCCACACTACTGGCTGGGCAGGACAGCTTTTCCAGGGCAAACTCGGCCAGTTGCGGCCATAAATCCTGTTTGGGTGTCCAGTAGTCTAGCGGATCTTCAATGACGGCTGGCAGGGTGTACTCCAAGTATGCCACCACCTACTGGTTCTGCTCTATGTCTATCTGCTGGTGATTAGTTTCTTCACTAGGCGGGTGAAGAAAGCTGCTCATCAGCGACTCTAGATTCAGGCTGCTGCTGATGGAGCTGGTACTGCGCCTGCCACCCCACCCCTTCCCAGTAGCCATGGCAGTGGAATGTGAGGGCAGAGGATAGACCATGGCACAGATAGGCAGCGGCCAACTGACTACATAAGATGTCTCAATAGTAGTTCAGTTTTTCCTCCCTCTCAGCGGGTGTAAAAAAGGCCCCCATTTTGGACCGATAGCAAGGGTACAACAAGGTGGAGAGCCAGAAGTCATCCCTCTACCGAATGGTGACAATTCGGCTGTCACTACGCAAGCAAGTGAGCATGCAGCAGGCCATTTGCACAAGTGACTCGGAGGGACTCCCTGCATCCATCTCCACTGCATACTGCCAAGGTGTGTCTTGGTCCTCTGGCTTGTCTTCCTCATTGCCCTGTAGTTCCTCCGGCTGCTCCTGCTCCTCCTCTCCTGTCAGCTGTGTAGAAAACCCTTCCCATTTCGTTACACATTACTTGTGCTCCAATGTCCTCCTCCTCCTCCAGTTCAGCCCCCACAGGGCTCATGTAGGCGCCACATCTCTAGTTCTATGACCAGCCATATTTACCATCTTCTGTTCCAGGATATGAAGCAGTGGAATGACGTTGTTCATCCCGTAGTCCTGGCAACTGACAAATAACGTGGCCTCCTCAAAGGGCCTGAGCAAACGGCAGGTGTCACGCATAAGCTGCCACTGGCTGACATCGAAGTTATACAGGGGAGTACTCCTGTCTGCTTGGATCATCAAAAAAATCATTGATGGCCTTCTGTTCGTATAGTCGGTCCAACATATGGAGGGTGGAATTCCAACGGCTGATAAACGTTGCATATCAGCCTATGTTGTGGGATGCCGTTCTGCCGCTGCAGCTCAAGGAGGGTGTGCTTTGTGGTGTACAAGTGGCTGAAGTGCATGCAAAGTTTCCTGGCCATTTTTAAGATGTCTTGCAGATGGGTGGAAGACTTCAGGAACCGCTTGACAACCAGATTGATCACGTGTGCCATGCAGGGCGCATGGCTCAGCCCTTCTTGACGCAATTTTACACAACACAAAAGGCGTTTCAACATATAAGTTCAATGCTGAACGGCGAATATATTTTTATTTTGCCACTAATATACGTCAGACAGGGCTTTAGAATATATAACTGCACCGCTGAATGGCAATTAGGCCCTAATTTTTTTCCACTTTTCCACTACACAAGGCTTTTCAACATATAAGTGCAACACTGAATGGCAAATATATTTTTATTTTGCCACTAATACACGGCAAACAGGGCTTTAGAATATATAACTGCACCACTGAACGGCAATTAGGCCCTAATTTTTTTCCACTTTTACACTACACAAAAGGCTTTTCGACATATAAGTGCAACGCTGAACGGCGAATATATTTTTCTTTTGCCACTTATACACGGCAAAAAAGGCTTTACAACATATAACTGCACTGCACAAGGGCAAATAAGACGTACTGTAGAAATATTTACTGTACTTGTAATAAACTTGGTTAATGGCTGTATCAAACAGCACTTGCACCCCAATAACAAGAACGGCTTGCTGGAATGACAGAGCTGTATAATGGCAATTTGGATCCCCAGTCAGTGCACCAAGGTGTAATAGGATTGTTCCTATTACACAGTCTGTAACCTCCCCTACTGAAGCCTGTTCTACATAAATGCTGTGGAATGATTCCTCTCTATCCTTTCCCTGCACTTATAAATCTTTTTTTTTTTACCACAATCAAGTATTTCCTATCACTGTCCCTAGCGCCTGCTGACGTCTCTCCCTGCACTAAGTATGCTGGAAGATGGCAGAATCCAAGATGGCTGAGGCTATTTATAAGGCTGTGACATCACAGGGCTGTCTGGCTGCTGATTGGCTGAATGCATGGCATTATGGGTTATCCCGCCTTCCCAGAGTTCCTTGCTCCATGTCCTCACAGGTGTAGCAGTCATTTTAGGAAAAAATTTGACCATGAAGTGTGAAGAAATTTCGGCTTCAGTCGGAATCGAATTCTTCCTGAAATTCAAATCGAATTCCACTTCGTCAGCTTCGATTCGCTCATCTCTAGTAATAACTTTTAAACGCTTTTACTTATCCAGGCCATTCTGAGACTGTTTTCTCATCACATATTGTACTCGCTTATGAAGACACCCTGAGGTGGCCCTACAGTGGAAACCCCCAAAAAATGATCCCATTCCAGAAACTACACCCCTCAAGGAATATTTAGAGGTGTGTAGTGAGCACTTTAACCCATCAGGCGTTTCACAGAATTAGGAAACACTTGGCTGTGAAAAGGAAAAATTAAAAAAAATTCCAGAAAAAGTTGCTTTACATTCACGTTTTTCACTTTCACAAGGGGTAACAGGACAAAATGCACCCCACATTTTGTTCCCTATTTCCCCCAGAATATGGCAACACCCCATATGTGCTCAAAATTTATGTATGGGTGCACAGCAGGCTTCAGAGTGGAAGTAGCACCATATGGCTTTTGGAGAGCGGATTTAGCTGGAATGGTAATTGGGAGCTATGTCGCATATGAAGACACCCTGAGGTGGCCCTACAGTGGAAACCCCCAAAAAGTGACCCCATTCTGGAAACTACACCCCTCAAGGAATATTTCAAGGTGTGTAGTGAGCACTTTGACCCATCAGGCTTTTCACAGAATTAGGAAACACCTGGCTGTGAAAAGGAAAAAATACAATTTTTTCCAGAAAAAGTCACTTTACACCGACATTTTTCACTTTCACAAGGGGTAACAGGAAAAAATGCACCCAACATTTTGTTCCCCATTTATCCCCATGTAGTATTAAACATTGTAAAAGAGCCAATCACAATGCGAACAGTCAATACTAGAGATGGGCCTGTGGAGATCAGATGCGCTTCCTTATCTTCTGCCTTCTTGAAGTGTCCTGGCATTGATGGTTGGCTGGATCAGTTCTTTCTTGTTGCAAACCACCTTATGAGCATAAGCATGTTCTCTTAAAGGGGTTGTAGCATTTCATACATTGGGGGCATATCACTAAGACATATCCCAAATGTTTAATAGGCGTGGGTCCCACCTCTGGGACCCGCACCTATCTTTAGAAAAGAGCCAAAATAGCCAAGTGCTAGCGATATGCCCCCAATGTATGAGATGACACAACCCCTTTAAATACAGTAGAATCTATTTTATAATATATGTTTAAGAATGAATCAAAAGGATATTAAGGATAGACAAAGTGGTGGAATTAATTGATCTATTTTATTTTTCATTTCATTTTCATACATATGTTTATTTCCCATTTATTTGCTAACTACGGTATCTTACCTATCTACCTACCCAAAAATGGCCCCTCAGACAGCCCCAAATTCATATAGTGTACAGATAAGCTGCAGAGATCATGGGAGGTTAGACATCCGTTACTGGCTGCCTCATAGTAGCCATTTCATCTAAACATTCTCGCATTATTATTGGCTTATTCGCCAATACATACACACATGTATGCATGCACACATATACAAACACATACACAAACAAACATGCACACACAAATGCAAACACACAAAAACACATACACACACAAACATACACAAACACGCACATACAAGCATACACACATACACACGCACACACACAAACATGTGCATGCACACACAAATACACACACATGCAGACACACACACAAAGACAGAAGCACATACATACACAAACACACACTATCTAACTAAAAGGATGATGACAGCTGTCCAGAGGTGCATCCCAACACAAGGACCTCCCCGCTAAAACCACGCTATGAGCAATGGTTGTTATAGGAGTGATGCTCAAACTGTTGGGGTGCATCTATGGGACTCTCTTTCCAGAGACGATGTCCTCCACCCAACTCTGCAAAAGCTGAGAGGTCTTCAGGAGAGGCGGGCAGTCGAGCTGGGCTATCAGATGGTGAGTCTCTGTAGCTGTGATGTCATCCTTCTACGAAATGGACCTATCCATGGCTTTACTGCAACGAGACATAACATTAATCATTTGCAAGTAAATCAGAGCAGTAAAATCAGTCCTATCGCAACCTCTAGGTTTTAGGAAGCTCGAAAGCATATTGCTAACCCAACACCAATAAACCCCATCCAGGAAAAGGGATTCAATAAGAATATTCAATCTAGGTGCAAAATTCCTCATCAATAACAGCACAAGCTTCACGGTTTATGGCTAGCAAATAATCAAAAGCCAATTGCAAAGGCTTTACAAACGTTTCTTGGTGCAAAAAGTCACAAAATTTATGCAAAAGGTATTTTGCAACTTTTAACGTTTTAACGTCGCTCTTGACAATCAAAAAAAAAGTGGGAGAAACTTAAAGTAAGGGGATGGGGCCACAACTACTGGCACATATAATGGAATTGATGCCAGAAAAGTGACATTAATTACAGCTAGTAGGTAGATCAGGTTTCAGGTTATGGTGCACAGACCTCACAGATGTGAGAAATTTATTATAAACCCCTTTTAATAAATTGGTTGCTTCTTTCACCAGCGGGCTTTTTACTAAGGCTACTTTCACACTGCCGTTTCTGGGTCCGCCTGTGAGATCCGTTTCAAGGCTCTCACAAGCGGCCCAAAATGGATCAGTTCAGCCCCAATGCATTCTGAATGGATAAGGATCCGTTCAGAATGCATCAGTTTGCCTCCGTTCAGCCTCCTTTTCGCTCTGGAGGCGGACACCAAAACGCTGCTTGCAGCGTTTTGATGTCCATCTGATGAAACTGAGCCAAACGGATCTGTCCTGACTTACAATGTAAGTCAATGGGGACGGATCCGTTTTTACTGACACAATATGGTGAAATTGAAAACGGATCCACCTCCCATTGACTTTCATTGACGTTTGCATTATCCGTTTTTTTACAGACCCCTTCAGATAGGATTAGGTGGCTGTGTCTTCGCCAAAATGCCATTAACCATTACCACACCACACTATTAAATAGTGCCAGGCTTGAGCAGGTATCAGTGGCGTCTCTAGCTTTCAAATTTTGGGGGGGCACACTGGAGGCCAGGACAAAAGTAGGGGGGGGCAGCTATAACAACGATACATTTACACAAGTACGCTTAGAAATGCTGCAATACTTCACCCAATACCTAAAACCGCAACAGGGAAGAAAAGTCCAGCTGTCTGTGGATGACACTTTTATAGAAAGGGGGATCTGTGGATGACACTGCTATGGGGGGGATCTGTGGATGCCACATACCGTATATAGCATCTTATGCTATATGTGTCATCCACAGATCCACCCCATGACAGTGTCATCCCCATTTCCCCCTCCATAACAGTGTCATCCACAGATCTCCCTCCCTATAACAGTGTCATCCACAGATCTCCCTCCCTATAACAGTGTCATCCACAGATCTCCCTCCCCGCCTCTCACAGGAGTGTACGTATATAAAATAAACATATTTCACATGAACACTTACAGTTACTTGGCTTGGCCCTTGGGGATCTCGGACGCCACTTCAACACTTGGCCGGGGGCTCGGCGGAGCTGATGTTGTGTTTTATCCTAATGAGAAAGATTTCATAATAAGGATTTGGAGAAGGGGCAGAGGGATAGTAGAGCAGAGAGAGGCTGGTGCTGCTACTAGGGGGTCATACCATGGGGGAGTAATAAAACCCACCATAATGCCCCCCAGTAGAAAAAATTCTCCTTATAATGTGCAAAACATACCCCCTTATGCCCCCAGTTGAGCTAATGTCCCCCATAATGTGCCAGTATAAAATACCCCTATATAGTGCCCTAGTAAATGCCTCCATAGTGCTCCTCTCCCCCTTCCTGCTAGTGCCCCCCATAATGTACCAGTATAAAATGCCCCATATATCGTGCCCCAGTAGATGCCCTCAGTGTCCCCCATAATATGCAAGTATAAAATACCCCTTCTTAGTGCCCCCCGTAGATGACTCCATAGTACTCCTGTCTCCCCTTCTCCATAGTACCCACCATAATGTGTCCCAGTATAAAATGCTACTGTACAGAGCCCCCCATATAAAACACCCCTTCTTTGTGGCCTCAGTAGATGCCCCTATAGTGCCTACCAATAATGTGCCAGTAATAAGTGCCCTCAATAACGTGCCACTGCCAGTAACAAGAGCCCCCAATGTGCCAGTAATAAGCCCCCATCACGTGCCAGTAACAAGAGCCCCCATCACGTGCCATTAATAAGCCCCCATCACGTGCCAGTAATAAGCCCCCCATCACGTGCCAGTAATAAGCCCCATCACGTGCCAGTAATAAGCCCCCCATCACGTGCCAGTAATAAGCCCCCCCATTACATGCTAGTAATAAGCCCCCTCATTACGTGCCAGTAATAAGCCCCCCATCACGTGCCAGTAATAAGCCCCCATCACGTGCCAGTAATAAGCCCCCCAATATGTGCCAGTAATAAGCCCCCCATCACGTGTCAGTAATAAGCCCCCCATTACGTGCCAGTAATAAGCCCCCCATTACGTGCCAGTATTAAGCCCCCCCATCATGTGCCAGTATTAAGCCCCCCCATGTTCCAGTATTAAGCCCCCCCATCATGTGCCAGTATTAAGCCCCCCCATCATGTGCCAGTATTAAGCCCCCCCATCATGTGCCAGTATTAAGTCCCCCCCATCATGTGCCAGTATTAAGTCCCCACCATCATGTGCCAGTATTAAGTCCCCCCATCATCATGTGCCAGTATTAAGTCCCCCCATCATCATGTGCCAGTATTAAGCACCCCCATCATCATGTGCCAGTATTAAGTCCCCCCCATCATCATGTGCCAGTATTAAGTCCCCCCCATCATGTGCCAGTATTAAGTCCCCCCCATCATGTGCCAGTATTAAGTCCCCCCATCATCATGTGCCAGTATTAAGTCCCCCCCATCATCATGTGCCAGTTTTAAGTCCCCCCCATCATGTGCCAGTTTTAAGTCCCCTCCCCCATTGTAATAAGCCCCCCCCAATGTGCCAGTAACACTATTGTAAAAAAAAACAAAAACAAAAAAACCACTTATACTTACCTCAGTGTCAGCGATGCGATTCAGACTCTTCCTGTGTCCCGCGCTGTAAGGCTCAGGCGGCGCGATGACGTCATCGCGCCACCTGCACCGGCCTCTGATAGGTTGCCGGCCTAGTGCCTCCAGCCTATCAGAGGAAGGGGAAGGGACACGCCTCTCCCTCCCCTGCACCTCCGCTGGCACAGGCAGATTACAATGGAGATGAGCGCAATGGAAGCGCTTATCTCCCTGTGCCCGGCGGCGGCTCACTTAGGGGGGGGGCATTTTAGTTGGGGGGGCACATGGGGGGGCACAGCATGATGTAGGGGGGGCCGTGTAGAGGTACAGCTGGATCTCAGCATCTTCCCTAATCCATATTCACACATATACCTGCTCAAGCCTGGCAGGCGCAGCTGCATTACTTAAAGGGATTCTGTCATCAGATTTAACCTCTCTAACCTAAACATATGCTCATGTCCAGACTAATAAGAAGAATTCTAAGCTGGCCTTATTAAACCTCACTGTGGGTCTATTTGCCCCCCAAAAAAGGTTTTTATAACCTGTCAATCACTTACTTAAGGTGCCCAAGGGGAGGTCCGTTAACCTGTTCAGGACACAGGGCGTACCGGTACGCCCAGATGTCCTGGTACTTAAGGACACAGGGCGAACCGGTACGTCCTGAGAATTTCCGATCACCACAGCGCCGCCTGCGGTGATCGGAACAGAGTGCCTGCCGAAATCATTCGGCAGGCACTCTGTACCAATGCCCAGGGGGGGTCTTGTGACCCCCCGATGTCGGCGATCGCAGAAAACCGCAGGTCAATTCAGACCTATGGATTTCTGCGTTTCCGGGTTATTCGGGTCTTTGATGACCCGATAACCCGGAAAGGATGGTGATTGGTGGTGTGATTTTACACCACCAATCACCGTCCTGCGATCCTGTGAGGTGGCGATCACTCCACCTCTCAGGATTGCCTGCGATTGGTCCCCATGCGGCATGTGGGCGGAGCGCGGCAAGTTTGAATCTCCGCTGCTGCTCTGCCCGGTCATTCCGGTCTGGGCACCTTAGGAGGCAGGGACAGGCAGGGGCAGGCAGGTAGTGGGAGGTGTAGGCAGGGGTAGTTAGGGCAAGTTTAGGGTTAGATTAGGTAAAAAAATATATATCTTTTTTGGTCTGTGAGCCCCCTGATCGGGTGTCTGGGGTCCACAGCAGTTAGCTGTGTGACCCTAGACCCCCCCAGGGGTGCTGCAGCTTGCCCCCCCCCCACACACACACTTTTTGGGAATGCAAGTTTTTTTTTTTTCCTTTGCATGCGCTAACTGTGGCCAGCACTCTTTGCGTCCGGCCACTGTTAGTGCATCGCCCACCCCGCCCTACAGCGCATTTTATTTATTTATTTATTTTTTACACTTTTTTTAAACTTTTATTTTATTTTTTATAGCTATAGGGTAAGTGCGTGAACACCCATGCCCCACACACATGCACACCTAATAAAGTTTTCCACGCACGCACACACACAAGCAGACACACACTCCCCGATGGCCCGCCGGACGTTCTCGGCCGAGGAGGCATACTCCCTCCTTGCCTCCGAGTCCGAGAGCCCCAGTGAGGATGAGGATGACCCCACGTTCCTGTTGTCATCCGCATCCTCCTCATCATCAAGCGATGATGAGCCCCCAAGGCGGCGGAGACGCCGCCAGGCGGATCGAGGGGACCCCCATGCTGACGACCCTGTGGCACAGCCTAGTACGAGCAGCTCTGGGGCTCGTACTACTTTTCCGGCCCACCAGGTCAGTCCACCTGAGCCCCCTGCAGGTGGACTTGTCTGGTGTACCCCAGAGAACTTTGAGCCCGCGATTCCTGATTTTGTTGGTGAATCAGGAATCCAGATTTACACAGTGGGCTTCACTGAATACGGCTTTTTCTGTCTTTTTTTCAGTGAGGAACTGGTAAATCTGATGGTGGAGCAGATGAACCTGTACGCCCAATGGTTTGTCGTTCAACACCCGGGCTCGTTTTTGGCTAGGGCATATGGGCCTAGTCAAAAAGCCCAGTGTCAGGCTGTACTGAAGTGGATCATCCGGGCCTCTGCATTATTGGTTGCTTCAGGGAGTACCACACTTCCATGGAGTTCTAAATTTATAATCCCCTTCACCAACTTAGCCACTGACTATTCAAAAAAACTATGGTTCTCAGACTTGAGACACCAAAAAATCTTTTTTTGCAGAACTAAAAAAAAAAAAAGTAGACTTACTAGGTAGCGCCGCCTTGGTAATAATCTCATCTGTAAATATACCCCTAACCCCCCAGATTAACACGGTAAAAAAAAAAAAAAGTGCAAAAAAAGATTTTTTTTTGTCACCTTACATAAAAAAAAGTGTAATAGCAAGCGATCAAAAAGTCATATAGCCCCCAAAATAGTGCCAATAAAACCGTCCTCTTATCCCGCAAAAAATGAGCCCCTACCTAATACAATCGGCAAAAAAATAATAAAAAATGACTCAGACTATAGAGATACAAAAAATTTCTTTTTTTGTATCCAAAAAGATAATATAGTCTAAAACCTAAATAATTGTAAAAAATTAGACTTATTAGGTATCGCCGCGTCCGTAATAATCTCCTCTGTAAAAATACCCCATGACCCAACACCCCAAATTAACACGGTCCAAAATTTTTTTTTTAAATTGTGCCAAAACAGATATTTTTGCCACTTTTGCATTTCAATCCGTCGTTTCCGGTAAAAACCAAGGGTTAACAGCCAAACAAAACTTAATATTTATTAACCTGATACTGCAGTTTACAGAAACGCCACATTTGTGGTCGTAAACTGCTGTATCAGTAAAAGGGAGGCGCAAAAGGAAAGGACCGACATGGTTTCTGGAAGGCAGATTTTGATTGCCTTTTTCATTGACACCATGTCCCTTTAGAAGCCCCCCTGATGCCCCCCTAGAGTAGAAACTCCCTAAAAGTGACCCCATCTAAGAAACTACACCCCTTAAGGTATTCTAAACTGATTTTACAAACTTTATTAACCCTTTGGGTGTTCCTCAACAGTTTATGGCAAATGGAGATGACATTTCAGAATTTCAATTGTTGGTAACCTTACCTCACAAAAATGTAATATAGAGCAACCAAAAAACATATGTACCCTAAAAATATTCAAAAAAAAACGCCACCTTATCCCGTAGTTTCCATAATGGGGACACTTTTAGGGAGTTTCTACTGTAGGGGTGCATCAGGGGGTCTTGAAATAGGACACGGTGTAAATAAACCGGTCCATAAAAATCAGCCCCCCAAAACCCACATGGCGCTTCTTTCCCTTTACACCCCGCCGTGTGGCCGTACAGTAGTGTACGACCACATATGGGGTTTTCTGTAAACGGCAGAGTCAGGGCAATAAAGATACAGTCTTGTTGGACTGTTAACCCCTCCTTTGTTAGTGGAAAAAATGGGTTAAAATGTAAAAATTGGCAAAAAAATGAAATTCTGAAATTTCATCCCCATTTGCCAATAACTCTTGTGGAGCACCTAAAGGGTTAGCATAGTTTGTGAGATCAGTTTTGAATACCTTGAGGGGTGTAGTTTCTTAGATGGGGTCACTTTTAGGGAGTTTCTACTGTAGGGGTGCATCAGGGGGTCTTGAAATAGGACACGGTGTAAATAAACCGGTCCATAAAAATCAGCCTTCCAAAACCCACACGGCGCTCTTTTCCCTCTACACCCAAAAAATTTTTGGTAGATTTGGTATTTTTTTCAAAAAATAATGATTTTATTTTTACTCAATTTTACCAGTGTCATGAAGTACAATATGTGACGAAAAAACTATCTCAGAATGGCCTGGCTAAGTAAAAGCGTTTTAAAGTTATCACCACATAAAGTGGCACTGGTCAGATTTGCAAAAAATGGCCTGGTCCTTAAGGTGAAATAAGGCTGTGTCCTGAAGGGGTTAATACAGGGTGCCCTGTCTGGTGCCCAGCAGCGCTGAGCTGTAGAAGGCGGCGCAGAAGACAGGGAAGGCGGCGCTGGGCACCGGACGGCGAGGGGTGCGGCCGGGCACCCTGTATTAACGGACCTCCCCTTGGGCACCTTAAGTAAGTGATTGACAGGTTATAAAAACCTGTTTTTTGAGCAAATAGAGCCACAGTGAGGTTTAATAAGGCCAGCTTAGGATTCTTCTTATTAGTCTGGACATGAGCATATGTTTAGGTTAGAGGGGTAAAATCTGATGACAGAATCGCTTTAATAGTGTGGTGTGGTAATGGTTAATGGCATTGGCGAAGACACAGCCACCTAATCCTATCTGAGGGGTCTGTAACACAAGAAGGTGAAAGAACATATCGTGGGGTGTGTATGTGTATTAGACAGAAGGTAGGGATATGTATCTTGTGAAGTTTGGGTATTAGGGAGAGTAAGGGGTATATATCTAGTGCTGATACAGAGCGGCTCCTCACCTACACGTGTATCAGCGCTAGATATACCCCTTACTCTCCCTAATACCCAAACTACACAAGATACATATCCCTACCTTCTGTCTAATACACATACACACCCCACGATATGTACTTTCACCTTCTTGTGTTACAGACCCCTGTACAATTTAACAATCTTCTTTAACCACCTCAGCCCCCAGTGCTTAAACACCCTGAAAGACCAGGCCACTCTTTACACTTCTGACCTACACTACTTTCACCGTTTATTGCTCGGTCATGCAACTTACCACCCAAATGAATTTTACCTCCTTTTCTTCTCACTAATAGAGCTTTCATTTGGTGGTATTTCATTGCTGCTGACTATTTTACTTTTTTTGTTATTAATCGAAATTTAACGATTTTTTGGCAAAAAAATGACATTTTTCACTTTCAGTTGTAAAATTTTGCAAAAAAAACGACATCCATATATAAATTTTGCTCTAAATTTATTGTTCTACATGTCTTTGATAAAAAAAAAATGTTTGGGTAATAAAAAAAATTGGTTTGGGTAAAAGTTATAGCGTTTACAAACTATGGTACAAAAATGTGAATTTCCGCTTTTTGAAGCAGCTCTGACTTTCTTAGCACCTGTCATGTTTCCTGAGGTTCTACAATGCCCAGACAGTACAAACACCCCACAAATGACCCCATTTCGGAAAGTACACACCCTAAGGTATTCGCTGATGGGCATAGTGAGTTCATAGAACTTTTTATTTTTTGTCAAGATATTTCTCTCACCCAGCATGGGTATATGTAAAATGACACCCCAAAACACATTCCCCAACTTCTCCTGAGTACGGAGATACCAGATGTGTGACACTTTTTTGCAGCCTAGGTGGGCAAAGGGGCCCATATTCCAAAGAGCACCTTTCGGATTTCACAGGTCATTTTTTACAGAATTTGATTTCAAACTCCTTACCACACATTTGGGCCCCTAGAATGCCAGGGCAGTATAACTACCCCACAAGTGACCCCATTTTGGAAAGAAGACACCCCAAGGTATTCCGTGAGGGGCATGGCAAGTTCCTAGAATTTTTTATTTTTTGTCACAAGTTAGTGGAAAATGATGATTTTTTTTTTTTTTTCATACAAAGTCTCATATTCCACTAACTTGTGACAAAAAATAAAAACTTCCATGAACTCACTATGCCCATCAGCGAATACCTTGGGGTCTCTTCTTTCCAAAATGGGGTCACTTGTGGGGTAGTTATACTGCCCTGGCATTCTAGGGGCACAAATGTGTGGTAAGGAGTTTGAAATCAAATTCTGTAAAAAATGACCTGTGAAATCCGAAAGGTGCTCTTTGGAATATGGGCCCCTTTGCCCACCTAGGCTGCAAAAAAGTGTCACACATCTGGTATCTCTGTATTCAGGAGAAGTTGAGGAATGTGTTTTGGGGTGTCTTTTTACATATACCCATGCTGGGTGAGATAAATATCTTGGTCAAATGGCAACTTTGTATAAAAAAATGGGAAAAGTTGTCTTTTGCCAAGATATTTCTCTCACCCAGCATGGGTATATGTAAAATGACACCCCAAAACACATTCCCCAACTTCTCCTGAGTGCGGAGATACCAGATGTGTGACACTTTTTTGCAGCCTAGGTGGGCAAAGGGGCCCATATTCCAAAGAGAACCTTTCGGATTTCACAGGTCATTTTTTACAGAATTTGATTTCAAACTCCTTACCACACATTTGGGTCCCTAGAATGCCAGGGCAGTATAACTACCCCACAAGTGACCCCCTTTTGGAAAGAAGAGACCCCAAGGTATTCGCTGATGGGCATAGTGAGTTCATGGAAGTTTTTATTTTTTGTCACAAGTTAGTGGAATATGAGACTTTGTATGAAAAAAAAACAAAAAATAAAAAATCAGCATTTTCCACTAACTTGTGACAAAAAATAAAAAATTCTAGGAACTCGCCATGCCCCTCACGGAATACCTTGGGATGTCTTCTTTCCAAAATGGGGTCACTTGTGGGGTAGTTATACTGCCCTGGCATTTTCCAGGGGCCCTAATGTGTGGTAAGTAGGTAAATGACCTGTGAAATCCTAAAGGTGCTCTTTGGAATATGGGCCCCTTTGCCCACCTAGGCTGCAAAAAAGTGTCACACATGTGGTATCGCCGTATTCAGGAGAAGTTGGGGAATGTGTTTTGGGGTGTCATTTTACATATACCCTTGCTGGGTGAGAGAAATATCTTGACAAAAGACAACTTTTCCCATTTTTTTATACAAAGTTGGCATTTGACCAAGATATTTCTCTCACCCAGCATGGGTATATGTAAAATGACACCCCAAAACACATTCCCCAACTTCTCCTGAGTACGGCGATACCAGATGTGTGACACTTTTTTGCAGCCTAGATGCGCAAAGGTGCCCAAATTCCTTTTAGGAGGGCATTTTTAGACATTTGGATAACAGACTTCTCACGCTTTGGGGCCCCTAGAATGCCAGGGCAGTATAAATACCCCACATGTGACCCCATTTTGGAAAGAAGACACCCCAAGGTATTCAATGAGGGGCATGGCGAGTTCATAGAATTTTTTTTTTTTTGGCACAAGTTAGCGGAAATTGATATTTTTAATTTTTTTCTCACAAAGTCTCCCGTTCCGCTAACTTGGGACAAAAATTTCAATCTTTCATGGACTCAATATGCCCCTCACGGAATACCTGGGGGTGTCTTCTTTCCAAAATGGGGTCACATGTGGGGTATTTATACTGCCCTGGCATTCTAGGGGCCCTAAAGCGTGAGAAGAAGTCTGGAATATAAATGTCTAAAAAATTTTACGCATTTGGATTCCGTGAGGGGTATGGGGAGTTCATGTGAGATTTTATTTTTTGACACAAGTTAGTGGAATATGAGACTTTGTAAGAAAAAAAAATAATAATTCCGCTAACTTGGGCCAAAAAAATGTCTGAATGGAGCCTTACAGAGGGGTGATCAATGACAGGGGGGGTGATCAATGACAGGGGGGTGATCAATGACAGGGGGGTGATCAGGGAGTCTATATGGGGTGATCACCACAGTCATTGATCATGCCCCTGTAAGGCTTCATTCAGACGTCCGGATGCGTTTTGCGGATCCGATCCATCTATCAGTGGATCCGTAAAAATCATGCGGACGTCTGAATGGAGCTTTACAGGGGGGTAATCAATGACAGGGGGGTAATCAATGACAGGGGGGTGATCAGGGAGTCTATATGGGGTGATCACCACAGTCATTGATCACGCCCCTGTAAGGCTTCATTCAGACGTCCGGATGCGTTTTGCGGATCCGATCCATCTATCAGTGCATCCGTAAAAATCATGCGGACATCTGAATGGAGCTTTACAGGGGGGTAATCAATGACAGGGGGGTAATCAATGACAGGGGGGTGATCAGGGAGTCTATATGGGGTGATCACCACAGTCATTGATCATGCCCCTGTAAGGCTTCATTCAGACGTCCGGATGCGTTTTGCGGATCCGATCCATCTATCAGTGCATCCGTAAAAATCATGCGGACATCTGAATGGAGCTTTACAGGGGGGTAATCAATGACAGGGGGGTGATCAGGGAGTCTATATGGGGTGATCACCACAGTCATTGATCATGCCCCTGTAAGGCTTCATTCAGACGTCCGGATGCGTTTTGTGGATCCGATCCATCTATCAGTGGATCCGTAAAAATCATGCGGACATCTGAATGGAGCTTTACAGGGGGGTAATCAATGACAGGGGGGTGATCAGGGAGTCTATATGGGGTGATCACCACAGTCATTGATCATGCCCCTGTAAGGCTTCATTCAGACGTCTGGATGCGTTTTGCGGATCCGATCCATCTATCAGTGCATCCGTAAAAATCATGCGGACATCTGAATGGAGCTTTACAGGGGGGTAATCAATGACAGGGGGGTGATCAGGGAGTCTATATGGGGTGATCACCACAGTCATTGATCATGCCCCTGTAAGGCTTCATTCAGATGTCCGGATGCGTTTTGCGGATCCGATCCATCTATCAGTGGATCCGTAAAAATCATGCGGACGTCTGAATGGAGCTTTACAGGGGGGTAATCAATGACAGGGGGGTAATCAATGACAGGGGGGTGATCAGGGAGTCTATATGGGGTGATCACCACAGTCATTGATCACGCCCCTGTAAGGCTTCATTCAGACGTCCGGATGCGTTTTGCGGATCCGATCCATCTATCAGTGCATCCGTAAAAATCATGCGGACATCTGAATGGAGCTTTACAGGGGGGTAATCAATGACAGGGGGGTAATCAATGACAGGGGGGTGATCAGGGAGTCTATATGGGGTGATCACCACAGTCATTGATCACGCCCCTGTAAGGCTTCATTCAGACGTCCGGATGCGTTTTGCGGATCCGATCCATCTATCAGTGCATCCGTAAAAATCATGCAGACATCTGAATGGAGCTTTACAGGGGGGTGATCAATGACAGGGGGGTAATCAATGACAGGGGGGTGATCAGGGAGTCTATATGGGGTGATCACCACAGTCATTGATCATGCCCCTGTAAGGCTTCATTCAGACGTCCGGATGCGTTTTGCGGATCCGATCCATCTATCAGTGCATCCGTAAAAATCATGCGGACATCTGAATGGAGCTTTACAGGGGGGTGATCAGGGAGTCTATATGGGGTGATCACCACAGTCATTGATCATGCCCCTGTAAGGCTCCATTCAGACGTCCGCATGATTTTTACGGATCCGATCCATCTATCAGTGGATCCGTAAAAATCATGCGGACGTCTGAATGGAGCTTTACAGGGGGGTAATCAATGACAGGGAGGTGATCAGGGAGTCTATATGGGTGATCACCACAGTCATTGATCACGCCCCTGTAAGGCTTCATTCAGACGTCCGGATGCGTTTTGCGGATCCGATCCATCTATCAGTGGATCCGTAAAAATCATGCGGACGTCTGAATGGAGCTTTACAGGGGGGTAATCAATGACAGGGGGGTAATCAATGACAGGGGGGTGATCAGGGAGTCTATATGGGGTGATCACCACAGTCATTGATCACGCCCCTGTAAGGCTTCATTCAGACGTCCGGATGCGTTTTGCGGATCCGATCCATCTATCAGTGCATCCGTAAAAATCATGCGGACATCTGAATGGAGCTTTACAGGGGGGTGATCAATGACAGGGGGGTAATCAATGACAGGGGGGTGATCAGGGAGTCTATATGGGGTGATCACCACAGTCATTGATCATGCCCCTGTAAGGCTTCATTCAGACGTCCGGATGCGTTTTGCGGATACGATCCATCTATCAGTGGATCCGTAAAAATCATGCGGACGTCTGAATGGAGCTTTACAGGGGGGTAATCAATGACAGGGGGGTGATCAGGGAGTCTATATGGGGTGATCACCACAGTCATTGATCACGCCCCTGTAAGGCTTCATTCAGACGTCCGGATGCGTTTTGCGGATCCGATCCATCTATCAGTGGATCCGTAAAAATCATGCAGACGTCTGAATGGAGCTTTACAGGGGGGTGATCAATGACAGGGGGGTGATCAATGACAGGGGGGTGATCAATGACAGGGGGGTGATCAGGGAGTCTATATGGGGTGATCAGGGGCTAATAAGGGGTTAATAAGTGACGGGGGGGGGGGGTGTAGTGTAGTGTAGTGGTGCTTGGTGCTACTTTACTGAGCTACCTGTGTCCTCTGGTGGTCGATCCAAACAAAGGGGACCACCAGAGGACCAGGTATATGTGACGCTGTTATCAAAACAGCGTCTAATATACCTGTTAGGGGTTAAAAAAAACACATCTCCAGCCTGCCAGCGAACGATCGCCGCTGGCAGGCTGGAGATCAACTCTCTTACCTTCCGTTCCTGTGCGCGCGTTCACAGGAAATCTCGCGTCTCGCGAGATGACGCGTATATGCGTCCAGGCGGAATGAATCAACCACCTCCAGGACGCGTCTGTGCGTACAGCGGTCCGGAGGTGGTTAATACACAGACATTTAGATTCATACATTTCCTAAACTGGCACAAATGCGTTGCCAGTGACCAACTGTCTGTGCTCAGTCCTACGCATAACCGTCGCAAGTGCATGAGGAGCTGCGGATGTGGCGGCGAGGTCCGAGATGTATGTGGGGGTGGGAGATCCGGGAGGGGGGGCATACATTTATTTTGCTATGGGGCCCAGTCATTTCTAGCTACGGGGTGAGTAAAGAAGCTTAATAGCACCATTTAATGTTCCATATGCATTTAGAGACTTTTAAAACTTTATTTGTGAAGTTAGTGGAAAAAAAAGACAACTAACCCATTGTTTTTTGTGTTTTGTTATTACCTCCTTCACTGTGTGGTAAAGTTAGCTTTATGCTGCAGGTTGTTGCGATTATGGTAATACCACATTTATAGTTTTTGTTAGTTTAACTACTTTTAATAAATAAAACAAACTTAAAAAGATAATTGATTTGTTTTGCCATAGTTAGAGACCCACAATTTTATATTTAATTTTCGGTTGACAGAACTGTGGGTAGGTACAACTTATTGAACGCTTTTTAGTACATTACAGTATGTCGTTGTGAATTGCTTTTTTTTGCAAACGGGGGTAAGTAACCTCATGTTTTAAACATTCTGAGATGTGGTTATACCAATAGTGTTCATTTTTTTAAAATATATATATATTTTTTTTTACTTATTCCCCCCCACCCCTACCCAGCGGAACCTGTGAAAGGCTTTTCAGGCTTAGTGACTTCTAAGCTGTCTTAAGGTATGGAGTAGCATGTCTGCTTTGTTATGTGCCGCTTGGGGACATGTCACTGCTGAATCTAGTTATTGGCTACAGTGTTGCACGTGTGTGGAAATGTCACAGCTGAGGCCAGTCATTGGCTGTTATTGGCAGGAACCAGAAGTCTGGGGAAGAGAGCCTGGGAACCATAGAGTCTGAACAAAGTGTTGAGGATCAGGTAAGTATAGCTCTCTTTACAGGTTCCACTGGGTGGGGAGAAATAAAAACAAAATCCTGGAAAACCCCCTTTAAGAAATTGGAAAATGGGTCTGAGAGCTGCCAGGAGGGATTTGATAGATGCTGGTGTAATCTTCTAATTCACAGGAAGTTAGCTACAAAGAAGAGCCTGACATCCTGTCTAAACAAAAGTGTGAGTTCCACACTGGTGGTCAGAGTGGGGATCATGGTGCCCATAATGAAAAACCTCAAAATGTATGGATGCAACCCAGATGGGATGGAATAAATTACTCTGCTTGAATATTGCTTGTGAGCATTAACCCTTTCCATGCCAAGGCCATATGTCATATATCCTTGCAGGGTGGTATTTCAGTAGCCAATGCCATGTCTCATATCTTTTTGCTACTGATGGCTGGGTAGCGGATAGAGATATTAGCCAGGACTCATTGTAAAGCAGACAATAGAAGCTTTAAAACAAGACCAGTGAGAGCTGTATTTACACATGCAGCTCTGACTCCTGACCTGATTTCTAAAGATAGTTCTCCTGATGAAGAGCAGCTAGTATTGTGATCTTGGTCTTGATTTAAAGATTAGATTGTCAGATCTGCTACACAGCCTAAGATATGCCAGGATAAAGCAGCCCCCCCCTCCTTCATTTGGCTTTGATCTCAATATCCCTTAATGAAAAACTGAAAACTGGGAGTTTTATGTTTGTAAATGTATTGGAAAGTAAAATCTAAAAATTCACATGGGCAAAAGTACTGAGACCCTTTGCTATAACACTTGAAATGTATCTTTGGGAGCCTCCATGTTTCTCTTGATCATCTTTGAGCTGTATCTACACCTTGATTGGAGTCCAACTGTGGTAAATTTAGCTGACTGGACATGATTTGGAAAGACAAACTCCTGTCAATAAGTTGAAAATGCATATCAGAGCACAAACCAAGCCAAGACGAGGAATGTACTGCCCGTAGAGCTCAGAGACAGAATTGTGTGGAGGCACAAATCTGGAGAAGGGTATAAAAGGGTACAAACAACTTCTGCTGCATTTAGAGTTCCCAAGAGCACAGTGGTCACCGTATTTCTTAATCGGAAGAAGTTTGAAATAACCAGGACTCTTCCTAGTGCTGGCTGCCCCACCAAACTAAGTTATAAAGGGAGAAGGGCCTTGGTAAGAGAGGCGACCAAGAAGCTAATGGTCACTCTGAATGAGCTCCAAAGATCCTGCATGCAGAAGGGAGAATCTTCCAGAAGGTCAGGCATCACTGCAGCAATCGGGGCTTTATGGCAGAGTGGTCAAAAGAAAGCCTCATTAAAAGACATATGAAAGCACCTAAAGGACTCTCAGACTGTGAGAAACAAAATTTTCTGGCCTGTTGAAACCAAGATTGAACGTATTGTCCTCAATTCGAGGTGTGATGTCTGGGGGAAACCAGACTCTGCTAATTTTAACCCTACAGTGCATCATGCTGTGGGGGTGTTTTTCAGCGACTGAGATAGGGAAGCTGGTCAAGTATGAGGGAAAGCTGAATGGAGCAAAGTACAGAACTATTCTTAATGAAATCCTGGACCAGAGTGCTCTGGACCTCAGACTGAGCTGGAGGTTCACCTTCCAACAAGACAATTACTGTTGGCACACAGCCAAAAGAACACGGTAGTGGCTTAGGGAGAACTTTGGGAATGTCCTTGAGTTGCCCAGCCAGAGCCCTAATTTGAACCCAATCGAACATCCCTACAACAGGTTTTAAAGACCTGAAATAAACTTAGATTTTTTTAAATTTCAAGTGCATGACCTTTTTTTCATTCGTTTTTGAAGCTGTCTAGAATTATTGTCTTACAAGTGGCCTATGGACTGTCCCTCCTACGCTGGGAATGCGGATAGCATGGGTTCACACTGAAGATTATATATATTTATATATTGTAAGAGAAAAATAAAAAGGAAATAAATATAAGAACAGGACTAGATGAACCATGTGTTTTTTTTTCTGCTCTTTGTCTTCAATGAAATATGTAAAAGTATGTATCAGGTGGGAAGAAGAAACTAGATATCGATGCTTTCAGGTTAAGTTTATTCACAAATATTCTTCATGTGTATTTTTATTTTATTTTAAACTCGTATTATTCCATCGTCATACATACAGGTCAAGCTAAATTCATTAAAAAGGCAGTTATTCTATTATAAAGTTACATAATCAGGTAAGATCATAAAACATGCCACTTCAATAAAACATTTTGTAGACAAAACAGAAAAACTAAATTCAATTGTAAAGCATAGAAAAAGGTCCTTTAGGCAAGAGTTACGAAATTAGTGATTTACTCTGCTATAGTCTAGCAGGCTTAAAGGGGTTTTCCGGGCTTTACTACGGTGTGTGGGTGTATGTGTGTCTTTTTTATTTGGACTCTTCTGACCCATTTTCACCATGTAAACAAATCCCTCCCTTTATATCTTGTGTGTAGCACTTCCTGTTGCTGTATCCAACCAAACCCTTGATGCACTTCTCCTATCTCTACAACTGCCCCTAACCACGCCCAACTAGTGTGAAGCTCCTCCCACCTAGCTAGTTACATAGACACTACCCTATCACTTCCCCTAAAACCAAACTAGTTTATAGCTCCTCCCACCAGCTGGTTACATAGACACTCCCGTATCACCCAACTAGTTTATAGACCCTCCCACCCAGCTAGTTACATAGACACTCCTCTATCACTGCCCCTAACACCCAGCTAGTTTATAGCCCCTCCCACCAGCTAGTGACATAGACACTCCCCTATCACTGCCCCTAACACCCATCTCGTTTATAGCCCCTCCCACCAGCTAGTTACATAGACACTCCCCTATCACTGCCCCTAACACCCATCTCGTTTATAGCTCCTCCCACCAGCTAGTTACATAGACACTCCCCTATCATTGCCCCTAACAAAATCCAGCTAGTTTATAGCTCCTCCCACCAGCTAGTTACATAGACACTCCCCTATCACTGCCCCTAACAAAATCCAGCTAGTTTATAGCTCCTCCCACCAGCTAGTGACATAGACACTCCCCTATCACTGCCCCTAACACCCAGCTAGTGTATAGCTCCTCCCACCCAGTTAGTTACATAGACACTCCCCTATCACTGCCCCAAACAACTCCCAGCTAGTGTATAGCTCCTCCCACCCAGTTAGTTACATAGACACTCCCCTATCACTGCCCCTAACAACATCCAGCTAGTTTGTAGCCACTCCCACCAGCTAGTTACATAGACACTCCCCTATCACTGCCCCTAACAACTCCCAGCTAGTGTATAGCTCCTCCCACCAGCTAGTTACATAGACACTCCCCTATCACTGCTCCTAACACCCAGCTAGTGTATAACTCCTCCCACCCAGTTAGTTACATAGACACTCCCCTATCACTGCCCCTAACAACATCCAGCTAGTGTATAGCTCCTCCCACCAGCTAGTGACATAGACACTCCCCTATCACTGCCCCTAACACCCAGCTAGTGTATTACTCCTCCCACCCAGTTAGTTTCATAGACACTCCCCTATCACTGCCCCTAACAACATCCAGCTAGTGTATAGCTCCTCCCACCAGCTAGTTACATAGACACTCCCCTATCACTGCCCCTAACAACATCCAGCTAGTGTATAGCTCCTCCCACCAGCTAGTGACATAGACACTCCCCTATCACTGCCCCTAACACCCAGCTAGTGTATTACTCCTCCCACCCAGTTAGTTTCATAGACACTCCCCTATCACTGCCCCTAACAACATCCAGCTAGTGTATAGCTCCTCCCACCAGCTAGTTACATAGACACTCCCCTATCACTGCCCCTAACAACATCCAGCTAGTGTATAGCTCCTCCCACCAGCTAGTTACATAGACACTCCCCTATCACTTCCACTCTTGCTGCTTTGACACATCAATGGACATAAAATCCACAGCCCAGAACGGGAGAAAGGAGCAATAAAGGGAAAAGAAAATGCACAGCTACCTTCATAAATGATTGTTGTAAAGGATGTTGATGCAAACCGGAAAACCCCTTTAAGGCCTAGGTCAAGTGCTTCACACTTGTTAGGCTACTTTCACACTTGCTGCAGGACGGATCCGACAGGCTGTTCACCATGTCGGATCCGTCATTCCGCTATTTCGCCGTGCCACCGCTTCGTCCCCATTGACTATAATGGGGACGGGGGCGGAGCTCCGGCGCAGCACGGCGAAAACCGCCGGACTAAAAAGTCGGACATGCAGGACTTTAGTCCTGAGGCCTTCGCCGTGCTGCGCCGGAGCTCCGACCCCGTCCCCATTATAGTCAATGGGGACGGAGCGGCGGTCCGGCGAAATAGCTGAAGGACGGATCCGACATGGTGAACAGCCTGTCGGATCCGCCCTGCCGCAAGTGTGAAAGTACCCTTAGTAACCTCATTTTCAGGCACTGGAAACCCGAGTCCACATCTAAACAAGGGGCCAGTAAACGGTAGCATACTCAGAACGCTGTGTCAGGTTCCCAGAAAAGAGCAGTGACAAAAGGGATCAGAGTTCCATCAATAGCCTGAGATCAGAGAGCACAGATTAATGTGATCTTCTCCATGTACAGTGCCTTGCAAAAGTATTTTTTCATGTTTTAGTGCCTCACAACCTGGAATTAACATGAATTGTTTGAGGATTTGCATCATTTAATTTACAGAACATGACCACAACTTTGAAGATGTTTTTTTTTTTTTTTTTTTTATTGTGAAGCAAACAACAAATAGGACAAAATAACAGAAAAAGTTAATGTGCATAACTATTCACCCCCCTAAAGTCAATACTTTGTAGAGCCACCTTTTGCGGCAATCACAGCTCCAAGTCGCTTTGGATAAGTCTCTTTGAGCTTGCCACATCTTACCACTGGGATTTTTGCCCATTCCTCCACGCAAAACTGCTCCAGCTCCTTCAAGTTGGATGGTTTGCGCTTGTGAACAGCAATCTTTAAGTCTGACCACAGATTTTCTATTGGATTGAGATCTGGGCTTTGACTAGGCCATTCCAACACATTTACATGTTTCCCCTTAAACCACTCAAGTGTTGCTTTCCAGTGTGTTTGGTCATTGTCCTGCTGGAAGGTGAACCGCCGTCCTAGCCTCAAATCACGCACAGAGTGGTACAGGTTTTGGTCAGGAATTTCCCTGTATTTAGCATCATCCATCTTTCCCTCAACTCTGACCAGTTTCCCAGTCCCGGCTGCTGAAAAACATCCCTACAGCATGATGCTGCCACCACCATGTTTCACTGTGGGGATTGTGTTCTTTGGGTGATGTGATGTGTTGGGTTTGCGCCAGACATGGCGTTTTCTTTGAGTGTCGAAAAGTACAATTTTAGTCTCATCAGACCAGAGCACCTTCCTCCATACATTTTGGGAGTCCCCCACATGCCTTTTTCGCAAACTCACAACGTGCCTTATTGTTTTTAGCTGAAAGTAATGGCTTTCTTCTGGCCACTCTGCCATAAAGCCCAACTCTATGGAGGGTGCAGCTTATTGTACAGATACTCCAGTCTCTGCTGTGGAACTCTGCAGCTCTCTGATTATTGCCCTCCTTGCCCGGTTCGTGAGTCTTGGTGGGCAGACATTTGGTTAAGATAGATTTGATGGTGCTTCTGGGGATCATCAAAGATTTGGATATTTTTTTATAACCTAACCTTTACTTGTACTTCTCAACAACATTGTCCCTTGTTTGGAGAGTTCCTTGGTCTTCATGGCAGTGTTTGGTTAGTGATGCCTCTTGCTTAGGTGTTGCAGCCTTTAGGGCCTTTCAAAAGAGGTGTGTATATGTAATTACAAATCATGTGACACTTAGATTGCACACAGGTGGACATTATGTCATTAATTATGTGACTTCTGAAGGTAATTGGTTGCACCAGAGCTTTTTATGGGCTTCCTAACATAGGGGGTGAATACATACGCACATGCTAAATTTCTGTTTTCTGTTTCTAAACAATTGTTTTATTTATATATTTTGTGTTCTGATCCATCACATAAAATTCAGATTAACAAAACATTGAACTTAAGGCTGTAATGTAACAAAATACGAAAATACTTTTGCAAGGCACTGTATCTAGGTCATAACAGAATGTCATTTTCACTGCATTTCACCTTTAATTAAAATATAGCAAATGTAATAATACAACAGTGTGTACCAACAGGATAATCTTTGGTTCCAAAAAACTCAAGGCCTAGAAAGAAACTTGCATTGAAGAACGCAGAGTAAAAGATAAAGAGGAAAAACACTTTATTATGTGCCAATTCTGAATAAAATCTGAACCACTGCAGTTTGTCAGGCCTATTTGAAGGGCACTGGTCAGCAGATTTGTTGTCCTATTGTATATGCGCCTGGCAGCTGAAGGCATCTGCATTGGTCCCATGTTCAATATGTGCCCGCATTGATGAGAAAAACAAAGTCTTAATATGTGCAAATGACCCTCTAGGAGCAACAGAGGTGTTGCCATTGCACCTAGAGGCTCTGCTTTCTCTGTAACTGCCGTGTCCTCTGCACTTTGATTGATATGGCCAGGCAGGGAAAAGGTCATCACACCTTGTCCTTTCAATCAAAGTGCAGAGGGCACTGCAGTTGCAGAGAGAGCAGAGCCTCTAGGTGTAACAGCAACGCCCCTGTTGCTCTTGGAGGCTCATTCGCATGTATTAAAAAAATCTATTTCTCAGCAATGTGGGCACATATGAACATGGGACCAACACAGATGCCTTCATAGGTACAAATCTGCTGATAGACGCCCTTTAAGTGTCTGCAGATAGGACCTCATGATACGCCTACAGGGTCAATTTAAAACAGAGGTTGTAACGTGACAAAGAGAAGCATGTCACTGACTTGCGGTATAAACGGAGTATATACAACTATAAAAGATAGCTGCATATCTTCATACAAATCAGCAACCAGTACAAAGTAATACACCCACACTTGTGGCTGAAATGTCAGTTACCAGGCCACGGAGTGCCTGCATTGTACCTGTAGTTCACAACCGGGAAGTTACATAAACGTGGCCATTGCTTCTGCCATTTATTTTCATTAAATAATTGTATTGCACTATTCATAATAATGCATAGCACATAAAAAAACTAATCTGCAGCAGGACAACTTGTCCCCAAATCTGCAGCTCAGCCCAGTGAGCGGTAGAGCACAACTCCTTCCAATAATATTACGAGCAGTACTAGAAACGCTGCTACATTCAAGTTTAATGGATATTTCTGATGTCATCATCTCTCCGCGGAAGGAAACGTATTGCCTTAACCCCCTGAAAACTCTGAAGGGCGCGCTGCTGAAATAAGACTAGCTGGAGGCAGCTGAAGGTAGGGATTACGGCAATGAGAACCCCGACTATTAGATTGCTTAGGGAACCTTTCCTAGGAGGACTTTACTTTCAGGGTTCATTTAAAAAGCTGCACCTGAGATCTGTGCTCTCTTCAATTTTTATTTTTTTGTGAAAAAAGAATAAAGATTGGTTACCTGTAGAAGAACACCTTTATTGCTGTCAAGATAAATTCCTGAGATATGTATCTATGTAGAAGTGAACTCAGACTTGGATACAAGTCTCTTCTAGGCCTCACGTACACAATTGTATGTATTTTGCGCTTCCCAAACCGCAGATCTGCTAAAAAATGGATACCAGTCGTGTGCATCCTGCATTTTTTGAGGGTCCCATAGAAAAAAAATGCCTATTCCTGTCCACAAAACAAACAATAATAGGACACGTTCTATTATTTGTGGGACGGGCACATGGATGACACTGCGGTTCAGGCGTGGACCAAAAATACAGCCGTGTGCATGAGGCCTTATTGTAGTGTTATTACTGCTAGAAGCCTTGCATTTATCTTCATTGCCTGAAAGAGGACCTGTCACCTCTCCTGACATGCCTGTTTGAGAAACTACTTGCATCCCCCATGTGGAGAATCTATTCTTATGGCTCTATAATGTGCCATTCCTCTATTACTACTGCAAGAAGTCATGAATGACTTCCCAGCAGTCTGCAACAAAGGTCTAGATGGGTGTTACCAGTTGGGGGAGGGGGGTGCCCCTGCAGGGTTGGACACTGGCAGCACTATGGATAACGTCAGACTATACAGATACACCCCCCCCCCCCCCAACTGGTAACACTGGACCTTCATCACAAACTGCTGTCAATTCATTCAGAACTTCTAGAACAGGCATGCTCCACCTGCGGCCCTCCAGCTGTTGCAAAACTACAACTCCCAGCATGCCCGAACAGCCTACAGGTATTAGCCTACAGCAGGGCATTGTGGGAGTTGTAGTTTCACAACAGTTGGAGGGCTGAAGGTTGAGCATGCCTGTTCTAGAAGGAGTAATAATGGAATGGTCTAACAGAGCCATAAGAATAGATGCTTCAGGATTGTTATTACATGGGGGGGGGGGGGGGGGATACAAGCAGTTACTAAAATAGACATGTTAGAGGTCCTCTTTAACATCAAATATTAGTAATATTTACCTCTCTTTATTCAGATTCAACTTAGGGTCCATTCACACGTCCGTAATTTGGGTCCGCATTCGTTCCGCAATTTGCAGACCCATTCACTTTCAATGGGGCTGGAACGGATGCAAATCCACATTTCCTGGATCTGCATCCGTTTTTTCGGGATCCACATCCGTTTTTTCGGGATCCGCAATTTTGTTCCTGGAAAAAATAGAACATGTCCTATTCTTGTCCGCAATTGCGGACCAGAAAAGGCATTTTCTATTATAGTGTCTGTGATGTGTGGATCCGCAAATTGCGGACCGCACATTGCAGGTGTCCGTGTTTTGCGGATCCGCAAAACACTTACGGACGTGTGAATGGACCCTTATTCTGGTGACATCTCTGCAATCCAGAAAAAGACAGGTTGTTCTGTCTAGCTGCCATCTGCATTGTGTGGCATGTGAAGGATCCAGAGACCACCAAGGTCTCTGGAGTGGGAGTGATTTTGTAAGTGGCAGTGGCTTAGCCATAGGGATTATGGATTCATGTACGGTAGGTCACTGTACAAAAGTTACAGTGAGAAGCTGATGAGTAACGGAGAACATGATTGCATAGTGTGCTTTATGATTTTAGTCAAATATTACAATTGTACAAGTTAGCGTTTCATTTAACTATATTGCAAACGTCTGAAAGGAGGAAATCCGTATTGTTTGGTATATCCCATGAAGAAATATACGAGTTCACGATCTACACATTTAAAGTAACTAAATGAGCAGATAGCCTCATCGTTTAGACATCATGTATTGCCATATATACAAATATATATTAGAGATACCTTCAATTTCCCATTATCTTGTGCATATCACTAATGCATTGTAATGTGCTCCTACTTCTTTTAGTGGTGGCCAGTTGTGTTTTCGTAGATGTGCACGTAGAAGGGCTTTCCGGGGGTTCAAAGAAGCAAAATGAAGCAGCAGATGTCCACAAGTACATGCTCCAATGGCCGCCCACCAGTCTGTGTTCTAAGGTTGGAAGTAGGGGCATATGCTATACCTACTGGCACCACCAGTGAGTGGGCAGGGATTGACTGCCTTTTTGTTTCTTTGGACTCTCAGATAACCTTAACACATTGGACCAGCCATCAAAATACCCAAGGACAGAAGCTGAAAGTGACCAGGATCGGAGGAATGACAAACTGAAAACCTAATTATGTTGGGGTATGGACACATTTCACCTCTCCACACACGAAGGTCCTGACGCACTTTTCTAGTCATTGGCCTTTTCGGCTTCTGCAGGACCTCTAATAATCCTCCTGATGCCTCTCTTTCCAGCTGGGCCCTTGGGCTTTGCAAAATTTTGCTTGTGTGCATGCTGCTTTGGGTGCACTTCATCATAGAGGAAATCCGATGTCAGTTCATCTCCATTATCTATTTCAATCTGTGCAAATAAAATGGGAACACTTACTTTACCAATGTGCAATACACCTCATGTTACATTGTAATTTACCAGTAATAGTAAACATGTTTGACAATCCTGGAAATGTAACCATTTTTTCTAATATTCATACTATCGCATTTTATGGCAGAGGCCTTATGTTACAGCTTAGTGAATGGGATTAAACAAACAATTCAGTGACATTTTTCCAAGTGGGATAAACACATTTTCAATAAATATTGTCCTAGATCTGTGATGGCTAACCTCCGGCACACCAGCTGTGGTAAAACTACAAATCCTAAGATCCCAAATACACTTAGAACTCAATAGAAATGAATGGAGCATGCTGGGTAGTTTCACCACAGCTGGAGGTTAGCCATCACTGTCCTAGATTAATTTTCTACAATGGTTTCTCACCAAGTTACATATGTCCACCATTAAGGTTTACTGGGATTTTGATACTGATGGCCTATACGTAAAGAAGTTCTCCGGGAATTAAGAAAATAAAAATACTTAAATATTACTTTATTATAAATATATTCTCAAATACCTTTCATTATTTATAATGGCTCATTTTGTCTGGGGAGCAATCATCAGGGGAAACAAAATGGCCTCTGTCCCATTAGTTCACACAAAACCTGTCCTAATCACACATGAGGACAAGTTTCTTTACAACACTGAGGTAAAGAGCTGTCTCATCCTCCTCTCTGCTTGTCAGGGATTATGATCCTGAATAAAGGTGATAAGAACTTTAGCTGAATCTCTGGGGAATTTAGTTCATGAGGAGACATGAAGTACAGAGAGGACGGACAGGATAGACTGTGGTAATGTGGGGCTGTAAACAAGTGCTGCTGCTCATTATCCACACCTCACCCTCCTCTCATGTCTCCTCATCATCTCCATTCCCACAGAGATTCACCTGTATTCAGGATCATGATTCCTGACAAGCAAAGCAGAGAGGAGGATGAGGCAGCACTATGGCTCATTGTGGTGAAGTAACTTGTCCTCCTATGTGATTAGGACAGGTTTTGTGAGTACTGATAGGACAGCGGCCATTTTATTTCTCCTAATGATTGCTCCCTAGACAAAACAAGCCATTCTCAGTAATGAAAGGTATTTGTGAATATATTTATTATAAAATAATAAATATTTAAGAATTTAAATTTTTTAATTCCTGGAGAACCCCTCTAAGATAGACCATGAATTTCAGATCAGTGGACATATTTATAATGTCTATGCAATTTTTCTAAAAAAATAATAATTATGGTCTATCTGGTTGGTTTTGTGTCCAGTTTGCGAAACAGAACAAACTGGATCCGGCATGAAAATCAATGTAAGTCAATGGTGCCGGATCGTTTTTTTTTTTGGTCAGTGAGAAAAAACAGGATACGGCACCCTTTGACTTACAATGATTTTCATACCGGATCTGGTTTCTTCAGTTTTGATCTAATACAACCGGATCCAGCCATGCATACGGGTGTATTAAATGGCACGGATCCATTTAATCCATCAACAACGCAGATGTGAAAGTCGCCTTATTTTCTTTTATGAAATGGTACAATGTCCTGTGATCTATTCTGTATAAAATATGGTTCTGAGATCTGCAAATCATTGCTTTCTGCTTTTATTTACATTTTACACAGTCACAACTTTTTTCGAATTGGGGTTGCATTGCTTTTTATTACTTTTGCACAATAAGGCCTCTTGCACACGACCGAATGTATTTTGCGGCCCGCAAAAAATACGGACGATATCCGTGTGCATTCCGTATTTTGCGAACATCTGGCCCCTAATAGAACAGTACTATCCTTGTCCGTAATGCGGACAAGAATAGGACATGTTCTATTTTTTTGCGGAACAGAAATACGGACATACAGAAACGGAGTACACATGGGGTAACTTCCGTTTTTTTTGCGGACCCATTGAAGTGAATGGTTCCAATACGGTCTGCAAAAAAAAAAAAAAAAACAGCCTCGGAAAGAAAATATGTTCGTGTGCAAGAGGCCTAATGGCTTGTTTCATGCAAAAACAAATGGGGTCATTTATAAAACTGGAGCTGTGAAAAATGAACGGTGGCATCTGATTGGTTGCTATGGGCAATTAAGCCAGTTCTACTTTACACCAGTTTGATAAATGACCCCAAATATTTTTTATGTCGACACATTCCTAGAGTCAGAACTTCATTTTCCGCCAACGTAACCGTATGTGGGCTTGTTCTTTGCAGGAAGAGATGCAGTTTCATTGGTACCAGCATACATAGGACTTATTGCTGAGAAGTGCTAGCCTGACATAAAACCGATGCAAATACTTCCAAGAATGCAAATGATGGAGGGAACATTACCTTTTTGACAATTTCCATCATTAGTTGGTTTTCAATGACATCTAACAATGGATTCTTGCAGCTGGAATAAAGCATTCGCTCTCGTATACTGCAGTTATACCCAGGCATTGAATAGATAAACACTGAAAAAAGATAATGCAACATATTTATAAGCAGAACATAAAATTCTAGGATGCAGATGATAATTGTAGTTTGCCATTTATCTCCATCATCTGCACCAGATGGTTTGACATGACTACAGCAATATAGCCCAATTCTTTTAATGATTTTTTCCCCCAAGATTTAAAGGGGTATTCTGAAACTTTGATATTGATGATCTATCATCAGGACAATTATGGGGGTTTGACACAGACCAGGCCCACCCCGATCAGCTGTTTGAGGCGGCTTTCTCACAGGTCACCAAACAAGGTGCCGTCCATTGGATAGCGGCTGTGCTTAGTATTGGTTTTCAGCCCCATGACTAATGAATGTGATGTAATTGGCCTAGGAAGAGGCCGCGGCACTCATCGGAGCACCGCGGCACTCATCGGAGCACCGCGGCACTCATCGGAGCTGATCGGCAGGGGTTCCAACATTTGAACCGCTAACCTGTTATTGATGGCATGTCATCAAACTCTTGGAAGACTCCTTTAACCGCCTCCGGACCGCCTAACGCAGGATCGCATTCCGGAGGCGGCAGCCCTGCGCACAGTCACGCATATATGCGTCATCTTGCGAGACGCGAGATTTCCTGTGAACGCGCACACACAGGCGCGCGCGTTCACAGGATCGGAAGGTAAGCGAGTGGATCTCCAGCCTGCCAGCGTCGATCGTTCGCTGGCAGGCTGGAGATGCGATTTTTTTAACCCCTAACAGGTATATTAGACGCTGTTTTGATAACAGCGTCTAATATACCTGCTACCTGGTACTTTGGTGGTCCCTTTTGTTTGGATCGACCACCAGAGGACACAGGTAGCTCAGTAATAAGTAGCACCAAGCACCACACTACACCCCCCCCTGTCACTTATTAACCCCTTATTAACCCCCTGATCACCCCATATAGACTCCCTGATCACCCCCCTGTCATTGATCACCCCCCTGTAAGGCTCCATTCAGACGTCCGTATGATTTTTACCGATCCACTGATACATGGATCGGATCCGCAAAACACATACGGACGTCTGAATGGAGCCTTACAGGGGGGTGATCAATGACAGGGGGTGATCACCCCATATAGACTCCCTGATCATCCCCCTGTCATTGATCACCCCCTGTCATGGATCACCCCCCTGTAAGGCTGCATTCAGATGTCCGTATGTTTTTTACGGATCCACGGATACATGGATTGGATCCGCAAAACACAGACGTCTGAATGGAGCCTTACAGGGGGGTGATCACACCATATAGACTCCCTGATCACCCCCCTGTCATTGATCACCCCCCTGTAAGGCTCCACTCAAACGTCCGTATGTTTTTTACGGATCCACGGATACATGGATCGGATCCGCAAAACACATACGGACATCTGAATGGAGCCTTACAGGGGGGTGATCACCCCATATAGACTCCCTGATCACCCCCCTGCCATTGATCACCCCCCTGTCATTGATCACCCCCCTGTAAGGCTCCATTCAAACGTCTGTATGTTTTTTACGGATACACGGATACATGGATCGGATCCGCAAAACACATACGGACATCTGAATGGAGCCTTACAGGGGGGTGATCAATGACAGGGGGGTGATCACCCCATATAGACTCCCTGATCACCCCCCGTCATTGATCACCCCCCTGTAAGGCTCCATTCAAACGTCCGTATGTTTTTTACGGATCCACAGCTACATATATCGGATCCGCAAAACACATACGGACATCTGAATGGAGCCTTACAGGGGGGTGATCAATGACAGGGGGGTGATCACCCCATATAGACTCCCTGATCACCCCCCTGTCATTGATCACCCCCCTGTAAGGCTCCATTCAAACGTCCGTATGTTTTTTACGGATCCACGGATACATGGATCGGATCCGCAAAACACATACGGACATCTGAATGGAGCCTTACAGGGGGGTGATCAATGACAGGGGGGTGATCACCCCATATAGACTCCCTGATCACCCCCCTGTCATTGATCACTGTGGCGAAACCAACCTCGCCACTGGGTTTTGGAGAGGCCTGTTTAAAAGCCTCTTGCCTCAGGATTATGGCCCATACTAACTTTTAAACCCCTGAACCTATTCAAGTGAATTTTGGATAGGTTTGTCCCCAAGTTATACTGTTTAAATTGATGTAAGTTATATGTATTGACAATGTAAACTCACAAAGTTGTAACAATTTATAATAAGTGTAACTTGTCAGCTTGGGAGGAATATGCTGGGTGTGTTTCTATTGTGCCATTGTCCCATTGTGTGTTTAAATGGTGATGTCTGTCCTGTTGTATCCACATGTGTTTTGGCGATTTCCCTTTGTCCTGAGAGATAATTGGATTGCTCCTCGGTTGTCTCCGGGACAGAGAGGAGGAAACCATGATGCATTGTGGGGATATGTTGTATCTGTCCTGTGTCGCAGTCTCCCTTCTGGTCCTCTGGGGGCGTGAACGATTGGTTGCTGTACTTACATTGTATGTGTTGTAAATTACTGATTGGTTGTATTTCAAACCCCTGTGGGCAGTACTATGTTTGTGGTTTATGAATAAAAGAGGCTGTACTTGAAGTACAGTCAGACCACTGCTTGACCCTCAACACGGAGCCTTGTCTCGTTCTTGGGGGGATTTACTGTATGCTGTTAGAGACTGATTGTCAGGAGTGTAAGCTGATTCCTGTTCGTCTGCTAGCAGCTATTCGTGAGGTTCCAGTTTGGAGTGCTATTTTGTATCCAGTTCGGGAGTTTGGTGTTCTGCAGTAGCTGTGCCTGTCTCTCAGAAAGGGGCCTATCGTCTAAACGGATTTTAACCCCTTGTCTGCTGAAACGGTCCGTTACAATCACCCGCCTGTAAGGCTCCATTCAGACATTTTTTTGGCCCAAGTTAGCGGAAATTATTATTTTTTCCTTACAAAGTCTCATATTCCACTAACTTGTGTCAAAAAATAAAATCTCACATGAACTCACCATACCCCTCACGGAATCCAATTTTTTTGACATTTATATTCCAGACTTCTTCTCACGCTTTAGGGCCCCTAGAATGCCAGGGCAGTATAAATACCCCACATGTGACCCCATTTCGGAAAGAAGACACCCCAAGGTATTCCGTGAGGGGCATATTGAGTCCATGAAAGATTGAAATTTTTGTCCCAAGTTAGCGGAAAATAAATAAATAATCAATTTCCGCTAACTTGTGCCAAAAAAAATAAAAAATTCTATGAACTCGCCATGCCCCTCATTGAATACCTTGGGGTGTCTTCTTTCCAAAATGGGGTCACATGTGGGGTATTTATACTGCCCTGGCATTTTAGGGGCCCTAAAGCGTGAGAAGAAGTCTGGGATCCAAATGTCTAAAAATGCCCTCATAAAAGGAATGTGGGCCCTTTTACCCACCTAGGCTGCAAAAAAGTGTCACACATCTGGTATCACCGTACTCAGGAGAAGTTGGGGAATGTGTTTTGGGGTGTCATTTTACATATACCCATGCTGGGTGAGATAAATATCTTGGTCAAATGCCAACTTTGTATAAAAAATTGGGAAAAGTTGTCTTTTGCCGAGATATTTATCTCACCCAGCATGGGTATATGCCCATCAGCGAATACCTTGGGGTGTCTTCTTTCCAAAATGGGGTCACTTGTGGGGTAGTTATACTGCCCTGGCATTCTAGGGGCCCTAATGTGTGGTAAGTAGTTTGAAATCAAAATCTGTAAAAAATGGCCGGTGAAATCCGAAAGGTGCTCTTTGGAATGTGGGCCCCTTTGCCCACCTAGGCTGCAAAAAAGTGTCACACATGTGGTATCTCCGTACTCAGGAGAAGTTGGGCAATGTGTTTTGGGGGGGTCATTTTACATATACACATGCTGGGTGAGAGAAATATCTTGGCAAAAGACAACTTTTCCCATTTTTTTATACAAAGTTGGCATTTGACCAAGATATTTATCTCACCCAGCATGGGTATATGTAAAATGACACCCCAAAACACATTGCCCAACTTCTCCTGAGTACGGAGATACCATATGTGTGACACTTTTTTGCAGCCTAGGTGGGCAAAGGGGCCCACATTCCAAAGAGCACCTTTCGGATTTCACCGGCCATTTTTTACACATTTTGATTTCAAACTACTTCGCACGCATTTGGGCCCCTAGAATGCCAGGGCAGTATAACTACCCCACAAGTGACCCCATTTTGGAAAGAAGACACCCCAAGGTATTCGCTGATGCGCATAGTGAGTTCATGGAAGTTTTTATTTTTTGTCACAAGTTAGTGGAATATGAGACTTTGTAAAAAAAAAAAAAAAAAAAATCATCATTTTCCGCTAACTTGTGACAAAAAATAAAAAGTTCTATGATCTCACTAAGCCCATCAGCGAATACCTTAGGGTGTCTACTTTCCGAAATGGGGTCATTTGTGGGGTGTTTGTACTGTCTGGCCATTGTAGAACCTCAGGAAACATGACAGGTGCTCAGAAAGTCAGAGCTGCTTCAAAAAGTGGAAATTCACATTTTTGTACCATAGTTTGTAAACGCTATAACTTTTACCCAAACCATTTTTTTTTAATCAAAGACATGTAGAACAATAAATTTAGAGAAAAATTTATATATGGATGTCGTTTTTTTTGCAAAATTTTACAACTGAAATTTCACTTGCAAAAAAAACAACATCCATATATAAATTTTTCTCTAAATTTATTGTTCTACAAGTCTTTGATTAAAAAAAAATGTTTGGGTAAAAAAAAAATGGTTTGGGTAAAAGTTATAGCGTTTACAAACTATGGTACAAAAATGTGAATTTCCGCTTTTTGAAGCAGCAAAAAAAGTAAAAATGTCAGCAGCAATGAAATACCACCAAATGAAATCTCTATTAGTGAGAAGAAAAGGAGGTAAAATTCATTTGGGTGGTTAGTTGCATGACAGAGCAATAAATGATGAAAGTAGTGTAGTGCAGAAGTGTAAAAAGTGGCCTGGTCATTAAGGGTGTTTAAGGTAGGGGGGCTGAAGTGGTTAAGCTAGGGGGGCTGAGGTGGTTAAACTTATCTCCTATCCACATGACAGGTGATAAGTGTCTGATCAGCAGGAGCTGAATGCTGAGACTCCCCTCCGAATATGAAAACAGGGGACCTGTGTTCCCCTGCATGAATGGAGTAAACTATGTGCTATGATAGATTAAACAAAAAAGCTATAAATCTGTTGAATTCATTCTTAGTTACCTACTGTAGAAAGGAAAAGCATTTGAAATGATTGATAGTGAAAGCAAACAGAGTACCTATGGAATCCAAGTAATCCCCTTCATGGGAATGCTTATACAGGAAGAAGTGGTAACGTGCCGCATCCTTTGGAACTCTTGCTGGCAAGTCCTTCACTTCTGTGTACGCAGTATTCGCCAACACAATGGTTTCATTTTTTATATCAATTTTCTGTGAAGCCATAAATAAATATGTAAACATGAAGCATAGTTAAATACCTGACATGACATGCATTTGGCTTCAACTGCCGCCTTTACATATTTGCTGACAGACATACACAAAAAGACGTGCCTGGAAAGCTTTACATTCATAATTGCCATGTCCCATGCTGTATATTTGCATGAACAGCACATACATCTGTGCAAATAAGGAAATAGTAAGGTTGACAAGTCGTGCTTTACCTGATGATTGAACAGAAAGCCTCCAGTTCGAATTAGCAACTGTAAAATACGGCAGCAAAGCATCAATATCAGGCTACGTGACTAAGGGTACTTTCACACTAGCGGTTTTCTTTTCCGGCATTGAGTTCCGTCACAGGGGATCAATACTGGAAAAGGACTGATCAGGTTTATCCTAATGCATCTTGAATGGAGAGCAATCCGTTCATAATGCATCAGTTCAGTCCCTCTTATGTTGTTTGGCCGGAGAAAATACGGCAGCATGCTGTCGTTTTCTCTCCGGCATTCCGGCAAAAATCCTGAACACTTGCCGGAATGCCAGATCTAGCATTATTTTCCATTGAAATGTATTAGTGCCGGATTCGGTACTAAGTGTTCCAGAAAACCGGTTCCGGTTTCCCGATCTGCGCATGCGCAGACCTTTAAAAATGCGAAAAATAAATAAATACCGGATCCGTTTTTCCGGATGACAACCAAAAAGACGGATCCGGTATTGCAATGCATTTGTCAGACGGATCCGCATCCGGATCTGTCTCACAAATGCATCCGTTTGCGTCCGGATTGCCGGATCCGGTGCCGCGAGTGTGAAAGTACCCTTAGAGAGTGGTGCAAGGTTTTCCTCACTTTGGGTTTATACACTATTTTACAGCTGTTACTGTGGTTGTCATAAGTGAAGGTTTTAGAGTGACAGTTTTATATCAAATTTTGGTAAAATCAGGTTTAAATGCTTTTTTTTTTTTTTTTTTTTAACTGTTAGGTCATCGCTGTGATTTCTGTATTTTTTTTCTTCATTTCTTAACTATTTTTACGTAGATAAGTTAGCTGTACTTATAGTGTTATGGAGTCTTATATTCCACATTTTCAATCATTTCAGATTTAACAGCAAACTGGAGATAACATTTTGAACGGTGGCATCCTGTTATGTTGTGTGATAAAGAATATTTGACGTCTGTGGTGTTTCTGCTCAGTTAGGGCTCTGAGTACATTAGAATTGTGTATATATTCTTTACACTTCAGTTTTCCCATATCACTGTAGAAAAGCCATTATAGCTCCAGTTACAGGGCAAACCAATACTGTACAGAGATGAATGGAGTGAAGGACACTAAATGATCACAGGGTTAATCCCATTGTTAAAGGGGTAGTGTCACCATTAAATGTTAATTTAATATAATGCAGCATGAAAAACTAGTTCCTTTTGTCATTTACTTTCTGTTATAAAAATGTTCCAGTTATGAGATATTCTTTTTACCTCCCCCTGGTGTTTACTCTGTATAGTAATGTGCATGTCCACCTTTTCAGATGGTCACACGTGCTCAGTTCCATCCATTTGCCACCAGCCATGTCTAATGGTTGAAGCTGTGACAGTTACACAAAGAGAGTTGCAGCAGAAAGGACATGTCCCCTGAGCGGCCAGCTTGAAGAGCATCAAGCAGAGCAATAAATGAGGAGATCTCTGGATCCATGTGAGGTACAGGGCTGGTTCTGGCTTTGCTAGATAAAGATTATCGTGAACCATTTTCATTTTTACATCGGTCATGTTATAACCCCTTTAATATAGGAAACAGTTCTATAACTTCCATCATTATTTCCATTGTCTTTATTTAGTGGTGTTTACACAGAGATTAAGAAAGAGAAAGGGGAAGTGTAACTGTCACTGCTACGTCACCATTACTGGTTATCTTCCAAAACCCAACATATGTTCGACCAAGATAACTTAGGTTTGGCAAAAGTCCTCACACAAGAGAACTTATAAGCCACTAATCACACTAGAATAAATCATATCACTTACTAACAGCCTTTGTGAATGGTGATCAATGCACTATAGAATAATAATAATGTACATTTACGTATAGTCTTAGGACACACAGTATATAATTGTGCACATGTGTCTAAGATCAGGTACACAATAGCAATGAAATACATCAGAATGTCCCCACTTCTGAATGAGGGAAAAGCAGAAACCTGTTCATCTAGATTTAAAGGGGTTTTTTCCTACAATAACAATGTATTCCTATTCACAAGATAGGGGAATAAGCATCTGATTGGTGCAGTATGACTGCTGGCAACAGGGGTCCCATGTCCCTGTATGTATGGAGCAGCAAGTTGTAAGGGGTTCTCTGAGAATTAAGAAAGTGAAAAAACGTATATATTAGTTTATTATAAATACATTCCCAAATACCTTTCATTAGTTATAATGTCTCATTTTGTCTGGGGAGCAATTATTAGAAGAGATAAAATGGCTGCTGTCCTATTAGTACATACAAAACCTGTCCTAATCACACAGCAGGACAAGTTATTTCACCACACTGAGGTAAAGCGCTGCTTCATCCTCCTCTCTGCTTGTCAGGGATTTTGATCCTGAATACTGCTGATAAGAACTTTAGCTGAATCTCTGTAGGAATGGAGATCATTAGGAGATGGCTGTACAGGCAGGACGGACAGGACAGACTATGGTAAGCTGGGGCTGTGGTAATGGAGACTGCATACAAGAGCTGCTGCTTTTTAGCCACATCCTCACCATCCTCTCTGTACTTCATTACGTCTCCTCATGAACTCCATTCCTACAGAGATTCAGCTGAAGATCTTATCAGCTGTATTCAGGATCATAATCCCTGACAAGCAGAGAGGAGGATGAGGCAGCTCTTTAGCTCAGTGTTGTGAAGTAACTTGTCCTGCTGTGTGATTAGGACAGGTTATGTGTGTACTAATAGGATGGCAGCCATTTTTTATTTCCCCTGATGATTGTCCCCAGTCAAAATGTGACTTTATAACTAATGAAAGGTATTTGGGAATATCGTTATAATAAAGTAATATATAAGTATTTTCTGTCTTTTTTTTTTTTTCACAATTCCCAGATAACCCCTTTAAGCATGCATGCTGCTGTTCCAGTCACTCTCTAGGGGACAGCTGGAGATATTTACGTACGGCTCTCAGCTATTTCCACCATTAGCTGGCAATAGGGGGTTAAGTCTGTATTGTGGGAAACTTATCACCTATCCAAAGGATATCTGATAAGTGTCTGATTAATTAGGGTCTGACTGCTGGGACCCCCCAGTGTTACCAAGAAAAGGGTCTCATGCTCTCTGATTGAAAGGCACAGTGATCGGGCATGCATGCTCCATTATAAACTCGATGGGACTGCACACTATACTCTATTTAGCAGTCCCATAGACTTTGAATGGAGCTGCTTTGCGCGAGCCTGACCACCACTCCATTCAAATGGAGGATGTGGTTATAGAATACATTTAGCAGTTTCTGAAGTTCTACCAGGCAGCTGCTTGTTTCATCAGCTGACTGATCCATGAATATAAGAATGTCCGACAGCCAATCATATTTTACTCACCAGCTGAACATAGTTTAGCTTCTTATTCTTCAATTGATCCAGAGCCTGGAACGCATCTCTCTCTACTGGAAATGCAACACCTTGAAGAGTCTGGTGTTTAGTGTCTACGGAAACCTCTGTCTGAGTCTGAAAAATGACAAGCAATGATATATACTTTATGACTAAAATTTATTCTGCTGAAATAGGGACTTTCACCAGAAGCCTATATTAGTTGTAGCTACACTGTCCTGTGCTGTTTAGGATAAAGGAAAATACACGATTTTTAAAATTGCAGATAATTCATTTCTATACCTTTTCTAATCGTACAGAATGTGTACACTGTAGCCATATATGCGGTGTATGGATTCTGTGTTCCACAATATGCGCTGCAGTGAGCACCGTACTGGCAGAAGTAGGGTTGTTGCGATACCAACATTTTGATTCAGTTTCGATACCATAAAAAAGTATTGCGATACTCGATACCATTCGAAAGAAATAAACCACCGAAAAAAGCTGCGTGCATTACGCATTTTATGGAACGTCCGGCCCATAATAGAACAATCCAATTCTATTTTTTGGGGGGACAAGGTGACTAAAAAATGGCGAATCGCTCAGTTTTTATTTTATTTTTTTCTGTTCTGGTGTTCACTGCATAGGAGATTTTAAAAATATTTTAATAGTTTGGACTTTTCAGACGTGGCGATATGTTATATGTTTATTTATTGTTTATATATAAAATTGGGAAAGGGGGTGATTTATACTTAATATTTAGTTGTTTTTTTTACTGTTTATGTTTACTGTTTAACTATTTCCCCCCCTTAGGGGCTAGAACCTGGGATCTTTTAATCCCTTGTCCTATTCACCCTAATAGAGCTCTATTATAGGTGAACAAGACTTTACACTCTCCCTGCTGCCCTGTGCAAAGTATACACAGGAGCAGGGAGGTTACCATGGACGGCTTCAGTAGCATCCTGGCTGTCATGGTAACCAATTGGAGCCCCAGGATTACACTTCTGGGGCTCCGATCAGAAGCTGCCACTGCCACCAATGAGGAGGAGGGGAGAGAGGACCCTGTGGCCACTGCCACCAATGATTTTAATACTGGGGAGGGCGCACTGCGCCACCAATGATTTTAATACTGGGGAGGAAGGGGGGGGGGGAAGAAGGGCACACTGCGCCACCAATGTTTTTAATACTGGGGAGGAGGGCGCACTGCCCCACCAATGATAGTTAAGCTTTAATACAGGAGGCGGTGCCGGCAGAATGACATAGCGGGCACCATGCCTCTGACAGGGAGCTGCGATCAGCGGCAGTTAACCCCTCAGGTGTGGCACCTAAGGGGTTAACTGCAGCTAATCGCAGCACCCTGTCATAGAGGCAGAGTGCTGGCTATGTGATTCTGCTGCCTCCTGTATTTGTAGTAGAAGTTAACTTTCATTGGTGGCGCAGCACATCACTGCTCCTGCCTGTGCCCACGCTGCTGAAGCCTGGCATACCATATGGTGTAGGGTAGCCTGCATCAAAGTGCTATGCAGAGGTTTCAGCGGAGCAGACAAAAGCAGGAAAAGTGCTGTGTACCCCTGCCAGTACGGTGCAGTGTAAAGCGGTACACAAAGCCCAAATTTCAGGGGCTTGTTTTGCTAGTAAAACAAATCAATTAATAAAATAAATTACAAAATGTATCTTTAGGGCATTTGTAACAGTATAAAAAAATGTTTAAACATTTAGGTATACTTTAAAAGGGTTATCCAAGAATGGATAATGATGATCTATTCTCAGGAATCATTATGACATCGGTGTGGGTCCGAGTCCTGACACCCGCATCAATCAGCTGTTTCTGGTGAGCACAGCCGGCATTGTCATACAATGTATAGCGGCTGTGCTTGGTATTGCAGCTGAGCCCCATTGACTAGAATTGGGGCTGAGCTGCAATCAGGCCATGTGACTGATTTAAATGGCCTAGGTAGAGCAAATACAAATTCATGTATTAAAGCAGCCTCTGCTTTACTGCTCAACCCCCTGCCAATCTGACACTGATGATCTATCCAGAGGATAGGCCATCAATATAATTTCCCGGATAGCCCCTTCAACTGCAACTCACCTATATAAAGAAAGCTTACAACCAAGCAAAAGCAAACGCAGGCTGTCCCTGGATCAAGACTAAACTATTAGGAAACATACAGTATTTGTAAATTGCAGGGAATATCATTGTAGCAGGAGGCAGTCTATTAGTAAAGATATAATGGGATACAGACAAGGCAGTTAATTAAAAGGATAGTCTCTCATGAAGACAACATCCGGCCATTTGATCTAGGTCCCCTGCTCGTGACCCGCCCTGCATAAAACAGAATGTAGAAGTGGCTCCTGTTCTGGAGGACTTGAGCAGTCCTTGTACAACACAGATGGCCTCCAGGTAATAGACATTACTCCCGAAACAGGCTCTGCTAGGGAAATGACTGGTTGGCCAGTTGGCCGTGGCTGTTGCATAGTGGAAGTTACCCCTGTAATACATGGATTTGTATACCTTCAGGCTAGGCCCGCCAGGGGCAATAAGAGATGCTGATGCTCGTTAGCAGTTGACTAAACTAAATCACCAGCACCGTCATTTTTTTTCTTTACATGGAAACATAGATATAAGGTTTGTCTTTTAAGTCTAGGTTATAGTTAGAATCATTCATTTTACCCAAAATATAGAACATCCCATAGGAATGTACAGAATGCAACTTACCTCATTCAGCCTTATTTGCCGCAGTTCCTCTTCTGATGCAGTAAGAGGGGCGGGAGAGGATCTGCAGACCAAGTATTTATGGTACCCACTAAGCGAAACATCTTCCTGCACACAAAAGTGGTAGTCAATGGTACAATGTACTAAAAATCCTAATACCCTGCATCACAGAGCTAAAGGATTATGGTCATTCTAATTGGGGAGGCATCCGATTTACTGGTGACTGTATTTCCATAGATTACAAGTACCATGGCAAGTAGATGAAGAAAGGATCACATACTGTAGTAAAGGGGTAATATCACTATGATATCCCCTGTATGGTATATGATCATAGAGGAGGGTCCCCCACTCGGTACACCCCTCTGACTGACTACTGTTCTGTGCGCTGTGGGGTTTTGCTCTGGTACACAGGCTACCGGACGCAGTATAGAGGCAATCACAAAGTCTTTGACTTAAACAGTTCGGTGTTTATTCACACATAAGGAAACACAAAATGACCGTTCACAGTCTTGGTGTTTGTTCACACCATGCAATGTCCATATAACAAAATCTTCACCTGGTTAGCAGTCTTTCCCCCAGCCGTCCACAGCAGGCTTTAGGTGCCTGTTTCCCGGCATGCGGCTTTCAAGCGTTTAGCGCGACACCAATTCACAGATCCCAAAACAGAGTATCCACAGCTTCCCTGTCAGATGGAGGGTCACCAACACCCAGCTGAGACTGCTGGCTGGGTTTTATAGGCCAGTAAAAACCCGGCCTGGAGCGTGGGGCCTGCCACCCACCCAGCACTTTGGCTACTCCCAGTAAGAGCCGGCCCGAATCGGCTTTACAGCCATACTAACAACAAACAGTGTCAGTCAGCAGATATAGCAATGGCCCTTACCGGGAATGCAAGAAGCTAGTGAGAGAAAGACACAGGTGCAGGCCCCCCCCTATTCTCCCTCCAACAACGTAGCAGTTTATATGAGAAATCCTGAACTATGCTTTTAAAGGGGTATTCTCATTATAACAGGTTACCCACTAACCACAGGGGATAACTCTCAGATCGGTGTGGGTCCTATCTTCGGCACTTCCATAGAAATGAATGGCGCGGCTGCGCACTTTTTCCATTCAACCACTCCGTCCATTTCTGGGGGGCTCCATGGGGTATGGGGCTCCCGATCTCGTGATCGGTGGCGGTACCAGCAGTAGGACCTCAACGATCTAATAGTTTTCAGCTATCCTGTGGATAGGGGATAACTTGTTATAACTGGAATACCCCTTTAAGTATATGTAATGGAAACATGGCAAAGTATGTGAAATAAATGACACACATGTTTGTATAGCTAGGTGAGAGAAGGGCTCAGCTCGTAGTGAATCTGGTCATGGCATGTTAATAGCAGGAGCCAAGCAGATGGATATGAAGAGCAAATTTGTCAACAGCTTTGGTCACAAAACGCAGGATGATGGGAAGGGGGCACGGTTGAAAACTTTTAGACAGGTTTATAAACCTTTTCTACCCGGCCCGGGCCAGTTTTTACCTTCCTGCCCAGGCCTTTTTTTGCAAAGCCAACATGTCTCACTTTATGTGGTAATGCTTTTACTTATCCAGGCCATTCTGAGTCTGTTTTCTCGTGACACATTGTACTTCACAACAGTGCTAAATTTGAGTCAATATATTGTCCTTTTATTTATAAAAAAAAATCCCAAATTTACCAAAAATTTCTCTATTGGGCTGCCTTCCCTGCCATTGGGTCCCTGTCACAGCAGCTTCCTCCCTCCACACACCCCGCGGTCATCGATGACCACGGCATAGTGAGGGTTAATGCGCCGGCGCATAAAGCAGGGGTCCAGCTAACGGTCTCTTGCAGCTGATCGGCGGGTGCGGCTCCTGCACCCCTCCTACTAGCGCGCCGGGGCACTACGGCGCTGGTCGGGAAGGGGTTAAAGTCAGAAATTGGTGCAAATTTTGCTGCAAATCTAATCATATGTGTGTGTGCATTTTAATAAATTTGGCACAGTTGACTTCAATGTATGAAACATGGGTCATAGTTTGTGGAGATAGATTCAGTAGAAATGTGGAAGTCCGTGCAGTGACTGACGGCTATATTAGCTTTTTTCCTGACCCGATCTGATCCGGTTATGGCCATCTGTATACACCTCTATATAGACTGCTCAGCATCTCATGCTCTATAATATGCTGCCCAGAAATAAAATGTCAGTGTGGCTTTAAATAACGCCAAGTCACTGCCCTCCGTGTTTATGCATCCTGTCAGAAAAGCATCCGGAAGTATCTAATCTGCTGCATAACACCAGGCCAATGACACTTTCCCTAGGTCACACTGCATATAGATCATTTCTTACTGTGAACTATAGACTGGTCTGCTCTCTGTATTTATCTGTATTTATGTATTATTTATGTATTTATCTGTATTCTCTGTATTTATGGCGGGGTTATCGTGCTGACTGCAGCCCTGAATATTGTACAATTCAATATACATGACTGACAATATACATGACTGACAGAAGTGTTAGGACAACCCTCTTTCCTAACTCGGGAACCCAATTTCCCAGTAAGAACGATAGATGCGCTCAAAACTGTGGATGATGGGAAGGGTGGGGTTTGGAGACTTCAATATACTGAAAAAACAACAGTGAAATGCACACAAATATAGAAGCTCAATTATCCACGACTAGGTCACACTTACCTTAGTTGTTCCAAAAATTTCATCTTTTATGTGTCCGCCTCCAAATTCCTTCTTTACAGTTGCCCTAGTTGCGGCATACAACATTTTCTGTCGTACCTAAATGTCCCCAACAAATAATAGGAGCGATCATGACTGGTCAAAATACAATACAGGGCTGTTCTTTTTTTAATAAATCTATTTTTTATTAATGATTTGCTACAAAAGAATATATACGGTACCATACATTATTGCGAGCTAAGTAGTTATATAAAGGTATATAGTAATTATTACAGTTTGAAGAACATTCCAGAATGTTTGAAAGGAACGGGGGGGAGATGGGGAAAATGAAAAGAAAAGAATAAAAGGGGGGAGGAGGAAGGGAACGGGAAATGATAAATTAGCTAGCAACATTTTATAGCACAATGCTCCCCGGTACTAAAAAGTGCAAAACATTTTATAGATTGGTGAACGACCACAGAGTATAGCAACAGAGAAATTTTACATTAAATCATGGCTACATGAACCTAGAAAACCTTGCATGTGAAAAGGTTGCATTACAAAAGGTACTAGAAGTAAAAAGCAACTGACTAGTCTAAATGTCACTGATAGTTCAAGTGTTAGAGGCTACCTCTCTGAGGTGGTGTAGGTTATGAGGGACAATGCCTAATTCCCATTCCATGATCCACGGAAGACTATCCAGGGTTTCTACAACCCTAGAAATTTGTAATGAGACTTAGTAGCCCAGCCTGCCAATTCCTCAATCAGATACATCTGATCAATCTTATCATTCCAATTCTCCAGTGAGGGATGTGAGGCGTTTAACCAGTTTAGACGAATTAACAACCTGGCTGTCTGAATTAAAAGGGTCGGTAAGTCAAACAACGACGGCTGCCACTTTTTTGAGGGGAGCCATAGAGGTACTGATTGAGGAGAGAGCTCTATCGAGGAATTGCAGATCTCATTTATTTTGTGCTCCACTTGGTCCCAAAAAGGGCGAATTAGCGGGCAATACCACATGATGTGGCCTAAGGCGACTCTCTGTCTGCATCTCCAACACAAATCATTGCTTGCAAGACCCATTGAGTTTAAATGGATCATTATACCATCTTGTCATAGTTTTGAAAGAATGTTCCTGCGTTTTTATACACCTGGAAAAAGCATGGGCTCTCAAAAAGATCTGAGCTACCTCTTGTGGAGTGAAGGACCTATCTAGATCTTCTTCCCAAGCTCTTATGAAAGCCGGGGTTACGCCACCCTTTTTGGAAAGCAGCCACATGTAAAGGAGCGAGATACTATGCATCGGTAGCAGGGCTCGAGTCGAGGGGGAACGGGGGGGAACGGGTGGGAACGGCGTTCCTGCACTTTTTTCATGGCAGGAACGCCGTTCCCAAAGTTTCAGGGCAAAAGGACTAGGAAGGAAGCGAAGAATGCTTTATACTCACCGCTTCCTGGTCCTCGGCTGTCGGCTCTGCAGGCTGCGCAGTGCGCACAGGAGTGAGTCGCTCTGTGACGTCACGCTGTGCGCAGCCTTCACAGCACAGCCGACAGCATGAGTAGAGGAACGTCTGCGTCCAGGAGAGGTAAGTGTTTTTTTTTTTTTTCATATATTATGGGCAGTGGGCTGATGAGAGGCACTGGAGGGGGGGGGCTGATGGAGAGGCACTGGGGGGGGGGCTGATGGAGAGGCACTGGGGGGGGGGCTGATGGAGAGGCACGGGGGGGGGGGCTGATGGAGAGGCACTGGGGGGGGGGCTGATGGAGAGGCACTGGGGGGGGGCTGATGGAGAGGCACTGGGGGGGGGGCTGATGGAGAGGCACTGGGGGGGGGGCTGATGGAGAGGCACTGGGGGGGGCTGATGGAGAGGCACTAGGGGGGGCTGATGGAGAGGCACTGGGGGGGGGCTGATGGAGAGGCACTAGGGGGGGCTGATGGAGAGGCACTTGGGGGGGGCTGATGGAGAGGCACTGGGGGGGGCTGATGGAGAGGCACTGGGGGGGGCTGATGGAGAGGCACTGGGGGGGGCGGATGGAGAGGCACTGGGGGGGGCTGATGGAGAGGCACTGGGGGGGGCTGATGGAGAGGCACTGGGGGGGGCTGATGGAGAGGCACTGGGGGGGGCTGATGGAGAGGCACTGGGGGGGGCTGATGGAGAGGCACTGGGGGGGCTGATGGAGAGGCACTGGGGGGGGCTGATGGAGAGGCACTGGGGGGGGCTGATGGAGAGGCACTTAGGGGCGGGCTGATGGAGAGGCACTTGGGGGCGGGCTGATGGAGAGGCACTTGGGGGCGGGCTGATGGAGAGGCACTTGGGGGCGGGCTGATGGAGAGGCACTTGGGGGGGGGCTGATGGAGAGGCACTTGGGGGCGGGCTGATGGAGAGGCACTTGGGGGCGGGCTGATGGAGAGGCACTTGGGGGCGGGCTGATGGAGAGGCACTGGGGGGCGGGCTGATGGAGAGGCACTTGGGGGCGGGCTGATGGAGAGGCACTTGGGGGCGGGCTGATGGAGAGGCACTTGGGGGCGGGCTGATGGAGAGGCACTTGGGGGCGGGCTGATGGAGAGGCACTTGGGGGCGGGCTGATGGAGAGGCACTTGGGGGCGGGCTGATGGAGAGGCACTTGGGGGCGGGCTGATGGAGAGGCACTTGGGGGCGGGCTGATGGAGAGGCACTTGGGGGCGGGCTGATGGAGAGGCACTTGGGGGCGGGCTGATGGAGAGGCACTTGGGGGCGGGCTGATGGAGAGGCACTTGGGGGCGGGCTGATGGAGAGGCACTTGGGGGCGGGCTGATGGAGAGGCACTTGGGGGGGGGCTGATGGAGAGGCACTGGGGGGGGCTTATGGAGAGGCACTGGGGGGGGCTGATGGAGAGGCACTTGGGGGGGCTGATGGAGAGGCACTTGGGGGGGCTGATGGAGAGGCACTGGGGGGGCTGATGGAGAGGCAAGGGGCTATTATCTGAGGTCTGATTGTTGCTCATTCATATTGAGATCTGATCTGAGGTCTTATTGGGGCTGTTAGCTGAGGTCTGATTAACATTGGGGGTCTGATTGGTGGTCTGACCTGAGGTGTAATGAAATATATTTTTTTCTTATTGTCCCCCTCTAAAACCTAGGTGCGTCTTATGGGCCGGTGCGTCTAACAGGGCAAAAAATACAGTACTTGCTTGCTCCAGCCGACCTCCCCTGCCCTTTGCGAACGCCGTGACATCACGCGGAGGCACTTGGGTGAGTTCCCACACTTTTTTTCCTAGGACTTGACCCCTGCTCGGTAGGGTATCATGAGATGTAAGCTGTTCAAACCAAGTAGGGATAGGAACATTGGTGTATTTGGTAATCAATGTCTGACATACAGTGTGCAACTCCTGTCTTGCCAGGAAGTTTCCATCCTTAATAAATCTGGAGTAGACGGGCGAAATATAATCTACGGATTTCAAATCTGATAGAAGAGAGGATAATGGGGTACCTGCTAAAAGACTCAAAAATTGTGGAATGTGGGACAAGTCGGGTTTTAACAGGAAAGGGATGGCTTCTGCAAGCAGACTACTAGGTGGGTCTGAGAAAAGTTTTACAAACAGATTTGATGTTGTAGATATTTAGGTATAGACCCTTGGTTATTCCTATGGGCGTTACATTAGGAGTAAAAATGCCCCAAAGCCCTGCATATTGTTTCTCAGCCAATAGTTCAAGCTCGATATCGGAACCCAGGGTTCGATATTTAGTGATGCATAATTGTAACCATCTTTTTAACTGTATCGCTTTGTAGTAGTAATTCAAATCCGGTAGACCAAATCCCCCTTGCGTGCGGGTTTTAATTTACCTATCGTGAGCTAATCTGGGTTTTTTATTTTTCCACAGGAAGGAAGTAAAAATCTGTCTAACTCTTCTAAAGAATGAAAGAAGGAGATGGATATGGACCATTTGAAGAAGATACAACAACTTTGGAACTATGTATGTTTGGAGCAGATTTGTTCAGCCTATCCAGGAAACCTATTGAAGTGATAAGGATTGTAGCTGGTTCAGAATCTTCTTCAGGAGAGGTAAGTAATTGGATCTATACAGCTTGGAGGGATCATTAGCGAGTTCTATTCCCAGATATGTAAGGGAGTCATCACTCCATCTAAAGGGGCAAGATGTTTTGAGGAAATGTGTCATTCGGGACGATAGCGCCACACCCATAACTACTGATTTAGAGTAATTTATCTTAAAGTTAGATAAAGATCCAAAAGTGGAAAAGAGATCTAGGACATGAGGGAAGGCTTGTTTGGGAATTGTTATCAAGAGCATCAAGTCGTCTGCAAAAGCCGCACATTTATGTTTGACTGTATTTATTGACAGGCCTCGGATCAATGGATTGTCATGGAACGCCTGAAGCAATGTCTCCATCACTATTATAAACAAAGACGGGGATAGGGGGCACCCCTGCCGAGTCCCGTTAGTGATGTTAAACGGTCTAGATAAGATACCATTAACCCTCCCTCTAGTGCTAGGGGCATGATATAAGGACATGATCGCCTGTATAAACGAGTAAATCTAGTCCAGGTCTGTTCTTTATGGAGATATAATAAAACCGAGCACCGCTGTAAGAACACTGCTAAACTGGTTTCTGGAAACTGGACACCAAACCATGTAAACATACACAGGGAACAAAGGTCTGTTCTTCAAATCTAAGGAGAAATCATGGAGGTTTTGTAAGCATATTCTATGTCAAAGTACTTACATGAGAGTAGTCAGGAGACCAAGCGATGAAGAGCCACTCATAGCCCTGGGCATTCTGAGAATCCAACCGATATAAGATATAACATGGCTGCTTATCTTCTAACAGTGGCAAAATAGAGCTGTCATAATCTCTTTCCCAGGAACTTGCTGGCTTTTCAGTGACGCTCACCATCAGTTGCTCTGTGTAATGTAATTTATAAGAAGTGTCACCATGGCCATAGACATGAGAGAGAGGAAGACCTGACCACAATCAAATGTTCTCATATTGCAATGTTCATGATCAACCCTATTAAAACAGGGATATTGCCTGGTAGGGTTGATCATGCCGATTAAAACAATGCCTTTCTTTACTTCGTAACTTGCACCTCTGTGGAGATATGTGGACTAGGCTTGAGGCAATCGAGGTTGGGATCATAGATCTGAAGTCGATTCGTTGTAACACTTTGTTTTAATGCTGTGCGGAGACCTGTCCGTGGAGGCAACATTCCTTTCAGCCGAAGTCGCGCAAGATCAGTGTCTTTAAAAACATTTTAAATTAGCATTCCAAAGTTGGGTTTGGTACCGACTTCGGATTGCCATTTTAAAATATTTTTAAAGACACTGAAGTGAATACCGAATTCATTCATCGAAGTCTTGTGCGACTTCGCCTGAAACTAATTGTGCCTCCGTGACAGCATTAAAATCTAAGTGTTTGACTGAATCAACCTCGGATCTACAGTCCGAAGCTCGATTCGCTCAACACTAATGTCGACGTTTGTATTTGTGCAGATTAGATAGTTTGAGCACCAAGGGTCCAGCAAAGCACTAGGAGCACCGCTATTGCTACACCCCTCAGTGCTCAGTACTTTCCTCTCTCCCCTAAGCAGTCCTGTCTAATGATGCCTGCGCTGCCTCTCACTTAGTTATTGGTGACCCAGCTTTATTCATTGGTGGCAGTGTGTTTTAGCATAATCATACATTCCCTTAGGAATCGATGATCCATGTGCTGTGTCTTATATCCAGGCATTCATTGGTGGCAGCGGAGCCCCTGCAGCAGGAAGAAGAGAATACTTTTTGTATTATATTTGACGACTGACAGTTCCCCTGGTGGCACCAGTCCCTAGACGAGTGTGCAGACCTCAAGATTTAAAGGGAAACTGTCAGAAGTTTCATGCAGTCCTAACTATGGGCAGTCTTCCCCATTACAATGAACTGTCTTTCACTCTAACACTGTCATATTTCAGAGAAAACACATGGGGTCATTTATCAAACTGGTGTAAAGTAGAACTGGCTTAGCTGCTCAGAGCAACCAATCAGATTCCGCCTTTCATTTACCAAAAGGTGGACTCTGATTGGTTGCTATGGGCAACTAAGCCAGTTCTACTTTACACCAGTTTGATATATGACCTCAATAGTTTACAAAAGGCCTGTGAATGGGGAGTAGAGTCATTTGGGCAGCTCCCGGCCGGCTTCTCCCACCCAGCTCAGCTAGGTTGACAAAAAGGGTAAGACCTCTCAATCAAGCCAAGCCATTAACGGTTATAATGTAAACCTTTCCCCTTTAAGAGGGTAGGGAAGGGAATAGGGAGCTCAGATGGGTTGTGTGAACAAGCCCTACATGCATCCAAACGGTCAAAATGAATAAAGAGCTTTACAAACCATTCTCAATGTCTAGTTTCAATAGCCTGTATTTTCCATTTCTAGCGTTGGCAAAGGTTTCTTGAACATTTTCACTCGCTGTAAAAAAACAAAAAAAAAACAATAAAAAATATATGCATTAAAAATATATATCAATATAAAAATGAATCATTTACCCAAAATGATATAATAACATCAAGGAACGTTCAAGGCATTTTGGAAGTGTAACATACTGTATATACTTACATATATAAAATACTATAAAATACTGTTACAATGCTGTGGATTCAAATCATGATATAGAGCAGGGGAGACTGATCCAAAATACTGCAGTCCAAAGAGAAAACGGAGAAGTTGCTCAAAGCAGACTGAAGTTTCCATTTCCAAAAGGCCAGAAGTACTGCAATCTAAACATTTGCCATAAGAAAGGTCTCTAGTTTTTGCCCAAGTTTAATAAATCTTCGTACTATGGGGGTCATTTATTAAAGCGCCGGTCTTAATAACCGCTGCGCTGGTGGTGGATCCCCTGAAGATATGTAGAGGCGCCGGCCTCTTCATAACTTCGGCGCATCCGCCGCCCGTCTAAATGTAAGCCAGCTCCCTCGCTGGTGCAGATTTGGACTAGGGCTGCAGTAAACGATTATTTTAGTAATCGAGTATTCTATCGATTATTTTTTACGATTAATCCAGTAATTTAATAAGAAAAAAATAATAGACTGTTTTCCTTTATAAAAACTCAGACCCCCTGCCATTAGTCCCCAACACCCTTTGTTCCCCACTGTGCGATCAGCCCAAGTGCATCAGCTCTCCCTCACCCCAGTGCCATCAGCTCTCCCCACCCAGTGCCATCAGCTCTCCCCACCCAGTGCCATCAGCTCTCCCCACCCAGAGCCATCAGCTCTCCCTCACCCCAGTGCCATCAGCTCTCCCCACCCAGTGCCATCAGCTCTCCCCACCCAGTGCCATCAGCTCTCCCTCACCCCAGTGCCATTAGCTCTGCCCCCTTGTGCCATCAGCTCTGCCCCCTTGTGCCATTAGCTCTGCTGCCATGCTCCTCCTGACACCCGGATTGCACAGCGTCATTGGTTTCTATGACGCTGTGCACTCCAGGTACCTGGCCTTAGTTGCGCCCCCACCCCCTCGGTTTCACCAACTTACCTTTCCAGCAGGGGCGCTGCCGAGACTCCGTCGTTCTGCGCTGCTCTGCTCCTGACACCGTGCGTCAGGTCACGGCGTGCGTACGTCAGGAGGTCAGAGCAGCGCGGGACCATGGACGTACTGTGGAGTGTCCAGAGGCCGCCTGCTGGAAAGGTAAGTATTCCAAGCGCCGCGGGAGTAATAGCAAGCGCTTCCGCTCCATGGTCACATGACACAAACGAATCTTCGATGCAAAAAAATTTGCATCGAGGATTTTTTTGTGTCGAATTACTCGATTTAATCGAGTAATCATTTCAGCCCTAATTTGGACCATTTTCTAGTCCTAAAACAGGAGTAGAAAATGAGTGGTGGCCCACCCCCTTCCCTAGACCATGTGTGAGAGGGGAAAAGTCACAGATTGCAGCGCAAATAACCTGTGCACCACAATCTGCGACAGATATACCCCAGAAAACTGACCCCCCATATGTATGTATGCAGAGAACTGCTCTGTACGCTGGCACTAATAATGGTATACTTGAAGATAAGAGAAAAAAAAGAAACTGTTGTAATACAGATCTATCAAAGGTATTGATCTGTGGGGGGTCTGAGTGCTGAGCCCCCCACCAATTGCCAGGAATCAGAAGCCGCCGCATAGCACTCTCCTGACTACAGGAGACAGAATCCAGAAGGGCACACAGTCCATCTCGCCTCCTCTTAGGTGAACGCACATACAGTAAGATCCGCACTAATTTCCGCGTGGATTTACGGTATGTGCGCTTCTGCAGCATATCCGCAACCAAGATCTTCCATTGAAAAAGGTGAAATCCGCAGCTAAAACCACAAACATAACTGACATGCTATAAATTTTGGAAATTCACACAGCAGGTCAATTTCGGCACGGGAAAGTGCACAGTACGTGAGATTTGTGTAATCTCATACAATTTGCTGGTACTGTAATATGCAAAAAACCCTCGTATGTGGCAGATTAAGGCTTCATTCACACGTCCGCTATTCCGTTCCGCATTTTGCGGAACAGAATTGCAGACCCATTCATTTCTATGTGCTGCCCGGAGCCGGAAATGTGGACCCGCACTTCCAGGTCCGCAATTCTGATCCCGAAAAAAATAGAACATGTCCTATTCTTGCGGACAAGAATAGTCATTTTCTATCAAGTGCCGGCGATGTGCGGTCCGCAAAATGCGGAACGCACATTGCCGGTGTCCATGTTTTTCGGATCCGCAAAACACACGCAGACGTGTGAATGGACCCTAAAGGTGTCATCTGAGACAAAAAAAATGTCCCCCATATGCCCGGGCCCCTCACACTGAAAACACTTACCTGGCTCCCCCCGGCACTCCTGGTCCCCGCACCGCCGCTGCAGCTTCTCCCCGTGCGCGGATAAAAACATCCGGTGTCAGGGGGACCAGTCAATGGCAGGCGGTGACAGGGACGAGCCTCCCTAGCATCACCTGCGATACTAGGAAGACTCGTCCCCAACACCAGATGTTTTCATCCGCGCACGGGGAGAAGCAGCAGCGGCGATGTGGGGAGCGGGGAGCCAGGTAAGGCTACTTTCACACTAGCGTTCGGAGCGGGTCCGTCTGATGTTTCCTCAGACGGATCCGCTCCTATAATGCAAACGATGGTATCCGTTCAGAACGGATCCGTCTGCATTATAGTTCAGAAAAAAAACTACGTGTGAAAGTTAGTCAGACGGATCCGTCCAGACTTTGCATTGAAAGTCAATGGGGACGGATCCGTTTGAAAATTGAGCCATATTGTGTCATCTTCAAACGGATCCGTCCCCATTGACTTACATTGTAAGTCTGGACGGATCCATTTGCCTCCGCACGGCCAGGCGGACACCCGAACGCTGCAAGCTGCGTTCAGGTGTCCGCCTGCTGAGCGGAACAGAGGCTGAACGCTGCCAGACTGATGCATTCTGAGCGGATCCGCGTCCACTCAGAATGCATTAGGGCTGGATGGATGCGTTCGGGGCCGCTTGTGAGCCCCTTCAAACGGAGCTCACAAGCGGAACCCCGAACGCAAGTGTGAAAGTAGCCTAAGTAGATTCAGTGTGAGGGGCCCGGGCATATGGGGGGGGGGGCATTTTTTTGTCCCGGAAAACCCCTTTAAAAGTTCCCTATTTCAATACTGAGCTAAGAGTCCACAAACAATGCAAGGCAGCTTTGTGCCCTGCGGAGAAGGAACGTGATTACACATGTCATTTTCATCGCTTCTGTTCCGCTTAACAATGAAACGTATAGTCAGCACGTGCAGAACGTCCCTTCCCTATTAGGAGAGAACAGCAGGTCTTGGACATGGGAGCAATCACTGGAATGTATTGAACGTTGTGCCAGGTTTACATGGAAAGCATGCAATATGCTACAAGGTGCCTGGAGGCCAGGAGTAAAGGTCTCAGGAGGGGTAAAGTCTGAGCTGGAGACTTGGAAGTGCTGTCCGACATTGCGTGTTTACTAGAGGAGCAGCGTATCGCCAGATCATTAAAGGGAACCGAGCCAGACACTACGTCGCAGAAACTTGCTGATTTGGTGGCGGATTATGTGTGTGAATGATGTTGCGGATGACATCTCCATTGATGAAAGAATGGAGACATTCAGCGACAGCAAATCCGCAGGAAAACCGTATCTGCGTCCTGTTCTGCAGGTACTGACACTCTCTTTATGGTGCGGATTTAGGTGGAGAGTTATCAAACTGGTATAATGTAGAACTGGCTTCGTTGCCCATAGCAACCAATCAGATTCCACCTTTTATTTTCCAAAGGAGCTTTGAAAAATGAAAGGAGGAATCTGATTGGTTGCTATGGGCAACGAAGCCAGTTCTACATTATACCAGTTTGATAAATCTCCACCTTAGTGTGTGAAGGCACCCTAACGCTGATTCTCAGTAATTCTCCATAATGTCATTTTATCAGTCTCTAAGACTATGTCAATCTATAGATAATAAATGTATTGATCGGGATCAAAACTAGTGCATAGGAAAAGTGATTTGTGTGGTGGCTGGATCAGTCTCTCAGCCATGAGATCAGCTGCCAGCCTAGCCCCCCTGATCCCTGCCGGGGATCCCATTCAGATGCATGCTCGTAGAGTCCCAGAAGGGGGGACACGTGTGATGGAGCACGCCACAACATTCTCTTTTGGAAGAAAAGGCTATGGGCTCCATATTACAGATCTAATCAAGGCCATTTGAGTGTGGCCTTCAAGGGGTTATTCAGGAATTGATAATGATGTCATCACTATCACATCGGCGGGGGTCCGAGTCCCACCATCCCCGCCGATCAGCTGTTTCAGGGAGCCACCGCGCTCACCGGAGGTCTGGGGAGCACAGCGCCGTACACCATATAGTGGCAGTGATTGGTACTGCAGCTCAGCCCCATTCAGAGGAGGCAGCACTGTGGTAACCAGCTTTGTCCACAGCTCAAGGACAGATTTGTGTAGTTGCAGTGCCAGAGCTAGGTGTGAGGGGTGCTGGACCCCCACCCAGGAGATAGTGACAGGCCATCACCTGGGGTTGACTGGCGTGGAGACCGGGAATACTGACCAGCATTTCACACCACTTCTGAGAGTGGCCAAATGTCGTAAAAATCTGCACATTTTTTCACCACAAAGCTGGCAGAGCAGGTTTGATAAAAGTCCCCCAAATCTTTTTGTATTCCCCATTTTCCCGTCCAGTGCTGGGATCCTCGTTCACCAAAGACGGGCTCAATAGAAAGTCATTGGGGGGAATTTGTCAAACAACTTTTCCTTGTGTAACATTAAAATAGTCACAACTTTTGTGCAAAAACCCATAAGAATTGTCATGTTTTAGCTTCAGGTTCCAATCCCAAGACCCTGCGATACAGGAGCTATGGAGGGAGCCAGGACTCGAAGACACGGAGTAGAGAATGTACTATAAGCAGGGGCGTAGCTATAGGGGGTGCAGAGGGAGCAGTCGCTACCGGGCCCAAGAGCCTGAGGGGCCCAAAGACCCTTGTATTATAGAAAGTGTATGCAAGTTACCCCTCTGGCTGGACGGAAGGGGTTAGGTCAAGAATTTGGCATGGGGATGGGGGGGGAGGTGCGGTTTTAATTTTTGCCTGAGGCAGCATGAAGGCTTGGTGCTTCCCTGTCCCTGACCACTAACCACTGAGGGAAGGGGGGCCCAAGCTCAACTCTTGCACCAGGGGTCATGAACCTTTAGCTACGCCCCTGACTATAAGAGTATCATATGACCGCGGGTACAGGTCACAATACCGCCTGGTGACAGCGCAGTACGGTGTAGAGGGTACAGTTACACTCGTCAGGTATCACTACTTACATCACTCTTCAACCTTTGGGGAAGCCTGTACTAGCCCGTCATACGTGCATGCCATGGAGGACCACACGTGGCACAATGGCAGGATACATATAGCCTTCAGTATTAAAGAGGACCTGTCACCTCTCCTGACATGTCTGTTGTACTTACTACTTGTGTTCCCCATGTAATAATTCTAATGATACTATGTTGTGTCATTCCTCTATTATTCCTACTAGAAGTCTATGAATGGATGACCAGTCGTATGCAATTATGGTCCAGATGGGTGTTACCAGCGGAGGCGGTGTGCCCCTGCACAGTGTCAGACTCCTTTTGATACAAACAGGGGGCACACGAAGACCTTATTCAGGGCACCTATTGAAACCGAGTGGCATACACAAATTCATTTTCTCCGGAGGGGACCTGGATCCAGCGCCACCCTGTACCTAACTGCTGCGCACCTCTTTTTACGTGCGGACAGGTTTATGTCCTATTACAACACAATGGGGGCATTTTCCATTCTTTTACATGATTTTTCTCGTTTTCCCCTGGCCACAATCCCTCTCATGTGACTGATGAGCAGAAAGGTGGCAGTGCCATTGTTCTCAGCGTGCCCGGCATGAAGAATACAGGGCAGCACACTAGCTGGCATAGCGCTAGGACATTGCATGAGGGCTAGGAAATACCCGTAACCATGTACTGCACAATGCCAGGCAGCCCATCGGGCAGCACTCACCCTGGATGCCGGTCTGGTGGGACATGGTGAAGACTGTGCGGCTCCCGAACCTCAACCAGGAAGTGACAGGGCTGAGCCGGCTCCCGCGGGATACACGTCATCGGCCCGTGCGCTGGTTGCCGGGCAACGGAGCCCGATTCCAAACACAGGTCGCAGTGCACACACCCTTAGTGAATCGATGGGCATTGCGCCATACACTGTCCTCTATAAAACCACGTGTGCACTGCCATAAGTGTGGCACCATGAGTGCCTCCACAGCAGCCTGCCCCTCATAGACAGTGCCCTCCATAAACAATACTGTCTACTAGGAGGCGCTCACTGCCTACAGACAGCTAGACATATGCAGGTTGCGCCATCTAGTGGCGACTGAATCTCCCCTATGGTGTCCTCTATCAGGGTTGCCATTGTGTCAACCAGAATTTTTTCTTTTTTTTGGACAAGTTAACCAATCCCAAAATATGGACAGCCAACCTTCTGTATGGACGAATTAGAAAACTAGAATGAATGATGAAGTAATACGGGTCTACAGCTCAATATGCTGATAAGAACTCATTACCAGCATTTACTGTGAGCTGTAAAATGATGATCATTACAAACAAAATAATTTAGTCAACTACCACCGGCCTCAAAAAATCCCGACGGACACATCAATTTTTTTTTTCACAGACACCAGAAAAAAAGTCACCTAATTTTACGGACTGTCCAGAAAGGTCTTCTATCTACCTGTAGCATGTCAGCATCAGTGGTGCGGGATGCTCAGTTCTAGAACTGTATTTTATGCACTGTATGTTTTATGACAATAATAAGATTTTCTGAAAAATGTACAAGGAATCTTGAAATCAGTTGTGCTCAGTGTTACCCACTTATGTGCTTCATAAATATGGTGCTTATTCTGAACACCAGATTTCTCACTGTATTTACACCAGACTACAGCTTGAGAAATCTTCCCCTATTGTAGAAAAGTCTCTGCTCCTCCTCACATAATATATTACAAAACTGGCTGCCTGCAGCCACCACTAGGGGGGGCTCGCCTAGTGGTGGCTCCAGAAAAATGTCCCGCTTTTGTGTCAGAAACGAGGAACTGTTCATCATGTAAACTTGAATGAGCTCCTTAAGAAGGAAGAACATTTTTTTTTTCTAGTGCCACCCTGTAAGACAACGTCCAGTTCATTATTGAGTCCGACTCTTGGCACCCCCACCAGGCGGCTGTTCAAGTGAATGAGTCTGGGCTGCAATTCCAAGCACACGATGTACTGCGCTGTGCTTGGCGAGCCGTGAGGAGCTTCAAGCAGCTGATCAGAACCTAAGACAACCCCTTTAATAGCTTAGATCATTTGCATGTGAACACAGTTTATCATCTCTCATCCCAGTACTATTGGGGCATGCATGTTAGATATTTCCTATCCTTGATCTTCTGCATTTAGCCATTTAGGACTCCATCACAGAAGAGACTCCTGTGCTGGCGCCTGCACTCCTGGGATGTCAATGATGTAGGCAGGGGCGTAACTATAGGGGAAGCAGGGGAAGCTGCTGCTTTGGGGCCCAGACTCACTAGGGGGCCCCTCAGAAGGAAGACTAAAAGATTTTATTGTCAGGGCCCCCTCAACAGTAGTATACAATGAAATGATATACAATGACACAGTAGGAAACGGATGGAACGGCTGGCGGACCTTGTCTGAGAACTCAATCTTGACTAGCCCCAGGAGGTTGCACGTGATTTTGTGGTTAGCGGAGAAGTTGTGTTTCCTTCAAAAATTTGCTGTGGAGCCCAGTCAGTTATAGTTACGCCACTGGATGTAGGGATTTAGGGGCTGTGATGTGATGGCTGTTTCTCCACAGGTCAAACAGTGATGGGGACTGGAATTAGGGCAGTGTTGGGGGGGCACGTCTGCAGGGTGGATGATGAACAAGGAGGGTGCTCAGGGAGGAAGTGCAGCAGGGGCTGAGGTAAGAGCAAGACATGATGGTTCTGGGGAACTCGAAATGCTGCTGGTCTGAAGAAGACAACGCCCAGAGCATTGCTTACACCGAGGAACTCTGGTCACAGAGTGAGAAATATTCTGGACTACATAATTAGATCATATCTAATAGAGTAGTGATAGTTACTAGTTTTCAAACCTTTTTATCCGGGTGCTGTCTCTGGCAGTGCCCACATGTGAAAATCACTCTTGTGCATTAGCCCTAAGGAGGCGCATGGGTTAGGGCAGGAGTGCCAACAGTGTTTAAAATGGGAAGCACCCAGACTGAAAACTAACTTGTTAAAGTCAATGGGGGACATTTGAGGGTGAAATTCATACCTACCAACGTTCAGGTTGGTAAAATCGGGGCATCTAAAACCCTGCCCCTTGGAACACCCCAAACCTGCCCGGAAATGCCCACTTATAGGTGGGGTTAGCTATCGGCCGATTGCTGCAGCATCGGGTGTCTAATACACCCTTTATGCGATGCGTTAATGTAAACCTGTCACCGGGAACCTGTCACCGGGATTTGATGTATAGAGCTGAGGACACTGTTCCTTCCCTGAGGCTGATGCCAGCACAGGGAAGGAACACTATGAGGACACTGCGCATGCGCTAGCTCGTGCATCGCGAGATTACGCTGCTCTGGCTGTCTGACGTCGGGGAGCAAGAAGGAGGTTCTGAGGATGCGGGGCGGTGCTGCGCCCCTTCACGCTGGACTCATCTCACGTACAGGACTCATCTCAGGGTAATTTGCATATGTATCAAATAGTTTTTTTTACACAATAAAAGCACACAGAGCTATGGGGACTGGGTATTGCGGATGTGCTAGCGGCCATTTAGCAGCCCATGTCCCCAGCTCTATGCACAAGATCCTGGTGACAGGTTTCCTTTAATTTCCCACCGATCACAAAGTGATGGCATATTCTAATTTGTCCAGGTAATTTTTATCTATGTGCAGATATACCTCTAGTCGACTAGACGAGCAGCAATTATTAGTGTTGAGCGCGAATATTTGAATAGCAAATTTTTTTTGCGAATATCGGCACTTCGCTAATTCGTGAATATAGTGCTATAAATTCGCTATTTCGAATATTCTTTTTTTTTTATTGTTATTTTTTCTTTCCCACTTCCCAAAAGTTGTTCTTACCTGTCCTGAGGATTCCTGGCTTCCTGGATGCTGCAGTCAGTGCCCGTTGCCGCTTCTGCCGACTTCCGTGCTCATGGAGCGTCACCATGGGAACACCTCCATACTAGAATGTACTGTCGGATTTGAGAATTACGTTGAAATCGTAATGCGATTACTTCAAGTTATATTAATTGCATTGCGACTTCAACTTAGCACTGCTATATTCCATATTCGTTAATTTTAGCCTAGAATTAACAAAGTTAACGAATGAATATGGAATATAGCAGTGCTAAGTTGAAATCGCAATGCGATTAATATAACTTGAAGTAATCGCATTACGATTTCAACTTAGACCTGGTTTACTATGGTTGGCTTGGTAGAATTAGCGAATATGACGAATGTATTCGTCATATTCCTCAAAACGAAGATAACGAAGTATTCTCCATCTTCGTTTTAGCTCCATATTCGTCAACGTCGCTAATTCTAGCAATCAAATAGGAAGGTTGTTTATAGAGACAGCTAAGTTTAATTTGCTATGCTATTATGTTACTTTGCTTTTTTTTATAAATAGAATCATTATAATAATCAAGTATTATAATTATTTTATTTATTTTAAAAAAAAAGCTAAGTAATATTATTGCATAGCGAATTAAAACTTAGCTGTCTCTATAGTCAACTTTCCTATTTGATTGATTGCTAGAATTAGCGAAGTTGACGAATATGGAGCTAAAACGAAGATGGAGAATATTTAGTTATCTTCGTTTTGAGGAATATGACGAATACATTCGTCATATTCGCCATCTTCGCTAATTCTACCAAGCCAACCATAGTAAACCAGGTCTAAGTTGAAATCGCAATAATTACTTCAAGTTATATTAATCGCATTGCGATTTCAACTTGTGGCTGCTGCTGGGTCTCTAATGGAATGTGTCAGCTTTCTAGAATTAACGAACTTAACTAATATTCAATCTAGCAGTGCTAATTTGTAATCACAATGCGATAATATTTGCTGTTATTATTAACCACATTGCGAATCCAACTTCTATAATGCACTATTCTGACATACAGTACTATATTTGTTTTATTAGTTAATTCTACCAATACCACCTATAGCAAAATCGCAAAAGCTGGGATTGCAATGCAATAATATTAGTCGCATTGCGAATCCAACACTATTGCTAAAAGATTCGTATTGCTTGTATTGTTATAGTTAACAAGTGACCACTACATCTTATGGGTTAAATGTCCATCATCGGTGATACTGACGGTCATGGACATTAGCCGTGGGTGTATGCAGCCACACAAAGCAGGTGGCCACGGCGCCAGCATAAGGATTGATCCATGTTTAATTATTCTGCTGGATGAAGTATAGCTACGTCATTGGGTGTGAAGCGGTAAATGATTATGGCACAAATTATAGTGGTTACATCACACTACAATGTCTATAACATGTATGTATGGATACCAGACAAATATCTCTCATATGCACATAGCACCTCTATTTATGTGCTACACACTGTATATCCCATGCTATAAAACCCACACCAACCCCCCCTCCCCCCTTAAACCCTCCACCACCTTAAACCCCCCTCCATCAACTGCCCCCCCACCTCCTCACTCACACACAGTTTATGAGAAGTAATGATTGACCTCCAGTATTTCAGTATTCGCTGGTTCATTTACCTTAACCCAGGGTGCACCACGTGGAGGCGAACCAGCTGTACACCCCATACCGTACCGTCACCTCACTACACAGGTACACCTCTCCTCAGATGGCCATTGGCCAATACCCCATTGATCATACCCCACACACATGCAATTTAAATACAATGTAATGTTATAACGGTAACCTAAAATCTAATATTTTCCATTTATAGCCATAATATTTTTTTTTTATGACATGATCACATTAATTACTTGTATTTTAAAAGTTTTGGATTACATGTATGCATGTTGTACAAGGTTTATGATTGGACCTGGTCCCGTCACGCGTGCTGCTAACAGCGCCACAGTCCGCAGTATTCGGTTTGAATTGTGGCACACACATGACCACCGGCACAAGAAAATAGTCATAGTGAATAAGTGGTGCGACCATAAGCGGCGCCATGTCTATTACCCTGTTTCTATGTAACGGCGGCTGCTGTATGTAATGATAATGAATTATTATTTTGGCCCAGACTAAATTGTCCATACTGTAACCCCATTGGTTACAATAAAACAAAACACAACAAAATTGATAGAACAATAAAGTTTAATAAAACAATTTTTAAATAAAGAAAAATATTAATTGACATAAATAACAGAAGCCCATAAAAAAATGAAAAAAATTATGGTAAACTTTTTATTCTTTTCTGCTCTTGGAGCAGTTCATCAAGGGCCTTTTGGTTGGCCTCCTCCATTAGGCTGAGCTGGTGGGATAATTGGAGCTTCAGCTCCCTTATCTTGCACATCTGCAGCGCCCTGAACTTCTTCATTCTTTCGCGCTGCTCCCGCTGCACTTTTTTTATTTTTTTAATCATCTTGTTGTGAGCTGTAAAAGTAAAGGAAATAAAAATGCTATATGTACTTTAAAAGACAATCATTGATTGGTGTATAAAGCAGATGAAGTCCTGTCTGACCCAGGAAGAAGTACATCAGCGACTTAAAAAGATTAATATAGACAAATCGCCAGGACCGGACGGAATACACCCCCGTATCCTAAGGGAATTAAGTAATGTCATAGCCAGACCCTTATTTCTGATATTTGCGGACTCTTTACTGACAGGGAATGTCCCACAGGATTGGCGCATGGCAAATGTGGTGCCAATTTTCAAAAAGGGTCCAAAAACCTGGAAACTATAGGCCGGTAAGTTTAACATCTGCTGTGGGTAAACTGTTTGAAGGTTTTCTGAGAGATGCTATCTTAGAGTATCTCAACGGAAATAAGCAAATAACGCCATATCAGCATGGCTTCGTGAGGGATCGGTCATGTCAAACTAATTTAATCAGTTTCTATGAGGAGGTAAGTTCTAGACTTGACAGCGGCGAATGAATGGATGTCATATATCTGGACTTCTCTAAAGCATTTGACACTGTACCACATAAAAGGTTAGTATATAAAATGAGAATGCTCGGACTGGGAGAAAACGTCTGTAAGTGGGTAAGTAACTGGCTCAATGATAGAAAACAGAGGGTGGTTATTAACGGTACACACTCAGATTGGGCCACTGTCACTAGTGGGGTACCTCAGGGGTCAGTATTGGGCCCTATTCTCTTCAATATATTTATTCATGATCTTGTACAAGACTTGCACAGTAAAATATCAATTTTCGCAGATGACCCTAAACTGTGTAAAGTAATTTACACTGAAGAGGACAATATACTACTAGAGAGGGATCTGGATAGATTGCAGGCTTGGGCAGATACGTGGCAGATGAGATTTAACACTGACAAATGTAAGGTTATGCACATGGGAAGGAATAATGCAAGTCACCCGTACATACTAAATGGTAAAACACTCAGTAACACTGACATGGAAAAGGATCTAGGAATTTTAATAAACATCAAACTAAGCTGCAAAAACCAGTGTCAGGCAGCTGCTGCCAAGGCCAATAAGATAATGGGTTGCATCAAAAGGGGCATAGATGCCCGTGATAAGAACATAGTCCTATCACTTTACAAATAGCTAGTCAGACCACACATGGAGTACTGTCTACAGTTCTGGGCTCCTGTAAACAAAGCAGACATAACAGAGCTGGAGAAGGTTCAGAGGAGGGCAACTAAACTGGAATGGGGCAACTACAGTACCCTGAAAGATTATCAAAATTAGGGTTATTCACTTTAGAAAAAAGACGACTGAGGGGAGATCTAATTACTATGTATAAATACAGGGAGTGCAGAATTATTAGGCAAGTTGTATTTTTGAGGATTAATTTTATTATTGCACAACAACCATGTTCTCAATGAACCCAAAAAACTCATTAATATCAAAGCTGAATATTTTTGGAAGTAGTTTTTAGTTTGTTTTTAGTTTTAGCTATTTTAGGGGGATATCTGTGTGTGCAGGTGACTATTACTGTGCATAATTATTAGGCAACTTAACAAAAAACAAATATACACCCATTTCAATTATTTATTTTTACCAGTGAAACCAATATAACATCTCAACATTCACAAATATACATTTCTGACATTCAAAAACAAAACAAAAACAAATCAGTGACCAATACAGCCACCTTTCTTTGCAAGGACACTCAAAAGCCTGCCATCCATGGATTCTGTCAGTGTTTTGATCTGTTCACCATCAACATTGCGTGCAGCAGCAACCACAGCCTCCCAGACACTGTTCAGAGAGGTGTACTGTTTTCCCTCCTTGTAAATCTCACATTTGATGATGGACCACAGGTTCTCAATGGGGTTCAGATCAGGTGAACAAGGAGGCCATGTCATTAGATTTTCTTCTTTTATACCCTTTCTTGCCAGCCACGCTGTGGAGTACTTGGACGCGTGTGATGGAGCATTGTCCTGCATGAAAATCATGTTTTTCTTGAAGGATGCAGACTTCTTCCTGTACCACTGCTTGAAGAAAGTGTCTTCCGGAAACTGGCAGTAGGACTGGGAGTTGAGCTTGACTCCATCCTCAACCCGAAAAGGCCCCACAAGCTCATCTTTGATGATACCAGCCCAAACCAGTACTCCACCTCCACCTTGCTGGCGTCTGAGTCGGACTGGAGCTCTCTGCCCTTTACCAATCCAGCCACGGGCCCATCCATCTGGCCCATCAAGACTCACTCTCATTTCATCAGTCCATAAAACCTTAGAAAATCAATCTTGAGATATTTCTTGGCCCAGTCTTGACGTTTCAGCTTGTGTGTCTTGTTCAGTGGTGGTCGTCTTTCAGCCTTTCTTACCTTGGCCATGTCTCTGAGTATTGCACACCTTGTGCTTTTGGGCACTCCAGTGATGTTGCAGCTCTGAAATATGGCCAAACTGGTGGCAAGTGGCATCTTGACAGCTGCACGCTTGACTTTTCTCAGTTCATGGGCAGTTATTTTGCGCCTTGGTTTTTCCACACGCTTCTTGCGACCCTGTTGACTATTTTGAATGAAACGCTTGATTGTTCGATGATCACGCTTCAGAAGCTTTGCAATTTTAAGAGTGCTGCATCCCTCTGCAAGATATCTCACTATTTTTGACTTTTCTGAGCCTGTCAAGTCCTTCTTTTGACCCATTTTGCCAAAGGAAAGGAAGTTGCCTAATAATTATGCACACCTAATATAGGGTGTTGATGTCATTAGACCACACCCCTTCTCATTACAGAGATGCACATCACCTAATATGCTTAATTGGTAGTAGGCTTTCGAGCCTATACAGCTTGGAGTAAGACAACATGCATAAAGAGGATGATGTGGTCCAAATACTCATTTGCCTAATAATTCTGCACGCAGTGTATGTCAGGGGTCAGTACAGCGATCGATCCCATCATCTATTTATCCCCAGGATTGTGACTGTGACGAGGGGACATCCTCTGCGTCTGGAGGAAAGAAGGTTTGTACACAAACATAGAAAAGGATTCTTTACGGTAAGAGCAGTGAGACTATGGAACTCTCTGCCTGAGGAGGTGGTGATGGTGAGTACAATAAAGGAATTCAAGAGGGGCCTGGATGTATTTCTGGAGCGTAATAATATTACAGGTTATAGCTACTAGAGAGGGGTCGTTGATCCAGGGAGTTATTCTGATTGCCTGATTGGAGTCGGGAAGGAATGTTTTATTCCCCTAAAGTGGGGAAAATTGGCTTCTACCTCACAGTTTTTTTTTTGCCTTCCTCTGGATCAACCTGCAGGATAACAGGCCGAACTGGATGGATAAATGTCTTTTTTCGGCCTTATGTACTATGTTACTATGTTAATCCGTTATACAGTATATTGGTTTAGTTAGGATTAATAATAGTTCTTTTGAGTTTAGGGCTATGGACTTAGTAGTTAAGTTAATGCTTTTTATGTAGATTAATTACTTTATACTGTTCATGTTTTATATTACTGTTGTGTGTTGTACATTCTTTGTTGCCTGTTTTATAGTTTTTACACCATTTTTTTGATAAATATTAATATGGTTTTGTGCACTTTATTTTTTTAGTCTAAGAAAATTTTTATATATTGGATGCTCGTTACATCTTAATTAAATTGTATGCCTCATTGACATACTTTACTGAAATCAGTACACCAGTAACATCAGCTAGCTGTAAAAAACACTTTCTACGTGGATTTAATTAGGGTCCAGGTTTTTGGACTGAGTGCCCAGACAGATATAGTGGCACAGGTCACTCCCGTACTCCATCAAGGGTTTTTATAAAGTGGGGATTAAAAATTCTGTTCTTTTCAAGTGTGGACAGGAGATGTGAAAACTGAACCTGCAGAGAAATGAGCATGGTCTCTGACAGGCCCTAAAGAGTGGTGATATACTAATCTTTTTGTTACACTTCTTGGAGTGAACGCAAAGTGTGGGACTTTAGGTTATGTAATATCTGAAGTCTGAATAAAAATTAGAGGTTGAACTTGAACTTGTTTATAATTGTTTGCTTGAATAAAATCTGCCTGTGTTGAAGACTAAACAGACACCTGTATGTGTGTGGGGACATTTTTTTAATTAAAACATCAACAGAATATATTTACCCTCCTTGCAGGGGGTGGTCACCACCTCGTCTTCTTCCTCCTCATCATCTTTCTGGACATCATCTGCCTCAGATGGGCTATGGGCCTGATGCCCTGATGGTCCTGCCTGTTCCTCTTCCTGCTCCTCATCCTCCTCATCCTCCGTCATCTCCTTCTCTTCCACCACCACCTTCTTTCTAGAGCGCTTAGCGTGTACTTTTGGAAGAGGAGCCCCTGTAATGAACAAATTTTCCAAGATAAACAAGGAAAGAAAAAAAAAAAAAAAAGGAACGGTACACAAAAAATAATGTATGGTGGGATCTGGATGGCATAATGATTACCCCTATGTTTTATTTCACTTGATTTGGTGTTAGATGAAACTATAAATGAAGTCTTTCAGATGGTTTACAGTTGAGTACGTTAATAGCTAGGATGAGGTAGCGGGGGGTATTGGTTCGCAAGGTACTGTTGCAGGGTTATTGAAATGAGGTGGACCAAGTCAACTGTTTTGACATTGGATAAGGGTTTACATATTATATCTGTATCTCGCTGTGAGTGTATGTATATATTTTAAAAGAATAATCAGCTACGTGTCCCAGCATTTACTAAATCCGTGCTGGAGAATCTTGAGGCAGAACAGAAAACCAACTAATTTATTTATCGCAAATAGCCAACGCTACCATTGTACCTGAATACCAGTATAGTCTGTCTTCCACACAATTATCATTTTGCTGTAACAGCCTACCTACATTCAATATGCTGACTGTGCTGTTAATAGTGTGCCTGCGAAGCTGTATGGTAGGAAATGTCTAAAGCCGATTAGTACGCCTTAGACCTTTTCAATGGTATGCGGTCCACAGAGAGGGCTCTGAGTTCCACATCTAGCACCCGTTCCTTAGGTTCAATACCACTGAACTAAGTAATCAGTTGTAAAGGGATAGAAATACTTATTTGCATAACTGAACACATAAATAACAATAGGTGGGTGATAGAAAATTAATGTAAGCATCGTACCTGGACAATTTTTGTGTCTGACCTCTTTGATCAGATCCATCCTGTGTCTTTTAAGGTCCGACCATTTTTTTAACATAGCATTTTTGGAATTAATCTTTCCATGCAACTGCCACAGCCGGCGTGCTTCTCTCTGTACTATGGCCTGTTTCTCTAAACGGCATTTTAGATCATCATATCCCTTCACCAACATAGTCTGCAAGATAACAATTAAAGGATGTAATCCCAAAGTTGTAAAATACAATTATTAGTAATTATAGTCATGTCAACCATCAAATTTTTTTTTTAATATCAAAACAGTAAAAGAATAGATATTTATATAGTTCCCTATGGAACTATATGAAAGTAAAATAAAAATAAAAACATTTATATTCAAGGCAAATATAAGAACTAAACTCCACAGTGGACGCCACTTTAACAGTGACTTTGACAATGGCCTCCCCTTTAACAGTGACTTTGACAACGGCCTCCCCTTTAACAGTGACTTGAACAGTGGCAGCCCCTTTAACAGTGACTTGAACAGTGGCAGCCCCTTTAACAATGACTTAGACAGTGGCAGCCCCTTTAACAATGACTTAGACAGTGGCCGCCCCTTTAACAGTGACTTAGACAGTGGCCGCCCCTTTAACAGTGACTTAGACAGTGGCCGCCCCTTTAACAGTGACTTGAACAGTGCCTGCCCCTTTAACAGTGACTTGAACAGTGCCTGCCCCTTTAACAGTAACTTGAACAGTGCCTGCCCCTTTAACAGTGACTTGAACAGTGGCTGCCCCTTTAACAGTGACTTGAACAGTGGCTGCCCCTTTAAGAGTGACTTGAACAGTGGCATCCCCTTTAAGAGTGACATACTTGTTAGGTAGAATTACTTACAGTGATCAAAGCTTCCAGCTCTTCTGGTTTGAAATAGCTTTTTGCCATTTCCGAAGTTACTTTCAAAATCTGTCTCTGTAGAATCGGTCTCTCTCCACTCTCTTTCCGATCCAAAGACAGGCACGCACGTACAGACGCACGCACGCACAGACGCACGTACATGATTATTTAAATGACGTATTATCGAGATAACGAACCAAACATAGTAGACTGTATAGCCAGGCAAATTTCATATTGGTACCTTGCTCTAAGTTGTATTCGCGTACGAATGAAACTTAATTCTATTGAGCCAACCAAAAGTAAATCAGACTAATAGCTCTAATGTTCCATTCGAATGCGATTACAACTTATAGTGGGGGACCAATTGGAAAGTTGACTAATGTGAACAATTGACTGTTAGAATTAACAAATAAGAAAATAGAGCAGGATTCTCTTTATTGGTTGGTTATGGTTAAATCTGGACAGCTGTAAGTTAAAAGAGCAATGCGAGTAATTTAAGTTCAAATAATCGCATTGCGATTTCAACTTAGAGCTGGGTTTCTAATGGGTCTGCTTGCTAGAATTAACGAAGTTAACGAATATGGAATATAGCAGTGCCAAGTTGAAATCGCAATGCGATTAATATAACTTGAAGTAATCGCATTGCGATTTCAACTAAGACCTGGTTTACTATGGTTGGCTTGGTAGAATTAGTGAAGATGACGAATATGACGAATGTATTCGTCATATTCCTCAAAACGAAGATAGCAAAAATATTCTCCATCTTCGTTTTAGCTCTATATTCATCAACTTCGCTAATTCTAGCAATCAAATAGGAAAGTTGACTATAGAGACAGCTGTGTTTAATTCGCTATGCGATTATATTACTTTGCTTTTTTTATTTTTATAAATAGAATCATTATAATACTTGAAAATTATTATAATTATTCTATAAAAAAAAAAAAGAAGCTAATTAATATAATCGCATAGCGAATTAAACACAGCTGTCTCTATAGTCAACTTTCCTATTTGATTGCCAAAATTAGCGAAGTTGACGAATATGGAGCTAAAACGAAGATGGAGAATATTTTGTTATCTTCATTTTAAGGAATATGACGAATACATTCGTCATATTCGTCATCTTCACTAATTCTAGATATCAAACCAAAAGAACAGTTGCAATAAGTTAAAATCGCAATACGCGATTATTTAAATCGCATATTAATCGCGATAACTAGAATAATGACGAATATTCAATTTCGACGAATATAAGACGAATATTGTAGCGAATTTTGTCTAAATCGAATATGGCACCTCCCGCTCAACACTAGCAATTATGAGGGCACTGTAGTAAACTGGATTTGGATCTGTTATGGGTATACCATGGGCATCATTGCCATGAGGTACTATATATGGCATGAATATAAGCACACACACATCCATGTATGTGCATCCGTAAGGCAACAAACTGCATATTTGTGTTTGTATATGCCAACCATGTTTCCTTTAGGGAGCATTCACACGACCGTGTTGGTTTTGCGGTCCGTAAATCACGGATCCGTGTGTTCCGTATGTCTTCAGTTATCTTTCCTTTTCCGTTCCGCAAGTCCGTATAATACGGACGTGGTGCTTCCGTGTGTCATCCGTTTTTCACGGTCCGCAAAAAACTGAAATGGGGTTTCCTATAATGTTATCAGTCCAGGGGTCCGTTAAAAACGGATGACACACGGATGCATTTCCGTGTGCTATCCGTTTTTCACGGACCCAATGACCTTCTATGGGGCCACGGACCGCGATTTGCGGCCAAGTATAGGACATGTTCTGAAAAAAAAAAAACGGACACACGGAACGGACACGGAACGGACAGCACACGGATGAGAATAAAAGGCATACCGCAATTTTCACGGACCCATAGAAATGAATGGGTCCGTGCATTGTCCGTCAAAATTGCGGAACGGACACGGAAGAAAACCACGTTCGTGTGAATGCTCCCTTAGTGTGACAGGATGACCATCAGTGCTGCAGTATATAGTTAATAAAAATATATGGAAATAATTTAAACTCTTGGTTTGCAACACTATTAGTGAAGTTTAGAACCCTGCGGACGGGTTGTGGCCATGCTGCGGGTGGGTTGCGGCCATGCTGCGGTGAAGAACCGTGCAGCCAATTTGCCCGCAGCTGTCTTTCATTTAATAATGAAGACTGCATTGTATAGTCCTTTTTCATTGTTAATAGCTGTACTACACCTTTAATTCACCTTTAAACAGGGGCTGTTGCTGGTATGGGGTTTGGATGGTTAGGTGGGGGCACAATATGCAGATTATTGCTTTTCTGGCCTGCAATCTCCTGCAGGTTATTTGACAGTAAACATAGAATATTAATTAATCAGCTCTGGCATACCCACTTCTCCAACCCCAGCCGTCTCCTGCCCTACAGGTGGGAGCCATTCTTCTGCCATCTGCTTTTCCTTCTTTTCCACATCATCTAATATTGATGAGAATATGTCATCAGGAACATCCAGCTCCTCCTCTCTCTGCATCTTGGTGACTTTTCTAGAACATGGAGACTTTGAAGGATGATTTGGAAGAAGTAAAGCCAGCAAAAGATGAGGATGGTCATCAAGACCTGGCCCCCCTAAGGGGTGCTGACTGGATGGTATGAGTTGGCATGCTGGCTGTGTAATAGATATTGAATGACATATCTTAGTTTCCGTCTGATGTAAGAATAAGTAAATAAGTAAATGTAGGAATAAATAAATAAAACTGACGCAGAATAAGTCACCCTGCACTCTCCCTCTCCAATATTCTTCTAATTCTATAGTTTTTAGCAACACTGTCTCTATCACATGAGCACTTGCCACGTCTCTCCCTATGCTCAGCTCACAGGACAATGGTGCAGACTGCTTGGGAGGAGGGTTTTATAGGGCTATGACATCACAGGGGATGGCTATCTACGGATTGGGTGATCTTGCGTTCCCGGGATGGTCTCCTCTACACTTAAATTTACTTTGTAACACTTGCAGCTACCATTTTAGGAAAACCTGATTCGTTACCATGAAGTGCGAGAAAATTTGGATTTGTTGCAAATCGAAGTTTTACTAAACTTTGGACCAAATTCCGCTTTGAATGCTTCGCTCAACTCTAAATACAGTGCCTGAGAACTCCTAATTGTATAGATGACAGGCTGTCTAGACCTGCAGCAGATTTACAGATTAGAACTTGCAGTTGCGGTCCCCAATGCATGGAAGGGGCGACACATGTTCTGGTGTATGAGCCCTTAGGATGATTTTGCTGGAGTTCCACAAGCATTTCTGAAACAGACCAATAACTTGCTTGCATAGGCTTTCAAAAATAGAGCATGTTGTCACTGCAACAGTGAATAATTCCTCCCGCCTGACTTTACCTGCAGTCCCCTGTGGTCAATTATTTCTGTCTTAATCATGGACAGCTTCTACCTAGCTCCCTTTTATTTATGCAGTAGAGAGAGATGAAATGTATTATTACAGCATATTGAAAGTGAACATGTTTGAAGGGTTGTGGATGCAGTGAAAGCATACTAATCTGATACAACAGGTAATATTGTAGAGGGATCGCTTGTAGTATTGTAATAGAACATGAATCGCCGATTGTTGTTTAGTCGAAACACTTGAATTACTGAAAATCTAGAAAGAACTCTAACTTATTGGTTACCCAAGGGCTTATTCAGATGAACAATGTAAGACTCGTCTGAGATCTGTCCATGAAAAACTGACGATTTTCCATTTCCATCCATTTTTAAACAGGATTGTCTTAGACTGCATTCACTTTGTCAGTTTTCCCATCCTTGTGGCATCAGTTTTCATGAAGAATTCACACCCAGCATCTCCTAACAACCATCAGTGAAAAATGTAAAAAATGGACCGCACATGGAGGATGTCCATGTACTGTCTTTTTTTCATGAACCCATCTTGAATGGGCCAATCTAGCTTGAAAAATGGATAAAGATAGAGCATGCTGAGATGCTCTCTGAACAGACCGATGGTCCATGGGAAAAGACTAATAGGTGAATCGGCCCCATTGACTTTAATTTGTTAGTGTTGAGTCCGGGTGGTGTCTACCAGATGTAAAAAAATCTCTCTGAATCTGAATGAGCTTACTATGCAGATGCCTACTGATAGCATATTTATGGGATATGTTCTACATCCTGACCTATTATCACGGTCGGCGTGGCTATCACATACGTGACACAGAGGGAGGGAACGAGGAAGGCCCTGCCCAAGTGAGAGGGAAGATGGTGACCCCTGACTCACCTGGCGGCTGGCACCTGGCTGCCCTGACGTCCCTAGACGGGTTCCTCACCCGTACGCCGATCACGTGCCTAAAGCCCTGGCTTTCCCTGAGCTGAGCCCTCGGTAGTGAACAGGGCGATGGGAACACTAGTCCGCACCACTAACTCTAAGGGAAAACACCAAGGGGAGGACAGACAACACAGACTCAACATATATTCCCAGGTGGGCGACAACAGGAGACAACAATAAGCCCAACAGGGATCCGGAGGGTAGCACACAGGAACGACAACCAGGATTAACCACTCCAGTGGGTCAGTATAGATGTCCAGGCAGGAAGCTCTATAACTGGCAACTAGAGAAGTGTGAGGGGAGAATATAAGGAGGTAGGGAGTGGCAGACAAGAAACAGCTGAGGAGGAGAAGCTACGGATCCCTGAGAGAGACAAAAAGGATAGAAAGGCAAACACAGAAAACAATAACTAAGAAACACCGTGATCTTTAGATATAGAGCGCGCAGCCACCCGCTGCGACTTCCTGACCCCGGGTATAACGGAGTCAGACGTGGCTCTTGATACCCTCGTGACACCTATCTTTGCCAAAATCTATGGAGTCTGCTATGGAAAATGATTTGGTTGTGATTTAAACAAAGGTGTTTAAGTGGATTCACACATAAGTATTTTGTGGAATTTTTTTTGCACTTTTGCGTTTTGTGACACATTTTTGCACCTGCGTTTTTCAGCTCTAGATGTTACTTGAACATCTATGGGAAATATGAAACTCAGGAGTCAGGACACACATATATATATTTTTTTGCTAGGGGTGTCATTGTTTGCCAACAGAAGATCAGAAGTTTACACAAGATGATGCTGCTTACTGAAAAATTATGGAATATGTAGAAATATAATTACTGTATATAAAAGATAGTTCACACTTCAGTTCCATTATACCTTATCTCTGAGTAGGCTTCACTACTGGTTTTGGCTCAATAACTGATGGCAATAACTGACCAAATAACTGATGTGTGAACTGGGCCTCATGGACAACTCTGTGAATGCCCTTGAGTGGTCCAGCCATAGCCCTGATTAGAACCCAATCAAACATCTCTGGAGAGACCGGAAAATGGTTGTTTACTGACGGTCCCCCATCCAACTTGACAGAGCTTGAAAGTATCTGTAGAGGATGACAGAAAATACCCAAATCCAGGCATGTAAACCTTGTGGCATCATACCCAAGAAGACTCAAGGCTGTAATCGCTTCCAAAGCTGCTTCAACCAAGTTACCAAGTAAAGAGTCTGAATACTTATGTCAATTCAAGATTTTATTTTTTCCTTCTCAATAAATTAGTAAAGATTTCAAACATTCTTATTTCTCATTATGGGATATTAAATTGCAGAATGATGGGGAAAAATTTAGATTTTTTTGTAAATTTTAGCACAAGGCCGCAACGTAACAAAATGTGAAAAAAGTGAAAAAGGTCTGAAAACTTTCTGAATGCACTGTATAGGCTTAACGGCCCATTTACACGACCAAATATTTCTGTCTGCATCCGTTCTACAATTTTGGGGATTGGATGTGGATGCCAAATGGGCATAAATGAGCATAACAGACACTTGATATGCAGGATCAGTTGTTTGCTTTATTTTTCAGTTCTTCTGAGAGATCAGAAGAACGGAAAAATAAATGGCGATGTGAACCCAGCCTTAGAGATTTGCATTTGCCTATCTTAAAGAACTCACACATGCTACAGGGTGACCAACAGTTGAAAGAACTAGTTTAATAAAACAACAACCTTATAATGTTCTAAGACGTCTTGGTTAAAAGACGTTTTCCAAAAGGAGGGCAATCAGTTGACATCATTGACCCCTGAGGTGGGTACATAATGGTGAGGCGGGTACATAACGGTGAAGATAGACTACAGTATTGAAATTTTCTGGGGTTGAGAGAGCTCTCTCACCCCCAAGGGGAGGTGACAGACACAGGATGCTGCTCCAAAAAGAGACGGCCTGGATTATTTGGTCAAATGCTTTGGGACTGCTGGGTTTAGGTTACCAGCGCCGTACATGTACGACGCAGAAATGCGGGACAGAAATCCCAGCGCAGTACAGGTACGGCGCGCTGATCGGGCAGGTGCAGGAGCTGCGCCCGCCCGATCAGAGGCAGGGGTCCGGCTGTCACTGATAGCAGGACCCCTGCTGTATGCGCCGGCATCGGTGAAAACACAGATGCCGGCGCGTTAACCCTTGCACGGCCGCGGTCAACGCTGACCGCGGCACATGCGGTATCCTCACGGGTGCCAGTGTCCATGGGGTCCCTGCGCTGCTGTGACGGGGACCCCATGGCAGGGAAGACAGCCCGATGCCTTCCTTAGGCATAGTGGCTGCCTTCCGGCAGAGCCTGTGAGATCCAGCCCCCTGGATGTCAAAGGCAGGAACCTGTACAGTGTGTAATACACTTACAGCCAATGCATTACAATGCAGAAGTATTGTAATGCATTGTAAAGGGGATCAGACCCCCAAAAGTTGAAGTCCCAGAGTGGAACAAAAAAATTAAGTGAAAAAAAGTTTTAAAAAAATAAACTTTTCAAATATTTTTTTTTTTAAACATCCTTTTACCAAAGGTATAGCCGCATCAGTATCGACTGGCTCTATAAAAATATCACATGACCTAACGCCTCAGGTGAAAAATAAAATAAAATAAAAACTGTGCTAAAAAAAAAACTTTGTCACCTTACATCACAAAAAGTGCAACACCAAGCGATCAAAAAGGCATATGCCCCCCAAAATAGTACCAATCTAACAGTCACCTCATCCCGCAAAAAATGAGCCCCTACCTAAGACAATCGCCCAAAAAATATAAAAACTATGGCTCTCAGACTATGGAAACACTGATACATGATTTTTCTTGTTTCAAAAATGCTTTTATTGTTTTAAATGTAAAAAATAAATAAACATATTAGGTATTGCCGCGTCCGTAATGAACTGCTCTAAAAAAAAAAAACTGTATCAAAAAAGCCATTTTTTGTCACCTTACATCAAAAAAAAAGTGTAATACCAAGCGATAAAAAAGTCATATTCACTCCAAATTAGTGCCAATTAAACAGTCATCTCATCCTGCAAAAAATTACACCCTACATAAAGACAGTCGCCCAAAAAAAAAGACAAAAAAAAAAAATATGGCTTTCAGAATATGGAGACACTAAAAAATTTTAGTCATATTTGGTATTGTCACGTTCATAACAACCTGCTATATAAAAATAGCACGATATAACCTGTCAGATGAACACTGTAAATAACAAAAAATAAAAAACTGTGCCAAAACAGCTATTTTTTGTTACCTTGCCTCACAAAAAGTGCAATATAGAGTAACCAAAAATCATATGTACCCTATGTTTCTACTCTAGGGGTGCATCAGGGGGTCTTCAAATGTGACATGGCAGCTTAAAATTATCCCAGTGAAATCTGCTTTCCAAAAACCATATGGCGTTCCTTTCCTTCTGCGCAATACTGTATGCCCGTACAGCAGTTTACCACCACATATGGGGTGTTTCTGTAAACTACAGAATCAGGGCAATAAATATTGAGTTTTGTTTGGCTGTTAACCCTTGCTTTGTTAGTGTAAAAAAATGATTAATATGGAAAATCTGCCAAAAAAAGTGAAATTCTGAAATGTCATCTCCATTTTCCATTAATTCTTGTGGAACACCTAAAGGGTTAACAAAGTTTGTAAAATTAGTTTTGAATACCTTGAGGAGTTTCTAAAATGGGGTCATTTTTGGGTGGTTTCTATTATGTAAGCCTCACAAAGTGACTTCAGAACTGAACTGGTCCTTAAAAAGTGGAAGATTTGCTTCTAAACTTCTAACCCTTCTAACGTCCCTTGCAGATTACAATGCGTTTTTCACTGAAGCCCCATTCACTTCTATGGTGCCAGGGCTGCATGAAAAACGCAGAATAAAGAATATGCTGCGTTTTACACACAAACGCAGAACTGATGCGTAAAAAAAGCTCATGTACACAGACCAATTGAAATGAATGGGTCAGGATTCAGTGCGGGTGCGATGCGTTCACTTTCACGCATTGCACCCTCGTGGGAAACTCGCTCGTGTGAAAGGGGTCTAAAATTCCCATGGCCTTGCTGTGCAGACTCCATTTAGGCCCCCACAGTAATAATTCTCCTTACTAACTCCATAGCGACAAGTGCTATACATGTACTACTATACATGTGGGCTGTAATCTTGAGCACTGGACAAGTAAGGAGCCAGATGAAAGCTCCTGAAATCTCAGGACCCGAAGGAGAAGACAGAAGTGGTTATCTGCATCTGTTTCACACTGCCGACACAGCCTTCCAGCGGTATTTGTCCAGACGTTTCTCGGCATATTTGCCGGATTGTGGACGGATTACCTTTGGACCCCATTATACTTAAAGGGGTTTTCCCATCTCAGAAAATGGGGGCATATCGCTAGGATATGCCCCCATTGTCTGATAGCGGTGGGACCCGCACCTATATCGAGAATGGGGCCCCACAAGTGAAGGAGGGCGCACTGCGCATGCGCAGCCGCCCTCCATTAATTTCTACGGGGCCGACGGAAATAGCCGAGCCTATCAGACAATGGGGGCACATCCTAGTGATATGCCCCCATTGTCTGAGATGGGAATACCCCTTTATTGGGGCCAGACAGCATTCCGGCAATGACGGATCCAGCAAGCTGTTCCCGTCTGGAGCAGTCTGCCGGGTCGGTAAACGCTAGTGCGCAACCAGCCTTACCACTTCTGCGTTCTCCTGTCCTCAGTGTATAGCACTTGTGGGGGGTCTTTGTTTTCCCCCCTAGCGCTAGTGGAGAAATTTCCCAATTTATAATAAGGCTCACGCATCCAGCGCTAATGGAGAAATGGGGTCATTTATCAAACTGGTCCGGTGGAATCTGATTGGTTGCTATGGGCAACTAAGCCAGTTTTACTTTACACCAGTTTGATAGATGACCCCAAAAGTACCAAATTTATGATTAGGCTCAAGCACCCAGTGCTAGCAGAGAAAGTGCCAAATTAATGATGAGGGTCCGTGTGCCTGGAGTAAAAAGCACTACAGCCTCTGACTGGAATAGTTTTTACTCCTCTTTTATGCCTTTTTCCAGGTGTAAAAGATTGTAAATGTGTTGGGTCAAAAGTTCCAGCCACTGCCACTCCTAAGGCTCCTTTCACACGGGCGAGAATTCAGCGCGGGTGCAATGCGTGAGGTGAATGCATTTCACCCGCACTGAATACAGACCCATTCACTTTAATGGGGCTGTGCACATGAGCGGTGATTTTCATGCATCACTTGTGCGTTGCGTGAAAATTGCAGCATGTTCTATATTCAGCGTTTTTTTACGCAACGCAGGCCCCATAGAAATGAATGGGTTGCTAGGAGATGATAGGGATGAGCAACCCCATTAAAGTCTAATCCCTGTATTATTTTTCCTTATAACATGGTTATAAGGGAAAATAATAGCATTCTTAATACAGAATGCTAACTAAAATGTGCCTTGAGGGGTTAAAAAAGAAAAAAAATTAACTCACCTCATCTTCCTGTTCGCGCAGCTGGCATCGTCTTCTTTCTTCTTCTTCTGCAAAAGGACCTTTGATGACGTAATGATGACGTAATGAACGTGGTGAGCGTTAGGATGTCAGCGCAGGTCCTTCTGAATGAATATAGAAGATCCTTCTATCTTCATTCAGCAGGACCTGCACTGACGTCACCGAGCTACTCACGTGGTGAGCGCGATTACGTAATCAAAGGTCCTTTTGCAGGTCCTGAAAGAAGAAGAAAGAAGACGATGCCGGCTGCGCGAACAGGAGGATGAGTTATGTTTTTATAATTTTTTAACCCTCAATTGACATTATACTTAGCATTCTGTATTGAATGCTATTATTTTCCATTATAACCATGTTATAATGGAAAAATAATAAAATCTACAGAACACCTAAGGCCTCATGCACACAACCGTTTTTTTCGGGTCCGCATCCGAGCCGCAGTTTTTGCAGCTCGGGTGCGGACCCATTCACTTCAATGGGGCCGCAAAAGATGCGGACATCATCCGTTGCACTGTTCTGTGGCCCCGCAAAAAAAATATAGCATGTCCTATTCTTGTCCGTTTTGCGGACAAGAATAGGCATGTCTACAATGGGCCGCCCGTTCCGTTCCGTAAATTGCGGAAGGCACACGAGCGGCTTCTGTTTTTTGTGGATCCGCGGTTTGCAGAGCGCAAAAAAAAACAGCACGGTCGAGTGCATGTGGCCAAACCTGAACTTGAGTGAAGAAGTCCGGCTTCGGGTCTGGGTACCACATTCAGTTTTTTTCTCACACACGTGCAAAACACATTGCATTCGTGCGGAAAAAACAGACCATCAGAATGCAATCGCAGACAAAACTGACTGCAATTGCGTGCCTACTCGCGCAGGTTTCCCGCAATGCACCCTGAACGCATCCGGAGCAAATCCAGGACGCCCGTGTGAAAGAGGCCTAAGTGGTCAGGATGGTGCAGAAATGCCCGTGCGACAAGATATTGTCGCACAGGCATTAAAGTTATCACAAAAAGACGTTTTGGAACTTTTTTTTTAAAGCCTAAAATAGGTGTAGCACACTTAGTAAATGACCGCCAATGAGCGTTATGCAATAAAGGGCGAATGCACACGGCCGTGTTCGGCGGCCGAGAGCGGTCCGTGGTATGCCGGGCTGGATTCCTGTTCAGAGCAGGAGCGCACGGCGTCATTGGTTGCTATGACGCCGTGCGCTTCATGCCGCCGCTGCACACTCGTATAGTGTATTACTGTAGTGCAGCGGCGACATGAAGCGCACGGCGTCATAGCAACTAATGACGCCGTGCGCTCCTGCTCTGAACAGGAATCCAGCCCGGCATACCACGGACCGCTCTCGGCCGCGGAACACGGCCGCGTGCATTCGGCCAAATAGAGTGCTTCCTCTAGTGGACCCGGAGATCCTGTTGATCGCCGGGTGTCTTGGGGGCTGAGCAGAGCTGCTGGGTCTTAGAAGACCCTGACCAATTCCATCTGTGTAAAGCTTCATTCACACGTCCGTGGAACACGGACTACGAGATACCGGCCTGGATTCCTGCTGAGTGCAGGAGCGCACGCCGTCATTGGTTGCTATTACGCCGTGCGCTTCGTGCCGCCGCTGCTGTACAGTGATACACTCGTATGATCTAAAGGTCCATCAAGAAAAACGCAGCCGGCACTGCTGGGTGTGTATAACGTCTAATAGACCCTTCAACGCACGAGACAAATAGTGACAATCAGTGGTGCTCTGCTCCGCGAAATCAAAATCGAAACTTGTGGGTTCGAAGAAAAAGTAGTGCAAGGTGCGCGAAACGGCTGTAGCCTGACCTTTTGTGCAGGTGCCTGTGTACGACCTTTTTTATCTTCAATAAAGCTGCCAAAGTTTATTTAACGTGAGTGCCACTACCTTTTCTTCTAACCCACAACTCGTATGATCTATACGAGTGTATTACTGTACAGCAGTGGCGACATGAAGAGCACGGCGTCATAGCAATCAATGACGCTGTGCGCTCCGACACTCAGCAGGAATCCAGGCCGGTATCTCACGGTCCGTGTTCCACGGACGTGTATATGAGGCTTAGGCCTCATGCACACGACCGTTGTGTGTTTTGCGGTCCTCAAATTGCAGATCCGCAAAACACAGATGGCATCCTTGTGCGTTCCGCAATTTTCGGAACGGCACGGACAGCCATTGGTCTAACTGCCTATTCTTGTCCGCAAAATGGACAGCTTATATTTTTTTTGCGGACCACAGAATGGAGCAACGGATGTGGACAGCACACGGAGTGCTGTCCGCATCTTTTGTGGCCCCATTGAAGTGAATGGGTCCGCATCCAAGCCGCAAAAACTGCGGCTCGGATGCGGACTGAAACAACTGTCATGTGCATGAGGCCTTAAAAAGGACCATGTCCAAAGGTTAGGGGGTGCAATACTCGCCTTGCCCTGGGCGCTGACAACCCACACTACGATAGGTCACTGGCTGTGTGAACTGCATTTTTGTTCTGGCTTTTTTCCACTATAGTGAAAGAGATATAAAAACACCTGAATAAAAAAAATGCAAGAGCTCCAACATGCTGTGGTTTTTAAAATGAAGATAAAATATAAAAAAGTGTGCTGTGGGGCTTGCCCAAGGATGGTGGGCAGTGGCACAGGGGCGCCAAGGTGAAGGGAAAAAAATAAATAAAAAAAGTGAGGGCGGTGTCTATGGAGGGTTACTACTTTGCTAGTTGGATTAGTGCTTCTGCTTCACAGTATCGATATATTGCAGGGGCATATATATCACTGTGTCTATATAGTTAGCGGTTCTATTTCGCAGTCTCAGTATATGGTAAGCCTATATATCACTGTGTCTCTTTATATTTTGTTATATTGGTTCTATTTCACAGTATCGATATATGGCGACACATGTATCACTGTACGGGTATTTAAAAGATAATAAATAATATGGATAGTAAAAATAATGTTAATAGATTTATATGAGAAAGAAACGGAAGGCGACTTACTTCACCAGGGAGGGAGATATAGGATAAGCAAAATACACCTATACCTGCTCCTCCCCCGCCGTGGTTTTTAAAAGGCAGAAAGACACAAAATAGGACACGATGACCAAAAACGCCAGTAGCAAAAAAAATAAAAAAAATAATAAAAAAATAATAATATATATATATATATATATATATATATATATATATATATATATATATATATATATATACACACACACACACACATATACAAATTTGTCCGGTGTTTCATACTTCCGATAGACCGTCAGCTAAAATCTGGAGCTGGTGGTTTTACTGAAAAAAAAAAAGGGAAAAAAACACCACTAAAAGCACAAAAATGCTAAATAAATAAATAAATTTAATTAATTAATTAATTTAAGCCACCGAAAACCTATGCGTGAAAGAATTTTTGGCAGACGTAGACCAATATAGAATTATTGAGAAATGGCACAAACACACATCTGATAAAATGTATCATTGTAAGGGGGGGAGGAGGATAGACGAAAGCTGTATGCCTTTCGCATCTGCAGGTGATCCATAAGATCCATTCCTTGTTTTCCTGAATTTCCCATGTATAGTATGCATTCTAGCAAAATATAGTGGAAACTGGCACCACAGAAGATGCTTGGAGGACAGACCTTGATTCATGAACCCTGCCTAACGTGCTAGAGTGACCCCTGATCACAGCAACAAAGAGCACTGTTCCCGTCACTGCACATACTGCCGCCTATAAGCTTTAAATCAGCTCAACCTTTTAACCCATTAAGGGCACCTATACACGTATTGCTCCGGTAAACAGCATCAAGCTTATGGCTACCCACTGCCCTCCTGCAAATGCTGTTTTATCCATCCAGTGATGTCCTACTCACCACTAATGCCTAATGGTGTTACTGCAATGAATGTATGTAGCAGAGATCTCACCGAAAGGACACAAAGTGCTTCCCTTTGCTTTGGTGCAAGCAAAGCACATCCTCAGTGAATGGAGCCCTGGCTGCTAGAATGTGGAGGGCGTGGGCTTGATGTCTGCATGGCTATTCCTGGAAGCTGAAGCAATGCCCTGGAAGCGTTCACCCCCCCACCCGCAGGATAAAGATTCATGAATAGAGAAGTGTTTGATCAGGCTGGTAAGTGATGGCCTCTGCAGACAGAACCCAAATCTCAGCGTTGCACTAAATCCAGCACCCTGCATTCAGAGAGTGGCATGTGGGTGTAACCAGCTTCCCCTGGAAGTATGCTCCAGGCACAAGGTGAGAGCAGTTTGCAGCCCAATCTCTCCTTAGTCATCCCTATGGAATAAATGATGAAATCATTAGCATGCACAGTGATCACTGACTGGGACTTCTCTATCAATGGCGGGGTTTTATACAGAGAAGTTTTAAACTGTGTCTTCTAGGTGACTGAAGCAAACCCAGCAGTGATGATTTATTCATGAGTTCTATTAATGTTTATAAAGAAAGTAAGAGCATAAATGTCATAATAGAAATATTGTGCTAGAGCGCACTAATAAATACAGTACACAACATGTAGACAGTATACACGGCGCATAAATGCCGGTGCTTCCCGTCTTGTGAAACAAGTCTAACAAGTTCTGTGTCATACTGATTGACCTTAGGCAATAATGAAATACTTTTTTTGTTCTTTAAACACTGGATTAAGTGTTTCGTCTTCAGTTGCTGCTGTGTACTGGTCATTGATAAGGTGGGTGCATAGAGATACTTGAGTAGACCATATCATTCGTTTTTAGATCTGCCATACTTCATCCGGCAGGGCGGCACGGTTGCTGTGTTGACCTCTCTCCATAGCAGAGGTCTATGCATACATCAGGTTACAAACCTTCTACTTGGATGCGCAAATTTGTGGGATAATGGGAGTGTTACCTTCAGATGTGTTCGGCCATTATTAGGGATGAGCAAACTTGTGTTTCAAGTTTGGCATACAAGGTTCGAGTTTGGGTTATCTAAGAACTCCGTTATGGATTCAACTACCACGGACCATAAGTTATGGCCCGTGGTAGCGGAATCCATAACAGAATTCTTAGATAATCCGAACCCGAACTTTGTACGCCAAACTTGAAGCACAAGTTCGCTCATCCCTAGCCATTGGCCACCACAGATGAACAGGATTGCAGTTGCTGTATTGTGGCCGCCCCATGGAAACAAAGCCAAGGCCTCTTTCACACATCCATGACGATGGTCAGTAGTTCATCCGTGAAGAATCTGTGTTTGTTCAGTGTTTTTTGTCCTCGTGTGTCATCTATAATGACTTTAATGTGCTTGAGGGATCAGAAATAGGGCATACTTGTGTGTTGACTTTTCATATAAAACATAACTTTTACTATCATTAGTTAAAATATTACCCCATCTAGGCTAAGTCAGATAGATAGACAAGGCCTTACTTTGGACGTATCCAGGATAGTACAATCTGATATATAAAAAATTGCGGCAACTTACAGACGGTGAACCGTCTGGTCCACAGTCCTCTAACTGCAAGTTGCCACAATTTTTTATATATCGGATTGTACTATCCTGGATGCGTCCAAAGTAAGGCCTTGTCTATCTATCTGACTTAGCCTAGATGGGGTAATATTTTAACTAATGATAGTAAAAGTTATGTTTTATATGAAAAGTCATTTTTCTCTGTGATACTTGATATTGATACTTTTCTAACCCTATAAATACTACTGTGATTTGTTTATACTTGTGTGTTGCCACCACAGGTCCATAGTCAATGGAAAATCACTGATATTTGAATACACACGCTAAATTCAATGGATACATGAGCTGTACCAGCAAAGTGAATGAGATGAGATTATACTTGGCTTTTTTTTCGTGCAGAAACTGACCTGCTGTACGGATTTTGAAATCAGCAGCATATAAATTATGTTTGTGGGTTTTTTTTGTGTGGTTTTCACCCTTTTGAATGCAAGGCTGACATCTGCGTAGAATCGGCTGCAAATCCGCACCAAAAGCACAAGTAACACATGTGGTGTCTGGTGCGGAAACTCGCAGAAATCCACAGAAAAACCACATCTGTACTTGTGTGACGGTACCCTAAGCGCTCATGCACATGACCATATGTATTTTCCAGTCCGCAAAAAACGGATCTGCAAAAAATACGCATGACGTCTGTGTGCATTCCGTGTTTTGCGGAACGGAACAGCTGGCCCCTAATAGAACAGCACTATCCTTGTCCGTAATACAGACAATAATAGGACATGTTCTATTTTTTTGCTGAACGGAAATACGGACATACGGAAACGTAATGCACCTGGAGTAACTTCCGTTTTTTTTGCGGACCCATTGAAATGAATGGTTCCGCATACGGTCCGCAAAAAGAATGGAATGGACACAGAAAGAAAATACGTTTGTGTGCTTGAGCCCTAAGGGTGGAGTCACACACAGTGGTTTTTGTCAAAGCCAAAGGTGGATCCGGGAGGAAAAAGAAGCATAAGGCCTCACTTATTCCCAGTTCACACTTCAGATATTTGGTCAGTTATCTCCATCAGTAGCGAAGCCTACACAGAGATAAGATGTAATGCAAAAATTTCCTCCTGTTCTGTGTTTTTGACCCGCGACTGTTTTTGGCTCACGAACATAAGGACTCCGTGCCTGTGCTGCGGACCACATACTTGAATGGGCCCGCAAATCTGGAGCTGCGGTGCGGAAGCATGGATCGGAACCCCACGGAAGCACTACGGAGTGCTTCCGCAGTGTTTCTGGCCGTTCCTCTGCACCGCAAAAAAGTAGTGCATGCGGACCGTTGGATGTGGATCGTGGACCCCATTCAAGTGAATGGGTCTGCGATCCGCATGCGGCTGCCCATGCGCATTGCGGACTGCAATTTGCAGACCACAGCACGGGCACGGAGCCCTAACGTTCGTGAGCATGAGCCCTAACTGATGGAAATAACTGACCAAATAACTGAAGTGTGAACTCAGCCTAAGGCCTCATGCACACGACCGTTGTGTGCATCCGCGGGCGTTGTTCCGTTTTCATTTTTTTTTCGCGGACCCATTGACTTTCAATGGGTCCGTGGAAAAATTGGAAAATACGCAGTTTTGCAGCCGCATCCGTGATCCGTGTTTCCTGTTCGTCAAAAAAATATGACCTGTCCTATTTTTTTGACGGACAACGGTTCACGGACCCATTCAAGTCAATGGGTCAGTGAAAAAACACGAATGCACACAAGATTGCCATCCGCGTCCGTCATCCTTGTCCGTAGGCTACTTTCACACAGACGGATCCGCTGATCCGTCTGCATAAAAGCTTTTTAGATCTGATTTTTCACTTTGTGAAAACTCAGATCCGACAGTATATTCTAACACAGAGGCGTTTCACGATCTAACTCAAATCCCATGGTATATTCTAACATAGAGGCGTTCCCATGGTGATGGGGACGCTTCAAGTTAAAATATACCATCGGATTGGAGAAAACTCCGATCTGATGGTATATTAATAGGGACTCCTGACTTTACATTGAAAGTCAATGGGGGACGGATCAGTTTGCAATTGCACCATATTGTGTCAACGTCAAACGGATCCGTCCCCATTGACTTGCATTGTAAGTCAGGACGGATCCGTTTGGCTCTGCACGGCCAGGCGGACACCAAAACGTCTTTTTTTTTTCATGTCCGTGGATCCTCCAAAAATCAAGGAAGACCCACGGAAGAAAAAACAGTCACGGATCACGGAACAATGGAAATCCGTTTTGCGGACCGCAAAAAAACCGGTCGTGTGCATGAGGCCTTAGGCTACTTTCACACTGGCGGCAGAGTGATCCGGCAAGCAGTTCCGTCGCCGGAACTGCCTGCCAGATCCGGCAATCTGCATGCAAACTAACAGCATTTGTAGACAGATTTGGGTGCGAATCCGTCTAACAAATGCATTGCAAGAACGGATCCGTCTCTCCGCATGTCATCCGGAGAAACAGATCCGTTATATATATTTTTTCACATTTTTACTGGTCTGTGCATGCGCAGACCGGAAGGACGGATCTGGCATTCCGGTATTTTTAATGTAAATTTCAATGTAAATTAATGCCGGATCTGGCATTCCAGCAACTGATCCGGAATTTTGGACGGAGATAATACCGCAGCATGCTGCGGTATTTCCTCCATTCCTCCATCCAAAACGCCGTTCAGTGACTGAACTGAAGACCTCCTGTTGCATCCTGAACTTATTGCTCTCCTTTCAGAATGCATGGGGATATGCCTGATCAGTTCTTTTCCGGTATAGAGCCCCTAGGACGGAACTCAGTGCCGGAAAAGAAAAACGTCGCTAGTGTGAAAGTACCCTAATTTGGCTAAGAAACTTCATGAAAAATGCGAAAAAAAGTAAGCTTAGTTTCACACTAGCGCTTGTTACATCAGGTAGGCTGTTCTGGCAGGAAGCTACAGCGTTAATGTCTGGCCCCATGAATTATAATGGGGGCCAGTGGAGATCCGGCTGCAACCTAACAAATATGCAGAGAATCAGCCAGACAAACACCAATTAAACATATGTGTGAAACTAACCTTGAAGGTAACTTTACATAGTGTGGATTTGTATGAGGAAAATCTACATGAAAACAACATAAAAGCACATAAAGTTGCGCTATTTATCGTGGCTTTTGTGCAGTTTTTGTGCAAGTTTTCTGTGTACTTTAATAACCCCATTAAAGTCTTTAAAGGGTTTCTATCACTTCGTATGACATAATTAGCTCTCAGACACTAGCGATCCGCTAGTGTCTGCTCTGGCCAACCATCCTAATATAAGAGCTTTTTGGGCAGCCGTTTTGCTAAAAAAATAACTTTTATAAATATGCTAATGAGCCTCTAGGTGCTATGTGGGCGTCATTAGCACCTAGAGGCTCCGTCTACCTTCATACACAGCCACCGCCCAGCGCGTCCCTCCAGCCCGCCCATCTCCTGATGAATGCGATCCTCCGTGTGACGCAACGGACGAATTCTCGCGCATGCGCCGTGCGCGGCTGTATTCGGCGCATGCGCAGTGAATGTCTGACCGCTTCCCTGCTCAGACATCTCCACTGCGCCTGTTCCTTGGAGCACTATGACGTCATCGGCGCAGGCGCAGTGGAGATGTCTGAGCAGGGAAGCGGTCAGACATTCTCTGCACATGCGCCGAATACAGCCGCGCACGGCGCATGCGCGAGAATTCGTCCGTTGCGTCACACGGAGGATCGCATTCATCAGGAGATGGGCGGGCTGGAGGGACGCGCTGGGCGGTGGCTGTGTATGAAGGTAGACGGAGCCTCTAGGTGCTAATGACGCCAACATAGCACCTAGAGGCTCATTAGCATATTTATAAAAGTTATTTTTTTAGCAAAACGGCTGCCACAAAAGCTGTTATATTAGGATGGTTGGCCAGAGGAGACACTAGCGGATCGCTAGTGTCTGAGAGCTAATTATGTCATACGAAGTGATAGAAACCCTTTAAGCTCAATGAAATCCAATCACATTAGGGTACTGCTACATAGCAATTTGGGGCGTGACATGTGTTATGCACCCAAGTATCACAGTGTAGCAGGGGTGCCATGGGGGCACAGCGCAACTTTTTGCTCCGATAGTGACACACAAATCGCAGAAAATCCAGCAGTGCTAGATTTTTTTGCAATTGGCATGTCACGGTCGCACTGCGACTCCATTCATTCATTCATTTTGCATGGACTTTCCGCCCTGTGTGTGGGTACCCTAAATAAGTTGTTCAGCAATTGAACCTGCACGCTGCTGCTCTGTTCATCTCTATGGAACTGCTGACAAGAAGACGAGTAGGCGAGTCCTGTAGAAATGAATGGAGCGGCAGCACACATGCTCAATTTATACAAGGGGACACAAGACCCCTGTTCTAGAAGTCTGACCACTGGGATCCCCACTGATCAGACACTTACATCTAGCCCAGGGGTCTGCAACCTTTAAGACATAAAGAGCCACTTGGACCCATTTCCGAAGGAAAAAATAAACTGGGAGCCGCAAAACCATTGCGACATTTAAAACAAATATAACACTGCATATATTGTTTCTTACCTTAATACTATATACAGGATCGTGCAGTCAGCTATCAATCTGAAGAAAAAAAGGACTTTTTCACTTAACAATGTAAAATATATTTTTGCAAAATTATAGCTAATTAAAATATTTAATTTACCTTTACCAGACCCCTCCCCCAATCATGTGCCAGTAATGCCAGACCCCCCCAATCATGTGCCAGTAATACCAGACCCCCCTCCAATCATGTGCCAGTAATACCAGACCCCTCCCCCAATCATGTGCCAGTAATGCCAGACCCCCCCAATCATGTGCCAGTAATACCAGACCCCCCTCCAATCATGTGCCAGTAATACCAGACCCCCCCCCCAATCATGTGCCAGTAATACCAGACCCCCCCCCCAATCATGTGCCAGTAATACCAGACCCCCCCTCCAATCATGTGCCAGTAATACCAGATCCCCCCTCCAATCATGTGCCAGTAATACCAGACCCCCCAATCATGTGCCAGTAATACCAGACCCCCTCCAATCATGTGCCAGTAATACCAGACCCCCCTCCAATCATGTGCCAGTAATACCAGACCCCCCTCCAATCATGTGCCAGTAATACCAGACCCCCCCTCCAATCATGTGCCAGTAATACCAGACCCCCCAATCATGTGCCAGTAATACCAGACCCCCCCCCAATCATGTGCCAGTAATACCAGACCCCCCCAATCATGTGCCAGTAATACCAGACCCCCCCCCAATCATGTGCCAGTAATACCAGACCCCCCCAATCATGTGCCAGTAATACCAGACCCCCCCAATCATGTGCCAGTAATACCAGACCCCCCAATCATGTGCCAGTAATACCAGACCCCCCCCCAATCATGTGCCAGTAATACCAGACCCCCCCAATCATGTGCCAGTAATACCAGACCCCCCCCCAATCATGTGCCAGTAATACCAGACCCCCCCAATCATGTGCCAGTAATACCAGACCCCCCCAATCATGTGCCAGTAATACCAGACCCCCCCAATCATGTGCCAGTAATACCAGACCCCCCCAATCATGTGCCAGTAATACCAGACCCCCCAATCATGTGCCAGTAATACCAGACCCCCCCAATCATGTGCCAGTAATACCAGACCCCCCTCCAATCATGTGCCAGTAATACCAGACCCCCCTCCAATCATGTGCCAGTAATACCAGACCCCCCTCCAATCATGTGCCAGTAATACCAGACCCCCCTCCAATCATGTGCCAGTAATACCAGACCCCCCTCCAATCATGTGCCAGTAATACCAGACCCCCCTCCAATCATGTGCCAGTAATACCAGACCCCCCTCCAATCATGTGCCAGTAGTGATACCAGACCCCCCTCCAATCATGTGCCAGTAGTGATACCAGACCCCCCCATCATGTGCCAGTAGTAATACCAGACCCCCCCATCATGTGCCAGTAGTAATACCAGACCCCCCCAATCATGTGCCAGTAGTAATACCAGACCCCCCCCCCCCCAATCATGTGCCAGTAGTAATACCAGGGCCCCCCCAAATTCCCCAATCATGTGCCAGTATAATACCAGGGCCCCCCCATTATGTGCCAGACTGCCAGTTAAAAAAATATATAATTAACACTTATACTTACCTCTTTGGAGCGATGCGATGCAGGCCTCTTCCGGCCTGTGTCCCGACTCTAGCGCTGTACGGCTTAGGCGGCGCGATGACGTCATCGCGCCGCCTACGCCGGCCTCTGATAGGCTGCCGGCCTAGTAGTGCCGGCAGCCTATCAGAGGAACAGGAAAGGGACACACCTCCCTGCCCTGCTCCTCCGCACAGCCTTCTGTTTGTATCGCTGTCCTGAGGACGGCGATACTAACAGATCACTATGGAGATGAGCGCTTCGCTTCCACAATCGAAGCAATCATCTCAGTGCCTGCCCATCCGCCGCCGCACAGTGCCTGCCCCGCCGCCGCTGCACACACACTGCTCATGCCCATGCCGGAGCCGCGGCAAAGGTTCAAAAGAGCCGCGGGTTGCAGACACCTGGCCTAGCCTGTGGATAGCAGATGTATAAAACGTTAGGCGACTTTCACACTAGCGGCACGGACCTCCGGCAGGCTGTTCCGTCGGGTGAACAGCCTGTCGGATCCGTCCTGCCGCTAGTGAACGTGTGCCCTTGGACTGCCGCTCCATCCCCATTGACTATAATGGGTGCGGGGGAGGAGTTCACGGCGAGAGAGTCTGCCGGAATAAAACTATGACATGTCCGACATTTATTCTGGCTGCGTCTCGCCGTGCGCTGCCGTGCCTCTGTGGGAACTCCGCCCCCGCCCCCATTATAGTCAATAGGGACTGAGCGGCAGTCCAGGGGCACACGTTCACTAGCGGCAGGACGGATCCGACAGGCTGTTCACCCGACGGAACAGCCTGCCGGAGGTCCGTGCCGATAGTGTGAAAGTAGCCTTAGGAGTGTATTATTGGTTATAGAAGTATAATTATAACACACATTTGGTAATTACCAGTATATTATTAGATGTAAGCAAATTGAACTTTGGTCAATTGTGCATGGACTCATTTGCTCATTAGGATTATTTGTTTTAGCAAACTTTGTTCATAGTAAACTTTTGTGCAAATATTTAAAAATATTGTGCCATGAATTATTGTTATCAAAGATCGTGTCTAGTGTTGATTAAATCGAAGCATCCAAAGTGGAATTTGATCCAAAGTTTGATTTGCAATGAATCCGAATTTCCTCACGCTTCAGGGTAACAAATCTTTTTATTCCTAAAATGGCGGCCACACGTGTTACAAAGTGAAAGTAAGACGCCTGGGAATGCGAGATCACCCATAATGTCGTGCAGACAGCCAATCAGCAGATGGTCAGCCCCTGTGATGTCACAGCCCTTTTATCCCGTGAGGTCTCTGCCATTTCACTGCGAGCTGATCATAGGGAGAGAAGTGACAAGTGCCATTGTTTCTAAAAGCTTTTAATTGCAGAATATTGGATAGGGACAGTGTAGGGAGAGTTTTTACATACTGTAGGGACAGCATAGAGACAGTGCAGGGACTGTAATCCAAAACTAAAGGGATCCATAGGAGATAGCACAGATTGCATCAATCCCTGTGTAGGGCACAGAGCTATCTAATTAAACAGTGTCCTCCTTGTTTAATAAATAAGCAATTCTATTAGGCCTTGATTCCCAAATTGGGGTGAGTAAGCTGTCTTAATTCTACTGTTATTGTGGTGTCCACCTGACTGTCACAGTAGCTATTTCACTACCAGAAAGGACTAGCTATGGATGTAGCTGCAATTCACAGTGATGTACAACGACATACACTGTTCCTGCAGGCTGGGATATAGTTGATTTAACGTGCTTTGTGACAAACTAATTAGGAAAAAAGCGAATTTCTTGAAAAAATTCAGTGAATTGTCCAAATCGAATTTTTGAAAACTTTGGTCATCTCTAGTTGTGTCTACAGCCATCTTTTTTTTTTTTTTCTTTCTTGTAGACCTAACTGCAATATTACTGATGCTTATGTGGCCACAACAATAAGAAGTATCACATTAAATACTGTAACAAACTCATAGGTCTCTAGGGATTAATCATTGTGATTTTAATGTAAATATTTTATATTACAGTTGTCTATGAGTAGAAATCTACTTCTTTTTCAAGATGAGCGTCACTGTTGTCGGGTGGCTTTTTTTTACAAACACAGACGGCTTTAAATGGGTTTAGAAAAAATAATTTTTAGATGTGTTTAAACTAGAACATATAGCATTTACTAATGTACTTTAATTAATAAACGTACCCCAATCACCAACTGTAAGCCGTGGTCCTCCAATTTCAGTTTGTGCTTGATACACAGGATTAAGTTTTCTATGTTGGCACAAGACCTGTAGTTTGGGCCAATAGCTAAGCCAACCGCTTCTCTGTCTACCCATCAATCATGACGAAAACAGATTTAACCCCTTTGCGACCCTTGATGTAATAATTTGTCATCAGCGCAAAAGGTGTATTGAATGGGGTTATCAGCTGATCATACTCCATACACAGTGAGTGCCAGTTGTATGACGGCAAGTGATTAGGGTCAGAGATCACTCAGTTCCTGGTCATTTAACCCATCAGATACCATGGTCAATAGCAACTGCGGCATCTGAGCGGCTAGATGGGGAGGATCCCTCCGCCCTTCACCTGGAGTACCAGCAGAGAAATCTTGAGGCTTCAATCAGTAACTATGAGTGCCCTGGGACTCCCAAGTTTTTCATAATGAATTGCCTGCAAAGCCATGGCCCAATGGACTGTAAAAATACCATAGATTGCAATAGTATTCTATTACAGTCTGATACAAGCAATTAGCGGATTACATATTCCAGTACGCTAACAGGACAAAAATTACAGAGAATAAATAAAAAAAAGTATAAAAAATTCAGATCACACCCTTATCCAATTTTACATACATACATAAACAATAAAAAAAGATAATGGGTATTGTCACATCCGAAAATGTCCGATCTATTAAAATATTTTTTTAAAAATTCTGCGCAGTGAATGCTATAATAGAAAAAAATACATGATTCCCATTTTTTGGTCACATTATTCCTTCCAAAAAATTCAATAAGCTAATTTTTTGCATATGATGAAGGCCATGAAGAGAAAAAAACCATGGCGGAATTATTATTACCGTATTTTTTTTAATCCAACAAAGAATGTTTTTCCCCACTCTTCAATATAAGATATAGTGAATTACATTGTTCTATTAAAAAAAAAATACATGTGTAAAAGTAAAAAAGTTATAGGTTTTGGAAGGTGGGGAGTGAAAAATGAAAAACAAAAATTTGCCTGGTCCTTAAAGGGGTTATCCAAATTTAAAATAAATAATGGTCCCCCCTTCCAGTGATTAAGTACTTTAATAGTCATAATGTTTAAAATATTCTTACCGGGCTAGTGCTGCGCTCCTTGGTGTAATTATGTTGCAAGCACGTGACGTACTGGATCACATGCTGAACATTCGACACATGATCCTAACTCTGTTACAACCCACAATGTATTTACGGTTTGTGCCTGTGCAGTCAGCAGCCTAGAGTACTGACTGCTTACAGCTGCCGAAGCTGCCTGACTGTGCAGAAGCAACTCACGTCCAACACAGGTTGTAACGGGGCTAGGATCACGTACCAAATGTATGGCACATGATCCAGTAAGTTCCTGAAACATGAGGAGAGCAGGAAGTGCAGCGCTGACCAGGTAGGAATATTTAAAAACATACACAGTCCAAAATTATATAAATAAAAACAAGATCGCCCTATAAAAAAATGAGCCCTCACTAAACTCCTTAGATCTAACTATAAAAAGAGTTATGGGGGTCAGAATATGGCGATGCAAAGAAAAAATTGTTTTTTTTCCCCTAAAGTTTTTATTCGTTTTAAACATTTAAACAATAGAAAAACTACATAAATGTGGTATAACTATTTTATTTTATATGCGTACTAATCTGTAGATTGAAGGTTACAAGTCAGTTTTATCGCATGGGGAATGCCGCAAAAACAAAACCCATAAAACTACAGCGGAATTGCATATATTTTTTTTTTCAATTCCACCACAATTGGAATTTTTTTTCCAGCTTCCCAGTACATCATATGGAATATTGAATGGCGCAATTAAAAAAATGCATCTTTGTCCCACAAAGAAAGCCACATGTGAACGGGGGGGAAGTAGCTCTGGGAAGGCAGGGAGTGAAAACAAAAACAGGACTGAAAGGGTTAATAAAAAACCTGGTCTGTCTTACGGCTAGAAAAACGAAACAGTGATGGCTCTCTGAAAGCTCAGAAGGTTGCCTCTTGTAACTTGCATCTTAAAAGTCCTATATAAGCTTTTCATATTTAATTAATTTGTATTAATTATTTTCAGGAGCATTATTAGACCCTAAGCAACATTCATGAAATTGGTAAAATAATATGTGCCATGAAGTTTGTGCCGATGTCATATGTTTTATATATATATATATATATATATATATAAATTGTGTTCACAATGTTTAGAACGACATTAAATTGATGGGATCAGCTAATTCCTTCTTGAATAGACTACAATCTATTTCTGGTGCCTGAAGACGAAATAAGGAATCTGTGTCACTGCTTCCCAATCAGGACACATAACAAGTTGAGAATTCCCATTAATGCCTGTGCTCCTACCGTGTGAGATTAAGAGCTTTAAAAAATAATAATTTTATGTTTCAGGACAATATCGAAGATTTCAAGTATGGCTAAAGACTTCCGCTATTATTTCCAGCATCCATGGTCGCGGATAGTTATTGCTTACTTGGTGACATTTTTTAATTTTTTAATATTTGCTGAGGATCCCGTGTCTCATAGCCAAACAGAAGCCAATGTCATCGTTGTTGGGAACTGCTTTTCGTTCATCATGACTAAATACCCAGGAGGAGCTTGGAACTTTTTAAAAGTCATCCTTTGGCTTGTTGCCATCACAGTTGGATTGATTGCGGGGAAGTTTATTTTTCATCAACGTTTATTTGGTAAGTCTTATAAATTATGGTTTATTGTAACATCCCTCCTACATTTGATTTGATACAACTATCTGGCTATGTAACTCATACTGTATCTAGCTATCTACGTTCTATCTATCTATCTATCTATCTATCTATCTATCTATCTATCTATCTATCTATTTATTTCATATCTATCTATATACCTATCTAACTGTGGTCACTTTAGTTATTGGGTAAAACCTCTAATTACGATCAGATTACCATACATTTTTGTAACTTCTCTTTTTATTCATTAACACAATTTAATATAATAGCTACATGATCATAATAGCTATTATGTAGATGACAGTTCACATAAAATCTAAGATATCATGACTTGTAAGTTAGAATAGGCCATCAATATTTTAGCCCAAACAACTCCTTTAAGAATAGTTCTCTTCTTGTTTTCCTAGCCTACCAGTTCCTCAAGTTGGCAAATGTGTTGGGGTTTTGAGAACCATATGTCAATGGTGGGTTGGGGTGGAAGATCTTGTCTCCCCACTTAATAGGGATAAGAAGTTTTGTTGCAGAAAAGATCACAACAAAATCTCAAGGGGGTTGCCCTTGTAGTTTTTGGTTGTAACCCTTTTGTGCACCATGACATACAGTACAGTTATGTTGTGGTGCAGAGTAAGGAGTATGCAGTGGGCTCACGCATTGAGCCCACTTCACATGCAGCGGATGCTGGCTGTATAATACAGCTGGCACCCGGCCGCAATGGCCGGCATTGGTGTCATTAAACACTATAGATGTCGCAATCAATAGTGATCACGGCATCTTTAGGGTAAGACAGAGGGAAGAGACTCCCTCTGCCTTCTGATTGGAGCTCCCGTGGAAAATTGTGGGGCTTTGATGAGTTCCCATGACAGCCTGGGATCTTGGGAAAGTTCCCAGGCCTGTCATGGCAAACTGCCTGAAAAGCCATGTATTAGGCATGACAGTATTCTATTGCAGTCTATGGGAGAAGCGATCAGAAGATTGCATGTTCACTTTCCCTAAGGGAACTTAAAATTACAACAAAAAAATTTAAAAACACAAAAATCATAAATGTAAATCACTCCCTTTCGTAAATTTTACATGTAAAAAAATTATAAACAAAATAAACATAACAGGTATCACAGTACCTGAAAATGTCAGAACTAAAATAATATAAAATAGTTTTCCTGTGCGACTCCCACTTCCTACTGATTGCCGTAAAAGAAAAAAAAAACATAATTTGCCATTTTTGGTCACCTTGTCCCGGCAAAAGGTTTAATAAAAAGTGATCAAAAAGTCTTATGTACTCCCAAAAGGTACCATTACAAACTACAGTTCCCACCACAAAAACCCTCATACAGCTCTGTAGACTGAAATGTTAAAAAGTTATGGCTCTGAATTGCCATTTTTTCCAATTTTCACACTACAAAGTTTTGTTTGTTTTCCCATTTTCCAGTACAAGCAATGTTAAAATAAATAGTGCCATTAAAAATACTTGTCCCACAAAAAACAAGCCCTTATACGGAAATGTGAAAAAATAAATAAAATAAAGGCTCTTAGAAGGCAGGGAAGGAAAAATTAAAATGAAAAACAAAAATAGACTGTCACACCAGTGACAGGTTTTAAAAGGTCTGAAATATTATTCTGCACATTAGTGATCTGACAGCCTGTTTTGGTTTCTCTTTGTCTGTGTGTTTGCTTGTATGTCCACACCTCCTGTTCAGGCGTGGATCATGTGACCTTTACCTCCCCCCTATTTTGTCTGACTTTACCCATCACTCCTTGCTCTGGATAGCTTAATTTGGTTTTTGGAAGAGCTGGAGTGTGGTTCTAGTTGAAGTCCTGTTCATCCATCATCCATCAGCCTTAGAAGTTAAGTGTTCCGTTTGTTGTATTTTGTATTCCCCCCCCACCTTTGTTCACTAGGCCTCAGCGAGACGCTGGTTCCTTCACCGGGGAAGGAGCGGGTAGTCTCTGCCCTGTCATTACCATTAGGGCATCCAAGGGCCATCAGGGTTTTATAGGTTCCTGTGTATGGGCATCTCTACCATCGAGAGATGCCCATACGGATGGGAGTTAGGGCCAGGAGCAGGGTTTTATAGGTGGTGACCCTTTTCCTTCCCTAGCGGTGAGGCCTAGTGTCTTTTCCCTTCCTTCTTGTTGTCTTTTGGTGTTCTCCCCTACTACATCCGTGACAGGAGGTCGCGGTTGATGAGTCTCTCATGGCTTTCAAGGGGAGACTCCTTTTCCGCCAGTATGTTCCCTCTAAGCGGGCAAGGTATGGCGTGAAGCTGTACAAACTTTGTGAGATTACTTTAGGGTACACTTACAAGTTTAGTGTGTACGAGGGGCGAGATTCCCGTATTCAACCCCCAGAATGTCCAATCACTCTGGGTGTCAGTGGGAAACCTGTGTGGGACCTTATGCACCCACTGCTAGATAAAGGTTACCACTAGAGTTGAGCGAACACCTGGATGTTCGGGTTCGAGAAGTTCGGCCGAACTTCCCGGAAATGTTCGGGTTCGGGATCCGAACCCGACCTGAACTTCGTCCCGAACCCGAACCCCATTGAAATCAATGGGGACCCGAACTTTTCGGCACTAAAAAGGCTGTAAAACAGCCCAGGAAAGATCTAGAGGGCTGCAAAAGGCAGCAACATGTAGGTAAATCCCCTGCAAACAAATATGGATAGGGAAATGAATTAAAATAAAAAAATAAAAATTAACCAATATCAATTGGACAGAGGTCCCATAGCAGAGAATCTGGCTTCACGTCAGCAGAGAATCAATCTCTTCATGCCATAGCAGAGAATCTGGCTTCATGTCAGCAGAGAATCAGTCTTCATGTCATAGCAGAGAATCAGGCTTCACGTCACCCACCACTGGAACAGGCCACTGTCACATATTTAGGCCCCGGCACCCAGACAGAGGAGAGAGGTCCCGTAACAGAGAATCTGGCTTCATGTCAGCACAGAATCAGTCTTCATGTTATAGCAGAGAATCAGGCTTCACGTCACCCACCACTGGAACAGGCCACTGTCACATATTTAGTTCCCGGCACCCAGACAGAGGAGAGAGGTCCCGTAACAGAGAATCTGGCTTCATGTCAGCACAGAATCAGTCTTCATGTCATAGCAGAGAATCAGGCTTCACGTCACCCACCACTGGAACAGGCCACTGTCACATATTTAGGCCCAGGCAACCAGGCAGAGGAGAGAGGTCCCGTAACAGAGAATCTGGCTTCATGTCAGCACAGAATCAGTCTTCATGTCATAGCAGAGAATCAGGCTTCACGTCACCCACCACTGGAACAGGCCACTGTCACATATTTAGGCCCCGGCACCCAGACAGAGGAGAGAGGTCCCGTAACAGAGAATCTGGCTTCATGTCAGCACAGAATCAGTCTTCATGTCATAGCAGAGAATCAGGCTTCACGTCACCCACCACTGGAACAGGCCACTGTCACATATTTAGGCCCCGGCACCCAGACAGAGGAGAGAGGTCCCGTAACGGAGAATCTGGCTTCATGTCAGCACAGAATCAGTCTTCATGTTATAGCAGAGAATCAGGCTTCACGTCACCCACCACTGGAACAGGCCACTGTCACATATTTAGGCCCCAACACCCAGACAGAGGAGAGAGGTCCCGTAACAGAGAATCTGGCTTCATGTCAGCACAGAATCGGTCTTCATTTCATAGCAGAGAATCAGGCTTCACGTCACCCACCAATGGAACAGGCCACTGTCACATATTTAGGCCCCGGCACCCAGACAGAGGAGAGGTTCATTCAACTTTGGGTTGCCCCGCAATATAATGGTAAAATGAAAATAAAAATAGGATTGAATGAGGAAGTGCCCTGGAGTACAATAATATATTGTTAAGGGGAGGTAGTTAATGTCTAATCTGCACAAGGGATGGACAGGTCCTGTGGGATCCATGCCTGGTTCATTTTTATGAACGTCAGCTTGTCCCCATTGGCTGTAGACAGGCGGCTGCGTTTGTCTGTAATGACGCCCCCTGCCGTGCTGAATACACGTTCAGACAAAACGCTGGCCGCCGGGCAGGCCAGCACCTCCAAGGCATAAAAGGCTAGCTCTGGCCAAGTGGACAATTTGGAGACCTAGAAGTTGAATGGGGCCGAACCATCAGTCAGTACGTGGAGGGGTGTGCACAGGTACTGTTCCACCATTTTATTGAAATGTTGCCTCCTGCTAACACGTTCCGTATCAGGTGGTGGTGCAGTTAGCTGTGGCGTGGTGACAAAACTTTTCCACATCTCTGCCATGCTAACCCTGCCCTCAGAGGAGCTGGCCGTGACACAGCTGCGTTGGCGACCTCTTGCTCCTCCTCTGCCTTCGCCTTGGGCTTCCACTGGTTCCCCTGTGACATTTGGGAATGCTCTCAGTAGCGCGTCTACCAACGTGCGCTTGTACTCGCGCATCTTCCTATCACGCTCCAGTGTAGGAAGTAAGGTGGGCACATTGTCTTTGTACCGGGGATCCAGCATGGTGGCAACCCAGTAGTTCGCACACGTTAAAATGTGGGCAACTCTGCTGTCGTTGCGCAGGCACTGCAGCATGTAGTCGCTCATGTGTGCCAGGCTGCCCAGAGGTAAGGACAAGCTGTCCTCTGTGGGAGGCGTATCGTCATCGTCCTGTGTTTCCCCCCAGCCCGCTGTGAACCTGCTTCATGCTCATCCTCCTCCACCTCCACCTCTTCCTCATCCTCATCCTCCAGTAGTGGGCCCTGTCTGGCCACATTTGTACCTGGCCTCTGCTGTTGCAAAAAACCTCCCTCTGAGTCACTTCGAAGAGACTGGCCTGAAAGTGCTAAAAATGACCCCTCTTCCTCCTCGGCCACCTCCTCTTCCATCATCTCCCTAAGTGTTTTCTCAAGGAGACATAGAAGTGGTATTGTAACGCTGATAACGGCGTCATCGCCACTGGCCATGTTGGTGGAGTACTCGAAACAGCGCAACAGGGCACACAGGTCTCGCATGGAGGCCCAGTCATTGGTGGTGAAGTGGTGCTGTTCCGCAGTGCGACTGACCTGTGCGTGCTGCAGCTGAAACTCCACTATGGCCTGCTGCTGCTCGCACAGTCTGTCCAGCATATGCAAGGTGGAGTTCCACCTGGTGGGCACGTCGCATATGAGGCGGTGAGCGGGAAGGCCGAAGTTACGCTGTAGCGCAGACAGGCGAGCAGCGGCAGGGTGTGAACGCCGGAAGCGCGAACAGACGGCCCGCACTTTATGCAGCAGCTCTGACATGTCGGGGTAGTTGTGAATGAACTTCTGCACCACCAAATTCAGCACATGCGCCAGGCAAGGGATGTGTGTCAAACCGGCTAGTCCCAGAGCTGCAACGAGATTTCGCCCATTATCGCACACCACCAGGCCAGGCTTGAGGCTCACCGGCAGCAACCACTCGTCGGTCTGTTGTTCTATACCCCGCCACAACTCCTGTGCGGTGTGGGGCCTGTCCCCCAAACATATGAGTTTCATATGAGCTGACATTTACCCCGGGCTGTGCTGAAGTTGGTGGTGAAGGTGTGTGGCTGACTGGATGAGCAGGTGGAAGAAGAGGAGGAGGAAGCTGAGTAGGAGGAGGAGGAGACAGGAGGCAAAGAATGTTGCCCTGCGATCCTTGGCGGCGGAAGGACGTGCGCCAAACAGCTCTCCGCCTGGGGCCCAGCCACCACTATATACCCAGTGTGCAGTTAGGGAGATATAGCGTCCCTGGCCGTGCTTACTGGTCCACGTATCTGTGGTTAGGTGGACCTTGCCACAGATGGCATTGCGCAGTGCACACTTGATTTTATCGGATACTTGGTTGTGCAGGGAAGGCACGGCTCTCTTGGAGAAGTAGTGCTGGCTGGGAACAACATACTGTGGGACAGCAAGCGACATGAGCTGTTTGAAGCTGTCTGTCTCCACCAGCCTAAATGACAGCATTTCATAGGCCAGTAGTTTAGAAATGCTGGCATTGAGGGCCAGGGATCGAGGGTGGCTAGGTGGGAATTTACGCTTTCTCTCAAATGTTTGTGAGATGGAGAGCTGAATGCTGCCGTGTGACATGGTTGAGATGCTTGGTGACGCAGGTGGTGGTGTTGGTGGTACATCCCATGTTTGCTGGGCGGCAAGTGCCAACGTCCCTCCAAAGGCGGAGGAAGAGGCCGAGGTGGCGGCAGCAGCAGAAGAGGCCGAGGCGGCAGCAGCAGAAGAGGTAGCAGGAGGAGCCTGAGTGACTTCCTTGTTTTTAAGGTGTTTACTCCATTGCAGTTCATGCTTTGCATGCAGGTGCCTGGTCATGCAGGTTGTGCTAAGGTTCAGAACGTTAATGCCTCGCTTCAGGCTCTGATGGCACAGCGTGCAAACCACTCGGGTCTTGTCGTCAGCACATTGTTTGAAGAAGTGCCATGCCAGGGAACTCCTTGAAGCTGCCTTTGGGGTGCTCGGTCCCAGATGGCGGCGGTCAGTAGCAGGTGGAGTCTCTTGGCGGCGGGTGTTCTGCTTTTGCCCACTGCTCCCTCTTTGTCTTTTGCTACGCTGTTGGCTCGGTCTCACCACTGCCTCTTCCTCCGAACTGTGAAAGTCAGTGGCACGACCTTCATTCCATGTGGGGTCTAGGACCTCATCGTCCCCTGCAACGTCTTCCACCCAGTCTTGATCCCTGACCTCCTGTTCAGTCTGCACACTGCAGAAAGACGCAGCAGTTGGCACCTGTGTTTCGTCATCATCAGAGACGTGCTGAGGTGGTATTCCCATGTCCTCATCATCAGGAAACATAAGTGGTTGTGCGTTAGTGCATTCTATCTCTTCTACCCCTGGGGAAGGGCTAGGTGGATGCCCTTGGGAAACCCTGGCAGCAGAATCTTCAAACAGCATAAGAGACTGTTGCATAACTTGAGGCTCAGACAGTTTCCCTGATATGCATGGGGGTGATGTGACAGACTGATGTGCTTGGTTTTCATGCGCCATCTGTGCGCTTTCTGCAGAAGACTGGGTGGGAGATAATGTGAACGTGCTGGATGCACTGTCGGCCACCCAATTGACTAATGCCTGTACCTGCTCAGGCCTTACCATCCTTAGAACGGCATTGGGCCCCACCAAATATGGCTGTAAATTCTGGCGGCTACTGGGACCTGAGGTAGTTGGTACACTAGGATGTGTGGCTGTGGCAGAACGGCCACGTCCTCTCCCAGCACCAGAGGGTCCACTAACACCACCACGACCATGTCCACGTCCCTTACTAGATGTTTTCCTCATTGTTCCCGTTCACCACAATAAGAAAAATATTATTCGGGCCAATGTATTGAATTAAAATTTAGGCCTTTTTTTACAGACACCTAACACTGTCTGGCTATCTATTTAGGTACCGTATTACACTAATACAGGCACACCAGTAATGACAGATTTAGCTGAATATAAATGTGAGGCCTATTTTTTTAGGCGCTGTGTGACAGGTATATGTTTAATCACAGAATTAGACTTGTATCTGCACTGTAGCGTGTGTGCAGTGGCGTAGGGATAGCAGTGGCTATGGGGCCCTACGCCACTAGGGGGCCCGTCCGACCGCATTCAAATTTTTTTTAATTTTTTTTTTATTAACACACACAGACAACACACACAGGCAGCCAGGAGGTGGCGTAACTACCGGGGAAGCAGCTGCTTCGGGGCCGACAGTTTATTTTCAAGTTAGTTAAATATCGATGTCTTACTGTTTAGGGCCCCCTTCACAGCAGCGGTCTTAATAATGTGCTCTAATCTTACTGTATTCTAAAGTCTCCTGATGTGTCTGGGATTCGAACCCACAACCTCCAATGTATGAGTGTATCAGAGGCAAAGCATTAACCCTCACAGCCATAAAGGAGGCATTGCAACTGATTGAAAAAATTTGACACTTCTACTGTTATACCTGGCTAAGTGTACATCTATACACATGACAGCTGCCCCAACACACCCAGCACTACTATATCTCTATATGACAGCTATCCCAGCACACTCAGCTCTGCTATATCTCTATATATGAGCAGCTGTCATGTGTATAGATGTACACTTAGCCAGCTATAACAGTAGAAGTCTCATAATTTTTCAGTGAGCAGCAAGGCAGCTGTTATGGTCTTGAGGTTAGGTGCTCTGTCTCTGATACAGAAGGTCGTGGGTTTGAATCCCAGCAGAAACCTTTTCTGAAATACAAGCAGTGACTCCATATATGGACATACAGGGCGGGACACAATACAGGGAGGGACACAGGAAGAGGCTGCATCGCATCGCTGACATGTAGGTAAGTAGAAGTGTTTATTTTTATTTTTTTTTAATACCCAACTGTTACTGCCATGGGGGCAGCGGGGGGCACTTGATACTGGCACATGGGGGAGGGGGGTTGGCACCTGACCTGATACTGGCACCTGGGGGGAGGGGGGTTGGCACCTGACCTGATACTGGCACCTGGGGGGGTTGGCACCTGATACTGGCACATGGGGGAGGGGGGAGAGGCACCTGATACTGTGGATGGCACTGTTTAGGGGAGGGGGATCTGTGTATGGCACTATTTAGGGGAGAGGGATCTGTGGATGGCACTATTTAGGGGAGAGGGATCTGTGGATGGCACTATTTAGGGGAGGGGGATCTGTGGATGGCACTATTTAGGGGAGAGGGATCTGTGGATGGCACTATTTAGGGGAGGGGGGATCTGTGGATGGCACTATTTAGGGGAGGGGGGATCTGTGTATGGCACTATTTAGGGGAGAGGGATCTGTGGATGGCACTATTTAGGGGAGAGGGATCTGTGGATGGCACTATTTAGGGGAGGGGGATCTGTGGATGGCACTATTTAGGGGAGGGGGATCTGTGGATGGCACTATTTAGGGGAGGGGGATCTGTGGATGGCACTATTTAGGGGAGGGGGATCTGTTGATGGCACTATTTAGGGGAGGGGGATCTGTGGATGGCACTATTTAGGGGAGGGGGATCTGTGGATGGCACTATTTAGGGGAGGGGGGATCTGTGGATGGCACTATTTAGGGGAGGGGGGATCTGTGGATGGCACTATTTAGGGGAGAGGGATCTGTGGATGGCACTATTTAGGGGAGGGGGATCTGTGGATGGCACTATTTAGGGGAGGGGGATCTGTGGATGGCACTATTTAGGGGAGGGGGATCTGTGGATGGCACTATTTAGGGGAGGGGGATCTGTGGATGGCACTATTTAGGGGAGGGGGATCTGTGGATGGCACTATTTAGGGGAGGGGGATCTGTTGATGGCACTATTTAGGGGAGGGGGATCTGTGGATGGCACTATTTAGGGGAGGGGGATCTGTGGATGGCACAGAGGGGGGGGGGGGGCCCATAATTTTTTTTTGCTATGGGGCCCATGCATTTCTAGCTACGCCCCTGCGTGTGTGTTAAGTTTTTCAGAATGACCCTATCAGCACCTTGAATCTAATATACCCTTTTAGGGATACATTTAAAGTAGGCCTGATACAGCAGAAACCACTAATTTTGAGAATGGCAAATTTGGGAATAGTTTTTCAACCGAGAACAAAAACTGTGCTTTTACGGTCACTAAAAATAACTTGACCAGCTAAAACAGTACAGATTTGGAGGAATATAAATGTCAGGCCTATTTTTTAGGCGCTGGGTGACAGGCTCAACTTGCCCCTGATGTAGTATATGGCCAAAAAATAACCACACTATTGATGGTTAAATGCACTTGGGTGACACAGGCTCAGCCTGCACCTGATGTAGTATATGGCCAAAAAATAACCACACTGTTGATGGTTAAATGCACTTGATGAAAGATTGACCCTGATGTAGGATATAGCAAAAAATAACCACACTATTGATGGTTAAATGCACTTGGGTGACACAGGCTCAGCCTGCACCTGATGTAGTATATGGCCAAAAAATAACCACACTATTGATGGTTAAATGCACTTGATGAAAGCTTGACCCTGATGTAGGATATAGCAAAAAATAACCACACTATTGATGGTTAAATGCACTTGGTGGTAGCTTGTGCTGGCGCACCACAAGCCACAAAATGGCCGCCGATCACCCCAGAAAAAAGTGATATAAAAACGCTCTGGGCAGCCTAAAAAAAGTGAGCAATTGAATATCAGCACTTCAATGATCCACAGCTGGAGATCGATCACTGAATGAAGTCTTTTGGAGGAGTTAATCTGCCTAATCTCGCCCTAACGTCGCAGCTGCAACCTCTCCCTACGCTTGTATCAGCAGAGTGACGTGCAGCGCTACGTGACCCAAGCTTATATAGAGGCTGGGTCACATGCTGCACTGGCCAATCACAGCCATGCCAATAGTAGGCAAGGCTGTGATGGCCTCTTGGGGCAAGTAGTATGACGCTTGTTGATTGGCTGCTTTGCAGCCTTTCAAAAAGCGCCAAGAAAGCGCCGAACACCGAACCCGAACCCGGACTTTTACGAAAAGGTTCGGGTCCGTGTCACGGACACCCCAAAATTCGGTACGAACCCGAACTATACAGTTCGGGTTCGCTCATCCCTAGTTACCACCTGTACGTGGATAACTTTTATACTAGTATCCCCTTGTTCCAGTCCCTCGCCACCAGATCCACGTCTGCTTGTGGGACCTCCCTACCCACCCCCTCCAGATACCTATCCCCAGGGGTGAGATCCGTGCCCCTACCAGTGGAAACCTGTTGCTGGTCAGATATAAGGACAAGAGGGATGTCCTTATACTGTCCACAATCCATGGTAACAGCACCACCCCTGTACCACGGCAACGGTCCTAAAGCCCGACTGTATGGTCGACTACAATCGGTATATGGGGTGAGTTGATCTCTCTGATCAAGTCCTCAAGCCATATAATGCCATGCGCAAAACCCAGGCATGGTACAAAAAAGTTGCGGTCTACTTGGTACAGGTTGCCTTGTACAACTCTTTTGTGCTGTCCCGGAGCGCTGGCAACACAGGGAAATTCCTTCAGTTCTATGAGGCAGTCCTCAAAGACCTGATCTTTTCTGACCGGGAAAGAGCAAGCCAGAGTACCTCGGGAACTGGAGGCTCCCGGATGTGCAGAGTGTGTAACAGGAGGGGGATACGAAAGGACACCACCACTCAGTGTGACACGTGCCCCAATCATCCGGGCCTCTGCATTGACGGTTGCTTCAGGGAGTACCACACTTCCATGGAGTACTAAATTTATAATCCCCTTCCCCAATTTTAATTCCATTTAGCCAATTTGGAAAAAACTATGGTTCTCAGACTTGAGACACTAAAACAAAAACATATATATTTTTTTTAATATTATTTTGTGAAACTAAAATAAATTAAAAAAAAGTAGACATATTAGGTATCGCTGTGTCCATAAGAATCTGCTCTATAAAAATACCCCATGACCTAACCCCTCAGATGAACACGGTCAAAAAAATAAATAAAAAAATCGGTGCAAAAAAAGGTATTTTTTTTTGTCACCTTACATCACAAAAAGTGTAATAGCAAGCGATCAAAAAGTTTATATGGACCCCAAAATAGTGCCAATAAAACCGACCTCTCATCCCGCAAATAAACTGACAGACTATGGAGATACTAAAATGTTTATTTTTTTGTTTATAAAAGGATAATATAGTGTAAAACTTAAATAAAATAAAAAAAAGTAGACATATTATGTATCGCCACATCCGAAAGAATTTTCTCTATAAAACTACCCCATGACCTAACCCCTCAGATGAACACAGTCAAAAAAATAAAATAAAAAAAATTTTATTTTTGTGTCACCTTACATCACAAAAAATGTAATAGCAAGCGATCAAAAAGTCATATGGTCCCTAAAATAGTGCCAATAAAACCGTCCTTTCATCCCACAAAAAATGAGCCCCTACCTAAGATAATCGGCTAAAAAAAAAAAAAAAAACTGACTCTTAGACTATGGAGATACTAAAATGTTTTTATTTTTGTTTATAAACGGATAATATAGTGTAAAACCTAAATAACAAAAAAAATATAGACATATTAGGTATCGCCACGTCCGTAAGAATGTTCTCTATAAAATACCCCATGACCTAACCCCTCAGATGAACACGATCAGAAAAATTCAATAAAAACGGTGCCAAAACAGCAATTTTTTTTGCAAATTTTCCATTTTAAACAGTTTTTTCTAGTAATAAAGCAAGGGTTAACAGCCAAACAAAACGTAATATTTATTACCCTGATTCTGCAGTTTACAGAAATACCCCATATGTGGTCGTAAACTGCTATATGACCAAATGGCAGGGCGCAGAAGGAAAGGAACGCCGTATAGTTTCTGGAAGGCCTTTTTTTTGGGGACCATGCCCATTTGATGAACTCCTGATGCACCCCTAGAGTAGAAACGCCATAAAAGTGACCCCATCTAAGAAACTACACCCCTCAAGGTATTCAAAACTGATTTTACAAACTTTATCAACCCTTTAGGTGTTCATCAACAGTTTATGGCAAATGGAGATGAAATTTCAGAATTTCTATTTTTGATAACCTTGCCTCACACAAATGTAATATAGAGCAACCAAAAATCATATGTACACTAAAAAATAGTCCCAACAAAACTGCCACCTTATCCCGTAGTTTCCAAAATGGGGTAACTTTTATGGAGTTTCTACTCTAGGGGTGCATCAGGGGGGCTTCAAATGGGACATGGTGTAAATAAACCAGTCCAGCAAAATCTGCCTTCCAAAAACCACGGCGCTCCTTTCCCTCTACGCCCTACTGCAGGCATGGCCAACCTGAGGCTCTCCAACTCCCACCATGCCCTGCTGTAGGCTGATAGCTGTAGGTAGCCTGGGAATGCTGGGAGTTGTAGTTTTACTGCCGCCTGTTCCCCACTGCTTTACACTGCCATACTGACAACAATATTCAGTTGGCAACAGCCCTGCAATAAGTAATACGGCATTGCCCTGTATTACAAGTAATAGGGTGGGAGGTAGTGCACCCCTCCACGCCCCGTCATTGCCGTTCAACATCTCCATTCTCTAGTGGAGTGCTGACTGTATTTTTAAACATGGTATTTTTTTGGTTTGTAAAATAGTTAATGAAGGTAAATAAAATGAGCACTCACCTAGTAATTCAGATTTTAATATATATAATAATAAAAGTGAAGTATTAAATTTCACCTGGGTCAAGATAGGTCTTATTGCCTTCCTAGGCATTTGTAAAATTATTTGTGTTTACCCTGCCACATCTGTAACCTATACGTCCATACCATAAATACAACTCCAATGACCATTTCAGTATGACTAAAATGGACTTACGGACGCAGCTCCATTACATCACGCAGGAACATCAGCTGCTCCCGGAAAAGATAGGGCCTTTTCTTGGGGGGACCAGCCCCGCTCCGCCCACGCTGTTTAATTTCTTTGCGGAACTGGTCCCTGCAGCTCCGCCAACGATTCTTGACCTCTTCAACTGGTAATACCTGTTCCTTTCATGTCTTTGTATCAATATCAAAATCTATTCATAAAAAATAGTCAATTACCACCTATATACTAGGAACACTAACGTATAACTACGCCTATATACTAGGAACACTAACGTATAACTACGCCTATATACTAGGAACACTAACATATAACTACGCCTATATACTAGGAACACTAACGTATAACTACGCCTATATACTAGGGAGTACTGAAAGGCTCAAACATGTATACATTGTGTACTTACTTAAATTCCTTCTACTTGGGCCTTGTGTCTTCTCCCAGATTGTGGCAAAAAGCTCCTGGGTAACCTCCATCCAGGCGGCATCCTTTTTATAACGGTCCTAGTACTCCCCACACCGAAGATCCCAGATGCAGGGCCTCTCCTGTACCAGGACAATGAGCCTTTCAACGTCCATGACGTGTGGTGTTTTGGGCATTTTTGGGCTCTGCAAGGGCTGAAAAGTTGATGCTGCCAACTTTCTCCCTCTTGTTCAGGCACAAAACTGACGCAGCCAGACGCTGAGAAACGCCTACTTCCTGTCTTTAAATCCCATGAGTGTTGCTAAGTTACTTGCGTGAAAAACGCAACGCAGTACATCCGATGCAATGCGTTTTTCACGCAGCCCCATTCACTTCTATGGGGCCTGCGTTGCGTGAAAAATGCACAAAATAGAGCTCGCTGCGATTTTCACGCAGCGCAGAAGTGATGCGTGAGAAACAACGCTCATGTGCATAGCCCCATAGAAATGAATGGGTCAGGATTTAGTGCGTGTGCAATGCGTTCACCTCACGCATGGCATCCGCGTGGAATACTCACCCGTGTGAAAGGGGCCTAAGTCTTGTGGAACACCTAAAGGGTTAAAGACTTTTGTAAAATCAGTTTTGAATACCTTGAGGGGTGTATTTTCTAGTATGGGGTCATTTTTGGGTGGTTTCTTTTATGTGAGCCTAACAAAGTGACTTCAGACCTGAACTGGTCCTTAAAAAGTGGGTTTTTGAAAATTTCAGAAAAAATTCAAGAATTACTTCTAAGCCTTTTAACTTCCCCAAAAAATAAAATGTCATTCCCAAAATGATCCAAACATGAAGTAGACATATGGGGAATGTAAAGTAATAACTATTTTTGTAGGTATTACTATGTTTTATAGAAATAGAGAAATTGAAACTTGGAAATTTGCTCATTTTAAAAACATTTTGGTATTTTTTATAAATAAAAGTGAATTTTATTTGACTCCATTTTACCAGTGTCATGAAGTACAATATGTGACGAAAAAACTATCTCCGAATGGCCTGGATAAGTAAAAGCGTTTTAAAGTTATCACCACATAAAGTGACACTGGTCAGATTTGCAAAAAATGGCCTGGTCCTTAAGGTGAAAATGAGCCCGGTCCTTAATGAGTTAAATGAGCTGCAACCACTAATCACGTTTTTTGTGGTGTGGCTTTGATCTGCTCCACTTCCAGAACATGTGAATGTACCCTTAAGGCCTCTTGCACGCGGCCGTTCCGTGCATTGGGGACTGCAACTTGAATGGGTCCGTGATCCGTCCGCACCGCAAAAAAATAGAACATGTTCTGTTTCTTTGCGGTGCGGAGGCACGGACAGAAACACCACGGAAGCACTCTGTAGTGCTTCTGTGGAGTTCCGTGCCTCCGTTCTGCACCGCAGCTCCGGATGGCGGACCCATTCAAGTGATGCGGGAAGCACACGGCTGGTGCCTGCATATTGCGGACCCGCTATTTGTGGGCCGCAATACGGCCAGGCAACGGCCGTGGCATGAGGCCTAAGAGTGGCAGTGCTACTGGAGAACCTGATATCAAATGCTCACACAGCTTTTAAGTTTACTATTAACAAGATTACTTGCTCTGTAATTTGACCATTCTATGTGTTTTTATTGTTAAAACTGGCAATGATCCAAAGAGACACGAGGTATAAAATGTTCCATGATAACCATATCTTTAGACTTTCCTCCCACTTTTAGTTAATAACATTGAGACAAAGGTAAGTGAGTACATGGTGTAATAAAAGCTTATGGGGTCATTTATCAGACTGGTGTAAAGTAGAACTGGCTTAGTTACCCATAGCAGCCAATCAGATTCCACCTTTCATTTTCCAAATGAGCTGTGGTAAATGAAAGGTGGAATCTGATTAGCGGCTATGGGCAACTAAGCCAGTTCCACTTTACACCAGTCTGATAAATGATCCATTTAGTCTAGAGAGCAGAGAAAGGTGTGCTGTGCTGCCAGGACCGGCTCCAGGTTCATGTGGGCCCTTGGGCGATACAGTCTGAGTAGGTCCCCTTGTGGCATTTTGCACACGCGGTAGTGAAACTGCATGTATTATAGATATTTCCAAATACAATAGACAGAACATGCTAAAGAGTGGATATTCAGGTGAAACTCAAAAAATTAGAATATCGTGCAAAGTTCATTTATTTCAGTAATACAACTAAGGCTACTTTCACACTAGCGTTCGGGTGTCCGCTCGTGCGCACCGTTTGAAGGGGCTCACGAGCGGCCCCGAACGCATCCGTCTGGCCCCAATGCATTCTCAATGGATGCGGATCCACTGAGAATGCATCCGCCTGCCAGCGTTCAGCCTCCGCTCAGTGAGCGGACACCTGAACGCTGCTTGCAGCGTTCGGGTGTCCGCCTGGCCGTGCGGAGGCGAGCGGATCCGTCCAGACTTACAATGGAAGTCAATGGGGACGGATCCGCTTGAAGATGACACAATATGGCTCAATCTTCAAGCGGATCCGTTCCCCATTGACTTTCAATGTAAAGTCTGAACGGATCCGCTCAGACAACTTTCACACTTAGAAAATTTTCTAAGTTTTAATGCAGACGCATCCGTTCTGAACGGATGCGAACGTCTGCATTATCGGAGCGGATCCGTCTGATGAAACATCAGACGGATCCGCTCCGAACGCTAGTGTGAAAGTAGCCTTAGGCTACTTTCACACCTGCGTTTGGTGCGGATCCGTCTGGTATCTGCACAGACGGATCCGCACCTATAATGCAAACGCTTAGATCCGTTCAGAACGGATCCGTTTGCATTACCATGAACAAAAAAAAAAAAAAAAAAAAAAATTTTTTTTTTTTTTTGTTCATGATAATCCAAACGGATCCGTTCTGACTTTACATTGAAAGTCAATGGGGGACGGATCCGTTTGAAAATTGAGCCATATTGTGTCAACTTCAAACGGATCTGTCCCCATTGACTCACATTGTAAGTCTGGACGGATCCGTTTGCCTCCGCACGGCCAGGCGGACACCCGAACGCTGCAAGCTGCGTTCAGGTGTCCGCCTGCTGAGCGGAGGACAAACGGTGCCAGACTGATGCATTCTGAGCGGATCCGCGTCCACTGAGAATGCATTAGGGCTGGACGGATGCGTTCGGGGCCGCTTGTGAGACTCTTCAAACGGAACTCACAAGCGGAACCCCGAACGCTAGTGTGAAAGTAGCCTTAGGTGAAACTAACATATGAGATAGACTCATTACATGCAAAGCGAGATATTTCAAGCCTTTATTTGTTATAATTTGGATGATTATGGCTTACAGCTTATGAAACCCCAAAGTCACAATTTTGAGGTACCTTTTGCTCAGGGGGTATGGATTAAGAAGCTGACTAGAGTGTGACACTTTAAGCCTAGAATATTGAACCTTTTCACAAAATTCAAATTTTAAGCTGCATTAATACAATTCCTTTTAATTTGCATTACTGAAATAAATGGACTTTTGCACGATATTCTAATTTTTGGAGTTTCACCTGTATGTGAATCAGTCCTTATGCAACTACTTTTTTACCTACCCAGTGTTTTAGTTCCTCTGGTCTACTCACAGTATTCCCTTTTAAACTGTACACCCTCTAAAGAGAAACTACAGACATTGAATATACTGTAATGCAGACTGGGAGAGGGTTGCCGATCTGGAGGCACTTTGCCCCACAGACACACACTACCCCACTTCGAGTATGATGCTGATGTGCAGCCAGCCTCCTCTGACTGGCAGCTAACACTCTTTGCTGGCACCTAGCCTGTTGGGCTTTCCTGTGGCTTTATTACAGATCACAGAGCCGCAAGCTACTATTGGCTGAGAGCAGAGATGTAATTATTGCCCCTTTGTGGCAGCATACAGTAGTAATGCCCAGATGTGCCCCTTCACAGTAGTTATTCCCACACTGTGTCCCCTTCACAGTAGTAGTGCCCACATTGTGCCCCTCACAGTAGTAATGCCCACATGTGCCCCTTTCACAAAAGCTATGGCCAGATATGTGCCCCCTTCACAGTTGTTATGCCCCCTCACACCAGTTATACCCAGGTTTGTGCCCCTTCACAGTAGTTATGCCCAGATATGTGCCCTCTAACAATAGCTATGCCCAAATATGTGCTACTCATGGTAGCTATGCCCAGATGTGCCCCCTTACAGTAGTTATGTCCAGATGTGCCCCCACACAGTAGCTATGACCAGATGTACCCCCTCACAGTAGTTATGCCAAGATATGTGCCCTGTCATAGTAGTTATGCCAAGATATGTGTCCCCTCACAGTTGATGTGCCAAGATATGTGCCCCTTCACAGTGGATATGCCAAGATATGTGTCCCCTCACAGTGGATATGCCAAGATATGTGCCCCCTCACAGTAGATATGCAAATATATATGCCATCTTCACAGTAGTTTTGCTGTGATGTGCCCCTTCATAGTAGATATGCTCAGATAAGGGCCCACTTCACAGGAAGTGAAAAAAAAACAAACAAACATTAAATACTCACCTAGTTCCTCCCATGATCTGCACTCCCCATCAGCAGCAGGATACAGTGACACATTATGCTGCTGTATAGGAGGCTGATTCCCAGCCTACCCCACTCCTCCTCCTACACAGACCAGCAGTGCTACGTATGTGTGAGGACATCATGCTGCTGCTGTGAAGCGCCGGCAGCTGAATGGTGCAGCGGGGAGTGCTTGGTTCCCTGCTTCACCATTACCATCAGCTGTGCTGTGCCCCACCCCGGTATGCATTGGAGTCAGACAGTAAGGTATTTGCTGATAAAAGCTAATAGAGACTTTACTGCAATGAAAGGGACATTGCTAAAGCACCTTTTACTCTTGGACATAGGCTGGCCAACTGTATCTTTAACTCTGTATCCCTCAGTTGGAAATTATAGCCACTATTGCAAGAGTAATATTGACAGCCATAGATTCTGCAGAAAGAGATTTTGGAGAGAAAGAGAGGAAGAGTACTACAATTCCCATCCTTGACAAAAATCCATGCATTGCTATATGGGAAGATTTTCACTAGGAATTGTTTGGAACTGTGTTTTGATATTGTTGGATGTACTACAAATCCTATTCAGCACTTTATTAAAGAGATGTTTATTTTCTACAACTGGCTGGGATACTGACTCCAGTATCATATGCCGGCCACTGCACCCTACATCTCCTGTCATGTACCTGCACCAAACCCACAACCCTAATGACACCCAAACTACCATCAGGCAGGAGCCCTAACATCAGGGTGTGCCCTGAGAGAAGATAGGGTACGCCCTCCTACCACTGCCCTGGCCCAAGGGAACTTCGGTATGCGTATTGCCACTGTGAACATTTATTGCAGCTACAGCCACTACCACTCCTGTTCTCTGCTCCCGCGCCTCCAAGGCTTGAGGCAGATACATAGAAAGCACAGAAATTTTAGCAAATACAGTAATGAAGCAAATATTTAAGTGGTGAGTTTCTGCATCGGCTACTTTTCAGTCTGTAAAACAAGGGCTGGGGACAGGGTTGCAATCTTAAGAATGCTCTATACCTATTTGCTTTTTAAAACACTTTTTGAAAGCAAGCACTGCGGCTCCTGTCCCTGCTGTTTGTACTCCCCTGTTTTAACCATGGTGGTCATGTGGGGAAGTACGGAGAGTAATCACTTCCAGGACAGCAGGAACATAAGCCATGGCTCGCATACAGTGATTTTTTTAATATATTTTTTTATTTTTTTCAAGTACTTTCCAGCTGCCGCTTATTTTTTTATGTTGGACAACCCTTTTATGTTTTAATATATTTTATTAGACATTATATAAACATTGAAGACAATAGAATAGTGGTCTGCTTAATCCTTTGTTTAAGAAACATTTTGAACCCTCTAGATGGTCATAAACAATTTAAGTTTAATAAAACCCACATTTTCATACCACGTATTTAGAAAGAGAAAGAGAAGAAAAAGAAAATAAAGAGAAAAAAAGACTATAGTGGTTAGAAAAGATAAAAGTAATAAGTCCTGCCAAAGTATTCCTACGTTCTTATGTGTATGAGTGAAACAAACAACATTCTAGAGCTACCATCTCCATTAAATATTGGAGATAGATAGTTCCAGACCTCTATATTTCAGTCATGGGTTCCAGACAGCGACAATTTTTTTTCAGGTGTATGAAGTTCCCAATGAGCAAACTGTTCAAATCGGTATAGTTGGTCCCTTTTGTTTTGCCAGTATGAGATCGTCGGTGCCTCTATTTGTTTCCATAGACTGGCTATTAATATTCTGGCCGCCCCCCATTAATATTTGAGCCAATTTTTTAACATCAGATGGAATTTGTAAGTCCGAAATAGGCCCAAAAGGCATACCTTAGGGGAGATCGGCAAATCTATATTACACATTACTGATATTTCCCTACATATCAGCGTCCAGTATTTTTTAATTTAAGTGCACAGCCACCAGATATGGGAAAAATGAACCTATCTCTCCCCTACATCTCCAGCACATAGTTTTTTTTTCTGGATAGTATTTATTTATCCTTTCTGGTGTATAATACCATCTCGTTAATACCTTATAGTAATTTTCCTGAAGAGATTGTAGATGTTTGAGACATTATCGATAGTTTTTCACCATCTGAAAATTTAATTCCAAGATCTTCTTCCCACTTTGTAATGAACCAAAATTCATTTAATGTATTTCTGGGTAATAATAAAACATATAGAGTAGAGATCTTTTTAGCAGGCTCTTTTTGTTGTGTAACAAATTTCTCAAATTGAGAGTATTCTTTAGGAGTTTCCAGAAATGTGAGATAAGATCTAATATAATGAATAAGATGCTGGATGTGAAAATGGGAGAGACTTTTCAACTGAGGATTGATTTTAATCTCTGACATAGTAGGCAAGGTTCCCAATGGACATAAATCCGATAGAGGGAGACTAATATTATATGCTTCAGGAGGGAGAGTTTTTCGAAATATATTGGGGGAGTCAAGGAGAGCGTCTGAGACCCGTATAAGAGTCATAGGGTCTGTTATAATTTTATTTTCTCTTTCCCCAATCATGCCAAAAGCTGAGAGTGTTTTTAGTAAGGATATTATACACATTATTATTTTTATATATATTAGATTTTTTTTTTTCATTAATGCAACTCTTAGGAGGATGGAGCTCATAGCATTTTCTACTTGAATATCTAATCGATCTTCGGGAGATCTCAGCCAGTCAAGGCACTTAGTCCCTTGTATCGATTTATAGTATAGTTTAAAATCAGGAATTCCAAGTCCCGCTTTTCTCGCCGACTGGATTAAGAGTTTATGTGAAAGTCTAGGTCTCAATTTCTTCCATAAAAACTAAGAAATAATTGACTTAAGCCTTTGGAAGAAAAACATGGGAAGAGGGACTGGTAATAATTGCATAATATATAAAATTTTAGGTAGGATAACAGACTTTACCAAGACATACGGTATGTCCCACAAACTTAAGGTGAGCTCCATCTGTTTAGGAAGGTCTAAATAGTTTGCTTTAGGCTTCGTTCACATCACCGTTCAGCCTTTCCGTTCTCCTGCTCCGTTTAGGAGCAGGAGAACGGAAAGGACGGATAAGGCACATAACTGACGCCAAACTGAGCCAAACGGAGCCCTTAGGACCCCATAGACTATAATGGGGTCCGTTATGTTTCCGCTCAGAAGATCATTATGGGGTCCGTTATTTTTCCGTCCTTTCCGTTCTGCTCCTAAACGGAGCAGGAGAACGGAAAAGGCTGAACGGTGATGTGAACGAAGCCTTATAGAGGGATGAAATATTAGAAGTTATATTAATACCTAAAAATGTTATAGAATAAGAAGTCCATGTAAACTGAGCTAAATGTTGAAGCCTAATGGCTGTAGAAGCGGGTAATGATATATTTAGGACCTGGGATTTATTCAAATTTATTTTAAAATTTGATAATGTACCAAATGGTCTAAATTTGAAATTATTGCAGGAAAGGCACTTGACGGATTTGTAAGAAAGAACAGAACATCATCTGCAAACGCAGCAAGGTGATGTTGTCTGTTTCTTAGGGTAATCCCCTCTATTCCCTCGTCTTGTTGAATAGCCTGTATAATAATTTCAATTACTAGGATAAAGAGAATTGGGGAGATTGGGCATCCCTGTCTAGTGCCATTACTGAAACCAAAGCGAGGAGAGAGTGTTCCGTTACTCAAATCTGGGCTGTAGATGTCTTATACATGGCCATTATCACATTAATAAAAGGTAGTGGAATCCCGAAACGATTTAAAGTCCTGGTTAGAAACAGCCAATCAATTCGGTCAAAGGCTTTTTCTGCATCTGTATTCAATAAGACCAGGGGAGTATTTGTTTTCTTTACGAATTGAAGTAAATAAAAAATACGTGTGGTATTCATTTTGCCTTCCCTACCGGTAATAAATCCAATCTGTTCAGTAGAGATTATTGATGGAAGGAATAGTTTCAGTCTGTTAGCAAAAGTTTAGCGAACAATTTTAGGTCATTGTTTAAAAGTGAAATGGGACAAGTGATAGTTTGCACAATGGGTAGGATCTTTATTTTATATTGTACTGTAGGATCTTTATTATCGATATATGTGCGAATAGCATCTGAGGTGGTAGTGGTAAACCACCCAAAGTTGCATTACAGACGTCAAGCAGATGAGGGAGGAGGATATGCCTAAATAAGTTATAATAAGATATTGGTAGGCCATCTTGGCCTGGAGTTTTATTAAGTGGAGATTCCTTCAGGGCCTTATCCAGTTCAGTCATTGTAAAGGGTTTATTCAACAACTCCGCCTGTTCTATTGTAATAGTTGGTAATGATAGACTAGAAAGCCAATTATCAATAACCTTTTTACAGAGTTCTAAATCCGACTGTGTAGTCTGAGGGCGGAGGTTATATAAATCCCTATAGTAATCACTGAACTGTTGGGCGATTCGCTCCGTGATGTATAGTATTTGAGCAGAAGGGCAGTTAATTTTTGGTATATATGCTTTAGCATTCCTTTTCTTAATTTGTGACATTAGTAATTTGGAGGATTTATTTCCATGTGTGTAAAATTTGAACTGAGTTGAGAGGAATAATTTTGCAGTTTTAATATTTAAAAGATTTTTCAGCTCTGTACGTGTATGGGTTAGTTGAGCGTCTATATCTAAAGAAAGGTTACGTTTGTGGGATCTTTCCAAACTCGCTATTTTATCTTGTAGTTCTACTGTCTTTTTTTTTTGTCTAAGTTTATTGATATGAGCACTTAGAGCTATAAGATGATCTCTAACCACTGTTTTGTGGGCTTTCCAAAGGATACCCCGAGGAACTTCTTTGGAGTTATTGATGGCAAAGTATTTGGACAGAACTTTTTCAATTTGTTTACGGTTCTCTTCCTCTTGTATTAGCGTATGGTTTAATCGCCATTTATAGGTCGTCTTGGAACGGCTCTATAATCTATATGTTAAGAATACGGGCGCATGATCAGATAAACTAATATTTCCAATCTCTGCATTATGACATAAATAAAGCTGTCGTGCTGGAACAAACAGGTAATCTAGTCGATGATAAGATTGATGAAAATGGGAAAAAAAAAAAGAATAATCCCTATCCTCCGGATGAAATGTTCGCCAGACGTCTGTTAAGGCAAAGTCTGCCAAGGACCTCTTCAGCTTATCCAGGGCCATCTTAGAGATGGAAGTGGAGGAGCCCGAGGAGTCCAATATCGGATCTATTGCAACATTTATATCGCCCCCCCAGGATAATGCCTCCCTCAGCAAATTTGCTACATTTTTGCAAAGTTTTATGGAGCCATTCAACTTGCAGGGTGTTTGGAGCATAAATATTTCCCAAGGTGAATAGCTGGGAACCTATTTCCCCCTTGAGAAAGTTAAATCTTTCCTCAGAGTCAATTTGGGATGAGCGCACCACAAAGAGAAGTTTTGCATGAAAAGCTATACTAACCCCTTTAGAGGCTGATGTACTAGGAGATGTACTATGAAACCATTGGCTGTAATGCAGGTGTGCTAATTTTGGTATATGTTTGTTTATGTCTAAAATGTGTTTCCTGCAACAAAGCTATTCCTACCTTGTGTTTGTTCAGGAATTTACCTATTTGGCTCCTCTTTGCCGATGCATTCATCCCTCTGACGTTGAAAGTACAAATTTTAAGCGTAGTCATTGGGGGAAAAGAAAAAAAAGAGAAAAAAATGTATCTTAGGCCTCCTGCACACGACCGTTGTGTGCACCCGTGGCCGTTGTGCCGCTTTCCGTTTTTTTTCGCGAGCCCATTGACTTTCAATAGGTCCGTGGAAAAATTGGAAAATGCACCGTTTTGCAGCCGCATCCGTGATCCGTGTTTCCTGTCCGTCAAAAAAATAGGACCTGTCCTATTTTTTTGATGGACAACGGTTCACGGACCCATTCAAGTCAATGGGTCCGTGAAAGAACACGGATGCACACAAGATTGGCATCCGCGTCCGTGATCCGTGGCCGTAGGTTACTTTCATACAGACGGATCCAAAGATCCATCTGCATAAAAGCTTTTTCAGAGATGAGTTTTCACTTCGTGAAAACTCATATCCGACAGTATATTCTAACACAGAGGCGTTCCCATAGTGATGGGGACGCTTCTAGTTAGAATATACTACGAACTGTGTACATGACTGCCCCCTGCTGACTGGCAGCACCCGATCTCTTACAGGGGGCTGTGATCCGCACAATTAACCCCTCAGGTGCTGCACCTGAGGGGTTAATTGTGCATATCATAGCCCCCTATAAGAGATCAGGGGCTGCCAGGCAGCAAGGGGCAGACCCCCTCCCTCCCCAGTTTTAATTTCATTGGTGGCCAGTGTGCGGCCTCCCCCTCCCTCCCTTTATTGTATTATCATTGGTGACCAGTGTGCGGCCCCTGGCCCCCGCTCCCTCCCTCTATTGTATTATCATTGGTGGCAAGTGTGCGCCCCCCCCTCTATTGTAATAATATCATTGGTGGCCAGTGTGCGGCCTCCCCTCTTCCCCTCCCCGATCATTGGTGGCAGCGGAGATTCCGATCGGAGTCCCAGTTTAATCGCTCTGGGGCTCCGATCAGTAACCATGGCAACCAGGACGCTACTGCAGGCCTGGTTGCCATGGTTACTTAGCAATATTACAATATTAGAAGCATCATACTTACCTGCTGCGCTGTCTGTGACCGGCCGGGAGCTCCTCCTACTGGTAAGTGACAGATCATTAAGCAATGCGCCGCACAGACCAGTCACTTACCAGTAGGAGGAGCTCCCGGCCGGTCACAGACAGCGCAGCAGGTAAGTATCATGCTTCTAATATTGTAATATGCAGTAGCGTCCTGGTTGCCATGGTTACCGATCGGAGCCCCAGAGCGATTAAACTGGGACTCCGATCGGAATCTCCGCTGCCACCAATTATGGGGGGGGGAGAGGGGAGGCCACACACTGGCCACCAAATGATATTAAAACAATAGAGGGGGGCCTTGGGGGGGCCGCACACTGGCCACCAATGATATTAAAACAATAGAGGGAGGGAGGGGTGGGGGGGCCGCACACTGGCCACCAATGATATTAAAACAATAGAGGGAGGGGTGGGGGGGGCCACACACTGGCCACCAATGATATTAAAACAATAGAGCGGGGGGGGGGGGGGCGCACACTGGCCACCAATGATATTCAAACTGGGGAGGGAGGGGGGTCTGCCCCCTGCTGCCTGGCAGCCCCTGATCTCTTACAGGGGGCTATGATTAGCACAATTAACCCCTTCAGGTGCGGCACCTGAGGGGTTAATTGTGCTGATCACAGCCCCCTGTAAGAGATCAGGTGCTGCCAGGCAGCAGGGGGCAGTCATGTACACAGTTCGTAGGATATTCTAACTACAAGCGTCCCCATCACCATGGGAACGCCTCTGTGTTAGAATATACTGTCGGATATGAGTTTCACGATTTAACTCAAATCTGATGGTATATTCTAACATAGAGGCGTTCCCATGGTGATGGGGACGGTTAAAATATACCATCGGAATGGAGAAAACTCAGATCCTATGGTATATTAACTCCTGACTTACATTGAAAGTCAATGGGGGACGGATCCGTTTGCAATTGCACCATATTGTGTCAACGTCAAATGGATCCGTCCCCATTGACTTGCATTGTAAGTCAGGACGGATCCGTTTGGCTCCGCACGGCCAGGCGGACACCAAAACGACTTTTTTTTTATGTCCGTGGATCCTCCAAAAATCAAGGAAGACCCACGGACGAAAAAACGGTCACGGATCATGGACCAACGGAACGCCGTTTTGCGGACCGTGAAAAAATACGGTCGTGTGCAGGAGGCCTTAGGAAAGTATCAACATTTTTACAGTAAGAAGAAAGTAAGGGTCGCTGAGAGGTTTGTTGGTAAAATAACTCATGGGCCTCTTTAACAATATTCATTAGAGTACTTGATATGACAGGAAGAAAAAAAAGAAAGTTACAATTATTCATTTGAAGAATACAATGACAGTTTGTTGAGATCAATGTACTCCACATATAATGATATTGGGATTGGCCCATCTCGAACATTGATGGCATATTGCTAGAATATCAGATAGGTGTGGGTCCCACCTCTGACACCTGCTCCTATCTCCAGAACGAGGCCGCTGAAGTGAAGGAAAGAACACAGCACATGCTCCATTCATCACTATGGGAGTTCTGAAAATAGGCAAGTGAGCATGCTTGGCTGTTTTTAGAAGTCCCATACCAATGAATGGAGAACGGACCTGGCCACCACTCTATTCACCACTATGGGACTTCAATAGATAGCCGAGCCAGTGCTTGGCTACTTTCCGAACTTCCATTGCCGTTCACTATTGTGGGACCTAGTTCTGGAGATAGGAGCAGGTGCCAGAGGTAGGACCTACACCTATCTGACATTGATGACATGTCCTTGCGATATACAATCAATGTTTGAGATTGAAATACCGCTTTAAGGCATTACACTTAATAGGGCAATAAATGGAATTGAATGATTTGATATTTCATAATAGTGCATATTCTGGTGATAGGGAAGTGTGGGAAATAAATGAGGGAATAAAGCTGCTCAAACAAATACATCCTTAACCCCATTACGCTCCTGAAAAATCAAACAGTGTTATGATCAAAATCATCTCTCTGAAAGAAAGACATCTGTGTTTCATAACCCATTCACGGACTGGATGCTTAGCTACTGACTGTCCCTAATGTTGTTTGCAAGTCTCGCTTTTTGGTATAAAAAGTGTTCTTTGTACGTTATTGTGATTTTATTTTTGTGTACCCTTTATACAGCAAACAACTGTATATATGAATGGAATGAGGAGCCAATGAATCATTCAGTCAATAGCATAATAAAAATCTAAAAAAATCTAAAAATCAAAGATGGGAAGTCTGGAAATTATAGTGTTAACAGTGAATAAAAACTAACTTGTAATTGAGCTCCACTCCACCGTTACCACATTTACCTCTGAGCATGAAAACATTATGGGGGACATTTATTAAGACTCAAATTAGGCTATTAGGCTACTTTCACACTAGTGGCATCCTTCTCCAGCAGGGGTCTCTGGCAGGGGAACAGCCTGCGGGATCCGTGCTGCCGCTAGCGCACCGTGCCGCCGGAAGTCTACTCCGGCCCTATTGACTATGACATGTCGTAGTTTTATTCTGGCTGCCTCTCGGCATGTTTTCCGAGCTGCAGCCGGACCTCCAGCCTGCCCCCATTATAGTCAATGGGGCCGGAGTGGACTTCCGGCGGCACGGATCCGGCAGCCTGTTCCCCCGCCGGAACAGCCTGCCAGAGAAGGCTTCCGCTAGCGTGGAAGTAGCCTTACATACCATCAGATGCATGTGTGCAGATCCATGCGCCAAAGCAGAAATCTACACCAGCGAAGGAGCTTTAATCCCACGCTGGTTTCCTGTCATAGATATTAATAAATGTGCCAGGCTGGCTATCAGTGCCCCTGCACTGGCGAGCGCAGTTCTAAACCCATAAAAAGTCACACAATTTTGCACAACCATGGGGTGTGCCAAACTATGAGACTTTTTGATGCAAGTTTTCTTACATACAATGGATAATAAATGTCTGCCTAGGATTATTTTAAAGGGAATGTATCATCAGAAAATGACCTATTGTTTAAACCATGTTTTTATGTTAAGCATATTTTTTTTAGAATTTAGTTTTTTTTTTTTTTTTTTCATGTGACTATCTACAGTACAGACCAAAAGTTTGGACACACCTTCTCATTCAAAGAGTTTTCTTTATTTTCATGACTATGAAAATTGTAGATTCACACTGAAGGCATCAAAACTATGAATTAACACATGTGGAATTATATACATAACAAACAAGTGTGAAACAACTGAAAATATGTCATACTCTAGGTTCTTCAAAGTAGCCACCTTTTGCTTTGATTACTGCTTTTCACACTCTTGGCATTCTCTTGAGGAGCTTCAAGAGGTAGTCCCCTGAAATGGTTTTCACTTCACAGGTGTGCCCTGTCAGGTTTAATAAGTGGGATTTCTTGCCTTATAAATGAGGTTGGGACCATCAGTTGCGTTGAGGAGAAGTCAGGTGGATACACAGCTGATAGTCCTACTGAATAGACTGTTAGAATTTGTATTATGGCAAGAAAAAAGCAGCTAAGTAAAGAAAAACGAGTGGCCATCATTACTTTAAGAAATGAAGGTCAGTCAGTCAGCCGAAAAATTGGGAAAACTTTGAAAGTAAGGGCTATTTGACCATGAAGGAGAGTGATGGGGTGCTGCGCCAGATGACCTGGCCTCCACAGTCACCGGACCTGAACCCAATCGAGATGGTTTGGGGTGAGCTGGACCGCAGAGTGAAGGCAAAAGGGCCAACAAGTGCTAAGCATCTCTGGGAACTCCTTCAAGACTGTTGGAAGACCATTTCAGGGGACTACCTCTTGAAGCTCATCAAGAGAATGCCAAGAGTGTGCAAAGCAGTAATCAAAGCAAAAGGTGGCTACTTTGAAGAACCTAGAATATGACATATTTTCAGTTGTTTCACACTTGTTTGTTATGTATATAATTCCACATGTGTTAATTCATAGTTTTGATGCCTTCACAGTCATGAAAATAAAGAAAACTCTTTGAATAAGATGGTGTGTCCAAACTTTTGGTCTGTACTGTATATATAAAAAAATATGTTAAGACTCCCTGTCATTTGAGATAAGCTACATGGGCCTTAGACATAGTAGACACAAGCTGACCCCATTGATTTATATGGGAGAGGTTTGTAGGCACGCTCTGTGACTTGTGCAATGGTCAGAAGGGAGAAGATAAACTGCTATATTACATACTGTGAATGGTGGTCCTTGTGTTATGCATATCGAGGTGATATCTGTCATTGTAATTCTGCAGGTGCTGATAATGATAATACCTACTGAAAAGTTATCTGTACTTAGTCTCTGACTAGCCCACCGGGGAGCCGGTGAGGGAGCGGACAATCAAGTGCAGGAGAAACAGAGAGGTACTGTCTGTGGAGCACTGTAATTAACACCTGTGGGGGACACTGTGGATGACACTATAGAGATCACTGGAGTGGACAGTCAGAGGGTCAGTGGGAGAGTGGTAAGGTACTATGCAGCAGAGGGTAGGAGGCTGATACTTTTGTAGGGAGCTCTTCGAAATTATGTTCCTCATGATCCCTCCTTTTGTCCATATAGCAACGAGATTAGGCTATGTCCATTTTACCACAAACCATGACACAGCGCTGAATCTGTCAAATAACACCAACAGCGCCAGACACCCAGCGCCTGTTTTGCCATAAAAAAACCCCATAATACTTTCATTAATTGTGACAGAATCTGCATTTGACGCAGATGTTTGACGCCACTATGGAGGAATTTTATGCTGCGCTGTAGCATCTGTTTGGCTCTTTTTGGAAGGTGTTTAGTGCCGCACTATGTGTTATTGGGGAGGCATTTTGTGCTGTTGTATTTGTTTGGCAAAACTAAAGACATATTTTGTGCTGCACTGTGGCATGTGATGCTGCTAGGCAATACTATGTGCACGTCAAGCTGTTATTCAGTTGGCACTGCTGAGGGGTAATGTGAGCAGAACATGATAGTATTTGGCGCTGCTACAGAAATAATATGAGTAGTAATTTTAACTGTTCACTGGTGAGGCCTGACTTTACAACACTGTAGATTTGCTGTTGAGACTCTTAGTAAATTCTTGAGAAGCCTTGTACTAGTCCGTGGCCATGTGATGGCAGGATCAATATTTGAAACCATTATATAAGAGATCAAGTCAGAGCACCATGTCCTCTAGTTGGGCTAAGACAAAAAGTTAAAGTTTGATGAAAAATGTCCAAAATAAAAAAATCTAATAAACCTTTTTTCACATTGAGGTTACTCTAAAACAATATTTGGTACCACTAATAATTCACATTATCCCTATTCCCTAACAAAAAAATGTAATTATAATAAATCAGTAAAGCATACATAACTTCAGCAGATCCACCTCTGCTTTCGTATTTCTGGTTAGTAAATGACCCCCTATAAATGGTACAAATGAGGACTATAACTTGTCCCACAAATAAAAACAAGGCTACATGTGGCAACACAAAAAATTTCCTCCCTCAAAAAAATTTATACAAGTGAATAAATTGAATCAATAAATGATCAGTGCCTTCAAATGATAGCATAAAAAGCCTGCATGTACCTACATCAATGGCAAAATGATAAGATATGGTTCTTGGAACCATGTGGTGAAAAAACTGATCTGTCCCGAATGCCTAAACATAAACCTACAGTACAGATCAAAAGTTTGGACACACCTTCTCATTCAAAGAGTTTTCTTTTATTTTCATGACTATGAAGGCATCAAAACTATGAATTAACACATGTGGAATTATATACATAACAAACAAGTGTGAAACAACTGAAAATATGTCATATTCTAGGTTCTTCAAAGTAGCCACCTTTTGCTTTGATTACTGCTTTGCACACTCTTGGCATTCTCTTGATGAGCTTCAAGAGGTAGTCCCCTGAAATGGTCTTCCAACAGTCTTGAAGGAGTTCCCAGAGATGCTCAGCACTTGTTGGCCCTTTTGCCTTCACTCTGCGGTCCAGCTCACCCCAAACCATCTCGATTGGGTTCAGGTCCGGTGACTGTGGAGGCCAGGTCATCTGGCGCAGCACCCCATCACTCTCCGTCATGGTCAAATAGCCCTTACTTTCAAAGTTTTACCAATTTTTCGGCTGACCTTCATTTCTTAAAGTAATGATGGCCACTTGTTTTTCTTTACTTAGCTGCTTTTTTCTTGCCATAACACAAATTCTAGCAGTCTATTCAGTAGGACTATCATCTGTGTATCCACCTGACTTCTCCTCAACGCAACTGATGGTCCCAACCCCATTTATAAGGCAAGAAATCTCACTTATTAAACCTGACAGGGCACACCTGTGAAGTGAAAACCATTTCAGGGGACTACCTCTTGAAGCTCATCAAGAGAATGCCAAGAGTGTGCAAAGCAGTAATCAAAGCAAAAGGTGGCTACTTTGAAGAACCTAGAATATGACATATTTTCAGTTGTTTCACACTTGTTTGTTATGTATATAATTCCACATGTGTTAATTAATTTTCAATTTTCAATTCAGTTTTGATGCCTTCAGTGTGAATCTACAATTTTCATAGTCATGAAAATAAAGAAAACTCTTTGAATGAGAAGGTGTGTCCAAACTTTTGGTCTGTACTGTATATTTTCATGTAGCTTTAGGGTGCGCTCTGAGAGTTAATTTTACTGGTGCACCCGAGGCACCCCAATCTGACACTGCCTGTACAGAACAAGAAATCAAGACCTATTATTAGACCTAGTGGCCAGTGTGAACATAGCAGGATTATATTATATTTTTTTAAATATAGTGACATGGAAAAATTCAATAAATCACAAACATAAAGCAAGATTTAAACAAGAGGTCATTTTGTGATGAGACATTACCTTTAATCTCCCTTAAGCACAGGGAGAATGCACAATGTGATGTCACAGTACATAGATAAAAAACACAGTATTAATGAACACAGTGATTTAAAAAAAAAACTGGCATAATTCACACAGTGAAGTCGTAGTTACAGGGGCAATTCTCAGTGATATTACAATACAAGGATAATATTCACAGTGATGACACAGTGCAGGGATAGTGCACTCAGTAAATGTCACAGTACAGTGATAATGATCTCTGTGTAGATCCATTGACAAATAGAAACTTCGTAGTGCTGGAAGACCATTATGTGCAAAACTTCTGAGCCTTTTACTTCAAAGTACAACTTTCTAAGCTTCCTCCTAACTCCCCAATAAGACATTATTGTCTGTCATTTACAGATGCTAATTCTGCACAGTAATTGGTCACTGTTTCTACAGGCCAGCTAGCTTATATTACTGTCGCCACTAGTCGGCCAAGTCAGTTGTGTGATTTCAGTTTAGGTCCAATTCAATTCGACCCAAATCGAAAGTTCTCCAATTGCCCTAAAAGTTGTAGATGACATTCTGGGGTTTCCTAAGACTGTATGCAACTCATTTCAAGCTCTTTAACACTAAGCCAGCATTAGTAATCTTAAAATGACAGCAACATATATGGCGTTTGGTAAACGCATGGCTGCTGGTGGTAACAAACAGCCTCTTTAAAAACAAACTAAACTTTTTCATGTTTAAAAAAAGGTCCAAAAAATGCCTGATGGTGTATATACAGTTATGTGATCTTCCTTCTTTATCGGTCCTTCTTCTGATCTGAAAAATGGCTGGTGCCATTTTAAGAAATTTGCCCAAATTGAAAATTCTAATTTGGATTTGACTTGAATTTGATTTGTTTGGAGTTGATTCAATTATCTCCAGTCACCACTCCTTCCAGCTTCCTTGTTAGTACTTACTGCTTGAATTAATACAATTAATGAGGTCATTTACAGGGTTTTGATATTAATGATGTATTCTCAGGATAGGTCATCAATATCAGATTGGTGGGGGTTTGACTCACAGCACTCCCACCGATCAGTTGTTGGAGAAGGCAATGATGCTACTTTGAGCACCATAGCCTTCATGCAGCTTACCAAGCACAGTACCATTCATTGGATGGCAGCTGTGCTTGGTATTGCAGCTCAGCCCCATTAATTTCAATGGTTCACTGTGTTGTATTTCACATGTATGCTGCCTAACCATTGAATAAAACATCACTCATTGAATTGGAAGAGTGCTGCAGATCTCTCTATATTGCTGTTCTTACTGGGATCCCAAGCCATAACCCCTTACCGCATGCACCACTCTGTCCTGGATTCATACCAGGTAACTCGAACATTGAATATGGATTTACCCTACTAAGGGACTTGGAGTGCTGCTTATATGTGTTTGCGCTAAGCTTAGGCCAAGTGGCCGATGAACGTGACATCACATGGCTTAGGAAGACACCATGGTGCTTACTGGAGCACTGCAGCCTCTTCAAACAGCTGATTTGCCGGGTGTCAGGAGTCAGAACCCCACCGATCAGATATTGATGACCCATCTACAGTAGATATTTCTACTGTAAGTGTGTATCAATCTGACAAAAATATCATGGCATTGGATGCCATAGGTACAAAGGTATTGACCCCTAGAAGTATTGCCTCTAGGTTACAATATTTCAGTAGATATGGATCTCAAGCTTGTATGGCAGAACATTGCATGGGGTGCATGCAGGCATAAATTCATCTGTGTCTGCATTAGGGGAGACAGCAGCCAAACAGGAGGAGAGAACATTGTTTTAGCAATATACAGAAGTTATAGATTTTGTTAGAACCTGTTTATTGATGGGTTATGGTTCCCACCTTGTTTGAACGACAACAAATGTATGATCTTATGCAAGAACATTTTATAGTTTTTATATGCTTAAGCTTGTTATTTGCCAAAATGAAGATTACCGGGTTTGCACAGCTGCTGAAACTACACACCATTTCAGAAATCTGATAGAAAGCAAAAAGTAAACTGATATTTTCAGAGTAGATTGAACTGTTATATCTGTAGAAAACTATGACCATCATCACAATATGATATGGAACAAATGAGATGACAAATACCAGCATTGTGGCTAAAATCAGCATCAGTGGCTTCTTGGCTCTTCTACTATTGCATGGGTCCTTAAGGTGTCTTAAAGCACATAAGGAACTGAAATAACATATGAATATAATCGCACCAGGAATTAGAAAACCAAATGCAAACCTAGACAGTGTTAAGGGGACCACAAAATTCAATGGTTGTTCTAAGTAATCCAAACATGCAACGCCTTTTACTGCATGTTTTATGCTTAGTGTGTAGTAGATATCAGGGATTGATTCAATGAAAATGAATAGCCATATTGCTGTGGTGCAGAGCTTGGCTTTCTTCTTGTTCCACCATCTTGGTGCAGTCAATGGATGCACAGAATAAAGGTATCTATCAAAACTTATGAGCATTAAGAAGAAGATACTGCCGTATATGTTGATGTTAAAAAAAATTCTCTTAAACTGGCAAAATGCTGGAACAGAATACAAAACAAACTTATTAATGCTAAAGTAGATGGAGATCGGAACAATAATAATCCATGCAAAGTCACAAAGTGCAAGATTGAACAAAAAGATGGTGCTACTTGTCCATGCTTTACTGTAATGGGCATAACTGATGAGAACAATGATATTTCCCAGAAATCCAACAAAAAGACACATGAAGCACATTGCAATGAGAACATAGCAATACCATTCCAGCTTGTCAACTGAGCAGATGAAAGACACGCATGTAAAATTGTTGGTTTTCCAGTTGTGACTACCTGGAATAAAAGAGTAGGCTGATTTTTAGCTTACATAGTGGAGTGGAACACTGTGTAAAAAAAAATGGTATATAAAATTATCAAGCCATGAACCCAACCAAACACTTTGTAGACAGCTTCTGATCATTAATGGGGTTAGCTAATAACAGATAACCTTTTTTATTTGAGACCCCAGCATAAAACTGATTGCCTTAGGTTCAGCTTTTGAAACCCTTAGGGAAGTTGCCATCGGCTGCGCATTTACTCTGTGGCGCTGATTAACTGAATAGCCAGCCATAGAATCCCTGGACAGACTAGGTCTGGCAGAGGAGCAAGCCTCTGAAAAGAAGCAATTCTTACTCTATCGACCCAAACAGGGACTTCCTCTGAGATGTCCATTTGCCATACTAGAGCATATGGAAATGGGTTGTGTAGATAAGACAACTTCATTTCTGAATCTGATCAGGGTCATACCGGGGATCCTTTGGCCCACCAAAGCAAAATTATTCTTAGGGCTTCACCCCTATATAATCAAAAAAATCTAACAGATTTTGATGAAAAAATAGACCTTAGTGACAAGTTATTGGCGCCAAAGACAGCTCCAATGTTTTTCTCCTGGATCTTTGACACCAACTATGGTATCAGAACTCAGGCCCACTGGAGGATCCTCTGGTGCATCAGTCTGACGCGTCTGATGAAGGGTAGATATTTTTTACTTTATACAAAACACAGCAAGACTTTTTTTTTATCTTGCTAGAAAATGACTCTGGCTGAAATGAAACTATCATAATACAGTTAATTGGTTTTAATCAAAAATCGACATTTTATATTTGAAACTGATATGCTGAAACTGATCCATGTTGCTGTAAATGTTCTGCTGTCATTTACTTTGAAATCATATCTGAGATCTTCACTTTTAAATTCTTTTCACACTTACTAACTGAATGTCCCTCCTTCCTTGTTTTTAATCTAGAAACGTATAACATTTACCCCCACAATTATATCTACCCATACATAATTATATAATAGAGAATTTTAATTATTTGGCAGAAATGCCAGCTAAACTGAGATAGCAATGGAGTGCAGAATCCATCTGATCAGACGGGTGAAATGTGTAAGTATAATAATCTATGACATCTAGCAGACTAGACAATACTAGCAACATGTATCTATTGATTATAATTCCATAGTATAGAAAATATATCACGTGTAACGTACCTTCATTTAAAAACTGTGAATCGTTCCAGCATATCTTACCACAGTTCTGGATTTGTAGTTGCTGGTTTTCTGCCATTTTGTAGCAAGTAATATATATTTTTCCAGATCACTTTTCTGAATCCGGGTGCCAGGTAAGTAACTGACAGACCCGACTTCTGATCTTGGCTTCCACCTGTTTGGAATCAAAGACAGTTTCAATATGATCTGTTACTTATGTCAGCTGCATACAATACCGAGTGACTCTCACCACATGTTTACTTTCCAGTTAATAATGTGCAATGTATTTGATTAACCCTTTCAGGACCAGGCCATTTTTAGCAAATCTGACATGTCACTTTATGTGGTAATAACTATAAAATGCTTTTACTTATCCAAGCTATTCTGAGATTGTTTTCTCGTCACATATTGTACTTCATGACAGTGGTAAAATTGAGTAAAAAAAATAATTCATTTTTATTTATAAAAAAAATACAAAATTTACCCAAAATTTGGAAAAATAAAAAGATTTCCAAATTTCAATTTCTCGACTTTTATAATAGATAGTAATAACTCCAAAAATAGTTACTACATTACATTCCCCATATGTCTACTTCATGTTTGGATAATTTTGTCAATGCCATTTTATTTTTTGGGGACGTTAGAAGAATTAGAAGTTTAGAAGCAAATCTTGAAATTTTTCAGAAAATTTCCAAAACCCACTTTTTAAGGACCAGTTCAGGTCTGAAGTCACTTTGTGAGGCTTACATAATGGAAACCACCCAAAATGACCCCATTTTAGAAACTACACCCCTCAAGGTATTCAAAACAGATTTTTACAAACTTTGTTAACCCTTTAGGTGTTCCACAAGACTTAATGGAAAATAGAGATAACATTTTTGAATTTCACTTTTTTGGCAGATTTCCCATTTAAATAAATTTTTTCCACTAACAAAGCAAGGATTAACAGCCAAAAAAAACTCAATATTTATTGCCCTGATTCTGTAGTTTACAGAAACACCCCATATGTGGTCGTAACCCGCTGTACAGGCAGACGGCATTGCGCATAAGGAAAGAAATGCCATATGGTTTTTGGAAAGCAGATTTCACTGGGATAATTTTAAGCTGCCATGTCACATTTGAAGAACCCCTGATGCACCCCTAGAGTAGAAACTCTAAAAAAGACCCAATTTTGGAAACTATGGAATAAGGTGGCAGTTTTGTTGGTACTATTTTAGGGTACATATGATTTTTGATTGCTCTATATTACACTTTTTGTGAGGCAAGATAACAAAAAATAACTGTTTTGGCACTGTTTTTATTTTTTGTTATTTACTTAAATTTATTTTTTTCTGTAAAACTTTCTTTTTAGCTTTTTTTTACACTTAATTTTTTGTCCCACTCTGGGACTTCAACCTTTGGGGATCTGATCCCCTTTACAATGCATCACAATACTTCTGTATTGTGATACATTGGCTGTAAGTGTATTACCAGTGTAATACACTTACAGCCTTGCTTGCCTGTGAGATCCAGGGGGCTGGAGCTCACAGGCTCTCCTGGAAGGCAGTCATGATGCCTAAGGAGGCTGACTTCCCTGCCATCGGATCCCCGTCACAGCAGCGCGGGGACCCGATGGCAACCCCGCACACGTCTGAAGTCTGCACCAGTGATTTCATTGATGCCGGCGCATACAGCAGGGGTCCGGCTGGCAGTGACTGCCGGACCCCTGCAGCAGATCGGGGGCGGGCACAGCTTCTGCACCCGCCTGATCAGCATGCCGTACGTGTATGGCGCTGGGCATTAAGTCACGTCCGGTTGCGCCGTACATGTTCACAGTTATTTTATTTTACTTTTATCAGTTTTAATTTCTAATTCTATTATTGTTATTTTAAATGCGCATTATGTAAAATTTCACCTAATGCTACAATTTGCATGGATCTTTTTTTGCCATCAGCAGAATGTATCTCGCAGGTTCTGCTTGTGCACAAGAATGTCAGTAAGTTACTACAGACACTGCTACCCACATTATTATCAGTAATACCCAAGCCGAGCATCATGATTTTAGTTTTGGAGTTGTAATTTTACCAGTTGTATTGCGCGGAAGTCTGTTAAAGGGCATCTGTCAGCAGATTTGTAACTAAGAAACTGACTGACCTGTTACATGTGAACTTCTGTGTTGGTCCTCTCCTCATATGTTCCCTTATACAGTCCTGATCAAAAGTTTAAGACCACTTGAAAAATGGCAAAAAATCATATTTTACATTGTTGGACCTTACGAAGGTTCCAAGTAGAGCTTCGACATGCAACAAGAAGAAATGAGAGTGAGACAAAACATTTTTTGAGCATTCAATTAATTGAAAATAACGATTAAACTGAAACAGGCTGTTTTTCAGCTGATCCAAATTTTAGGACCACATGCCTTTAAAAGGCCAAATCTGTGCAAAGATGTTGTCACGAGGGTGTCAAGAGCCACACCTGACTCCGTTATACCCGGGGTCAGGAAGTCGCAGCTGGTGGCTGCGCGCTCTATGTCTAAAGACAGTGCTGTTTATTAATGGTAGCTTTCTGGGTTTGCCTTGCAATCCTTTTTGGCTCACTCAGGGATCCGTAGCTTCTCCTCCTCAGCTGTTTCTTGTCCAGCAATCCCAACATCCTTATATTCCCATCTCTCACTTCTCTGGTTGCCAGATATAGAGCTTCCTGCCTGGACTTCTATACTGACCCACTGGAGCTGTGTAGCTGTGTTCCCTGGTTGTTCCAGAACGTTACCCTCCGGATCCCTGTTGGGTGTTGGTGGTCTGCTGTTGTCGCCCACCTGGGATTATATGTTTGTCTGTATTGTCTGTCCTCTCCTTGGTGTTTTCTTCTTAGTGTTAGTGGTGCGGACTAGTGATCCCACCGCCCCGTTCACTACATAGGGCTCATCTTAGGGAAAGCCAGGGTTTAGGCACGTGATCAGCGTACGGGTGAGGAACCCGTCTAGGGACGTCAGGGCAGTCAGGTGCCAGCTGCAAGGTGAGTCAGGGGTCACCATCTTTCCCTCTCCCTTGGACAGGGCCTTCCCATTTCCCTCCCTTTGCGTGACACTGGTCATTACAGATGTGGATTCATTGTCATTTTCTTTCAGGTAGTCACACGTTGTGATGGCAAAGGCAAAAAAACTCTTCCTTTTTGAACATGGTCGGGTTGTTGAAATGCATAAGCAGGGTCTCTCACAGTGCGCCATCGCTGCTGAGGTGGGATGCAGTAAGACAGTCATTTGGAATTTCTAAAATGATCCTGAGGGTTATGGAACAAAAAAGTCAAGTGGAAGACCCAAATTTTTTTTATCAGCACTGAGCCGGAGGATCCAATTGGCTGTCCGTCAAGACACTGAACGATCCTCGACCCAAATTAAGGCCCTTACTGGTGCTGACTGCAGCCCCATAACCATCAGACGGCATCTGAGACTGAAGGGCTTAAAAAACAAAAAACGTCTTCAAAGTCCTCGTCTCCTTGAATGCCACAGAACTGCTCGTTTGGACTTTGCAAGAGAGCACCAAACATGGGACATTTTTATTCTCTTATAAGAAAAATTTAACCTTGATGGTCCTGATGGTTTCCAACGTTACTGGCATGACAAGAAAATCCCACCTGAGATGTTTTCTATGCGCCACAGTGGAGGGGGCGCCATAATGGTCTGGGGTGCTTTTTCCTTCAGTGGAACAATGGAGCTTCAGGAAGTGCAGGGGAGTCAAACGGCCGCTGGCTATGTCCAGATGTTGCAGAGAGCATTCCTCATGACTGAGGGCCCTCGTCTGTGTGGTAACGACTGGGTTTTTCAACAGGACAACGCTACAGTACACAATGCCCTCAGGACAAGGGACTTCTTCCAGGAGAATAACATCACTCTTTTGGCCCATCCTGCGTGTTCCCCTGATCTAAATCCAATTGAGAACCTTTGGGGATGGATGGCAAGGCAAGTTTATAAAAATGGACAACAGTTCCAGACAGTAGATGGCCTTCGTTCGGCCGTCTTCACCACTTGGAAAAATGTTCCCACTCACCTCATGGAAATGCTTGCATTAAGCATGCCGAAACAAATTTTTGAAGTGATCAACAATAACGGCGGAGCTACTCATTACTGAGTTCATGTTTGTTAGTTGGATTTCTGTTTTTTTTTTTTTTTTTTGTTTTTTTTGGAGGGGTGGTCCTAAACAGCCTGTTTCAGTTTATTCGTTGTTTTCATTAAATTGAATGCTCAAAAAATGTTTTGTCTTACTCCCATTTCTTCTTGTTGCATGTTGAAGCTCTACTTGGAACCTTGTTAAGATCCAGCCATGCTAAATATGATTTTTTGCCATTTTTCAAGTGGTCTTAAACTTTTGATCAGGACTGTATAATGTTTGATTGACAGGGCTCAAGCAGTAAAAACATAATTACATTAATATTATAGAGATACACTTCTACGCTCCTGTGTGTGCAAATCCTGTGTTCTATCCTGCTAGTACTAGCAGGATGCCGCTGATGGATATAGGTTCCAGTCCCCCTGATAGGGCTGGCAATGGAATAAAAAATATAACTATGTATGTTAATATTATATCCGTGCAGGCTTTTATTAATAAATTCAGACAATTTATATCCTTCTTCACAAGTTCCTTCAATTTTACATGTACAGTCGCATAGTTTCCTACCTTTAAAAGGTTGTAGTTACTTGTTCTTTTATGCGGACATGAGCGGGAGCTTGTTGCGGAGTGTTGTGATCTTCAGCTCTACTGCTGATTCATGTGCTGCCCCGGCCGGTGGCAGACGCGCTCGCAGGAGCCGCTGTGTGAACAGAAAGCGTGTGACGTCACACTTGTTCCTACTAGTACCTCCGTGGGACAATTCTCATCCTACGCGTTTCGGGGCCTGCGGCTCCTTCGTCAGGGATGTTCAAGCACTGTTGTCCTGTTTTTATGCTTGATCCCTCTTTCTCAGTCTTGCTCTCTTGCCCTTTTTTTCTCCAAATCTTAGTAAGATCATCATGCAACAAAAGCACATCTCATATTTACATTTAGTTTTCGGATGGGTCATCAGGTTTTTGCCCTTTTTCTATGTCCTGAAGTGTCTCTTCTAACCCTCTCGGGTTCTGTTCAGAGCCTGGTCCCACTTCCACACTTGTGCGATTTAGACAGAGAAATTACTTGGCTTGGCCCTTGGGGATCTCGGACGCTACTTCAACACTTTGGCTGGGGGGCTCGGCGGCGCTGATGTTGTGTTTTATCCTCCTCCATACTTGCAACAGGACCTGTGTAATTTCACACAAAACATCACCCCTTTTTGCTAAGCCCCACTGCTTGTACGGCAGGAGCGTCGCAGGCCAATAGGAGAAGGAGTGGGGAGCCAGTGCTGGGAAGCAGGTGAGTAAGCTTCCCTGTACGGGTCCTGGCAAGTGGGGGACTCTGCTAACCCCCCACCCCCCTATTTTTGCACAACCCCTTTAAACTGCTTTTCAATTTACAAACTCGCAGTGGGTCGTGTCCCTTCAGGATAGCATATTGGGGGTCACATACAGCTTATGATGCCATTTGTTATAACCAGTGGAAATCAATTAGACACAGTGTACTTGTATATTATGTCATTATTGATTGATTGATTTTGATAACACAATACCGGACATAATAATAAGTAATCACAGCTAAGACAATATCCAGTCAGAGGGAGAATAAACACGGATGGTATGTATAAATTGTATAATCACAGGGTACCACCTGCCATAAAACGTAGCCTTTATTGTATAATACGTATAAAATAACAAACTCCCATAATGACAAAGACACAAAGAAAAAAAATCGACACTTTATAGGTGGAAATCCAATTGGTGCTCTCGTCTAAGTACAGAAAATAATAAAGATATATCTTAAAGTTCTTGCACCATATGAATACGTGCTAAATCCAATATGTCATTAGAGTAAGAAAAAAGAGATGTTCTATGGTACACATTATAGGCAGCTGCTTAGCGCACACAGTGGTGTATTCTCACAGCGCAGCCGTCCATTACGATGCCAAATGCACTATTGGTATAAATATATAGTCCAAATGCGTTTCGCCCACACCAATGACCTGGGCTCATCAGGGGACATACAGTTCAGTAACTTAACAGACATCAATATTAACATGAATAGGACACAATCTTCCTCATCATTGATGACACTAAATTAGATTGTCACCAGTGTCAGGCTGTCATTCATTACAGCCATACAATTCTAATCAACACTCTTAAATAATAGTCAAAAAACAATAGCAGGGTCACATCCCTATACAGATTTAAAGGATAGATATGATCCCTGTATGGGCAAAAGGAATACAAGCGCCGCACCACATCCATTTACACACTGATAAAGTGCCTGCCGGTAACATACAGCAGTGGTCACATTAACTCGTTCATGTGCACCACAACATGGAAGATAATTACGGTACTTGCGTGCCCAGGATTGACTACATGGGGGTGGTTGCATGCGCCCATTCAATAATGCTGCAGCCCACGATCTTCCGGCTTGACCTTCGGTGGTCAGCGCCGGTGCCCCAATGAAATCAATATGAGGTCCATAATAATAACATAACATAATAATAAGTCAGAACAACTGGACATGTATTTTCTCTTGAAGACATTTTGCTAGTCATCCAATTGGCTTTCTCAGTTAGAAGTTCTTTCTTATTGAGAAAGCCAGTCGTTGACTAGCAAAATGTCTTCAAGAGAAAATACATATCCAGTGGCTTTGACTTATTACTATTATTATATCATAACCTGGATGAATGAGAACGAGAACCTTTACAGACACAATACTGGACAGGCACATAAAGTACCTGTAGGGTGTATGTTGAAATCTTTGCTACACGTTCTTCTTTAAAAGATCCATGGTTTCACTTAGATCATCAAAAATACCATTTGGGGAAATTCAGAGTGAAATTCTTTGACATAATAGGCATGCTGTGGTTTTGAAAATCCTGAATGTGGTCTCAGCTCCCAAAGTCCCAATTAACTGCAGATATAAGGCAATACCTGTAAATAAGGTTGGAAGCACAAAAGCAGTTTTTAAAGCAGTTTGAGATGAATTGAGAAGTATAATCAATGGAAAGAAGTATAAGTCCTTCATGTTTCCCATTCCTTTTGAATCCATTCCTGGTTTTGGCTCAAAAACAGTCACTATGAAAGAAAAAAGAAAATACGGTAAGTATATTACTGTACATTGTTTAGATCTCATAGACACAGACCTTTACCCATTTTGTCATGCACTGTTTGAGAAGCTCACATATGTGGAGAACTGTTGATAAAAGACCTTATGGTAGAATCGACTGTCCTCTTTTAATTCATGAAATAGTACTTATTTACTTACTTTACACATTTTGCACAAAACTATATCATCACACCTAACAAGCAATGCCATCCACATATGTAAAAAAAAGCACTGTAATCAAGGCTGGACCCAGACTCATGTGGGCCCTTGGGCGATAAAGTCTCAATGGGCCTCCTTGTGGCATTTTGCACGACACACATGCAATGAAACTGCATTTATAACAGCACGCAACAAAAAAAATGTTTTCGTCTGCTACTGGGCAAAAAACATTTGTTCTATACTAAATCGAGTGTGCGTATTACAAATCCGAAGTCAGAATTGTTGTAACACGTCGCAAAATTTTTCTATGCATAAGTATGCCTAAATAAATGAAGCACTTGGAAAGCATTGAATAATTTTGAACAGAACGAGTTTTACTCCACCAATTACCTGATCTACATCAAAGTTTGCGTAGTAAACCGTGTATGAAAATGTAATGGAATAACAACATTTCAAAAAGTCTTGTTTTTCAGTTTAAAAGTCTTACTTGAGCAAGGCCCAGTACTGTTAAAAGTGCTTCAGGCATCCGTTTTTGCGTTTTGTGAACGGTCATATTTTCCCATTGCAAAAACCAGCAATAGTCCCCCATCATGTTGGGATTCCACAGGCCTTGATACCTGTTCTCCATTGTAGAAATATCTTTATGGAACCGCTCTCCATGTTCGTGACTTAAGTGTCCAAAATTGGGTGGGAAAAGGTAAAGAATGTAAGAAATGCACTTTCAATGACATTCGGCAGCCAAGTTGTTCATATGCTGTTAGCATGTTGTCTACTAATTCAGCATAGTTTGCAGCTCGTCTGTTCCCAAGGAAGTTTTGCACTACTAGCACTAATGCATCCCAAGCTGCAAGTTCCAGAGGGTTGAGTTTTGTTCTGAATGTGTAACCATGCATTAGTTTGTTGATTTCGGGGCCAATAAAAATTCAGGCCTTTTATTTTAGCATCAGTTTTCAGTGTGCTAAACTTCTCCTTCAAATACTGGAAACCATTTCCATCACAATCATGTGCAATTACAACATTTTTTATTAAACCAAGTTTAATTTCGTAGTAGTGGAGCTCCGCACACAAAATTAGCTGGTACCAGCAAGGACTTTGTAGTCATAATTATAGAAGAGAAGATTGTGGCACACAGAAATATCTTTGCAATTATGTATCAATTATTGATTTAATAATGGTGAGTACAATGAGGGAATTCAAGAGGGGCCTGGATGTATTTCTGGAGTGTAATAATATTACAGGCTATAGCTACTAGAGAGGGGTCGTTGATCCAGGGAGTTATTCTGATTGCCTGATTGGAGTCGGGAAGGAATTTTTTATTCCCCTAAAGTGAGGAAAATTGTCTTCTACCTCACAGTTTTTTTTTGCCTTCATCTAGATCAACTTGCAGGATGACAGGCCGAACTGGATGGACAAATGTCTTTTTTCGGCCTTATGTACTATGTTACTATGTTACTAAGCATCATAATTTTCGACTCGTGATCCAGATACTTCATGCATTATCATAGCCACTTTTAGTAAACATATCGACCGGACGTTTTGATCCTAGTTGGACCTTCTTCAGCAGTCTAGTTATCTGGCATCTGTGGCTGGAGGTATGGCACGCTGGATCACAGTGGTGGAAGAAAAAATTGGAGTGGACGACCAGTGATTTGTGTTTGTACATTGTACTGACCAACTGTGTGCTCGACTCTGAGAGGCCACTGTCTCATTTTGTAATGATTGTTGTCATCACGACTGTTCCATAGGCACAAAAAACACATATGCTTTGTGTACCCTAACTGTAGGCCAAGCAGCAGTGCTACCACTTTCAGGTCAGCACAAATTTTCCATTTATGTTCTGAGTATTTGATCATTTTGAAAATTAACTCCATAGAAACATGGGTCTCTTTCGTTCCAACCGCATGAGCCAATGGAACAGATGGGTTTTTCATTACCATTGTGCAACAAGATAGCTTTCAAACTTGTTTTGCTGAGTCTATGAATAGCATCCATTCATCGGGAACATGTGTACCATCTAACTCCATCATAAGACCATTTACATCAGTACAGAAACAGACATCGCTTTCCATTGCATAGTATGCAGCTAACTTGGTGTGTGAAGTTGTGGTGCCACGTTGTAGTAAATTCCATTCCTGTAGTCTAGAAGCTAGCAGTTCTGACTTTTCTTTAGATAATGCCAGATCTCTTACCAGATCATCTAAATCTGATTGGCTCAGCAAGTGCGGCTTACCCTCCAGTTGTTCTGGATCAGTAAATACATTGTGACAATTAACATATTCTTCTTCATCAGGATCAGAACCGTCTGTTTCAATTGCCGTTCCTGCTGTGGAAGGGGCAGGCACTGGATTCTCTACATTGTGTGGTACTGGTTTAAGAGCAGACTCACATTCTGGATACACAATTTGTGACTTGTTTCTCTTTTGAATATCCCACGATTTTAGTCATGCAAAAGTAACAGTCTGAATGGTAATTTTTCTGCTCACGCCAAACCATAGGCACTGCAAAAGCCATTCCTTTCCTTTTACCATTCAACCACTGCATTAGCCCAGAGTAACATACAGTGCAACAAACATGAGGTGCCCAGCTTTTATCTTGATCTCCAATTTTACAGTCAAAGTAATACTTGTAAGCAAGACGCACTTGCTTTGTCAGATTCTTGCGCTGATCATAAGTAGTGTATTTGCCACATATGTAGCAGAAATTGTCTGGATCGATAACACATTTGCATTTATCCATCTTAAGTTTCAAAACTGATAACATTATAACAGATCACTTTATCAAAATCTGTCCAGCTTGCCTTATATACTTACTGCTGACATCAGCCTGAGTGCGTCCTGACAAGTCTGGACATGTCCATAGGAATATTTCCAATATAATGCATTAATATTATAACTGAATAAGCTTTGCATGTATAACTTAAAATCTAGATGTGTCAGGCAAATTCCGAGTTCATATTTGGAATCTGCGCGCTCATTTTAGTAAAAATTGCATGTTTTTCTCTCAGTAGCAAAATCATTGTTGCGCGGTGTAATAGATGTTGCCACAACTCCTTGAGTAATTTTTTCTCACTACCTATCAAGAGCCATGAGAATTTTTTTAATGCTCTATAGAATGTATTGGAAAGTTAAATTTTTTTTTTGTGAAATAGAAAAGCAATATCAATTGCGCAGAAGTCTTTTGGGTTAAATTTTTTGCTTTCTTGTACAAATGGCATTGTGACAACCAAAAATAAGACAATGTGGTAGTTTGTCTCTTCTGAGGACAGAGAACTTAGCATAGACCAGATAATCAAGTAACAAGGTCAAAACTGGAACAATTAAATCGTTAGTTTTATTCTAAAAACTATACACAAAAATATATACATTAAAGGGAGTCTGTCAGCATTTCACTTTTTTAACCCTTCCCATAGCTCCCTAGCATGCTTACATTTAATAAAAACGTTACCTCTGGCATCAATCCTGGACTTATAGAACCATCAAAAACGATCTTTATAACTTATGCAAATGAGGGCTCGCAAGTGCCCAGGTAACGCATTAATTGCCCAGGTAGCGCATTAATTACTGTGATGCCATACAAGGAATGGGCATCGCAGTGCGCATGTGCCGGCCGACGGACTGACTGCGCAGGCGCGGGATCTCAGCGGAATAACAAGTTAGTAGAAAGGCGGTCAGAGGGAAAGGATGGGCGGGTGGAGGGTAGGAAGGGGCGGGGGGACGCAATGAAAAGGCTGAGCAAGCAGGGCTGAGCAAGCAGAGCACCTAATGCCGCCCCTGGGCACTTGCGAGCCCTCATTTGCATAAGTTATAAAGATCGTTTTTGATGGTTCTATAAGTCCAGGATTGATGCCAGAGGTAACGTTTTTATTAAATGTAAGCATGCTAGGGAGCTATGGGAAGGGTTAAACAAGTGAAATGCTGATGACAGACTCCCTTTAAAACTGACAAATAAATATACCTGCCAGTGGAACAGATTGGTTGGATAGAAATAGGTAAGAGGTGGAAGGGAATAGAATGTCTGTAATTTCAGAATTACTGTGGTAAAGTCCAGTAAAAGATAAAGTCTGTGAAAGAATAATCCAAGATGGCGGGGTGCCAGTGTCCAGCGGGCGGTCGTGATGTTAGATGAAGGACCAGGAACTGAGTGGGTCACTGTGTTTTACCCACTCTGTAGATGGGAGTGTCTATGACACGTACAAGCCCAGCCTTGTGTAATTGGAAGAGGGACAGTTCTTGCCATGAGAGGGAGAAAATCTGGCAGAATCTTTGCTTTGACAGTTTCTCCGTAGCCGTAGGTCAAATAAGGAAATAAAGTTCATATTTATAATCGGGACAATTTTGCGCATCATCTGATATCAAATATGACTGGAAGACAATACAGTGTGCCTGAGAACCATCATATCTCTGAGAGGGAATTTCCGATTTGTTTGCGGATTTCCAAGAAGGTGTGTTAAAATAACCCAAACAACCTCTGAAGAGATGGTTCCTTTCATATTTTCCTTCCCACACAGACTGGGAAGATACACGTTTTATGAGGTTTTGTCATGATGATATCTGATTGATGGGTGTATCTTGGCATGGGGGGCAGGAAGATTCTTTTGGCACGGATCTGCTAAATTTACTCTCCTCTCCGAGCTGTGCAAGCAAAGTGAATTACTTCTGGGTTGAAAAAAGATTTTAACTCTTTGTGTGCAGGAGAGGGCTCTTGTGATATTTCAAAACTGGACGCATTTGTGATTTCTTCTTATTGCTGAGATCGCGAAGCGTCACAGACATAATGACTTTATTCTGTGGGTCGATATGATGACTATGATACCAAATAAATTTTTTCTTTGTTTTAAAACTTTAAAAAAAATTAAAACCACTTTTTTAAAAAAGGGACGAGCTGTAGTTTTTGCCATTTTTGCATACACCTTTTTGATAGATTTTTATTCAATTTTTCGTGGGGTATGTGGCCAAAAAACATGTAAAAAACATGAAAACTTTCACTTGTGACGCCATATGATACGGTGATTCCAAAATGACACCAAATGGGGCCCATTTGAGTTAATGGGTCTCATCTGGTACTGTGTGGGTTCTTTGGGTCAGGGTGTCAGCAATTCTGTCATTTTCATTGTTCTGTTCCCATGTTAGAGCAGAACAACGAAAAACAAAATGCAGCTGTGAACCTTAGACTAAATAAGGCTCATTAGAAACATCCCTCCAACACAGATTTGGACCTAGACTTAAATTCCTGGGTGACTGTAACAAGATATGGGGTTCCCCCTCTCTCCCCACCCTTTCCTAATATCACAATATCTTACTTGTTATGTACTGCAGACTGGGAGAGGGTTGCCGATCTGGAGGCACTTTGCCCCACAGACACACACTGCCCCACTTTATTAGCATGATGCTGATGTCCAGCCTCCTCTGACTGGCAGCTAACACTCCGTTCTGGCACCTATCCTGTCGGGCTTTCCTGTGGCTTCATTACAGATCACAGAGCCGCCAGACTCTTTTGGCTGACAGTCGAGGTGTGAAGTGTAATGGAGCTGTGACAGGTGCCAGCAACGAGATCGCTGCACTGTGCACAGCCAGTACAATCTGTAACATACAGACTGTATGTGCTGCTCTCTGAGCAGACTGCACTGATAGTTTGAAGTGCCCCAGGCTGCCGATAGTTCGGGCCGGGCGGCTGCCGGACAGTTTCTGTTACGTGGGGGGCGGGGGGTGCAGCTGCAGCACAGCTATTTACTTTTTTGAATTTTGGAGTGAGGAGATTCAGCGGGTCCCCCCAGGAGCAATGGGCCCCGGCACTTGGCCAGGTATGCCGGGTGCTGACGTTGGCCCTGACTGTAGTGTGGGGATATCAAGTTCCCAGCTGGATCCTCTTTCGTCCCTGTTGAAAAAATGCATTTTTCCTACTGCTTGCACTGAGGAGCAGCAGCCATCTTATCCCTCTTTGACACTGAAGCAGAGGTGCTGTGAAATTCTTTTAATTTCTATGAGCCAAAAGCACAAGGCTCATTTCACACTACATTTATGTACACCTGGCAGAATTGGTAGGAAAATTTACCAACCTATATCTTAGACACATTCATAGACTTTGGTGGAGCAGAAATATGCCAAGAAAGTTTCTTTATAGCATATGTTGAAGTGGGATTTGTCACTATACTTTCAACTGTATTGGAAATGTAAGTATTGGCAGCATATACGCTGAATAGAGATGAGCAAAGTTTTGGAAAATTCAATTCGGCTGCCTCGACGAATTTTAGAAAAAAATTAGCTTTGTTACTAATTACTTCGTCATGAAGTGCAATGACAAGGAGCTGCGATAGGGCCACTACCCATCATTGTATTGTACCCCTCAGATGCCGCATTCATACATATTTGCAGCATCTGAGAGTATTAATACAGTGTAAAATTAACTTTAAAAAAATTAAATGCTTACCGTCTCCATTTGCTTGCGACGGGCCGACCGCCGCCATCTTGCTTGAAGATCTTGCGCAAAATCTTGCGTGGCCCGAGATGACGTCATCTCTCTTGCTGGCGTGGTGACGTCATACGTCACCACACACAGGATTTCAACTGAGATCTTCAATCAAGATGGCGGCAGCAGACCCGTCGCAAGCAAATGGAGGAGGTAAGTATAATATTTTTTATTTTTTTTAAAATTATTACAGGTTAAATCTATTTGCTACCACGAAGCATGAGGAAATTCAGCTTTGCAGCAAATTGAATTTATCCTGAAATTCGGATCGAATTCCACTTCGTTGGATTCAATTCGCTCGTCTCTAACACTGAACATGATGGGAGCGGTAAACGCAATATCCCAAAGAGTGGGTGCTCCATCATCTAAAATATAAATAATGCTTGACTTTTACTGAAGCATGGTTAAAACAACAATAAGTTGATAAAAACTTCTTGCTTAAACTGGTAGTCCCACTAAGGCTACTTTCACATTAGCGTTTTTTGCGGATCCGTCATGGATCTGCAAAAACGCTTCCGTTACCATAATACAACCGCATGCATCCGTCATGAACGATCCGTTCATGACGGATGCATGCGGTTGTATTATAGTAACGGAAGCGTTTTTGCAGATCCATGACGGTTGTATTATGTCTTCTATAGCCATGACGGATCCGTCATGAACACCATTGAAAGTCAATGGGGGAAGGATCAGTTTTCTATTGTTTTAGAGAAAACTGATCCGTTTTGCTTCGCACCACATAGTGGACAGAAAAACGTTGCTTGCAGCGTTATTCTGTCCCCGATGGGAGCGCAACCAAACGGAACGGAATGCATTTTGGTTTAGTTCAGTTAAGTTTAGTCCCCATTGACAATGAATGGGGACAAAACTGAAGCGTTTTCTTCCGCTATTGAGATCCTATGACGGATCTCAATAGCGGAATTTAAAATGCTAATGTGAATGTAGCCTAATATAAATGCACAACCAAGCACAGGAACAGAATACTGAAATTGCCATATCTGACGTACACTCACCTAAAGAATTATTAGGAACTCCTGTTCTATTTCTCATTAATGCAATTATCTAGTCAACCAATCACATGGCAGTTGCTTCAATGCATTTAGGGGTGTGGTCCTGGTCATGTCTGTGTACATGAGCGTTTTTTTTTTCATGCATCAGTTCTGCGTCTATATTCTGCGTTTTTCACGCAGCCCTGGAACTTCAGTGAAAAACGCATTGCACCCAGAAGCAAGTGCGGATGCAATGCATTTTTCACTGATAGTTGCTAGGAGATGTTGTTTGTAAACCTTCGGTTTTTTATCACACGCGTGAAAAATGCATCAAAACGCATTGCCCTCGCACGGAACAAACTGAACAACTGAACTTAACCTAATTGCAGACAAAACTGACTAAACTTGCTTGCAAAATGGTGCGAGTTTCAATGAACGCACCCTGAACGCATCCGGACCTAATCAGTCATGCTCATGTGAAAGGGACCTAAGTCTCCAGACTCTGATTAGTGTGCTCCGTCTGTCTATTCGTCTGAGGATGAAAAGCAGGAGAAAAAGACAGTTGTACCCCCAGCAAAGTACAGAACGCCTTCCAGAATCTGGACACAAACTGAGTCCCATGATGCGAGACCACGTCAGAGGGAATGCCACGAAGTTTAACAATGTTGTCAACAAACTGCCAAGTGTTTTAGCATTGGGTAGGCCAGGCAATGCTATAAAGTGCACCATTTTACTAAAACAATCAACTACCACCAGAATAACTGTCTTTCCAGATGAATTAGGCAGATCAGTAATAAAATCCATAGACAAGTGAGTCCATGGTCTGGACGGTATAGGCAATGGAAGTAGAGATCCAGAAGGTTGAGTATGTGTCAGCTTAGCACGTGCACAGAAACTACAGGCCGACATATAGTCCTCCAGGGGCGGACTGAGAACCCTCAGGGCCCCGGGCAAAATAAATCAAGGGCCCCCTTACAGGCCCCACCCATGTTCTGCTGCAAGCCCCACCCTTGTCCCGCCTCCATGCCCCGCCTCCAGCCACACCCTACACAATCTTTAATAAGATTTCAAAGTTAAAGTGACACAAAAGGCACCCAGACCACTTCAGCTCATTGATGTTGTCTGGGTACAGTGTCCCTTTTGCAAATCGAGCTGCAATGTTCTAGAGAAACTGCATTGTTTACGTTCCAGCAATAAGTCAGCCTCTAGTGGCTGGCAGCCACCTGAGGGCTTCCTGGAGTAAAACAGACCTTTGGTCTGGTATCTGACGCTGGACGTCCTCACACTCTGCATGATGACCTCCAGGGTCAGATTTTCCCCCATAGGAAAGCATTGATTCAATGCTCTCATATGGGGTGATCTAATTTCAGCGTCCATTAGTGAGCCTCTGTTAGAAGCAGTGTGGGCATAACTACTGTGAAGGGGGCACATATCTGGGCATAACTACTGTGAAAGGGGGGGAGGCCCTTCACAGTAGTTATTAATCCCTTTCAGCAGTCTCCCCTTCAGTGAATGGAGGACTGCTAAAAGGGGTTAATAACTACTGTGAAGGGCCTAGCCGTCTGGGCAACCCCACAGATCATCCCCCCACCCACCTTGTACTTGTTCCACTGATCCGCTACTTGCGGGCTACATGGGCATGAGTTCAGTCACTTCGGTGCGCAATCCCATCCTGAGGCGCGTGATCCCGCGAGACCCGTGACCTACAGCGGCAGGTCTTGCGGGATCACGTGCTGCAGGACAGGATTGGCCACCGAAGTGACTCAACTCATTCCCGCGCAGCCCACAAGTAGCGGAACTATTACAAGAGGGGTGGGGAATAGCCAAATAAAAAAATATTTTGAACCAAAAGGTGTTATGGGGGATCTGTGGATGGCACTGTTGTGGGGGGATCTGTGGATGGCACTGTTGTGGGGGGATCTGTGGATGGCACTGTTGTGGGGGGATCTGTGGATGGCACTGTTGTGGGGGGATCTGTGGATGGCACTGTTGTGGGGGATCTGTGGATGACACACTGTTGTGGGGGGGGCTCTGTGGATGACACACTGTTGTGGGGGGGGCTCTGTGGATGACACACTGTTGTGGGGGGGGCTCTGTGGATGACACACTGTTGTGGGGGGGGGGCTCTGTGGATGACACACTGTTGTGGGGGGGCTCTGTGGATGACACACTGTTGTGGGGGGGCTCTGTGGATGACACACTGTTGTGGGGGGGGGCTCTGTGGATGACACATATATAGCAGCATATACAGTGTCATCCACAGATCCCCCAAACCAGTGTCCCTGTGAGTGAATGATCCCCAATACACTGCGCATGCGTGAAAAAGACGACTTGGCGCAGGCGCAGTAGAGGTTAACAAAATGCAAACAAAAATAAAGGTTAACAAAATGCAAATATCTAGACCTCTTCAGCACCTCTGTGACGTTTAATTGACAGTATTATGTCTATATCGTGGAAAATAGTTTTAAGGAAATGAAATAAAGATTTAAAATTTTATATTAGTCAGCAGTTCAAGCTAGACGTAATGCAAAACTATCTCCCACGATATAGACATAATACTGTCAAGTAAACGGAACACCGGCATCTGGTGTTGTAATGGCAGCGGGGCCTGGTGCAGTCACTGTATTCTATTACACCGGGCCCCGCTCACTGTAATACTAATATTCCGATGTGAACAACTTGAAATCCTCTGCGATCCTCTCCCTCTCTGTACTCACAAACTCAGTAGCAGGCCGGGCAGCAGCGCAACTCACTGACGTCACGCGCCTGCTCCTCCCACTTTATGAATGAAGTAGGAGGAGCAGGCGCGTGACATCAGTGAGTTGCGCTGCCGCCCGGCCTGCTACTGAGTTTTAGAGATGGGAAGTTTGGATCTTTTTCATGAATCGGATCTTCGGTTCACTTCCTGAGCCGGCAGAAGCAAGTGAACTGAAGATCAATGCGCATGCTCAGCTCATCGGATCTTCGGTTCACTTGCTGAGTCGGCTCTCAAGTGAACCGAAGGTCTGGAGGGACTCGCTCCTGGCAAACACAGTTCTGCTGCAGTGGAGCAGACTGATGTAATTACACTGTATAGTTATTGCAGGGATTTAGATAATGGTCTAAGAGTTTATTAGTTAAAAGAATCAAATGAGTCAGAGACTCATTTGATTCTTTGAGTTAAAATAATCCTGTCACCGAGTCCCTGCCAGGCTTCCTGCTCTGCTACATTGCTGCAAGCACCCTGTACACACACAGCTCTGCTACTTTGCTGCAAGCACCCTGTACACACACAGCTCTGCTACATTGCTGCAAGCACACTGTACACACACAGCTCTGCTACATGCAATACTATACCACCCCCCCGGACGGACTTGTCAGGAGACAGGGAGCCGCAGAGCAGGAAGTCTGGCGGCAGGGACTCTGTGACATGTCTCTGACTCATTCGATTCTTTTAACTAATAAACTCTCAGACGATTCTCTGAGTCCCTGCGACTCCCCCTGTGCTGTGAGTCAGTGCTGGCTGCCTCTGATTGGTTGGAGGGCGGGGAGGGGCGGGGCTAGCTTCCACTGTCGGCTCCTATTACACTGCCTGCTGCTGCCTCTATGCTACTGAGGTTGTGAGTACAGAGAGGGAGAGGGAGAGGATCGCAGGGGATTTCAAGTTGTTCACATAGGAATATTACTATTACAGTGAGCGGGGCCCGGTGTTATATTATTCTGGGGCGGGCCCCCATCCCAGCCGGGCCCTCGGACCATGTCCGAAGTGCCCGACCGGTCAGTCCGCCCCTGTAGTCCTCAACACATTTACGCAACCCCAGCCACCAGAATCTATGAGAGATGAGGTCGGCAGTGGATCTACTCCCAGGGTGTCCCATAAGAACCGTACAGTGATGTTCCTCAAACACCTTATGACGCATTTCCCAGAGGGGCAAGATTCCGGTGTGTCTCCCTGAGCCTCTAATACCTTCACCTCTAGGTCAGGGAATAGAGCGGATATCACCACCCCATTTGACAGTATCTGACTCGGATTTTAAAAATCACCACCTCCAGGAAATTTACGTGACAAGGCACCTGCCTTGACGTTCTTAACCCCAGGACGATAAGTGACAATGAAATTAAATCTGGCCTGCCTCGGGTTCAGTCGTTTAGCCGACTCCAGATAAGCCATATTTTTGTAATCTGTAAACATCGTGATCGGATGAATAGCCCCTTCCAACCAATGACGCCACTCCTCAAAAGCCAACTTAATGGCCAGGAACACTCTGTTACCCACATCGTAATTTTTCTCTGCGGCAGAGAGTTTTTTAGAGAAAAATGCACATGGGCACCATTTACCAGGTGACGGGCCCTGCGATAAGACTGCTCCTACCCCCACCTCGGACGCGTCAACTTCCACAATGAAAGGTTGTGATACATCTGGCTGAACCAATATTGGGGCAGAAGCTAAGCACTCCTTAACCGCAGAAAATGCTCGCAACACAGAATCAGACCACACTGAAACATCCGTCCCTTTCTTATGTCAGTTAAGGGTTTCACCACTGTCGAATAGTTCTGAATACATTTTTAGTAATAGTTGGTGAACCCCAAAAACCGCATAAGAGCCTTCAGATTTTCGGGTCGATCCCAGTCCAATACAGAACGGACTTTCTCTGGATCCATTTGAAAACCTGAAGATGACAGCAGGTAGCCCAAGAATTGCTCCTCATGTACAGCAAAAACACACTTCTCTAATTTTGCGTACAATTTATTATCTCTTCGGATCTGTAACCCCTGTCTAACGTGATCCTGATGAGTCTCCACGTCTGGAGAATAAATTAGTTTGTCATCCAAATACACGGCAACAAAACTCCCCACCAGGTGATGAAAAATGTCATTCACAAATTGCTGGAAAATCGCAGGAGCATTGGTCAACCCAAAAGGCATGACCAGGTTCTCAAAGTGACCCTCTGGGGTATTAAAAGCCTTCTTCCATTCATCCCCTTCCTTTATCCTGACCAGATTATATGCCCCCCCTTAAGTCCAACTTGGAGAACACCTTGGCATCAACAATCTGGTTAAACAAATCGGGAATCAAAGGAAGGGGGTAAGAATCACGGACAGTAATCCGATTGAGCTCACGAAAATCCAGACATGGCCTAAGAGTTCAGTCCTATTTTTTTTAACAAAGAAAAACCCTGCTGTCACTGGAGATTTGAAAGGTCTTATGTGTCCTTTAGCCAAACTCTTGGTAATATACTCTTTCATGGCCGTTCTTTCTGGTCCAGAAAGGTAATAAAACCTAGATTTGGGCAACTTAGCTCCGGGAATAAGGTTGATAGGACAATCATATTCCCGATGTGGAGGTAAATCCTGGCATCCACTTTTAGAAAATACATTTGCAAAATCAGATATAAAAGAGGGTAATGTTTTAGTGGTTAAAGCACAAAAAGATGTATTCAGACAATTGTCAATGCAATAATCACCCCAATCCAGAATCTGTCTAGCTTGCCAATCGATGGTTGGATTGTGCTTGCTTAACCACGGTAAACCCAGAACCAACGGAGCAGGGAGACCCTCCAACACAAAACACGAGATGAATTCTTGATGAAAATCACCCACTCTTAGGCCTCTTGCACATGACCTTATGTATTTTGAGGTCCGAGTGCATTCCGTATTTTGCGGAACGGAACAGCTGGCCCCTAATAGAACAGTACTATCCTTGTCTGTAATGCATACAATAATAGGACATGTTCTATTTATTTGAGGAACGGAAATATGGAAATGAAATGCACGTGGAGTACCTTCCATTTTTTTGTGGACCCATTGAAATAAATGGTTCCGTATACCAGAGAATGTGGCAAATTGCGGGTGAAACCCATATGCCCCATAAAAAAAGGTGACTTACCAGTGGACTCCTGTCTACGATTGTTTATGGCAAACTCTGGACCATTCCTCCTGGTTCTCAGAGACAAAACTTCTTAAGTAAGGCCCCTTTCACATGAGTGAGTTTTCCGCGCGGGTGCAATGTGTGAGGTGAACGCATAGCACCTGCACTGAATCCTGACCCATTAATTTCAATGGGTCTGTGTACATGAGCGTTTTTTTTCATGCATCAGTTCTGCGTCTATATTCTGTGTTTTTCACGCAGCCCTGGCCCCATAGAAGTGAATGGGACTTCAGTGAAAAACGCATTGCACCCAGAAGCAAGTGGGGATGCAATGCATTTTTCACTGATAGTTGCTAGGAGATGTTGTTTGTAAACCTTCGTTTTTTTTATCACACGCGTGAAAAATGCATCAAAACGCTTTGCACTCGCGCGGAACAAACTGAACAACTGAACTCACTGGAGATTTGGAAGGTCTTATGTGTCCTTTAGCCAAACTCTCGGTAATATACTCTGTCATGGCCATTCTTTCTGGTCCAGAAAGGTAATAAAACCTAGATTTGGGCAACTTAGCTCTGGGAATAAGGTTGATAGGACAATCATATTCCCGATGTGCAGGTAAATCCTGGCATCCACTTTTAGAAAATACATTGGCAAAATCAGATATAAAAGAGGGTAATGTTTTAGTGGTTGAAGCACAAAAAGATGTATTCAGAAAATTGTCAATGCAATAATCACCCCAATCCAGAATCTGTCTAGCTTGCCAATCGATGGTTGGATTGTGCTTGCATAACCACGGTAAACCCAGAACCAACGGAGCAGGGAGACCCTCCAACACAAAACACGAGATGAATTCTTGATGAAAATCACCTACTCTTAGGCCTCTTGCACACGACCTTATGTATTTTGAGGTCCGCGTGCATTCCGTATTTTGCGGAACGGAACAGCTGGCCCCTAATAGAACAGTACTATCCTTGTCTGTAATGCATACAATAATAGGACATGTTCTATTTATTTGCGGAACGGAAATATGGAAATGGAATGCACGTGGAGTACCTTCCATTTTTTTGTGGACCCATTGAAATGAATGGTTCCTTATACGGTCCGCAAAAATACCGGAATGGAAATGGAATGAAAATATGTTTGTGTGCAAGAGGCCTTAATTGGATGTCATGCACCATCTGAGATAAACACTTCTAAATTAGAGGTCCAGAATCAATAGCAAAAATGTAAATGGTTTTCTCTAATGCACTTGGAGACAACCCGTGCATACGGACGAACTGAGCATCAGTCAGGTTCACCCCTGCCCCACTGTCGATAAATACCTCAATCCCCACAGTCTTGAACTCTAGCGCCACCTTGTCAGGAGAAATCAGATACTACTAGTCAAAGACAAATGCACATTCTCTGACTCTTCTCTCACTCCTCTAAGAGTCAGATGGGAGTTTTTTTTATTTTTGATGCTGAATGCATGGACATTCCCTTCCTATGACTAATACGCTTAAAAGCAGATCCAGGAGTAGCTCCCCCTAATTGCATGGGCTCGTCCCCAGACATAAACCCAGGAGTATCTTCACCCAAAGTGTCAGAGGAAGACGATATGTTATGTGATAGTATGTCCTGAGAGTGAGGACCCCTAGATCTCTCTCTCAGGTGTCTATCAATGCGTACTGCAAGAGACGGCTTCCAGAGACTCAGGATTCTAATGAAAGGCCAAAGAGTCCTTCAGGCTCTCTGATAATCCCTGACAAAACTGACTGCGGAGAGCCGGATCGTTCCTCTCAGTATCTGTAGCCCAATAGATCTCAGCAGAACGCTCTCCCTGACAAATGGCACGTAGCTTAGTCTCAGCCAGGGAGGTCCGATCTTGGTCATCATAGATGAGACCCAGAGCTTTGAAAAATTCATCCACCAGTCGGAGAGACTGTGATCCGGTCGGCAGAGAAAAAGCCCATGACTGAGCGTCCCCTTTAAGCAACAAAATAACCACACCAACTCTCTGAATCTTATCCCCAGATACAAATACAATTTGAATGCCTTCCTAAACAAAATGAAATGATCACTTCCCCCAGAGAATCTGTCCGGAAGGGCCACTTTAGACAGGCCTGGTAACCACCACCACCATAGCACCAGCAGCCTGTGGTCTCTGGATCTGCGAGAAGGTCATGCGGAGGTCATCTACCTCCAAAGATGGCCCCTGCAGCTGTCCGGCCAGTGCAGTAATAGGATCCATGGCTGTACTGAAGCAAACAAAAAAAATTACGGTTTTGGCAGTTTATAATTTCACGTTCTGGTGTGGGAGGGAAACACCACACCAAACATAGGAGGGAAAGGGGTGAGGGAATAAGACCTGGAAACTAGGGAAAGGAGATGGACACCTCCTAGTAAAACCCTAATCAAAGTACTGACTAACTACCAGTATGAACAGACCCCAGAGGTAGTAGAGTTCATACACAGGAATACCTAGTGTCCTAACTCGCCCTATAGGACCCTGGTACTAATGTCAGGACTCAGACAACCTGTTCCTCCAAAAGGAAGGATGAACAGGAGTCTCCCTCAGGCCTTAATACAAATGACAGGGAAAGGCCTCATGCACACAGTCGTTGTTTTGGTCCACATCCGAGCCGCAGTTTTGGTGGCTCTGATGTGGACCCATTCACTTAATTGGGGCAGCAAAAGATGCGGATGGGGCCTCAAAATATATATATAACCTGTCCTATTCTTGTCCGCGTTTTGCGGACAAGAATAGGCAATTGTATTAAAGGCGGTCGTGTGCATGTAGCCTAATGTAACACAAAAAATAACCCAAACAAAATACAAACCGGATTCCAAAAAAGTTGGGACACTATACAAATCGTGAATAAAAACTGAATGCAATGATGTGGAGGTGCCAACTTCTAATATTTTATTCAGAATAGAACATAAATCACGGAACAAAAGTTTAAACTGAGAAAATGTACCATTTTAAGGGAAAAATATGTTGAATCAGAATTTCATGGTGTCAAAAAATCCCCAAAAAGTTGGGACAAGGCCATTTTCACCACTGTGTGGCATCTCCCCTTCTTCTTACAACACTCAACAGACGTCTGGGGACCGAGGAGACCAGTTTCTCAAGTTTAGAAATAGGAATGCTCTCCCATTCTTGTCTAATACAGGCCTCTAACTGTTCAATCGTCTTGGGCCTTCTTTGTTGCACCTTCCTCTTTATGATGCGCCAAATGTTCTCTATAGGTGAAAGATCTGGACTGCAGACTGGCCATTTCAGTACCCGGATCCTTCTCCTACGCAGCCATGATGTTGTGATTGATGCAGAATGTGGTCTGGCATTATCTTGTTGAAAAATGCAGGGTCTTCCCTGAAAGAGATGACGTCTGGATGGGAGCATATGTTGTTCTAGAACCTGAATATATTTTTCTGCATTGATTGTGCCTTTCCAGACATGCAAGCTGCCCATGCCACACACACTCATGCAACCCCATACCATCAGAGATGCAGGCTTCTGAACTGAGCGTTGATAACAACTTGGGTTGTCCTCTTTGGTCCGGATGACATGGCGTCCCAGATTTCTAAAAAGAACTTCGAATCGTGACTCGTCTGACCACAGAACAGTCTTCCATTTTGCCACACTCCATTTTAAATGATCCCTGGCCCAGTGAAAACGCCTGGCTGCTTTTTTGCACTGTAGAGTTTCAGCTGGCAACGGCGGATGGCACAGTGGATTGTGTTCACTGACAATGGTTTCTGGAAGTATTCCTGAGCCCATTCTGTGATTTCCTTTACAGTAGCATTCCTGTTTGTGGTGCAGTGTCATTTAAGGGCCCGGAGATCACGGGCATCCAGTATGGTTTTACGGCCTTGACCCTTACGCACAGAGATTGTTCCAGATTCTCTGAATCTTCGGATGATGTTATGCACAGTTGATGATGATAGATGCAAAGTCTTTGCAAATTTTTGCTGGGTAACACCTTTCTGATATTGCTCCACTATCTTTCTGCGCAACATTGTGGGAATTAGTGATCCTCTACCCATCTTGGCTTCTGAGAGACACTGCCACTCTGAGAAGCTCTTTTTATACCCAATCATGTTGCCAATTGACCTAATTAGTGTTAATTGGTCTTCCAGCTCTTTGTTATGCTCAAATTTACTTTTTCCAGCCTCTTATTGCTACTTGTCCCATTTTTGGGATTTGTTGACAACGTGAAATTTTGAATCAACGTATTTTTCCTTTAAAATGATACATTTACTCGGATTAAACGTTTGATCTGTCATCTACGTTCTATTACAAATAAAATATTGACATTTGCCATCTCCACATCATTGCATTCAGTTTTTATTCACAATTTGTTTAGTGTCCCAACTTTTTTGGAATCCGGTTTGTACAAACGGGAAAGAAAACACTAAACTTCAAGTGGCAGCACCAGGAACTCACCCGAGATCCACACGCCAGCAATCCACAACTCAAACCGAAGCTATAAACCACATAGTATAGTGGGAGAAACAACAACAATAAATAGAGAAGGTTAGATGACCATAATAGCCACACCTGGGGAAAAAGGTGTGGCAAGCACCAGAAACCACACAGTCGTCATTTTAATTGAAATGGAAAACATGTTACCAGTCTCACCGAACTCCTGTCACCTGTCGTGGGAATGTCCGTGACACAAAGTCCACAGTGTCTGAACTATACTGCACATTGGTAAACTGACTCATGTTTTTTTTATGTAGGAGAACAATCTACTAAATTATTGATTATTGTTTTTGCTGCAGGTCAGTTTCTCCGTCTGAAAGTGTTTAGAGATGATCATGGCTCCTGGATGACTATGTTTTTCAGCACCATACTTTTTCTCTTCATCTTTTCCCATATCTACAACATTTTTCTTCTTATAACTGGCAACATGAGGTAAGAAGTAAAATTTATCTTATTTTTAGATGTCCTAAAATTCAGTACTGGGGAACAGTAAATATATATGTATAAATATAGTATGCACAGTATATTTATAGCAAATTACTGCAAAAAATGCAAAAAAATTAAATAAAATAACAACAATGAACAATGTTCTCTAAATGCGAGGCACTTGTACAGTGTTTCACATTGTCTTAAGTGGATTTGCTGTATGTTGGGTGCCAGATTAACAGATTCATATCACCCTACTCCCTTTCCCAGGCAAACAGCTGACTTTTCTAGTCAGATAGTTTCCTTCCATTTAAACTGTTTTTACAAAACAATTAAAATGACCACAAAGATAATCACTAATATTTTTTTAGACTGATGTTGGATACCACTGACTTCAATAGAATTCTGGCTAGTCATTTTTGGCTATTTCTATGGATTTTACTGTAGCTGTACTGGTTAATCACTGACTGTGACAATACTCTAACTGGTCAACAACATGCAGGCTTAGCAAAGACAGGTGCACTCTGCGGTTTTACTAAACCCTCAAACTTATGTTAAAATTGAGAGATTAGACAACATATCCAACTGTGGAGGACATGTCTGAGCCCGAGCACCGCGCCAAGGTTTCTCAAGTAGCTTAGGTCCTAACACGGACCTCACGCTCCTGTAATTTGCTCACTGGCCCCTGGTATTGCCCATACGGCTCAGGTAGGTGAGTGTTAGGACCCGAGCTACTTGAGAAACCTTGGCACGGTGCTTGGGCTCAGAAATGTCCTCCATAGTAGGATATGTTGGCTAATCTCTCAATTTTAACATCAGTTTGAGTGTTTAGTAAGACCGCAGAGTGCGCCTGTCTTTGCTATTATTATATTGCTATATTGGTTATCACATCCACATAATTGCTATCTGGTGAAGGATGTTTATTGTGGTACTTGTGGTCCGCTGCGGGCATCCTCCACTGCATTTTTGCTGGGGATCGCCATTAGCAATGGGCCACAAGTGCAGGATTTGCTCCCCTGTATATATATATATATATATATATATATATATATATATATATATATATATATATATGCACAACTGCATGTGGGTTGAGCACTTCCTGCCTGTTTAACACCATGCCATTTTTTTCAGTTTGTTAATTATTTTTTGGAGTTACATTTTGCCTATTTCTATGGCTTTTAGTATAGTTGTTCTGGCTAGACAGGCTATGGCAGTAATGTCACTGGTCAACAACATGGGACACTTGCCTGTTATTGACTATATGAATCTGTATGAATGGATGAATACATCCGGTGTCGGGGGAGGGGAGCATGTCGGGTGACACTAGGGAGGCTCGTCTTCGTCACTGTCTGCCATTGGCTGCTCCCTCCCGACACCGGATGTTTTCATCCGTGTATAGGGAGAAGCAGCAGCGGTGGTGTGGGGACCAGGAGCAGCACAGGGAGCGGGGTAACTATATTCCCGCTGAGGGGACGGCACATGGAGGGGAGCTGTTTATGATATTGGATAACCCCTTTAATTTTGATGGCACTCTTACTGGTCACTTCCTGTTGGGTTCTCAGGTAGTCACTGACTGTGAAGGCAGTCTGGCTGCACTCTGGCTATCATGATAGGATAACTTTGGGTCCCACTGGCTACAGAGCAACTTAACACAATTATGGAAGCATGATGAGAGAAATTGTGGAAATCCTGTGTATCAGCTCTGTTATAACAGCAGTTTTTTTTTTTTTTTTTATCAAATCTTTATTTATTAAGATTTTTTCATGCAATTTTACAAGTACATGTGAAAATAAAATATTAAATAAGAATAACTGCTCCATAATAAAACATATCTGGTTACATGTGTTGAGAAAATTGAGGTACATGTTGGGGTTCAATTTTGCAGACTGAACATAGCATATATCATTAAGGCACAAAGCTTAGATAGCAAATCCATGAATCGCCACTTAACCATAAGCCTGAGTACAATGTACATTACCAAATATAAATCCAATGTAAATATCCTAATCCACCCAATTGTCTAGCAACATAAAGCCTTTCTCCGACCATCTTATGTAGTATGACTGTAAAGATTGGTTATCCTGCCTGCACCTCTAGATAATCTAGAGTACGAGTATGGAATTCTCTTTACACAGCATCTGAGACAGAAGTGTACCAATCTTTCCATTTACTCCAGGACATTAAGAACTTGTCATGGGATAGGGTTTCCCAGCTTGTTAACTCTTCTAACTGGCTTATCTCCTGCACCTTGTTCATCCATTCACGCAAACTCGGTACATCTCTGGATAGCCAATATTTTGGTATCAGCAGTTTTGCGGCTGCTATCATTTGGGCTAGTAAAGAATGTGCAGTTAACCTATAATTACAATCTGGCAAATTTAGAATAGCTACTTGTGGTGTGATAGGAGATCCAATCTTGCATATTTTTTGCACTTTCTCTGACACCATGTCCCAGAATCTTTTAATTAATGGACAGGCCCACCAGATGTGATACATGGTTCCTCTGGCCCCCCCACATCTCCAGCAAACTGATGAATTAGAAGGTGAGATGATATGTAATTTGTCAGGGGTCTTATACCATCTTGTGATTATTTTAAAAGAATTCTCTTGTATTTTTATACAGCGAGAGTATCCATGTGAGTGGGCAAGTATTCTCTCTGAGGTGTCATTGCTAATTTTAAAATCCATTTCAGAAGCCCATTGTTCAATGAACTTTGGTCTGGCATCAGAACCTATCTCCAGAACCTTATTATAAATCCGGGAAATAGCTCCTTTCCTGTTAATTGACTGGTTCCATATCCCATCGTACCAAGTAGGGGTATAACTACTAGAGGTAGTATTTAAATATTGCTGGCAGATTTTTTTGAATTGCGAGTGATGTGTCAATATCCACGGTAACCTCTGAAAAGTGTCCTTCAAAGATGATAAATCTGGTATCTTACGATTTACTAACACATCCCCTACTGCTATGTCACCCAGAGCAGCCCATAGTCCCATGTCGTCTCTAAACTCCATTTCCAACAAATAGGGTAGAAATCGAATGGGTATTAGGGGTGAGATACAACTAATAGGGTGCAAAAATTCAGATAATTTGTACCAGGAGTCAACTACCCATTTAAGTGAATTTGGAATATCACCTCCACTAATGGGTCTGTGATCAACTCCCCATAACAAGGATAGCCCTCTGGGTCCTAACAGTTTCCTCGCTATCTGACATCCTAATTTATCGACCTTTGGATTTATTATCTCAGAGTGAAGCCTTATCTGTATTGCTCTGTAGTAACTATTCCCATCTGGCAGCCCGAATCCGCCCTTATGTTTGGGTAATGTTAGCCTCTTGTAGGCGATCCTGGGTTTTGCCTGATTCCACACAAATGAGGAAAAAATCTTTCTTACCTGACCTAAGAACTGGCGGGGCAATGCTACTGGCAAAGTCTGCATCAAATACAGCAGTTTGGGTAAGATATAAGTTTTAACTATATTTTTTCTCCCTAGCAATGTCAAGAATGGTATTTTAAGATCTTTAAGCTGCAGTCTAATGTCTTCTAATAGTTTTGGGTAATTCTGGGAGAACAATTGGTCAGGGTGTTTTGTTATTTGCACTCCAAGGTAATCAATGCTGTCCGTTTTCCATTTAAAGGGGTAATTTGCTTTTAGATGTGCTATGGTCGACTGTGGAGTATTGACCCCTAGAGCGACACATTTGGCTAAATTTATTTAAAAATTTGACACAAACCCAAAATTATCTAATAGTCTTAGCAACGCTGGGAAAGCTACTCTAGGGTTTGACAGCATCAAGAGCATGTCGTCAGCAAACGCTGCAACGGTATGTGTGAGGGTACCAATCTTAATCCCCTGTATTTCATTGTCCTGCCTAATTGCTTGGAGAAAGGTTTCTAAGCAGAGGATGAATAGTGTTGGAGATAAAGGGCAGCCCTGCCTAGTCCCATTTTTGATATCAAAGTGGGCAGAAAGGTTGCCACTTATGCGAATTTTTTCCGTGGGGGAGGAGTACAGGGATAGCACCGCAGAAACAAATTGAGGGGGAAAACCGAATTTGCGAAGAGTGGCTGCCATAAATTGCCAGTCCACTCTATCAAATGCTTTTTCAGCGTCAGTGCTTAACAAATAATGCTGTGACCACGTGACAAAGCATATTGTTGCGCCATTATAACTCGGAAAGTGCTATCCCTGCACTCCCTACCGCCCACAAAACCCGCTTGCTCAGGGGAGATTAGGCCTTTAAGTAAGGGGGATATTCTATAAGCCAGGATCTTCGCCCATAACTTAACATCTGCGTTAAGCAGTGAAATTGGCCTATAGCTAGATGGTAGGTTCTGGTCTTTCCCAGGTTTCGGCAGTATTGTAATGTGAGCTTCCAATGATTGCTTTGGCAGAGGGGTTCCATTCATCAGTGAGTTAAAGAGAGAGACAATATGAGGGCCTAGTACTGGAAAAAACTTTTTATAGTAGGCTACAGTCAGCCCGTCTGTCACAGCCAGACAGCTGAGAAGCGCTCACAGGAGCTTCTCAGATCCTCCTCCTTGAATTTCTTTGTTTTGGTTTAGTTTCTCATCTCATTAGTCTATCTCAGCTGTCATGCAGTTGGACTGATTGCTACCCTTTAAGTTCCTCCCCATAATGCAGTAGTGTGCGGCTGATACAACTTCCTGGAGTGTGTGTGCATGCTGTTCCCAGTTCCCAGTTGCCAGTCCTCAGTCGTCAGTCGTCTGCAAGATAAGTGCTGTTTATGTATTTATGATTTTGTCTTTTATGGATCCAGGTGACCCTGACTCCCTCCGTGTCAGTGTAGGGAGCCGGTGGTCGTATCCCTTCACTATTGTAGGGTCTTCAGGTAATAGATAGCCGAGGAACGTGGATATGCGGCCATCCACCTTTGGGGTGTTCGCATAGGCTGAGCAGTGAGGGAGAGCGGCAGGTCTATTTCAGGGGTCTCCCTTTGTTCCTTAGTTGTGGATCCAGAGAGACATTGTTTATATGGTATTGTCTTGTTTCCTGTACACCATCCGTGACATTATCAGCCGCCAAAACCGTCTCAAGCATGGATCCGGTTTCACTTTTGGCTGAACGCTTTCAGGGTCTTTCTTTGGAGGTAGCTGATCTCCGTAAGACTTTTTCTCAGTTTCAAGTGACCGTTTCAGCTTGCGTTCATGGAGTTTGTGCTGAGCCTAAGATCTCGCTCCCGGATACGTTCTCCGGGGGTAGTGAGAATTTTGTGCGTTTTAGAGAGGCTTGCAAACTCCATTTTCGCCTTCTTCCCCATTCTTCTGGTGATGAAGAACGGAGGGTGGGGATCATTATATCGCTGCTCAGGGGTAACGCTCAGTCCTGGGCCTTTTCGCTGCCGGAGGGGGCACGGCCCCTTCGTTCAGTGGATGAATTCTTTTTAGCCCTGGGTCAGATATATGATGATCCGGATCGTATTGCTCTGGCTGAGTCTAGACTACGTCTGTTATGCCAGGGTAAACAATCCGCAGAGATATACTGTTCAGAATTTCGGGGATGGGCAGCAGATACGGGTTGGAATGATGCTGCACTCCGAAGTCAATTTTGCTATGGTCTTTCAGAGGGATTGAAAGATGCATTTGCCTTTCATGAAAGACCTACCTCCTTGGATTCTGCTATGTCTCAGGCTGTTCGTATTGACAGGCGTCTTAGAGAGAGAGGAGAGATCACTCCTTCCTGTCATACTCAGTCCCGGGACAGTGCAGCGGTCTCTTTCTGTGCGCAGGGGTCTCAGTCGCTGTCAGCCCCTTCTGAGCAGGAGTCCATGCAGCTGGGGTTGATTGCCTCTGACAATAGAAGATTCAGCCCGCAGAGGAGGGTTTGTTTTTGTTGTGGAGGTATAAATCATCTGGCAAATGTTTGTCCCTCTAGGAGATTCAGGCAGTTTTCTGGGAGTAATAAAGAGACAAAAAGGAAAAAATCTTTTAAAAATGTTCCGTCTGTTATTATTGGCAGGGTTGAGGCGGAAATTGAAGGTTTTCCGTTTGCTTGTAGTTCCCGTTTTGTCCTGCCTGCTAGGGTGGCGCTAGAGAGCAAGAGCATTTATTGTGAGATTTTTGTGGATAGTGGAGCAGCTGTCAACCTCATTGATAATCAATTTGCAATAACTCATGGTTTCCAGGTATGCACTTTGGGAAAGGATATTCCTGTTTTTGCTATTGATTCAGCTCCACTTTCTCAGAAATCATTAAAGGGCATAGTTCACAATATCCGTTTAATTGTGAGTGATGCTCATGTTGAGGATGTGTCATGTTTCGTCCTTAGCGGTTTGCCTACTCCTCTAGTGTTGGGGCTACCCTGGCTCACTAAACATAACCCCACCATTGATTGGCAAGCGAGGCAAATAAATGGTTGGAGTAACTTTTGCAGAGAGACTTGCCTCATAACATCTGTTTCTGAGGTTTCTACTAAGACTGTACCACCTTTCCTCTCTGAATTTTTGGATGTCTTCTCTGAGAGTGGAGTTCAGGGTTTACCTCCGCACAGGGAGTATGATTGCCCTATTAATCTCATCCCAGGCGCCAAGCTGCCTAAATCTCGTTTATACAATCTCTCCCAACCTGAGAGGGTCGCTATGCGGGCTTATATCTCTGAGAGTCTGAGAAAAGGACACATACGACCCTCGAAGTCACCTTTTGCCGCTGGTTTTTTCTTTGTCAAGAAAAAAGATGGTTCTTTAAGACCTTGTCTGGATTTCAGGGAGCTGAACAGTATCACTATTCGTGATCCTTATCCGCTTCCTCTGATCCCGGACCTGTTTAACCAGGTTGTTGGGGCTAAAGTCTTTTCCAAATTAGACCTAAGAGGGGCATACAACCTGGTTAGGGTCAGAGAAGGAGACGAATGGAAGACGGCTTTCAATCCCCCTGAGGGCCATTTTGAGAATTTGGTTATGCATTTTGGTTTGATGAATGCCCTAGCCGTTTTTCAGCATTTCGTCAACAGCATTTTTTATCATTTAATGGGAAAATTTGTATTAGTGTATTTGGATGACATTTAGATTTTTTCTCCTGATTTCAAGACTCATAAGGAACACTTACGTCAGGTCTTGCTCATCCTGCGGGAGAAGAAATTATACGCAAAACTGGAAAAATGTGTGTTTGCGGTTCCAGAAATCCAATTTCTGGGGTTTCTTGTCTCCGCTTCTGGTTTTTGCATGGATCCCGAGAAGGTCCGCGCTGTGCTTGAGTGGGAGCTTCCTGAGAATCAGAAGGCGCTGATGCGTTTTTTGGGCTTTGCCAATTATTACAGGAAATTTATTTTGAATTATTCCTCTGTTGTTAAACCACTCACTGATATGACCAGAAAGGGGGTAGATTTTTCTTCCTGGTCGGTAGAGGCGCGTAAGGCCTTTTCTAATATCAAGGAGAGTTTTGCTTCCGCTCCCATCCTAGTACAACCTGATATTTCGTTACCCTTCATAGTTGAGGTTGATGCTTCTGAGGTAGGGGTGGGTGCGGTCTTGTCTCAGGGTTCCTCTCCTGCCAAATGGCAACCGTGTGCCTTTTTCTCAAAGAAACTCTCCTCCGCAGAGAGAAATTATGATGTGGGAGATAGGGAATTGTTGGCCATCAAGTTGGCTTTTGAGGAATGGCGCCATTGGCTAGAGGGAGCCAGACACCCTATTGCCGTGTTTACTGACCATAAAAATCTGGCCTACTTGGAGTCAGCCAAGCGTCTGAACCCGAGACAGGCCAGATGGTCTTTGTTCTTTTCAAGGTTTAATTTTGTTGTTACGTTCCGCCCTGGGGTTAACAATGTGAAGGCAGATGCCCTGTCACGTTGTTTTCCGGGAGGTGGGAATTTTGAAGACCCGGGTCCCATTTTGGCTGAAGGTGTGGTGGTCTCTGCTCTTTTTCCTGAATTGGAGGCAGAGGTGCAGGCAGCCCAGTCAGAAGCTCCTGATCTTTGTCCTCCTGGGAGGTTGTTTGTGCCTCTCGCTTTGAGACACAAGATTTTTAAAGAACACCACGACACGGTCCTTGCTGGGCACCCGGGGGCAAGAGCCACACTGGATGTCATCGCTCGGAGATTCTGGTGGCCTGCGCTTCGTAAGTCGGTTGAGGGTTTTGTGGCAGCTTGCGAGACTTGCGCTCGTGCCAAGGTCCCTCATTCACGGCCATCAGGTCCTCTCCTTCCTTTGCCCATTCCTTCCCGTTCTTGGACACATCTGTCCATGGACTTCATAACGGACTTGCCTCGTTCCTCGGGGAAGTCTGTGATTCTGGTGGTGGTGGACCGTTTTAGCAAAATGGTGCATTTTATCCCTTTTCCTGATTTGCCCAATGCTAAGACGCTGGCGCAGGCATTTATTGACCACATTGTCAAATTGCATGGGATTCCTTCAGACATAGTCTCTGATAGGGGCACGCAGTTTGTTTCCAGATTCTGGAAGGCTTTCTGTTCTCGCTTGGGGGTTCGGTTGTCATTCTCTTCTGCTTTCCATCCGCAGTCGAATGGCCAGACAGAGCGCGTCAATCAGAATCTGGAGACATATCTGCGCTGTTTTGTGGCGGAGAATCAGGAGGATTGGTGTTCTTTTTTGTCCCTTGCTGAGTTTGCTTTAAATAACCTTCGTCAGGAGTCCTCTGATAAGTCACCATTTTTTGGTGCATATGGGTTCCATCCGCAGTTTGGGACTTTCTCGGGAGAGGGCTCTTCTGGTTTGCCTGATGAGGACAGATTCTCCTCGTCTTTGTCATCTATTTGGCAAAAGATTCAGGATAATCTAAAGAGCATGAGTGAGAGATATAAGCGTGTGGCGGATAAGAGACGTGTGCCTGGTCCGGACCTGAATGTTGGTGATCTGGTGTGGTTGTCTACCAAGAATATCAAATTGAAGGTTCCCTCCTGGAAGTTGGGTCCTAGGTTTATTGGGCATTACAAGATCCTGTCTGTCATCAATCCTGTCGCCTACCGTCTTGATCTTCCTCAGACTTGGAAGATCCATAATGTTTTTCATAAGTCCTTATTGAAACCTTATGTTCAACCTATTGTAATCATGGCGGACAGGACCTTACTGCCTCTGTTCCCATGTATGTAGTGTTTGTGCTTTATTCTTAAGTATGCTTTAGCAGCTTTAACATTAAGCAATGACTTAAGATCCTGTCTAAGCCTCACAAGAATCTCAAAATACTTCTCTGCTAAAGATCTTTTATGTGCTCTTTCTACTTGGGAAATGCGGGCCAATAACTCTGTCAATTGTTTTGTCCTTTCTCTTTTAATATGTGAACCTAAGGCAATGAATTCTCCCCTTATGTCCGCCTTATGGGCTTCCCACAAAATGGCGGATGAAGAGGCGGTATTCGCATTAAGATCAAAATATTCCTTCAATTTCTTAGTGATAGCTTCTACCTCTGACTTGGTATCTAATAGAGTATGATTTAATCTCCATTACCACTCCTTCCCTCTCATGCTAGGTATCTGCAAAGTACAATACACCATAGCATGATCGGAAATTGTGATACTATCTATAGTAGCTGACTGAACTGAGGTCAGGCAATTTTCCTGGATCATTAAATAGTCCAGTCTCTGGTACGATTTGTGAGGATTCGAGTAAAAAGTGAAGTCCCTTCTATCTCCATGAATCGACCTCCATATATCTACTACCTGAATTTCCCTCAAGCGTGTCTGCAATGCCTTCAATGCCCTAAACGATATAGCCGACTTCTTGGATGAGGAGTCCAATAACGGATTTAGAGTCAGATTGAAATCTCCTCCAATAATCAGCCAACCAAAGGCAAATGCTGCTATCTTATCCAGAGTTTCCATAAGCCAGTGAACAGTTTTTATATTAGGTGCATATAAGTTACATATTGTATATTTAATATGTCCTATCTCGCAGTTTAATAGGAGATATCTCCCTTCCGGGTCTGCTAATTTTGAATGTAGAATGAACGGAACATTCTTTTTAAACCCTATACTGACTCCCCTAGATGCAGCATTATCAGAGCATGAGTGGTGCCAGTAATGAAAAGCAGAGTTACCCAAGTTGGGGATATGCTGAGTAGTGAAATGAGTTTCCTGTAGCATGATAATATCTATCGCCGCCTTTTTAATACTCTGGAATACTCCTTTTTACCGGACTATTGCAGCCATGTACATTGTAAGTGGCAATATTAAAAACTAAAGGTGCCATTCATGTGCTATCAATGTGCAAGAGAATCCCTTGTAAATATAAGAGCAACCAGAAGGTGGAGCACAAACATTAATAAAAAATGATAACCAACTGAACATGAATCCTTTATAAAGGAAACATAGCAGGTAACTCTTTAGGAGTTCCTGTTGAAGAAGGAGGGGTAGAGAACTAAATATCATCAGTATTCCCTGATCGGCCTAGATTCCCCTTACAACCTATTGTGCAGGTAATAAAGTTTGAATAACTACCCAACAGTAGTAATAGTGCCATAATGTCGACTTTCCTAATCTGAGGTAAACAACATAGAGAAATTATGTGAACCATAGTTACATTTCCATATACGCAACCAGCGTTATACGGAGAACTTAGGTGAGAAGAAAACAGAGGAGGGGGGGGGGGGGGGGAGAAGGGGCAAATTGCATTATTAATAACATTCTGATAAGCAATGTCTCCTTATGCTTACAAGACCCTAAGCATCCGCCCAACGGTCTAATTTCAAGCGTCCATATCTCTGCTTGCTGTCTTCTTGTTGCGACCGGTTCTCTGCTGCTTCGGCTTCTGCCAAGGTGAGATTTGAGGCAATGGTGGAAGTTCTTCCTCTGAAGGGACAGGGAGCCATGATGGGACCTCCACAGGCGTCAGATCAAGCATTTCCCAGACTGGTATTAAGTCCGCAGGGGTTCTGACAGTGAACCTACGGTTCCCCGCTGTAATCAATATGCCAAATGGGAACAACCACCTATAAGGCAACTTGGAGGACCGGAGAATGTCTGTTAACGGTTTAAGTAATCTTCTTTTTTGGAGCGTAGATGCCGCCAGATCTTGGTAAATTTGAATGCTTCTCCCCTGTAGTTGTACATCTCCTTTAGCCCTTGCCTTTTGTAAAATTTCCTCCGTGTCCCGATAGCTTAGCACAGTGCAGTTTCTAGCTAAAATTTCTCTCAGGGCGAGTGTCAAAAAAACTGTCCCACAGTCTCAGGCTCTCACTCACAGCAGGCTTCTTTCTCAGCACTGCTCCGGGCGGGCGGTAACAGGCAGGCAGTGCGGGCGGCGGTCCTCACCTCACTACTCTACGTCACGCAGTGTGTGAGGTACAGTGAGTGAGCGCCGCCGCCCGCTCTGCCTGCCTGTGGGGGACATTATTTTTAATAAGGATCACTATGGACATTATTTAGAATGGAGGCTGCTGTGGGTGTCATTATAACTGTATAATGTCTGATAGGCCTAGTCCTGAGTTATATTACCCTGCCCTGTATAATAATGTACCCTGATACCCCTTAGTTATATTACTCCAGCGGGGTAATATAACTAAGGGGTATCAGGGATGGGTACATTATTATACAGGGCATGGGCAGGGTAATATAACTCAGGACTAGGCCTATCAGACATTATACAGTTATAATGACACCCACAGCAGCCTCCATTCTAAATAATGTCCATAGTGATCCTTATTAAAAAATAATGTCCCCTACAGTGACAGTGGCCCCCATTTTCATGTCTCCCACAGTGGCCCCCCCATTGTAATTAATGCTTTGTACTGGACATCACTATGGCCTACAAGTTACCAGACGCTGGGGATACTCTCCATAGGCTGCAACTAAAATAAAACTAGGAACATTCATCCTGGAGCCAGCATGGTGTTTAATAGGGGCTCTCCAGGAATTAAAAGAAAATACTTACATGCACATAGTACACATCACACATGTTACTACATACAGGCACATAGTACACATCACACATGTTATTACATACAGGCACATAGTACGCATCACACATGTTATTACATACAGGCACATACTGCACATCACACATGTTATTACATACAGGCACATAGTACACATCACACATGTTATTACATACAGGCACATACTGCACATCACACATGTTATTACATACAGACACATAGTACACATCACACATGTTATTACATACAGGCACCTAGTACACATCACACATGTTACTACATACAGGCACATAGTACACATCACACATGTTACTACATACAGGCACCTAGTACACATCACACATGTTATTACATACAGGCACATACTGCACATCACACATGTTATTACATACAGGCACCTAGTACACATCACACATGTTATTACATACAGGCACCTAGTACACATCACACATGTTATTACATACAGACACATACTGCACATCACACATGTTATTACATACAGGCACCTAGTACACATCACACATGTTATTACATACAGGCACATAGTACACATCACACATGTTATTACATACAGGCACATAGTACACATCACACATGTTATTACATACAGGCACATACTGCACATCACACATGTTATTACATACAGGCACCTAGTACACATCACACATGTTATTACATACAGGCACATAGTACACATCACACATGTTATTACATACAGGCACATAGTACACATCACACATGTTACTATATACAAGGCACATAGTACACATCACATGTGCACTCACTTTTATGCAGGATTCCTGGGGCTCCATCATGCAGTGGAAGGGCAGTCCTGCAGCTAGTAACACTGCCTCTCCTGACAACCCTCCCCCTCCGACCCCGGTCCAGACTACATAGCTGCATCATTTACACCAGCAGCTGTGTAAATAAGAGGGTAAGGGTTAACAGGGCACCAGCTAGCCATGGGGAAGGGGGGCAGTGACCAGCAGTTCTTACTGCAATGTCGGCTCCTCTGATCAGGAGCAGCTGGGAGGAGGAGTCTTCTTATGATGTCTTCAGGCTGCTGAGTGCCGGACCGCAGGGCTGGCAGCAGGATTAGACGTCACCACCAGCACTGCTGCTCATTGGCCACCTGCTACAGAAGTCCGGAGAGTAAAGAGATCGCTGTGCCCGGGTCTGAGAAAGTCTTGAACCCGGGCACAGGATTACAAACCCGGACTGTTCGGGTCAATCCCGTACGGGGGGCAACCCTAGGCAAGATGTCAGAGGGAGGGAGCCAGGGCGCACGGCAGAGAAACGACAAGAGGGCGCCCCCCTTCTGACAGCGCCCCGGGCGGCCGCCTGTCCCGCCCGCCCCTAGAAACGGCCCTGGCTTAGCAAGCCACATATAACATCTCTAGGGTTTTCAGAGGACCCAGGTTTTGGCCTCAATGCCCTGTGCACTCGCTCCACAATTACCTCTTTGGCCCTGTCCGAGCCTAGCAGTGAAGTGAAAAGCAGGCCCATGGCATTTGTCAGATCCTCTTTCTCCTCTGCCTCTGGCAATCCTCTGATTCTAATATTGCACCGACGACTCCTGTTCTCTTGATCCTCCATCTGGAGGAGCAGACTGTTCATGGCCCTAGTATGTGTCCCCAGCGAATCTTTAACTGCTGTATTGAAGGTCAGCATGGCGTCTTGCATCTGCTCCAGGGATTCAACCCTGTCCCCTATATGGCGTACATCCGCCTTGATGGTAGCAAGGTCTGCTGCGATCGGGGCCAGCGCTTTGTGGAGAGCTTCCTCCAGAAAATCGCGGGTGAGTACCGCTGAGTCGTCTGTGAGTTGCGGCCCACATACCTCTCCCATCTCTGTACGCTGTGTCTCATAGCCCGCATCGCCTGAGGTGCCTTCTTCCCCATGCCGCTTCTGCGCCAACTTGCCGGAGCGTGCTGGTGTCTGGGGGTTCGATTTCTGGTCTGCAGGGACTCTAGGAGGGTCTTTTGGTTGGATCTTCATCCCAGCTTTCGAGTAGTGCTGATAAATAGAATGTAGTGGAATCTAGTAGCGGGAGCTCCGCTCTCAAGCAGCCGCCATCAAGCTCGGTCAGGCCACGCCCCCAGCAGTTTATTTATTTAATCTACAAAGAAAAAAATAAGGGGTTGGGTCAGCACAACCTGCTGCAGGTGCAGATCACTATGGCGAAATACATATACAAACGGAAAATGCAAATGTGATCGCACACTACATCCAGCACTCTGCCCTCCATGCTGGATGAGACATTGGTTTATATTTTGGCCAAAGCATAGTAAGCCACTCACCGCGTCAAGGCTGTCTCATGAGTGGTCCCTAACTCTTGTTCCTACCTGTTCATGGGCCATGACAGCCACATAAAATCCAGGGAATGCAGGTCAGCATGCAAGCCAAGTACACTTTGCTTGTAACCCCGTCCGGTGCCATTACAGCTTTCATCGGATCCAGGGATGCAAGTACCAACATGCATGCTGAACCTACCATATACTTCTCCTGGAGCCAGATGGCTAATGGTAGGTTCTATACAAGCAGACTCAGTTTTATACTGACTTTAAAACCAGCCTCAAGGACAGATTAACTGGTCAGGTGTGCAATGACTCCAAGGAGATCGCCACGCCTCCAATATATACTACAAAGAAAAAAATAAGGGGTTGGGTCAGCACAACCTGCTGCAGGTGCAGATCACTATGGCGAAATACATATACAAACGGAAAATGCAAATGTGATCGCACACTACATCCAGCACTCTGCCCTCCATGCTGGATGAGACATTGGTTTATATTTTGGCCAAAGCATAGTAAGCCACTCACCGTGTCAAGGTCGTCTCATGAGTGGTCCCTAACTCTTGTTCCTACCTGTTCATGGGCCATGACAGCCACATAAAATCCAGGGAATGCAGGTCAGCATGCAAGCCAAGTACACTTTGCTTGTAACCCCGTCCGGTGCCATTACAGCTTTCATCGGATCCAGGGATGCAAGTACCAACATGCATGCTGAACCTACTGGCTCCAGGAGAAGTATATGGTAGGTTCAGCATGCATGTTGGTACTTGCATCCCTGGATCCGATGAAAGCTGTAATGGCACCGGACGGGGTTACAAGCAAAGTGTACTTGGCTTGCATGCTGACCTGCATTCCCTGGATTTTATGTGGCTGTCATGGCCCATGAACAGGTAGGAACAAGAGTTAGGGACCACTCATGAGACGGCCTTGACGCGGTGAGTGGCTTACTATGCTTTGGCCAAAATATAAACCAATGTCTCATCCAGCATGGAGGGCAGAGTGCTGGATGTAGTGTGCGATCACATTTGCATTTTCCGTTTGTATATGTATTTCGCCATAGTGATCTGCACCTGCAGCAGGTTGTGCTGACCCAACCCCTTATTTTTTTCTTTGTAGTATATATTGGAGGCGTGGCGATCTCCTTGGAGTCATTGCACACCTGACCAGTTAATCTGTCCTTGAGGCTGGTTTTAAAGTCAGTATAAAACTGAGTCTGCTTGTATAGAACCTACCATTAGCCATCTGGCTCCAGGAGAAGTATATGGTAGGTTCAGCATGCATGTTGGTACTTGCATCCCTGGATCCGATGAAAGCTGTAATGGCACCGGACGGGGTTACAAGCAAAGTGTACTTGGCTTGCATGCTGACCTGCATTCCCTGGATTTTATGTGGCTGTCATGGCCCATGAACAGGTAGGAACAAGAGTTAGGGACCACTCATGAGACAGCCTTGACGCGGTGAGTGGCTTACTATGCTTTGGCCAAAATATAAACCAATGTCTCATCCAGCATGGAGGGCAGAGTGCTGGATGTAGTGTGCGATCACATTTGCATTTTCTATTTATTTAATCTAGACTGGCCATTATAATACCTTGAGAACACAATATAACAGCAGAATAACTGTGTGCAGTGTAGTGTCCAATAATAGCAGTGTGGGCTATTTATTACTCTACATGTAAAAAAACTAGAAAAAATTGAAAGATTATTTTGTTCCACTGTTTACAGTTCTGGAGTATCTTTTTATAATTTTATTATATATATATATATATATATATATATATATATATATATATATATAGGGGTGAGGTTATTGATGGAAAGCATGTGTCACTGAGACTGCTGCTCTAAGTGATGTAAATTCCAGAGGTAAATGGCAACCAGTGATGTTAGATCGATGAGTTTGTGGTAGCTGGAATTTGGGTCTGGGATTTAGGAGTGACTGAAGAGTTTGGGTGGGAAGGTCACTTCCATACTCCATCTCATGTGTTACCACCTCACCCAGCTGGAAGCTTATTTAAAAGACACACTGCCAGAGTGTGTGTGTGTGTTCCTCTCCACAGTGTTCCAGAGAAGGAAAGAGACAAGACTCTGCACAAAGGTGACTCCTGTATTTATGCCTGTTTATAAATAAACCGTTATATGACACATTAAAGCTGAAGATAAGTGATTTATGTGACTGAACTTTAATGGGCTGAAGCCAAGCCATCCCGTTTTGTTTTTGTTGTTGTTTTTCCAATAAAACCCTTATGTTGCATCCAATGCTGCCGACTGCCTACCATTTGTAAAGCTAATGCGGCCAGGTGGTTGCTAAGGGTAACGGATGCATACGTTTTTGTTTTAACTCCGTAACCTGCTCATATCCTGGATAAAGGCTGCTACATTGTTTCCCAGCGAGACTCCTGCCATGGAAGAGCTGTTTAAGCAGTTGGTGCAGGTCAGTGCTGCCCAGCAGGAAACAGGTCACAGTCCTGAGAGAGAGTGTGTCAGCTCAGCCAAGGAATATGGAGGAGTTATCTGGGACTGTGAATGTAAAAAAGGCAGTGCACCGATCCTTGCAAAAAATGACCCCAGATGACGACATAGAGGCTTATCTGGCAGTGTTTGAAAGGATTGTGGAAAGGGAGAAACTCCCTGCGGCTGAATGGACTGAGGTTTTGGCGCCTTATTTGACTGGGGAGCCGCAGAGCAGGCCAAAGACTATGATATCCTTAAGGTAGAAAATAAATCATGGCCCGGCTGGGAGTCACCTTATCTGTGCGTGCTCGCAGAGTCCATGACTGGTGGTTTGAGAAAAATAAGCCGCCCCACTCCCAAATGTTTGATTTGCTACACCTTGTGCGCAAGTGGCTACAACCCGAGACACTGAGTCCCGCAGACATTGTCGACGGAAATGTGCTCAACCACTATGTGAATGGACTTCCTTCGGACATCCACCGATGGGTTGCTCAAGGAGACCCCAAAATGTTGTATCAGTTGGTTTCACTTGTTGAGCAGTTTACGACTACTGAGACCTGTTTGAGGCCTGAAGGTAAACCACAGCAGTTCGTGGGATCCTCCGGTGGTCATCGACAGAGAGCAACCTCCACAGCCATTTCTGCGTCTGACCAGGAGTACTGAGCCAACAGACAAAGCCTGGGTTGCTCACACATGGGAAAGAGGTTTTTCGTTCCAAGAAAGCTACCCTCCCGTTCTGAAGCTCCACTTGAAGGCCGATCTGAGATCCGTTGTTGGAAGTGTCAGCAACCGGGTCATATTACAGCACACTGTCCCCAGAGGTAGGAGCCAATAGAGTGGTATTGGTTGGGGATGAGGGTGAGGCGTCTAACCCTGAGCAGAATGTCTCGGACTTGAAAGTGTCACAGGAGAACTTCGGGAATGCTCAGTTACGAGACTCCATCCTGAAACATGCATGGGAAAATGTAACCATACTGAATGAGGTGCCTCAGGAGTCTAATGCTGATCAATGGTTTCCTCATTTTGCTGTCAGTGATAATTTACTGTATCGTGTTACTAAGATGCGTGATGAAATTGTGGAGTAATTGGTAAGAACCCATACCTTTATAGAAGGATGATCTTTGATATGGCCCACACTCATTTACTTGGGGGTCATCTGGGGACTGACAAAACAAAGGAAAGAATCCTGCAAAGGTTCTATTGGCCAGGTTGTTACCAAGAGGTTGAAAGGTTTTGTCGGTCTTGCCCAACCTGCAAAGTAACTCCTCCTGTAAGTCACTTTCGGAGCTCCTTGGTTTCCCTGCCAATAATTGAGATTCTATTTGACAGAATAGCTATGGATTTGGTGGGGCTGTTAGTTAGGTCTGCCTGAGGCCACTAGAGGCCACCAGTATATTTTGGTAGTGCTGGACTATGCCACCAGGTATCCTGAAGCCATACTGCTGCGGAATACCGCCTCCAAGTGCATTGCTTGGGAGTTGGTTCATATATTTTTCAGAACTGGTCTACCAAAAGAAATACTGAATGACCAGGGTACACCTTTTATGTCCAGAGTTATAAAAGAGCTCTGAAACCTGCTGAAAATTAATGTCACGGCTGAGGATGGGGGAAATCCTCAGCCGTGCGATGCCAGATGCTGTAGGCCTACTCGACCAGGAGAACAGGATAGGGAGCAGGTCACCTCCTACAGCGTCCCTACCCTGACCCTAACTCCTAACTGCATGGGCCGACCTTAAAGGTAGGAGGACCCATGCGCAGGAACCTCGGATCCCTAACTCACCCTCCGTCCGGTCCCTGCGCTAGAAGTCAGGGTAAGACGACCTACTCCTCCTAGGCACGGAGGAGCAGGCGTCTCAATGGCCAAGCTGTTGGGAAAAGGGGAACTCATACAGCCTTACGGGAATGACAGGCGAACTATTAGTTCCACCAACCTGTCACAGCCTTGCTGACTGGATCCCTGCGCAAACAGGAATCCAGAACCATAAGCTGCACCAAACACATAGAAAGGTCCCAACAGAACATAACATACAACATCAACACACAGCAGACATAAACATAAGGACAATATCTTTATGACCACAGGGGGGGCTCTCACTGGCAGATAGTAACACAGGAGGCTGCTCCAGCAAGCATGGCTGAAACAACCCCCAGAGCCATGCTAACAGTGAGGCTATATAGGCCAGGAAGCCACACCCCACAGTCGGACACACCCAGTGACACACACACACACTGGGAAGGAAGTTAACCCTTCAAACACCCAGGAAGGGAAAACACAACATTAAAGGGAAAGTGTCCAACAGTAGCAAGCCACTGTGGTTGTTGCCGCTGGCCACGACATGGGTGGCAACCATGTCCTGGGGAATAGCCCGGAGGCCGGGACACTGCCACCACATGTACAGACAGCCAAACGTTGCCACGGGCAACCACAGTGCAGGAAAAGTGTCAGTGCACACAACACACTACACAGAGTGCACACAGACAAACAACACAATGAACACAATACACACACACCTAACATAGGGGTTGCTAGGTGCAACCGCATGCACAGCAGGAAAGCTGCCACAAGCAAGCGTTGTCAGCGGCAACCACAGGTGAGGCAAATACAACTGCCCTCACCTGTGATTGACAACAAAACCAAACCGCTGACAATCGCATGCGGTTGAAGAGTCACGGTCATAGCCATGGCCGTGACAATTAAGCAGCTAAGAACCTCTGTATATCATCCCCAAACAGATGGCCTTGTGGAGAGGTTCAATAAAACCTTAAAGGGGATGCTGAGAAGGGTGGTAGAAAAGGATGGGAGGGACTGGGATTGTCTGTTGCCATATCTCATGTTCTCCATCTGAGAGATCCCCCAGTCCCCCACTGGCTTCTCTCTATTTGAGTTATTATATGGGAGACATCCCAGAGGATTGCTGGATATTGCCAAGGAGACTTGGGAGAGTGAAGCTACCCCTTACAGAAGTGTGATAGAACACGTGGCCCAAATGCACGATCGCATCAGCAGTATTATGCCCAACGTGAGGGAACACATGCAGAAGGCACAAGAGTCCCAGAGCAGGGTGTACAATAGAGTGGCCCGGGTGAGGCAGTTCAACACTGGGGACCGGGTACGTAGTGCTGGTTCCCACAGTAGAAAGCAAATTTCTGGCCAAGTGGCAGGGTCCTTTTGAAGTAGTAGAAAGGGTTGGAGAAGTCAATTATAAAATACATCAGCCTGGAAAAAGAAAGCCCATCCAACTCTATCACATCAATTTAATCAAACATTGGGAGGATAGAGAGTCCCTGGTAGCGACCACAAAACCCCAAATGGACTGTCACACAGATATTGAAAAGGTTGCAATAGGTGACACCCTGTCCAAACCCCAAAAACATGAAACCAAGGAGTTTCTACAGCGGAACAGGGATATTTTTACGGACCTGCCAGGCACTACAGATGTCATTTAGCATGACATAATCAATTACCCCAAGATAACATTAAACATTAAACCGTACAGAATCCCTGAGGCTCTGATACAAGCGGTCTCTGAGGAGGTAAAGCGTATGTTAGCTCTGCAGGTTATTGAGGAATCCAAAAGCAGGTGGTCCACCCCTATTGTATTGGTGCCTAAGCCAAACGGGACCTGGCGGTTCTGCAATGACTTCCGCCATCTAAAAGAAGTCTCTAAATGCGATTTCTATCCTATGCCCCAGGTAGATGAATTAATTAAAAGGTTGGGACCAGCTAGGTATATTACCACATTTGACCTCACCAAGGGGTACTGGCAGATTCCGGGTACTGGCATATTCAGAGGAGGCAAAGGAAAAGACTGCCTTCTCCACCCCAGGTGGTCTCTTTCAATATACCTTTGGGTTACAAGGGGCACCCGCCACTTTCCAGAGTGCGATAGACAGGGTCTTAGGGCCCCATAAAAGGTACGCAGCAGCATATTTAGACTATATTGTGGTCTTTAGCACAGACTGGGAATCCCATTTAGGGAAGGTACAGGCCGTACTGGATTCCCTCAGGAAAGCTGGCTTTATGGCTAACCCGGAGAAGTATGCTATTGGGTTAGAGGAGGCTCGCTATCTGAGATATATTGTAGGGAAGGGCACAATTAGACCACAGGTAAACAAAGCGGAGGCAATTCAGAAGTGGCCACAGCCTCGAACAAAAAAACAAGTGAAGGCGTTCTTGGGGATTGTTGGCTATTACCACAGATTTGTCCCGAACTTTCCCTCCATTGCAGCACCATTAACAGACCTTACAAAAGGGAGAAAGTCAGTAATGATCCAGTGGTCTCAAGAGGCAGAAAAGGCATTTTAGGGCCTTAAAAAAACCCTATGCAGTCAGCCTGTGCTGATTGCACCAGACTTCTCAAAAGAGTTTATTGTCCAGACTGATGCCTCACAAATTGTTTTAGGGGCAGTAATGTCACAAGAGGTAAATGGGGAATAACACCCCATCATATATTTGAGTAGAAAACTCACCTCCTGTGAGAGAAACTACTCAAGAGTGGAGAGGGAGTGTTTGGCAATAAAGTGGGCCCTCGAGGCTCTACGGTACTATTTGGCAGGTATTAAGTTCCGCTTGGTATCGGACCATGCCCCTTTAAAATGGATGTGCCGAAATAAAGGGAACAATGCAAGGGTGACATTGTGGTTCCTGGTGTTGCAGGACTTTAATTTTGTGGTAGAGTACAGGGCAGGGAAGCTTCATATCAATGCTGATGCCTTGTCAAGGATTTACTGTCTATCAGGCTCAAGTGCCCAGTCCCCTGGCCTTGGGCAGAGGGGGGCGGGATATGTAAGCATCCAATGGGTGAGGTTATTGATAGCAAGTATGTGTCACTGAGGTTGCTGCTCTCAGTGATGTAAATCCCAGAGGTAAATGCAACCAGTGATGTTAGATCGATGAGTTTGTGGTAGCTGGAACTCTATATCGTGTGTTACCACCTCACCCAGCTGGAAGCAAATTTAAAAGACACACTGCCAGAGTGTGTGTGTGTGTGTGTTGGTCTGGAGAGGACTTGGGAGCATTCCTCTGCACAGTGTTCCAGAGAAGGAAAGAGACAAGACCCTGCACAAAGGTGACTCCTGTATTTCTGCCTGGTTATAAATGAACCGTTATATGACACATGAGGGCTGAAGATAAGTGCTTTATGTGATTGAACTTTAATAGGCTGAAGCCAAGCCATCCTGTTGGAACAGGCTGACTGTCTACCATTTGTAAAGCTAACTCCAACAAATAAATAAATATA